>NC_085845.1:154569252-155821752 GCF_035594765.1 Anolis carolinensis
TTGGAAGACTATAGCCAGAATGAAACTCTAAAATGGAGACTAGACCCTGGTAAAAAGGGCGGTCCTAAGATGTTGTACTCTTTGACCAATCATTGCAAAGAAAACTGCAGCCAGCTCTTGCAGACTTCAAGCCACCTTTCCTGGGCTTTTGCAGCCAGAGGCTGAAACAAAATGCAAAGGAGGGAAAACAAACAAACGACCAATAAGTAAGGCAAACCATCGTCCTGGGGGACGGAACACCAACCTTGAGCCAACTTCAAACTGGATTGTGTAAAGCCTATGCAGAAGAGAAATGGAGGAATGTATAAGCTAATTTTAACATCCCTTGTGAAACACAATGTACAAGTCATTCCAATTCTAAAGGTACCATCTCCGAATATTTACTACAATACTGCACAAATAGTAAAATGCTACACAATATGACACTGGGGGAGGGATCCTTTAAATATTCTTTCTCTTTGGGGGGATTCCACTGTTGGAGCTATAGGATAGAACAAAATGAAAATTAGGTATTTATCAGATGTTAGGTAGGGTCCATATCCCAAGATATTTATATTAACTTATCGCATTGGATTTCTTATGAAAATGCTACTTTAAGCAGCTTTATATGGGTGAAGTAAGTGTAAGTTAAAATGTCTTATCTTAGAATGCTGCCTATGAAAAAGTGAGTCTTATTTCTATCTTACACAGTTAAAGTTTGTGTAGCATATAAAAGAACAAGTGCTAATTTTCCAAAGTAAAATAGCTTTTGTAAAGGTGTTGAAAGTTCATTTCTAAAGTAGCAAGGATGTAGTTTGCAAGAATTTTCCTTAATAGCTTTCGCAATCCCTGTGTGGAAAAGAAACAGATCATTTGCTTCCTCAGATTATTTGTTTTTTCAAGTGAAAAGGATTTAGTTTCCTGACAAAGCAAAAAGAAGTAAAGTAATTTCATTAACTATGTTAATTTAGATTCCCTAAGCAAAAAAAGCTGAAAACTATATTGTTAAATTTTCAATTTCAATTAATCTAATTTTGAAGTTTTAATTAAATGCCTGAACAACATTTCTTTTCAAAAAGCAAAGCACAGTATTTTTAAAAAATAAAAAATAAAAAAATAAAACATGGTATGTAGCACTTTAAAAATACACTCAGGTTTTGGAACCCATATAGCAGATTATGCAACACAAGTATATTTATACTGAGTTTGGAGATAAAGACTTCTCCATTTTCCCATACACATTTTCATGCACATACACATGAAAATATATATACACTGGGCTTAATGCCTGCAGTTTCACTTACACACATCTGACGAAATATGTTCTTCTGTAGCAATTTTCTAAGTCCTCCAGGTGCTGATAATTTCTATCAGCAGTCATTCTTTTCAATAGGGCTTTTTATATTATTCACAGATTCTTTGTTTCCACTACAAAAAATTGGGTCATTTTCTATCTCTTCTTCTTTCTCCTTTTTATAGCCTCTAAAGTTCTTGTATTTCATAGAAAATGTGAATGAAATTATATTGTGCAAAAGATGCATCCAAATGACTATACTGTGTCAGAGCTCTAGTTGCACAGAAGGTGATTTTATTTTAAGGTTACATTAGTAACGAGGGAACACCAATAGACTAAAACAGATTGAATGGTTGCTGAATAGACTTCCCTTCATCCAAAAAGAGCCCCCAGAAGTGGTCTTACATCATCTGATAGCTTCTGGCGGGCTTCATGGAGGAAGCGTCCTGGCAGTGTGCTAGGAGGCATCCAGTATTCCATGTGATGAGGTAGTAGATGTTTATTACAAGAATCTTCACAGTTATTCCTTCAAGCACAAGTGCTAAAAGTCAGAGAGCTGTGCTATTCCATATCAACAAACTAAAGTTCACCTTCTAATGTGCAAGAGATACTGAAAAAGAGAACTTCAGTTCTCATTTTCTACAAAATATGGGGACCCAGTAGTTTCTGTCATGATTAGTTCATAAATCCAGTGATATGGATGCTTTAAATGTATGTAAATAGAACCCTGCCGCAAGATTCCAAATAAACAGAAAAGTTGGAAATCTTCATGCTGCACTGTATTATGACATTTTGCTTTTGTCCAGGTTTATGCAATAGGGAGCCCCGGTGGCGAAGCGCTGAGCTGCAGACCGAAAGGTCCCAGGTTCAAACCCCGGGAGCAGCATGAGCGGCCGCTGTTAGCTCCAGCTCCTGCCAACCTAGCAGTTTGAAAACATGCCAATGTGGGTAGATCAATAGGTACCGCTCCGGCGGGAAGGTAACAGCGCTCCATGCAGTCATGCCAGCCACATGACCTTGGAGGTGTCTATGGACAATGCCGGCTCTTCGGCTTAGAAATGGAGATGAGCACCAACCCCCAGAGTCAGACATGACTGGACTTAACGTCAGGGGAAACCTTCACCTTTTATGGAATAGGGAAGAGGAAAAGCAGATCTTCTAGTTCTGAATAGTGACTATTTCATCATTGCTTTGCCTGCTACTACAGTAGAGTCTCACTTATCCAACACTCGCTTATCCAATGTTCTGGATTATCCAACGCATTTTTGTAGTCAATGTTTTCAATACATCATGACATTTTGGTGCTAAATTCGTAAATACAGTAATTACTACATAGTATTACTGTATATTGAACTACTTTTTCTGTCAAATTTGTTGTATAACATGATGTTTTGGTGCTCAATTTATAAAATCATAACCTAATTTAATGTTTAATAGGCTTTTCCTTAATCTCTCCTTATTATCCAACATATTCGCTTATCCAACGTTCTGCTGGCCCGTTTATGTTGGATAAATGAGACTCTACTGTATAAGTAGAAAGCATATTTGGTGACTTGGGGGGGGGGTGTAGAAGAGATTACCAAGATTTGGAAAATCTGAAAGACAACTCTGGCTGAAGTCCTGTATCAAGACCCTGTCAGGAAACATTTCGTTAACTGATTAAAGACTACCAGTATCTCATAAGACAAAGGATGATAACAAGTCTGTGAAGCTAGTAGGGCTGGAAAAGATATTTGCTGGGTTTTCCTTTTCTGTGCAGAAATAGTATATCCTGAGACTTACAACTGAACAGAGAACATGATGCACTTGAAATCGTTATCTCTGCAAGGCATGCAATATGTTTCATAGAAAAAAAAGTTCACAGCATCATGCATGTATTTTAATGGTCATTATTTGAATGCAGTAATTTCATGAACATGAGAAAATGTACATAAAATGTGCACTTCAGAAAAATGTAATATATGCACATTTGGGATGAAAATCCCCATATTTGCGGGTAAGATTTTGAGAAATTCAACAAAATCATTATTGCATATCAAATAACTTGGTATAAAGACCCCATCATACAGGGATAAAATTGGCCGATCTGGCTCCAGTCACCCATGGAGCCTGCTAGCTCCCATCAGATGATGTCGTGTCAGCTCCGTGAGTGAAAGCAGGTGGAACTGGCATGCTGCTGCCACAGCAACACAAAAAGCTTCCCCTGTTGCCATTGACTGTCATAGGGGAAAGCAATGTGCTCCACGCATGCACCATGCTTCCCCCATGGGATCAGCTGCTGAAGGAGCCTGGTGATGCAAGACGTGGAGTGGTGGCTTCCCCATGCCTTGTGGTGAAGTGGGACACTTTTGGAGGCCATGTGACGAGGTCGTAAGGTGGGAATGAGCAACTTGTTTAACTGAATCAGAAGCTCCTCATTATAATTTCTGTTGCTTAATTCCCTTCCTTTGTAATTGGAGTGTGGGGCAAAATATCTTTCTGCCAGTTGCTGCTGAGGATAGCTGTGATTGTTTCCTGTTCAGATTGCTATAGTCATTTGTTTTCTAGTCTTCCTCCTTGCCACCTTAAATTTCAATTTCAGAGCATTCTGCAGCTTGCAATAGATATCCACCTCATATGGCACTACAATAATCAAGTCTCCTTTCTCTGCTGTCTGCCCTGAATCCCACAGGGCCCCTATTATTTTTCAAATGCTGCTTATTTTTAAAGCTCTGTATTATCTGGCCTCGCTGTATTTGTTGGCTCTGATCTCTTTCTATGTTCCATCTCACAGTCTCCCCACTCATTTTCTTGTTAGACTTTGGATTTCTTGATCAGTATCTTGTCTCCATTCTTTACAATACTCCTGTGCATCATGCTTGAAATCTTCTTCCTCTTAATGATCGAGTATGCTTCCCTACCTTTTTATTTTTTCAAAAATCACATAGATTTGACTTTTGTATTCCTTAAGTTTTAAGACATAGTTAAATCATCCTATATTTTAAAACTATGGTTCATGCTTTGCAATGTATGTATAAATTTGAGAATAGTGTGTTGCCATGAATTATAATTTAGATATGAGATGCCAACTAAGGCTGCAATCCTACATGTACTCATGTGGTAAAATGTTCCTCAAAGTTGATGGGGCTTTCTACTGAGTAGACATATATGGATAACAACATGAATGAGTATGATGTTTTTGTGTGGCTCTTAAATGGAATAGTAGAAGGGTGTTTTTCCCCATATCTAATCATGAAGACATTGTTGCATTGAACAAGTCCAGTCATGGAATAGAATGGAGATTATCTGCTGCTCAATGATGAACTATCCCAGAGGTGACACTGGTAATTGGGGCTTATGCATGTGGCCAGCTTAGGAGACTACTGTGTCTGCTCCTCCCCCGGTGTTGGAAAAGATATGCCAGTTCACACTGTTGTTGATTTCTATCACTTACCAGTCTGTTTAATATTCCATCCAGCAGGCTGGAATGAGCATTGGCTGGTTGACATTGTAATATCTTTGCCTTAAGTACAGTCATGGCTGTACACCATAAAGGCATATCATTTTTCCCATTTCAGTTTGTTTGTTAGGTTTCTTCAGTCTCTTTCTTTCTCTCCCCAGAAATCACTATTGCTAAGGAAACAAAGCAAGAAACTCACTTTGTTGTGCTAGATATGAAAGTACAGCACAGGATCTTTCTTGTGCCTGTCTGCCCATTACTGCTTCTGGTTAAAGGTTGCTGGTGTACTCAGATCAATAATAGGTCAACCAATCAAATACCACAATGAATTGCTGCCACTGTCTTTTTTCTGGTGAGAAAGAAAAACTGCTCTCAAAGGCTTGAGCTTCCTCTTACCTATGACACAACTTCAAATTTCTAGGCATTGGGAAATATTTAAAGGCCTTGTGTTCATTTGATATATCAGGCTCTGCTTAACCATTTTATAGGAGACACTAGCTGCCTTGGATCCTGTACAAGAAGAAAGCCAATCTATGAATAAATTAAATGAAACATGTATGAAGACCATACCCTGTATTCTTTTAGTATAGCATAAATCCATGCTGTTTGTATGATTTTAAGGTATTGTAAGCCACTTTGGGTCCCGTGAGGGAGAAAAGCAGGATGTGAATAAAGAATTATTATTATTATTATTATTATTATTATTTTATTATGACACAGCAAACAAGATAGATATGCTGGATTTCATATCACAAAATCACAAGTCAAACACTTCCCAAGTGTCTAGGACTGTGTGATGTATTTTCGGATGATGCGCGCAGATCCCAGCAGGGTGGCCTTTTGCAGCTGGCAGATCGTAATTTTGTCAATGTCTATTGTTTCCAAATGCCAGCTGAGATCTTTTGGCATGGCATCCAGTGTGCCCATCACCACCCGGACCACCTGCACTGGTTTCTGCCAGAGTCTTTGAAGTTCAATCTTGAGGTCCTGATAGCGGCTGAGTTTTTCCTGTTGTTTTTCGTCAATGCGACTGTCACCTGGGATGGCAACATCAATGATCCAAACCTTTTTCTTTTCCACAACTGTGATGTCTGGTGTGTTGTGTTCCAGAACTTTGTCAGTCTGGATTCGGAAGTCCCACAATATCTTTGCGTGCTCATTTTCCAATACTTTTGCAGGTTTGTGATCCCACCAGTTCTTTGCTGCTGGGAGGTGGTACTTGAGGCATAAGTTCCAATGAATCATTTGGGCCACATAGTTGTGCCTTTGTTTGTAGTCTGTCTGCACAATTTTCTTACAGCAGCTGAGGATATGATCAATGGTTTCGTCGGTTTCCTTGCACAGTCTGCATTTTGGGTCATCAGCTGATTTTTCAATCTTGGCCTTAATTGCATTTGTTCTGATGGCTTGCTCCTGGGCTGCAAGGATCAGGCCTTCTGTCTCCTTCTTCAGGGTCCCATTCGTGAGCCATAGCCATGTCTTCTCCTTATCAGCTTATTATTATTATTATCATTATTATTATTAGTAGTAGTAGTATTATTGATCCTGTGGCTGCACCAAGACCTAGACCTGCAACTGAATAAAGATCCATGTCCTCCAGACCAACCAATTCAAAAGCATGCAGGAGAGGGCTGTGTCTTTGAAATATTGGCCACAATAGGGAGCAGATCTGCAATTTGTGAGCAACTCCCCTGAAAATGCAACAGCTTGCTCACTTGTTTTCACTCTGCCTAGCAGAAGCTAAAGGTGGTGAAATTGTACATTATACAATATTTTGCACCATGTGAAATTCTGGAAGAATGGCTTCACTATACCCTTTTCCCCTCTTCCATATTCTACTTTTATGGAATTGAAGTTTTGTTTCTATGATTGACTGCCATTGTATCTGTTTTGCTTCTCGGCCTTTCTTTTCCTCACCTAAATGTATTGGGAGGAAAAAGCTAATAACTACATAAATTTTCGTCTGTCCCTTTAAGAGGAAGCATCAAGTGTGGGAAGTGGGGGAGTGATCTTAATGTCAAAACA
Source organism: Anolis carolinensis (assembly GCF_035594765.1). Classification (NCBI taxonomy): domain Eukaryota; kingdom Metazoa; phylum Chordata; class Lepidosauria; order Squamata; family Anolidae; genus Anolis; species Anolis carolinensis. The sequence goes on from NC_085845.1 coordinate 154,575,990, forward strand.
AAAAAATAACCCTTCACCCCAAAGCACCGTTAGCTAAACTGATGCTGATCTTGGTTAAGTAGATGGACTGTTGAACTGATGAGAAAGATGGTGTAGGATATGGAGCTAATAATCATTCTATCTCTTGACTGTGGGAACTGATGTGTGACATCATAATATAAGACCTCCTTCATGTTGGCCTCAATTTTCTTTATGAGCAGTCAAAGATGTTACTGAAGAAGTGTAAAAAACAGAATCCAATAAGATAGTGATATTTATTATTATTATTATTATTATTATTATTATTATTATTATTATTATTATTTATCATCATCAAGCATTTCATTTTATAGTCAGATATGGTTTGTAACAGTACCAGATATTATATGGTACAAATTCTTCAATGCTTACCATTTTTCCAAACTGTGATGCAGGTCCAGTTATGAACTTTTAAAATTATTTCCATTAATTTCATGGCTTATATTTATGGCATAAGTGTTTGGTTTTTGTTATTTTAAAAATATGATAACATCAAAATTATTATACAAAAAGTGTATCTTAGACTCTAAAACATACATATAATTTTGTTGGGGGGGGGGGGGTTAAGTGACACTTGCACCTCACTGCAATAGATGATGAAGGAACTTTTGCAGAACGCTGAATGCAAAATGAACTGGATTTAAAAGAAAAAGCACTTACAAAAAATTGAATGGGAGGTAACTCTTTACTTTTGTTGAAGATTGATTTCTGCAATCTGGATAAAGAGCTGATAAGTAATTGTATCATGGCTCCTGGGGCTCTAGGCCAAGCCTGAAAACCTATTTTATCTTCTAGCTACTGTATTGATGATATATTGATATTTCCATTATCTTCACAGTTTTTCTCAAGAATTCATTTGTTAATTTATTTTCTTTCACAGGTGAAAATCTTAAGTATAAAAAGAATGAAGGCAAATGGAAAACACTTGCTGTGAGCAACTGTTACACTCTCCCCTTTTCCTGGTATACTACTCAAATTATCTTGCTGTTTTAATCTGCTAAAATTAATTGTCTTGTATATCACTCTAACAGTCTTTGATACCAGGCAGAAAATAAATAAATACTACTTTTTCCAGTGAAGGGCTACCTAAGAACCCCTCCACAAACTATGGAATTTACGTACAGTTAGACTCCCTTGTATACATATTCATTTTCCATGGTGTCATTACCCTTGGTCACTGCTCCCAAAGTGTTTATGGTCTGCACAATATGTTCTGAATAAACTGTTTTTGAAAACTGCAATCCAGTAGGAAGAAAACTGCTAAAATTGTCTATCTAACAGGCTGGCTCAAAATACTCCCACCCCAATTGACCAGTCAAAAATGTTGGAACCACATTTCAAGAATTTGGAAATAAAAACGAATGCATGTTGGAGAGATTTCTATGCCCCCATGTTGGCACCTGCCATTTTGCCCCAAATAGACTATTTCCAAATGGTGCTCCATGTCTACATAACTTCATTCTAATTAAACTAGGATATGGTTGCTCTTGGCAGCCTATGGTCAAGGTAAAGGGTCACCTTATCCTGTTACTGCATAGTCCACCAGTTGAGCCATGGACTACCATGGCTACCAACCAGAAGGCATTAGGAAGAGCTATGCCAGCTGTCAATACCATCTCATCCCTGAATTGACCTCTAGAAGTGTTGGAGGTGACCTCCATTTCTTCCCCGTACTTTCCCATTTCTTGTTAAAGAACATTACACTCTTCTTACTAATGCCCTTGCAAATATGTGAAATCCATCAACATAAATTCTTCCGCTTATTTCCACTAGGCTGAATATACCTCATCCCATTTGTCTTTCTCTGCTTTTAATCTTTTTATTCAATTTGCCAGCTTTCTCCTTGAAGCCTGATTTTCCTGAATTGACCATCGCAGTTCCAGTGAGATGTAGTGGAACCTACAGCGTCCTTGGTCTTTTGTTACAAGGTTGGTACATATTCAGTTTATCCTCATAGCAAACTCGATTTTCCAAGTGCCAGTCTTTATGGAGCTAACACAGCACCACCTACATGCAAGAGAAAGGTATCAGTAGACTCAGGCAAATTGAAAGATTTGCAGAATGACAAAAATATTTTGTAGGCAAAACTGGGGTGAGGGAGGAACCTAAAAATATGATAATGAGACAGGGTGTGCTCACTGAGCACATAATATATGTGTGTATACTAAATTGATACAAGGAGAAATCCAATGGAATATTGTGGAATGGAGATTGCTTGCTTGCTGGTATGCTCATCTCCTACAAAGGATTGTCCCATATTACAATCCTTTGTTGCAGAATTCATTTCTTTTCTTCTAACATGCTTCCTTTGCTAAAATTCTATAGCAAAGAACGTCCTACAATAAAGAATCACATTTTTGCACATTTGTGTTTCTGTAATGCTTGTTCTGATTGCACAGTATATAATAATGCTCGTGAATGGCACACCAGGTCTTCTATTCGCTTAAATATAATGTGATCTACATATAGCTATAGCCTGACAACTGCAAACAGTGCATAGTTTGTTTGTTTTGTTATGCTCTCAAAACACTGAAGAAAATCAGAGTGTTGTGCCCAACAGGTTTCCTTGGATTTCTTACAAGTAAAGGAAACCATGTTGGGCCACTTTGGAACTAAGAAATCAGCTTTCCCATTTCCCTTTTGAATTTTTTGTTTGTTATTGTCATTTTTAAATAATGGAAACTAGAAAGATACAGATTCTTTGTAACATAGTTGTCCTTTGGTGTATGTATTCAATAAGAAAAATTGCTGAATTTCACATATACAATGATGGGATTTGTACTGGTAGCTTCTAGTAAAACGGGGGACCTTGGGGCTGTAGTAGATAGTGCAAGGAAAATGTCAGCCCACTTTGAAGCAAATACATGTAAAGGAATCAAAAATTGAACTACCAACATTAAAATATCCCTACATACATCTTCAGTGTATGGTATGCTGTGTTCAATTTTGGTCATAGTGTTTGAGAAAGTATTCTGTATAGCTGGAGAAGGTTCAGATAAGGGTAACCACAGTTATCAGAGATTTGAAGGTCCCTCTCTAGAAAAGTTATGATTTTTAGAGCTGTTCAGTACAGAAAAGTGAGTAATGTGAACTTCTGCCTTATGGGGTGATTTGGGTAGGAAGGACTTGTGCTCCCTCATGTTAGTATACATGATCATCCAGTGTACATATATATATTTGGGTTTTAGAACAGATTAAAGGAAGCATTTCTCTTAAGATCTTATAGCTAAATTATAGAATTTACTGCCATAAAATGTAGAGATAGTGGCCAACTTGGATAAATTTAGGTAGGTTGGAACCATTAGTTGTTACTATCTATTAGTTACAGATATATAACTGTGCCCAGGATCAGAGGCAATTCTAGAGGACTCTGCCTTTGAATAACCAGTGCTAGTGAGTGTACGTTGGAGGGTACTAGTGAATTTATAGGTATACTCTTTGTGGACTTTCCATAGGGAAGCCTCTCTATATCAGTTGCTGGTAAACTCTAGATGGGGGTGTAGTGCAATTGTACTCATGTCATGCTGATAGGTTTCACAAAAGCCAACTGGTTTGCCACTGAGTGAACAGAATGTTAGACAAGATAGACCTTTGACTCTTCCTGTCACAGAGTTGGAAGAGACCCAACAGCCATCCTGTCCAATTCCCTGCCATGCAGTAACACACAATCAAAGCACTCCTGACAAATGACCATTAACCCTCTCTTTTAAAACCTGAAAAAGAAGGAGACTGCACCACACTTTCCTCCTATCAGGACATTATCTATAACTTTTAGGTAGAATTCCTTTTTCTGTAGTGTGAATCAATTGTTCCATGTCCTTGTGTTCTAATTCATAACAGAAACAGCAAGTACAAAAATCACAAAATATTGAAATAATGTCCTAATATGAACCAGAAGAGCATCAGCACAACTCCTGAAGACAAGATCTTCTCAATAGCTTCCCCCCCCCCCTCCCAGTGTGATCCTCATAACATAATCTAACTGGTAATATCCTGTGCACAAAGGTGAATCATAATCCAAATAATCTTGAAATGCAGGTGTAGCTTTCTGGATCTGAAAATGGTTTCAGACATTATTATCAGTCACCATATGGAGGCAAGAGCAATGTGTCAGGTGCATGGATGGATTGGGCATTTTCTCTTCTTAAAGAGCAATATGTCAATGTCTCCAAGCAGAAGCAAAGAGATAGTGAAACATTTCTCATACTGTTTTTCTTTCATCTATTCCAGTCTTTGATATACAGAAGAAATGAATCACTGCATGGCTTCTCAGAATGATCACAAGAGAAGCCTTTCACTCATATTGCCAATAATGTTCAAAACTTGACACAAGTTATGCCAGAAGGTGAAGTAGTTTCAACATTAAGAGATATTAAATGGGTGGAGAGACTGAAGTTTGTTGATGGATAGTATGGAAAACAAGACTAGTGCATAGGTAATTGGCAACAATTCTGCCATATGCTGATGAAGAGGACTGAGGGAATGTTCTCTGCCTTCTTGGGAGCAGAGAACATCAGCAAACAGAAGGCTTAACATAGTACGTATATTGCTTTAAACATGTTGCTTCAACCAACATCAGGGTCACTTTTAAAATTAAAACCAGGCATAGGTGATAAAATGTATCACAATCAACGTTCTGAAAGGCAGGTGAATGTGTGAAGGCAATCTCACCATGTACACATTAAAAGACAATAATAACATTTAGTGAAGCCAATGAGAAATATAGCTTTTTATGTTGTCTAAGGCTTTCATGGCCAGAACATTGGGTTGTTGTGAGTTTTCCGGGCTGTATGGCCATGTTCCAGAAGCATTCTCTCCTGATGTTTTGTTCATATCAGTGGCAGGCATCCTCAGAGGTTGTGAAATAGATTGGAAATGAAGCAAGGGAGGTTTATGTATCAGACAAAAGTTCTTTCTCCCATCTTTGACCTTCCACAGATATATAAACCTCCCTTGCTTAATTTCCTATATACCTCACAACCTCTGAGGATTCCTGCCATAGATGTGGGTGAAACGTCAGAAGAGAATGCTTCTGGAACATGGCCATACAGCCTGGAAAAGTCACAACAACCCAATATATCTTTTTACTTTTTAAAAAAATGTTATTTCTTGTGAATAGGGATTTTTGTTTGTGATGGGAGAAAAAACAGTTTAATTTCCCTATAATTGGCATTGTTTTGATAGGCCATTTAAACTACTAGTAGTTAGATTTCAAGTCTTTTACTTGCTCTGAATCCAGCTACAGGCAAACTTTACTGGAGCCTCATAAAAACAACAGGAGAATGATTTATTATCCCAATGATTTTCAAGCCTTGCTTCCCCAGGGGTAACTGATTCAATCCATTCAAAGGATAACCAAAAATTATCCTCAACACTATCAGCATGAGATAATTGTGGAAAATAGTGTGGCTTATGCTTTGAATGGATTAAATCAGCTGCCCCCAAGAAGAGTCAACAAAAAGAGATGTACAGATCCATTAGGATGAATTCTAAATGATTTAGTGGAATAACCCTGTGATTAGAATCAAACAAAATGTCACAAACTCATGCACAAACTTTCAAGTTCACGAGAACTTTAGGCTAGATGTTAAAACTATGACATCTTTGCTTCAAAGGCAGAGTTAAAACTAATCTCAGGAAGCATCATGTAGACATATTTAGATTAGCTAGGCGAACTACAAAACAAATTGCAGACTTTACCCATAGCTAGTGCAAAAAATTGATACTGTTTCTCTAATATTTATTTTACTGAAATTATATCACACCTTTCTTTTAAAAAGGGATTCAAGGCAATTCAATATATTTTTAAAAAATCTAAAACACGAGTTTACCAAGGTTAAAAAGAATTAAGCTAAAATATAATTTTAAAAACATGATTAAAAATAGTTTAGAATAAAATATAATTTTCAGTAAAAGGTTAAAAAACAGCACACCATGTAGCACACACATACTAGATAAAGGTTTTCCCCTGACATTAGGTCTAGTTGTGTCCATCTCAGGGGTGTTGGTGCTCATCTCCATTTCTAAGCTGAAGAGTTGGCGTTGTCTGTAGACACCTTCTAGGTCATGTGGCTGGCATGACTGAATGGAGCACAGTTACCTTCCCGCTGGAGCGGGTACCTATTGATCTACTCATGTTTGCATGTTTTTGAACTGCTAGGCTGGCAGAAGCTGGGGCTGATAATGCACAAATATCTATAATAATACAGAACAATAATGTATGTGTATATACACTCTTGTAAAAATCCCAATAAATGTAATACAAATCAGGTTTCTACAACTCTATATTAAAGTAATTCTCTTCAAACTATATTGCATATAACAAATTTGCTATCAGGATATCATAAACAAAGGTGCAATATCCATGTCATCATCTCATAAAGTATACTGTATCAGGAAACAGAAAAACAAGTTACAGAAAACAGGTGTATTCAATTCTATTGTTTATCCCCTGAGGAATTAGTGTTTGTAGTTTGAAAATCCAAAAGGATTCTCTTTGTAGAAGAAGTTCCTCTGGGGCTAAAAGATAGAATTGAATACACCTGTTTTCTGTAACATGTAACCTTACTTAAGAGGCATCCTGGAAATCTTTCATTTGCTCGTTATAGAACTCCACTTAAAACAGAGCCAGAGCTACTAATAAGAATGTAAGTAGAGAAGCGTGTTTTTTACCATTTTCTTTTAAAAAAAACTTTTCCTTAGTAATGTTAATATGGGAGTTTCATATATCTATTGTGTATGTTATTTTTACTCCTTTATCTAGCATATTAAGCACAATAAAATTAAAACAGACACAACTCCCGAGGAAGTGATAACGAAACAAGGGGAACAACCCGGGAGACCTTGTTGTGTACCAGTTCTTGGCGTTGCGAAGCAAACGAAGAATTCCTTTGAATATAGAAACTGTTATCTTGGACTCTGAATATCTTTACTACAATTGACATTGGCCCAAGATTCTACGCAACTCCAGGAATAATATGGACTTGGTTGTCTCTTGATGTCTGTTATTTATTCCTGATATAGTATACTTTGTGAGATTATGACATGGATATTGTACCTTTGTTTATGATATCCTGATAGCAAATTTGTTATATGCAATATAGTTTGAAGAGATTACTTGTCAACAGTCTGGCTCCAGCATTTTGAACTAGCTATGGTTTTATATATATCTATATCTATATATAGATATAGATATAGTTTCCATCGTGAACACTACATAAAGCACATTGCGGTAGTCCAAACAGGATATTAACATGGCTATGCTTCCCCACAACCAGATCTGACTTCCCAAGAAATGGTTGCAGCTGGCACATTCAGTTTAACTGTGCAATACACTCCTGGCCACATCCAAAATCTGGGCATTGAGGCTCAGATCTGAATCCAGGAATACACCCAAGCTGTGAACCTGAGATTTCAGGAGGAGTGTAATTGTTGTTAACTTATACCCCCCTTTTCTCCCTGAGGGGACTCAAGGCAACTAACACAGTGACACACTTTGATCAATTTAAAACAAAGCAAACATAAAAATTTAAAAAACAAACAGTAGGGTTGCCGTGAATTTTTTTGTCTGTATGGCCATGTTCCAGTAGCATTCTCTCCTGATGTTTCACCTGCATCTATGGCAGACATTCTCAAACCTCTGAGGATGCCTGCCTTAGATGTAGGCGAAATGTCAGGAGAGAATGCTATTAGAACATGGCCATACAGACCAAAAATCACAGCAACCCAATTAAACAGTACTGTGTGTGTTAGGTTACAAATACATTTAAAATAACAATAAATACAATGAAAATGCATTTTAAAACACACAATACTACCCCCCCCCAATCACACAACCTCCCCAGAAATGTGCCCCTTATCCTTCTCCAAATGCCTGCTTGCAGAATTTTTTTTTGTCTTGAATATTTATTTATTTACAGCATTTATATTCCGCCCTTCTCACCCCGAAGGGGACTCAGGGCGGATCACATTACACATATAGGCAAACATTCAATGCCTTTTAACATAGAACAAAGACAAGACAAACACAGGCTCCGAGCGGGCCTTGAACTCATGACTTCCTGGTCAGAGTGATTCATTGCAGCTGGTTGCAGCTGGCTTGCTCTCCAGCCTGCGCCACAGCCCGGGCCTATTATGTTTCCATTATTTGCCCTCATCCAGTCCATTATGAACAGTCGAACAGCATCCTTGGAATTGGATAGAAAGGAGAATTAGCAGTATTTGCCATCAGCATAGTGATGGCACACAATGAACCCCAAAACTCCAGATCAGAAGCTTTGTGTAGATACTGAACACAGCATGGGGGACAGAAACAGGCTCAGTCAGGATTATGGCCATGGTGTTGAACAGGCATCTCCCCTCATCCTACAAGAAAGACCGGGACATTGTAACACAGTGCCCTAAGTTCTATCCCATAGAGACCCTGAAGAATACAATGATCAAAGGCACCAAAAGCTAATGAAAAGTCCAGCAGAACCACCAGGTATACACTTCTCCTATCCAATAACCTAGGTAGGTTAATCACCAAGGCAACTATAGTTATTCTGTCTCATAGCCAGACCTGAAGCTGGAATGGAATGGATCCTGATCAGGCATGATCAAACTTCAACCCTCCAGGTGTTTTGGACTTCAGCTTCCACAATTCCTAACAGCTGCCTGAGATTTCTGCCTGAGTCCAAAACACCTGAAGGGTTGAAGTTTGATCACACCTGATCCAAAACACTCATTTGATTCAGAAAACCCTGCAATGGAGAAGCCACTACACACTAATATTTTGCCCAGAGAGAGGATATTGGAGACCAGGCAATAGTTCTCCAGTATGGTGGGATCAATTTAGAAGATAAAAAAATAGGGGCCATTTCTCAGATATTTTGTAGTCTACCAGAAGTATTATGAAAATATGGGCACTTTTATCTTTTTTTTTTTTTAGAGGAGCCCCGGTGGCGAAGTGTGTTAAAGCACTGAGCTGCTGAACTTGCAGACCGAAAGGTCGCAGGTCCAAATCCCGGGAGCAGAGTGAGCGCCCGCTGTTAGCTCCAGCTTTTGCCAACCTAGCAGTTCAAAAATATGCCAATGTGAGTAGATCAATAGGTACTGCTCTGGCAGGAAGGTAACAGTGCTCCATGCAGTCATGCTGGCCACATGACCTTGGAGGTGTCTACGGACAACGCTGGCTCTTTGGCTTAGAAATGGAGATGAGCACCAACCCCCAGAGTCAAACATGACTGGATTTAACGTCAGGGGAAAACCTTTACCTTTACCTTATCTTTTTTTTGGGGGGGGGGGGGGGCTACTCATATTCTTCATTTCTTCTTTCATCCAACAGTGTTCAAGAAGAGTTTTGAAGTCCAGGTGTCTTGTTTTAAATTCCATAGACTCCATCCAATGTCATTTTGTAACATGCAGAATAGATGCAGTTTTCTCCAGATGCAGCCTTGCTGCAACGTGATTGAAAATAGCCCATACTAGGGATGAGTATGTCCAGCAGTCTAGATACAAAAAGACTATTCTCAGATATGCACATCAGTCTATAGTGTCCCTCTTTTTGAAAGGAAAAATAAGAAGATGGCTTTTCAAATCTTCAAAAGCCTTGATGAGACAATGTTTCTCAATTCTCCTTGTTTTCCCTCTAGTACTTGAACAGACTTAAGAGCTACTCCTGACCCCTCAACTCTACCATTTCCTGTTCCCTCAGACTGGGAGGGTTTGGAGGAAGCTTGGACAAGAGAATTGTCATCACAGTTTTCTGATAGCTGGCACCTGATAATGATGAAGCTACTTTTACAAGAATGGTGGTAAGTCTATGGGCTCCCAGATTCTCATAGGGCCTCACCCACTCCTGATGCCATGCTGCAAGGAGAGCAGGGCAATATTATAACATTTAAATCCCCACATGGCTTCTTTTACCCTCCCAGTGTTGTTTTGTTGAGTAGAATCTGAGTGGAGCCACCTTGTCCTGCTGCTGGTTGTCCTACCCCCAACTCCCCAAATCTGTATGTGAAATTTTCTAAAGGCATCTGGCAGAGGGGAGATTGATTAAACTGTTTGTTCTCCCTTGAGGGAATGAATAGTTTAATGCATATTTATCAAGTCTGCATAACAGACTTTCTCCTTTGTTCCCCTTCACATTTACTCATTGTGCTCTCAAGCTGTTTAAAAAATATTTTTAACAGGCTGATGTTCATAAAGTATATTTTGAACAACTAAACCATTTTACATTTGCATTGTTGTTTCCCTCATTGGCTAAATTATGGTTTTAATGTGTTTCATCCAACTTTGAAAAATACACATTTTTGTGTGACCACTTTTGAAATCTTTCTTTTTTAATTGATAAAACTGTAGGAAGTGTTCAGATTCTGAAATGCGTAGTCTACCTGGGTTTACACAGTTTGAACAAGAGAAAGTATGGAAAAAAGTCCAACAGGCATTCCTCACATATCTGTAGACTGTATCTATGCTTACCTAGAAATATCCTCTATTCACTGGGGCTTATTCAGAAAAGACACTCTATCCTCAGAGTCTTAATTATGAAGTGTAATTTTTATGGATAATGGCATACAGTGTAGCATCTGCTTAGCTGGCAGATAGTAAGATGAGGGTTTCAGAGCCCATTTGAACCCCGAGTCTTAGGCTCCTAATAGTCCATCTTATCCAGCCCAATCACATTCCCCACAATCAAATCAGATACAAATAATTTTGGAATTAATATCTACCTACATCTTTGCATGTCAAATGATATGTAGGGGAAAGAGGCTAATGACTTTTCTCATTGCTATATCCAGATATGAACCATGACTGATTAAGCTACTCTTTGAAATGTGAGGAATGTACTAGGAATTTTAAGTGGTAACCCTTCCTGCCTATGGGTATGTTTTTCTAAATGAAAAATGAAACTATCTTTTGTATACATTGATATAAATTGATACATGTAAATAGCTGTATTCTTTATGAGGAAGGAAACAATTACATAAATAAATGCTAAACTACCCCTCCTCCTATTTTCCAGTCAATGCAACTAATCCAAAGGAACACTTGTTTCAGTTTGCTTCAATGAAGAACTATTTTGTTAGGAAGATTTATTTGACATCAGGTGTTTGTGGGAATTGTCTTCAACAAGAAGCTGCTTTACATGGAACAGAGCTGGGCTATATCACTGGTATTTGACAAATGAGGGTGGACTTGAAAGGGGTTTAAAAGAAGTAGTGTTGAGGAAACTATTAATTAATTGTCCAATTTGTTTGTGCTGAAGAAAGATTTTTATTAACCAGTCATTTTTTTGTACAAGAGTTGATATATTTGAAATCTAATTCTCTCCTGGAAAAAGATAGCTCATTTATCTTCCATCATTTTAGTGCTGTGTTTGTCTAAGATATGATTGAATTATTGGAAGGACTCATAGAATATCCATCTTTATTTCTCATATTAAGCAGCCGTAGAGATATCATGCTTTCTGGCCTCCTATAGAAAAGAGTCTTGAAGGAAATCATTATAGTTGAAGAAGACTTCTTTCAAACATAAGTCTACATGTTGTTTTCAGCATGGTAAAACATGGATTAAAATGCTTGTGGGCAGTTTTAATTGGTGGGTTTCATGCCAACATGAGGCACATTTACCCTTTGGTTTCTCAGGAAGTATTCTGGGGCAGTAAAATACAGAGCAGGAGAGGAAATTGTGCATCATGTGGTCCTTTAGGTGCTGTTAGACTACACCTCTGATCATTCCCCATGAGTGATTATGCTGTCTGATTATCAACAACATCTAGAAGACCATATGATTCCCATTGAGTCCTGATAAAGACAATCTTGCTTCTGTCTCATGGGAGAAAGAAGTCTGGGCAGAGAAGGAAACCTTTCCTACTTAGAGGGATGGAGCAGGACTACCTTTTCTGGCCCATCTAAAAGAAATGAGGCATGTTTATGTAAAGAGCCACTTCAATTCCTAGCAATAGTATGAAGTTGCAGCAGCAGTTTATGCAACTTTGTATTGTGGGGGAGGAACCTAAAATAGATCACCAAGTAAGATTGTTTTGCTAACTGAATGAGCACTGAAATGTACTAAATTAGAAGGGAGGGTAACAGAGGCGATTCCATGATAACATGTTGTTTGAACTCAAACATTGGTCCTATTTAAATACACCATGACTTACCCATTAACTGGAAAATGAAAGGCAGGGGAAACCCAGTGGGTGTTGTTGAGGAGCAACCTAGAAGTAAGAGAGTTACTCAAGCCAACCTCCTTTCATTGCCTACTGACTTAATTTAGGTTGCAGCTGTCTTCCTTGGGACTCGATGGATTTATACTATACTACTATTTAGTGCAGGGGTCCCCAAACTAAGGCCCGGGGGCCGGATGCGGCCCTCCAAGGCCATTTACCTGGCCCCCGCTCTCAGTTTTAGACTTAGACTCGCCCAAAGTCTGAAATGACTTGAAGGCACACAATAACAACAATCCTACTTGATTATCTCAATGGCCAGAAGCAGGCCCACACTTCCCACTGAAATCTTGATAAGTTTACAGTATGTTGGTTAAAATTATTTTTATTTTTTAAATAATGTATTGTTCTTTCATTTATCAATATTGTAAATGAAATATTGTAAATGAATGATATGGTAATAGTATAATATATTGTGTATACATATAATATAATGTAATACAATATAATATTTATTTATTTATTTATTTATTACTTTATTTCTACTCCCGTCCTTCTCACCCAATAGAGGAGACTCAGGACGGCTAATAATAATAATACAATATAATAATATTGTACAATATAATAATATTAATTATATATTATATATTAAATGTAATATTACTAATAATATTACGGTATAATGGTATAGTAAAATATAGTACTATATAATGCTAATATTGTGCTATGCTAATAATATAATATATTGTATGTACAATATATTATATTATTAGCATAGCACAATATGCTATGTGGGGTATAAATGTAGTAAATAAATAAGTAATTGTCGCTGGGTTTTTTTTTCTTGTTTTTTTTTGCACTACAAATAAGACGTGTGCAGTGAGCATAGGAATTTGTTCATATTTTTTTCAAATGATAATTCGGCCCCTCAACAATCTGAGGGAGCATGAATCGGCCCTCCACTTAAAAAGTTTGAGGACCCCTGGACTAAGACAATCACATAAACAGAAGTAGTATAATCACTCAAATAACATATGAATCACAGAAGAAGGGGAAAAAGCCACTGGGATGGAGGAGAGGATGTCCAGGAGGGGACACTAGAACTAAAGTGCAATGTGATATTCTCAGATGCTTTATTACTTAAAAATTGCCATTTTTAAGGCAGCTCTGCCCAAGAGAAGGGTGCAATGAGTATTTCTATTCCCAAGAGAGAAGCGTAAGAGATGTTTACTAATGAAATATGCCGCCTCAAAGTCCAGTGGCATCTCCTTCTCTGTAGATTTTTAAGCAGAAGCCAGATGGCCCTCTGTCAGGAGGGCTTGTGTCTTCCTGCATGTCAGAATAGCCTTGGACTGGGTGCCCCCGAGGATCCCTTCCAACTCTAAGATTCTGCTATTTTAAGGGCTCTCCCACCCACCGTCCCTTTCCATCCCAGCAGGGCTTCCAATTTCTCACTGACTCACTGAGACGCAGTCTGTCGTTTTTCAATAAACGTCATCACCTGAGAAGAAGAAAAGGAGAGAAGCCTCAGTTATTGGAGAAGCAGCAGCAGTGGTTATTTCAGCAAAGCCAGGAATCCTCTGCAGTGTGACATTATTTCCTTGCACTTCTTCAAATTGGGGCCTCAACAAAAGAATGGCGACGCAGAAGGTCCAAGACTCTCAAACGAAAAGTCAGTGTTCCCTCGCTACTTCGAGGTTCGCTTTTCGCGGACTCGCTGTTTTTCAATCAATATTAATGTAAAAAAAATTTTTTTTGCTGTTTCGCAAATTAAAAATATTAATTCTAACACTAAAAGAATATTATAAATCATAAAAAGTACGATTTACAGTAAATAGCGTATTTACTCAGAAAAGTAGGATTTGCGCAGCAGCCGTTTGAGATGCGACTTGCCGATGTGAGATTGTAAACAACACACGATTGGTTGACTGATGGAAAGCAATCAACCAGAGATTGCTGCTCTGTATCCCGGTCGCTGATTGGCTCAGTCACCGTCACATCTTGTTTTCTTTCGTTTGTGTGCAGCTACCCTTCTCCGGGAATGGAAAAGGGTTATGTAGTGTATAAGTGTGCGGGGAGGGTTTATAACGACTTAAAATAGTGTATAACTACTAAAATAATGTATAAATATTGAAATAAATATAGCGTCCTTACTTCGCGGATTTTTACTTTTCACGGGTGGTCCTGGAACGTAACACTCGCGATAAGCGAGGGAACACTGTATGCCTTAACTAATAATAATAGTAATAAAACTTTATTTATACCCCGCCACTATCTCCCCACGGGGACTCGGGGTGGCTTACATGAGGCAGAGGCCCGAACAACATAATTGAACAAAATAAACAACAACATAAACACAGAATAATAAAATAAAAACAGTAATCTATATACAGTATATATAAATGTAATGTACGTTTGTAGGACTGAGTAAACAACAAAACCACTAAACCAAATCACACCAAATTTGGCCACAAAAAACATAGTCATCCAATCTATGTCTTTCAAACAAAAAACCTGGAAAATAAAGTCCAAATTAGAGAACGAGGAAGAACCGTTTTCAACCCTGGTTGCTGGTCAGAAGGGTAGGCCCCGCCCCCTTTGTCTCCTAGCAACCCTCTCGGCCACAATGGCATCGGGGTACAGCCAGGGTTCGGGCTTTTGAGGCTGCAAGGCTATTCACTGCTATTCCACCTGGCCATGAAAGCATTCCCATAAGCCACAGCAACGCATAACTGGGCACAGCTAGTAGAATATAAAATGAGGCTATTATAACACTTAAAGAAAATCAGTCAACTGAAGAAGCAGTGCAAGAATAAAATGTTGAATTAAAGTGCATAGATGGTAAGGACATAATAAATACAAGATAGATTAATACCATCTGGGGCTGATTAGCTAATGACTGTCTCACCAAAGGCCAGCCAAACATCCAAGTCTTTCTAGAGAGGGAGCTAACTATAAATGCAATCAACCCTAAGAGATGGCCAGAAGCTTGTTAAGCACAACGTACCTGATCAAATCTTGTGGCGAAGAGGTTGAGGGAAGTCACAATGCCTCCGTTTGGGCCCAGTCCGTATCTGGAGCGTGTTCAGGAAAGCCCTGCTGCCATGTTGTGGGAATCCAGCGGGCTGTGTGGCTTCCCCAAAGGGTTCCTGGGGCCCTTCCACACAGCCACATTACCCAGAACATCAAGGAGAAAATCCCACAAGATCTGCTTTGAACTGGGTTATTTATTATTTATTTACAATATTTATATTTCATTCTTCTCACCCCGAAGGGGACTCAGGGCAGATCACAATGTGCATATGGCAAACATTCAATGGCATTATTAGACATACAACACACAGACAGACAGACACAGAGGCTATTTAACTTTCCAGCTTCTGGGTTTGTGAGGGTATGATCAATTCCGGCCACAGGAGAAGCTGCTGCTTCGTCATCCACTGTGACAAGACCTTTTGATGGAGTACTTCCTCATCCAACACGCACGCTGCTGGACTTTTTTTATGGTGTTGTAAATCAGTTAAATTAGTCTCCCCGCATAAGCGGTCCCTAAATTTTCCTACTTGACAGATGCAACTGTCTTTCGAGTTGCTTAGGTAAACAACGAGCTGGGGCTATTTAACAGTCAGACACTCAATCCGACTCAGGCTTGTTTAGTAGTGATTTATTACAGCAGGCTACTAACCAGCTGCACCACAGCCCAGTTATCTGAGTCCACACTGCCATATATTCCAGCTCAAAGCAAAAAATGTGGGATTTGATTCAGCCATGTGGAAGGGGCCTAAGGCAGCCTCACTGGCTCCATCCCTCCCTGCAAAAGGCCCACCGCACCCAATAAAGCCACATACCAAGGGCCACTTATCTCAATACCGCTGCTCAAGGAGACAGCCAGCTTCAAGGCGTTGGCTTCAGGAGAGAAACGACTGGTGCTGTTTCATAAACTGGGAATAAATTCCCAGAGGGGAGGGGGTGCATGGCATGGAGCTATTCCACTAACAGGGGGAAGATGAGGAAAGAGGAAATGGGGCGGAATTATATACCACATGGAGCAGTACCTCCCGTTCCGACACAAAACTAGAATGCAAAGGGGCCACTGAGCCAAATGACAGGCAACTCAGAAGCCAACTTCTTGCCTAGCGCTGGGATGAGACCTCAGTTTCAGCTGGGACTCCCTCAAAACAGTGCTGGGCAGAAGCAGAGAATAGGGCTCTCAATTGATGGCGTTGATGAGACAAAAAGAAAAGAGAGTCCACCTAAATGCTTGACAATGGGACAGGTGACCCCAGAAGAAGACTGAGCACCTTTTGGGTATTTTTTTAGCAGTGTCTTCCTGCCTGGCAGAAAAGGGGGGTGGACTAGATCAGGGGTCCCCAAACTAAGGCCCGGGGGCCGGATGCGGCCCTCCAAGGTCATTTACCTGGCCCCCGCCCTCATTTATAATACAATATTTTTATATCAGTTTTAATAATATAATATATATACATATGATATTGATAATATCATGTTATGCAATGTAATACTAATAATAATATCATATAATAATATTAATTACATGTTATATATTACATATAATATTACAGTATAGTGGTATAGTTCAATATAGTAATATATAATGCTAATATTGTGCTATGCTAATAATATAATATATTGTATGTACATACAGCTGCTCTGAGTTCCCTTCGGGGTGAGAAGGGTGGGATATAAATGTAGTAAATAAATGTAGTAAATGAATAAATAAATAATGTTAGACTTAGGCTCGCCCACTTGACTTGAAGGCACACAACAACAACAACAACAACAACAACCCTAATTAACTTGACTATCTCATTAGCCTGATAGGTTTATGTTGGTTAAAATTGTTTTCATTTTAAAATATTTTATTGTTCTTTCATTGTTGTTGTTGTTTTGCACTACAAATAAGACATGTGCAGTGTGCATAGGAATTTGTTCGTATTTTTTTTTCAAATGATAATTCGGCCCCTCAACAGTCTGAAGGATTGTAGGCCGGCCCTTTGCTTTAAAAGTTTGAGGACCCCTGATTTAGTGGATCCTGGATATCTGCTGGGATTTCATTCCAGGATCTCCTGTGGATACAAAAGTCAATCACAGCTCAAGTTCCATTATAAAGGAGTGTAATGAAATTGCAAACTCAATATGGGAAGCCTAATTGTATTCATTTCATTCCACTTTAATTGCTGTGTCTTCATTCTGTGGAATCTTGGAATTCCAAGTTGAGATGAGATGCATAGAACTTTTTTGACTAGAGATCTACTGAACCACACTCACCAGACTACAAATCCTAGAAGTCCATTGGGTATAACATGGTATTGAAGTGGTTTCAGAGTTCGATGATTGTCCAATGGGAATGCCCCCATATAGGGTTGATAATATAAATATATATTATTTATTTAAATTTATTTAAATGCTGTAAATAAATAAATAAATAAATAATGCAGATAAGGCTTATTACCACCTTATAATATTGAGAAATTTCCCAGCCATAGGACACTTCAGCCTTTTTTCAAACATCACATTGAGAAATTTCCCCCTCATATGATACTTCAGCCTCTTTTCAAGCATGGGCAGGCAAAGAGCTCATGACATGTTCCAGGGTTGAAAAGGGGCAGAAATGTCCTGAAAGGAGGGAACTCTGAATACCAGCCAGCAATCGTGTTCAGAGCTCCTACCTCTTATCGCACTTTACTCCCATGTTTACAACTGAAGAACAGGTATGATGGGAACCATCAAAATTTTCCCATCCTGTTTCATTGCTGAACCATCAGCAGTCTCTTGTATCTTATGGGCTTTGATGCAGAACTGTAGGATCCCATGGAAAGAAGTGGTTTTAAACCGGTATCAGTCTCTTTTAATATAAGGGGCTTTGGGCAGGGCAAGGGATCTCTTGGTTTTCAAATATTGTTGTTGCTCCTAATTTAAAACAATGCTGACCTTGTGATGAATGTAAGATGAATGTATTGCCAGCTCTTAAGTTTCCACCTCTGAGTGTGATGGGGAGGCAGAATTCAAAATAGGACCTCTGATGATATATGAGGGGTGATTCTCTACTCTTAAAGGAATAGTCATTCATGTTTTCCCATCTCAATGTGATGAGGTGGAATGTGATGAGGTGGTTACTTCGCAGCCCTTTGTGGTGTTTTGAAAAGTGAAGAGGAAAGTCCTGTTATTTTCCTGGAACTGAGGTGAACCTGGAGAACAGAACAGGGGCTAATCAGGCAAGCCAAGAAAACAAGCTGGATCCAAGCAGCTAGACCTCAGCTAGGATACTATGGAACTAGGAGGATCTTTGGGTTGCTAGCCCTGAAGTCCCTGAATAATGGCTTGATACACATAAGAGGCAATAAAAATATGCTGCACCAGATAACTTTAAAATTTACACACTGATATGAATGAAGAAGCCAAATCTGTGGCTGTAGATATTTCATGTAATTTCCTTTTGCCTATTGAAAAGTATATAACTGTTCAAGGACAGCATCTTTAGAGATTTACCTTCTGCTGGCACAGCAGACATAAAGTATCAATTAACATGCCACACCATAGAACTCTATTTCTTGGATAGACTGCATTCTTCTCAGCTTGAATTTCAATTGGCTCAATGATACTTCTGTGTATGAACCATCCCCCATTCACAAAGGCAAGAGGGATGATAGTGGAGAGAATTGCTTTAAACAAATTCCTGTTTGTTCTTTTATTCTCAAACATCACTTTTTGTTTATGAATGATCAATGACAAATAGTTCTTGGTTTGATGGTGAAGGGCAGAGTAGTGGAAAAAATAAAAGGAAAGGAAACTTATAGTCCAAGTTCATGAAGGCTAGGTGTTTTGATATGCTCTTCTGTTGTATGCAGGCCTGTAGCCAGGGTGGGGGTGGCTAGGGTTTCTAACGACCCCCAAATTTTTCAGGTTGAAAAAAATGTGGTTTACACATGAATTTTAACTGGTTAACCAAATCCCTATGATAAGTTTGTGAAAAACAAAAATTAAGAGTCCCTCCAGAATTGCAAGCGCTATTCCAATCAAATTTTGATAATTTATTCACACTATTATTGCATGCCTTTCCACCAATTGATTTTGCAATAGCTGCAATAGCTGATATAGTGGAAGCAATCAAGTTTGTCCACCAGCAACTGGCAGGCAAAGCCTAAGGCGCAGGGGGGAATATGATGGCCCTCATGAAGGACACCAGACTCGGTGGGGGTGGTTTACAAGGACAGAGCTGTAAGCTACTTAAGGCTGTTTTGCCCCTCTGATGGTCCTCTTTGCTTCAGCTTGAGGTAGGAGGCAGGTTCCTGATGGAGGATTAGGACCTTCCCTCCTTTCCCCTTTTCCAAAGGATAGCATAGTTCCCATTTCTATTCCTTTGCCCCAGGAATTTACCCTGCAATTTGGGCAGTTTCTGCTCCTGGCATGTATTGGCAGGTATTTCCCAACAGAAAATGCCTCAATCTCTATCAAAGCAACTGAACATTTTGAGTTCATGGCAAAAAAGAAAAAACCAAATACTGATGACCAAGAAGGCATCAGGTTGAGAACCATTGTAGCAGCTGGTACTGATGAAGACCCCAGAACATGCACACCTAGACTAAAAGAGAATCCTCTATACAAAGATGGGACTTCTTCCCAAGCTGGACACCTTATTTAGCTGTTTGAATGCTGAATTTGTAGTAACCATACACATCCTAAGAAAGCTTCTGTCACCATCCCTTCAGTTCAGCAAAACATCAGAAAGAGTAGACATGGATATTTTCGGCAGTCTCCAACATGTTGACAGTCTCTTAGAAAAAGCCTGGGAGATGCACACAAAATCAGTGAAAGAGTTTCAGAAGATCTTTGACACAGCAAGATCAGTGGTGGAATCTAATGGGAAGAGAAGTTAGGATTCCGCACATCTGTTCAAGGCAGACTTGTAAAAGCAACACCAATGGAATATTACAGGCTAAATGTGTACATCCCATTTCTGGACTTTTTCTCCAGTCAGCTTCAAGAAAGGTTTGCAAGGAAGTAGTTCAGGAACTGCAAGTGTTCCTCCCCGTTAATTATGACCATTTAAAATCCAATAAGTGAACAGAACTTTACAATGAATGCTTTCAAGATACTGACATACTGATGGAAAATTTGGACCCGTGGTGTAGAAAATGGGAAAAGATTGCACCTACAGAAAAACAATAAAATGCACTGGAAATATATCTTGTCTGTGATTGACAGTTTTTTCCAAATGTGAAGAAACTTTTTCATATTTCTGCAACATTGCCAGTGTCAACAGCTACAAATGAAAGGTCATTTTCAACTCTGAAATGTTTGAAAACATACATAAGAAGTACAATCAGGCAAGAAAATTGACTGGACTTGCACTGTTGAGTGTCCACCAAAGTCTATCTGTGGAACCAGATTTTTGTCAAAGTGTATTGACATAATTTTCAAGCATTTCCAACAGATGTTCTGGTATTCTTTTATAACCACTAAATGACCCATTAAGAGTCATTTTCAGGTTTTTTAGATTTGAAACTTTGTAACTAGAATATACATTTGATTTAATTAATTCTATATAAAATATAGAATGAATCACATTTAAATTGTTTTGTGTTATGGACCTACTCTTCATTATTCACTAAACATGCTTCAAAGTCACCACCACCACCACATGTTTTCTGGTTACAGGCATGGTTATATGTACACTCTCTGTCTCCATGCTTCCTAAGTGGGATTGCTAAATTTAATCAAACATATAGCTAATTTTTTGCTAACATTATCGTATGGGAAGGAATAAAATATCAGACTTATAAATAGTTGTGCTATATTTGTTCAAGTTTTACATGTATTAATTGATTGTGAGGTTCAGACAGGGTCCTCATTTGTCCTTGTTGTTTGTCTTTGAACAACGTGATGGTCCTATTTCAGGGTTTTCTTAGCAAGATTTTTCAGAGTGTTTGCCATTGACTTCTCCTGAGGTTGAATTGGACAAAATTTCCTAATGGATTCCCTGGTCAAAAAGGTGTCTGTTCCAAAATCCTATATAGCATTTATATATTTATTTTTAATACGAGTAATATTTCTGTTGTGTAGGTTATCTTTACACATTTGCCACTGATTTCAGAAGCAATCTATTAGTTATCTCAACTTCTGTTCCATTATTGTCTTCCTTGACTGTTGTCAAGGTGAATGAAAACTGGCTAGAGATAAGCCAATTGTGAAGGAAGGAGAAAGAAATAAAATGGTAGATACCAGTTTACACACTGAAATAATTTTCAGTGATCTTTTTTTACGAAGAAAAAGATACAAGAAGTTCCCTTTTCATCCTACAAGCAGGAGCAAAGGGTTTATTACAGGTAAATTTGAATAGTCAGAAGGAAAACTTTAAAACATACTTCCTTTTTCCTGCCCCCTTTCAGTCTTCCAGATATCCTGAAGCCCCTGCGGTTACTTTGCATTTCAAAAAGCTTGTCTTGAGAAAAAAAACAACAGACAGAACTAGATACTATGTTTGCTTAGGCCATTATTCTTGCAAAAATTGCTCATGCAAGCAGTATATTCATGTGAGCAGTGTAACGTGAAATAAGCATATTTGCAGAAGATGCAATAGGAACTTTTCTGTTCAGGGCATGCTGAAGATAAAAGAAATTCCTATTCAGAGGTTGAATAAGAAGTTAAATCTCCCATGCATAATTTTATCCCACCCACATTAAATTGTTCACATGAGTTGACTGATCGCACGAACAGCCATTTATGTTAGTAAGCTGGCAGATAGAAAGTTGCTATTCATTATTTATAAGGAATCTATGATTTACTAAGTATTGTATGCCGATTAGAAGTATAGTGATTACCTACAGGCTCCCAGTCTAAAAATCATGACACAAAAGGAATGTAAGGAATGGGAAGGGAAGAGGAAAACTTGCAAACTAAAGCATGAATTTTTAAGTGCAACACACTTATTTTTATTTAATGGATTTTAAAACTGTCTTTCAGGAGAAATTGTTCCCACAAGGTGTTTTACAATACTTGTAATTATAACTGCCAGTTTGGATAGAAACAGCTATCTTCAAGGAAAGGAGAAAGCAAATGACAGCTTCTCTCTCATGTTGATAGAAAGGACCCTTCAGCCCCATCTTGCCATTTGCTGCAGCCTTGTGCAATTGCAGCTAAAAGGTGATAATACAGAGCTAAATCACAGATGTTGGCAACTGTGGCAATGGGGTGAACCCTGCTGCTCCAGCTGCTTCTACAGCAGACAGTGGAAAATTGACAAGTACGGGAGCAAAATCATAGTCAGATTTCATACTATATCCAAAGTTTTCCATCTATCCAGAGTCTATTCTATTTTTTTCCATAATGCACAAGGCCAGAGGTATAGTAAGGAACCAGGGCTGTGGTGGAGCAAAACATCTCTTTACAGCATATGTGTATACAGTAAATGTGATGGAGGATCTCGGCTCACTTTATTAAGAACAGTGATTTACTATCCTTACAAAAAAGTGACTTATCACTACCTCTGAGGTGTGATGACACAGTGGACTGAAAAATAAGAGTAACCTTTATGTAATGGCTAGTGCCATTACAAAATCTGGTGATGAAAAACAATGCCTGCAAGAAATACAGTTGGATCCAAGCAGTTAGATGTATTTTCATATGTGTATCATCCTCAGTTGCAGAAAGCTGGACCCAGTAACATAATACTAATATAAGATTATGAAGTCTGAAGAGTAACAATAGATTATCTCCCACCCAATTGCTTTAAGGAAAGGTCTTTATTTCTCATAAAGGCCTATGTGGTCAACTGCACAAAACATTACTATTTTATTTTCTTACTGCTCAAAATATCTCCAAGAGTGTTTTAGAATAATAACTACTTTTCAGTATCCCTGAAATTTGTGTCCCAGCATTGAGAAGGACCATGGCAAAATTCCTTAACCTCATTTTTGTATCACTGGATAAGACTATGTTATTCCTACAGGGATGGAATCACATTGCTAGATCTGTATTTTTATTCCAAAGTTCCCAGAATTATGTTATGGCTGTGTGATCAAGTCACTACACCATGCTGGTTCTTGATCTGCATTTATTTCATAATATTAGAGGGAGAATAGTGGGCATTTGCAAGGAGAATCAGCAAAAGGTGTGTTGTATCTAACTTTTCTCCATTCATTCATTTAGTTCTTCATTCCATCTGACCTAGGAATTTTTATCATGACTCTTAAAAATTAAAACAGACTAAAAGACCAAAAGTGAACTCAGCTGATGGCCAAAAGCAGTTTGAAAAGGAATGGTTGTTATGAAGAAGCAGAAAGTTCTACCTGTTCTCCCCTGAAATATTATTCCATCCCTGAAGTTACTTCATTCTTGGCAAATAAAACTAGACATCACAAAAATGCACAGAAGTGAATGATTATATTTCTACAAGCCAGTCACATAGTATGTTATTTATATCATTTTGTGAGCTTAGATAGGTGGATGAATGTAAAAACCATTGCATGAACTGATTACACTTGCTCTGAAAGAATTTACCATGATTGCAAAATGTACTACCAATTTCCTTCATCCACAAACTATTTCCCCATATGATAACATATATGCCTACATCCAAGAGTGATTGGCTGTTTAAAATGTGGGAAACAGTTTTTCATATATTACTAAGGATTATTAACAGAGATGCTTTCCATCAAGGGTCTTCATCTGGGGACAAAGGTGTGTCATCCAGTTCTGGATGGGGTTACACTTCCCCTGAAAGACTGTGCTTGCAGCTTGGGAGTATTACTTGGATCTGTGTCTCCAAATGTCAGTCCAGGTCAAAAGTGCTCACTATCAGCTTTGGCCGATATGCCAGCTGTGCCCCTTCCTAGATTTGGAGGGCCTGAAGATGGTAGTGCATGTGCTGGTAACTTCAAAATTGGACTTCTGCAATGTGCTTTACGTTGGGCTACCCTTGTACCAAGTTCGGAAACTCCAGCTGGTTCAAAATGCAGCACCCAAATTGGTTATAGGAGCATCTAGGAGTGATCATACCACACCTATCCTAAAATCACTCCACTGGCTGCCAATTAGTTTGCAAGGTGTTGGTTTTGACTTTTAAAGCCCTACATGGTTTGGGTCCAAGTTACCTAAAGACTCGCCTTCTGCCATACAATCTGCCCCACACACTTCAGTCTTCAGGGGGTGTTTGCTCCAACCAGCCAGAACCTGATTGGCAACTGCCATCCAGAGGACCATTTCATTGGCTGCCCCACAAGTTTGGAATGACCTGCCAGGAGAATATATATTTCCTATGCATGGACAGTGACATGTTTAATACAGTTCATAAATTGTCTCTATTTGAAAGAATGTGGAAACTGGTTTTACTGATTCTAGAAAAGAGTGAAATGGACCATTCTTGTCCTCAGGACATCTTCAGACATCGAGGTATTTTGCATTCTCTTTACTGAAACTGTCCCAGAGGCCAAATTATTTTCCATCTCTTCTCATTTACCTGTTTGTTAAACTTTCACTACATTACAGGTAATAGATACCATAACACCCCTTTCAAGCCGAAGGCAAATTGTCATTATTTTTACAGCTCTTGATCATAATTACCAAGGGAAATGAAACAAAGTTTTGGTTAAAGCTGTGAAAGATGCTCAAATCCACATGTATGAGAAACTTTTTCCCAGTGGAGCAGGGATAAATATAGGGCATGCAAGCAAACTCATGAAGGTAATATAGCAAAGAAAATCTGAAGATGGAAATGAGTTTTTATTTTGAAATAAGACTTTGAGCGGGGCCAAAGGATGGACATCTAAGACAACAGTGGTAAACCAACGCCTCCAGGAAAATACTTGTCTAAATGCTAGTGATATATATCGCCTGCAGGCAAATACACAAAGATCTGTTTTAGCCCAGAAGCAAATACTAGGAGTTCTGTTGACTTTGGAGAACATTTTTATTTCTTAATTGCAGTCACAATAGGATAGCTCTACCTATACCCACATCCAGCATGAACATTGTCCATCTCAAGCTTATTAAGTTCTGAAAAACTGTTGGATTTCTCTGTCAGTGTTACAGCTTCAGAAAATAAGGTTTAACGTCTGTTCCGTCCCCCAGGACGATGGTTTGCCTTACCTATTGGTCGTTTGTTTGTTTTCCCTCCTTTGCATTTTGTTTCAGCCTCTGGCTGCAAAGCCTAGGAAAAGTGGCTTGGAATCTGCAAGAGCTGGCTGCAGTTTTCTTTGCAGTGATTGGTCAAAGAGTGCAACATCTTAGGACCGCCCTTTTTACCAGGGTCTAGTCTCCATTTTGGAGCTTCATTCTGGCTATAGTCTTCCAACGTGCTGGAGCTGTGCAAGGCTAACTGGGACAAATCATCCTCAAAACCAGGCCAATCTAAGCCTATCCAAATTAGATAAGTATTGAATTATATTGATCTGAAATAGGAAATCTAGTTAGAGGAGCAGAGTTATTCCATCGCTTCTAGAACTAATCTTTGCTGTAAAGATAGGGAAGGAAAGAGTTTCTCCTTCTAATATAGACAGCGTGATTAGGGTATAGTGGTTTTATAATCACTTTTGCCTTCTGGAACCAGGGATAATTCTGTGACTAAAACCTATAGAAATTTGTTTCATTTTCTGCAACTTTAAGATCTGTGCCAGGTTTACAACCTTGTATGAATAAACATCCTTTTTTTGAAGTTATCCAGACTCAGTCGTTCAATATCTATAGGACAGCTTATAGGGATTTGCAGTTCGCCCGGATAAAGGACAGCACGTTTCAGTTTTATAGCTTTTTATTGTCCGGCGGACGGCACAGTTTTGAGGTAGATCAGCGGTTTTTCCGCTTGAGCTAGCTTGCATGGCTTATAGTTTTTTATAGTTTAGGAAGTTTAGTATAGGCCGCGGCTTTTCCGCCTGAGCTCAGTCTGCATACCTAAAGACTCTACCAGCGTCTGAGGCAGTGGAGCCCGCTCTCAGACCTGAAGGAGTCAAATAGTGGGGCTCTATTTCCTTGCTATTTGGCTCGCGTGTGCGCACGTGGCCCAGTGGCTTTCTGGGTTTGCACAGGCTGTGCAGTTCCCAGCAACGTCCAGGGCTCCCTCGGCGGTAGACCTCGAGCCGCGGAGCACCAGCGACAGTTCTTTGGCTGGCTCTGAGGCGTGAAGCCCACCAGAACCAGGCTAGAACCTGGACAGGCCTGGCAACGCTGCTGCGAGTTCGGCCGGAGCACTCGGCCGGCTTCGACCTGCCTCATCGTCCTGCGGTGGTGACCTGCCTCATGGTCCGGCGGTGGTGACCTGCCTCATCGTCCTGCGGTGGTGACCTGCCTCATCGTCCTGCGGTGGTGACCTGCCTCATCGTCCTGCGGTGGTGACCTGCCTCATCGTCCTGCGGTGGTGACCTGCCTCATCGTCCTGCGGTGGTGACCTGCCTCATCGTCCTGCGGTGGTGACCTGCTTCATCGTCCTGCGGTGGTGACCTGTTTCATCGTCCTGCGGTGGTGACCTCCCTTCACAGCGGGGAGGAGGCGTCTCTTCTCTCCTCCTTTCCAAAGCCAGCCTCGGTGCTCCTTCGGCGGCAGGCCTCGAGCCGCAGAGCACGAGGTGCTTGAAAATTTGGCGAAGTCGCCATTTTGGCAGTTTACGTCACTCGGGCAAGGGAGGTATCAAGTGGCAAGTTGCTGTCAGTTGGCATTTTGCAGCTTGCCCACTAAAATCTGGCGCCAAAGGTCACAATCTTTGTAAAGTATAGTTACTTAGTGATATATATTGCTATGGTTAAGTGTTGTGCATTGTATTATATGTTGTATTTGCTTTTGTTGTAAATTTACTTGCTATTAAGAATACATAATGACTATGCAATTTCAAGACGATACAGATGGTATACCTCCTTCTGAGGCTGAAAGTAGGAATGAAAGGCCCCAAAGGATAAAGCACCCTTCAGCCAAGATGCTAGCCCATCTAATAGATGAAAAGGAGCTCCTCCATGTGAGGTTAGGTTCGGCATGGGAGCGAATTGTAACATTGATGGACAGAATTGAGAGCTTGGGTATTACAAGGGTGCCATCCATATTACAGACAGACCTTGAAGAGACCTTCGGTCTCTGGAGGGGTTTGGTGTCTAAGATAGTCCAGGTCCTCGAGCGCATTAACGCCAAGGATTCAGAGTTAGAAATAGTGAGTGTCTTA
Organism: Anolis carolinensis; assembly: GCF_035594765.1. Lineage (NCBI taxonomy): Eukaryota > Metazoa > Chordata > Lepidosauria > Squamata > Anolidae > Anolis > Anolis carolinensis. Next base: position 154,603,319 of record NC_085845.1, read on the forward strand.
GCTGACACTAATGAGAAAGAAAATAAGGTGAGGGCAATTCTAGATGCCTTGGAATTTAGTTCTCCACCTGTTAATCTAAGGTCTGAGCCAAAAGGAAATCAGTCTTCCTTATGCAGCCATGAGACCAATCTTTTAAAATCACCTGCTGTGGCACTTAGTCTTAAGTCCAACCGCTCTAGCCAGGTATCTAAACTAAGGGAGTGTGCATCATCTAAACATAGCCACTCTAGCAAGTCTTCTGCTGCTGGGAGTGCCATCTCTTCCCTAGCTGCCTTGCACATTAAGGAGGCTGCACGTCTGGAGCTAAAGAGCAAGGTAGCGGGGGCGGAGGCTGATGCTAAGGCAGCTGATCTCACCCTTCCCTTTAAAGAAGAAGAGCAATGACTGCAAATAGAACAGGCCCGTAGACAAAGCGAAATGCAAATGGAACAGGCCCGTAGACAAAGCGAAATGCAAATGGAACAGGCCCAAAGACAAAGCGAAATGCAAATGGAACAGGCCCAAAGACAAAGCGAAATGCAAATAGAACAGGCCCGTAGACAAAGCGAAATGCAAATAGAACAGGCTCGTATAGAGATGCTTAGAATAAAGATGGATGCCGCAGCCAAAAGGGTAAGGGCTGAGACTTTGGCCAAGGCCCTAATTGAGCCACTCACAGAAGAAAATGTAAGCCAGTTACCAATACAGGATCCTTCTGCCAAAGTGTTTGCGCACCTTGGCAGCATGAACAGCCAGTTTTCGGATGAGGAACAGGGAGACTTCTCTCCTTACCCAGAGCAGGGCCCCAAAGTCACTTTTGAATTTCCTGCAGAGCAGAGCGTCATAGCGGGGAGCTCACCCTTGCTCGAGCTACCTGTGCCTCCTGCTAAAACCCTAGGTCAGTCAATCAGGGCCTCAAGGCCGAGTGCTAGTTGGCCCCTACAGACAGCTGCACAGGGAACCATCGATTCGTCAGTGGTCGATGTCATCCCTCCAAGAGGCCAAAGGTTGACGCAAGGTACACGGTGGGAGTCCACTCCACAACAGCAAACTCCTCAATTGTTCCCTTCGACGCCAGAGTCCCAGCTTGTCTCCATCATCAGAAGCCCCAGAAGAGATCTTAAGGACAAGGGTGTCGAAAAGTTTTCGGACAAGCCTGAGGAATTTCTTCTCTGGAAGGCCACCTTCCAGAGAGCAATCAGAGACTTAAAGTTATTGCCTGAGGAAGAACTGACTCTTCTGGCTGCATGGTTGGGCCCAGCCTCATCCTCACAAGTTAAGAAGATCTACGCAGCCCACGTAGCCGATCCCGACAAAGCCCTGGAAAAGGCCTGGGCCAGGTTGCAGCAGAGGTATGGGGCCAGCACAGAGATTGAAGCATCTCTTATGGACAAGCTCCAAAGGTTCCCAGCTTTAAAACTCAAAGACTTCAAACTCTTGTGGGACCTCAGCGATCTCCTTGCGGAATTAGAGTCGGCCAAGGAGAATCCAGAACTGCCCGGTTTGAAGTGCCTCGATCAGCACCTGTCCCAGAGGCAGATCTTGACCAAGCTGCCCTTCACTTTGCAAGAACGCTGGGGACAGGAGGTCTTCAACTACAAGGAGGCCCACTCCCAGGCATACCCTCCATTTTCTCATTTGGTCCAGTTCATCACCAGGGCAGCCAGAGAAAGGAATGATCCACAGACGGGCCTCCCCACCTTATACCAAGGGACCCAGCCAGAGAAGGCACCTGAAGTGGACAAGAAACCACCTAGAGAGGCCAATAGACCTGTCAGCGTAAAGGCAGTCGAAACTCAACACAAGACTGACGAACCCAGGTCGGAGGTAAAGGAGTTGCTTTGCCCTATTCACCAAAAGCCTCACAGCTTGGCCAACTGCAGGGAGTTTAGTAGAAAGACATACAAAGAAAGGCAACAGCTAGTTCAAAAGCAGGGAATCTGCTTTAGATGCTGTGGAGCAACTCCATCCCCAATCATAGACCAGGAGCAACAGGAACATCCTTGGGAGAGTAATGGGCTCTCGGATGTATCTCAATGGATTGTCATTGATGAATGCACTGGGGATGTTGAGGAGGAGGACAACACTGTACACCTACATGATTCACTTCAACAGGAACACTCTTCAGGGGACATACACACTGTCTTCCACAAAAGGGATCCTGTCAATCCTCAAAGGAAACAGGTCTTGGTAGTAGGTGACTCCCTCCTTAGAGGAACGGAAGCCATCATTTCCAGACCGGATGGGATGGCTCGAGAAACATGCTGCCTCCCGGGGGCAAAAATACACCATATCACTCAGAGGCTCAGCAGGCTCCTAAAGCCCCATCACCCTCCCCACCTTATGTTGATTCATGTAGGTACCAATGACACCGCTAGGCATACTTTTCAAAAGATCACAAATGATTTTCGAGCTCTGGGAACAAAGCTAAAACTGTATAATGTACATGTGATCTTTTCATCCCTCCTCCCTGTTGTAGGACACGGCTCTACAAGGGCCGGAAAAATAGTACAGGTCAATAACTGGCTCAGAAAATGGTGTCAAGAGGAGCATTTTGGCTTCCTTGATCATGGTCTACTCTTCCAAGAGGATGGACTACTGGCAAGCGATGGGGTGCATCTCACACAAGTAGGAAAACATCTTTTTGCACACAGACTCACAAACCTCATCAGGCGCACTTTAAACTAGATCCACTGGGGGAGGGGAACAACAGCCTGGCGAACACTATATTACCCACGACCACAGGGAACCGCCGAAAGGCTAAACGGAGGGCTGCACAAACACAGCAAGGACCAAGTACAGAGAGCACAATAATCCCAAATAAACAGTTCGAGGGGAGGTCACAGGGGCTTACATGTCTTTACACTAATGCTCAGAGCATGGGAAATAAGCAAGACGAACTCCAACTCCTAGCACAGCACCACACATACGATGTCATAGGCATCACTGAAACCTGGTGGGACGACTCCCATCACTGGAATTTAACCATTGAGGGCTATAACCTCTTTCACAGAAATAGAACAAAGGGGAGAGGAGGGGGAGTAGCTTTATATGTCAAAAACAGTTACGTTGCAGAAGAAATGCAAGACTGTAATCCGGGAAACCAGCTTGAAAGCATCTGGATAAGAATCAAGGGAACCGGGACTCAAAAAGATCTTGTCGTGGGTGTCTACTACAGACCTCCGAGTCAGGATGAAGGACTTGATGAAGCCTTCTGTCAACAGCTGACCAAACAGGCACAAAGAAGAGATATAGTAGTCATGGGCGATTTCAATTATCCCGAAATCTGCTGGAAAACAAACTCAGCCAAGAGTACAAAGTCCAACAAATTCCTCACTTGCCTTGCAGATAATTTTATGGTCCAGAAGGTAGAAGAGGCAACAAGGGGATCAGCAACTCTTGATCTAATCTTAACAAATGTGGCAGACCTGATCAATACAGTTGAAGTGGTTGGATCCTTAGGGGCAAGTGACCATGTGCTCCTGCAGTTTGCAATACAAAGGAATGCTGAAACTAAGACAAGTCAAACACGCATTCTGGACTTTAAGAGAGCTGACTTCCAAAAAATGAAGGAATTACTGAGCGGCATTCCATGGACGCCGATATTAAAAAACAAGGGAGTTAAGGATGGATGGGAGTTTTTCAAAAGTGAAATACTAAAGGCGCAAATGCAAACAGTGCCAACAAAGAAGAAAAATAAGACAAGTGCAAAGAAGCCAGAATGGATGTCCAAAGAACTTCTAACTGAGCTAAAGCTCAAAAGTGACATGCACAAGAAGTGGAAAAGGGGAGAAATCACCAAAGAAGAATTCAAACGTATAGCCAACACCTGTAGGGAAAAGGTTCGCAAGGCTAAAGCGCAAAATGAGCTCAGGCTTGCCAGGGACATAAAAAACAACAAAAAAGGCTTTTTTGCTTATGTTGGTAGAAAAAGGAAGAAAAAGGAGGCGATAGGGCCATTGCAAGGAGAAGATGGGGTGATGGCGACAGGGGACAGGGAAAAGGCAGAATTACTTAATGCCTTCTTTGCCTCGGTCTTCTCAGAAAAAGAAAGCCATCTTCAACCTCAGCAACACGGAATGGACGAAGGATTGGGGGAAATCCAACCCCAAATAGGGAAACAAGTTGTCCAGGAACACTTGGCCTCTCTAAACGAATTCAAGTCCCCAGGGCCAGATCAGCTACACCCAAGAGTACTGAAGGAACTAGCGGAAGTTATTTCAGAACCACTGGCAATTATCTTCGAGAGTTCTTGGAGAACGGGAGAAGTCCCAGCAGATTGGAGGAGGGCGAATGTGGTCCCTATCTTCAAGAAGGGAAAAAAGAACGACCCAAACAATTACCGTCCGGTCAGCCTCACATCAATACCAGGCAAAATTCTGGAAAAGATCATTAAGGAAGTGGTCTGCGAACACTTAGAAACAAATGCGGTCATTGCTAATAGTCAACATGGATTTACCAAAAACAAGTCATGCCAGACTAATCTGATCTCTTTTTTCGATAGAGTTACGAGTTGGGTCGATACAGGGAATGCTGTGGATGTAGCGTACCTGGATTTCAGTAAGGCCTTCGACAAAGTCCCCCACGACCTTCTGGCAAACAAACTAGTAAAATGTGGGCTAGACAAAACTACGGTTAGGTGGATCTGTAATTGGCTAAGCGAACGAACCCAAAGGGTGCTCACCAATGCGTCGTCTTCATCATGGAAAGAAGTGACAAGTGGAGTGCCGCAGGGCTCCGTCCTGGGCCCGGTTCTGTTCAACATCTTTATTAACGACTTAGACGAAGGGTTAGAAGGCACGATCATCAAGTTTGCAGATGACACAAAACTGGGAGGGATAGCTAACACTCCAGAAGACAGGAGCAGAATTCAAAACGATCTTGACAGACTAGAGAGATGGGCCGAAACTAACAAAATGAAGTTCAACAGGGACAAATGCAAGATACTTCACTTCGGCAGAAAAAATGGAAATCAAAGATACAGAATGGGGGACGCCTGGCTTGACAGCAGTGTGTGCGAAAAAGACCTTGGAGTCCTCGTGGACAACAAGTTAAACATGAGCCAACAATGTGATGCGGCTGCTAAAAAAGCCAATGGGATTCTGGCCTGCATCAATAGGGGAATAGCGTCTAGATCCAGGGAAGTTATGCTCCCCCTCTATTCTGCCTTGGTCAGACCACACCTGGAATACTGTGTCCAATTTTGGGCACCACAGTTGAAGGGAGATGTTGACAAGCTGGAAAGCGTCCAGAGGAGGGCGACTAAAATGATTAAGGGTCTGGAGAACAAGCCCTATGAGGAGCGGCTTAAAGAGCTGGGCATGTTTAGCCTGCAGAAGAGAAGGCTGAGAGGAGACATGATAGCCATGTACAAATATGTGAAGGGAAGTCATAGGGAAGAGGGAGCAAGCTTGTTTTCTGCTGCCCTGCAGACTAGGACACGGAACAATGGCTTCAAACTACAGGAAAGGAGATTCCACCTGAACATCAGGAAGAACTTCCTCACTGTGAGAGCTGTTCGACAGTGGAACTCTCTCCCCGGGGCCGTGGTGGAGGCTCCTTCCTTGGAGGCTTTTAAGCAGAGGCTGGATGGCCATCTGTCGGGGGTGCTTTGAATGCGATTTCCTGCTTCTTAGCAGGGGGTTGGACTAGATGGCCCATGTGGTCTCTTCCAACTCTACTATTCTATGATTCTATGATTCCACACTTTGCATCCAACTGCAAAGAAAACATCAAGTGTGAGAAATGCAACAGCCTCAAGCATTGCACCGCAATGCACAACTCCAATATCATCTCCCACCCCAAAGAGAACGCTTCACCAAAAGAAAAGTCAGCAGTCGAAGACACCGACAAGCCAGCCGCACCAGAGATGCAGGTGGAAGTTTCAGCAGTCGCCTGTACAGAGCTGTGTTCTGACTCGCACCAGTACAGAGTTTGTCATCCTATCTGCCTAGCGGATGTATATCCAGCCAAGAGCCCTTGGCTTAGAAAGAGACTCTATGTGGCCCTGGATTCACAGAGCGACGCCTCCCTGGCTGCTCCAGAGTTCTTCCGCATGTTTGACCTTAAAACCAAGATGGTCGACTACACTATGACTACGTGTGCAGGAAAAAAGAAGTTGCAGGGTCGCATAGCATCTGGCTTTGTTGTCTCCTCTTGCGACCAGAAGAGACAGTTCAAGTTGCCAGACCTGATTGAGTGTTCCTCCATCCCTCGGAACAAAAAACAAATTGTAACTAGAGAAGTTGTGGAGGCTCATCCACATTTGCGACGGTTAAAGAATGCTATACCAGCCTTTCGGCCAGATGTGGACATTGCCCTTTTGCTTGGCTCGGACTGCCCGAGCTTGTTCTGTGTGAACGACCAAGTTAAAGGACCTCCAGGTGCACCTATCGCACAACAATTGCCATTAGGCTGGACAGTCATAGGCCCAGTGTGCATAAACAAGATGCACCCACCATCGTCGTTGGACTCCAATCAAGCACAGGTGCTTAAAGGTGGACGTCCTACACTTGTGCGCAGTTGCCTAAGTCATATCTCGGTCTACTGCCAAGCAATAACTCCAGAGTATTCCTCCATCTTCAAAGTCTCTGAGAGAGACGAAGCCACAGCGCTCTCGAAAGATGAGCAAAGGTTTTCGGACATTATGAATGCTCAAGTCTCACGAAGTGCAGAGGTGAAAGCCTGCAAATCAACCACAGAAATCAAGATGGGCCAAAGATCTTGTCTGGAACGACACCATTTTGAACGTTTTTCGGAATGGCACAGTCTTCTTAGAGCAGTTGCTAGGCTTATACATCGCTTAGTCTGCAAAGATAGTCAGCCTTTGCAAGTTCAGGACATGTTGAAGGCTAAGGGAGTAATATTCAGGTCAGTTCAGAGGCATGAGTTTAGTCTAGAAATAGCCAGGTTAGAACAAGGGCTTGACACCCCCAGCCGGAGTTTCTTGCGTGAGTTAAACCCATTTCTAGACAAGGAGGGCATTTTAAGAGTGGGAGGGAGGTTAGCTAAGGCTAAACTCAAAGTGTGTACAAAGAACCCCATCATTGTACCCCCCAATAGCCATATTGCTTTGTTGTTGGTTCGTCACTACCATGAGAAAATCCATCATCAGGGTAGAACTCTAACTGAGGCAGCCCTTAGAAATGAAGGTCTGTGGGTGGTAAATGCTAAAAGTTTGGTCAACAGTTGTATTTTCAAATGTGTCAAATGTCGGCGGCTCAGACGAAACTGTCAAAGTCAGTTGATGGCAGAACTACCTCAGGATAGGACTTTGACAGACCCACCCTTTTCCCATGTGGGAATCGATGTGTTTGGTCCTTGGGAGGTTGTCACTAGGAAAACCAGGGGTGGTGTTGTAAATAACAAGAGGTGGGCAGTTTTGTTTACTTGTTTAGTAATACGAGCTGTCCATATAGAAGTCATAGAAGGGATGGACACTTCATCATTTTTAAATGCATTGAAAAGGTTCATAGCCCTCAGAGGGCCAATTAAGTCAATTCGATCGGACTGTGGCACCAATTTTGCATGTGCAGACCTTAGCCAACCACTTCTGGAAGAGGTGGAAGGCCGAATACTTAAGCCAGCTTCCAACCAGAAGACTCTGGCAAACCCCAGAGGACAATTTCAAGGTGGGAAACCTTGTGTTGCTAAAGGACAAAGACTTGCCCCGCTATGCCTGGCCTATGGGCATTACACTAAAGACCTTTCCTTGCCCTGACGGTAAGGTTAGAAAAGTTCAGGTAAAGACTCATAGTAAGGACAAAATGTCTGTCCTGGACAGACCAACCAGCAATCTCGTGTTGCTTGTCCAAAGTGTGTAAGTTTTATACTGTTTTATTGTTGTGTATACAAAGGTGTTTGTATGTTTTTGATTGGTAAATTCCCACATCCTGGGAATTTAGCGGGGAGTGTTCCGTCCCCCAGGACGATGGTTTGCCTTACCTATTGGTCGTTTGTTTGTTTTCCCTCCTTTGCATTTTGTTTCAGCCTCTGGCTGCAAAGCCTAGGAAAAGTGGCTTGGAATCTGCAAGAGCTGGCTGCAGTTTTCTTTGCAGTGATTGGTCAAAGAGTGCAACATCTTAGGACCGCCCTTTTTACCAGGGTCTAGTCTCCATTTTGGAGCTTCATTCTGGCTATAGTCTTCCAACGTGCTGGAGCTGTGCAAGGCTAACTGGGACAAATCATCCTCAAAACCAGGCCAATCTAAGCCTATCCAAATTAGATAAGTATTGAATTATATTGATCTGAAATAGGAAATCTAGTTAGAGGAGCAGAGTTATTCCATCGCTTCTAGAACTAATCTTTGCTGTAAAGATAGGGAAGGAAAGAGTTTCTCCTTCTAATATAGGCAGCGTGATTAGGGTATAGTGGTTTTATAATCACTTTTGCCTTCTGGAACCAGGGATAATTCTGTGACTAAAACCTATAGAAATTTGTTTCATTTTCTGCAACTTTAAGATCTGTGCCAGGTTTACAACCTTGTATGAATAAACATCCTTTTTTTGAAGTTATCCAGACTCAGTCGTTCAATATCTATAGGACAGCTTATAGGGATTTGCAGTTCGCCCGGATAAAGGACAGCACGTTTCAGTTTTATAGCTTTTTATTGTCCGGCGGACGGCACAACGTCTCTTTTCTTGTAAAGTAGTTATTACACTGACAAACACTCTCTACTCCATGCAAACAATTAGAATTTGGAAGCAATATTTCAAGGACTGCTTTTCTGATAAGTCAAACACTCCTCTTAACTCTTGGGTATGAAATTCTGTTGATCATCCCTTTCCACTGGCCATGCTCATAGACCCTGGATATGTTTTAAGCTTATGGAGGCAGGAGGTCAACACTGATAGATCATTATTAATTTTGACTACTTGCAAATATGATTTTTACAATGAAAACACAGCTCATTGCAGTAAAACAATTCTCACCACCATCTTGTAGAAAGTGATAACAATCTGAGAAAGCAGCAATGAAATAATGACCATGAAACAATGACCATGCTCGCAGTCTTATTTCAAAATAAAAACATTGCTAATTGACAGTTTCTCATGGGCAGAATCTTGCTGAATGTTTCGCCTGATCATTTCAGAAGGGCTCAGCATCCCTATCCTAGTCTTAGAGAAGGCTTATTCTTCATCAGACACACAATTTTGTGTGGTCATTCCTCTGAACAAGTCTAAATCCCAAACACTTGTGTAACTGTTTGTGTTACCGTTTGGGACTACCACAAATATTTAAAATACCCATTTTTAAAATGTAGTGTAATGATGATTCTCTAAGAGCTCAAAATGAAATAATCTTTAATGTATTTATTTCTGCATAAATATAGGTCCAGAACTTTTTTTTAAATTACCATTATGCTACTTATTATAAGAAGGTCCAGTACATTTATAAACTCTCTAGAAATCAAAAGAGGCTTGTGTGTGTGTGTGTGTGTGTGTGTGTGTGTGTATGTGTGTATGTGTTTGTGTATGGAAGGTAAATTGTATCCATGAACCAGTTTCACTCTGTTGATGCTTATTCTTATTTCAGTTATTAGCTTTTTAAAAAATTGCTTTTGAATTCTGGCAACAGTTTAAGGTAGACAATTGTAATGAAGGGAGGGAGACATGCCACAATTATAATTTCATGCTGTTGTGGTTGATACCAAAGTTATTGCAGCAACAGTTTGTAATGCTCCTTTGGGCTTCTTTTTTATCAACTTTAGACAGATTTTAGCAAACAACATGAATTCCAGCTGTGACTTTGAGGTCATTGGGCTGACAAATTGCCATTTTAACCTATGTGAAATGTCAATGAACATTATAGACATTGACTGATGAAAAGGCAAAAGAGCATATTTACGTCTTAACATAATCAGCAACTTTAACATGTGTTTGTCTAAATATAGAATAATTCATGCCACTTCAGAAGAAAACACCACATCTGGATACATAAGCAATATCAACAAACATATCAAATCTGTGGCATCATAAACAGCAACATAGCACTTTTATAAAGATTTAAAGCATGTACTAAAGGAATAATGAAATACAAAAGTCTATAATACACATCTGTTCAAATGGGAATAGAGGCAAAGTAATAAGTTTGATTAGACTAGAATATTGGTGGAAGAGCATTAGTGTCATTCTCTCGGAACCTGGGAAGCATATAATAGATTATTAAGGAGTGAGAGCAAATCAAGAGCTATAGCAACCCCCATGCCATTCTCATAGTTTGGAGTATAATACCTGTACCTATCTGAATCATTCAGTATGTATGATGGAAAGTGTAGTGAAAGATATCTGGAAAGTTGCAAATTGGAGAAGTCTGGATTATAGCACAAGACATCCTTGGATATAGAATGCTGATAAATTATTGAGAGGGGAAGTTGTATTTCTTTTGGATGTAAATCCTACATTATACCTTCTTCAGTCAAGAATCAGAAGAAGGCTTGGAAAGGCAACTATGAAGGAACAAGTATAAAGATTAAAGTCAGGATCATCCATGCTATGATATTCTCCATTTCTAAGAATGGTTGGAAAAGCCAGAACATGAAAACGGCCAAAAGGAATACAATCAATTAATTTGCAGTATGGTGTTGGAAAAGAAAACTACAGATAGTATACCATGGACTATCATAAAGATAAATAACACAATTTAATCTTGAACCCACACTAGAGGCCAATAAACTAAGGGTACACATAATGAAATGACATGACTCATTAGAAAAAGAGGCTCTGTAAAAGAAGGCAATATAAAAGAGGAAGAGCAGATGAAATGATTCAGTAAAATAAGAAGCCCTGTTGATAACCATTGCTCACATTCACAAAGTTACCAAAAATCAAAACTTATATAGCAACCAATAACAAAAAACAATAACAAGCCACTTCATGTTTTGGGTTTGAATTGATCCCTTAAATTCCACTAGTATATTTGCTGGGAAAAACGGCATCATCAAATGTTACTTTATAAAATAATAATACTACATCATTAATGTACATTTCCCCATAGTTATAGGGCAGAGATTTGAAAATCTTTATCCAAAAAAGTCATGAGAAAATATTTGTTATACATTTAATATAGATAATGTTTTTGGTGCAGGTGGAAACTATGCAGATTTTTAGATTTACTTCTGATACTACCACCATGGAACAACACATTGTAGTCATTTTCTCACTTCCAATAATGATCAGTGTGTTCTTGGATTCTTCTTTTTGAATCATATAAGAAAATATTTATAAGGTGAACAGTGTTAAAAGAAGAATGTGTGCAGATGCACAAGCATATGCATTTAGGGAAACCCAGAAGGAAAAGTTGTTTATTCTCTTAATAACTCCTCATTTCGTAAAGACCTTATAACAGGCATATAAACATTATCTCAGCTTCCAGTATTCTATTCATCAGCAGAATATTTAAGCACACGGGGACTTGCAACATATTTTACTTCATCCATTTTGATTTATAACCCAGTATATCCCTAGAGCTCATAGCAGCCAATGACATTTTTTTTAAAAAAAAAATAGATTAATAATGCAAAACCTAATCATGTTATGCTAAAGTGACCTTGAACAGCTAAACCTTCAAGAAACTCTTCTAGTTCAGACTTTGGTGAGTCTTTTCTGAAAAGAGTTCCATAACATTCAGGCAGACCCTGGAAATGCTTTGGGGACTTTCATGCTTGGAACTGCCATGTGGAGTTTGTTATCAAAAGAGATTTTCATCTTTTCTTGCTTAGCACATTTATTATACTTTTGCAGCACTTGCATCTTGTTCTGTTTTGCTTTGCTTTGTAAATCGAAAACATCGGCTGCTATACAAATATTTCATTCCATGAATGGAGGAGTTCCCACTCACAGCAGAAGAGCTGAACTCATAGACCTTGAGCTCATAAGAAGCTTTGATTGACAGTAGGAGAGTTGAACTCCCAGTCTTTGGACTCATAGAAGAAACCTTTCAGGAGCAAATTTCTTCTTCCATGAATAGAAGCACCTCCTGTTCACTGAACAAAAACATTAGATTCCACTCATTAAGCACAAAGTGGTTCTTTTGGACTGCTGTTCACTATATTATACGTTTTTGACAGAGTGTACCACAACTGTGCACTTCTTACATTCCTACTCTTGAATGTGAGTGTTAAAAGCCTTGCCTCCTAGGTATAGATTCCTAAAACAAGGTTTGTGTTCAAAGAGGAGGGCCGTGACTCTCCTATAGAAAACTAGCTTTTCTGATCATCAGGATTTACACATAATATTTATTTAAAAGGTAGCTCAGGAAATTGTTGTGGCACAATGGGTTAAACCCTTTTCCCGGCAGGACTGCTGACTTGAAGGTTGGGTTGCTGACCTGAAGGTTGGGTTGCTGACCTGAAGGTTGCCGGTTTGACTCTGAGGAGAGCATGGATTAGCTCCCTTTGTCAGCTCCAGCTCCCCATGTGGGGACATGAGAGAAGCCTCCCACAAGGATGGTAAAACATCAAAACATCTGGGTGTCCCCTGGACAACATCCTTGCAGATGGCCAATTCCCTCACACCAGAAGATTCTCAAGTTGCTCCTGACATACACACACACAAATTGCACTTAGACATTATTTTGCTTTATTACAGCACCCACAAAGGGCCACTTTCTAGTTTCAGGTTTGGCTCTGAAATCTAGGAATCAGAAACCCTAATTTGATAACACTTGGAAAAAGTGCCTTGCTACAAACAAAAAAGAGCTCTGTTAATGAAAAGAATAATGATCAACTCATTAGCTTCCAGTATGACTGTGGAGTCCTGAACTAACACCAGGAAAAGATTGAGGGATAAGTTATCAGTGGTTCTCAGATGTTTTTTTGCCTACAACTCCCAGAAATCTCAGCCAGTTTACCAGATGTTAGGATTTCTGGGAGTTTAAGGCCAAAACACCTGGGGACCCACAGGTTGAGAACCACTGAGTTAGATGAAGACTTTGATCCACTAAATATAAAATATCATTATCTTCTTGCAAGGCCCAGGTATGGTTCTATTAGGCCAGACTTTAGGCACAAGACCTGACTGGAACGAATTGAGCACAAATGTTCAGTCCCCACTGAAGTGTTTCATGTTTGTTTGTTTTTTTAATATCATCATCACCAAAACACTATTACAACAAACACCCAAATGGCTCAGTGATAAAAGGTACACAAAGTGCGGACAGATTAATAAACTGAAAAAACTAGTTAAAATCCAGGATGATGCACTATACAAGGAGCATATGTACAGAAGTGAAAACACTGCAAATAAACATAGGGCAATGTGTTGTCGAATATTTTCATGGGCAGAATCACTGGGTTGTTGTGCATTTTCTGGGCTGTATGGCCTTGTTCCAGAAGCATTCTCTCCTGGAAGATCAGGGGAGAATGCTTCTGGAACATGACCATACAGCCCGGAAAATGCACAACAACCCAATACAGGGCAAGTTTCAGCCTGAGTCTAATACAGGAAATTGTCTCATCTTGGCTCCCCGGCAGAAGAACTTGGCAACGGCCAAAGTCATGTGGGGGAGATGATCTCCTAATAAAATCTTTACATAGAATTGAGCTAATCTATCAGGTAAATGTTGTGTGTTTTCCGGGCTGTATGGCCATGTTCCAGAAGCGTTATCTCCTGACGTTTCACCCACATCTATGGCAGGCATCCTCAGAGGTTGTGAGGTATATAGGAAACTAAGCAAGGGAGGTTTATATATCTTGCTTAGTTTCCAATATATTTTGCAACCTCTGAGGATGCCTGCCATAGATGTGGGAGAAACATCAGGAGAGAATTATTTATTATTATTTATTTACAACATTTATATCTCGCTCTTCTCGCCCCGAAGGGGACTCAGAGAGGCTTACAAATCAAATGAACATACAATATATTATTAGAATAGCACAATATAAGCATTAATTTACTATATTGTACTATATCATTATATGGTAATATTATTAGTAATATTACATTTAATATATAATATATAATTAATATTATTATATTATATTATTAGTAGTATAATATTGTATTCCATTATAATATTATAATCAATATAATATTATTATATTATAGTATAATATTATTATATAATAATATATTATTATTATATTATGAATATTTTAATCAGAATGCTTCTGGAACATGGCCATACAGCCTGGAAAACACACAACAACCCTGTGATTCCGGCTATGAAAGCCTTCGACTACCAGGTAAATGTCTCAGTAGTGGATTAATAATACATTGTCAAGCTTACTTATAAAAACTGCAGTACAATAAGATGTGATTCATACATTCAATTTCCTGGTTATTGCATGGGCAAAGTAAGTTGTTATATGGGACTCTCGCAAATCTACCTCAAAGCAATTCAGAGGGAAACACATTACATCTTGCCTCAGAGTATAGGCAGCAATATTTGGCACTTAGATATTTAACATCAGTCTCTCCAAAAGGATATATAGAGAAGAGCATGTTCTCTAGGATGTTTCTTCTTCGATCAATGGTCATTTGGGCAGATATCTAGTGGTTTCTTTAATTGCTAATGTTTTTGCACTCCAGTGTTTGGGTAGTGAAGGGCGGTACTGAAGCACAGTAAAAAATAACACATGAATATATGGCAACCTTTATGGCTGATGTCAATATAATTGCCTCAACTATTTGAAATAATAGGAAGCCAAGCGACTTTGGCTTGGCAGAACTTTGACAGATTCAAGCTATATTTTTATAGCAATGAGTTCAGGGAAATAGAAAATCAATGAGGCATATCACATACCAGCAAGACTGCTGGTGTGGGAATGGAAGGATATAGTTATATTGGTTGCTTGATAAACTGATCCTACCCTTGTCTGATTACACCTTAAAAATTTTACTATGTGTACTCAAAGCTGCTTGTAAGGTCATATGTACTGAAAGTAAAGCTATCCTTACTAGATATGTTCTAGATCTACACATAATAAATATGATATTACAAATTTCATGTGCTTTTCAAATTGGTTTCTAGTTTTGAATTACAGCAGAGTCTCACTTATCCAAGCTAAACAGGCCGGCAGAAGCTTGGATAAGCGAATAACTTGGATAATAAGGAGGGATTAAGGAAAAGCCTATTAAACATCAAATTAGGTTATGATTTTACAAATTAAGCACCAAAACTTCATGTAATACAGTAGTTCAATACGCAGTAATGTTATGTTGTAATTACTGTATTTACGAATTTAGCACCAAAATATCATGATGTATTGAAAACATTGACTACAAAAATGGCTTGGATTATCCAGAGGCTTGGATAAGCGAGGCTTGGATTAGTGAGACTCTACTGTATATTCTATTCCCTCCCCTGCCACTTCATGTTGGATGATGACTGTTTCTTACCATTTATAAGTTTCTGAAGGATTTCTCCATGGGATGCAATATAACTAAAATCTTATTTCTCACTTATTTAATAGACAGAAGAAATATTAGATTTACACGCTGAGTAGATATAATGAAATAGATTGTGTTGTCGAAGGCTTTCATGGCCGGAATCACTGGGTTGCTGTGAGTTTTCCGGGCTGTATGGCCATGTTTCAGAAGCATTCTTTCCTGACATTTTGCCTGTTACTATGGCAGGCATTCTCAGAGGTTGTGAGGTCTGTTGGAAACTAGGTAAGTGGGGTTAATATATCTATGGAAGGTCCAGGGAGGGAGAAAGAACTCTTGTCTGTTTGAGTCAGGTGTGAATGTTGCATTTGATCACCATGTTTTGTATTTAATGGCTTTTCAGCTTCAAGGTCTAGCTGCTTACTGCCTGGGGGAATCCTTTGTTGGGAGTTGTTAGCTGGCCCTGATTGTTTCCTCGCTGGATTTCCCATCTTCTGAGTGTTGTTCTTTATTTACTGCCCTGATTTTAGAGTTTTGTAAAAAAAACTGGTAGCCAGATTTTGTTCATTTTCATGGTTTCATCCTTTCTGTTGAAATTGTCCACATGCTTGTGGATTACAATGGCTTCTCTGTGTAATCTGACATGGTGGTTGTTAGACTGGTCCAGCATTTCTGTGTTCTCAAATAATATTCTGTGTCCAGGTTGGTTCATCAAGTGCTCTGCTATGGCTGACTTCCCTGGTTGAATTAGTCTGCAGTGCTTCTCATGTTCCTTGATTCGTGTTTGAGCAATGCTGCGTTTGGTGGTCCCTAAGTAGACTTGTCCACCGCTGCACAGTATAGCCGAATGGGGAATTTATTAGTGTAAAGACAAGGGCAGATTTTTGTTAGATACTAGTTCCATACGGTGTGGTGTCAGAAGTCATTGGTGGGCGTTTACAGGTGGGAATGAGGAAACGGTGGGACTGGAGAAACAATAGTTGTATTTTGATTGTTGAATCTTGAAGATTGTATGTCGTTATTGTTTTTTCTCATATATCACAATAAAAATTAATACATTAAAAAGAATATAATTTTAAAATGAAAAAGAATGATTCAGTAGTGCATACTGTTATTTTTCTGTTTATACTAGCCATAATGTGACTAAGCCATGTCATTTTGATTTGATGCATTTCATTCATTTTTTAAAAAATCCGCTTGTGTTGAAAGCTTAACCAAAACCATCTTTTATGGAGAAAAAGTAGCAACTTTTCTTTCTTTAAAACTTATTATTGACCAATGATTTTATCCTTCCTTTTCCTATTTAAAGTTTTTAAATAAAAAAATAAAAGTAATGTATTTATTATGAGGAATCTTCTCAAATGGAATTTGTGAAGGAAGACTAGAATGAATGATATACAAATTCAAAAGGAAAAAAAATATTTATTGGTACCTTTGGCATTGGGGCAGGTGGGGGGGGGGGGGGGGAATCTTGTATTATACTTTGGAAAGTTTCCAGTAATTTGTTCAAACTAGCCGAAGAGAACATGTGGCGAGATACTCTATATGTAAATGAAGTCCCAAACATGTTGGCAAGAAATGGCCTGGGAGGAGCCGTTTCTTACCATACTTAGGACATTCTGTGGAAGTACTATTATGATTTATTATGCATGCAGTGTCAAAATTATGTTAGATGCTTTATAGCTGGGTAGGAAGGCAATTGTCAGCAAATCATACTATCAAGGCAGGCAGAGAAAGTAATGTGGTTTTACTGCTACATTTGTCCATGAATTTGTGAATATTCATGAAACATCAAAGGAGTGTTTCAAAACTCTGAAGCAGCTTAAATCCACAGCAGTACAAATATTCTCTTAGCTCACAAAGGTGTCCATAAAATGTTCCTGGTGGTTTTATTATTATTATTTACTTCTTTTATGTATATACTCTTCATCTTCCATATAGAAACGAAAAGGTCTTATATGCTGCCTACCTAACACGGTTTTAACAATAATTTTGTTGCAACCAGAACACTCTAGGATATGTAGCCATTTCAGTAGGGTTACTTTGGCTTTTCTGTCATATGACCCTTATACAAAACTATCTCCAAGATGAGAAAAAAAGGAGTAGCAACAATTCTGACAGCCAAGAAAAGCACCCATGAAAGTGTAGGCAGCTTGAGATAATCTAGATGTGTTTACACACACAGAAAGCAGTGAACCAAATACAAATGACTTTCTCCTGTGTTGTGCTTGAAAGGCTTTACAGAAGTTTTTAAATATCGCTTTTTAATTTTTGCCCAGTATGTTCCAGTATGCCGAATGTGACAAAGGACCTCATTATATTGAGGTCCTTCTCCCCACTTCTGGCACACTGCTGGCATGGAGTCCCCTGAAGCCCATCATATGATACGAAGGTCCTTTTGGTGGGGCTCTGTGCCAGCAGCACACTTGCAGTGCAAAGAAACGGATCCCAGAGGAGTCAAGTGTACACCCAACTCCTCATACAAGAAAGTCGGAGGAGACAAACAGGAAGTGGGGGACAGCGGGGAAATGTTGTGAGAAAGGATACCACAACCCACAATGGCCCACGACTGGCAGGGAACTCAGTGTGACGCTGCCCCACAATTTCCCCCATTCTCCCTTGGCCTTTTAAGAGCCATCTGATGAGGTCCTTAGTCTGGTTCACTTGAAAAAGCAGCCTGACCTAAATCCAAACCTCTTATATTTCTGTCAGTTCAAAAGAGGTGTGGATGTCAACTAAGACATACAGAGGTATGTAATCTAAGATCTAAGGTCCTTGAAAGTCTCCTAAGCAATTTTTATGATATATATAAATATGTGCTATGCTTCTGAAGGACTTGAGGAATCAACTCTTCTTTTGCAATTTCATTTCTTTCTCTTTTCTAGAAGATATTGTGAGCATAAAACACATAATTGGCTTGGAAATGTTAATATTAAATTTTATTGAAGACCAATACGAGGATAACAATGTCATTTCTGTGGCCTGATTGAAACAACCCTTCCTTATTACTACAGAATGTTGATAGAGAACAAAACCTGTCCTATGCTGTAATGAGGACAATACATCAAGAAATGATGTGTAGGACCTTTACGACTCATTCAGCATTGTTGCCTTGGTCAAACTGTACCCACTTAGCCCTATCAGAAATCAGCAACAATAGTGACTTGCTATTTGGCAGAAAGAGCCCTGGTGGCAAAGTGCGTTAAAGCACTGAGCTGCAGACCGAAAGGTCCCAGGTTCAAGCCCCAGGAGGCGTGAGCAGCTGCTGTTAGCTCCAGCTCCTGCCAACCTAGCAGTTCGAAAACATGCCAATGTGAGTAGATCAAAAGGTACCGCTCCAGCAGGAAGGTAAAGGTGCTCCATGCAGTCATGCCAGCCACATGACCTTGGAGGTGTCTACGGACAACGCTGGCTCTTCAGCTTAGAAATGGAGATGAGCACCAACCCCCAGAGTCAGACATGACTGGACTTAACATCAGGGGAAAACCTTTACCTTTTATTTGGCAGAAAGGTAGAAATCATTGCCACAGTTCCTCATTAAAACTGAGCTGACCAAAACAATTCCCGCAGTCTTTCAAATCCATGGGTTCTGCACCCTTAAGTCTAATCAATCATTGCTTTAAAATATTATGGGGGAAAAGTCCAAAAAGGAATCCCTGATTTTGCTGCACACCGAGCACTACACCAATATGTAGTTATACCCTGCTTTACCAGCATGCATTTGAGTTGTTTACCATTTTATATAAGGGACTCAATATTAATGTTCCATTGTATATGATGGGACTTGAGCACCCAATGATTTTGGTGTCCATAGAGGGACCTGGTACCAAACTCCAGATGATACCAAAAGCACATTGTATTCCTATCCTAATAGTTAAGTATGCCCAAGTATGTTAGCTAACCCCTAAATCTAATTTGGCGGAGGTGCTACAATGCTTTCATGATATAAATTCTTCTCCCTATTTCTCAGAAATATCTGAAAACTCTGGATCAAGTTTTGGGACAGTGAGCTGTAAAGGAATGAAAAACTACCTATGCTATTTTGATGGATTTTGCAATTCTGTCAATAAAAGTCCAGTAGTGTATCCTGCCCTATTGAAGCCATTGAAGCCTAGAAGGATATCACAACTAACATTGTATGAACTGAGTTCTAGTGATGTCCTGGGTGTTTCTTACAATGAGATCTTCCCTATTTGTTAATATTGGTGAGATGCAGAATAGTGAAGATACTTCAATGAGGAATATTTGTGTAACTAAATATTACAAATACAAATATTCTGATCTTGTTTGTAGTGGTAGTAATTATGAGAAGATGTGATTTGCGAAGATATGCCTAAAATGTACTTCTTTTAAATTATATTTGAGAACATCTTTTTCTTCAGAAATTCCAGAATGTTAATTCCCTGATCAGTTTTTACATTTTTCAGTACAGTGTTTGCTATAAATCATTTTCATTTTCTAGATGTATTCTTCCAAATCATCATAGAAATTCATTTATAAGAAGAAGGTGTATAAAAAATAATCAGTCTCCCAGCACTGCAGTCTAATGTGTTCAATAAGTCAAAAGTCCTTGTGTTAATCTGGGAAAACAGCAAAAGATAGATTTCAGTTAAAGTTTTACAGTGGAGTAATTTTTCTAGCCAAGCATCTGCAAAGTGACTTTGCTATATGGAATCATGCATGTCTCATTCACTAAGGCAACTGGGAACAATATTGGAAAAAGAGTGCTCTGTTGTGTAATTATTTAAAAGTGTCTCCTCCAGATCTCTGCATTCATTTCCTGTCCAAATACTGAAACAGGTTACTCATACATCCTTGGACTTTATCCCATGAGATAAGTAAAGCATTTGGGAACGTTGTTTTTCCCTTAAGCTTCGCAAAGCCCTGTTTTGACATTAAATGCATGATTTTCCTACTCCCTTCACAGTTTCCCTCTTTCTTTTCTCCTGCTTTCTTTTCTAATTATCCATTTTCCTTCTCATCATATGGGAGACATATTTCCCCTCCCACTGTCTCCTCCCCCATTTTCTTTGGATATTACAATTTCTCTTTATAAGTACAGATATCTTTCAACTCAAAAAATAAGTCTATTTATTTTATGTTTAAAAAGAGATATATGTTACAGTTCCTTCCTCCTCAGTTCCAGAATGGTAATGGCAAAAGAAAGGAATCAATACTGTCCAACTCGGCTCCTCCCTCCATTATGATGCCATTGTTATATTTACAAACTAGCTGTGCCCGGCCACGCGTTGCTGTGGCGAAGTATGGTGATATGGGAAATAAAGTATTGAGGAATTGGTGGTAGTTAAGGTAAAGGGTAAAGGTTTTCTCCTGACATTAAGTCCAGTTGTGTCCGACTGCACACTGAAGTGGATTATATGGCAGCGTGGAGTCAAGATAATCCCGTTCAAAGCAGATAACATAAGATTATAAATGGGTTATATAGCTGTGTGGAAGGGCCTTGAGTCTACACTGCCATATAATCCAGTTCAAATCTGATAATCTGTATTTTATAGGCAGTGGGGAAGAGGCCTAAGTGAAGCCTAACTCTGCCTATCCCCTGGGCTGAGTGGGTTGCTAGGAGATCAAGTGGGCGGAGCTTAGCCTTTTAACTGGCAGCAATTGGATAAAAACAATTATTCCTCTCCCTCTAATTAGGATTTATTTTTCTTTTCTTTTGTTGTATGAATGTAGAGGCATGGATGAGGGGTTCTGCTGCCAAGTTTAGTGTTTCTGGGATGTGTAGTTTTGTTGTTTTGTCCTAGGCCGAAATTTCATTACCCTTTTATATATATATAGATGGGCAAAGGGAAATTCCCATCATATGGTAAATTGTGCATTTTACATGATTCTACGCAGGAATTGAAAAGAAGTCATTTGCCAATCGACTTAGGAAGCGTAGGAAAAAAGCCACACTTTAGAAACACCTAGAACCTATTATACGAGCTTGCATCTTGTGATGGGCTTTGTCAGTAGCCATTTCTTAAATGTGTAGAAATGCTGGTTTTATTGCATGTGATAAAGTCCCAGATGACATGTGGCATGCATATATATATATATATATATATATATATATATATATATATGGTAAAGGTTTTCCCCTGACATTAAGTCCAGTCATGTCCGACTCTGGGGGGTTGGTCCATCTCCATTTCTAAGCTGAAGAACCGGCGTTGTCCATAGACACCTCCAAAGTCATGTGGCCAGCATGACAGCTCCCGGTCTCTCTCTCTCTCTCTCTCTCTCTCTCTCTCTCTCTCTCTATATATATATATATATATATATATATATATATACACACACACACACACACACACACACACACACACACAGCATATGTAGGAAGACTTTATGTTTCTAAGAGGTAATGTAGTATGATTTTTTTTTTAAAAAAGAAATGGGGTATAACAAGAAGCACTGAGCAGAGCCAAGTGAAGACCTATGGAGGAAAGCACAAATCATGAGTATTTGCAATATCCTCACTCCTTTACACATGCACAGTGTTATTAACAAATATGCAATCTGTAGAACAGACTAAAACAAATCATATTTTGAATTTGGGTAAGAGAGCTTTACAAAGCTTTGACCCATTGAACTTAATAGAGACATGAAGCATTGATGTTCTCTGCATTTCCATGGCATTTTATATTCAAGAACTTTAGACCAATCTATACAAGTGCTTTGCATATAAATATTTGCATGTTTATTTCCTGGTGACTCTAGGTACTGCTGGGAAATGTCTCTGCCTGAAAGACTGGACAACCAGACTTCATCAATGCAGAGAATATTAAGGTGGAGTGATCAATTTTCAGTCTCTGGATTATAACATTTTTTTACTCAGTCCTACCCAAAGCTGTTTGAAAGGAAAGAAGCTTTCTCTGTGATCTTGGATATAAATAGCCTTGGTCACTAATTATTAAGCATAACTGGGAAGAAATTTTGAGATAAAGATATCGGAAAAGTATTGGAAGCACATTTGTATGGACACACTTGACAATGTAATGAACATAAAGTAACAGGAGAAATTTCACTACGTTACATTCAGATTTAGGAAAACATCTAAAATTTTGTTACTAAGCTTTGTTGGTATTATAGAACAGAATAGTACATTTGTTAATATTTAGTACCAATATCAGAATTTCAGACCTGGATATACATGCAGCCATCTTGAATATAAATTGAACATTGATGGGATTCTGATTTGCTGGATTAAAATATGAGTCCATAATATATTTTTCTTCATATTGCATGGT
This sequence comes from Anolis carolinensis, assembly GCF_035594765.1. NCBI lineage: Eukaryota > Metazoa > Chordata > Lepidosauria > Squamata > Anolidae > Anolis > Anolis carolinensis. The sequence goes on from NC_085845.1 coordinate 154,625,877, forward strand.
GATGGTTGATTTTTTTTGCTGATTTGCTTCTTCAGTTGGTCCAAAGATTTTTTGGAACATTTCAAAAATCCTGAGGCAATGAAAATGCTCAAGTAACCATTATTTGTGTACCAAGAAATATCACTGAAGTGGTGGGGGGAATGATACAGAATAACAGGACTCTGTGGTCTCCAGAGAGAGAAATATTCTTGTTGGATGCTATATTTGTTGCTACAGCTCTTTAGTTTTTTCTGTTCCATATCTCTATTATTAATTGATTGATTTTAGCAGAAATAATCTAATTCACAACCAAAGTAATATAAAATGAAAGAAAAGAAAAATATATATGGTAAAATACACATAACTAAGGCTAAAACTAAACTAAAGCTAAAACACAATACTATAACTTAAATCTAAAACAATGAATGCTAACTAACTAAAACACTAAAGAGTAACTAACTAAAACACTAAAACTAATGGTCTCTTACTCACCAATACAAATTAATGAAAAAAAATATTATTTTACCAGATTCAACTAAATAAATTTGCCAGTAGTACAATGACTAGGAGCCCCCAGTGGTGGAGTGGATTAAACCACTGAGCTGCTGAACTTGCTGACCTAAAGGTCAGAGGTTCGAATCTGGGGAATGGAGTGAGCTCCCTCTGTTAGCCCCAGCATCTTCCAACCTAGCAGTTCAAAAACATGCAAATGTGAGTAGATCAATAGGTACCACTCCAGCGGGAAGGTAAAGGCACTCCATGCAGTCATGCCAGACACATGACCTTGGAGGTGTCTATGGACAACACTGACTCTTTGACTTAGAAATGGAGATGAGTATCAACCCCCAGAGTCGGACACGACTCGACTTAATGTCAGGGGAAAACCTTTACCTAATCTACAATGACTAATAACTATAGCCAGATATTATTACATTGTTAGATTTCTTATTGCTCAAAATGTCCATCAATCATTCTCAGTCTTTCAAAAAGTCCATCTTTCAAAGTTTATGGTAGTGTGGCTATTTGGACGAACTCAGCAACCTTAACAATCCATTCTTCTGTTTTGGGTGCTTTGGACTATTTCCAAGTTGGACAAATAATTTTCTTATTCCTGCTGCTTTCATATATCAAAATAATCTATATTTGTTATCCAATTCTTTGTCTACAATACACAACAAAAACATTTCTGGTGACACTGCAAGATGTACCTTTAAAATATTTTGAATCAGCATGTAAATCTTAAAGCAATAACTTTTTGCTTTCTTACAAGGCACCACATATGAAAAATGAGTCTGCTTTATCTTGGCTACCCCAACATTGCTTTCAGGCATTCTTAGACAATGGTTAGATACCAGATAAACATAGTCTTATATACATTCTCTTTTAAGTTACTACAGAAAGTGTATGTAAATTCTTTCATCAATATTTCTCTCTTTGTCCATTTGAATAGTTTCCCCAAATTATTATATATTTTACAAGATTGGGAAGGAGTACAGCAGGGCTGTATACTCTTACCCTACCTATTCAATTTGTAGGCAGAACACATCATGTGACATGCAGGGCTTGATGAATCCAAGGCTGGAGTTAAAATTGCTGGAAGAAACATTAACAACATTAGATATGCAGATGATACCACTTTGATGGCTGAAAGCGAGGAGGAGCTGAGCAGCATTATCAACAAGGTGAAAGAAGAAAGTGCAAAAGCTGGGTTGCAGTTAAACATCAAGAAAACCAAGATTATGGCAACCAGATTGATTGATAGCTGCTGGCAAATAGAGGGCGAAAATGTGGAAGCAGTGTATTTCTAGGCGTGAAGATCACTGCAGATGCAGACTGCAGCCAAGAAATCAGAAGACGTTTACTTCTTGGAAGAAGAGCAATGACCAATCTCGATAAAATAGTGAAGAGTAGAGACATCACACTAGCAACGGTCCGCATAGTTAAAGCAATGGTATTTCCCGTAGTAACTTATGGATGTGAATGCTGGACCATAAGGAAGGCTGAGCGAAGGAAGATAGACACTTTTGAATTGTGATATTGGAGGAGAATTCTGAGAGTGCCTTGGACCGCAAGAAGATCCAGCCAGAGTGTGATGAAATCCGAATGATGCTTCGTTAATTGTCTACCTTGCTATGTAGTTTCCTTCATCTTCCTCACATCCGCTTTACAACCTGTGAGTAAAAGCTTACAAGAAGCACCAATTTTCATTAGTGGCTGTGCGAGCTCTCACTTCATTTTGTTATAGTGCAATATCATGCACTTACTAGCATATTTTAAGTCAAATCTGAGATTCACAGTTGCAATTTTTAAAAGTTGAGAGTAATCAATTCCAAACATCTGGAACTTTCAGATATCATTGTTATATTTTGTTCCAAAAATTGTCATAGCTAAATCCTTAAACTAAAAATAGACATGTACATTCTCATCTGTAGTCAGAATCAGAATGTTCTGTGAGCTTGTGTAAATACATAGACAAACAGATATGAAGCTTGGCTAGCTCTGGAATTAGATTTCTGTAATACTTCAATACTTTTCTATTTGCTTCACTGTTAGAAGTGTTTACTTAGAAAAGTGGCACTGTCAGTTAATGTCAACACCTATTGGCAAGCAGTCAGGTACAGATGAAAAGGTACAGAACAATTTATATGTAGGACAATAACTAATGGTTTCAGTTTTTCTTCCTGGTCCTTTTTTTCTTTTTTTCTTTTTTTTGCATTGATGGATTAAAACATTCGTACCCTCTGTCAATTTCTGCTGTGAGAGGCTGTACTGGCATAGCTCCTTAAAAGGCTTCCCTGGATATATGGAATTACAAGGTCCATAATCCCTAGACAACATGCCAATTATATCTGTTCATGCCAGGATGTGTAGGCTAATACATATGGAGGGAAACATGATGTAAAGGCTACCATAAGCATTAGTGAACTATTTCTACAAGAAATTGGTTCACATTTCTCCTTTCAGATTGTTTATTTAAGATTTCTGTATCTTCTGGCATTTATTCCATTAAAAATAGTCCCATAGTATTCTGCCTGGATACCTCAAACAAGCTCAAATAAATGCACAAACAGCCATCAGTCTGATCTTTTTAATGATTTCAAGTCTACTGGAACAAATACAGATTTATTATTTTTCGACCAATATCTTTGTTCCATGAGGAGTAATCCAATCTCGACTTTTGATTATAAGATTTTTCTGTTCATTTGCAATGTGCAAGGCGTGACAGAGGGTTTCTGGCTTTTCACAGTGAAGAAACAAACTTCTTCCACTGGAGAGCTTCCAGTAGCCTTTGAACAAGCAAAATAAAGTATCTTGGTTTTTCTTCTAGATGAGTTGTCTGTTTGAATGCATCTTTTCTTTATGTGTTTGTTTCTCTTTTCAACACATGAAATCTGTCTAAGATGGTCCATAGAAATAAAACTCTTCTAAGCATATTTTAGCTCAGTCTATGCTTTAATTTAAAGGAGAGGTGGGAATAATTTAGCTGTTCAGATGTTGACCCAAGCTGTCCTAACAAGTTCAACTAAAGGTGAGCTGAGAGCTTCAATCCCAAAACATCTGAAAGGCCATATGAATCTCCCCCACCACTTCATTGAAGTTCACAGCGTGCCTGTTTGTCTTTATGTTATGCTATACAAATCCACATGTTTGATCAAAGATTCATCAAATGGCCTTCTATGCAAAAGGACCAAAAACAAGAGCAATAATAAGGATTTGTATTCAGTGTGCCAACTGCCTCAGGTACCAGTCCACAAAAAAACCTTCAGTTTTCTGGTTCATAAATTAACAGTTCTAAATTGACTTCGATCACATTCAACATTTAGGCTTTAGTTGGCATATGCAAAATTTTGAAGTAACTAATTTGGAAATGTTGCCTCTTTAAAAAATATTATTTTATTTCATTTTGCCTGGAAGGTAGTATGCGGAAAGGGAACACATACAGTCCTTTGCTGCAAAGCTTCCTGTCTATTGGTCCACTGTCTACTTCTACTATCCTCAATTTAAAGTAATTGACTACAATCTATAAAGCCCTAAATGCCTTGGGTCCACACTATCTGAAATACTATATGTTTCTATAGAAGCCTGCCCAGTTTTAAAAACAGGTGGAGGGCTTTCTCTTTATACCATCATGATATCAGGTACTTTTGATGAGGACATGGAACAGGCCTTTTTCAGCAACTCCCTTGTTGTGCAATTTTCTCCTATATATGGCTAGCTGGGCATGCTCTTTTGCTCTTTCACCCTTTCTGCCAAAAGGATGGCTGTAAACTGATTGCTGCCAAGTGATGTACTGTTGTGGTGGTGGTGGTGATGATGATGATGATGATGATGATGATGATGATGATGATGATGATGATGATTGATATTTATTGCCTGACTCTCCAGATGGTCGAGGCACAGCGTTGTGATTTGCCTGCCTCTGTGGTGAATCTGGGCAGCAGTGGGGTGGCAGCAGGGTAATCCTGGCACACTGGACACCAGTGGATGCTTTCCCATCCCATGTGGAAAAGCGTTGCCACTCCGCCAAGCCCCTTGTTCCTAACGGAACAAAGGGTCACCTATGTGTTGGCAGTGGCAGTGTCCCAGCACGCTGTCACCCCACTTCACCCCACCAGAAGTTGCCCTACGTCATCTGATGGGCAATGCAGGGCTCCATGAATAAACTGGGCCAGATTGTGCAGAAGAAGGTGATCTGTAGGTAACCTGAACCCAAACCATGTAGGACTTTAAAGGTTAAAACCAACACTTTTTACTTTGCCTAGAAACTAATTGGCAACTGGTTAAAGACAACATATACTCAGTAGCCAACCTTACAGTCTGGGATTATTTTTATAAGGTATAGAATGTAGTCTAGCTTAACATATAGAATATAAGATATAGCATAAGAACTAATTTAGGAAGCCAGCTATATTTAAATGTGTGTGTGTGCTCCTTACAGAGAAGCTGGCATCAGCATCAGCCTGGGCAAAATGACACTGGAATGTAGATGAAATAAGAACTAAGAACAGCAGTGCTTCTAGCTCTACCTTGTAAGAGATGGATTTCATTATAGTAATGCCAGCATCAATAATATTAATATTCAGAATATCATTCACAGTATAAAATGGCAAGAATAGTGACGTTGTCTGATGTTTTTTCTAACATTTGTTGAGATAACCTAACATTTGTTGAGATATGGAGACCCATTCCAAGACACTAGGTCCTTTTGAGACAAAATGAGGTTAGAGGGTGATCAATAGTTTCAACCAGTACAGTAACCAAAATAAGAGTTCTAGTAGAAAGTACTGGCAAATTTGTAGGAAATGGAATCATTGCACCAGATCAAATAAACACTGACTGGATCTGGAATGGTGGTAAGAGGACCACCAGGAAAGCTGAAAAATTGAATTGATCTCATGCTAGATGCATTATAGATAAAGATGTTTACAGTTTTTAATGTTTATTTGTAATGTTTGTAACAGTTTTCCCCCTATATTCTTGCAGCATAACAAGAAGGAAGCAAGAGGAGAAAGGGGGCTGTAGTAGCACTTTTAAGTCTAAGTGATGGAAATTACCATGCAACTTTTTATTGTAGAATGAACTTGCATGAATATTAACTCATTTCCTTGAGAACATTCCCAAAGTGGTATGTGAACCAATTAGTCTTAAAAGTGCTGCCATATTTCCCCCCTCTCTCTCCCCTCCCCCCTGCTTTTTTCACAGAGTAGATAGTAACTTACAGGTAATTGAAGGCAGCTGCACAGTGCCAGCAAAGGGGACAGACTATTCCACAAACAAATTCAAGACAAGGACCAAGACAACTTTGACAATTGGTCTGTTGCCAGTGAATCCCAAATGGAGGAGGAAGCTGTCAGGAGTTTCACAAAAGAAAAAGAGACACCAGCAGAGTTCAGCTCACTAAACAGCGGTGTTGACAGAACAGAGGAAAACACATGCTCAGAACAACAAAAGAAATAAGGAATGGAAGACTGATACATGAGCCAGCATGCCTGGATGATTATGAGTAATAAAAGTTCACAATAGACCAATTGTAAATGCTGGGCATAAATGATAAAGATTAAATATTATTGGCAGGTTATGTGCCATTAACCTCCAATCACCACAATTTTTGTTAGAACCAAAAGATGTTAGAGCAAGATGTGACAGTGTGTACAGGCTGCAGAAATAAAACCAGCAATATTAGGGATGTGGAATCTGAATGAAAATCGGTATGGGATAGGCAAGGAGATAATAGCAGCCTGACAAGTGCTCTATAGGACTTACTGCATTTAATCACATAACAATCACCACTTGTAATAGTTGCATCCTCATTTTTGGCCCCCCAGATTGGTATTTTTAGGCAAGGTTCTGGAGCATGTGGTAGCTTCGCAACTCTAAGGATTCCTGGATGAAGCAGATTATCTAGATTCATTTCAGTCTGGTTTCAGGCCTGGTTATGGGACAGAGACAGCTTTGGTTGCCTTAGTGGATGACCTCAGTAGAGAACTAGACAGGGGGAGTGTGTCCCTGTGATTCTTCTGGACCTTGCAGCAGCTTTTGATGACCATGGTCTTCTTCTGGTCACCTTTCTGGGATGGGGCTTGGAGATACGTTGTTCCTTCCTGGAGGAATGTTCTCAGAAGCTGGTGCTGGAGGACTTCTGTTTGACTCCTTGGCCATTGGCCTATGGGATCCCTCAGAGCTCTGTGTTGTCCCCCATGCTGTTCAACTTATATATGAAACTACTTTGAGAGGTCATAAAAGTTTTGGAGTGTGGTGTCATCTATATGCAGATGACACCCAGTTCCATCACTGCTTTTCATCTAATTCTAAAGAAGTCATTCCTGTGCTAAACTGGTGTCTGGCAACTGTAATGGACTGGATGAGAACAAACAAATTGAAGCTTAATCCAGAAAAGACAGAGGTGTTCCTAATCAGTTGTAAGACAGATCTGGGAATAGAGAGTCAGCCTGTGTTACATGGGGTTATGCTCCCCCTGAAAACGCAGGTTAGCAGTTTGGGAGTACTCCTGGATTCAGCTCTGAACTTGGAGGCCTGTGCAGTGACCAGGCGTGCTTTTGCACAGTTAAAGCTAATGCTGCAACTGCGCCCATTCCTGGAGAAGTCAGATCTGACCACGGTGGTACATGCCTTGGTTATATCCCGTTTGGACTACTGTAATGCACTCTGTGTGGGGCTGCCTTTGAAAAGTGCTTGGAAACTTAGTTGGTATTCTCTCGGTCCCACCATTCATTCAAGCACACTTGGTGCGAACATGGGAGAGGGCCTTTTCGGTCATTGCTTCCAGGCTATGGAACGCCCTCCAAGGAGAAACAAGAATGGCCTCATCCCTACTGGCCTTCCTTCCGCAAGCAAGTCAAGATCTTCCTCTGCCAACAGGCTTTGGGTTAAGGGTAAGGGGAGTCTTTGAGCAGGGTGGATAGGATTGGGGGGTATGAGTTTTAAGGCCATTTTAATGTATTTGCTGTATTTTAATTCTGTTTTTACCAAAATATTATTTAATTGTTTATTAACTTTTGTATTTGTCTTTTTAAACTGTTTAGTGTGGATAGATGTTAGCTGCCTTGATTCCTCATGGGGAGAAAGGCAGGATATTAGTGATGATGATGATGCTTTTTTTGAGTAAAAGTCGCACCCTTGATTCATTACTCCAAAATATCGGTTTCATTTGTTCATTGGCACACCACTGAATGAATGTTTGGTCTTTTAAGGTGGGTTTCAGTAGTCAGATAAGGAATTAAAACATTGCTACACTATCATACATATTTAGTGCAGAATCAGAATCTGAAAAAGTATTTTATGGCAATATTCTAGAATTTGATTCCTTGAAATGTTGCATTAGATTAACAGGAGGAGAATTCTGAAACATATACAGTGTTTCCCTGAAAATAAGACACTGTCTTATATTATTTTTTGGTCCTAAAGACACACTAGGTCTTACTTTCGGGGGATGTCTTATTTCGCTCTTTTCTCCTCCACCAAGGAAGACGCCTGTGACGTGAAGGAAAAGGAGCAAAAAGCGCATGCCTTTCCCTCCTCTCCTTCGTCTTTCTCGGTGAAAGAGAGAGCCGTCACCACCAGGAAAGGTAAAGGAGGGCTCCTCCCTCTCCTTTGTGGGTGAGAAACAGGGTGGTCACCCCCGGGGAAGGCGAAGGAGGGCTCCTCCTTCTCCTTCCCGGGCGGCAAAGGGTGCTGCCACCGCCACTGGGGAAGGTGAAGGAGGGCTCCTCCTTTGCCTTCCCATCACTTCTGGGGAAGGCGCACTTTCCCTTTTCCTTCGCCTTCTTCGGCTCCCTAAGTCTTACTTTCAGGGGGTGTTGTATATTAGGCAATTCCCCCAAATCTCTACTAGGTCTTATTTTATGGGGATGTCTTATTTTCAGGGAAACACAGTATATTCTGATGATATAAGGAATTGACTTTCCCTCCCCTATTTCACTGTACAATTTTGACTCAAGGAGCAACTCTGTCACAGAGAAATCTCTGCCTTAAATATATGCAGAAATATGTGAGGCATACCATGGTAGAAGAACAAACAGCCATCTGTCATAAACATTGGAGGTGCAGTGAGGGAAAACAGGAACCATTCGCAAAATGTGCTAACAAAATACACATTTGCTGATTTATTTGCAGGGAGCAAAGGTGTAACATTTTGAGATGACACTTCCCAATGCAGCTTGATCTTCCTTCCCACTAAGGACTGCAGTCCAGCAAAGCGTAGCTTAGAAGCTCAGAGAGACTGGTATTTAAGAGAGAAGCTTTTCAGAGGCAGAAATAACACTTGGCTCTTGAAAATGAGCCTCTAAATCAAAATTCTTTTCAGCAACCCACTAGAAATAAGCACATTATCATGTCCCTTGCTTTCAAGAAAATCAGTAGAGGTAAGCAAAGCACATGCTTCAGTGCTTTGAAAAATTTAAAAAAAAGTGATTCTTACACTGAGAGGATCAAACCCTTTGATGACATGAAGTCTGTTATTCACTTGGGAAGCAAAAGGAATTTATGAGTATTGTATGTTGTAAAATAGATAGCCGGTTGGAATCTGACAATAAGTTTATAGAGTATCTCATCTTCAAGGAGAAAATGGAGAAAGCTCCTGCTCATTTCTGACATGGAAATTCATGGGCTAAGTTGTAAAATGAGATTATTCCTCTGACACATGAGAAGGAAACTAATCATCCTTTCTCTGAAATGCATCAAATGCACTATATTTATCATGTTGCTTTAAGATAAACTTCCAGGACTTTTAGCAAAAGAATCACATGTCAGTAAAATGGTTAATACCAGGAGGGTTAATACCAGGGTTGCAACTTTCAGGCAGTAGTGCTGCATAGTAGAAATCTCACCACAGTTGTCTGATCTTAGAACATTCTGGACCTTAACCATGTCGATCTATGAACATTATTCTAACTTTTTGTTCTTCTTTTCCAGTTCACCAAATATTCAATTAAGGGAAAGACTTAAAACATTTTGTTAAATGTTAATAAACTCCCAAATTTGGTCTATTTACATTAGTGTGGGGTGTAGATTTTCTTTTTTAGATATTCAATTGTTATGTGAAGCAATGATGAAGTATTACTAAGAGTGACAAAGAAAATTATTGTTGTCATTGTTGTTATCTGTCAGTAAGCCATTTTGTTACTGATTCTATTACTCCTTTAAAGTAGTCTTTAGGACATTTAAACTGTCCTCATTGAATTGGCAATGTCAAGATACATTCAAATCCATAATCAAATTGTTAGTCACCGTGGTGTAGACCAGTACGTATAGCAAGTTGGTGAAAGCAGTCCTAAAGCATGTAGTTAGGTTTTATTTTTTATCTGATTTTCTTTCCTTGTTTCCTCTCCCAACCATCCCAGGCATACTTTTCACTAACACTTCAAACATAATAGATTGTTGAAGCGAGGTGGGCATAAACCTTGAAAAATGACCTTAAAACAATTTCACAAAGTAACTACAGTATGTTTATAAAACATGTAGCCTATGTTTTTCTCACTTACTACATTTGACACCTAATTGAAATATAGGAAGTGGTAAGTATTCTTAGATGGTTGCACTGTAGTAAACTACTCTAGAGCTGTCACTGGAGCTCTTTGGGCACTTAGAGCCAGCTAAGTTGGTCACATGGCTGGGAGCCCTTGTGTGATCTCACCAGAAGCAATATTGGCAGCAAGCTTTTGTTTGGGAGCAGCTTGTGGTTGGCAGTGCAATGATGGATCCATTGGATATGTGAATAATGGCTTGGGTAGAAACCAGCCTGATCCAGCAGTCTACACCTCCAAACCTCTTGAATCTCTTGTTTCCCCTTGAGCTGAATTAACTGCTGGATGCAGTGCTTGTGCTGTGAATCACGCCTTGTCTCTTGTATAGTCCCTTAAGCAGCTCAGAGGTTTTTTGAGCCACTTTGAGGACAACTTTCATGTTTAATGTAATAATCACTATCCTGGCCTCAAACCTGTTTTTGTCATGTCTGTGTAATCACCCACACAGCAAAGCTGATTTCTCTCAAATTGAATCTAACTTCACCTAAGGGGTCAGTGTAGATGTGCCCATGGCTTCAATTGCACTTCTTGACCCTAAAATGAAATTGTTACTGGAAACTTCACTACTTTAACTCATTACATTGTTTGCTCCTTAGTTTTGACTTATCCATGCGGTAATTTGATCAGCCTTTTGTTTACAATAGATTTTCCTCCACCACACCCATACACATACATACTCATCATATAGGAAATATTTTTTTCTATTTTTATGTAAGAATAATAATTCACACATATGCTTAATATTTAGAAATTGGCTTATTTTATGTATATATGCAATAAAGTAGAGCTACATTAGAGTCTCAACAATCCAACAGTCACTTTGTAAATGCATGTGTAAATATGTGCACTTTTAGTTCAAATACAGTGAGACATAATAGGACATTTTGTCATGATCCATTAGCAGATTGTTAAAGTACTCATGAGACCCACACATATTGTATAAGAAATTATATAAATAGAAAATATATATCTTCTGTTGTATAATATAAGAAATGTATACTTGGTACATTTCAGTCTTCTCAGGCCACAACTAATCCATAATCTAAAATTGCTGAAACTCACTGTTCATTTTTATCAGGCACATCCCATGTTTTTGCTTTTTGGGTTCCCCCATCAGCACCCTCTTTTTATCTCCATACTTTCAACCATGTTTATGTTCCATAATTATGCCCTTTCAAATCATTTTGTTACAGTCATGGTGAAACTAACTGCCGTAGGTTCAGTGGACAGTATATATAGGGTGTAAATATGCCCTGAATGTAGTCCTGGATCTAGCATTTTCAAATGGCCAGGGAGTGTATTTGTGCCAATGGGGCAGCAAGTATTTCACTTCTCTGTGTTGCCACTACTGCTGCTCCTAGATGGCCTTGGAAGCTTCACAAGAGCTCCTGGCTGTTACAGGGGCCTCTGGGGACATCATCATGAGGTGCCTGCACAACTAGCACAAAGGATGAGCCATCCTCCCTCCTTCTTCCACATGGGCACACCATTCTGACATTGACAGAGTTGTCTGTGCAACCAGTAGGACTGAGGAGGATAATTCCCTCCATTGAACTAGTCACATAGGTACTTCCTTCTGATGTGAACAGAGGTATCCATGTCACCCAGCACTCACATGAGCTCCATGGCCATTTATAAGTGTCAGCAATTATATGGCCACAATCTATCCCCTTTCCCTGAACTCATGAGTGCAAAGAGAGGGTGTTAGCATTGGTGTCCCATCGGGACAGCTGAATCAGATTCAACCTATTGTCCAGACTACCTCAAACCTTGGAGTAGCCCCTAACTTTGCCAAATCTTTCATTCAGGGTGAGTCCAGGGTTTGTTGTTGTTGTTGTTGTTGTTGTTGTTGTTGTTGTTGTTGTTGTCCTAGTGTAGACTAACTCCAAGATATTATTAGGATAGCTAAGAGACAGCACTGGGTCTCTGAATAATAAACTGGCAAGGCAGAAGCTGACCTCCAGTCTGTTTCACATGCACACACAGAAAGAAAGAGAGAGGGAGTCTAGCAAAGAGAAATAGTAAGCTTTAAAACAATATTTCTCAACCTGTGGGTCCCCAGATATTTTGACCTTCAACTCCCAGAAATCTTAACAACTGGCTAGGATTTCTGGGAGTTGTAGGCCTAAACATCTGGGGACCCACAGGTTGAGAACCACCAGGCCTGTAGTGAGGGGGGGGGCAGGGGTTCAACCCCCCCCCCTGGCCGAAATTTTTTAGGTTATAAAAAACCTGGTTTACTCATGAATTTTAACTGGTTAACCAAATCCTCATGCTAAGTCTATGAGATGCAAAACATTAAGAGTCCCTCCAGGCATTATCTCAAGCAGATATTGACAGGTTTGTAGCGGGGGGGGGGGTGTTAGGGGTTCAACACACACACCCCCCCTGAAATTTTCAAAATCCCTCCCGAAATCTTTTTCTGGCTACGGCCCTGAGAACCACTACTTTAAAAGGTGTATAAAACATGACATAAAATCTCTCCTGCTTACACGTTTAAACCCTATTTGAATAAAGATGTCCTTGCTGTGAAAAAATGGTGGAGGTGCCTAGCCTTTCATGGAAAGAGCTCCAGAGGATGGGAGTGACCACTGAGAAGGCTCTCTCTTATGTCCTTACCAAGCAAGTTTGTGACAGTGGCAGGAACAAGAGAATGCCATCCCCGGATTTTACCATTCTGACCGATTCATATCAGCATATACAACCTTTCAGATAGTTTGGATCCAATCTGCATAGGATTCTATACAGCATGATCAGCACTTTGAATTCTAACCAGAAATGAGCTGGTGACCAGAGATGCTGTATTAATAAGGGTGTTATATGCTCCCTATAACTCACACAGAGTGCTGAAGAGGTATCTCCAGACTTGTCCTAAATGTTTGTAAAGGATCCAGGGTGAGAAGGGAGTCTATCTTTGGTGTTGTTGTGGAACACAACATCCCTTAAGTTTTGGGACCCAGGGTATACCTTCCCACTATGTCTCAACTGGAGCTCAGTCTATGGTAAGCTTCTCTTTTTTTGCAGATCTTGTTGCAAGCACTGTAAATGAGATGGCCTTAGTTTTACCCATATCCTGGCCTCATTATTTTCTACAAAGGGGAGCAATTGTTGCTTATTCCTATTTCACAGTATTAACTAATGGGATGAATGTTCTATAATTCCTTATGAAGTAAATGTAATGCATCTAAAACACAAATAAAAGAGCAGATGTTGTATTGCTGAAAGCATGGCATCAGTGAGGATGCATGTTACTATAATCATGGTGCTGCTGAATTGCTCATCTATTTTGCAGTAATTTTGTTGATTTTTATGTTAATGTCATCTGTTTAATCACAGTTTCTGTGGGATTTTCTGTCTGTAATGAACTTATCATAAATAAATAGTAATAAAGTTATTAATGGAATTGTTCATCATCATACACTGGGAGACTAGTGTGATGTTAAAAGAGAATGTTGCTCTTTATCATAGACTCAGTACAAATCTAGGCTGAAATGCTGCATGCAGATAAAAGCTCTGAACATTGTAACTGTATGCATATTTATTTAGAAGTCAATCCCACAGACTCCAAATTCTTCCCTACTTCCACTAGCCAAATTCAATAGATATAATTATTTTCTGTACAAAAAAATGTTATGATGTTAAGTAAGAGTTTGAAGATAAAAATCTTTGGAGAAGATGATTGTGGTGATTTAAATCAAGGTGTGTGTGTGTGTTCTTAAAATAATAATAATAATAATAATAATAATAATAATAATAATAATAATCGCATATTCTAAACATTGTCAGTTTATCTATCTTCTACTCTACAAGAGTTTTGTAAACTCTTATAAAATGAGCACAATGATCATCCATCCTTACAGGGTGGTGAACATAGTCAGGACAGAGGAAATAATGTAAAATATAGTAGTTCATATATACATCATGGGTACTACACATTAGAGGAACTGGGTGGCTTTGGGCCCTTCCAGACATTCCCTATATCCCAGGATCTGATCCCAGGTTTTCTTCTTTAAACTGAATTTATATGTGTCCCCACTGCCAGATAATCTGGAATAAACAGAAAATCTGGGATAAAATCCTGGGATACTTTCGATACACAGGTTTCTTGATATATCTGAGTGTGGCAACAATGCATTATTTTAGAAAATTATCAGATTCTGAGACTTTATCTTTAGAGATGTGCAAATTGCTAACCAAAATTCATATCATGATAAAATGAGATTATACCACTTCATGTATGAATAAGTAGGGTATAGATTAATTTCTTAAATAAATGCTTTTGACTTGAGGGGAAAACAAAGGAATATTTTTCTTCTGCAGCAGAAAGGAAGAAAAGTTCTCTTGTAAAAGCTTGCTATTTAGATGAAGGTACCCTATTCCAATGTTAATACATGTTGTTTTTCCCCCGCTATCTCTTAGAGCTGATTTTCTTGCTAACCATGCATTTCAAATAGTCTTGCCCAGAAAGTCCCTAGCCTCCTTTGTACAATCCACAGAGAATTTCGGAACCAGAACTCATGCCTTTCCAATTGTATGATACAGCTGGAGGGGAGGTTTCCTGGCTGAGTTCCCATTGTCTTTTGAACCAGCTTATTTGTGTTCACATGCTCATTGTTCCTGCTTGAAGTTCATCATGAAAACTAATCCTGAAAGCAGCCAATATTTGTATTGATTCAGTTTTATCTGAAAATGTTAGTAGTGAAGGAGGAAAAAGATTGCGAAAAAATGAAAATATTATACCTTAAGTGTCTTGGGACTGATTTTCAAAAACCACAGGCAGGAAACTAAACCTACGAATGCTAAAGATTCAACACAAAGGTCAATTGTCATGGCTTTACAGGCCAAGCAAAACTGAAAAGGCAGTTGGTACAGGCACTTTCATAAAGGTCCAAGGTAGGCTGTGTCACTGTCTACATAGGTTGAATAATTTTGATTCATCTTTCAGTGCTGCATCCAGCCATTAATATGACTCAAGGAAAAATAGGATTTACAGTTGTGAAGTGATCCCCAAGTTTTAGAGGTCCAGACTGAATAGGACTGGATTGGGCCTTAAAAAGGTTGTCTGGGTGATGGCCGCCAGTCGGGTTCTGGCTGGCTGAAATAGATGGCCCCCAGAGGACCTAAGTGTTTGGGATGGATTATGAAGGTGATCCTGTGGGTAACCAGGACCCAAACCATGTAGAGCTTTAAGGGTCAAAACCAACACTTTGTACTTTGCCCTGAAACTAATTGGCAACCAGTGGAGTGATGGTGGTATAGCTGTAATATGCTCGTTCCTGGTCATGACCAATTACTAATGGTTGTCCTAGATATACATTCTAAAGACTGTATGCTCCAATTTATCTGCAGGAAAGAGTGAGCAGGAACTAGCTATTCATATTCTGCTTGTGAACTTAAAGTGGCCAACTTATTCTTTGGAGTGTTGCTTTTGGTCTGCTCCAACATGGCTTTTACAATGTGTTTATGTTTTTATTGACCCTGAAGCCTTCTGTGCCCTTGAAAATACTTTCTGGAAACTGTGGGACACTTTGAATAAGGTAGGAAAGGCTAAAGAGGAAGTCTATGAATATTCTCTTGATGAAATAGTGTGTTTGTGATAAATAAAAAGGAGCTCATTTGCCCTAGGACAAGGGTTGAATCACTGCCTGGGAGGACAGGAAATGAAATGGCATTCCTTGATATGATCACATGCCTTTTGTAGAATATGAAGCCATGTTAACATTTAAAAATTGATCAGAGAATGGGTAGTTTCAAGACTTTCCTCTTCCTAAGCAGTTTTTTAAGGCATTTACTTTAGTTGTGGTTTTGTTTTATGGACTGTTTGCTTTTATGTCTGTTGGACTTTCTACCCCATATGTAAGCTGCTCTGAGTGGTGGGGTATAAGAATAAAGTTATTATTATTATATTGTATGACACAGCAAACAAGATAGATATGCTGTATTTCGTATCACAAAATCACAAGTCGAAAACTTCCCAAGTGTTTAAGACTGTGTGATGTAATTTCGGATGATGTGCGCAGATCCCAGTAGGGTGGCCTTTTGAGGTTGGCAGATCATAATTTTGTCAATGTCTATTGTTTCCAAATGCCGGCTGAGATCTTTTGTCATGGCACCCAATGTAATTATTATTATTATTATTATTATTGGTTCCAATAAAATATTTTCTAGGTTTTCACTTAGAAAAGTTAGCGCTGGTCTAACTCTTTAAGCATTATCTTCATACTAGGAAGAGCACTTTCTATGAATTGCTTTTCTACTTGTGTGAGTGAGCTTAGTAAAACTGAAATGTCAAACTCTAACAAGGCAGTAGATGATATTCTATCAGATACTTACATCGCAATGAGTGAGTGAAATTGAATCAAGTGCATTATTCACTGAAGTGCAGACTGCCAGCTACTTGGTATTAAGAAAGGCTAAAAATGTACCATAAATGTTAAGCAAGTCTCCTAACTACTCCAAAACTGTCTTTGATGCTTGAATCATAATCGTAGATCAGAGCTAGCAAAAGGCATTGAAAGAATCTTTCTGCCATGAAAAATTGTTTACTGTCTTAGATTTGATTATTTATACACAATAGCCAATATACTATTGTATTAGCATTCCTATTTCATTTGTGATGTTTCTCTGGATTGTGTGTATATGTCTATATGCACATATCATCTTCCCCTTCACTGCTCAAATATTATCCACACTGTTTGTTTCTTATCTAAGGGCAAAGGGACATAGGGATAATGTGGAGCAGAGAAAGCTAAAGTTTAAGGGGCTCTCAGCTAAACCCACAGGGAATTTGAGAGGCAATATTTTTATTTCCAAAACTATACCCAATGTAGCATCACTTATGAAGCTAGTGAAAAACTCACAAATGCAATTTCTACACAAGCCAAATAAAATGAACTCATCTCAAACCTGTTGCAAGCAGTCCATATTACATACAGCTGGTTCTGCAGAAAAAGTACTGCAAGAAGATCAGCAAATTACTCTGAAGCTTCTAGGAAATTCCAATGTGATCCCAGTGCTTTTGATGTATGGAAAGCAGCACTGGGCTGAATTTGGAGCAATCCAGTGTCCACATGTCAAAAATATATCCACAGTTATGTCATTGAATTGAAGCAGCTCCCCAACATAACCTTGCCATTGTAATCACTTCTATCGATCACATGGCTGGATGACCTGTTGTGACTTCACCATAAGTGACTTTGCCAGCTTTTGACAATGCAGCAGTGCTGGAAGTCCCAAGAGGACAGAGCACAGGTGCTGATGTGCTGACTATTTATCCATCCCTCTGGGCAGCATTGGAACACCTCCACGATGTGTTCAAGGCAGTTCTGGAGCAGAGTACTGTGGAGTATTCTGAGTGATATAGATACAGTCACAGTGGCTCCCAGACCCAAAGCTTGAGAAGTGACTAGCTGTAAAAAAATGTTATTTATGATTAATTCCTCTCCAAATAAAAGTACAACTATATTGCATCACAGTAAAGGACAATCTCTTTTTGTCAGTTATGATGGGAGCCTCTTTAGTCTCACCAAATATGTTTTAAGAGTACATGGATGAAATCATAGCTGTTCTGAGCCCTATACAATTTTAAGAGCTCTTTCATTCTTGGTAGTAGGTTATTTCAGGCAGATTAAACTCAAAATTAAAATCGACACTGTCCAAAAAGAAATTTTATTCTAGAATCCCAAACTCTAGTGATTTTATATTAAACATAATTAGACAGAGGCTATTCAGGAGTTTCAGGAATGTTTTAACCCTCAGAACTAGGTGGAGAGAAACTGCTTTTAGACATCAGCTCAGATATAGAGACAGCACAGAGTTCCCTCCCAAAGAAGGTGATTAGCTTTGGAACCTAAGATCTTCTATATGATTTGGAAGTATGGAAAGAACCCTCAACCCCTGCTCACCTTCCTCCAGGTTACATATTTCATAACCTGGTACTGTCTGAAAGGTTTACATCAATTTACATCCATTTATTGACTACGCTTGGTATGAATGTGATGGGGGAAATTGCTGCTGTATTTTGGACTGTTTTTCTACGAAAGAATAAAATACTAATGTTCTGGGATGCAAATACTAAAAAAGGTTAATAACTGTAATGTCTTGCATGGGGATAAGAGTGCATCAGTGTTATTTTTTCTGTGTAATGAGTAATGTTTATTCATTATTTTTCCTCATTGGGAACAGATGGGCTAAAATGAATTCTTGGAACATTTTGATGGGATTCTCCGTCTCAGAAATATTTAGGTCATTTTCTAACTTTCTAGAAGTGATTTTTCAAAACTCTAAAAAGTAGCAGGAAAGCAGCAAATACTGTTAATGGCCAACTATTCTGTGTATGGACCTGTGTGTACATGAATGTGTAGAGATTCTGCTGAAAGGCATATGGCTTCTCATTCATAAGGGAAAACCTTTACCTTTACCTTAATACACCCTGACTACTGATTGAAAAATAATGAAAACCCAGGTGAGATAGAAAATGGAATGAAGTAAATAAAAATGGAACATGGAATAGGAGACACAGATATAGAAATGTACTGGTTGCTGTTCATTCTCCACTCTTTTTCCAGATTCCTTCCATTCATTTACTATGTCATCAACTTGTTTCCATCTGTTTATTGTCTTCAACAAGCACTTTCTTATCCATTTGCTCTGTTTAACCTCCTACCAGTGACGAGGCATCTTTGAAGGGTTGCCACCAGATATACACAACATTGAAATGATGTTAAAAGTGATTTTGTTCATTTCTGCATTTGTAATTTTTCTATCACAAACTGTTGCTCTGATAGGTAAGCTGCAATATATAACTCATTCTACTCCCACACAAAACTGAATAATAACAATAATAATAATAATAATAATAATAATAATAATAATAAGAAGAAGAAGAAGAAGAAGAAGAAGAAGTTTGGATTATTGATGTCGCCATACCAAGTGACAGTCGAATTGATGGAAAATAACAGGAAAAACTCGGCCGTTATCAGGACCTCAAGATCGAACTACAAAGGCTCTGGCATAAACCAGTAGAGGTGGTCTCGGTGGTAATTGGGTGCCATGCCAAAAGATCTCAGCTGGCATTTAGAGACAATAAACATTGACAAAATTATGATCTGTCAACTACAAAAGGCCACCTTACTAGGATCTGGATGCATCATCCGATAATAAATCACACAGTCCTAAACACTTGGGAAGTGTTCAACTTGTGATTTTGTAATACGATATCCAGCGTATATATTTTGTTTGCTATGTCATTCTATGTGTTTGTGTCAATAATAATAATAATAATAATAATAATAATAATAATAATAATAATATACATCTCCCGGCATACAGAATTAGCACACATGTATCTAAATCCAGTAGCTTCTTCCAACTGGAATGCACATATTAAATTAATAGGATATAAAGAACTGTTGATTCCCCATTCAACAATTAATACAAGTTGAATCTATCAGTAGGATTGAGACCAATTACTGGGGAATTATAATCAATGAACTTTGAAAATGGCAAAAACATGAAAGAATAGTATTGTTTTGCTTGTCTTCTCTAGACTATGAAAGGCTCTTGTCTAAAAAACAGTGATTTCATGGATGAAGGTTACATTAAACCCTTCACACATTGTGAATATTAACGTCTTGAAGACCTCTGTAGGAATATCTATTGGAACAAGAAAGCACTATGGATGTGCAATCGATAAAAATGTTTCAGAAGTCATTACAAAACTTGGGGCCCCTCACTAGCACTTCATTTTTAAAGTTTTTCTAAAGTATCATTAGTGAAAAATTTGTTACTATAACGGGAGTAACAAAGTTTCGTTACTATTTTGTTATAGTAATTTAGCATAGTTTCTATAATTGAGGAAACTTCAAGGGCTCCTTTCTTCCTCATTTTTATAGTTATTGGGGTGAAACTTGCTACAATGGCAGAATATATTTGCCACTGTTAGCTAAAGGTAAAGGTTTTCTCCCAACTTAATGTCCAGTTGTGTCCAACTCTGGGGGTTGGTGCTCATCTCCATTTCTAAGCCAAAGAGCTGGTGTTGTCCTTAGACACTCCAAGGTCATGTGGCCAGCATGACTGCATGGAGCACCGTTACATTCCCGCCGGAGCAGTACATATTGATCTACTCACATTTGCATTTTTTCGAACTGCTAGGTTGGGAGAAGCTGGGGCTGACAGCGGGAGCTCACTCTGCTCCCCAGATTTGAACCTGCAACCTTTTGGTCCTCAAGTTCAACAGCTCAGTGCTTTAACATGCTGCGCCACCCGGGGGCCCTTGCCATTGTTATTACACCAATTTTCAGAATGTTTCACTTATCCATGGATTTTTGGCGAATTT
The DNA here is from genome assembly GCF_035594765.1 of Anolis carolinensis. Lineage (NCBI taxonomy): Eukaryota > Metazoa > Chordata > Lepidosauria > Squamata > Anolidae > Anolis > Anolis carolinensis. The sequence goes on from NC_085845.1 coordinate 154,646,235, forward strand.
TCAAAGTTTTTATAAACAACTTTTTTTAATAATACAGAAAATTTGTTCCTGGTTTGAATGCATTATTTCCTGTTTAATGGTGTAGCCCTTACTGTTAAAGTAGTTGTTCTACTCCAAGAACTTTGTTTTTGTGGCACAAACGTTGTCAAATTGGTGGAGATGCAACAAGATACTATAGTTAAATGTGCTATAGCATGATATCCCTTCCACAAAGACAACGTTTTTACAGGTTAATACGCTTTCCCCACATTTCTATAATAGAACCAATTAGGAACTGACATTTATAACCCAGAAACAAAATCGTAGCAAATACACCATCAAGGTAAACCAATCTCCTTCTTCCAGGAAAAAAGGCACCATCCAAACTCTCTTGACATCCAGTTGGAGGGGACCCCCAAGGGCCATTCATTTAGGGATTTCTTCCCAGCACAGAGATTTACTTACTTACTAGAGAGGTATCAGTCAGTCCTCCTCTTTGCAAATTCAACATTTATTGGAACTGGCCGTGGCTGGCTGCTGTTAGAGAGGGACAAATCTCTCTCTCCGCTATCCTGATTGGTACTTTCTGATGCTGATGAATTTTGGGGAAAGTAGTTTAGGGCAGTACCTTTTGAATTCTCTGGCATAGAGCTCCTCCTTTCCCAAACAAAATTTTCTAGAGTTCTGTGCTGTTCCCGGAAAACACTCCTCCCTCTTTTCCCTGCTCCTAATGCCGAGGCTCAATTAATTTACAGAGGAAAGACTGCCTTTTTGGCTTTGCTTTGCTTCCTTGCACTGAATATGAAACTGAATGATCCTTCTGAGCCTTTCGAAACTAAAACAAAAAATATGGGATAAGTTTCCATTCTTAATTTTTTGGTGCGGGCCACATGAACCTATTGAATATTGCCCTGTTAAGTACAAATTTAATGAATTTGATCCAATTACAAGGACAAGTGAAAAGTGCACATATCTAGAAAGCATTTTCTATTTGTGCAGAGAGAGACAGTTCTCACCATGTAAAATGAGACCAACTATAGCAGCTTCCCTTCCTGAGTTTAGAAGTCGTCCACACAAGAACAGTTTGGATCTGGGGAAAATGTGAATTAGTGTTCACAATTACTATTCACAGTGCTAGGGATCCTGGGACCTTTTGTGTGTTCACTGAAGATGCAGAGAGGTTCATATAATCCTAACTGGTGGAGGTTCCTCATTTCATCTTGGGTTCTGTTTCTTGTTGATCACATTGAAATTGTTAGAAACCACTCTTTTAAAGAGAAAGATAACATATTATTGTTTCTTATTTAACTGGACTCTGCATGAAATGCCCTTGCCACTTCTGACTTTATTTAGTCTTAGTGATGGGGCATGTGCATTTAAATTGATAGAATCAAACCTATATATGTGTACAAAATGTTTTGCATGAAAAATAGAGGATGCAGAGCTGTCAGAATAAATACATGTTAAGATAAAACTTGCCTGTATCTTATTAAAGCCTAAGTGAAGACTGCTTATGAAGAAATGGAGTAGACATGGGAACAAAAGAGAATAAAGGGAAACGTTTCAAGTTTATGGCAGAAGCTAGGCGCTCTGTAAAGACTGCACTTGCCAAGGGAGGTTTTCTTTTTCTTCCTTTTTTGAAGTAGATACAGTGTAAACAATCAACTCTATGAGCAGACATGACAGGATTTAGACAGACTTTACAAGTGAAGAAAAATGCCACTGGGTTTGTTGTTTTAGACACAGCAGGGAATACTGATGAAGAATCTCAGTAATGTCAATCATTCTCATTGAGAATGCAATTCATTTCTTTGGAGTTAATGTGGAACTCAGTTTTAAATGATTTGGTGTTTCAGGCCAAAATCGTTTTGTGCAATAACTTGTCTTTGAATCATATGCTTGTTACTTAAATCACTATCTTGCTAGCTATACTACATATGATCTAAAGCGAAAAACAAGGCTACAATTTAGCTTGTAGTGTTTGACCCGTAGAACCAAATGCTGTCTTGATTGGAACCTGGTTATTTAGTATTTACTGGACATCATAACTTGAATTTGCTCATATGGCTCTCCCAGTTTCTGCTTTTGGGCTAAGCCTGTAGGATAGTAGGAATTATTTTAATCTATAAACTTAAGGTATTTGCAGGAGTGCCTAATACAAATTTAATAGCTGAAGAAATAAACAGAGAGGGAATATTCATTGTTATGTGTCTTCAAGCTGACTCTGATTTATGGCAACCACATCATAAAGTTTTCTTGGCAAGATTTTTTACCATATCCTTAGGTGGGCTAATTTGACTATCCTAAGATCACGCTATGAGTATGCACAGCGGAGCATGAATTCAAACCAGAGCCAAAATAAAGTCCTAGGACAGGTCTACATTGACCCATCATCTGGATATGATACACACAGGGACTCTCCCAGATGCCATGGGGGCACAAGGGAGTCCCCAGCACCCAGAGGCACTTAATGTGATCACTGCTCTTGGGTAGCCATCCTAATTATCTGTCCTTTCATGTTACAGTGTTCTTCAGCTAAGACACTGGTCCTATCGGTTTACTATTGTATGCTGTGATGTTGACTAGGGCAATGAGGCAGTGAGAGATGAGGGAGAGGAGGATTTTTTTTCTCTCTCCCCTCCCTTCCCAGTGCATCCTATCACAGTATATGATATCACGGCACATGACAGCAGACAACTTGGGCACATATTGCCATGATATGGAGGTGGGGTTGCAGGCATGGGGGAGCTGCCATCCTGTGTCCCTCTACTGCCCAAGTTAAGAAACAAAGAAAGGCAGTGGGGGGGGGGGGCAGTTTTGGCCAATGCTGTTTTGAAACCAGCCAATTGTTCCCACAGGACTAAAGTACAAGGATTTCCTGATTTTTGGCTAGCACTCAATACCCTGAATCAGCCCCATGTGGCATTTGTCTGCTATGGGGCTGATTCACCTCTACACTGCCATAAGTGGTTGATCAACCACAGGGCTGATTCTCCTCTCCCCTTCCCAAATCCCTCACTGCCCCATTGCCCCAGCCAACATCACAGTAAGCGACCTAAGTGGTCAGTGTAGATGTGTTCCTAGTCCAAGACTCAAACCACTGTGTCATGCTGCTAAGGAGGAAGGATGTTTTCAGAAGATGAAAAATGTAAGAATGTTTTAGATTTTATTTTGACAATGGACTTTCCTACATGAGGCAGGCAAACTGACATTGCAGCTGGAGCATCCCTATCACAGAATGTGGTGTGCATTCTGTTGCCAGTGTTTCTCTCCCCCCTCCCCCCTCACTCCTCACACAATGATTATCCCATCCCTAGATACTGGCAAGTTAGCATTTCCCAATTCTGCAATGGAAGTTCAAGCAGGATATCGTATTCCCATGACCGAACACTCCTTCTACCTGGGATGGCTGTTCGCTTCCAAATGAACAGCTTTGAGGGGGGGGGGGGGCACATGAAGCAGTGAGGGAGGGAGGGGACACCTGCCTAGCCAGGCAGATCAGCTGATTCAATCCTAGAAATCAATGGGGTAACATTGATTTCCACAGTCATGCAATGTTCTTATCACGTTGCAATGGGTCCCTTTCACTTCTGTGTCAGCATGCCAGCAGTAATGTGGTGTGGTGTTGGGGGTGTGATTCTCCTCTCCCCCTCTGTTATTCCCAAGCTGGTTGTTTTATTTTTATTTATATTTGTCTTTTTTGTTGTTAGATGTTGGAATTTCACAAATGTGAAACAACAGCAAAGTAAGCAGCAGCAGTATGCAAGGTTATGTGGAAGTACAGCTATGGGACCACAACTGACTAATCAGCACAATTGTGCTAATGAAGAGAGGTTTGATATGAGGAGTCAATACAGTATGTACCCATTATCAGTGATATCATGACTTTAGTAGAATAGCAGGTTCATAGATGAAGTCCTAGCTTTCCATACGATCTCTCACTCTCAATGTTGCTGTGTTTCACCCAATCCTGCATTTCTCCCCATCCTATTAGTCTTTGGCTGACATCCTACAATCAGAAGTAGGAATCCTGTTGCAACTTGTAATCAAACTGCTGTGTTTGAAATGATGTCCTGCTCCAATTGTCACACCAGAACAGAATATAACTGAATGAGATAGGTAGATAGGTGTAAATAGGTTTGTGGATTTGGGTTAGAAGAAGATATGTAGTTATTAGGCCAGTGTGATCAAGGAAAGAAATGTTTCAATACTCATAATTAAATTGGGGGAGGGGTGGCAGCAAATTGCTTCTAAAGTGTTTCTAAAATATCATATGGGGTTCGTATAGTAACTATGCCACTAAAACAAAAATGTCATTACTTTTTCATTATGTAAGTGCACAAGAGGGAGCTTTTGGGATTCCTTTCTCCCTCATCTTTAGTGCTATCAGGATGAACTTGCTACAATAGTAGAACACATTTACCATTGTTACTCCCCCCTCCAAGTTTTGGAATGTTTCACACATCCACCGGGAATTTTAAAAAGTTTTTATGAACAACAATTGCTCTCTCCTTGAATTTCTATTTTCAATGATACAACATAACCAGGGCATCATTTTAGGGAATTTTAACCAACATAAACTTAACAGTAATATTTCACTGGAAGACCCCAGGGGTCATCCAGCCAAACCCCCTTTTGCCAGGCAAGAAAAGCACCCCTAATAGATGCCCACCCAGCCTTTGAAATAATAATAATAATAATAATAATAATAATAATAATAATAATAATAATAATAATAATAACTTCCTACTAAGTAAACTTTGGAGTTACTGCCTCTCAACTTTGCCTACCCCATACGATCGACTCAACTCCCAACAATCCCCTTTTATCTCTGAATCCCTTTAGAGAATGAACATGGGTTTTCCCCTACCAAAGCCTTCAGGGAGGAGGAGGAAGCAGCAAGCAGAATTCTGGAAAATGTCATTTGGGAAGGCACAAACCCCTATGGCAGAGAATTTAAAAGGCCACACCGTGAACTGCATTTCTCAGAATTCTGCTCGCTTCCCACGTTAAAGCTTCAATGTGAGTGTGGTCTCTGCTTGTGTGTCCCTGGGCCAGGCATGTGTTGGTTTCTTTCCTTGGCCAGCCATCCAGCCAGGCATCTCTCCCTCCCCCTTTGTGCCTCCTTTGGGGAAAGAGCAGGGCTTCTCCCTCCATTCTGGCCTCACCATCTTCTTCAGGGTCCGTTGGGGGAACCAAACCCAGTCCTTTTGGGGGAGAAGCGACTGAAACCTGGAGCCATTTATGAGGCTTACATAACTTTCCCAAAAGTCATAAGCCAGTGTTTTGAATCTTAAGTTTTTGCATGGGCCCCACCCACATTTCTTAATATCAAGTCATATGTATGAATCTTATGAAAAAGATACAACAAACAAGGCACAAATGAAATTTTTGCACATCCCTTGTAGTTAAATATTCATAACTATATCTGTGATGTAAGATCTTAATGCTTATTTTTTGTTTCTTCCTACACAGAAATTCAGATATATTTGTCAACCATGTTACCTTTTCTAAAGCATGTGTTTTCATGCATTTTAAGCTGTTCACCTTTACACTCATTCTTTCCATTGACTAAAGCATGTTTGTACCTCTTTTTAATTATAATTTTTACATTTATTTTCTGCATAATTCAGAAAATGAAAATGAAAATAAAGATTGTAATAGTAACCATTTCCTCATGGCTGATGGAAAAATGAAAGATAAGTGCATGCCTTCATTAATATTTTCATAAATCACAAACTGTATACATTTGTTTAAAAGTCTGGTTAGGGCAAAGTTATTTTCTACCCCTTGAGACTGCTGCAAAATGTAAACTATGCCTGACTATTGCTATCAGTAGCAGAAGTAGTAGTATTAGTACCCCAGTTTTTTTCTTTTAATCAAAACTCAAAGTGGCTCACAACCTTTAAAAAATACAATTCAAAACATCCAAATTTTAAATATTAAAATAGAATTAAATACTTTCATTCTACTGTAAATGTAATTTTATACCCTCATGCTCAATGTCCTATTAGTTTAAGTTTAATAATTTGAGCATTGGGGGAGGTGGTGAGAATATTTGAGTAGCTAATATAAACTGATTGCTGGCACTGTAAACCTTTCTTCTCCCAGGATATAGAATAATGTGGATCATCTTAACTCACAGAAATAAAATCCTTGCAGTCATAGGTTAAGACCTGCCCAGTTGGAGAGTTAAGAGACTTGTTTAAATCAGAATGTCCATCTTGCCAATAAGCAAATTTACTTGTGGAGGAAAATAGCTCTATAATGGGAAGGCTGCCGCGCAGCTTCAATGCAATATTTCAGAAGGAGAGGGAATTGTGTACTATTATTACTTTCAGTATGTGGCTGGCAAGGGACATGAAGCCAAGTCCTTTCCCACCACAAATTCTTGAAGCAGCATTTGAACTTGTGTCAAACATTCATTTTCAAAAAATAAAAATGATAATTAGACTATTCTGCTTGTGGAAGTTGTAATAAGTCACCAGGATGTGAAATATTATTGTGCAGCTTTCTAGCAAGAACAAAACAAAGAATTGGAAAGCACATAATCACAGTGAAAGAATACAGGGAGACTAGGCTCTATGTTCTATGTGATAGTCAAAATGTTTCTTTTTGAAAAAAAAAGGGCCTAGAAAACACCTATCTATTTTGACCATAGATTAGCATATGGAGCCTAGTCTGCTTTTACAGCTGTCCCTCTGTATTTATGATTTTGACTTTTGCCAATTTGATTATTTATAGATTTGATGTTAAAATGTTGTAGTGCCCCTGCCTTTCCATTTGTTGTCTTTCTGTTCATCTGGCAAGATGTTTTTCTCTTCAATATAATCTTGAATTCTGTCAGCTTATGATGCCAGTCAGTAGTTTAAACATAGTGGGCAGACACGTTATTGGCCTGTAGTTTCCTGGTGCTACTCCTTTTGCTGGATCCTTTTGTATCAGGTATATTCTCCCAGTTGTTAGCCATTCACTGATACTTCCTTTCTGCAGCATCTCATTGAATTGTTGGGCCATTTTTCCATGTAAACTATTCAGATGTTTGAGCCAAAATCCATGAAGTTGATCACTACCAGGCGATGTCCAGTTCTTGACTTTTTGCACTCGTTTGCTGATTTCAGCATGTTATTTCCATCTGTTCCATTTTGTTCTGTGAGAATTTTCCTTCAAACTCCTTTATCCACCCAGCGTTTTTGTTGTAGTTCTTATTATTTTCCCAAAGTTCTTTCCAGTTTTGCAGTTTTCTCTGGCTTTGTGGTTACTGTGTCTGTTGTTTGGCTGTAATTTGTTCTTTTACAATCTCCAAAGCTTCTTCAATTTTTCTGGTGTTCAGCCAGTACTTTCTGATCAGGTATTGCTTGATTTTGTCATTCTTCAGTTTCCTCTCTTTCATATTTTTCAGTTTCTTGATTTTCAACTCTAGCCTGACCTTCCACTTTGGTTTCCCAGTCAATTTTCTTTGGAGCTACCTTGGTTGTAGGAGCCTTATTATTATTATTATTATTATTATTATTATTATTATTATTATTATTATTATTATTGTATGACACAGCAAACAAGATAGATATGCTGGATTTCGTTTCACAAAATCACAAGTTGAACACTTCCCAAGTGTCTAGGACATTATTATTATTATTATTATTATTATTATTATTATTATTATTATTATTATTATTATGAAATTGGCTATGCAAAAAGACCCCCATGGCCATGCTATGTTTTGTTGGGGGAAAAGTAATCCTTTAAATATGTTTTTCCTTTAAGATTTTTTAGTGTTTGTAAACCTTCTGAATACAGTTAATAAAGAACCCATGTTCTAGAGCAGGGGTCCTCAAACTTTTAAAGCAGAGGGCCGGTTCCCAATCCATCAGACTGTGGAGGGGCCGAATTATCATTTGGAGGAAAAAAAAATGAACAAATTCCTATGCACACTGCACATGTCTTATTTGTAGTGCAAAACAACAACAACAATGAAAACAATTGTAACCAACATAAACCTATCAGGATTTCAATGGGAAGTGTGGACCTGCTTCTGGCCAATGAGATAGTCAAGTTAATTAGGATTGTTGTTGTTGTGTGCCTTCAAGTCATTTTAGACTTTGGGCGAGCCTAAGTCTAAAATTATTTATTTATTCATTTACTACATTTATTTATTACATTTGTATCCTGCCCTTCTCACCCCGAAGGGGACTCAGAGCAGCTGTATGTACATACAATATATTATATTATTAGCATAGCACAATATTAGCATTATATATTACTATATTGAACTATAATAATAATAATAATAATAGTAATAATAATAATAAAAAAACTTTATTTATATACCGCCCTATCTCCCGGATGGGATTCAGGGCGGTTTACAGTCATAAAAGCAAACACAAACATTACATAACAACATAATACACATTATTAAACAAAGTAAAATAATACAATTATAACAATAAATCACACTTACATGACCAGATCAAGGGGACGGGAACCATAAAACCAATATATTAAAATTATCATTTTAGGCTAGGGAAATCTTGCGCAATATATTCAGGACGAGAAATCGGCAGTAGTCCAATGTAATTACTCAAAAACCTGCCGACACCACCAGGTCTTCAGTTCCTTACGGAAATTGGATAATGTAGGGGATTGCCTGATCTCTGAACTATACCACTATACTGTAATATTATATGTAATACTAGCTGTGCCCGGCCACGCGTTGCTGTGGCGTTGTCTGGTGGTGCTGGTGAGAAATTGTTGAGGTAGTGGTGGTACTGAATGTCTGTTGTATGGTTGTCTGTATGTTTAGTATGCATTTGGTTGTTTGTATACTGTGAAAGTGGTGAGGATCCTGTGTAGTATTGTATAGTATTTATACGTTGTCCATGTGTTGTGAATGCTTGGATTGTGTCCTGCTGCATAGTAGAAAGGGTTGGGCTGAATGGCCCTTAGGGGTCTCTCCAAACTCTTGGATTCTATGCTTCTATCATCATCATCATCATCATCATCATTATCATCATCATTACGTAGAGGCTGGATGGCCATCTGTCAGGAGTGATTGGATTGTGTCCTCCTGCATGGTAGAAGGAAGTTGATGTGGATGATCCTTAGAGGTCACTCCAAATCTTAGGATTGTATAATGTTGTTGTTGTTATTATTAGTAGTAGTAGTATTAGTATTGAGAGGCTGGGTGTCCATCTGTTGGGAGTGCTTGGATTGTGTCCTGCATGGCAGAATTGGGTTGGACTGGATAGCCTTTAGGGGTGTCTCCTAACTGTCTGATGGTATGATTCGATGTGTATTATTATTGTGCAGATATTGGATGGCCATCTGTCAGGAGTGGTTGGATTGTGTCATTCTGCATGATATAAGGAAATTGAACTGGATGATCCTTAGTGGTATGTGCTAACCTTAGGATTGTATGATGTTCTTCTTCTTCTTCTTCTTCTTATTATTATTATTATTATTATTATTATTATTATTGAGAGGCTGGCAGGCCATGTGAAAGGAGGTGAAAAGAGGAGTTTTTGGAGGAGCCTTTTTTCCCTTTAAGGCTTGAGTTGGCTGTTTGCTGGGTTTCCTCCGTGAGGAAATGTGCCTGGGGGAAGAGGGCAGCGGTGGTCAGAGAAGGGCGATCTGGCTGGCTGAGCCCTTCCCTCCTTTCCCTCCCAGATCGTCTTTCCCTGGGTCCCCCATACCTTGTTGTGTTCTGAAGAGATTTTATTTTCCTTTGAGGTTTGGGGGGGGGGGTGGAAAGAGGAGTTTCTGGAGGAGCCTTTTTTTTTTCTTTGAGGCTTGAGTTGGCTGGGTTTCCTCCATGAGGAAATGTGCCTGGGGGGAGAGGGCAGCGGTGGTCAGAGATGTCAGTGTTCGTAGTCAAAGGGGTTTGGGTGAGTGAATTGGGCAGACTGGCGGGAAGCAGGAATTGGCCGTTTTTGCACATGCGCAGATGGCGCAGCGTCCGTAGTCAAAGGGAAGCGCGAGGAGGGCTTCTTTGAGCAAGCGGAGATGGTGGGTTGTGGGTTGTGTGATTTTCTGTCCCTGAGAAGGTGCATGATGTGATTTGTCATTGTTTCAACCTTAAGGCGTGGATGTTGCATTGTGTGGTTAAATTTCTATGTTGGGGGGTGTTTAATTTTGTTGTTTTGCTCGGTGCTCGAATTCCATTACTCTTTTATATATATAGATATATCATATAATTAATATTATTATATGGTATTATTAGTATTATATTGTATAACATAATATTATTATCAATATTATATGTATATACAATATATTATATTATTTAAAATTATATAAAAATATTATATTATAAAACTGAGGGCGGGGGCCAGGTAAATGACCTTGGAGGGCCGCATCCGGCTCCCGGGCCTTAGTTTGGGGACCCCTGTTCTAGAGTAAGGGTTTACAGCATTCTGGGACCACCTTGGCATTAGGTGGAAAGGAGTAATCGAGCTGGGTGTCATCTGCATATAGATCATAGCACCTTACTCCAAACCCCCAGATGATCCCGCCCAGCAGTTTCATTTCTATGTTAAACAGCATGGGGGACAAAATGAAACCTTGAGGAACCCCACAGGTCATCAGCCAGGGCGTTCGAACAGGAGTCCCCCAGCACCACCCTCCAGGAAGGACTGGAGCCTCTGTAAGACAGTACCATCCAGTCTCATCCTTCCCCAGTTTAGCTTTCTTTTAGGTCATCCACCAAGGTGACTGAAGCTGTCTTTGTTCCATAACCAGGCCTGAAACCAGATTGGAATGGATATAGATAATTTGTTTCATTCAGAAATCCCTGGAGTTGAAAGGCTACCACACGCTCCATAACCTTGATGAGAATAATAATAATGATAATAAAACTTTATTTATACCCCGCCACCATCTCCCCAACGGGGACTCGGGGCGGCTAACATGGGGCCACGCCCAGAGCAATACAATATAATAACATATAAAAACAACATATCATAACACAATTAAAATGAAAGGTTGGACACTGCCCGATAGTTATCCATTATAGGCAAAGTTCCAACGTGCCTAAAAGAGGCAATTCTGAGACCTATATTTAAAAAGCCATCCTTGAACTCCTGAACAGGCTGTTTAAATATAGGTTTCACAACTGTCTCCTTTAGGCAAGTTGGAACTTTGCCTTGTTCCAAGGAGGCATTGATCACCACCTTCGCCCACTCTGCCAGTCCTCCTCTGGCCTGTTTGATCAGCCAGGAAGGGCAAGGATTTAGAAGGCATGTGGTAGTTCTCACTTCTCCAAGGATCCTGTCCAAATCCTCAGGCTGCACCAATTGAAAAGTATCCATCAGCACTGGACAAGCAGGAGCCCAAATTACATCCATTGGAAATGTGTCAATAATAGCATCCAAGTTGGAACAGATCTGAGCAACTTTATCTGCAAAGTGCATTACAAATTCTTCACAGTGGGCTACTGAGTGGGCAGGGAATTTTCCTTGAGGACCAGTATGTAATAACCCTCTGACCACTTGAAACAGTTCAGCTGGACGGTTCCCTGCAGATGCAATGGTGACAGCAAGGAACAATTTCTTTTGCCACAGAATTACCCGAGAATAGGCTTTCAAATACGTTCCAGCCCTTGCTTGGTCAGATTTGCTTCAAGTTGTCCGCCAACATCACTCTAATCTCTGTCTCGCTTCATTGCCACCAACGCCTTTGAAAACCAAGGGACTGGTTTGATTCTGCTCAGTGAAAGGGGACATTCAGGAGCAATTGTGCCCTGGACATTTCCCCATTCCAGAGGTCAGCCAGAACTTCGACAGAATCGCCTGCCAAAGTAGTGTTTATTTCTTTATGTTTAATATATTTTTTCCTAAAATTTCATAATATCAAAATGATGTGTATTTGTGTGTGTATATGCAATATACATAAAAGTAGGCTAAACCAAAGTACTGTAAACACAAACATTTCTAGCTTTTCCCTATAGATAGATAGAGAGAGAAACTTAACTGTTGTTTGCAATATAACTAATACTGAGACAGTCATGAAAATCCAAGCATAGCATATTTTCCTTTTTTTCCCTTTAGCTTCTTACACTTTCTTGCTATTGTTGGTTAGGAAACTAGGGACCTAAATGAGACTTATATTCTCTATAGATTTCCCTGCCAGCTTCTAAACTGAATATTAGCACAGTGTTCCCAGGTCTGCCTGGCTTAGATTTAAATTCTATTTGTAATCCACACAAGAGCAGTAAAGGAGAAACATGCAGTGTATTATTACTGAAATAATTGCTGTACAGGCTGAGCTTATGGAGACTTGCTGCTGTTTCTCTTGTCTTTTTATCATAAAACACTTCAAATTTATGATGACTGTGTAGGTTCTTCTCTGCCTGAGGTATTCCCCTAGCAGATTTGATGGTCGTCCTTCAGTTAAAATACCTAAGAAAAATACACACACACTTTTAAAAAGATTTTTGTTGTTACTACTTGAGAATGTGCCAGTGGGCTTATAGGTTTTGAAATGTCTAGCAGGCTCTTAGAAACAGTGGCATGTGCTGAGTTTTTCAACCAAATGGTCTTGTCGTGTAACTGTATGTAACTATGAACAGTTATGGTAAAGGGACAACAGGCTTTATTTTCTACCATTCCAACTGTGAAGAATGCACAATAAAGATTTTGAAGAAGAGCTTCAAAAGGAACCAAAAAGGCCCACTTATTCTGGCTTTGCATGTAATCCATATACCCTAGGGTCACATGAGCAAAAATATGAATGCAGTATGAATGCATACACTGCTTCCACAGGTAATCATCTTTATGATAATACAAGGGTTATCCAGAAAGTAGATTACGTTTTGGAATTAAAAATGAACGAAGTATAGGAGAAAACATTTACCGTATGCAGTTGAAAGCCACACCCAAATTCCACTTCTCAACATAGTCGCCATTCAAATCTAGGCACTTATCATAGCAATGAATGAGCTTGGCAACTCCTTCCCCACAAAACTCTGCCGCTTGCATCCTCAACCAGCTGGTCACCCCTCTCTGCAGCTGCGCATCGTCGCCAAAACACTGCGTAACATATCAAAGGGAAATTTCTCCAGTTGGCTTCTGTAAACTAATATGGACGTTTGTTCAGATTTTATATCATTAAATAACTTTTGTCTGACTATGTTGGTTTAATTTACTGATGGTAAGTTTAATTCATTGATCTTAGCCTTAATTTGATGTTCGGTTTTAATTGCTGTTTTCATATGTGGTGTTTTCCTGGGATTTTATGTCAGTATTTATTTGTTTTATGGAGATACTGAATGTTTGCTGCTGTATGTTGGAATCCGCCTTGATTCCTCCTGGGTAAACAGAACGGAATACAAATAAAGTTTTATTATTATTATTATTATTATTATTATTATTATTATTATTATTATTATATAAGAATTTCCTAAAAACCAGTGGATGACCCAAACATTCTGAAACTTGGTGAGCTTTCAGTGGTAAATGTGTCCTCCAAGTATGGCCATTTTGTCCCTATTGCCATAAAGTTGACAGGAAAGGAGAGCCTTGGAAGTTCTTTGGACTGCTTTCCTTCCCAAAACCAGGTGTTAAGGGCTGCTTTCCTTCACAACCCTCAGTGTTAAAACATGTCTATGGGCTGCTTTCCTTCCCAAGCCCCAGTATTAACGGCTGCTTTCCTTCCCAAGTCTCAGTGTTAAAACACTTCTAGGGGCTGCTTTCTTTCCCAAACCACAGCATTAATACACTTCTATGGGCTGCTGTCCTTCCCAACCCCAATGTTAAAACTTCTATGGGCTGCCTTCCTTCTCAAGCCTTGGTATTAAAACACTTATATCCTTAAATGAGAGCTGGAAAGGAATTGAATTGTCCCCATGGTGACTCAAGGGAATCAGTCCCCCTTCCCTTCAGTAAACCACCCCAATATTTAAACAAAAATCCCCCAAATGCCCTTTCACAGACCATAAATGAAATCACCAAAGGAAAAGATTGCAATTGAGTCCAAAAGCAAGATCCTAAGAGCAGTGATGCCACTGAGAGAGAACACAGAGCTAGCTAGAGCAGCTTTCTTCTTCTGATTGACTGAGCCAGGCAGCAGAGCTCACAGTCTCACAGGGAATCCCATGCACACGGGGCTGCCTCCCTTCCTACACTTCACATGTAGCCGAAAGAAACCAAAAGCAGCTGTTTTTTGGCAGCCACGAGGTCTGTCGTGGCTGGAAAAAATGACGGCAAAGCCCATGCCATTGCGGCTGTCCAAAACAGCTGAACAGTCAAAACAGCTGAAGCCCTTTTGAAAAATGGATCCGTGCACAACCCTATCAATTTGGTCTTCATCAGAATTGACCACCATTTACAAAATTTAAATACGAAAGAAAGTGACACTGACAGAGTTTTCCCAACCAAAGAGCAATAGAAAGGCTATTCCTCTTCGAAGTTTTGGAATGTTGTTGTTTATAAAATTATACCTGACTTTTAAAATTTGTGGCAACTGCCAGCATGTTCAGTTTCCTTTTGAAGCTGGAATTCTGCCAGTATTTTCCAACAGATTCTACTGTACCCAGGGAGGCTAGCAGAATCTGTGAACAATGCTTATTCCTTGTTATTTCACAAGATCAGACTGCACATTACTACATGGATTAGGGCTACAAGTAAAGAAATAGTACTTCTACTTTTTCATTCTTTTCAATTGCAACATCATATCACTCAAGCTCTTTTATCATGCATCCCAAGTCCGACAGTTTGATATTTATCTTAACAAAGCAGTATAGCCCTAAGGAATAATTTTTTTGTTCATCATGTTTCAGTTCCAGCTCCAGAAACTTGAACTCTCGTGGCATGTAATGTTTCAGTGGTGTTGAACAATGGAATCTGTGTTGAACTAAAAGAAATACAGTGAAGGGTGCTATAAGCCCCTCTCATGATTTGATCCATTTTGCTAGCTATTGACATAAATAGCTAAATAACAGCAAGCACAGAGAATAGAGGGAAGCTTTGGTGGAGGAAGTCAACAAAGAAAACGTACGGCTCTCTTTGCTGTTGTGATTCAGCCATTCCAAGGTAATGTGCAATTATATTCACTCTTTCTCTAGTGGGCAAGTTACATCCTTTCTCACTCTTCCCTCCAGCATTTGATTAGGTACAGTGTGCATTGAGAAGCTCCCAGTCAATACTGAGACTGCCCATGATGCCAACAGGTTGGTTACTTCTAAGATAATGCCATGGAAGTATCCTAGCATTACCAGCTGTCAACAGGATTTTTGCTACAATGTATTTAGAAATACAGGATTTAGTTACACAAGGCTGCTGATAAAACACCATTACAGCAGGATAAAAACATCTTTGGATGGAACTTAGTGCATGATATTGTGTCTCTCCTGTAGTTGCTTGAATCATGATTGGATCATTTATTTTCACTGATAGGAAAAACTCATCAATGAATTCAATATCACTGTTTTTCTGTCACTCTTCTGTGTGTGATAAAGCTCCTCTGCTGCAATATTATTACTGAAATATTGCAGAGCAAGGAAAGCTTTCACAAGAATGCCAAAACTGTGCAACTGTGACAAAATGCGGGGATAGAAAAAAATCCATCATACATCCTGACCCTAAACCAGTGTCTGCCCTGGATGAGAGCAAACAAATTGAAACTTAATCCAGACAAGACAGATGTTGTGGCTCAGCCTTTGCCTTTGTGTGATTCTGATGTGCCTTTGCATGACTCTGATGAAGATTCTGGGTTATATGTGCTTGATGATGGGATTCAGGATGAATTCAAGGATAACTCTGATGCTGGGAATTATAGCAGCGTTCCAGCTGTGGGAAATAAAGAGCAGGGAGTTGTTCCCATGGGAATAAGTCATGATGTTGTTTCTAACGAGGAATTTCAGGTGCAGGGAGTAGATAAGGAGGATAGCGCTTTGCCCAGTGGCCTTGACTCTGGGGATCTCGATCAGGCTACAAGACTGGAATTTAGAGGGTTGCGGAGAAGCCTTCGCATAGCCAATAAACGAGAGTTCAAAGGGCAAAGAAATGCCTTTATGTCATGCTTTTAAAACAGTCTGTTTGCAGAGAACTCTCTGTCAATGCAACTCCATTGCTTGATCTATAAGCAAGTCTGCTTTCCTGTAATATCTCGTGGATATATTCTGTTTGCTGGGTCTTTTGGCTTCTATGAAAAGGACCTTGTTATATGTTCTATGTTTCTATGGACTTATTGCTTACAGCCTTGGATTTGTACCTATCTTTTGGTACTGAACTTTTACCCTTTTATGAACTATCTTTTGTCTGTTTTCTAAATAAACTACAAAAGACTACTTCCTGTGTGTGGCTTGGTGTCTTCAGCAAGGTGAAGCTAACCTGAGGTGCAACAACAGAGGTGATCCTAGTCAGTTGGAAGGCAGATTAGGGAATAGGGATCCAGCCTGTGCTGGATGGGGTTACACTCCCCCTGAAGACACAGGGGGCCCCTCCTGGACTCAGCACTGAACCTGGAGGCCCAGGTGTTGACAGTGGCCAGGAGGGCATTTGCACAATTAAAACTTGTGTGTCAACTGTGCCCGTTCATTGAGGATCCAGATCTAGCCGCGGTGGTACATGTCTTAGGTAAATCTTGTCTGGATTACTGTAACAGGCTCTACATGGGGCTATCTTTGAAAGTTCAGTTGGTCGAAAGAGCTGTAGCCAGGCTACTAATGAGCTAGTTACAGGGAACGGGCAACCCCCCTGTTGCAACAGCTCCACTGGCTGCCAGTTTGTTCCTGGGCACAATTTAAAGATCTGGTTATGACTTTTAAAGCCCTAAATAATATATCTCAGGTCCAGGTTATTTGAGAGACCACATCTTCTTATATGAACCTGCCTGGCCCCTGAGATCTTCAGGAGAGGCTCTTTTCGCAGTCCCACCCCCATTTCTGCCCATGGAAGCCAGAATGGTCCCCTTCCTGCTCTCCTTCCAGAGACAGGCTAAAACCTTTTTATTCAGGCAAGCTTTGAAAAAAGAAGGCTTTTAAAATCGTCAGGGGTTGCTGTGGTTTTTTGTTTTGAATGTGTTTTTATCAATTTTAACTGATGTTTTTATACCAGTGCTATTTAATTCTGTTTTAGTGTTTGTATATTGGTTGGTTTTAAATTGTATGGAAATACTTTTAATGTGAGCAGCTTTGAGTCTCCAGGTGGAGAGAAAAAGTGGGGTATAAATAAACAATTATCATTATCCTCACATGCTGTGTAAGTCCTCTTCCACACAACTGAATAAAATCCCATATTTTCTGCTTTGAATATATGGCAGTGTGGACTCAGATAATCCAGTTCAAAGCAGATATTGTGGGATTTTCTGCCTTGATATTCTGAGTTATATGGCTGTGTGGAAAGGCCCTAAGACAAACATAGGTAAATGTGAGGCTTTGTGGAAATCTAGTTAAGAGAATTTGCATCAACGATGTGCCAGCATTGTACAATTTTGGCTTCCAATAATAGCATATCTCCATTTCCTTTAAAACTGGTTTATAATGACACAACAGGCTGTTGTGATAGAAATTGTGGCTACATGAGATTACAAACAATAAAAAGCAACATGGATATGATTGTGCTTTTTGCCTTCTACTAACTGTTTTAAAATTTACAAAGCAGCCTATTTTTAATGGACAAATACTGTATATGCATTTCACATGAATCAGGAATTCACCCATTTTCCTAATATGTAGAGAAACACATGGTTCCAGTATGGCTTATTAGTAGAAGTAATGAGAAATTGAAGTGTAAGTTCCTTTGCTACTGGCACATATGGGTTTCGCAACATATTGTAATTTGCAAAGTGACCTTATGATTTCTGTGGAACATTTATATGTTGGGTTATCTAAGCAATCATGCATGCATTTTCAATGTGGGATGGTTTATGTAGTTAACTTGTTTTGTTGCTTAGTAACCTGAAGCCAAAGCTGCATTCCAGAGTTAATGGTACCATTTTGAGGTTTTGCATGTGTTGTGGGAAATGGGAGTATACTTCTTGGAGACTTACAGGAAGTGACATATGCCTTTAGAATTTGGGGCATAAAAGGAGAGACTTTCATTTGTTCTCTCTCTTTGGCTCTCTTTGGCTCTTCCTGTTTCTTGATCCGGCCATGTCATGCTGATGTTACTTCTTTGTTAAGAGATATGTAGTATCCTGAACTGTATTCTTTTGGAACTAAGATGTTTTTTGCCTGTATGACCATCATCATATAAGATTGTGAGTAAACATGTTTTTACTATTTTACTTTTGATGTCTCTGGTGCTTATTTTATGCGCATGACTCTTTAAAGGGAAAGGGAGGCTGGCTATTTTGCTTTTTCTCACCTCTGCTCACAAAAACCCTTAGTCTTCTGCGTTTTTGCTACTCTGCACCAATATCTAACCATATTGGTATCATAATCCTAACAGGTTATGAATATATTCCTAATATTATGATTTGCATTTTGAATAAATGTGAATGCTATTACATATTGTTTTTCAAATCTTGTGGTTCCACCCCCCCCCCCAACAGTTCTTAGAACAAAGATATTAAAAATGATTAGTGGTTTGGTGGTTGTCAACATTATATATATATATATATATATATATATATATATATATATATGCCATTACATTGTGTTGTTGAAGGCTTTCATTGTGTTTTCCGGGCTGTATGGCCATGTTCCAGAAGTATTCTCTCCTGACGTTTCGCCCACATCCATGGCAGGCATCCTCAGAGGTTGTGTGGCATTACATTGTTGACATAAGATCAGTATATAAGCCTCGTAAAATTCCTCGTAAAAAGAAAATCTAAGTGTTCTTAGCCACTGCCATTGTTACAATGCTTATGAAAACCTTCAAAAGGTTTATGCACTTTTTACAATATTAAAATATACTTCTCAGTTCCAGTGGTATGCAATCCTGTTTATGTTCCTTTGGGTTCAATAGGGCTATATTTTAGTATGTATAGGATTGCAACTGCATTCTTCAGTCTTTTGCCTATTTGTAAAAGTTAACTTTTATATTTGTTAACTACTCAGAGTTCTGAATTCAATATATTTTAATGTTTATTCCCTGTGTTGAAGCAATATTTATTCCAAATACTCAGAAATATGTCTCCTAAATGAAAACTGTACAAAAGGGTCAATAAATTCCACCATTTAAGCATATTTTATTTGTTAGTGAGGTGAGCTATAGTTATTTTATAAACTAATAAATTCTATATTATTATTGTATTCTAAGAGAAAATTAAAATTACATTTGATTTTTGCCATTAGGCATTACATGACAACATAATTTTAGACTTGTTTCCTTGAATCTTCTATTTTTTTCTGGTTCCTGCCTTGTTCTTGGCTCAGTGAATAATTTCCAAAGGCACTAAGGTAAAGTTGAATCATAAACTCATTGTTTCATTTTTATAGTCCTTTCTCTTGTCTCACAAAAAATGAGCATAAGTTGGCTCACTAACCCTTGAAGAGGCCATGTCCTTGATGGATCCATATGAATTAGTTGCATGAACATCTTTCATATGCTGTTTTGCTTTTTCTATGGATAAAGATTATAGGTCCCAGATGCCAAATTGGGGGACACTTTTCTCTGAGTGACAACATCTGCCTTTTTGGCAAACTCCATGAGCCGTCGTGCTGGCAAAGTCACAAACACCCCTGGCTTTTTCACAAGCTACTGCTGTTGTACAGAAGCTGTCTTCCAGGCCAGAGCATTTGTACTTTGCATTTCTTTCATTCGTTTCTGAGATCATTTCCCCATGGAATCTATTTTATTTAGAAATCAAAATGAAAAAGCAGGCCACCACTGCCACAAAAAGAATACATGTAACTGTGCAAAAAAGTTATTGAAACTATTAAGGAATTTGCTGAAAGAGAGGAATGAATCTATCAGTTTTGCTTTCTCTCACATTCTCCTCTTTTTAAAGAGATCACATTTTTTCCAACCATTTGGGTTGATACATTCTTATGAAGAATGATCCAAAGTTATCAACTATTAGCACAAACCAGATTGAAGAGATGATCTGTATCTAGCACAGAGAAAACCATGCTATTGCTGTCTGGCATATACAGTTGTTAAGGTAAAGGTTTCCTCTTGACATTAAGTCTAGTCGATTCTGACTCTGGAGGGTGGTAATCATCTCCATTCTGAAGACAAAGAGCTGGCATTGTCCGTAGACACCTCCTAGGTCATGTGGCTTCCATGACTTCATGGAGCACCGTTACCTTCCCACCAAAGTGGTACCTATTGATCTACTCACGTATGCATGTTTCAAACTGCTAGGTTGACAGAAGCTGGAGCTAACAATGGGAGCTCACCCCATACATGGATTCAAACCGCAGACCTTCCAATCAGCAAGTTCTGCAGCTTAGCAGTTTGGCCTGCTGCACCACTGTGGACCCTTCATAATTGTTAAAGATTACTAAAAAAAAAAAAAAAGAAGAGGAGAGAAATCTAATTAAGCAATATAGAAAATATTGTTTAATTTAAAGGCATTCGAAAGCAGAGTCCTGAGAACCAAGCAACCAAAGCCTCTGCCTGAATGGGGGAAATCCATTTTTTCTGTCTCTCATATTTCAATTTTTAAAAGCTCAACCAAGATGTTGTGGGGTCACAAAGTTATATCACTCCCCCTCTGTCACATTGCACTCAAACTACCCTGTGGTGACTTTTCCAGAGTCACTCAAGCCAGTTCCACAAGGGAAAAGTCCAGTCTGACCTGGGTTTTAAAAACCTGGGTCAAGCTGGACTTTTGTCCCCACACCAGCGGAAAACATATGATTTCCAGGGGGGGGTCTACGCAGAAAGACCCCCACCCCACCCAGAAAACAGAAAATTACTTAATGTGTTGTCGAAGGCTTTCATGGCCGGGATCACAGGGTTGTTGTATGTCTTTCGGGCTGTGTGGCCATGTTCCAGAAGCATTCTCTCCTGACGTTTCGCCCACATCTATGGCAGGCATCCTCAGAGGTTGTGAGGTATGAATAAACTAAGTAAGGGAAGGAAAGAATATATATATATCTGTGTAGAGAAAATTACTTACCTGGCCACCATTAGTGTGCCGCCGGCCCACTCCTTGTGCATAGAGGGGGTCAGGAGGAAAATCACTCCTGCCTCTTCTCCTGGTGCTCCATTTCTACATGCCAGGAGAGGGCTGGCAGGAGGGTAATGGTGGCCAGGTAAGTAATTTTTAGTTTTTAAGGCTTTTCTGAGGGGGATGGGGGAAGGGGTTACAGCAGTCTGGGTTTTCTGGACTCATGGAGCTTGAAATATGTGAGAGGGCTGTGCGGACTGCCCTCTCAGAAGCCCCAGGAGTTCTGAGAAGGCAGTCCAGACAGCGGCCATACTGGATTAGACACAGGTCTTTCAGGAAGAACCGGGTCTATCTCAGGTACCTAATTATTTAGGCACAAAGCAGGGTTTTCCACTTTGTGCTGAATTAATTCACTTTTACTTGAGTCATCGTTTGGACTCTCCAAGTAAAAGTGAGGGAGCTCGCGCTTTTTGCGAGCTGCCTGGATGTGCCCTCAGTGGCTAGAATGGGTGGGGCAGGGATGAGAGACAGCCAACCGGCCAGCCAGCTTTTCTCCTTTGGTCAGATACAGAAAGACAATTCCTCTTCTTGGACCTTCAAAAGTATGATGCTTTGTCATCTTTTTGGTGGCTGCAGGAATGTCCTTCATCCCCTCATGGCTACCAAAAAATGTGGGTATCAACAAATGTGTGGGTTTTTGTGAATTGAATGCCTGTGGAAAGAAATTCATAACAGATAGAAGTGTTGCATCTGCCAAAATGTAAAGAGCTGCATATGGAGACATAACTGAAATTTACTAGATTAATTTCTTTTCTGAATACATTTACAGTCACCATGGTTTGAAAATATTTCCCTCTCAGCCCAAATATAGAAAAAGGAAACCTTGATTTTGCCATCTGATATCAGGGACATAATTTTATTATGCAGTTGTATATAATGGAACTTTAGCATCCATAGATTTTGCCATCCATGGGAAATCTTGAAACCTGGACCAAGGACCCATTGAACAACGGCACAAAATCCTTCCTAGCTCTCACACAATGATAATCAGCAACAGGTAATGGCTTCCAAAACCCACCCTCTGGCTGTGGTTTTGATAATATCATCAGCATCTGGAGCTATGTCACTTTCTTAACCTCACTTCCAAAATTCATGTCTAGCAGTCAATCAGGCTTCTTTTGAATTCTATAGAGATGCTTCTGATATTTTGATTAAAGGTCTCATAACTGTTATATCCTTCAAATGGCATTACCATGAATTTTTGGGAGAAGAGTCATGGAAGGAGAGGAAGCAAACACTGGCAGTGTGTGTATCTCTCTCAGGGCACTACCAGACAGCACTAAAATCAAGGTTTAAAATGGAGGGTAAAAAATCCCGGGACCTGATTGTAGGTCCCCACACAGACCTGTTAGTCCCAGGATTAGGTCCCCCACCATCTTCACAGGCTTCATCTGTATCATAACAAAATGAAGGGCGGACAGGGGGCATCCGGTGAAAGATTTGTTTTTTAAAAAATCACTCCGTTATGTGCTGGAATTCATTTGCGCACATGCAAATATCTAAATGTACACACAAACACATTTCTTATCTGTCTCTTCTCAGTTCTTAATGCAAGCTCTGTTTAATATGGTAAACTGTGAAATAACAAATTTCAGAGTTCTAGTTGCTCTTCATGTGTGCTTCCTTTAGGCCAGCTATGTGTCTGTTTGACAGCCCAATCAGCTGATCAGCTATTTTGGGCTTGTTAAAAGTGGGTATGCACTACAGCAGTCTCCACGGGGGGAGGGGGGAGAAAATCACGAGTTTTACATGACTGCAGGGTAATACAGTCATGTGAATACATGTGATTTTGGTCTGAAATCAGGATATAAAGGAACCTTTTTGCCTTATGTTTTTCTTCTGTTAATGCAGATGAGTGTGGATTTAGCACTAGCATCATTTAGCCCCCTCCCCCTTTTAACCCGGTAACTTCCGCATGTTAGGTGCTGTGTAAAAGGGTCCTCTCTTTTTCTCTCTCTTTCCTTTCTCTCTCTTGTTTTTTTTTCCTTCATCAACCAAAAAGAAGCAAAATGCAAAGTTCAGTAGACAGTACAGTTAATCTGTATGTGTGTGCCTGTAAGAAGAGGTGTGGCCAGATTGATTTATCCTTTCATCTTTAGTGAGAATATTCAGTAGAAAAGGATCTTATGCTTCCATTTTTCCAGTAAGAAAGGATGATCAAACTTTTCATGTTCCAAATGTCCTACAGTTTAAAATAACAAGTCAAGTGTAAAGTATTCATTGTTGCTATAATAATAACTTGTCTCTTTCCTAGGCAAGGTGTTTCATTAAATATTATCTTGCTTTTACATCTGAACTTAATGCTGTAGTTTCATCAAAACTAGGGCTGGTATTGGGCTAGAAAAAATCTGTCATTTTAAGTTTGAGGATTTGGGTTACAGTTTCTATCTCAAAGCATATGTTAACATGGAAATAATCAGAGCAAAATTAATACATTCAAGCTCAGCAACAAAAGATACATTAAACATTGAATTTGTTAATATATGAAAATTGAAATCGCCATCTTTAAATATGGCACTTTTCTTATTATTATTGTTATTTTGATATCACCGTTCTCTTTGTTGTAGAAGAGAGAAAACACAGGACACAGTTTCCACAATAAAAGTTTACATCTATATCTCTTTTTCCTATAGTTTATGTTGCACCCTAACACTGAGACATCCTTTCACCCAACACCACACCAGAGTCTAGTGTTCTAGTAATAAAATGTTCATTGAAGAAAGTATATAAAAAAGGGAAAAGGGCAAATCCAAAAGGGCTATCCAGGATTTAAAATGCAATACACAAAATAAGCCAGAGTTCAGAAGCAGTAATCCAAAACACCAGGGTAAACCCCAAAACTAAGGAATCCAAAAAATGTGGAATTAATCCAAGGTATTTCCATGAGCATGAACATAGGAAACTCTCCAAGGTAAATTCTCAAAAGGTGCATAAGCATAAACACAAACATGAAACGGTAATCTTGACAATAAAGGAATCAGGAACTTGGAAACATGAACAGGAGACCAATCCCCATTAACAACGTTGTCTCTTCTGGGATGCTTGAAGCCAAACCAGTTAATTTAAGCCCGTCCAGGTACCCATGACATTACGCTTAACACATCTGGACTCCAAGGTCTTACTCAAATCTGCTGGGAATATCTAGTTTGTCTGCTTATCAGACCCTGCCTTCTCATGTCTAATCTACATTTTCTTGAAACCTCCTTGTCTTCTTCGTCTTCTCAAGGGGACTTTCACTTTCCCCTGTTTCCTGGGAACGATCTGAGGAATTCCAAATATCAGTCTCATCTGCCTGCAATTCTCCCTGAACACTCACAGATGCCTCATTTTGAAACCCTTCATCCCCTTCATCCTCTGAACATTCGGAAAAATCCTCTGACACTTACCAGACCACAACGGTTTATCCATCAAAATGAGAAATAATTCTACTTACCCAAATCTCTCACATTAGTAAAATCCCTGAGTCATTTATGCTAACAACATAAAAATAATTACCTCTACCAATTTTCCCAAAAAGCTTACTTGCATGACTAAGAACGGCTGAGCTCCACTTGACATCATACACATATAATTGGTAAAGAACTTGGCCACAACTCTATTGGTTACATCTATTGAATAGAAGCCATATCTAGGCATTGCCCAACCTACTTGATGTTGGAACCTGTGGGAAGACAGAAAAATATCAATGAGCTCTTCTCCCCTTCCATAGTTCCCTTTGCCACTAGGAAATGCAGAAAGGTCTGCCCACAAGCCACACACACTGCGTTCCCTATAGGATTTTCTCATCCATTTGCCAATACCTAATAGACATAGATATTCCATATACCAGATACAGGACATGTGACAATTTCTCCACTCATGACAAAAGTACATACATATAATTGCATCAGATACAATATGGAGTAAACTACAATAGAGAATGGGAGGATGGAATATCTCTTGAAGATGGCTGCTGGGCATGGTTTGGACAGCCATGTAAATACACTCCACCCTGATTAGAGTGAAGACCACTTGTTATCTCCAGTTCCGAACTTAGCCAGTTAGTTCAAATTTGAGGTTTGAACCCATTGGCTGGAAAAATGGGAGCTGCCAGTCTACTCCACTGCATCTCAAACTATAAATTCATGCAGCTCTATTCTGGTGGCTTCTGAAGCACAAGCAAAATGTTTTGGCTAACCTACTTATCAACACAGTATACCTAAGTAGGCATCATGTATACTAAAGTAAACCAGCACTACCCAGCCCAGGTGTGTTAGCCAACTCTAGATGAGTTTAATGAAAACTGCCATTATCTCCAGGTGTGATTAACTGGACATGATGAGAATTGGAATCTGATAGATTTAGAGATCAGGTTTCATTGCATCAGTGGAATGTAGGCAATCCCAACACAGTGCATTTTCCTTGTTTACTGCTGTTTTTCTGAATGCTTCCAGGCAGGGCTTAAACCCGTGCCAAAGTGGATTTAAGAAACCTGGTTCAGTGTGAGTTTAAGTCCCCACGCCACTCTGGGCTTTCCTGGAGGGTAAGTTTATTTTATTTCTAGGGGTTATTTTTTGGCTTGGGGGAGAGGGTGGGTGCCATCCCACACCTTTGGGCTCCAGGAGCCTAAAAGGTCTGAGATGTCAATGGGAACTCACCCCCACATAGTCCCAAGACTACCCAGGGGTGAATTCCCAGAGGCCCAACACCCCATCAGATCTGGGACTTTCAGGAAGGCCCTGATCTAATGGGATATCGATTTCGGTTTTAAGGCCCATTTGGATAGACCCCTTGTGGGATCCAAATCTTCATTTATTTTATTCTTACTAGCAAGAATGAATAATTTCAATGACTGTATTGCCACTACAGGAGAAAAATGAGAAATCTGAGTATTTTTGAAATGTAGTGAATGAATAATGCTCCCCTCAAATGTTTTCTACACAATTTGCAATCTGTAGAAAAAATGTGGCTGCACATTTACACATAATTGTTACCTTCACAGAAAAAGTGTGGGGAAGTTTTCTAGAAAAAAAAAATTGAAACAGTTTTTCATGCAGAAAATTAACTTTATAATGATTTTCTGTGCAAAAAAGAAAGTTTATGGAAAATGTCCCTGAGCAGAAAAAACATTTGTTCTTAAAAATATTCTGAAAAGCAATGACTCTGCATCCATATTTTCCCAAGAAGCAGTCCCAATGATTGGGGTATCCTTCTTTTCATCTACAATGAGGAAATACGCTCCCAAATAGCATTATAATACATATCTGTGCACTTTTGCCTAGGCTGCCCCCCATTTTATTCATTTTGTTACTAAATGGTGGTCCTTTTATGTTGTCATTTTATATTTTAAATGCTTCTTACTGTTATTATATTGTATTAATTTAATTTTAATGGGTTTTGTCTGGTTGAATATGCTATTTTATATGTACTTTATTTTGCTCATTGTTTGTTCTTTGGGCTTGGCCCTGTGTTAGCCACCCAGAGTCCCTGTGGGGAGATGGAGGCAGGATAGAACAATAAAATTATTATTATTATTATTATTATTATTATTATTATTATTATTGACACAGCGACATAGTCTGACACAGCAAATAAGATAGATATGCTGGATTTCATATCACAAAATCACAAGTCGAACACTTCCCAAGCGTTTAGGGCTGTGTGATGTATTTTCGGATGATGCGCGCAGATCCCAGTAGGGTGGCTTATTATTATTATTATTATTATTATTATTATTATTATTATTATTATTATATCTTTACAGTCTATTTGTTTCATGATTTGAATGTCAAGCCTGGTTCTTATACTGTTCTGATCAAAGATGTGAAAATGAAGAGTGTACTTTCTCTTTTGTGTAAGCAGTTCTTTAAGGTCCAGGCTAGTAAAGATAGTTACCCCAGATACTGTGGAGTTCATTTGGACACCAAATTGGACTGAGTCAATGTCATCAAGTGCAGGAAGTCATTTCTTTTGGTTTAGATAAAGGCTATAAATTGTACAGTAGTTTAGAGGAGAAAACAATAGGGCTGTCTGTGTTCTGTTTTTACACAGATCATTGCTTGAAACCAATAATCTGACACATTTGTACGCTAGTGGGGAATAGCAATCAATAAGTTGAGTGGGTGTTATACCAAAACTCACTGCCTCAACAATGTGAAAACTTAATGAACTAAAGTGCATTCTGTACTTAAATATTGCATTAAACGTTACTTCAATTGCAAACTTGGAAGTTGGAAGAGAATCTTCAGTTTTATTATGAAGATAGAGAAGAGAGCAACATAACCAAAAAGGAGGGTTTTTAATTTTAAAAAACCACACATTTTAATATTTTGTACACCAAAGAGTTGTACACCAAACATGCACTTCTCTTAGATAAAGAATAGATAGATGAAAATAAAAACCAATATTATGAATATTCACAAATCCCAAACAAAGAAGTGTCTCCAGAGACATAGAAAATAGCATTTTAGGCAAAGGAGAGCTAGGTTTTCAGGAGCCAAAACTAATATTACACTCTAGTCCCATATGTCTGAAAGGGACTCATAATCTTACAGCATCAACCCAAAGAATACAGTTCCCTCAGAGGGGAAAAATAAAATATTAGTAACAGAATACTCAGCAGTATCAGTTTCTGTGATTCGTTATTCATCGACAGTCACAATCTTAAGTCATGACAATATCAATATATCTATTAGGGTTGTCCATATGTTCGTAAAAATTCTCCTACCGTAATTATTTCGTATTGTTCCCGTTTTTTGAAACGAGTATTGAAACGTTTTCCCTGGGCGCAACTGGCAATGTAATACGATCCATCGTTGGCCCATTCTGTAATTGTGTCTTAAAATTTTCGTTAATTTTTTTCCTTCAAAAAAAATTTTTTTTAATATTTTTTAAATATTTTTTTTCTGCAACCTAACATGAACGGGAGCCTAGTGCAGCCTAACATGGCTCCCGCTCCCTGCCAATCAGAGTCTTCCACGATGGCTAAAAAAGGTGGGGGCTAGCGTCCTCCGCGTCCACGTGGAGGATCGCTATAAAAATCGCCTCCGCACGGAGCCAAGCCATTCTGGGTTGGGATACCGAGGAGAGAGGGTGGTTCGCGCGCGCCATGAAGCTGAGAGGACAAAGTGACTGGGGGTAGAGGGTTGTTGCCGGTTAGATATTGTGTTGGGAGGGAATTGGCTTGGGGCTTGGGGCAGAGTCCTTGCTGTGGATGTTGGGAATTTTTTTTCCAAAGGAGTCTGCGTCCCTCCCTGCTAGTGCTGAGCTTGGGGTGGTTCCTTCTCCTGAGGTAGACCTGTTGCCTTTCTTTTTTTCCTTTTTTGGAATAAAGCAATCACCCCATAAGCCTTTCTTTCCAAGCCTTAAAAGGAGGGAGCTTGCTTCCCTGTAACCGCTGAGCTTTGGGGTGCTTTTTCTTTCCTACTCCTGCGGGAGACCTTTTGCCTTTCCTTTTTTACTTTTTCTGGAATAAAGCAATCACCCCATAAGCCTTTCTTTCCAAGCCTTAAAAGGAGGGAGCTTGAAAATTATAGTTTTCTAAGCACGTCTGCTTCCCTGTAAGCTCTGAGCTTTGGGGTGCTTTTTCTTTACTACTCCTGAGGGAGAACTTTAGCCTTTCCTTTTTAAATTTTTCTGGAATAAAGCAATCACCACATAAGCCTTTCTTTCCAAGCCTTAAAAGGAGGGAGCTTGAAAATTATAGTTTCCTAAGCATGTCTGCGTCCCTGTAAGCGCTGAGCTTCCCTCATGCTTCGTTTATAATCCCAAGTCCCCGGGCGGAGTGTTATTGCATCAATTACAAAGACACACATAGCTTTCAAACCTAAAAGGGTACATTGGAAGAAATAGTTTCCAAAGGACGTTGCCAATCCTGTCAAGGCATTGCTTGGCGTGTGCTGCGTTTCTAATCCAAAGTCTGCACAAGTAGAAGAGGGACTTTCACAGTAATAAGAACCAAATGGAACAGGAAATAAGACTTTCAAACCAGGAACAGGTTTCTTCAAATATTGAAAAATAGTGTATTATAAAAAGTTATGAAAATTCGCCAAAAATCATAGGAGACAGGAAACATTCTGCAATTTGTTGAGCAAAGAGTGTGGAATGTGTTCTCCCACTGTACCAAATTTGATGAGAATAGCTCAAGAAATGAGGGCGGGAGACCCCCAGAAAAGTCCCCCCCGGTTTCCTGTTTTTTGGTGATTGCGCATGCGCATCCGCCATTTTAGAAACATTTTAGAAACATTACGAATTTTCGGAAATATCCAAAAATTTTGGGTGAAACATTTAGAAATAATTTCTACATCGAAGAGCCGGCACCCCCTACTTTAGAAACGAGAATTGAAACATTTTTTCCATCGATCGGACAAGCCTAATATCTATGTTTATTTGCATCCCCCCACTCTGTTCTTCTGTGCCCACTCTCTTACTTTCTTGGCCAAAGTGATGAATAGGAAATAGGATCTAATCTTCTGTACCTAAAAACTGGCTAACTATCTAAGCCTTTGGTTTTAATATAGTATGTTCCATAAGATTAGAACTAGGATGCATGCTTTATTCTTGAAATATTTAAGTTCTTCTATGATCAGACTCAATAGAAGATTGGATGATTGTACTGAGGCTGTCATACTTTATTTATTTGTTTGTTTGTTTGTTTATTTACCGTATTTATATTCTGCCCTTCTCACCCCAAAGGGGACTCAGGGTGGATCACAATGCACGTATACATGGCAAACATTCAATGCCATTAGACATATTTATTTATTTATTTATTATTTATTACATGCATTTATACCCCGCCCTTCTCCCCGAGGGGACTCAGAGTGGCATATGACATATTAGACAGGCACAGAGACAATTTAACATTTTCCAGCTTCTGGCTTCATGAGGGTATGCTCGATTCCGGCCACAGGGGGAGCTGTTGCTTCAACAACCACTTGTGACACTGAGTCCTTGATGGAGTACTTCCTCATTCCTTTCCAAACACTGCTGGAAGTTTTACATTGAACACATCATGAAATTATGTGATTAATTACAAAAGATGATAATGTTCAGTTAAGTGAAACATAATGGAAAAAAGGGAATAGGTGAACTTATTCAATTCAGGAAACCATGGTGCTTGGTTTGCAAGGTCTGGGCAGGGCAGTTGATAACCAGGATTTATGCTGCTGCTCAGTCGTTTAGTCATCTCCAACTCTTCGTGACCTCATGGACCAGTCCACGCCAGAGCTCCCTATCGGCCATCACCATCCCCAGTTCCTTCAAGGTCAAGCCAGTCATTTCAAGGATACCGTCCATCCATCTTGCCCTTGTTCGGCCTCTCTTCCTTTTTCCTTCCATTTTCCCCAGCATCGTGATCTTTTCCAAGCTTTCCTGTCTCCTCATGATGTGGCCAAAATACTTCAGCTTTGGGTTGTTGTATGTCTTTAGGGCTGTGTGGCCATGTTCCAGAAGTATTCTCTCCTGACGTTTCGCCCACATCTATAGCAGGCATCCGCAGAGGTTGTGAGGCATGGATAAACTAGGCAAGGAAAGGCATATATATATATATATATATATATATATATATATATATATATATCTGTGGAGAGTCCAGGGTGTGACAAGAGTCTTTTGTCAGTTGGAAGCTAGCATTAATGTTTCAGTTAATCACCCTAATTAGCATTGGAAAGGTTTGTCTCTTGCCTGAGGGGCATCCTTTGTTCAGTCATTAGCCGTCCTTGGGGCTCCTCTGTCCTCAGAGTGTTGCTTCCCATCTACTGTTTTGATTTTAGAGTTTTTTAATACTGGTAGCCAGATTTTGTTCGTTTTCATGGTTTCCTCCTTTCTGTTGAAGTTGTCCACATGCTTGTGGATTTCAATGGCTTCTCTGTGTAGTCTGACATGATAGTTGTTGGAGTGGTCCAGCATTTCGACAACACTTCATCTTTACCTCTAATATCCTTCCCTCCAGTGAGCAGCCGGGCATTATTTCCTGGAGGATGGACTGGTTGGACCTTCTTGTGGTCCAAGGCACTCTCAGGATTTTCCTCCAGCACCAGAGTTCAAAAGCGTCTATCTTCCTTTCCTATCATCTTACCTGGTTTCCATCACAGTCTTTTATTTTATTTTAAACACTTTTTAAAGGCAGCATTGCTTCTCTGCACTGTGCCTTGGTTCTATGTGCAGACTGAGCAGCTTGAATCCCATTAAGGGCGAAGGACTGCATTTATCTCATATAATTCTCGGATAGTGCCAAGGAAGCCACTCATTCAGAAAGCCTCCAATAAATCTCATGTGAAGTATCAGGAACAGGTGGTGGAAAGAATGAAATTAAGTCTAATTTGAATAAGGGAAGCTTGACTAATTTCTGTATCTGCAGTTAACAGAAAGGAGAAGAGTAACATTTTCATTAGCCATTATCAATACAGAATTCAGTAGCACATATTACATGAGACCACTTGACATTTCTAAACTAATAAATTAAGTGCCTAATTCTTATCTCCCTTTGTTTGTGATTTCCGCACAGCACTCTCCCTTGCTGACCTATTGCCATTTTATGATGCAGGGAAGTGACATTAGCTGAAAACTGTGCTTAGCAGAGATTGCTCCTTTTCAGCTTAAAATGCTTTCTTGTAATAAGAAGACTTGGAAGAGAAATGAAGTGAAACTGTGGATGTGGATGAGGGCTGATTGCCAATACTCTGAAGAATTTGGGAAGGCATGACTCTTATGTAATTATGCCTCCAGCCATTATCAATGCACAGTTTGGAGGCTGAATCCATGCTAGCCTGTCATGCCCACGTAAATACCAAGCAAGCAATATAATCCCTAAAGTGAATTAAAATCTGCCAAGGAGGGGGTTGTACTTCACTCCTTCTATGGCGATTTCTAGATTGGGAGTATAAGTAACTCTTGTGTAAGACCTGAAATAAAGATTCATGAAGCTCATTGTCATGTGAATACATGCATTATAAAGCTGACACATCTCAGTCTAAAAGATGCATGCAACTTTTACTGTGGATGTGGAAAGGAAAAAAGAGAAAGCGCATCATCCATACCTTTCCCTCCACTGGCAACACTGTAACTTCTGAAATCATTCTTGGTGTCTTATTTATGTGACAAAACAGCTATTCGGGTCTTATCAGCTGCACATAGTAACTCAGGGGCTTTGACATTTTTATCTGTAATGACTCAAAGACCACTTTTGTTTCACTATAACTATTACAGCTTTATATGTCAGCAATGTTTTGTTTTTATCTTGAATACATTTAGTATCTGTAAAATATATAAAATTGGCAATTTAAGGATACTGATGGCATTTAGGAAGCATATTTTGGCACAAACAGTTGACAGTCCAATGGGAGCTTTTCTACCAGCTCAGAATGTGTAGATAGACCCAGAACCCAATATAAATGTTGCCTTTCCACAGAAACATATGGCCCATTAATCAGGCATCTTTTCCAGCATGGACACACTTTTTCTTTGCTTTTTTGTTGCAAGAAATGAATGTGTGCAAACTGAACTGTCACAGGTATTTTACACATGCTGAAAATCTAAACTTGTAGTCAGCTGTTTCCAGAAAACATTTGCTGGGCAGAGTTCAAATTTATCTTAAAGGATTTTACTATATTTATGAATTACATGTCATTTTACCCAAATTACTGACATGAATTTCATGATAAATATTATTGTTAATATTATAGGAATAAACAGATCTTTAAAATTTTTCAAAAATTAATTTCGAAACTTGCACAAAGTATCCCAGAGTTGCCTGTACTTTGGGTATTTTTTGCATCTTTTGTCTTCTTTGCTATGAATCTTCACATGTCAAGGGAAATCCTGCAATCTTTTGCACCAAACGACAAAAAGCACGAGATTTAAAGTTACGCAACTATCCCAACTTTAGTCAGAAGGTGCAGATATTTGCATTGCTGTGTGTCCCTACACTCAGAAAATGTGTGATTCTTTATGTTGCTTTCTACACTATGATTTTTGTTCCTGGGTTATAAATGTCTGTTCCTCATTGGTTCTATCATAAAAGCATGGGGAAAGTTTATTAAATGGCAAAAACATTGTCATCGCAGGAGTGACATCATTAAATTGGTGGATGATGATTTCCCTCCTGCAATGACAAAGCTTGTGCCATTTAATAAAATTACCCCATGTTTTGTCGAAGGCTTTCATGGCAGGAATCACTGGGTTGTTGTGCATTTTCCAGGCGGTATGGCCATGTTCCAGAAGCATTCTCTCCTGACGTTTTGCCCACATCTATGGCAAGCATCCTCAGAGGTTGTGAGGATGCCTGCCATAGATGTGGGCAAAATGTCAGGAGAGAATGCTTCTGGAACATGGCCATACAGTCCAGAAAATGCACAACAACCCAATTTTCCCATGCTTTTATGATAGAACCAATGAGGAACTGAAATTTATAACCCAGGAATATCATCCCCTTCTTCCAGGCAGAAATACACCATCAAAGCTGTCCTGACAGATAGCTATCCAGCCTCTGAATAATGAAAATAATGAAGAAAATCTGAAAATAAATAAAGATAAAACTCTACTGGGTTCACCCACAAAAACACACTTATTTTGACAGACATTACATTATATCACAAATAGAATGCTATGCAGGTGTTCCCACTCTCCTTTAAGTCGGTAGAACTGCTTAAAATAACATTATCTGTAACATGCTGTATCCAACTTTTGGTTTAGCAAGTTGTCCCTTCAACCCCACCCCCCAACATAATATTTGTGCCTATATCAACCATGTAGCAGTCGGAAAACGTTGAATACAGACTTTCTGGTAGAGAGAGACATGACCTTATCACACGGATGGAGCCCCCCCCCCCCCCCCAAGTATCATTTTCCTAGCCTCTGTGGTGAAATGGCAGAGACGTAGGGCTACTCTGTCACTCCACGTGCTTCTTCCAAGCAGCAAGATTTCCCCCATCACATGGAGAAGTGGTGCGAAAGCGGCACTGAAATGTTCTGGCTCCATTAGTGCCAGCACAACACAGGAGCCTTCTTGTGTTAGGAGATAAGCGTCCTATGACGCTTCCACTCCAGTTGGACTTCAACAGATCAAATACAGCAAAGTCATTTGATGGGCAGCATGCTCATCCATCTTTAGCATCCTAGGTTGCTAAAAAGGTGTGATGAGGTCCACAGTATTGTGAAGATGACTTCTGGCTTTCCTAGTCAGATTTAAATATTTTAATGGATGCCGTATTGAAAATGGAATATG
The DNA here is from genome assembly GCF_035594765.1 of Anolis carolinensis. Taxonomy (NCBI): domain Eukaryota; kingdom Metazoa; phylum Chordata; class Lepidosauria; order Squamata; family Anolidae; genus Anolis; species Anolis carolinensis. The sequence goes on from NC_085845.1 coordinate 154,680,472, forward strand.
ATTGTTTTCTGCTTCTGCAAAGACTAGGATACAGATCAGTGAATTCAAAGTACAAAAAAACCCACCTAAACATTTGGAAGAGCTGTTCAGCAGTAGAATATGCTGCCTGCAGTATGGTGAAGTCTCCTCTGGAGATATTTTTGAAAAGAGCCTGGGTGGTCATCTGTTTCAAGGCTTTATGTATTCTTGTATGGCAGAATGGGTTTGGACTGGATGGTCCTTGTGATCTCGTCCAACTCTATGATTCTATCAGATCACTAGGCAGGATAGTCAGAAGTGGTAATTTAATCCAAAGTAAGTAATCCTTTGTCTTTATTACACTTCTCACACAGCTTCTGGAAGTTTAATGGAACTGCTACTAGTGCAAACAGTTCCTGCAGTGTTGCAGTATAAGCCACCACCTAGACCAGGTGATTTTCTTATTACACCATTTATTGATGTTGCATCCCTGTGTCTTACGCAGCAAAAGGAATGAAGATATTCTTTATAAATTAACTATGCCTTTTTCAGGGGATAGCTTTTTCTCGGTCCCATCACCATCACAGGGATATCTGGTGAGAACATGAAAGAAAACCTTCTCAGTGGCTTTTCTCAGACTATAGAACTGCCTCCCACAGAGCATCTCCTCCCTTCTCTTTTTCAGTCAGCAGACCAGGACCTATTTATTTAGGTAGGTCTTTGATTATTTTGTAATCACATGGCAGAGAAAGGTTGGAAGGGGTGTATTGTATTTCTATCTTGTGTGGTTTTTAAATTATGTATGTTTTGAACTGCAATGGTCTGATTTTAATATTACTATTGTTTATGCGATCTTTACTTTGTAATATCGACATTCCAGCTAATTTCTACTATATTGTAAGCTACCTTGGATCCCTGGCAGTAGAAAAGTGGGACATTAAATGACGTACCGTATATACTCGAGTATAAGCTGACCCAAATATAAGCCGAGGCACCTAATTTTACCACAAAAAAACTGGGAAAACATTGACTCCAGTATAAGCTGAGGGTGGTAAATTTCAGAAATAAAAATAGATACCAATAAAATTACATTAATTGAGGCATCAGTAGGTTAAATGTTTTTGAATATTTACATAAAGCTGAAATTTAAGATAAGTCTGTCCAGCTCTGATCAAATCATTATTCTCATCTTCTTCAATGTAAATGTGCTTATGCATCCTTTTAATAATAATAGAGTAAAATAATACATGTAATAATAATAATCAATACAGGAAAATAACACATGTAATAATAAATAGAGTAAAATAATAAATGCAATAATAATAATAAGATCAGAGTGAAATAATAAATGTAATAATAATAATAATAATAATAATAGAGTAAAATAAATGTAATAGTAGCAACAATAATAGAGAAAAATAATAAATGTAATAATACCAATAATAATAGAGAAAAATAATAAATGTACCATATATTCTCAAGTATAAGCTGACCCAAATATAAGCCCACCAGGACCCTCACCTGAGTATAAATTGAGGGGGGCTTTTTCAGTCTTAAAAGAGGGCTGGAAAACTAGGCTTATACTCGAGTATATACAGTAAATAAAAAACAAAATAATTTGTTCTTTCCAACTTCTGTTGTTACACTGACTAATGTGATTTCTTTCAAACATATACGTTTTATCCTGGAGATTTTTTGAATGTACACATAGTTTTATGACCATTTCTTTCTCTGAAATAAATTACAAAGTTTGCAAATAATATGGAGTTTAGAAGCAAAACATGTTCCACTAGCAGCCTCAAGAGATATGGAATGAGCACTTTCGTATGGAAATGCAAATGGAGAGAAGTTGTTTTTCATTCAGATTCAACACAGGGCCTGCCTACCTGTATATCAGAAAACATCCCACCCCCCAGTCCTTTGCTTTGCTGAAAGAGAAATTCCCAGGAGAGAAAAAAATAACACTTTCAAAATGTCAGCTACTCCCCCACCCCCAAACTCATTAACATTGTTTAGAGATTTGTGGCTGTGGTCAGCCTCCTTCTGCTAACACACAACATTAACGCATTTGACCATATGTTTCCCCTATTAATGCACTTATTAATTAAGATAGTATCTCATTTTATGCAGAGAGGCCTTTCATCTTGAAATGTTTGAAGCAAGACCCATATATAAAACATACTTCCCACCCCATCCTCTAAAAGCACCAGTTACTTGAAGGTCAACAATTTCTCACAGCTGTAAACTTCGAATCCTTGATAATGGGATGTCAATTTGCAAGAGCAAGAAGGGGCAAAGAAAAAAGCCATTTGCAAATATGCCATTTTCTTTCTGAGTTGTGTCAGCGATATCAGCTGAATATTAAACAAGCTCACTGCATTTCAGCGGCATGCTAGGAAGCCTGCTACAATCCATTAGTACCAAATGAGAGAGGGCAGGGCACTGGACGTACCAGCGCTAAGGTGCCAAGCTTCACAAACCGCATGGGAGAAGTTAAACAATTAACAAAGTTAAAACCCATCTCAGCAGATAATTCTGACAGCTTACAATGATCTCTTACCGTTCTGTCTTTATCATCTCATAAAAACAACCTTTTTTAAAAGAAATAAGGTTGTGGTAATATGATGATAGTGAGGATAATAACTGATTTGAAATGGGCAGACAACTGTTTCAACCTACTGAGATGGAACTGGTGATCAGCTTATGCTGGGGTGGAGCTCCATTCTCATGAACTCCTAACAGTTCACCCGTGACAGTCTCTAGTGTTCCTTAAAGAAAGATACACAGAGGGTGTCTTCTCTAGATGGCCTTTATCATCCACTGGTAAGAGGTAGATTAAGAAAATTCCAATAATTAGCAAAAAGATAAAGGATTTCTCTCCCCACCTTTTCTACTGGAAAAACAAGAGGCTGAAGTGGAATCCTTATGTTATTTCCAGCATTGATATGTGATTATTATGGGACTTCCAGTCTACTTACTTTTCCCATTGAACATTTGAGAGAGCAGACCCCTCCTGTTATATCCAGTCACAAAAAGCTGAAAACTGGTGGGGCATTCTGCATGCCCTTTATATCTTTGGACCATCAATAGGTTGGGTTTGCTCCACAGACTGGAGACTGTCATCTCCTTTTCTAAAAAAGCTCATTAAAATGTTGGCTCTGCAACAAAAAGGTTTCTGTCAGGTGGAGAAAAGAAGCAATCTCACTTAAAATACATGATATTTTAATTATGCATCTGTTCATTTTTGTACTATTACTCACAATAGTCTTTTACCTATGACAGCTGGGTTATCACCCTTCCCTCATGACTTCGACATATTTTGCACCTTGGCCCAGATCCTTGAATTCAGTTCATGATTTTAACATTTTATTCTTGTATGTGACTTTTTATGACTGTTTTATTGTTGTTGATGTTTTATTGTTGATTGATCTGTTTTATTGTTTTGCTTTTATATTGTTGTGTCTAGGCTTGTCCCCATGTAAGCCTCCCCGAGTCCCTTCGGGGAGATGGGGCGGGGTATAAGAATAAAGTTATTATTATTATTATTATTATTATTATTATTATTATTATTATTATTCACCTGATTTTTAAGTCTTGACTACAGGCCGATCTAATTGTTTTGATGGCTTTCAAATAACAATAATAGAGATCAAAGTATTTTTTTAGACTGAGTTGCAATCCCCAATCTGGCCCAGCATGCTTAAAAAAGAAAGTTATAAACTAGTTTTGAGTAGTATTAGGGAAAGTCACAGATTACATAAGTATGGGTTTAGTCAGAACTATGAAATCCAATGTTTAGACTATAGATTCCAGATGTCCCCTGTCCAGCAGAGAGGAAACAGTGAGATTAATTTATCAATAGCATCTTCATAGATTAATTTATTCAATTTGCACCAATAATCCTCTTGCCAAGATAACCATCTTGTACGTCTAACTCCAGCTGTTACTCTCGACTACAGTAGACCTACTGAATCAATAGGGAGTTCCTAACTACTTAAATAATGCATATATTTTAGTATGACTAAAATTTGATTTAGACCACAGCTGATTATTTTTATATACAGAAGTATCTCAGTATCGAAATATACAAATGCTACTTCTATTAATTTTCAGTATAATACGCTTGATTTATTCCAAAAGAATTATTCTTTGTAAGGCAAGGTCCCAGAATGCCTCTGTTTCAGTTAACACAGTAGAAGCAAAAATCTATTCTATCTTTATAAACCTTATATCATCAGGTGAATGATTATGTTCTTAAAATGTGATACTAAAGGAGCCTCCAGGGTCTTCAATTTAATTCCATTCCGGTGTTACCAATTCATAGCTGTAGGGCTTTTCTAGTCTGTCCTATATACACCAAAGAGCACAGATGCAAAAACACATAAATCACTCAGTGGATTAACAGGTGGTAAAATCCCTCAAAGTGTTTTGCTTTGTGTGTATATATGTGAGTATAATAACTCAGATTAACATTTTATTTCATCTGCCAAGACTGTGCACAACAAAAATATTTCTCCCATTTGATGTAGCCACATGTAATGGGGTCTTATCTCATTATGGATTATATGTGATTGCACTATTTCATCTTGAATATTAAGTGGCTGGTGTCTCTAACTGCAACTGTTCACATCCTGGATTGTCTCTTATCATATGCTAATATTACAAAACTATATATTTATAGGAAATAAGCATACTACATTCTACTGATTCATTAGACATGTATTTTTTTTTTAGTGCTGCTGTTATCCTATACCAACCTTTTCCTAGGAAACAATTGAACTCTCACTTTGTTTGTAGCAAGTATAGAGTCCTAAATAGGACATTTTAGGAATATAATTGATCAGTATTGTTTTGGATCCAGAGTTACCTTTTTTTCCCAGTGGGACCCGGACACAGTCTTTCATATTTATACAGTGAGTTGGACTAAAAGTCAGATTGCATTCATTGGTCTTCAACATATGAATCTCTAGCCACTACAAACTCCCAGTGCAGGTGTGATTAAAATTTAAAAGAATTCATGTTGGGTAAGTATTAGACCACACAGGGCTAATACTTCTCATCCTGTAACCCAAATCCCCACAGCCCACAACACAAAAGGATTATTATTAGGTAAGAATGACAAATATATTAAAGCAGCACTCAATTAATAATCCGGCGGGAATACAAAGGTTTTAGCCTATTGCTGAAAGGATAGCAAGGAGAGGACAATTTTTAATTCTAATCTCTAGGATGGTTGTCGTAAAAGAACAAAGTCAGAGCTTCAGTGAGAAATGTCTTGAGAGAAATAGCAGAAGGTTCAGATGGGTTCAAGGATGTCCATGACATAAGGGTTCAGGAAAGAAACTGAAACATAAAGTTTTATTGGTGGCTAAGTCAGGCAAAGTCAAGTCAGAGTTGGAGCGTAACTTTACATTCAAAGTATTACACGGTGCTTTGACATTAAAGAAAAACAATGCTATACCACTGAATGTGTGGACAAATGTATGCACCATTGTAATGCACAATAAGCATCTACATGTGCAATGAACAATGGCACCACATACACAATTATTTCTGAATCTTTATTTGAATATGAATGTCTGAAATGTCCAATTACTTCAATAAGCAAATTTATGCTAGCACTAATCACTAGAGTAGGGCCCGGTATTGGTTCCATATGTTTCATTCATGCTTTTGTACCGTACTGTTCATTTATATTACATGGTACAGCAGACCCCTCCCCACACAGACAAAGCAGTGAAACAAATGAGAAAGCAACACAAAACTGGTTGCCTCGCTGCTCTTCATTGCAGGGCGCATCTGCCTGCCATATTTGTTGCCTCTTGCCTGCCATACTTGTTGCCTCTTGCCTACCTCAGTGCCTACCTTGCAGCCTGCTTATTCTTTAAGCTCAGGTCTCCTCTGCATATTGAGAGGGATACCTCTCAGAATCAGTGGTACCTTACGCCCAGTCTTTCTCCTCTGCATATCGAGAGTAAAACATCTCAGAATCATTGGTATTTTAAGTCCTTAGGTTAGAGGGCAGGACCAGCAGGGAAAGAGGGAATGTTTTTAAGGAGATTTTAAGGAGTTTGGGGGATGACCCAAATCTTGTAAGAGTTGGAGGGCTAAAAGTGGTAGATATGCCCTTCATGCAGGGCCGGTCCAACATGGGACGCCAATTAGGCCTCGGAGTTGGGCGAACGTCGACGGGGGGCGCTCTCGGGCAAAACATGTGCCTTGGCAGCCCTCCGTGCGCCCCATACCCTCTCTGCCTTTTTCCAGCTGATTTTGACATTTTTGTCCCTGAGCGGGATTCGAACTCGCAGCCTCCTGGTTCTGAGTGTGGTGTGCTCTCTCTGGGAGCCACCGACTACTCTGTAACAATAGCAATTCGGAACTTATACTTATTCACTCTCCTGTAATCATTCATCTTTTCCCTCTATCTTCTAAGAATAATAATAATAAAACTTTATTTATTATTACGATATAATACTGATAATAATACAATTTAATAATTTTAATTATATATTATATATTAAATGTAATATTACTAATAATATTACAATGTAATGATTTAGTACAATATAGTAATTTAATACTATTATTTTACTATGCTAATAATATAATGTATTGTATGTGAATGTAATTTGTAAGCCGCTCTGAGTCCCCTTTGGAGTGAGAAGGGCAGCATATAAATGTAGTAAATAAATAAATAAATAAATCGAGCTGTCAAGTCTCATCGCCTTCTCTGGCAAAACATGTGCCTTGGCAGCCCTCCGTGCGCTCCGTACCCTCCCATGCCTTTTTCCAGCTGATTTTGACATTTTTTTCCCTGAGCAGGATTCGAACTCGCAGCCTCCTAGTTCTGAGTGTGGTGTGCTCTCTCTGGGAGCCACCGACTGCTCTGTAGCAATAGCAATTCGGAACTTATACTTATTCACTCTCTTGCAATCAGTTCATCTTTTCCCTCTATCAGGGCCATCCTGGCCCCGCGCCTTCCCAAACTTAGGGACATTCCTTCCTTCATCCCTCTTTTTAGAGTCCCCCAGGATTTATGTGCCAAGGAGTCTGGCTTGCTAGGGTACTTTGGGAAACTACATCTCTCATGTATATAAAATTGCCCTAAAAGCTCAGTGTTTCTGTCTATGTGTTCCTACTTGCCCATGTGTTATGTTGCCTCATTATGTTTCTGAGACCCCCATCCCCTTCCTTTGGCGGAAAACGGTGTTTCTGACCCCAAAGAAGTCCTGCATCCCACATAATCATATAGCCTGCGGGGACGAAATCAAGCTGGGAATTTCCTCATCATGTATAATTATGTGAGAGGAAGTCATAGGGAGGAGGGAGCAAGCTTGTTGTCTTCTGCCTTGGAGACTAGAACTTGGAAGAATGGCTTCAAACAAATAACCCACATTACCTGCTTTGAACTGGGATATATGGCAGTAAGGACTCAGACAATCCAGTTCAAAGCAGGTAATGTGGGTTATCCTGCCTTGATATCCTGGGTTATAGAGCTGTGTGGAAGGGTCCAAATTCTTTCTCCTTCTCTGCCAAATAATGCTGGAAAGTGTCCAGAGGAGGGCCACATCTATGGCAGGCATCCTCAGAGGTTGTGAGGTCTGTTGGAAACTAAGCAAGTGGGGTTTGTATATCTTTGTTGAGAGGTGTTAGCTGGCCCTGATTGTTTCATGTTTGGAATTCCCCTGTTTTTGAGTGTTCTTTTTTTACTGTCCTGATTTTATTTATTTATTTATTTATTTCCCATACTTCTGTCCCGCCCTTCTCACCCGAAGAGGACTCAGGGTGGCCTCACAACTGGCAACAATTTGATGGCCGACATACAAATTCCAATAATATAATGACAATTAAACTCAAACATTAAAACAAAAACTACTAAAAACAACAATTACAACCACATAAGTTCAAAATCATAGTCCAGAATCAGTCCAGTGGTCAATACTTAAAAAGTCCTCAATTATTGCACTGCTAGGAATAATGCTCAATAACCATAACCATATCTAGCAAGGCTATTCTATGCTAATCAAGGTGATCAACTGCAGTTATTCACACTTGCCCTTCATATTATCCAACATTTTTGCTTATCCAATGCTCTGCTGGCCCGTTCATGTGGTTTGGTGGGGGGGGGGGGACCAACATTTCTGTTCGCTTACACTTAAAAATTATCTTGGGCCAGCTCTGCCTTCATGTTTGGTGATTTTCACCCCTCTAGCCCTAAAACTGAGCAGAAGGGAAGCCTGGGCAAACCCGCCCATTGCCGCCAGTGGGACGAATGCATTTGTATATTTGGATGGTGAAACACAAGAGCTCATTCGGATGGGCGCCGGTTTCGGAAGCAGTAGACGGACACAGAAATGGGGCCATATGAAGGGAAAAAATAGAAACGGGTAGCAATTTTATACAAATGTGCAAGTCTACTAATCACTAACGGTAGGCCTGCCCATATCTTCTTTTTTGGAATGCTGGGAAAAATATGATATTCTCAAGTCATATATAGGAATTATGGTAATGGCTATAAAGTGATGGCATTTTGCTTCTTTTTTTTCATTGTTGCATATCAAGAACAATATAATTATTAGCAACAGCACTGAAAAATGACAAAAATAGAGCATTTCTCCTCATATTGGATTTTCTTTTTGGGACAGCTCAGAAATATTATACTGGTAAGAGATTTTCTCTTATTTTTTTAACAAATTTTATATCCAAGAAAACATTTTGAAGTGTTTTATTTTATGCTAACGGGTATTTTTGCATTGTTTCTGTGTACTCATACTATATGTTGTTATCTTGTAAATATTGTTCAATAATTTGAAGTAAATATTATGAAAATCTTCTATATTCTTTGATTTATTTTTGACAGTAGAACACACATTGGTCAACAAAAAGACCATAATGTTTTTGCTTTTAGTCACAGAAAAAAGTATGTTTCCTTCTTAGCTAATATTTAGAGGGGGAACTTTGCAGTACACTCATATTTTATCACCAAGGAACCTGGAAAGCTGCACCAACTAGTAATATTATACACCAGTGCCATACAAGCAGCCACTTGCCTAGCAATGGGGAAACTCAGAAGGTGGGGCACCTTGGTGACTCTATTCACAATGTCAGCAGCAAAAGGAGAGTCATAGCCAGATATAACCCAGTGGGACAAAGACAGTGCCATGTTCTAGATGAATAAACATGACATCAACATCAAGGAAGTTGCCCTGATGGTGCTTCTATGAACCTGATCCGCAACAGTGCTGCCTAGGATCAAATTAGGGAAGGATTGGGAACTTAGAAGTCACTCAAGTGAATAAGAAAACCCAGTGTGACCAAGAGATGGGAGCCAGGGTTTTCCAGCCAAGGCAGAAGGTGTTGTTATTTCTCCCTTCAACCAGGACTGAGTTCTTTGTACAGTGGCAGGGCATTTATAAGATTGTTTAGAAGACAGGGACAGTCGAACTGTACTTAACTGTACTGACCCACTCAAATATTCTGTATCAACTTGAGGCATGAACATTTGACCTTATAGGCAGCTGTTGAAGAGGAAGTTGACCCTGAATCACTAAGGTCCTGAGGCATAATATACCCTGCATCATTATCTCTCTTTCTTTTGTAGATGAATCACATGTCCTCATGGTGATTCCAACAAGTGAAGAATTCTTGGCCATGTAGCTATATGCTTTTACAGTTCAGTACTGCTCTGAAATGATCCATGCTCACACGAGCTTCTTTTCAGCAGATGAACCCAGTGGTGATCTCCTCTTGGTGGGTGGGTGATTCAGGATGGAACAACTTACTTGGGAATGGTCTTATGCTGTACCTGGATTCTATACTATATCCACTAAAAAACACCAGCTAGATAGAATGCTCATCTCTCTCAGAATGCTATAGACATCACAATACTAACTTAAACACTAACCTAGGAATATTGCAAGTGAACTTGAACAAGGAAATATATGGACTCTAAGCTTATTTTCTTTTTCATTCTGTCCTCTTTTGGATACCCTCCAATAGTTCACAGATGAAAACTGGGACACAAGTGACTAAGCAACATCAGAGTGTAGCCAAAGCAGCAAAGTTATAAATGTAGAACACTATTCCTGCTAAGAAAGGCTGCAATAGTTTGCTTTCATCTGAGTCAAATGAGGAGGATAAGATTCTGCCCCCTCTACTCGCCTCTCCCCATTGAGCTATTTGAATGGAACATAATTTTGCCTTTTGAAACTAGATTGGACTGAATGAAATTAACTGAGGACAAAGAAGAAAGTTGTGAGGAGACCAATTTTAAGACATTTTAAAAGCAATTGAAAAAATGGGATGACAGAGGATTAATTACGATTGTTAAATTGGAACAGTTGGAAGACATACTTTTGGCTCCCTAAAACTTCAGTACCTACCTGTGCCAACTCAAGCCTAGATATCACGCCATTGCAGTCAATTTCTCCAATCTTAGACTCTTTGCATGTTTCTCTGCACTGCTCTGATCTCCTAAAGTCCTCTTACAGTATTTGGCATAAAGTCTCCCTTGCTGTCTTGTTACAACCTACCATATTTCATTTGGTCATCCATTCTTCTTTCTGAGTGCTCCTCATATATTTATTCACTCCATTTTTGCAATACACTGAAAATACAGACACACCAAATTAATCTAAGTGAAGAAGAGTACGTAAATTCAAAATCACTGATTTGGTCTCTGAGATCCAGATATCCCATCTGTCAAGGGTACTTTGTGCTTTTCCTGGATGTCAGAAGGTTGGACTAGATGGCCGATGTGGTCTCTTCCAACTCTATGATGTTAACACTTAAATTGTGCAGATAGTGGGCTTTGTACTTTTTAGGTTTTCCTAATACAACAAATGATGGAATCGATGTCAATGTTAAAAGTAGGAGAGATGTCTTATCACATCTCTTCTATTATAAGAAGGGAAAACCATCTTCTTGCATGAAGTCAAATGTACATTTCTGGGGCCATTTCTAACTATACAATCATAGCACTATGATTCTACTTTAACTGACAGTGTTCCATCCTATGGGATCCTGGGATTTGCTGTTTAGTATGAGCATTTAGGATTCTCAAATGGAGAGCTCAAATACCTTATCACACTACAAACCCAAGGATGGTATAGCATGTAGACATGCCAATAAAAACTAGAATCATAGTGTTTATTTGCTGCTTTTCTGGATGGCCAACTGTAGAACATAGGAGACAAATTTAACCCCCAGTCCTCCTCACAGCCCTCCCATTGCCCAGACACAATCAGATGTGGTTGAAAATGAAACCAGAACTTTCACATTTTGGTTTGGGCCATTTTAGTCAGTTTTCAAAGTTAGGAGTGGGGGCTTTGCCAGAATCTGCCATTCCTGGAGGACCAGGAGTAACTTTGGACCTCATCCCATTTAGGGGGGAATGCAAGGGGAACCATCTTCTTTGAGTGGAATTTTATGGGTTTCCATCTTTAAAGAATACAGAGAATTTACTTACACCCATCATATGGGATCACCTCCCCCCTCCCCCGACCATTTCTAGTTCAATCATCCATTAATTTCCCATCACACAGGGTGGCAGTTGTTACCATTTTAAAACATTCCTTTCAATGAGATCATCCTCTCTTCTCTTTGAATCCTTTCTCTTGAATAGACCAGCAGACATTTAACACACTTTTCTATTATCTTTCCCCCCTTTGAATTGTTCCTCTTGAATAGACCAGTAGACCTTTAACATTCTTTTCCATGATTTTCGCCCCATTGAATCACTTCACTATTTAACACTGGTTTAAATGGAATATTCCCCTCTTCTCCCTGAATCCTTCCTCTTAAATAGACAAGCAAACTTTTCTGTGATCTTTCCCCCCATTTGAATCCCTCCATTTTTAACACTCTTTTCAATGGAATCTTCCCTCCTTCACTTTGAATCTCTCTAGAGGAGACCAACACATTTTAAAAACACTTCTTTCAGTGGGATCCACATTGTTTTAAACCACTAATGCACAAAAGATTCACTTCACAAAACAGAGTGTAAACAGAGAAATCCACCGCCCCCTGTTTCAAGGACAGATACGCATTTTTAGGCATTTCGATGTGAATGAGATGGAGTACATTTGTGCCTGGATTTGAAATCCTTTTGTTTCTACACACTGTGGAGATGGAGCCCCATGCTGCATAGATGGAGTCCCACAAGCAACCACTGCAAGCAGCCCTGTGCTGCTTGATAAGCTCTGTGGAAGTCCTTATTTGAACCATCTTTGAAGTGTGGAGAAATGGAGGAGGAATACCATATTGTGAAGTTTTTTGAGCTAAATTTGGGTAACTATTCTCCTAAAGCTGAATTATTAGGGTGAGATCCTGGGATGCTGGAAAAATTAAGTCTGGTGTGTGTGTGTGTGTGTGTTGCCTTTGAGTCACAGTTTGATAACTCTTGTTTTCTGGAAAGTTCATTGATTCAGATTGCTTACTTACTTTTTCAAACATCTCAGCCAACAAACTACATGATCAAACCAGGAATTTAAAGTGAGCAGAATTCTGGGAAATGTAAAGCCTTGGCGTGATAATGTGGTTAGTTGGCTATTCTATAATCTTCTCAAACAAAGCTGTCCCTCTTGCCAACAAGTACCACTCATCAATAGATGGAGAGGAGAATGGATATTCACAATTCTGTTGGATTCTTAGCTCTCTTTAATACCATCAACAATACTATCCTTCTGGGATGTCTAAGAACTACATAAAAACACTAGGGGAAATCACCTGGCATTTTGCTGCTGATGACATCCAGTCTTATCTGTCCTTTGCATATGATGTCTAAGGGGCTGTGGAGATCCTAATCTTGTGCCTATGGTAACAAGATTAGTCTCAGTTCAAACAATACAAAAGTAAGATTAGTAAAATGAAATGCTGACTTGGATCTGAAAGTACAGTCTGTTTTTGGTACAATTGTAATCCCTCTGAAGTTTCAGGTTCACGCAGTTTAAGGGCTTGTTCATCCTGGATGTTGAGGTTGTGGCTAGAACAATTTCTCATACTTGCTTTCTGTTTTAAATTGATCTTCCTGAAAGTTCACTGACTATCAGTTCAACTAGACCAATTCAAGATGCTGGTTATTATTTATAAAGCCCTAAAAACATGTCTCTAGGATGTCTGAAGGGCTGCCGCTTCTTGTATGATTGCAACCGTCAACTGTTATTATTTTCAACTGAGTTCCTTGCATTGCACTCCAAGAGAGGAGAAATTAGTGGGATGCAGGTCTAGGGCTTTCAGTGGCAGCACCTTGATTGTAAAAAATTCTTATAAGGAAGGCAAAAAAAGATTTCTCTTTTACAGGCAGGTTATGCTATAGAATCATAGAATCATAGAATCATAGAATAGTAGAGTTGGAAGAGACCACATGGGCCATCCAGTCCAACCCCCTGCTAGGAAGCAGGAAATCGCATTCAAAGCACCCCCGACAGATGGCCATCCAGCCTCTGCTTAAAAGCCTCCAAAGAAGGAGCCTCCACCACGGCCCCGGGGAGAGAGTTCCACTGTCAAACAGCTCTCACAGTGAGGAAGTTCTTCCTGATGTTCAGGTGGAATCTCCTTTCCTGTAGTTTGAAGCCATTGTTCCGTGTCCTAGTCTGCAGGGCAGCAGAAAACAAGCTTGCTCCCTCCTCCCTATGACTTCCCTTCACGTATTTGTACATGGCTATCATGTCTCCTCTCAGCCTTCTCTTCTGCAGGCTAAACATGCCAAGCTTTTTAAGTCACTCCTCATAGGGCTTGTTCTCCAGACCCTTAATCATTTTAGTCGCCCTCCTCTGGACGCTTTCCAGCTTGTCAACATCTCCCTTCAACTGTGGTGCCCAAAATTGGACACAGTATTCCAGGTGTGGTCTGACCAAGGCAGAATAGAGGGGGAGCATAACTTCCCTGGATCTAGACGCTATTCCCCTATTGATGCAGGCCAGAATCCCATTGGCTTTTTTAGCAGCTGCATCACATTGTTGGCTCATGTTTAACTTGTTGTCCACAAGGACTCCAAGGTCTTTTTCGCACGCACTGCTGTCAAGCCAGGCGTCCCCCATTCTGTATCTTTGATTTCCATTTTTTCTGCCGAAGTGAAGTATCTTGCATTTGTCCCTGTTGAACTTCATTTTGTTAGTTTTGGCCCATCTCTCTAGTCTGACAAGATCGTTTTGAATTCTGCTCCTGTCTTCTGGAGTGTTAGCTATCCCTCCCAGTTTTGTGTTGTCTGCAAACTTGATGATCGTGCCTTCTAACCCTTCGTCTAAGTCGTTAATAAAGATGTTGAACAGAACCGGGCCCAGGACGGAGCCCTGCGGCACTCCACTTGTCACTTCTTTCCATGATGAAGACGACGCATTGGTGAGCACCCTTTGGGTTCGTTCGCTTAGCCAATTACAGATCCACCTAACCGTAGTTTTGTCTAGCCCACATTTTACTAGTTTGTTTGCCAGAAGGTCGTGGGGGACTTTGTCGAAGGCCTTACTGAAATCCAGGTACGCTACATCCATGTGATACCTATAGGGATGGGGAAGGAGTCTTTTCACAATAATTCTGCAGTAACCCACTTATCACAATTCTCACAGATAATAAAAACTTACTTGAAGGGTTTGAGCATATGCCTCCGGAAAGGTAGCACTGATTATTATAATGAACACCTAGGATAACATGCTTAGTTTGGTCATGTTATCCAGCTGGCACCATACTATGATATTTAATTTCTCCTTTGTTTTTTCAGTATATTTTTACAGTTGATACTTCTGAAGAACTGTGTTTCTGGGAAGCACATTTAATAAAGACAATTTATCACTGCTGCTTTTGCATCCACTTCTAAAATAAAACAACATTGTCTTTGTATCCACATCTTGACCACTAGAAACTCTGATGTGGCAATATATTTATGATGGCCATTGTAATGCTTGTTGGTTTACTGATCTTCAACATTTAGTAAAATATGTATGCAAGGAACTGGGGAGAATTGCTCCTGCATCAGCAGATTGTAACCATTTTATGGCAAATATGATAGCCTGGAGAATGGGTTTTTATTTACATTCTCTTGTGAAGTAGGCAATAAACCAGAAGTTAAATGAAATCTAACATCTTGTCCATTTTTTTCTGTCCATTATCTTTTATAGTTTTCAGAAAGGCACAGCATGGCAAGATTTACTTGATTAATTTGTCAAACAACTGAGGTAATGGTTAGTTAGCTATGTGTAATGTGTTGATAAGGATATGCTTCCAAGGCAATTTCCTAAGATATAATTATTTTATGTTGGAATTTTTCTTTAAAAAATACTTGAACCTGAGTAAGAACTATTTTAACGACTGCTGAGAAGATGGAATGGTCCGAAATCACTCTCTTCCATTCTCTGAGGATTTTAGAGTTTCACTAGAAATGAATTAGAGTCCAAGTCTGTATTTAAAGCATGAATGCTGTGATAATGCTTCTGGAATAGCTGTACCCAAGAGAATTGTCAATTTTTTATACCTGAACACATGCTTTGGTCCTTTAGATGAAGTGGCAATTATGACTGTATGAACAGAAGAAAGTATGCTTTGTTTCCAGGAGGAAATAACCACTAAATTCATGGGTAGAAAGAAAAAAAGTGGACAACAGTTGGATGCCAAAGAAAGAAAGAAAAATGTGATACACTCAATACAAATTTTAATAACTGACTGTAGGAAATGAGGAAAAGTGTCATCTTAATTTAGTACTTTGCTGATCTGGAAAAAGGCACTGCATGTGAACTTCCAACCATTTTGTCTCAGGAATCTAGATTACATTTATTAGCTAATTAAGTAATCATGAATTATGTTCAGCAGGGATCAAGGAATGCAAAATTTCCTTTTAAAGAGTTCATATGCTTATATTTTGCAATATTTACTTTTATTTTATTTTTTATTTAGAGAAGTTTTACTCCACTGCTCAGCTTCAAAGACGGCTTACAGAAATTTAATTTGTGCTCAGTCTTACAATATAAATAAAATGAATATGTATTACACAAGTATTACATAAGACCCAATGTTGCTGTGTCTGGCTGCCTCCCTCCCTCCCTCCCTCCCACTCAGTGGTTCATAACCTGGTCCCTGCTTGAAACGAAAAGCCCTTTAAAAGTCTTATTAATTATGTAATCTTAGCCAATCAGGAATCGTATGATTAGTTCAAAGACATAATACAGATTGGGATTAGTGAAAATATCACATTGATCTCAATGTGTAACTAAATGTATACTCACTCCAAAACCCAGATGTAGTTATAATATGTACAATAAAGCTTTTCTTCAAAACATCAACCTCACCTTCATCATGGAGGGGTAATTGATACCTCCACTGCTGTCATGTTCCCTTTTTGCCACCCCATACACCCCTGGAGCACTGTTATGCATCTCTGCAGGAAACTGAAAAAAAATTAACCCTGCAAAGTAGTTTGGGGCCAGGTTCAGACTGGTTCCAGCCATGGCAATCTGATCACACATACAACAAAACTGGTTTCTCCCAAACTGGTTCCAAGATGCATAATAATGTGAGGGTTGGAGACATCTGGAATACGGATTATATCAAATGAAACCAAGTGACTGCAATGCCTACAATGCCCTTTAGACAAATGCTATATATCTAAAGCTTTCATTATTATGCACACTGCTGTAATAAGAATGCTTCCTAAGCATCTCCATAAAACATGAATTAATATTTCTCCTATAAACCTTTAGCATTGCATTAAGATAGAGAAAAAGTAATGCTAAGGTTGTCAATGTATTATATTTAAAATCCTGGTGAAACCTTTTATGTTTAAAGTTTGCCTCCATGTCAATTTCTGCATTTCTAACTATCTTAAAAGTAAGGCCGACAGAAAAAATTCACAAAATATAAATCCTTTTCTTAGTCATATTCTTGATAAAACAATTGCATACCTCTCTTAATCATATAATGGGAAATAGTTTCATCTGTTTTCTTTCACCAACTAAGTTCAAGGTTGTCTGCTAAATGGCTAAATTTAAAATAGCATGTAAACATACTTTAAGAAGAAAAATATGTTGGGAAGATCCTGGCTGATCTTGGAAACTAATCAGGGTCAGCTTTGGTTAGAGCTTGGATGGAGAGCCACCAATGAATACCAGGTTCTATAGGTTTTATTTTCAAAAGTAAGTGGTAAATTCACCAGTGTTCTTTATCTAAAAGGTAATATGCAAACCCAAAGCCTGGGAAAATAACAACTAATAATTTTTCAAGTGAATGCAAAATGTGCCCAGTAGCTATATTTGTTTTTACTATAGTTCACATTACCCTTGGACTGCAATATGTAATAGGGCATTTCTTCAGGACCTGCTGAAGGCTTGTTCAACAAGATATTTCATGAGTTGCAATACTAGGAGGTTGATCCTTTCATGGGCTTATGTGCATGCATTCACTTTCTTTCTCTTGAGTCCCTGTCCCCCCATGTGCATATGCAACACATATACAGATGCTTGTACATTGAGCAGGAAAGCCTAGGTACCACTCACTATGAAATTTGATTCCTGCTTGGAATCCTGAGGAAGCACAGCAGCCATCTGATGTTTCAGATAGAACACCATGTGCCAGATGCAGGTCCCACCCTCATTTCTATACACTTTAAAAACAGTTTAAAGATGGACAAACTTGCATTTGATGCAAGACTACTTCTGGTGGTACCCCATGGGAATCCATCATTAAACTGTTTCTAAAGTGTGTACAAACTGAGGTTTTGGAGTTGGGGAGCAACCATCTTCAGAGCTCTTGAAATCGCTAAAGGTGATTTATTTTAACGTGCGGTGAGAAGTGTCAGATTTCCCCATGTTAGGTCATTGTAGTGTGGGTGCTCCTGTGGTCAGTCTGAAAATGTGGCTCTAGGCTCCTTTTTGCCATTAATCCTCTTGAAAGAAACATTTTCAGTAATTTTAAAAAATAATTTCTTCTTCAGGAATTGTGCAATTTCAATACATTACCAGTTCTCCCTTTTGTAAACCTAGATTTCGGACTTCCACAATTCTGAGGTTTCCCCCTTCTTAATTAAAAAGGTGGAATGGATAGGGACTACACTCATTTGTGTGGTAGCTCAGAATGTGGTGGATTACAGTAGAAATTGACAAAAATGCATTGTGTACAATAGGAGTGAATATTTTATCTATTTTCATTATAAATGAAGACAAACAAAATGCTGCAGTAAGAAGACCATTTTGACCCCACCCATCATGGGATGAGGTCCTAAGACTTTTCAAGAGATTACAGGCTGAGTCTTTTTTTTTCTGAAATGCTTAGAACTAGAGATTTTTTTTTAATATTGGATTTTTTTTTGTTCTTGGGAATACCTGTATTTGTGTATATATATATATATATATATATATATAGAGTGAATGAGGGATGGGGGGAAAGGGAGGGGGTAGTCACATGTCCAGCAACATGTGGAAAAACTTGAGGAAAGCCCTGATTTTTGGGGGGGGGGGTAGAGAAAAGGAGAAAGAGAGAAGACTGTTTACACTAAGTCTCTATTAAAAACAGACATCCCAGGCACTTTCCCACCTGTCAGCATACTTTCTGCTTCTTTAGCAAAGTACCTGTATGATTTCTTTTTATTCTCTATCAGGCAGCTGTCAATGGGGTCACTACATACCTGCACTCATGATCCACGTCCAGTGTGCACACTTTGTCATGCACTAGTGATAATAGAAACATCAAGGATATCTGATTTTTACAGAGCTCTTGCAAAGGTTGTGTGATGTTTACTGTTAACTACCTTGAGTCCCTATATCGGGTTAAAGGCAGGATAAATAAAGCAAATACATACATAAGTGAGCTCCTGGGGAAAATCTCAGCCAGTGCTGAACAAGGAGCTACCCCCGTTTCCCCAAAAGTGGAAGTGGAAAGCTGGCAGCAAAAAGTTTAGGTTTTTGAGTACAGTAGAGTCTCACTTATCCAAGCTAAACGGGCCGGCAGAAGCTTGGATAAGCAAATATCTTGGATAATAAGGAGGGATTAAGGAAAAGCCTATTAAACATTAAATTAGGTTATGATTTTACAAATTAAGCACCAAAACATCATGTTATACAACAAATTTGACAGAAAAAGTAGTTCAATACGCAGTAATGTTATGTTGTAATTACTGTATTTACGAATTTAGCACCAAAATATCACGATATATTGAAAACATTGACTACAAAAATGGCTTGGATAATCCAGAAACTTGGATAAGCGAGGCTTGGATAAGTGAGACTCTACTGTATTTCATTTTTAGATTTAATTTTGATGCTTTTGTTCTTTTTTATCTTCCCTTTCCATCTTTGTGCCACCTCAGATCATAATTTTTTTCTTTCACAGAAACTCATATATTTTCTATTTCCCTCCCAATTTATATTTTTGCATGCACTTTCTATTGTGTATATTTTTTCTACCATTTAAAGATCATGCATATTTTTGCAACATGTTCATTTTTAGTTATGCAAATTTTTCAAGTGACAATTTTGATTTGCATATTTTTTCATAATGTAATGCAAGTGTTCTAAATGTATGGATTGGGAAGCAAAGAAGGTGTTGCTATGTTGTCAATTTAGGGAGGTTCAAATGCCAATATCATATTGAATAATGCAAAACACAAAAAAAATGCCTTGCCTATTTTTACTCTGGAACTGTGTTCAGCAAAAGAAGCTATATCAGTGTTTATAAAATTCTTGATTTCATCTTTCTTTGCTTGGTTTTATATGGAGATAATATAGTGTCTGTGAAGTTATATCTTTCAAAGCCAAAAAAAAAAAAATCACCCAGCCGGTGAAACAGCATTTTTACTATCTGTTCACTCAATCAATGGCTCAAGGGCCACCATTCAGAGTAGAATTGCCTTAGAACAACTCCCTAGTTACAGCATTTTCTCCATAAGAAAAAGTCCTTTCTTTGCATAAAATGGCATTTCTACAGAGAAAAGGCTGTTTCTTGTGCTGAAAATTCTGTTTTCTAACCCAAACAACTGCATGTGAATTTTGGGTGGCATTAATCTAAAACTGTGAAGATTATCAACCCAGGACTTTTCTTGCCAGGGCTTCTTTAATGTAGCAGCTCTTGAATATTTTATTTAAAGACCCTAAAAATCTCTTACCTAGATGACCCTTGCTCAGAAATCTTGTTTTTCCATGAAAGTGTTGACAGGATATGTTCTGCCTGACATTTGCTATTTGCTCACAATATAAGGTCATGCAAACTGCAGTAATGATTTGGCTGCCTGGATGATGTATACGTGGGATGAACTATGAACATGTCACCTGAGGATAGTGCATACGTGGAGCAAACTATGGACACTTCACCTGATGTGATTAGTAATGAGTTATATAAGTTACAAGGCAACTACGCATGTCCAAAAGGATTATAATAGTCAGCAAATTCCATTGTCAGTTAGCTTTCTGCGCATGCTCTGTAAAATTATATAAATTGGAAAGCCACTACAGGCAAGGTGTGGCATTGTGTTTTTTTGGGCATTAGCTAACATTGTCACCTGCTCTTGGCCAAAAGTAAACTATCTTGAAGACAACTTCTGCTGTCAGTCTGCTTTCTTCACCCGCGTCCAAATGAAATTCCACAACATCTTGACACATTAAAAGCATGGTTTTGCAGAATTCATTTGATTTATAAAACATATTCTTTCCTTTCTTAGCATACACATAGAAAAATAACTCTGGTCAACAGCATTTTGGACTTTTTTGGTATGCTTATCATTATTTTCTCAGGGGTATGGAGAAAATAATGATAAGCATTTGCACTTCAATATTTATATTATATCACTGAGAATAATAGAGCAGAAGTGAATGACAGTTTTCATCCCTGCTCATTGGTGCTAAGTATGAACCACTTTGATTGACAGTAGGGCAATGCATATTGAAATTTCCTTTGGTACATGTACCTCAAACTGATCCAAAACTGGCAAGCTTAGAAGGTATTTTAGCTGCTTCAATTGGCATTGATCTGACCTCATAACAGTACAGTAAGCTGCATTACAGTTAATTAGTTACATGGCAAACTCCACTTTCCAGGGAATTATGATCTTAATCAAAGGCATTTATTCATGTAGCATCATGTTCTTGAACAATGGATTTGCGTGTAAATATGGTTAACCTACATAAGGGTTATGTTTTGCACAAGTGTCCATTTGTAGTCCACTTTGATGACAATATGTTTCTGAAGAGAAGATTCTTCTAGGACTTATCATT
Organism: Anolis carolinensis; assembly: GCF_035594765.1. Taxonomy (NCBI): domain Eukaryota; kingdom Metazoa; phylum Chordata; class Lepidosauria; order Squamata; family Anolidae; genus Anolis; species Anolis carolinensis. The sequence goes on from NC_085845.1 coordinate 154,701,618, forward strand.
TTTAAAAAGAGTGGGTTATTTATATTCGTGTGTTTCATTGCACCATAACAAAATCAGCAATGCAACCAAACCTACAAAGAAAGGGAAATTTTCTTTTTCTTTTTGAAGTTTCTCTTTTGAAGACAGAATGCATGAATATCTTGTACCGAGTAAAGCTATACCTTTCAAAGCAAAACCAAAATGTAATTCAAGGGCCATACAGCTAAGATGTTCCAATTCTGGAATGCATGATTGCATGAATTCCACCGTTGCTGGGTTCACCATAATCCCATGTACATAATGAGTCTGGACCAGTAGTGTAACAGAGCACAGACTTTTCTGGGACTTTTTAAAAAGCACTCTTGATGTATCACTCTTGAAGCACTTTATTACTCTTGATGCATGTTGCAGCACACATTGGAAGTGTACATTTTGTGGCCACGATGGCCTCAAGTCAGCTTTGAACTCCATAATCGTTTCTGTGTAGAACCACACTTGGAATTTGGTGATGCTCCAGTCCTCTTTGGCAGAGAAGGCTAAAGGCCTTGTAAAACAACAACTTCCACAGCTCTATAGCATTAAGCCAGGGCAGTTAAAGTGTCAAACTGCATTAATTCTACAGTGTAGATACATCCCAAGACTATTAAATTTGAATGGCCAAGAATTAGAGTATTCATATTCTTTTGCTCTGCAACCAATGAAAGCAGAATTCCCATAAGACTTTGTGTGTGTGTGTGTCTTGCCTTTTATCTGGAGAATAGAATATCTGTCAACACGTGCAGAGTTTTCCATGTATTATCAGCACTAATAAAATAACTCTCCCAGGAAGAATTACTTCAAGTTAAGATTGGTAATTAAAAATGGAAATGGAGAACAGTTGGGGGAAAATAAATTCTTCCAGATTTTAAAGCTGTTTGAAGGCCCTTTCACATTATCCAATTATAGCACCATGATTCTACTTTAAATACCATGGCTACATCCCATGTAACCCCAGCATCTGTAGTTTTGTCTGTAGTCCCCGCCCCCACACCCCATTAAGTCCCTCAGATGTATCATAATAGCTTTCAAAGCACCAGGAAGAAAAATAAGAAGACAGGGAAATAAAGGAAAACATGTCTTTCCATCTGTGAGCAAGGAGGAAGGGAAATAGTGTTTTACCTAGGAGAAAAATGATACCTCCCACTTTAGAATCAGATAGGAGAAAGGAATATGATCTCCATCTTAGATTATAATCAAAGTGGGAAAATCTAGCAATCCATGAAACCCACAATATAATTGGTCAAGGGTTCTGTTAAAAAATAGAAGAATATCACCTTGACACTTTCAATAGAGCAAGTTCTTCAATATCTCATAACTCGATTTCCAAATTCTTTGCTATTCAAATAAACTTCAGGTGTTGCTATAACTGGAATAGTTATTTATTTTGCAGCATCTGCCACTAGCTATACTGACTAGGAGATTCTTGGAACTCTAGTGCCTGAAAAGTAACTTTTCTAAAGTTTGGTACAAGGTTATATAGTGCTGGAGACATTTTCTTGTGCAAAACATAGTAAAGAAAATATTTTGTCACTTAAGATGTAGCACAGTGCTTCCTCTTGTAAACTTATTTTCATTGAATTTGACTAAAATATAACGGAACAATTCATAAAGTGTGAGGAAAAACTTTAAGAGCTTCCCAAGTATAAGGTATTTCAGTGGCCACTGTAGGTGATCTCACACGAGTTGCTGGCGGAAATATATCTACATTTGGACATCTTATGTGCAACTATTTTATTAGAAGCAGTAGATGAATAAATGTATGAATCCGGCGGCGATGCAATCTAAATAGAGAGAAGAAGCTTCTTGTTCCTATAAAGCCAAAAAGGAAAATGTTGCTATAACATTTTAACTAGATTCCTTTGAGCTTCCTTTGCCAGCCCATGAGCAACACCAATATATTTCTGTAACAGTTTTATAAGCTCCTGAGAGTGATCACATGTTTCATTTCCAGAAGTACCAGCTTCTGAAAATAATATTTCACAGCACTAAAGGTATAAATATTCCCTAAAAAGCCACTTACTTTCTGGCATGCTTCATGATATCATCTTATAATGTTGCTGTTGTTTGGGGGATATGATCATCAAAGAAAAGCATGTAATTAAGCAACTGCACACTGCCAGTTATAGTCAAGGCTAGTATCCTCAAGATTTTCATTACTAGTTCATTTTCTCTTTGTTCCCCTTGCAATACTTATGCAGCTTGTACCACACCTTTCACTGCTACCTATTTATATTCTGTTCCATACTTAGCAGCTTATTAAATCAGTTGCTATACCTTAGGGTTGAGACCAAGTCTCTACAAATGAATGCATATACAGTAGCAATCAAAATTCCTACTTCCAAATAAAAGTAGCTTCTGGTGATCAAGCATAGCAGGTAGCAAATAGAAAAGGAATGTGGAGGCTCCCCATTGCCAGATACATTAATTAATGAGTTAGTAAACCAATTAATTAGTTAATTAGTAAACCAATTAATCAATAAACTTGAATCATGCCCTGCCTTTTCTCCAAGTTGAGATTCAGAGCAGCACACAAGATTCAAAATGGTTCCAACTAAAAATATCAAACTAGACATTGTGAAGTGAGTTACTTCCTTAACCTGGAACTCACCAGATTCCATCTCTTTGGTAAATCAATCCTTGTGACTTGCGTGCACATTTTGGAGGTCTAGTTCACAATCACTATCTGTCTTCTCAATAAAGTTCTATTCTGACCTGATTATTTGTTAGAGATAGGTTGTGATTGCTATGTTTTTTGCTTGCTATTATACTATTTATCCCAAATGATAATGCTTAATGTACAAGAATCACAAGTACAATCATCCCTCCACATCTGCAGTTTTGATTTTAGACTTGATTATCAATGGAAGTGATTAAAATGTTCTCTCTTGAAATATATTGGTCCTTCAATGTGATTCTGTGATCAATGTCTTCAAGTCATGATGGCGGACCTAGAGATTTCATTTAAGAACACCTCCTTAGAAATCTCTTTCCTCCTATTCAATTACATGGTTAGCTTCTAGTGGAAGGTAGCCATAGAGTCATGCAGGAAGACCTAGAAATTCCTAAAGAGGTGCTCTTTGAGGTGAAAAAAAATTAGCAAATTCATTATTTATGTTTTTTCACTTTCACAGGAGTCCTGTGCTCCTAGCCAAACTGAAAGTGGAGGACTGACTGTTGTACATTTCTCTGTACCAGTACCAGATGAAAATAAGTCAGATAATAATCTTATTTTCATCTGTCATTTCTGGGATTCCTGTGGAATCTAGAGAGTCACTCTTCAAACAGAACTAGAAACTAGTTTTCTCTTGGGTCCAATCTAACATCACTAAAAGTGGCACCAATTCAGCTGTAATTCGAAACCCTGGGTGTGGCATTTCTACCTGCAGAGATGTCCAACAGTGCGATGAATTTCCAGATTTCTATATTTCTCTTCCCAAAGAAAGAAAAGTGACTTTGGGGACATACAGAGCTCCATATACTGCTGGAAGTCAAAAGCAAATAAGTCTGGAGCATTCCATATTAAGAATAGAATATTTGAATTTATTTATTGATCATGCACCTGAAGAATAGGACTTTATGGACAACCTTCAATTATTCCTGTGGAAAAGATGGTGCATTAGATTTCAAGTACATACATGGCAGGCAGTTTAGAAAAGCTATCGGTAGTGTATCTAGTAAAAAAAAAATGATTAAAGGTAAAGCTCCAGCTGCCAATGGTAATTGGGCCTTCATACAAAAGTTTAAAAAATGAAGAGAAGGTTAGGTCAAAATAATCAATACTGAGTCAGAAAAAAAGTTCTAGTTTGAGTGACATTTGGAATGATCTATCTCTGCTTGTGAGGAGAAGGGGAGAAAGGTAACAAAAACTCCACTCTTACAATGAAAGATTAATTGTACTGTTAGTCAACTTTCTCCTGCTTTGGAATGACTCATTCTTTTCTGTTGTTAAGAGCACATAAATCATTGCAGATACAGGGTTTCAGTGGAATTCAATTAACAATCACTTGACGTCTGTAATGTATGTTCTTTAAAGCCATTTCACTTTCACTTCTACATATCCAGCTGTGAGTTTGCAATGCAATATAGAAGCTGTAGTAATAATTATGAGAAATAATAAACAAAAATGCAGTGTGCATGAAAGCATATATCTGGATTTTTCTTGTTGTGTTCCTTTAGGTAGTTTCTGACCTATGGAGTTCCTAAGGTAAAACAAGTTTTTTTTTACATCAAGATTTATTTGGTAGGGTGTTGCCACTGTCTTTCTCTGAGTCCAAGAGAGTGTCACCCAGTGGGTTTCAATGAGCAAGTGTGGGTTTAAACCCTGGTCTCCAAAGTCATAGCCCAATGTTTGAGTTATTACACCATGCTGACTTATTTTAACATAATTTGATTAAAATTATTCTTTCTGGTAAGTTTCATGTATCCATCACACTGTTCCATCAACAATGTATGACTAGTGGTTTTTATCACATGACTAAAAATAGTCTATGCCATAAACTCAGTTTCTTTGAAATGTAAAAGCAGCCTTATTGCTGTACTGATTGGCCTTCCTAGTAGGTTGTAAGCATAAAAAATGTGGCGGTTATGAATCTGAAATGATGTCAGCTCCCAGATAATGATTCAGCACTTTTTCATTAGAGACTCCACTACCTAGTATTGGTTAAGCAATATATTCTGCAGCCTTCATCTTTTATTTATTTCTCCATAATATTTCATAAGGGATATCAAGCTGCATGCAAACAATCATTTACAACACCCATTTACATAGGAGAAAACTAGGCATAACCCATTATTCCTGAAATGTAATGCAGTGTAGCGCTCTATAAAATGCTTTTTCATCAGGGCTGTAGATTTGGGGAAGCTGAATGTCATGATACAACGATTTTTATTTTTAATCAAAGGGTGGAGGCTGGCAGTTTGGATCCGGGCTGAACATATTTTATTCAACCTCGGTTCCCTGGTGTAATGCAATGAAGTAAGCCATTAGCAATGTTCCAAGCCATATACCTTCTCCCCTCCCCATCAGGACCTTTTTTATTTGTTTATTCAGTCATTATCTTCTTGATCATATTTCATTTCTACTTAAGGGCATAGGATGTGGTACAGAATCGTGAAATCCTATTTGCTCTAAATTGTTTCATGCTGCTGAGTGTTAGATTAGCTGGAGCAAGGCCTTCCTTCTGATGCCTCCATATATAATCCTATCAAGTCTAATTTGAGAGTGTGATGATATATCAGGTTCATTGAAAAATCTTAAATCAACAGATTTCATACACACACATATTTTGCAAGCTCTTGCACAAAGTTCAAATGCTACTTTGATTTGCTGCCAGGAATATCCTAACTCAGCTGTTTCCACAGTCACCGTGATGCAATCAGTATTTCTATATTTCTGTCATCAGTTGTGGCCTAACAAAATTGACAGCCCTCATCAGTAAAAAAAAGCTGATTATATGTTTTTAGATATTAATTCATATGTTTATGGGCACAAAAATTAAAAAAAAAAACAATTAGTCTAATGGATAATAGGAGTCCCTGGTGCTGCTGCAGGTTAAATCACTGAGCTGCTGAACTTGCTGACCAAAAAGTAGGCAGTTTGAAGCCAGGGAGCAGGGTGAAGTCCCACTGTTAGCTCCAGCTTCTGCCAATCTAGCAGTTCGAAAACATGCAAGTGTGAGTAGATCAATAGGTACTGCTCCGGCGGGAAGTTAACAGCACTCCATGCAGTCATGCCGGCCACATGACCTTGGAGGTGTCTATGGACAATGTCGGCTCTTTGGCTTAGAAATGGAGATGAGCACCAACCCCCAGAGTCAGACAAAACTAAACTTGATGTCAGGGGAAAACCTTTACCTTAATGGATAATAATAATAATAATAATAATAATAATAATAATAATAATAATAATAATTTATTTATAACCCGCCCTCTCTCCCTGAAGGGACTCAGGGCAGTTTATAAAGATAATACCTCAAGACAGGATATCATAATCATACAACACTTTTATTTTTCCTGACCCACCAGCCCTTAAATCTTATGGCTTTCAAAGAGTAAACATCTCACTGACAAACTGATGAACCAGCTTAATTCATATGGAATCACTGTAACCACATATTCTCCAACTGTCCTGATTTGGCAGGGACATTCTAGACCAGGGATTCTCAAACTTTTAAAGCCACCTAGCCCTTTTTGAAGGAAACGTTTCTCATGGTGCATTTTAAAATTTGACAGATGGCTAGGCCAGTTGCAGATGGATGGAGAATGTTTGTGTGAACTAATTGAAAAAAATTGAACAAATTCCTATGCATACTGCACATACCTTATTTGTAGTGCAAAAAAAAGAAAGAAAGAACAATACAATATTTAAAATGAAGAACAATTTAATCAACTTTACAATATTTAGTGGAAGACCCCAGGGGCCATCCAGCCTTTGCAATAATAATAATAATAATAACAATAATAATAATAGAAACAACCCCAAAGGCCATCCAGTCCAACCTGGTTCTGCCTTGCAGGAAAAGCACAGTCAAAGCACTCCCAACAGATGGTCATCCAGCCTTTGTAATAATAATAATAATAATAATAATAATAATAATAATAATAATAATAATAATAATAGAAGGAGGAGGAGAAGGAGCAACCTAGGTGCCATCCAGTCTAACTCATCCAGTCAAAGCGGTGGTGGGGAGGCCTTGTAGGCCATGGCAGCAGTGGCAAGAGAGGCCTAGTAGACCACACTGGTGGCAGTGGGGCTCCATGGGCCACGTGTTTCCTATGCAGGGGGAGGGGGGGACAGAGGGGCTCCACAGAGCCCCTGACTATGCTTTGCAGAGCCCTTAGGGTGCTGCGGAGCACAGTTTGAGAACTACTGTTCTAGAGTAATTTTCTGTAATCTTCCCACTTTCCCAGATGTTTTTAAAATGTCACAGTTTCTCTCCCCTCCTCCTCTCACATTCATCTTCTGTCCTCAAACTGAGTTCAAAAGACAAAAGTAGTTTGCACTCAGTTAACTCAATGAGAAGAGAAGCATGGCAGAAACTTGGCCTTCCCAACAATCTAAGGGAAATAGGAAACTGCTTCAATGGTCTCCTAACTTTCTTCTTCATTAATAACTGTTTTCCTCTTGACCAAGTTGGGATGTTGCTTGACCACACAGTTTTTATTGGTGAAATGTTGGAGAGTGTGTCACTACAGGTCTTTAGAGCTGAGTACGACAAGATATGGGTAAAATGGTGCAAGAGCCTCAACATTGCTCAGGAAACACATTTGCAAGGAATTTTAACCTGCTCCATCACTACAGATATATCTTTCATGTGAAGTTACTTATTCAAAATTTGGTGCAGTCTCTAATAGGTTACTTGTACCAAGGGTGCATTCATGGAAAATATTTTTTGGCAAAATATTTACAGCTTATCCTCTCCTTGGAAAGAAGTGGAAGATAAAGAAACAAATATTTCAAATGCATAAGATTTCCCCTGACGTTAAGTCCAGTTGTGTCTGACTCTGGGGGTTGGTGCTCATCTCCATTTCTAAGCCAAAGAGCCGGCGTTGTCCATAGACACCTCCAAGGTCATGTGGCCATCATGACTGCATGGATCACCGTTACCTTCCCGCTGGAGCGGTACCTATTGATCTACTCACATTTGCATGTTTTCGAACTGCTAGGTTGGCAGGAGCTGGAGCTAACAGCGGGTGCTCATTCTGCTTCCCCAATTTGAACCTTCAAGTTCGGTCTGCAAGTTCTACAGTTCAGCATTTAGCACGCTGCACCAAATTCATAGATGAACACAGTTTTGTTTTTGCTTTTAAATCACAAATAACAGCAGAAAGATTTGTGTGTTAAAAAGAAAAGATACTGCTGGCAGATAAATTTATTCATTCATCCACATAAATCAGTGTCATTTTCTAGCAAATATTCAGGAATTATGTCAAATCAGTGAGAGTTAAAGTATTTGTCCATGCAAAGTAATCCAAGTATTTGTCATGTGAGAATTACGATTTTAGAGGGATCATGTCCTTTTGGCTTCCACTGCCTTCACGGTTACATTTATGTAACCAAATGATTGGTCCCATGACTCTCTAATACCATGAATTCCTTTTTTTATCTCTCAGATCAACCTTCGCCTAAAATAGAAAGCAGTTGAACATTTGGTGCAGACCTACTAGTACCTTCCCATTTTGATGTTACAGTCTGTTTGGAAATCCATCAGTCACTACTATATCTCTCTTCAGAATTCATTCTAAACTAGACATGAGTTTTCATAACCCAAGACATGTTTTTTTCTTCAAAAGAAGCCTGATACTCCAAAGAACAAACTAAAATAGCTAATGTAGTCTGCTTCCTTTTAAAACTCAATAAAATTGGATATCCATCAAATGTTGGGACTTTTTTGGATGGCATACGACCCACTAATTTTGGACGCCACAGTGGATAACATGGAAATAATATTAATCGGAATCTATGTTGATGACATCAATTGTTACACTTCTTTTTAAATCTCTCTCTTTCTATGTTTTCAGTTGTTGTTGTTTTTTAGAGTAATTGGGTGTTGCATTCACAGCGGGCTGGGTCTAATTTTTTCCCCATAACATTTATTATATTGCCAATCCTTGCTTGTGTATCATTTTCCACTTACAAGGAGCATGTAGCATGTGGAAAAATATTATAATAACACAATACCAAGAGTTCAAAATAAAAAGAAAGAGGAAAAATCAAGAAGTTGAACAAAACAAGTTTTAAGGATCTAAGGTTCATTATCTTTGTTTAGCTAGTTAGCAAGTCTTTTATACAGAGAAGGGATTGTAGCACATGCAATTTTATTGTAAATCCACAGCCATAAAATGCCAATACATGTCTGGGCAGACAAAATATAAAGAAATTTCAATAACAGATTTATTTCTTTGAGCTGGTACTTCAAATCAAAGGAAGAAATTGCGTCAGTGAGCATAGTTAAAATAGTAAAGTAAAATAATAAACTCATGTAGTTAAAAAGCTGGTCTCTCAGGATGGTAGGAGACATAAAGAGATTTCCACTAAGATCTGAGCATACTGTTACCGTGATCTCATCACAAAGAGCTAAAATTGGTGGCATGTGCCAGTTTAGCCCAGGTCACCCACAGAGCCTGCCGGCTCCCATCAAACGACGCCATTGAGGCTCCATGGGTGAAGTAGGGTGGAGCTGGTGCATGCCACCACCTCAGCAACACAGGAGGTTTCCTGTGTTTCCACTGGAATCCATGATCCACATGTGCTACATGCTTCTCCCCATAGGATTGCCCTCAGCTAGAGCCAGGCAATGTGGGGCATGGGGCACTGGGTTCCCCATTCTTCCCAATGAAGCGGAGTGACTCCAACGGCCATGTGACAAGGTCTCCAGCGTGATGGATTTATTTTATACCAGTCCCTGGTGCTTATAAGATTTTTAAAATCTGCAGGATCCCATGGTCAAGAAGACTGATATTGCCAATGTCACATTAGTATCCTTGCACATCAAAATGTCACTCAGATCAAACTATCAGTTATTTTCTAGTTATGCAAATACACTGCAGACTATCATCACATGCAGGAAAATTATCCAAATGTTACTTTAAAAGTAATAAGCTTTTTTAAAATGGAAATATCTCAGACCATCTAGACTAGTGGTTCTCAACCTGTGGGTCCCCAGATGTTTTGGCCTTCAACTTCCAGAAATCTTAACAGTTGATAAACTAGATGGGATTTCTGGGCCAAAACACCTGGGGATGCACAGGTTGAGAACCACTGATCTAGACATATTTACGACCTTATCAGACAGGGGGAATTTAGCATCCTAGGATGCTTTCACCCCATCTAATGGATGGAGCCTCATGCTGGTCATCACATGACATCGTATGACTTCCAGTGGAGGCCCTGCCCCTGGGCTGTGGCGCAGGCTGGTGAGCAGCCAGCCAGCTGCAGCCAGCTGTAACAAGTTACTCTGAGCAAGAGATCATGAGTTCGAGGCCAGCTCGGAGCCTATGTTTGGTTTGTCTTTGTTCTATGTTAAAGGCATTGAATGTTTGCCTTATATGTGTAATGTGATCCACCCTGAGTCCCCTTCGGGGTGAGAATGGCGGAATATAAATGCTGTAAATAAATAATAATAATAATAATAACTGGGGTGAAAATGTCACCGGAGGCCTTCCCCACAACACGGGGGGAGCCAGCAAGGGGCCTCACCATGCTGGATGATGGGGAAAGTATCACAGAGAGGGAGCTGTGTGTGGGGTGACAGATTTGCCCCAGTGCCCTTCTCCTGTCTCAGCAAAGCCAGGTGAAGTGGGATGCTTTGCCTAGCCTTTGTAATGAGACCCAGAGCTCATCAAACACCAAATGGTAAAATGATAACTAAAACGTAACATTGCAAACAAAACAAGCCCCTGTAAATATTAAGCTGCTAATATGGGAGGGTGGAGAAGGAGACCATAAGCTGCTTCCTAAAGATGTTTACAAAATGGCTTTGTAGAATGGCCAGAACAAGCTTTTTCTTTGTTATTTTAATTTGTTAGATGACAGAAAGGCACTATTCAAAGATCTAACCTGGCTGCATACATGTTTGAAGCTAAACTAACTGTTCAAATTATAATCTTAGTAATACAATCCTGTATAGACAGCACTAACTTTTGGATGTACTGAGCTGTATTGCACACAAGCTATGAATCAGAGCAAAATAGCTCCTATATAAATATGTAAAAGAAGAGTGAATCCTGGAATATTTTTCTAATCCAATTACCAGGCAGACCATTGCCAGTGTGACTCAAGTATGTGATGATGACTGCCTCATTAAATCTAATGGCTCCCCGAGGCAGTAAAGGAATTGGATTAATAGTTTTGGTTGTCCAATCAAGCCTGGGTAACATCAGACTATTGATGTCAAAAAGTATTAAACATGAGAGTATGGAGAGAGGGAAAATTAATCTAAATTGGTTAGGAAGAGTTAGAAACCAAAGAATGACTCTAAGGCTCCTGTTTGGATTAAATCTCAGCTGCCAAACAGGTACTCTGTCAGAAAAATAGCTTTCTCCTTGTTAAATATGAAGGAAGGCATCTGTGTTAAGTGGTGAAAATGGGTTTTGCATTTATTCATTTGATTCATTGTGCATCAGTATGGCAGAATATTTGATTCCTTACTTCAGAATGAATGAATGAATGAATATATATATATATATATATATATATATATATATATATATATATATTCTGAGAAGGTGTGCTGCTTTTTTTTTGAAGCGTCAGATTCTTTTTTAAGATGAAGTCTGACACGCTTTTTCTTACCTTATGAATTTTGGTGAACACCCATTAAAAATAAGCTCCTAATCACAATTCCGTATAAACTGAAGACTGAATTGCGAAATGTACAAAACATTCACTAAGTTTTTTATTAAATGAAGTTGAAAAATTAAAGACATTGCTGAACACATATTTTAAAATTAAATATCTTCTGTGACATGTTATAAATAAATACGAAAGAAAATGTGCATGCATCCCTCTTTCTCAAGGGAAGCCATTTATTTTTCTCCCTTTCTGAAACCCATCTCCTGAACTCTAATAGAAATAACTGGCAGGGAGGAACATTTGATTTTAATTTCAAGTTGTACACCAGCTTGTCCCTAATGGCCACCTGGTATGTTATAAGTGAAACCTAAGCACTGCAGGCCTATCTCATTTCTCTTCCTTTGATTTTATTTTAGTGCTATCCACATTCTGTAACTTTATCATCTTCAGTATTCCTGAGATACCAAGAAGATAGGTACTCACTTACCATATCAGACACACCTTTTCCTTGCAGACAGCCATATTTTTCATATCAAGGAAACCTTGGGTTATGGATTTTCTAAGATCAATCTAAAACCTGATGGGTCTCTTTCCTCTTTCTTCTTCGGTCAATTTCACGTCAATCTTCTTCTATACACTTCCATACATCTCCACTTGTCTTCAGACAACATCCCATATCCACTAGACATGTTCTGAACCTACTAACCTGCTGTGGGAAGCATTTCCATCTCTGAATTTCTGCTCCATGGATGTATGCTCTTTTATTCCTATGATACTTCCCTTCTTGTGCATGGATGTTATTGCCAGCAACTAGAGTTTTAAAATCAGTACTAATGAATGAGGATAAGGAAAACAGCACTGAAGGTATCAGTTGCCTCTGTACATCAATTTCTGGGTTAAATAAACATGGTGCTCTTGTACTGATGTCCTGCTATGGGCTACCCATAAGCACCTGACTGATCACTGTTTGAACACAGTAGGTAATTCCTATGATTTATATAACTCTCTACAAAGCTGGTGCTGAATCCTAGTATATTTTGTGTTTTATTTAATGTTTAAAATAATAATAATAACTTTATTCTTGTATCCCACCACCAACTCCCCGAAAGGACTCGGGGTGGCTTACACATGCCACAAGGTGCTTAAAAACAGAATATAAAATAAAACACAATTCAAAATACAATTAAATAAAACATATATGCATATAAAACACAACTTAAAACTCAATTAAAACATTTAAAATGTTCTAGACATTTTAAATACAGTAGAGTCTCACTTATCCAACATAAATGGGCCAGCATAATGTTGGATAAGCGAATATGTTGGATGATAAGGAGGCATTAAGGAAAAGCCTATTAAACATCAAATTAGGTTATGATTTTACAAATGAAGCACCAAAACATCATTTTAGACAACAAATTTGGCAGAAAAAGTAGTTCAATATGCAGTAATGCTATGTAGTAATTACTGTATTTATGAATTTAGCACTAAAATATCACGATATATTGAAAACATTGACTACAAAAATGTGTTAGATTATCCAGAACGTTGGATAAGCAAGTGTGAGACTCTACTGTATGTGATAATTTAATACACATTAAGCAATATGTAAAATGTCCAGGATAGCAGTAACTTCCCGATCCATTTTAAACTGTGAATTTTAACTTTACATTTTATTAGCATTGCTGTCAGTCTTTGTTCTGTGTATTTTATGATATGCATTTTAAAAGTATCATTTTATCTATGTGTTTTGACCATGCTACACCCCACCTGGAGTCATGAGGCGAGGCAGGTAACAAAAACATGTATTCTTGTTATTGTTAATGTATAAATGATTGTAATAAAGTCACTCTCTTCAAACTATATTTACAGTGAAAGACATATTTAAGAAGATTCCATTTGGCCATTCTTTCTAAAGGGATTCTATGCATCTCTATACCCATGGGAATAAAATTCAAAATGTACTCTTGAAATGCAAACTTTTTCAAAAGGGCAAGCTGATTTTGAGCAATATTGACCTTGAGCTAATGGTAGCTATCGAGAAAGATGTCCATGGACATCTGTGCACAGTAATGAGTCTAATCAACCAGAGCAGGCTGTGATGAAAAAGACCAATGTCTTTGCAGACCACATAGAAAACAATGGCTGCTGAAATCACTGTGAGTGTGTCTCCAAAGGGAGGCGAAAATGCTATAAAGACTGAAGCAATCAACATGGTTTTCCTTGTGGAGTCCAAAGAAAGGAACAAAAGGCAAAATAAATGAAATTGGTGTGTTGTCTACCACTTGAAACTAAGAAACAGGTGCCGTTCATATGTGGCTACATAAAAGCTATATTCCCATAATGCAGTTCCATGTGTTTGGGGGCAATATGTGACTGTTGTAAACATTTAGACTTGACAGATACAATACTTCTATAATGTGAGTTCTGAAAAAGTGTAGTTCACAAAATGTCACAGAGGACCTGAGGATTTGGCATGGCAATTGTAATATGGCAAGGGATTCTAAGATGTATTTTTGATCCCATACTGCTTTTATTGCTACTGCTAAGATCAGTACTGCTTTTAGTATTCCTTTGGCTTATTGCATTATGGCACCGACCACCAAAGATAGTGAACATTTGACCACCCTGGGCTTGTCAACTTAGGATTTCAGTTTCTCTGAATATTCAATTAAATGAAGCTGGAGTTGCTGTACCACTCAAAACTGAGGACCTAGATATAAACACCATGAGATGTGGTTACTATAAGTATTTCAACATAGCACCATAAAGTAAATTATACATAAATTGCAATGATGAAAATGATCAATTATTCCTTAGTCTTAGGACCTCATCATATGGATGGTTTCATCCGTTTTTATCAATTTCTACACACTTCAAAGCCATATTGTTTGTAGTATAATTTATACCATTTTGTGCACAGTAAATCATTTCACAAAAAGCCTGGAAATGCACAAAGAAAGAGGAGACAAGGAGGAGTAGAGGAGATGAAGAGGAAAATAAGGAAGGGGAAGGAAAGAAGGAAAATGTCATGCTAGTTGACTGCTCTTTTTGCTAGAATGCCTTGAAGTATCTCAAGAATGAAAAAAAAAGATTATTCTTTATATATCTATACCTGAATATAAAAAATATTGATGTTTGTTTGATAGACCCCACAAACTGACTATAGATATGGGCATTATGAACAAAATAAATCCTACCAATGAAGTATCTAATTTTGAATTTTTCACAGGATCCTTACCTGTGCTCTTTATAAATGGTGCCCTCAGGTTCATGGGGGAGAGAAGTGGAACTAAAGTCTTGCTACTAATAATACTCATGGTATTCAGCACTGAGCACTACACATGACACTAGTGCTATTAAGCTTCAGTATGTGCCTGGTCTACACTCAGTATCTAGAGTTTAATAATGAGCTGCTAGCATATATCTTTTCACCTATGCCGTTTCTTACATATGCTCTATCTATGAATTGCTCCAGCCACCAATAATTGAGGGCAAGGGTGAGAAATTCAGTTCAGTTCAGTGTTTTATGGGAAATAAAATATTAAATTGTGACATTTTGCTTATACACAGAACTAACCATTTCAAAATGAGTAAGATCTTATGGTAGATCTATTTTTAATGTTCCTGGCCGATATGGAATTCACGATTGTCATATTTAATTAAATAGCATTTTAGTGCATCTTTAAATAATATCAAATGCCGATTCTATTAAACTATCCTTTGATTCAGTTTGAGCTTTTATGAGCAAGTCCATAAGCTGCTGTGTTTGAATCTGTCACACACTTGGATTCAAAGGCCCATATCGATAAACTGGAATTGCAGTACTTCTGGATGGGTTAGCTGAAAAAGTAAGACACGACACTGGTCATCATTTGTGTGGAGTTAATACAGCAGAAGAATATATAAAATGATTTTGTAAAATGGAAGCCTGACCTGAACACCTGTTTCACAGTATTTTTAAAAAGAAAATGGCTAATTTGCTTTGCATGGCAGCACATGGAACAGATGCAGCGAGGCAGAAGTTAGGAGAATCTGTTTGCTCCGATTGTTGGCCAGAGGGCAATGTAGCACAACACAGGCATGGCTGAGGGCAAATCAACAGTGCTTCAGCAGTTTCTCCTGACAGATCAAACTATGGCAAATGAGGGGGAAAATGTGGGGGGAAATCATTAGTCGCTCAACCGTTTCCAAACCAGCCTAATATTTCCACAGCATATTTCAAAGCAAATTTTAGTATTCAAACTTCTATTTTAAACTGTTGATTGACAGTTTTAATATATAATTGCTTTATGTGTTTTTTTTCATACAATCATAGAATAACAGGGGTTTTCAACCCCATTCTGCATTTCTGCTCCTGAAAGATGGTCATCCAATTTTTGGTTTAACCCCTCCAAAAGAGGAGACTTCACCACATTCCCAGGCAGTGTGTTCCATGGTTGAACAGCTCTTACCATATGCGTATCAGCTGGTGTAAGTGTAAACTACATCAGATGATGAAATTGATTAAGGGGCAGGCACTCTGACACTTCGCAAATGCTCATTGCAACAGGAAGTGTTGGAGAAAAAAATCCTCCATGACCATGAAGCTGTAAATACCTGATCCTGAAACTGGGTTGAAGCCATTCTCAGTGGTGCATATAAGCACTATCCAAGCCGCAATCCAGTTCCCTGGCATCTCATGTAATCAGCTCCACCTTCAAATCGCTTCCTCCTCTGCTGGTTTCACATCACATTAAGTGGTCAGCACAGATGTACCCAGAGACTCACCCAGGATGAAGTTACATTGTAGAATTGATGCAGTTTGACACCACTTTGACTGCATGACTCAATGCTAGGGAATCACAGGAATTGTAGTTTATAAGTCTTTAGCTTACTCTGCTAAAGAATGTTGTTGCTTCACCAAACTACCACTCCCATGATTCCATAGCATTGAGCCATGGTAGTTAAAGTGGGTCAAACTGCATTAATTCTACAGTGTAAATGCAGCCTCAGATTGAAAGATGATGGGCCCCAAATGCAGTAGGACTGTTTATCCCCTTTATTTATTCAAACAAATAATATGTATCAATACTCAAAGAACATTCTCTGTACAGATATTAAATTCAGAGTCTTAAATTGTCCATCACATCCATCACAGCATCCTTGTCTAATACCTTTCTGCACGCTTTCATACTGAGTCTTTTTCTTTCTTATTTTCTTTTGGAAGGGGTCTCTTCGAGTCCAGCACAGATAACCTAAAATGCTAGAAGGAATAAAGAGTCAATCCCATGATCCACATAAAGAAGCAATCCCTCTATTGTTGGTTTAGCTTTGTATCATCTCTGGATTTGAAAATGTCCTGAAGCTTTAGTGGTCATAACCTTGCAAAAGCTAGTGTACTGAGCAATTGTGACCTTGGGTTTTGTCACGATTCTGTATCTAATCCTTACCAAATTGGAACACCACTTTTTCCAGTGCAACCATTATGCTTCACTTCAAATCTCAATTATCTAGTAGTGTGGAAGTTTCTTCCATGTAGCGTGATCTAATGATGTTTGATTTCTATGTACATAAACTACATTCCAGCACCATGGATTCTGTATATTCATGCAGCAGAATAAGATAGGGAAATGTGGTACTGCCACCAGGGAGTAAAATGTACAGTGCAACTTTGGACAATACACAGAAGATCACCTTGGGGAATGTTTCTTCATTTTAATGTCTCTTTACAAGTGAAAATTTAGCAGAATGGGAAATGGATTATATTAGCATTTTCCTCCTTACTATACTAGACTGACTTGCAGGAAGTTGCACATAGAAGAACATCCAGAAACGACTCCCATCTGCAATTTAAATAGTAAAGCCACACCTTAGAATTTTACACCCCTGCAAGTGAAACTAATCATAGGGGTCTTTTTTTATTGAATCATCACTCTCACTTCAGAATGACTGATAGATGAGAAATATTGCAATCAGACCTGCTCACCCGTGTGTGTGCAATAGAGGTGTGCAAAACTTTGCATGTCATTTCATGCATTTAGATACCACTAAAAATGCTGGTAGCCCCCCCCCAAACCCAAACCCAAACAAATTAGTCCCTCCCCCCCAAAAAAATCAGGAAAATGTTTGTTAGTTTTGCTACTATTCCAACCGCTTTTTTCCAAGTTGATTTTCTGAAGCTGTTTTTGGCTTCAATTCCATTAATCACAGCAGCTGGCTGCATCTTTTTTTTTTTTTTCTCCTGCAAGCGGTCTCCTCTCAGTAAGATGGAGAGAAAAATATCCAAAAATTAATGCATGAACAAAACTTTCAGGAGCTTGGGAGGAATCATGCCCTAAATATGTTGTCTCATTGACCAGAAATTCAACAGGATCCCTCATGTAGTTCTTTATTTTTAAAAAAATGTTATTTGCAAAAGCTTTAATAATTTCAAAAAAAAATCAGTGCATGAGCCAAGTGTTCGGAAGCTAGGAAGGCTTACAGTTTTAAAAATTTTCTACATGTGCCACAAGTTTCATCCTGACAGCCATAAAAATGATGGAGAAACAAGCCTCTAAAGTTTTCCCCAAAGGCATCTGGTCCAACCCTACTAAAAAAAAACTTAGAACAAGTGTGGCAACTTTCATTCTGAAAGCTGTAAAACATTTTGAAAGCGCTAAGTTCTCTGAAGCTATGAGTGTGACTTCCCCGAGGTGCTTAAACTGCTTAAATTGAAAAAATGAATCCTAAAAATCAGTGGATGGCCAAATTTTTCTGAAATGTTGCAGGAATAATGCCCTATTCATTTTCTGTTGCTATGGAGAAATTCAAAAGGATACATCTTTTGGGTTTTAAAATATATATATATATATAAAAAAATTTAAAAATCTAAAAATCAATGGATGACCAAAATGTTCAGAAACTTGGCAGGTTTATAGTCATAAATGTTGCCTATGGGTTTCGTCCTGATAGCAAGAAACAAAATTATTTCAATCCTCTGAGAGAATGTGACTCACCCAAGGTGATTCAATTGGGGGGGAAAAATCCTAAAAATCAGTTAATGATCGGATCTTTCTGAACTTTGCAGTAATGATGCCCTACTCATTTTCTGTCAGTGTGGAGAAATTCAAAACAATACTTCTTTTCAATTTTTAAATCTATATATTTTTTTAAAACTTTTTGAAAATTCTAAAAATATGTGGATGGGCTGAACATTTTGAAACCTGGCAGGCTAACAGTCGTAAATGTGTCCTGCAACTGTCCCAGGTTTCATCCTGATAGCCATAAAATTACAGAGAAACGAGCCTCTAAAGTTTCCTCATTGCCACCAATGGAACAAAACTAACGAAATGATAACAAATCTTTAGAAATTCATATTCAAAATGAAATGCCCCCCCGCCCCAATTTTTTGAAATATTTTCAAAACTGATCAGATTTCTCATACCCCTAGGTGCAGTCAGAAATATGAACAAACATAATCACCAGGATATTATGTAGCAATGTATATTTTTTTCTTCTGTTGCACTGGGAATAATTTGGGAAATGATTAATTTACTTTACTATTGTCCTGATTCTGGATTTAAAATGTATAAAATAGGATATTCAGTAATTAATCTGTTATCTTCCGAATTCACCCATGTTGGAAAATGTGAAAAATGGCACTAGATTTCTCAAGCAGAGGAGTCCAATTGGCATGGTAGAAACTAAACAACAACCAGCCCCAACCACAATACACACACACACACAGGACCTAACACAAAAAAAGGAATAAGCTTAGTCTGTTTTGTAAAAAAAAAAAAAAATAATCAGTAATTTTAATTACAATGTTCTTGTTCATAATCAGATACGTGGTTTAACTGATGAGAGAAAGTGGGACATGGGGGCAAGAAAAAAGAGATGGCTATAAGAATGTAAAGAGAAGAAAGTGGGTGTGGGAAAAACAAGCAGATAGAAAGTTGCCTTAATGGAAGTAGAGCACAGGCTAAAATCCCTACAGTTACTCTAATGTTCCTTCTCCTTACAATAGTACTGTACCTTTATTTCTAAAATCTAGTACTGTAAACATGGACACATAATTCTTTGTGAGAACGTGCTCAAAAGACTGGGTTACCTTGCCATGGGGTTTCATTTCTTAATAGAAATGAAACAGAATTAAGTGAGGTAAGAATGCTTTCACAGCAGCTATTGGTACCACAGTGTGGCAAGTCTTGGAGATTGATATATTCCATTAATCAGTAAAGTGAATTCAATCTAGTACCCCTCATGAGCACCAATTCACTTAGAGAGCTAGGAGACAAATCTAACAAATGAGGAATACACATAGTAATTCTTTGTGACTTTCAGACACTTATGCACAATGCCATCTGTGGAAATCCAGCTGTTTACTTCCCAAAACCCTGTTGGTCGGTTTGACCCCTTCTCCCCACCTTATTTAACATAAGGATGTCTTTCATATTTAAGCATATATCATCCATTCAATGTCCAAATTATGTCTTGAGCTGTACAAAGTTGAAGACAAGAAAATCTTTGCTTCAATGAATCAAAGTAAATGATTCTGTTAAACTGGAAAGTAAGTCTAATACAGAAAAATGCCTGAAATGTTCAAAACCTGCTCAAATGGTAGGCAAACTATGCTGGTAGTAATCATGTAAATCTAAACTAGTTGATGGCTGAAATCCAGCTGGCAATATAATGGATGGGATGTAGTGAGAAGCTAAGTAGAACTGCTGGGTGAAGTAATTAGAGACGACAAGAGCATGAATTGACCTAAAACCACCTTGTATTTATCTGTTCACATAGTATTTTCTCTCTCTTCTGATTCTCAGGCGGATCATTTTGTTTTTGAAAAACCTGCTCATACAACTGTAAGGAATATACAGAAGCACTGGAAACAGTGTGTGTTGTATAGGTATCTGTTTTATACTATATTGTTTTCAGTGTACATTGAGTAGAGAAGCAGTCACAGTGTATCTATATCTATATGTATTAATCAAACTATGTATATATGTTTGTTGGATTGGACGTTTTACTTTCTTGGAAACTTTGGAATAATGGATTTCCTAAGCTGATTTTTCAGATTATTGTTTTGTTTCTTTTTCACACTAACATTCATTCTGATATACGTGAGGAACTTAGATTTCAATCAAAAGAAGATGAACATTGGAAGTTCAACCACATGTTTATGGTCTGAAAGTGAAATATTTCAAGTATCTCTGATAATTTTGTCTTTGTCATATATAATCCATCACTATGAAAAACACACAATAGCTATAAAGAATTATAATAACCACACTGCTGAACTGCCCATTTTAAAAACATAATAAAGAAGAATAGACATTGATAAGGAGGAGGAGGAGGAGGAAGCAAATTGAGGCCTAAATCTATTTGATAATTCAAATAAAACCCATTGAATAAATGGAACTTATGTGAGTGTTGATGTTAATTCATTGGTCTTACTCTAGGAAAAAATAGTCATGTTTCCAAGTGCTCGATGGATGCTATTTTATTTTGGAAAAAGCCTAATGTGTTTCAGCCTACATATATTTCAATAGCCTCCTTCAAGAGTTACATAAAAGCGTAAATATAACTATAAAAGGACAGTACAGAATCATATAAAGAGACATACATAATATACTGCAATATATATCATAGTAACTTTTGTATATTGCTTAAAGCCTGTATATACCAATATGATTTTGAGCTGTTACAATGTCTTTAGCAAAAAAAAAAGACTCTCATTTCAATTCCAGGGCAGAAATAAAAATGTGAACTGTGCTCAAGGTATTTTTTAATGTTAGCAGACGGTCCAGAAAAGAGGGAGAAAGAAGCAGGAGTAAGAGAGCTTTCAAGGACATCTCATGTACATATGCTAGAAAATGTTTTGAGTGCATTTACAAAGTGAGAGGGGATGCAGTTATTCATTTAGGCTGGATGTACACTGCTATATTGACAGTGGAGACTCACATAATGCAATTAAACTGCTTTATATGCGTTTACACTGACCATAATATACAGTTTCAAATAGCATTCAATAAAGACCTAACATTCAAGGATCATTCCTACTGGACAGATGTAACTAGAAACCCCTGTGTAGGAAGTAGGAATACCAGGCTTAATACAGATTTTGTTTTTTTTTACTTTAAGGCCAAACAGATTTAGAAGCAGGATGACTACCGTAATACTCTGTGACATTGTGGAAAGGCACATATCTTCCCTTAGCTTTCGACTTTCAGTTGCAGATGCTCCTTTCAAACATGGCTTTTGGCTCCCCAGTGGAGCACAGGGAGAAACAAAAACAGACCTGGGCAATTCTCTAATCCTCTCTCTACTCTCCCTCTCTGCCTCCCCCTGTGCTACAGCAGAAGGTTTAAAAGTGAAATGCAAGAGAAAACACAGAAATATTTATGCTTGATGCATTCAAGGCAACACTGGACCTTTAATCCAATTTTCGTCATCACAATTCACAAAAGTTGTAGACAAACATAATGTCAATATGAAGCAAGACAGAAGGCCCTTCCATACAGTCATATAACCCAAAATATCAAGACAGGTAATTCACAATATCTGCTTTGAACTGGGTTATCTGAGTCCACACTGTCAAATAAATTAGTTCAATGTGATTTTATACAGCTATGTGGAAGTGGCCTCAGATCACACCCAGTAGATGTATCTGTCCTGACCACTAGATATAGTTTGTTCCTTTCTGGTGGGAGTGTATGGCCCCATTTGCATTATCATATAATCCAGTTTTTGAATCCAGATTATTTGCTTTGAACAAGGTTTTGCGGACGAATGGTTCAAGTATTTTATATTCTATTGTTTTAAATGTATTTATTGTATTTTGTTAAATTATCCAATTGTTTTAATTGCTTATGTTTTATCTTTTTGTATTGTATATTGGCATTGAATTTTTGCCAGACTGTGAGCCGCCCTGAGTCCCTTCAGGTGAGAAGGGCGGGATAGAAATAAGGAAAATAAATAAATAAAATGGCAGTATAGATCCAGCCTCAGTTAGTTATAGAGCTCAAAAGCCCTCACAGCTGTTAATTTCCATTGCAGTTACATTACTCTTCTGTTACATAAATATCCACTTTTAGAGAACTTTATTTTAACAACTTCATTCTATAATCTTCTGGGCTGTGGTCCAGAACATGTTCTACTTTTATCCATTTTATAATCTCCTATACATCAACAACAAATCAGATTCACCATTTCTTCTATGTGATATTCCTCTTCAATCAAATTATAAAACAACTATTAAAAGTAAGTAAAAATGTTAGCTATGCAACAAAGGAAATATATTATCTCTTAAGTTAAAATCATAATGTAGTGCAGTTATACCTTTATTATTGGGGAAATAAACTCATTAAAAAGTAACTAGTGATTAGCAGCTCATTGCTTCAAAGCTGTGATTCCTCTACTCATAAATATCCAATCCTAGACAAAAATCATTCATAATGCATTTCCTTCTGAACCAAGCTTATCCTCCTTGGCTATTAATAGAAAACAAAACATGCACGCATATGTTACATTTATGCCACATCCTTTCTCCAAGGAGTTCATGTTTGTATACACCGATTTCTTCATATTCCCACTGTGAGACAGAAGAGGCTGGAAAGCAGTAACTAACCTAAGGGCATCTTAGTGAACTTCATGACTGAGCAGAGATTTAGACCTGGGTCCTTTGAATCTTTGACTAGCATTTACTTACCTGGACAATTGCTAGAAAATATGCCACATGGAAGGGTATGCTTTTTATTACCTCCATGGTAGGAGACCAAAAGTCTTTGCACGAGGCACTAGTTTCTGGGACCCAGTATGTGATGGGTGCAGAGTGTTAGGTTGTTAAAGGCCTTGCTGTCTCCCCCAACCCTTGCCTTTTTCAATCATCATGGTGCAGGACTGAGCATTGTGGTGAACTGTTTTTGAGTTTGGGTGTGTGTGTGCACATATGGGGGTGCATGTGGTGTGTTTTACTAAATTGTCTCTGAGCCAGTTTGTAGATTTCCATCTACAAATGCCTGGAAATCCGGAAGGTCCAAAATCAGCTGCAGTTGACCAGTGTATGGTTGCTGCAGAGCTGGAATTTGGGGTACTATGTGCAGCACTTATGGAAACAGGACCATCACAGGAATACCTGGATGCAGGAACCAGATATGGCACCCTCAGGAAGGTCAACATACACCTTTACCCCGAGAGGGAATTGCTTTCCCTTTTTTCCCCCCTCGGCAATGATTCCCCTCACTGATTCTCATCCTATGGGCTGCTTCTGTTCAGCACATTTCTCCCAACGCAGTAAAAAAACCAAAATGTTTCTGTATGTTGGATTGATTCAGCATGAGGGGAAGCTTTGAGGATGCCATGGAAGCTTTTTCATGGTTTCCAGGGTTTCTGTGGAGATTGTCAGGAGAGGAACTAGATCTCTTTAATCTGATAGGGATGAAGAGGTTGTATAGAAGCAACCATAGTTTGGTTGTATGTGTTTATGATTCTGTTTCCAAAACTGACATGGGACAATCTCAACAAGCATTGGATGAAAAGTTTCTAGAAAATCATTATGTATAACCACTGAGAAAAAAAAAGAAGACAACCTGCTTAAAACTCTGTAATAAAACTCATCTCTTTATGCATTCATTTTTAGAAGTCTCCAAGGCTAAATATACACTAGATGTTCTTTTACAATGCCTGGTACTATGTGTGCTTTATCTTTAATAGGCACTAACTGGTTTAGCTGCAGGGTAACATCAGGCTAATCAAAGGTCACCTAAGTCTTGTTTGATGTTGAATGGGAGCTGACAGCATCCTGGTCTCCTAGCACACTATATGTAGGGATATATTTTCCCCTCCGTAGCAGCCACGGCCATCAGAGACTGACTTGTTATGCTGACTTTCAAACTCTTTAGCTAAAGTCCTTTAAAACTGTACAAAATAAGATAACTTTTGAAATCTCATTCTAGGACAATTTTAGTCATTCAAGAAGGAATCTCTTTAAAAGACTTCCAAGCCTTTAAATAGCATCATCATCAAACTGGTCTTACAATAAGGTTATGTTAGTTTTATGTAAAACAACAATAAACAGAAGCAAGGCATTTTTCTTTGTATCTTTATTAATGCTCTGTCTCTCCTCTAAAACAGGGACTGAACAAGGCTTATAAATTAAAAGAAATGCAGTATAGTTTTTTAAATAAACCAACAAATATCGATATTAAATTAGAATTAGACTATTAGCATCACTAAAAACAATTTAAAACATGCAATTAAAATGTTAGAATGCAGTTAAAACAGTTCAATAAAATGATGCAGCTCTCGCTCAAGAGCCCTTAAATCCCAAATGCCCAGCAGAATAAAAAAATCTTTTCCAGCTGACAGAAGGAGAGTAAAGAGAAGGCCATTCAAATCCCTCTAGAAAGGAGGTTCCAGGTCTGTTAAGAAGGGCCTACATTGCCACAGTTCACAGAACTGCAGAAAGAACAACTATAAAGCTGTGTAATGAAAACTGTGATGATATTTTCTGCTACTATCTTGACTTCTAGACATGGATTATTCCTCAGTGACTGGTGTTTGTGAGTCATGGCCCACCTGGGTATTGCCATGACAGACAAAGTGCATCACCAAATAAGAGCACAAAGTAAATGCCGATTCTTGCAGAAATAGCAGGTGCTGAGCCACAAATGCACACAGTGACTTTTCCACAAAATGAACTTGAAATACAGACTTCATAGTGATTGACAGTTATCTCTGTGTGTTGAGACATCATTCACAGTAAAGATGAGAAAATTATTAATTCTTAATTTGCAAGTGTTTGCAAGTTAGGATTTCTATGGATTAAGACAGAGGGTCCCCAGATGTTTTGGCCTTCAACTCCCAGAAATCCCAACAGCTGGTAAACTGGCTGGGATTTCTGTAAGTTGTATTAATGAATTAATTTATTCATTTAAAACATTTATATTCTGCCCTTCTCACCCCGAAGGGGACTCATGCCGGAGTACATCATATATACGGCAAGAACTCCATGCTGGGACATAAAATAATTATAAATATACACAAACATTAAAATCAGCTATTTAAACCAACTCAGGACACCATGGTGGCTCCAGTCAGCAGAGTAGGCCAGAATACCTGGGGACCCACTGGTTGAGAACCATTGGATGAAGATTTCTCACTAGAGTGGATTGGTCTTCAAACAAAGATCACCTCTGAATACAGGATTACTTTTGGTAGTCCCATTTTCCTTTTTAAAAAAGAACATAATATGTACAGTAGGGCACATGGCCAAGTAGCCTATGTTTATACAAGTTGTAGGGGTTTTTTGGGCCCCTAGTGGTGGCGCAGTGTGTTAAAGCACTGAGCTGCTGAACTTGCAGACCGAAAGGTCCCAGGTTCAAATCCGGGGAGCGGAATGAGCGCCCGCTGCTAGCCCCAGCTCCTGCCAACCTAGCAATTCGAAAACATGCAAATGTGAGTAGATCAATAGGTACCTCTCCGGCAGGAAGGTAACAGTGCCCCATGCAGTCATGCCAGCCACATGACCTTGGAGGTGTCTATGGACAACGCTGACTCTTCGGCTTAGAAATGGAGATGAGCACCAACTCCCAGAGTCGGTCACAACTGGACTTAACAGGGAAAACCTTTACCTTAGGGGTTTTTTTATCCTCACTGCAATTCTCAAATATTTTTCTGTCCACTTGTTCCATGTCTGATTAGGAATGTAGCATAAAACATCAAACAAAGATCAGAAAGACAGTAATTTAAAATGCCATTCTTTTTCTAATAGCTAGTGCATATTATCTCAAAATTATGCTAATAACTAAGGAAATCTTAGCTCCATGAAGATTGATTTAATTAATAGACTTGTCTTCAAAGCATTTAAATTGTTTTGAGATGTTTATTATTTGACTGAAAATGTGCAGTTTGCCTGAACTGGGACCAACTCTCTTCTATGGCACTGGAGCTCTGCATTCCCTCCTCTAATCTGTTTCCCCAAACACTCAGTCCAGAATCTCTGGAATACTCTTCTCCATTTGCATTTCTTACGCCATCACTAAGATTGCCTAGTCATGTTTGGAAGCCTTTACGCTCTTCAGTTCTGTGTAGGGAATGTGAAATCTCAGTCTCATTTTTTAAAAGGAATTCTACCAGAATTCTTTGTCCATCCCAGTTTCACAATGAGTCACAATCTTCCTTCCACCTTTTCATCGGGGAAAAAAGGTGTGGATATTTGCAGGCATTTGTTCTCTGAAGTATCTCATTAGTGAATGGAATATTGGAGAAAATACAAATGTATCTAATTAACTGTATAAATTGTACTGCTCTTAGGATTGTGTTTGCAATGTTCATTTAGGTTGGCACCATAGAATGCAGAGAGAGAGAATGAAATTATTTTTCACCCAAATCCAAGGGTGTTTTTAACAGCACTCTATTGTTGTATAGATAATACTGATTTTGTATTGTCGAAGGCTTTCACGGCTGGAATCACTGGAGTGTTGTGAGGTTTCCAGGCTGTATGGCCATGTTCTAGCAGCATTTTCTCCTGACGTTTCACCTGCATATGAGGCTGGGATCTTCAGAGGATCTGATGGTAGTAAAGCAAGCGGAGTATATATACCTGTGGAATGTCTGTGGTGAGAGCAAGAAACTAAGTGTGAAGTGTGAAACCTGATTTGCAAGTGTTTAAGTGAGATCCTGGAAGGAAAAAGGAAGAGGGGACGGCCAAGGGCAAGATGGATGGATGGTATCCTTGAAGTGACTGGCTTGACCTTGAAGGAGCTGGAGGTGGTGATGGCTGACAGGAAGCTCTGGCCTGGGCTGGTCCATGAGGTCACGAAGGGTCAGAAGCGACTGAATGAATAAATAAATAACACAAGTGTGATCTATCCATTAGCATGTGAATAACTGAGAAGATTGCATTAGTCAATAGTAAGGGCAATGCCTGGAAATAGCCACCAGGCCTTTGTTCCCTTGGAGTTTGGTAGCCAGATTTTGTTCATTTTCATGGCTTATTTCTTTCTGTTGAAATTGTCTATATGCTTGTACAAAATGGTTGTCAGAGTGGTCGAGAAATTCTGTGTTTTCAAACAGTATTCTGCTCCCAGCTTGGTTTATCATGTGTTCTGCTATTGCTGATTTTTCTGGCTGAAGTAGTTTGCTTGTTCTAGGTCTTGCAGCGCTTCTGATGTCTGCAGAACATTAACCCTTCACATTTGGTTAAAAGACATTAGTTCTTTCTCCTACCCTGGACATTATATTCGCCACTTGTTTTACAACCATCAGATCCTCTGAACATGCCAGCCACAGATGCAGACGAAATGTCAGGAGAAAATGCTGCTAGAATGCGGACATATAGCCCAGAAATTGCACAACACACCAATACTGATTTCATTTTAATAAAATACTTAGGATAGTTTTCCATATTCTAGAAAGCTCGTGCAATCTATTTTTGGGTTGCTGTGAGTTTTCCGGGCTGTATGACCATATTCCAGAAGCATTCTCTCCTGGTGTTTCGCCCACATGCATGCTCAGAGGTTGACAGGGTTGAGTCTATTTTTGGTTTCTTTCAGAAAATGTGTAAGTAAAATTCATTTTCAATGGCATTTGATAGGGTTGTTGTTTCTGAGTCCCCTTCAGGAAATAAATAAATTTCTAAATTGCACCATTTTTAGAATGTTTTTTCATAGGTTAGTGTTGATTTTTCATTATTCATTTGTTACTAACTTTGTAGGAGTAGGTAACCTCATTTGTTACTAATCTAAGGTAAATAACACATTTAAAATAGAACATCTATATAAATAAAAACGTAATGTGCCATTTTACTATGGAGTAAACTGCAAAACCACTGAACCAAATCACACCCAATTTGGCCACAAAAGACATAGTCATCCCAGTCTATGTCTTTCAAACAAAAAACCTAGAAAAATAAAGCCCAAATTAGAGGACAAGAAAGAGCTGTTTTCCCCCTTTAGAAACGGCTCAGAAAGGTAGGCCCTTTAGGCCCTGCCCACTTTGTATCCTAGCAATTCCCTCAGCCAAAATGATACACCGAGCACAGGCAGAGTGCACTTAGGCCTCATCCCCACTGCCTATAAAATACAGATTATCGGATTTGAACTGGATTATATGGCAGAGTAGACTAAAGTCCCTCCCACACAGCTATATAACCCAGAATGCCAAGGCAAATAATCCACAGTATCTGCTTTGAACTGGATTATCTTGAGTCCACACTACCATATAACCCAGTTCAGTGTGGATTTTATACAGCTGTGTAGAAGGGGCCTCATATAATCCAGTTCTAGGCAGATAATAGAAGATTATATATATCATATATAATAATTACTGTGGTATAATAATACAGAACAATATAATCCCTAAAATCAGGACAGTAAATAAAGAACTGCACTCTGAAAACAGGGAAATTCCAGACAGGAAAAATCAGGGCTAGCTAACACCTCCCAACAAAGGATTCCCCCAGGCAGGAAGTAACCAGGCTTTGAAGCTGCAAGGTCATTAAATGCTAATCAAGGTGACTACTTGCAGCATTCATACTTGCCGCACCTAGACTATTGATTGCCATGCAACCTGGGCAACCAAGGATTCCACAAGGTAGAAAGCGGCCAGGCTTGCAAGCAGCAAGACTATTCAGTGCAATTCAAGCTGGCCAAACAATGATTCCCCTACAAAGCAAGTAGCCAGGCTTAAAAGCGGCTCTTTGATTGAGGGTGCTACTCCAGCTTGCCAAACAAGGATTCCCCTAGCTATAACACAGCCAGGCATTGAAGATGCAAGGCTATTCAGTGCAATTCAACCAGACCAACTAAGGATTAACCTTGGTAAAAGGCAGCCAGGCTTTGAAGCAGCGATACTACTCTGTACTATTGAAGCTGACCAACCAAAGATTCCCCTAGGTAGCAAGCAGACAGGCTTTGAAGTAGTGAGGCTATTCATTGTAATTCTAGCAGCCAAAAAACCCCCCATTCCCCTAGAACACGAGTACCCAGCTTTCCAAGCAGCAAGCTTATTCCATTGCATTCTAGCTCATCAAAAAAGGATCCCCAAAAGAAGAAAATAGCCAGGCTTTGAGGCTGCAAGGCTATTCACTGCTATTCCACCTGGCCAACAAATGATTCCCATAAGCTGCAGCAATGCATGGCTGGGCACAGCTAGTTATTAATAAAAATAATTAACACAAAAACACTTATTAATATATAACAATGAATGAGTTGTTCAACACAAACTTCATTCTCCTAGTTAAGTTAAGCTGAAAAAATATTTTAGTATTGAAACTGATGCTAATAACAATGAAAAACAGATGAGTAAGGTTTTTGTTTAAATTGATACGTTTTCTGCAAAATTTCAAAAAAGGAGAATATTATTTCCAATCAGAGGCGGTCCAACAATGAGGCGAATTAGGCAGTCGCCTGTGGCGCAAAACATACGGGGGCGCAGTTGAGACTGCTTTTTCTGTTGATTTGTTGTAAAACCTGATGTTTTGGTGCTTAGTTTGTAAAAACTTAATGTAATTTGATGTTTAATAGGCTTTCCCTTAATGCCTCCTTATTTTCACTTATCCAACGCTTTTAATTTTCAGTGATTGGTTTGGGGGGGGGGGGCAAAATTCTGTTCGCCTACACTTGAAAAATACCTAGGGCCGGCTCTGTTTCCAATAATGAAACTGCTGGCAAAGTCTTTCCTATTGCTAATGAGCTCTTTCTGCTGTTACAGTGCTCTCTTCCCTTCTTCAAAGTTTTATTTGTTTCATTTGATTTTGTTTACTATGGGGGACACTGGTAGGGCAGACTGGCAAGTAGGTGGAATAAACCTTTTTGATTTGGCTCTAATGGTGCTTGGTTCAGTAACAAATCAAGTTCAGCCTTTTACTGTGTAGAACTTTGCATTTTGTATACTTTACTTCCATCATACATCCATTTGTACTTGAACTTCTAGTCAAAATACAGCTTTAGATTATTGGCCATTTTCACATCTAATGCAATGAACTTCCTTATATAAAAACTTCCAGGATCTGCCTGTTCTTCCCCGGCTTTTCTTAAAATCTTATGTTATCTTTTGTGACTTCTTTATTTCTTCTGATGTACAAGTTCAGATACTGGATGAGCCATATGTCTCGCAGTTCTTTTTATGTACTATGACTCCATGCTGGCTTGGGTTTCTGAGTGTTGTTATCAAAATACGTTATGTTATCAAGCACTGGGTTCTTGTCTCACACTTTGACCTCTTATTTTGTGCTGTAGCTTAGCATTCATCAAAGAATGAGTCTTTCTTTCTTCACAATTGACATTAAAGCTATGTTTTGATCCCTTATATATAGTATGAATCATCCACACATCATGGCACCTGTTCCTTTAATGTCATTAGTCATGTCTTTTATGGATCTATGAATTCTTCCTCTGTGCTTCCCTCCACTTTTTTATCTTCCTAATGTAAATTGTCATCGCTTTTGCTAAAGAGGACAATGTCACATCCCTACTCTGTACATCATCTAGAAAGTGTTTGGTCTGTATACATATTCAGCATTAGACATTGCTGGCTAGGTGTGAACCTTTTGAAAATGATGGAAGACAAAAATGTACAGTCTGTGATAAATGAGATGAAATCTGCAATAAGCAGAATCAAATTACTATAAAAATGAAAAAAAAAATCCTGAAATGTAAGCAGAGCAGGAACACAAGGATGTACACATAGAACAAAGAAAGAGTAAGTGTTATAGAGAAAGCTACCAACTTATTTGCTTTCTTTCCCTTCCCCCCCTTTCTATTCCTTTTTTTGTGAAAGAATCTAGAGACAGATCCGCATCCAAAGTAATTTATTCAGGCAATATATTATACAAGGCATGCCTAAGAGAGGTGAGATAGAAGGTTGTAGAACTCATCAACAACAGCAATGTGCAAAACAACAATTCAACAGATTCAGGGAGTTTTAAAGGACTCAAGTGTGAAATTGCAGGATGAACAATCCAAAAAAAGGCTTAATCTATTATTAACATAATAGAGAGTAACTGAAAATGTAAAAGCAAGTGGTTAATGTAAAAGCAAAAATAATGGCAGGAACAATAGGTCTTTGGACACTCTTTGTTTCCCTGTCAAAGACTGGCATACTGAATTGTTCTTTCTGATTAGATGATTTATTATATCTGACTCTCACAAGGCATTTGATTTGAAAGCTCCACTCAGCCTGACTGCACAAAGACGAACAGATGTAGTATCCACTGCTTTGTTTTTGAGCTGAACTGGAAGGGAAATGTGGCAACATGTTTGTGCAGCAAAACATTTCTTCTGTCATGAGGTATCTCTTCTGAGTAAAACTTATTAGAATCACACTCTCCTAGTCAATTTTACTCACAGCAGGTGCCAGCCATTGTAGGCTAGAATGTTATGTTTCCTATTCTCTCACTGCTCATAGTACAGCTGCATTAAAGTAAGTCGAGATGGCTTTAAAAAAGCTTTGTCAATACATGTGTGTTTGCTGGGCTGTGTACCTTAGTTATTGATACATGTTGTTAAGACATTGTTTTTTTCAGCATTGGCTTTTCAAAATTCAATATGGCATTCTGTACCCTCTAAGTCCCCATTAAACAAAGGGAACTAAGATGTATGATTGTAGAACATATGCCAAGGCCATTTATAATTCATAACTAATGAATTAATGTCATATCTAATGCTACCATCTGTTGAAAAGGTAGCAGTAAGAATACAATCCCCAATATGGCAGTATGGTAAACAGTTAACATGTAGTTTATGTGGGAAACAACCTTTTATTTGGCAGTTGAGTTTCAAAGAAGAACAATAAATGAGTGACTAAATTTTTATGTAGTAACTGGGACCTAAATTACCACTTGATTCAGAGATATGATTATATAATTACCACTTAATGTGTTAATTAACTTTGTAATCCTTTGCACTTTGAACTTAAGATTTAGGATTTTATCTTACTTGAACCAGGAAATACCTTTCCTGTAGACAACCCATGGGTTTTGGGCACTCAATATATCCTGAATAGTGGATAGCAGATCGCACTCATGGTTCTCTCCTTCCTGTATCTTATAAAATAAGATGCTTTGATTGATCACATGGCAGGCAACTGACTCCTTCCAACCTGTCAGATCCCCCCTTTTTTCTCAAATCTTACGCAGATATGCACTTTTGAGGCTTCAAGAGAGCGCTGTTGCAGCATTTCAAAGGAACTGACTTCTATGTCACTGAGTTCAGTGGTGCTTCCTTTTGACTAGACACACATAGGATTACACAAGCTGGAAAGAATTGAAGAAAAAATATGGAATTATTGGGGAGCTATGTATTGTGAAAACATAGTACTAGTGATGTTTTTAATCTTGCTGCTGCTGCTGCTCAGTCGTTTAGTCGTCTCCGACTTTTCGTGACCTCATGGACCAGCCCACGCCAGAGCTCCCTGTCGGCCGTCACCGCCCCCAGTTCCTTCAAGGTCAAGCCAGTCACTTCAAGGATACCGTCCATCCATCTTGCCCTTGGCCGGCCTCTCTTCCTTTTTCCTTCCATTTTCCCCAGCATCGTGATCTTTTCCAAGCTTTCCTGTCTCCTCATGATGTGGCCAAAATACTTCAGCTTTGCCTCTAATATCCCTCCCTCCAAATGAGCAGCCAGGCATTATTTCCTGAAGGATGGACTGATTGGGTCTTCTTGTGGTCTAAGGCACTCTCAGGATTTTCCTCCAGCACCAGAGTTCAAAAGTGTCTATCTTCCTTCGCTCAGCCTTCCTAATCTTGCTAAGACTTAGATTTTTAGAGTTGGGTTCTAGACCTGACATAATAATTGGCTTTGTAAAATGTAATAGTCAGTCCATGTTTCTGTGGACATCTGTCCCATTTTCTGCCTCATCTGATTATTTTATTAGCCAGACTGGACAACTATGACTCTCAGGTGTTTCAGATAGAAACTCTCATAATCTGTCATATTTGTCTATTCTGATTAGGTGCAATGGGTGTGCTAGTCCAAAAACATTGGTAAAGATCCCAATAATAAAACATTTTAGAAATCTAAAGGACAATACAAAACACAATGGAAGGAGCAAGGTCAAGGAAACCCGTGACAGTCTAAAAAGAATCTTAATAGGACTCAATGTGAAAAAGAGGGGGATACTAAGCTGGGGTTGAATACCTCAGATCCATGAAAAAAAGATAGTAACTACCACAGTATGGGGAATATGTGATTTGTATCATAGAAAGGAAAAATGGGTTGCTAAAAAAGTGGTATGAGTGTGTATGTGCTTTCAGGCTGCCTGTCAATTTATAACAACCACATGTGCTGAAAGGGGAAAAAAGATAAATGTAGTAATAAAAATATATTCCCATGGTTAATGTAATAAAATAGCCTTTGTTTTTTTAAAACATGAACAAAGTATTGAGTGACTTCCATTGTGTGTGTTCTACCACTGCCCTATAGAGAACTGTTCTAGCTTAATGGTAGGTACTGTGTTGCGCAAAATACATTGGGTTTAATCCCTGGTATCTTCAGGTGAGTCTGGGAAAGACTCCGATCCAGTACCTTGGACATACACTATCAGTTAGAGTAATAGTATACTGGAGAGACCAATGAATTTTCCATATCTTCACAATTTGATAGTTATTCTGCTGTAAGTCTTCCAAAACAATACTACACATCATATCTGGGAACAAGTCCCACTTTGTTCCACATGTCTTCCAAATGAGAGTGCACAGCCTTGCAGCCAAGTATTCTAAAAATAATCTTATCAAAGCTCTTTAAGCAAGGAGCCTATCGAAAGGAAAATGTCTTTATAGCAGGATTTTTCTGCTTCACTTGTGACTCAAAGATTAATCTAGAGCAAAAGTATTTTTAAGCATAAGCAAATTAAAGGGCATGCCTTAATATTTTTTCACAATCACATAAAAAAATAAACTTAGCTTGCCAATTTAAGAATATTGTAAATATGGAGCCAGTTTATTGCATATATCTATTTTACTGCTTAATGGGGGTAAATCCTTAATAGGAGAGTCACCAAGCTATGATGTGTAAAGGAAATAATGTTCATTACTATTGTTTACTGTCAAGAAACCTTTAAATATGGAAAAGCCGGATGCAGTTTGTAGCTTCTAGGTTTTGCTGAAATCAGTAGAAATGAAAACGTACAACTGAAGCCTTGAGTCTTGATGCTCTGAATGAAATGTAGGTTAGACTTATTGTGCTGTATTCATCTTTGCAACATAGAAATTCAGATATCTTCCTGGCAATAAGGAAGGGTACCTGCTCTTTCTGAGGGCAGTTCCAGACAGCACTTTAATGCTTGTCCAATTGGGTTCTAAAGTGCATGCTTTTCTGGGGGGTGTCCAAATGCCGTGCCGAGCTTTCTAGCAGAGCACTGGGACACAAAAGAAAACACCTTAAAAAGCCTTAAAACCAGGGTAATAACTCATGCAGCAGCTATTTTCCCTTCTCTGGAGCTCTTCTGGCTCATATCAATGATGCACCTACAGAAGGGGGAGGAGGAAAATTGCTTCTGTTGGCGAGACATTGGTACAAGGCAGAAGAGCTTCGGAGAAGGGAAAATGGCTGCTGTGTGAGATATTTCCCTGTTTTAAGGCTTTTAAAGGTGTTTTGAGAGGGGGTGAGGCTGTCTTGGGTTTCTTGGGCTCCAGCAGCCCAAATATCCCAAGACAATTGTGTGGACTGGAGCTGGAAGTTATGCGATGCGCTCCTCAGACCCAATCCACATAGCCCCCGCAATTGGAAAGACACGGTTCTTTTGAAAGTCCTGCATCTTTCCAGCTGATAAATTACCTTAGGACAAAGCAGGGTTTTCCTGCTTTGTCCCGAAATCATTTGTGTTTACCTGAGGAGTCGTCTGGACACCCCTCTTAAAGAAGCAGAAACTCCCGCTTCTAAGGGGCTGTCTGGATGCGTCCTGAGTCTACTGAATACATACATCTACCCATGGAGGAAGTGAACAAATCCTGATTTTGAGTGTTGCAATTTTCTGTTTGGGCCATTGTGGTACATGCAGACATAGGACACATGATGCACACAAGCCGCTTTTTCCAATTTATACTTCATCAATCTCTGAAGTAACTGAAGTAATTTTGCTGACTGAGCAGGAAAGGTTGCTCATCTACCCAAGTCAACAAACACAGTAAGCAAAGCTCATCAAGGGTGCTTCCAGACTATACTTAAACCCACTTTGGAGTGAGTTTAAGTCCCCTCCCCCCCATTTGCCTGTCCCCATGGCATCCCAAAAACTTTCAGGATGGCATTGGGGCACCCAACCCCCCCCCCCCCCCCAAAGCCTTAAAAATAAAGGAAAACTTACCAGGCCACCATTAAGCCTCTTTTCAGGCTTCTTGGAACATACCAATGACGCACCAGGAGCCGGGGGGCAGAAGTGATCCCCCTGCTTCCTGGTATGTCATTGGTACTTTCCAGGAGGCCCGCAGGAAGACCTAATGATGAACTGGTAAGTTTTCCTTTATTTTTAAGGCTTTTGGGGGATGGGGTTGGGAAGGGGAGGAGTGCTTTCTTTGATTCCCTTGGTTCATAGGCCCCGAAGTAGTGTATTGGGCTGTGGTGACAGACTACTGGTACTGCAGAAGAAGTCCCAGTAATCTGACTGCACTGGCCCTATACTCCATTATACCAGGGCCGTTCAGGAAGGTCCAGGTCTAATGGAGTATCAAGGTAATTTGGGACAAAGCAGGGTTTATTTGCTTTGTCTGAAATTTCTTTGCTTTTACCTGAGTCATTGTTTGGATGCCTCAGGTAAAAATCCAACAGGGCCTGGGATAGGTGACTTGTCTGGAAGGACCCCAAGTCATCTTGACACGTGAGAGTGTATCTCCAAGGAGTGTCTCTCTCCCCACCATCACAATGGAAAAAAATTACTTGTGATTTGCTACCTATTGATTAAAAACCCAAGTCTTCTTCCTGAGGCAACTTATACTATGTCAAGAAGCCTGATGCAGTTGCCCAGGTCATCCTGACATGAAGAGAGGCCATGACATGAAGAGGGGGAGGATGGGAAGGAACTGTGGAATGTTACAGAGAAAACAGCATCTGGCAGTGTTTTGGGAATCAAAAGTATAGACTTTGAGAATGCAAACTGGCAGGGGGTAGGGAATGGGGATTAGTTTCTAGGTATATACCAGGGGCAGGAGAAAGGATTGTTAGAACTGACTTCCTTGAATGCTGGCAAGAAGAAAATATTATTTCCAGTGATCTTTATTGTGAGTGGGTCTTAATTCTAAAAGTTTCAGTGGTTGTTGAAATTTAGTCTAACCAATACTTGAATTCTATTGTGTTTTCAGAATTGCAACTCTGCAGCCTGTCCTACATAGACATGTCATCAACCATTTTATAGACAGAAAGAAGTCCCATGCTTGAGTGTGTTTGCTCATGTCCAGACAAGCAGTTGAAGTGCCAATAAAATGTAGACTCAGATCTGCCACAATGGGTTGAAACCTGATAACAAAGTACACACTACTAACACTACAAATCTAGATAGTAGAGTCTCACTTATCCAACATAAACGGGCTGACAGAATGTTGGATAAGCGAATATGTTGGAAAATAAGGAGAGATTAAGAAAAAGCCTATTAAACATCAAAATAGGTTATGATTTTACAAATTAAGCACCAAAACATCATGTTATACAACAAATTTGACAGAAAAAGTAGTTCATAACACATTAATGCTATGTAGTAATTACTGTATTTATGAATTTAGCACCAAAATATCACAATGCATTGAAAACATTGATTACAAAAATGCGTTGGATAATCCAGAACGTTGGATAAGTGAGACTATACTGTACATTGATGTACCCAATGTTAGACATGCACTGAAGCAAAATTCTCATCCATTCCTAATTACAACTTTCTGCTTTTGGATTATATTAGCTATGGCAACAATCTTCAATATGGATCATGACCTAGTACATGTTACAGGTTCAACATACATTGTATGTACTATTAAGGAATTTTCACAAAAACAATTAAGGAGGAATTCTCTATATGACTTTTTCTAAGACAAAGGAACCATAGAAGGATCAGTTCTGTATGTTGGGTCTTTTGGTTTTAGATTTTCTGCCTTAGTAGTTTATATAGGAAAAGGGAAATGTATTAGTCACTCAATTGAATTTCAAGCTAAACTAACACGTTTTCAATATATCCCTTACAATGAACATCCTTATGTCTTATTTTTCACATCAAGCATTGTTGGAGCAATCTGCATAATTATCATGAGCTGTCAGCTCCTATTCTTCGAATATCACGTTCAGATATCATATTTTGTCTCCAAAATAATTTCTACACCAATATCTGAAAATTTTCTTTAACAAAAAGGTGTATATCTCTTGAGGTCTAATTAGCATCCAGAAATACTTAAAGGTCCAAGTGCACAGGTGATAAAAAGTGCTTTGGTTGAAAAAGAAATGTAAAACCTAGATCTGTAATTGGTTATAACATTGTTCATGAATGGCTTGTGGGCTTTCATTTGTTCCACTATTCTCTAAGGCAATGCCCAGTCATACCATTAACAGCTATAGAGACTGTAGTATTCATCAGTTCTTCAGTAATTTAGCTTACTCAGAATAAACTTTCACATTATACCTTTCATTTTCCTGTTTTACATATGTCTCTGAGCCCTTTCATTCATTGCTTCTTGTGCATCATATCTGACACATTCTCCTGTGAACAAGGAAAAGTAGCAAATGAAGTGATGGGGTAAGTTTCCCGTGAGATTATATGAAAGAGACAAGTAGCTGGATTTTGTTTCTTAAAATTCCTCATCTGGGAAGTTTTATTTGAAAACCAAGAGTAAATCCACATGATAGAAATCATCAGTCATTCTGGATTATGATCACAGATGGGCACCCTGAAGTAATATGTTTACTGATTTGTGTTCTTCGAAAGGGAAAACCCCCCACAATATTTCATATACCATGACAGAGATTTAACATCAGGAGGAATTATCTATATGGCCGAGTAAGAAACTGAAACTATTCATTTCAAAGTCAAACAACCTTGAAACAAAATAAACAACTTTTGTTGTACATACTAAACAGATTCCAAGCTATTATGGCTCAAGTTAAAGGGGTAGCTTTTAGTACTAGTCAAAGACATTTTGCTAACTGGGAGGGAACACACACGAGTTCAACCATCCTCATTATTTTGAGACATTCAGTGGGAAATCCCATAAGCCAGTGGTTCTCAACCTAGGGTTCGCAGATGTTTTTAGCCTTCAACTCCCAGAAATGCTAACAGCTAGTAAACACCTGGGGACCCCAGGTTGAGAACCACTGCCATAAGCACTTCTTCTGGAAGTAAAACGCAACAAGAAACTAAATATCTAACATCTTCTGACCTTGGCAGTATTTCTAGTATGTCCTAGAAAGCTGGTGTGGAGCAATTTTGATGTAAAAATTATTTACAAGACTATGAGCATAAGGTTTTTTAGAGTTGACCTTCAACCTGTTTCATTACCCTCTTATACTATTTCCCATTTACTCCCTTACATCCACAAAATACATTCACATACTGGCAGTAGCTACTGAAATAGCTGTTATTGATTTGCAAAGAATAGGGGTATATATATTGTTGTTGTATGCCTTCAAGTCATTTCTCATGGTGCCAGAAATGCAAACCTATTACAGTCTTTTCTGGGGCTGAGGGTGTGTGATTTACTCAATGTCACCCAGTGGATTTCCATAACCAAGCGGGGACTTGAACCCTAGTATCCAGAGTTGTAGTCCAATCAGGACCATAACCAGAAAAAAAAATTCAGAGGGGGGGGGATTGAAACTTTTTTTAGTGAATCATGAAGAGTAGTTCCATAACGCAAAATAATCTAGAAATCAGGCTCCATCGATAAACTTCAGTGGACACCCAAGACAGATAAACTTCAGTGGACACTCATAGGGATTTGGTTGATCAGTTTTAATTCATGAGTAAACTTGGTTTTTTAAAAAACCTGAAAAATTTCGGGGAGGTGGGTTGAAACTCTACCCACCTCCCCCTTGGCTACAGCCCTGAGTCCAATGTACAAACTATAATACAACCCTGGGTCTCATATAATGAATAATTTTTTGATGATGCCTTACCAAATACGGTTAGGAGAAAACTAGCAGGCATCCAAAAGCTAGCAATAACATATAGCATAAGACATATAAAGCCCTATATAGGTTAGGTTAGACATATCTGATGTATTGCATTTCCCCATATGAGCCTGCTCCATGATCCTCAGGAAAGAACTTATTTCAGTTCCAATATCTTCAGTTGTATGGTTGATGAGGATACTCAATACTGTCTTCTCGATAACTGCCTCTAGGTTTTAGAACACCCTTCCTTGTTGTCATTCTATCAACAGGAAAAGAATAGTTTGTATTCTTATAGGACAGTGGTGGTGAACCTATGGCATACATGTTAGAAGGTGCACACAGTGCCCTCTCTCCTGAAATATGAGCCATTATCTGTCCCCTGCTCTCTTGCCCACCCCTGATCACATGCCCGCTACTTTCTTGCCTGCTTGCCTGCCTCCCTTGTTCGCTCACCTGTTCACCCACTAGCTTGCTGCTCACTCACCTCTTCCCCCCCTGCTTGCCACACCAACTCTCCACCCCCAAGTGTCCTTCCTCCCCCCCCCCCCCCCAGTTTGGGCACTCTAAATGGTTTGCCATCGGTGCTATTTTTGTGTGTGTCAGGAGCTACTTGAGAAACTGCAAGTTGCTTCTGGTGTGAGAGAATTGGCCGTCTGCAAGGATGTTGCCCAGGGGATGCCCGGATGTTTTTTGATGTTTTACTATCCTTGTGGGAGGCTTCTCTCATATCCCCAAATGGAGCTGGAGCTGACTGAGGGAGCTCATCTGCGCTCTCCCCATATTGGATTTGAACTGGCAA
This sequence comes from Anolis carolinensis, assembly GCF_035594765.1. Lineage (NCBI taxonomy): Eukaryota > Metazoa > Chordata > Lepidosauria > Squamata > Anolidae > Anolis > Anolis carolinensis. The sequence continues at coordinate 154,741,771 of NC_085845.1, forward strand.
CCTTCAGGTCAGCAACCCAGCCTTCAAGTCAGCAGTCTGCCAGCACAAGGGATTAATCCATTGCGCCACCGGGGTTTTTAGAATTGAGTGTTTTGAAGACCATAATGTATTTTAAATTGTATTTTAAAGCTGATTTGTATCCTTTTTAGATATATGTTTTATATTGACTTAATATTGTCAATAATGTAATTCTCTTTAAATATTGAACTTTTGCATTTTAAAATTTTATTGCACTCATTGAAAGGTACCTTGTGTCCCACCACCATCAATATCATGAGTAATAACTTTGAGCCTTGCTAGATTCTTGGATAGACAGAATCCAAATTTGATGGTCCAAATTTTCAGTTAGACTGTGAAACTGTGATGATGATGCTTATGATGTTGGTGTGCAAAATAAATCCACACCAGCTAACTTATCTAGTGATCACACATAATTTCAAACATAAGTGATGAGATGGTGAAGACTCGTGACCTCATTAGACGCAAGCCTTCCCCCATTTCAACACAGTCCTAAGTTATTTCAGGGGCAAAGTGCCACAGACCCCTTCACAGGAAATAAAACTCCTTCCAGTTGTTATTCATTGCACTTCGCCCCTGAAATGTAGTAGAAGTGTAGAGAAAGGGTGGGGGGAGGATATGGGAAGAAACTGTCTTCCGAGCTCCCAATATGCTTAGAAACAAGAGAAAGTGATTAAAAACATGTTGGATGGGATCTGTCAGTTGAATCAAATGTTGAATCATTTCAGACATGGAGGAATGGACGTTCCTATGGGCAGTCTCCTATGCTCCACTTGAAATTTTATAATTGATATAATTCTAAGGAATACCGCTATTGTAAGATATCACTACTGAACTGTTGCTGTCTCTTGGGAAGACAGGCGGACAAATGTCAGCGTGCTTGAGGAAGCAAAGACCACCAGCATTGAAGCGATGCTCTTACGCCATCAACTCCGTTGGACTGGCCACGTTGTCCGAATGCCCGATCACCGTCTCCCAAAGCAGCTCCTCTACTCTGAACTCAAGAATGGGAAACGGAATGTTGGAGGGCAGGAAAAGAGATTTAAAGATGGGCTCAAAGCCAACCTTAAAAACTGTGGCATAGACACTGAGAACTGGGAAGCCCTGGCCCTTGAGCGCTCTAATTGGAGGTCAGCTGTGACCAGCAGTGCTGCGGAGTTTGAAGAGGCACGAACGGAGGGCTTAAGGGAGAAACGTGCCAAGAGGAAGGAGCGTCAAGCTAACCCCGACCGGGACCGCCTTCCACCTGGAAACCGATGTCCTCACTGCGGGAGAATATGCGGGTCAAGAATCGGTCTCTTCAGTCACCTAAGAACACACGCCCAAGATACCAAGGTTGGAAGACCATCGTCCTCGAACGACGAGGGATCGCCTAAGTGACTGAACTGTCACTGCATTTTCTCCTCTAAAGTAATCTAGAATTTTGAAATTGTGCTATTGCTAGGTTTTACATTTTTTGTTCCTTTTTTTAATCCACTGTAGTGCCTATAAACATTGAGGAACAATTTATAGTAACCTTATAATTTTGCCTTAAATTTGAACATACTTTTATAAGTAGTCATATCACATAGGTGCCCAAAAATTGACTTCAACTATGAAAGGGGTGTTAAAAGGCATGGGAGGAAGGGATTGTGACAAAGTAGTTTATAATATACTAGCTGTGCCCGGCCACGCGTTGCTGTGGCAAAGTCTGGTGGTATGGGAAATAAAGTATTGAGGAATTGGTGGTAGTTAAGGTCAAGGGTAAAGGTTTTCCCCAGACATTAAGTCCAGTCGTGTCTTACTCTGGAGGTTGGTGCTCATCTCCATTTCTAAGCCGAAGAGCCGGCGTTGTCCGTAGACTCCTCCAAGGTCATGTGGGATGACTACATGGAGCGGCGTTACCTTCCCGCCGGAGCAGTACCTATTGATGCACTCACATTTGCATGTTTTCGAACTTCTGGGTTGGCAGAAACTGGAGCTAACAGTGGGGGCTCTCTCCGCTCCCCCAATTCAAACCTGTGGCCTTTCAGTCCAGAAGTTCAGCAGTTCAGCGCTTTAACACGCTGCACCATCAGGGGATATTATTTCCTAAAGGTTGTGAATATACAATATTTCTGATTGGGTTTTTTTTGTTTGTTGGAGGCAAGTATGAATGCTGCAATTAGGAAAAATGATTAGGATGTAATGGCCTTGCAGCTTTAAAGCCTGGCTGTTTCCTCCCTGAGTGAATTTTTTGTTGGGAGGTGTTAGCTGGCCCTGATTGTTTCCTGTCTGGAATTCCCTTGTTTTCAGAGTGGTGTTGTTTGCGATATTTTATGTGCTTCTACTGTCTGTGGCCCTGAGAAAACAGAGGATTTTCCAGACTTTGATGATGGGAATACTTTGTTGGGAGGTGTTAGCTGGCCCTGATTGTTTCCTGTGTGGAATTCCCCTGTTTATTTACTGTCCTGGTTTTAGAGATTATATTGTTCTGCATTATTCTATCCCAGTAATTATTTCATATTAAAGAAGAATCTCACTTATCCAACATTCGCTTATACAATGTTCTGGATTATCCAACGCAGTCTGCCTTTTCATAATCAATGTTTTTGTAGTCAGTGTTTTAAATTCATTGTGATATTTTAGTGGTAAATTTGTAAATACAGTACAGTAGAGTCTCACTTATCCAACATAAATGGGCCGGCAGAACGTTGGATAAGCGAATATGTTGGATAATGAGGAATTAAGGATAACCCTATTAAACATCAAATGAAGTTATGATTTTACAAATTAAGCACCAAAACATCATGTTAGACAACAAATTTGTCAGAAAAAGTAGTTCAGTACACAGTAATGCTATATAGTAATTACTGTATTTATGAATTTAGCACCAAAATATCACGATATATTGAAAGCATTGACTACAAAAATGCTTTGGATAATCCAGAACGTTGGATAAGCGAGTGTTGGATAAGTGAGACTCTACTGTAAATACTACATAGCATTACTGCGCATGGAACTACTTTTTCTGTCAAATTTGTTGTATAATATGATGTTTTGGTGCTTAATTTGTATAACGATTACCTAATTTGATGTTTAATCAGCTTTTCCTGAATCCCTTCTTATTATCCAACATATTCACTTATCCTGCCAGCCTGTTTACGTTGGATAAGTGAGACTCTACTGTATATTTCTAATCTTATATTATCTGCTCAGAACTGGATTATCTGAGGCCCCTTCTTCACAGCTGTATAAAATGCACACTGAAGTGGATTATATGGTAGTGTGGAGTCAAGATAATCCAGTGCAAAGCAGATAATATAAGATTATAAATGGGTTATATAGCTGTGTGGAAGGGCCTTGAGTCTACACTGCCATATAATCCAGTGCAAATTAGATAATCTGTGGAAGAAGTCTAAGTGAGGCCTAAATCTGCCTGTCCCCTAACTGAAACCTGGCTGTCCCTTGGTTGCTAGGCAACCAAGTGGGCAGAGATTAGCCCTCTAAACTGGCAGCAATTGGATAAAAAAAATTATTGCTCTCCCTCTAATTAGGACTTTATTTTTCTTTTCTTTTTGTTGTATCAACCTTGAGGCATGGATTATGGGTTGTGTTGTCAAATTTTGAGGTTGGGGGGCCTGTACTTTTGTTGTTTTGTGAATTGCCGTGATGCCATCACTCTTTTATATATATAGATATGGAGGACAGGAAGGCACAGGAAAGAAAGATCATGGTATAGGGGTTTAAAATCCCCACCCCACCCCCTCAATGGGATGAGGTCCATAGTAATCTTGGCTTTCAAGACTGCACTATAGCTAGCTTTTTAATTTGCTTTTCTGCAATTTTTAAGTTTTCTCTGATTTAAAAAAATGCAGAGGGAGGGGGACTACACTCGCTTTTGTGATGGTTCAGAACATGGGACAGAATGTAAAACAAAACAATGTATTTAAAATGAAAGGGGATGATATGCTTTGCTAAAAAGATGACCCCCTCCCCCCACACACTTTCTGCAATACGTTTGATGAATTCCTCACATACTCATTATTTTGAATTCCTAGGAAATCACATTCTAGACTGATAAAAGTGTCTTGTAATAAAATCCAGGCAACTGAGAAGAAAATAACATTCTTTTTGTATGCCAATGATCAATCTTGTTAATTTATCTAGGTAACAAAAGAAATAATGAAGAAAGAGAAAACACCTCTATCGTCCCTGTAATAATTTCCAACAGACCCATGGTACTGACTTTAGGGCAATAAGATCAAATATTTGACTTTGAATGTGAAATACTTACAGAGCCGGCCCTAGGTATTTTTCAAGTGTAGGCGAACAGAATTTTGGCACCCCCCCACAAACCAATCACTGAAAAATAAAGGCGTTGGATAAGCGAAAATGTTTGATAATAAGGAGGGATTAAGGAAAAGCCTATTAAACATCAAATTACATTAAGATTTTACAAACCAAGCACCAAAACATCATGTTTTACAACAAATCAACAGAAAAAGCAATTCAATACCTTGCGGAAGCAGGCCGCAGGAGACAGGAGTTGCCTCGATGGCGCCCCCAACAAGATGGCGCCACAGGCAACTGCCTAGTTGGCCTGGTGGTTGAACCGCCTCTGAATACTTACTACTGGTTTTTGTACTTTTATTTTAAACTGCAATAACAACTGGGCTTTCTGTAGCATGGTGGACACTGTGTGATAGTACAAGAGGTGAGGATGAGATCCTACAAGTCAAGTGTAAGTGGTCTGCACAGTGTGTTCCATGTCTTTGTGTCACTAATAAGCTAATCAGGCCAGCCCTACCATTGAACAGAATAAAGTAGCTGCCACAGGTTCTGGAAGGTGGCAACAGGATATTAGAGCTTTACATTCACATGTGCTGTTCTTTTATATGCTGTTTACATTGTATTGTTTTGGGCGTGGCCCCATGTAAGCCGCCCCGAGTCCCCATTGGGGAGATGGTGGCGGGGTATAAATAAAGTTTTATTATTATTATTATTATTATTATTATTATTACATTCATCAGATAGCCCAGCCAGGATCTCCTAGTCTAATCTGCTGCCCTTGGATGCAGGTAGCCAGTAGGGCAATGAGACTGAGCTGCCAGATTGGTGGTTGGCACCTCTACTTGGAGTTAATGTTGCCATTTTGGTCTTTGTGTCTAACAGAAAAATATCATTGTCAAACCAAAGTATGCTTTTCTCCCTTATGTTTGGACCAGAAAAGATATATGGGACATGGGGGAGAAATCATAGGAATGTATTATGTTTTATTATATGCCATAATAACAAATGTCTTTAGACTTCATTGTCTGGGACACAGCAATGTTACAGAAAGTTAATTCCTCATTCAGAATATTTTCTTTTCTTTTTTAACTTAGAAATGTGACTTTGTATCTTACTTCACCAGCTCCACAGCCCTGTTCTTTACAAACAAATATTTGCTGACATAGGTTAGATAACACACTGTCTCTTTTTCCATTTTCTCCCATCATTCGCCTTCTACATGTTTGACTTCCCTATGAATGTTTTTAAGGTAGTTTTTTTTCTGCCCAAGGATCTTTTTTTCTCTTCACCTGTCTCAGAATTAAATGGCTAAATGTGGGAAACTGATTATACCAGTTGTGCTGCAATACTAATAGCTCCCTTTGCTGCTAACCTAGCATTTTCATTATAGTCGTACTATCTTGCATACACCCAGGAGCTGCCAGAGGCACAGATTACTGGAAAGCTTTTTGGTCCTAGTGACCAGAGTTCTAAGGTAGTTGATAAGAAGCAGTAGAATCTGAGTTTATTCTCCTCTGAGTAATTACAATATTCTTCTGGGTATAAGAAAGATCAGTATGAGACAGGAGCAGGCTAAGGACTTGTAGTGTGGAAGAAAATGAAGGAGCTTCAGAAATTTAATGAGCAGGAACAGTGAAAGATAGACACTCAGAGGTTTCTCTACAGGATCATCAGGCATCCCTGTAGATATTTGTGCTGTTTTCCAAATCATGAGCTATCAGTGCTTTGAACTGTAACAGTCGGGTCTGGTTTGCTTGCTATGCAATACACTAGGCATTGTAGAAAGAAACAGTGAAGAAATAGTCAACCAACAGGACAGTAACTCTGTATATTCATGTATAAGTCTAGAAATTTTAGTCAAAAATCTATGCAAAAAACTGGGTCAACTTATCCATGGATAAATGTAAATTAGGGTACCGTAACTCTTATAAAAAAAGGAAAGAAGAATCTTGAATGCAACAGGAAAGGACAGGATAAAAATTTGATAGGCAGATAGTTTGGTTTTTTCATGTCAGGAGCGACTTGAGAAACTGCAAGCTGCTACTGATGTGAGAGAATTGGCCGTCTGCAAGGACATTGTCCAGGGGATGCCCAGATGCTTTTGATGTTTTTACCATCCTTGTGGGAGGCTTCTCTTATGTCCCCGCATGGAGCTGGAGCTGATAGAGGGAGCTCATCCGCACTCTTCCCAGGTTAGATTCGAACCTGGCAGCCTTTAGGCCAGCAACCCAACCTTCAAGTCACAAGGCTTTAACCCACTACACCAGGAGGGGCATAGTTAAAATGAAGGTATTATATGCCAGTTTGCCAATAACTGAAAAATATAAGATTCATTTGTAATTCTCTTGCTCTTATTATTGTCCCTCCATGTACATATATACATGCATGTACATATAAATCTCATTATTTCAGTGACATATTATCTGATTCACATTTGACAGTGGAAAAATCTTCCTCCTAAAAAGTCCAGGGAATCTCCTCTTCACTCTTCAGTTTAATCTGTTTCATTCATCACAGTGACTTGATGACACAGCCAAATCTGACTGCTATTACACTGTTATTGTTGGGTTTATGTTTAAAAATACCAAAGAGGAAAGAAAATGAATCCAACCAGAGGTTAGAAAATCATTTTAGTACATTTCACTGGCCCTGAGCATATTGATCTTGCCTTTAAACTGGTATATATTGGGTTCACCTGTGAACCTAATATTATGGAGGCTCTTACAGATATTCTGAAATGTTCTTAGAACTGCTCTCAAGTAACTTCTTGATGAGAAATTATGAAACCTCTGTTCTTCTATGAAAGACAAAACATACATACACACACACAAACACACACACACGTTACCAAGAACGGACACAAAGTAAGAATTAATGAAACAAGGTATTTAGATCATTATGAAATGAATGTTAAAGGTTATGGATTTTAGTAAATTATCAAATTATTATCTGTCCCCTTACACACAGAGATACACTACACATAGCGTTGTAGCAAAGCTTTAATGTTACCTTAGCATGAAGCCTTGAAATTCCTGTATTTTATTTATTTATTTATTTATTTATTTATTTACAGTATTTATATTCCACCCTTCTCACCTCGAAGGGGACTCAGGGCGGATCACATTGTACACATATAAGGCAAACATTCAATGCCATATAACATAGAACAGAGACAGACGCAGGGGCAATTTAAACCTTCTCCAGCTTCCAGCTTTCTGAATAATAATAATAATAATAATAATAATAATAATAATAATAACTTTATTTTTATACCCCGCCCCATCTCCCCGAAGGGACTCGGGGCGGCTTACATGGGGCCTTGCCCGATAAAACAATCAAATATCAAAACACAGCAATAAAACAGTTATCCAATAAAAACATCAATTACAGTAAAAACAATCGTTAAAATCAACATAAAACATACAATATTAACACTGGAGAATAATTCATAGAACCCAGGCAACGTGCAACATGTGCCGAAATGGGCCGAAATGGGGAAGGTAATTTCACAGTTAAAATGGAGGGTATACTTGATTCCGGCCACAGAGGGAGCAGCTGCTTCATCATCCACTGCGACAGCAACTTCCTCATTCCAACGGCAGCTGGATGATTTTTATGGTGTCATAAATTAGCCTCCCCACATATAAGTGGTACCTAAATTTCCTACTTGATAGATGCAACTATCTTTCAGGTTGCTTAGGTCAGCAACGAGCAGGGACTATATTTTATTTTTAATTGTCAGGTGCTCACCCCAACACGGGCTGGCCTCGAACTCATGACCTCTTGGTCTGAATGATTTATTGCAGCTGGCTGCTAACTAGCCTGCGCCACAGATGACATATTAATAATGCCATCATCATCATCATCATCACTTGCAGTAACATTTGAACATCAAAATCCAAAAAAGGTATATCTGGGGATTGGGTTAAAAAAAAATCCAAATAGACAAGGCTTGCAATCTTACATAAATCTAAAAGGCAGCCAAAGTTCTTATTAAAAACTACACTGCCACCTAAACTGAGTTAAGAAGTTGATGTAAAGGAACCAGTTCTGCTATGGAATGCCTACACCAGGCATCCTCAAACTGCAGCCCTTCATCTGTTTGGGCCTTCAACTCCCAGAACTCCTGACCATTGAACAAGCTGACTAGGGTTTCTGGGAGTTGGAGACCAAAACAACTGGAGAGCCACAATTTGAGGATACCTGGCCTATACATTCAGTTCAAGTCTGGGATGGTGGCCATGGTATCCACTGAGTGTGAATAGAAAACAGACACAGGAGTGGTTTTTTCCTTACCCAGCCTGCCAGGATGCACTGATATGCATCACCATGCATCTGCATAAGCACTAGACCATGGCAGTACAGGAAATGGAGGCAGAGGGGCGGAAAGCAAGCTTTCCCAAGGGAACAAGGTAGTTTCCTCTTGGGGAAGGAGGATGTTTGTTTACCTTCTAGCCAGCTGTGTTTTCAGGTTTTTAAGGTGCATCAGTACTATCCCTGTTCTGACAAGCACTTTACATTTTTTGGTCCCGAATTCCAGCCCTGCCAGGCATATACTCTGATTGGCTGCAGCAGATGCTGTGGCTTGTTCCAGACATTCCAATGAGTTTTTTAAATACACTGTTTCAGGCTACATGTGTGCTGCAGCATGCATTGGGGATGTATATTTTGTAGGCACCCCAACTTTGAGTCACTTTCAAGCTGCATTCTACTACCTCATCATACAGGCCGATTTGCACATCGTACACTGCTTGCTTGCATGCATGGAACCCATTAGATGATGCACAGGGACTTTCAGCCAAGCTCAGTGCCGAAAGAGGCGAGGAAGTGATGCATGCCACCACTGCAGCAGCAACATGGGAGCCTTTCCATGGTGTCTTACCAGCAATGGTAGGAAGCGGAGCAGTGACTCTTCCCCCCATGAGATGGGTGGTAAGGCAAGTCTTGTAGGGCAAGGAGCAATGGCTTCTCCACCCACCACCCCCTGCTAGCCAGGAGATTATGGATTTGCCATTCATGGACCTTTGTGTTGAGGTTCATAGTGCTTGTGTAGAACCACCTTCAGTTTCTTCAAGATGAAGTATCTCTTATATTTTTAATCAACCAATAACACTACAGATAGGGGTTCAAAAAGTAATTGTTACAAGTGGAGAAATCTGTCCCTTCCATTTTCTCTTGCATTCAGATTTTTTAAACCTTAAGTTCTTTTCATGTTAAATACCAAGACATTTGAAAAAAAAGATAGGTTCTTCAAAAATGAACTGAAAGACATCCTCTCCCCCATATAAATAAACTCATACGTATCTAGATATGAACCACGTTGCCCACACTCATAATATCAAATATGGACCCAGGAGTTGTAGTTGTAGTTTGGTGAAACAGCAGCATTTTTTGAAAGAGAAGATGAAAGGGCTTATAAAACTACAGTTATCATGATTCCATAACATTGAGCCATAACAGTTAAAGTGGTGTCAAACTGCATTGATTCTACACTATGGCTGCATCCCCAGACTCTTAAAATTCAGGTACATAAACCCTGTTCTTGAATGAGCAAATCTGTCTTTTATATTTTTTTGAATATGAATATGTAAAACTCATATCAAATTCTCACTCATTCCTATTTCAGTTACACTAGACATTGCTTTTGCTATTTGTAGGTGTATTTTTCCATCTATGAAGATAACAAGTGAGCCTACATCCAGAACCCTCTGTTCTGCTATATTTCTCCACATGATTCCAGTCAACAGTTGATTAAAGTCTTCCAATACAGAACCTATCGATTCCCCTCCTACTTTTATTATTGTTTTCTGTTTCTATTTGCAGGGATTTTACAGTTCTCTGGTGTCAAGAGGATTGATCATGGGAGCATACACACATAAATCAAAGTATATCACAACATTATTTCAAGAAAATCAAAGGACTGCTCTCTTCCTCCACACTCTTAGTGTAAATATCAGTTTCCAGTTTAGCTGTTTGAAGTAACCTGGATTAAGAGCAGATGAACTCACGGAGAGACTCATAGCCTGCAAAGAATAGCTGGTAATTAATACTAAGCAAAAAGAGGGAGAATAGTACTCTCCAAAGAGCAATACCTTCTTTTGGGGTCAATATTTAGGACCAAATCAGGAATATGCTTGTCATTTTGGCTATAAAGGAGGGTTGAGTTTTAGGCCCCTTTCACACAGCTGTGATTTTCCTCTTTACCCCTGTGGAGACTGCCTCCCGCCCCTGCCAGTTTAAGAAAGCCCAAAACAGCTGATCAGCTGTTCAGGCTCCCATGGAGGTGCAACTGTTTTCGAGCTGGTTTCAGGAGAGGAGAGCCATTAGAGGTCTTTGAAAATGTTTATTTTAAACTTTATAATATTAAATAGATTGTGCATAAGCAATTGAGGAAAGAAGGAAATCTAGCAACACTTTTTTAAAAAATCCTGCCGTCATGCGCTCATGCCTATTTGCACACATAGGAATATCTCCATATTTGAATTAGGATAGTCACATGTGCACATATAAGCATCAGTGCATAATTGGGTGATTTAAAAACCTCCGGCAAATGTCCCCCATATACCCACCATTTTATCCTGAGACACAGAAGGGCTGTGAGGATGGCAGGAGAAGAAAGCCCGAGACCGCTAGGTCTGTGTGGGAACCTGCTTTGAGGTCCTGGATTTGTTTATCCCATATATTAATCCCACATTTTGAGAGAGCCCTCAAATTGAGGGAGTGTGACTTGTCTAAGGTCACCCAATGGGTTTACATAAATGAGGAGAGATTTAAACCCTTGGACTCCCCGAATACTAGTCCAACACTCAAACCAGTTAACTGAGCCGTCTCTTTTGCTTCTTGAGAACCTTGTGAAAAAGTTCATTCTCCATTTATGGCAGGAAGTCATCTTTGCCAAAATTGGAGAGAGTTGTTGTTTCCTGGCAGTGGTTGTGCAGGGGGTATGGGTATCTGTTTACCCACACCCCATTCCATCATGACTTCCTCCCTGCCTCATTACATAAGGGAAAGCCTTTTTTTGATGGCTCAACCTATTTTTCCTTATGGAAAGACGAGGAGCCTGCTGTTGTCCGCCCTCGCCATTTTTTCAGCAGCAGCACTTCAGCCACAGAGTTCCTGTGGAAGTAATTACCCAGGGTGTGATGGGAGCCATCAGGGTCTGCGGTTGAAGGAAAAAAATACCACTGTGCTGCTAAAAATAAGGTACGTGTGAAGAGGTCCTTAGATTTCTTTTCAGACGCAATGAATGTACATATTATTATTATTATTATTATTATTATTATTATTATTATTATTATTATTTTGTTATGAAACAGCAAACAAGATAGATATGCTGGATTTCATATCACAAAATCACAAGTCGAACACTTCCCAAGTGTCTAGGACTGTGTGATGTATTTTCGGATGATGCGCGCAGATCCCAGCAGGGTGGCCTTTTGCAGTTGGCAGATCGTAATTTTGTCAATGTCTATTGTTTCCAAATGCCGGCTGAGATCTTTTGGCATAGCACCCAGTGTGCTGATCACCACCGGGACAACCTGCACTGGTTTCTGCCAGAGTCTTTGAAGTTCAATTTTGAGGTCCTGATAGCGGCTGAGTTTTTCCTGTTGTTTTTCGTCAATGCGACTGTCACCTGGGATGGCATTATTATTATTATTATTATTATTATTATTATTATTATTATTATTATTATTATTATCCTGCTCCATCTCCCTGAAAAGACTCGGGGCGGCTCACAACATGAGTAAAACACACACACACACACACACACACACACACACATTGACAAGTTAATAAATGGAAACAAAAAACAAAATAAACAGATTAAACAATAAACAGTAAAACATTAGTTAAAAGCACATTTAAAACATAGTAGTGCCAGATGTCAAACAGTAGACTGTAATACTTAAATGATAAAAATACTCTTAATACAGTTATCTATACATAGACTTGTTTCCCATTTTCAGATGTTCAGAAATTCTTCAATGAACTCTGTAATGGAAAATACACAGTGCCACAAAGAAAAGAAAAACTGCTTGAGCCTAGTCTTTTACAATACTTCATAAACTTCAGTCTCTCTCTTTTTTGTGTTTTCTGGTTTCTTTATATGAACATTTTCCATGTGACCTGTTTGGCTGTCCTTTTCCATAAGACTTTCATCCAGAAAGGCAATCTCCCTCTACTCATGGTCACAGAAATTTATCAAGCATAGGTGGTTTATAACCTCTAGCTTCAGATTTCCTATTATCAAACTCTAAAGAGGATATCTGAGAGGGGCAGTTGTAATAGAGAATACTGGCATGGCAGTTGGGGGTACTGCAATCTTTCTGCCCTTTTCCTTAAGCTGTGTTTGCCCCCCAAGTTGTAGTTAGTTTGCATTTCATTTTCGCTTGTGAGATTTTATAAATCCATTTTAAATCTCAAATATGAGAATCCAGAGGGCTCTTGTCTGTGTTAATTGATTAGCAGCATACATCTCCCTTGTCAGTAAAGACCCTGATATTACACAAGATATAGCTCTCTTTAAGAGTTCCACTATACAAATAAGAAAAGTTAAAAGGCGATCTTGCAAAACATAAGTGGCTGTTCGAACTGCAAGTAGCAGAGGATGTAAAAAGGCAGGCCACTAAAGAGCTGCCTTGCTTGTTTCTTTCAAAACATCTGGTGCTAATCACCATCAGTGGCATGATTTTAACCAAGATAGACCATTGTACTGATTCATTATGACATCTCTTGCATTATCATGCTTCACTTTCTGCAGTGCCAAGACGTGAGGGAATCTTATATGCTCATGGTGCACATTTGTAGCCAGTAGAGTTGTATGAAATGGCTGAAATCCAATTAGTAATCGAAACGGAGTTCCAAAGCTTTGCACACTCCTAGTATTATCATGTATAAAATTAATTAGCAATAGAGAGCTCAACCAAATTGTCTCATAGTGTCAGGAGTTTCCTATGCTTTTGTTTTGATTGTACACATTTGAAGTTATACCCTCTGCCCACCACTCTGTGTCTCTACCCTTCCCCCTCCCACTGATCATATCATTTCTAGTTTCATACATATCAGAAATTGATTTCCACTGTGCCCTTTCTTTTATAATTATTGTTTAGGACTTAAAATCAAACTGCTCAAGTGCTTTAACAATAAACATCAGGATTTTATTGTTTTACTGCTAATACTCCCCATTCTCTTACTTGACATTGGTTGAATCTGTCTTCTGGAAACAACAGTTGTGTTTACTTGGTGGCCACCTTTACAGTGTCTGAGATAGTAGAAAAACACACAGCAAGTAATGGATGCATTTCATTTCAGAATGCAAACGGTTAAAAGCAACCCGGGAAGTCAGAATCAAAACCGTTGGCAATGACAGAAGCTTCAAGGAAATACTTAAGAGATGAAGAAAACATATCAATCACCAAAATAAAATTGACTTGGGCATGAATAAAACCTGACTTTTCCTGAAAATATATCCATCTCTTAGACAAACACAAATAAGTATTTTATTATAAATACATTGAATAATCAATGAAGTCAGTATAAAAAACTTCAGACCAACAGCTCACTATGTGAGATATGTGCTGATTAAGTGCATTATATGCATTAATATATTTCAAAAATCTAAAAGCAAATAAATGTTTTATACATGCATTACAAGCTATCTGTCAAAGAAGGTCAATCCAGTTAATTTTTGATGAGGGGGGTCTGAATCTGAACATCTATCACTTTAACTCACACATTTGCTTTAAATATTAATTCCAGCATTGTCTATAACATGGCAAAGATGATATTTTAGGCTTCTTTCTAAGTGCAGTGGCTTCAATAAGTTATTTTAAGTTGGTGGGAGATAAAGAAGAAGAGCTTTGAGTACCACTGAAGAGCATACAGGAGAATTGAAGTCTACAAGTTTTTCTTAAATGTTATTTGATAGTAAGCCAATTATATTTTTATTATATGGTCTGAACACTTTGAAGCCTGGTGAACCCGATGTTTAAGATCATTTGTGCATGTTTTGACCATAACACAGGTAGTTCCCTCTTTTTTAGAAATATGTATCTAATTTCTTCAGAAATGTGTCAAGTCAAGAATATGCAATGATTGTATCATTTCAGACGAATTAATCCTGGCATCTTGATTGCAAATATGATTAATTTAACTGACAGTTATTTTCAAAACAGATTAGTTACTTAGGTTGTTTCATTCCAAAAACAAGTCATGGCATTGCTTTATTTCCTTTTTTCTTGTTTTTAAGGATTAGATATATCTTTATATCTATCTACATGCATAAAAAAGGTAAATTCATATGTAATGTAAAGATAGTCAAGACTATGAAAGCAGTAAAATGGCTGAAGCTAGAAAGATAATCTGATTAACGTAGAGTAGAGTTAAGCCACAAATATAATCAATTTCTCTTTCATGGAGTAATATAGAAGGCGATACTATATCAAGAGCACAATCATGCACCCAGCTAGTACTGAAAGCTGGGTTTCCAGTTAGTCAATCTTATTATTGAGCTACAAATAGAATTGTATACAAATGGAATTACACCATAGCATGACAGTTGAGTCACATTAACCTTCCCACATGATTGATACATTTCTACCCACCGTTTCTTCCTCACAAGCATTAATATTTTCTCTCTTAAGACTCTTTAAATTGTAAAAATGCTAGAATGCATTCGATAGATAGATAATGCAAAATTCCATCAAAACCTCTGTAGCTGAATTTCATCTAGTTTTTATTATTTTTATTGCATTGTTAGTTTTCAGTTTTTGGCTGTACGACTCTGTCTTTTTCAAAAATTAAAAGTGAAATAAACATTTATGCATAAGTAATTGATGTAGTATTATGTTACCATCAATGAATAGTCTTATCTACAAGTACAGTACTAAAGCAGCAACATTTCTTTAGATAACCTGGACCAGAGTGGTATTGATGAAGGTGTATTGGGAAAATATAATACTTGTATTGGAAACCATATATTGAATGTAATCATGTTAAAGAAATAGATATAGAAAAATGTAATCACTAGCAGATTGTGTTCTAGCCTTAAAATTATACTCTGCTCAGCAAAATAACTGTCTAACCCTAACAGACCAAAGTTCACTCAAGTGCCAGAGACATCTGTTAAGTGTCAACAAGGATAGATAAGCTAATGGACAAGAGACAAATTAAAGTTTTTTGGGATGTCAAGATAAGACCTGGCGCCATGAGGGGAGTGCCATTAAGTCTCTGACAGCTAGGGGATTCTCCTTAATTAATGAGAATCCCTAATGGATGAGACGAGAATTCCAGTGCTAATAGGTTTCTGACAGCTGAGATAAGGGGATTCTCCTTAATTAATGAGAATCCCTAATGGATAAGACGAGGATTCCAAAGATAACGCCTAATGGAGGTCTTGAAAGTAGTCTATATTTTAGGAAAATGCAAAGATAAGCTTTTTAGTTAAGTGCCCAGTAAGACTTTTTTGACATTAATTGGTGATTGATAATACCTGTGTGACGTAGATAGAGGCAGGCCAAAATAGTATATAAGGATCTGTGTTTCTTTGTAATTTTACCCTTTTTTTCCTGGAGACAGGAGGGTCTATATTCTCATTGGCCACTGAGAATAAAGTCATTTTTTCTACAACCTCCGGAACTCTCTTTGTCTCATTGCCTCAAACCTTTGTCTGCCATTTCAGTATAGGGCTTTGTAGGTCAAAACTAGCACTTTGATTTGTGCCTAGAAATGTGTTGGCAGCCAGGGGAGCTGTTGCCACAGAGGAATTGTACACTTCCTGTAGCCAATCCCAGGACCCACGCAAAGAGGGCCCAAAATGTACGAACCACAATAACAACAACAACAACAATAGGAAACCTACTAGGTAAACTTTGGAGTTACTGCCTCTCAACTTTGCCTACCTCACAGGGTTGATTCAACTCCCAACAATCCCCCTTTATCTCAAAATCTCTTTAGAGAATGAATATGGGTATTCCCCCACCAAAACTTTCAGGGAGGAGGAGGAGGTGGCACAAGACGGTAAGCAGAATTCTGGGAAATGTAGTTTGGGAAGGCAAGGATCCCTATGGCAGATAATTCAAAAGGCCTTATCCTAAACTACATTTCCCAGAATTCTGCTGGCTTCCTGCATTAAAGCCTCAATGTGAGTATGGTCTCTGCCTGTCTCTTTCTTGGCCAGCCATGTGCTGAGGGGTGTCTTCCTTGCCCGCTTATCCTTCCAAGCACCTCTCCCTAACTCCCTCACTACCCCTTTTGGGAAAGAGCAAGGCTTCTCCCTCCACTCCGGTCTCACCATCCTCCTCAGGGCCCTTTGGGGGAACCAAACCCAACCCTTTTGGGGAAGAAGTAGTGCATGCAACTGAGACCTGAAACCATTTACAAGACTTACTTAACTCATCCGAAAGTCATAGGTCAGTGCTTTGAATCTAAGTTTTTTGCGTGGCCACCCATCCTGTTTCTTAATATTGCTTTGTTATGTATGAATCCTATGAAATAGATACCATAAACAAATTACAAATGAAGTTTTGCACAGCCCTGATAATACACATATTTATATAGGAAGATTTAGTATGTATAGAATCTACATGAATGATAATTATAATAAATATTTACATGTGTATTACTAACCTACAAACAAAAGAAATTAACTCTAAGATATGTATATGGATGGCTATTATTAAGAGTAGAAAAGATAGAGTTTGAATAAGTTAATTGATAAAATAAGTAGAAGGAACATGCACTAGGCTGTTCATTTGAGTTGTTTTTTTCTTTTTTGAAAACAAAATAAAACTTATTTTCTTTAAAAAAAACAAAAGGGAATATAATTCTCATAGTTTCAATACAATTAAAAGAAAGATACCAAATGCAGAACTAGATAGACATTGATTGGAAAAGTAATGAAATCGATAATATTTTTTTCCAGTCTAAGAAAAACAAATTGCAAACGTCTATAAATTATTATTAAAATTAGACACAGAAGTACATCTAATCAAAGATTGCATGGCCCAATGGTTAAAGAATGTGGGTCATAATATCCATATAGACAAATGGGAACAGATGTGAAAAACAAAGATTAAATTCACAAAATGTTACGGACTAAGAGAAAATGTCTACAAGATGATATATAAATAGTACATGACACTGGAAAGTTTAGTAAAGATGACACTAAAATTAAAAAATGTTTATTAGAAATGTTATCAAAAAGAAGGAACTTTTTCCACCTTCAGGGAGCAGCCCACCTCTGGGGTCTCCCCCAAATGCCCATCTTGGGGACCTGAATAAACAGGCAGCTCTGGCAGAAAAAAGGAACTTTTTAACGATATGTAGTTGACATGTTCTAAAGCAAAAAAAATGGATTTTAATTCATAAGAACATTGAAAAAATCTTAAAAATTAAAGTACTGTACTTAATAGAGTCAGAAACCGTTTTGTTGGAACTTACAAATTCAATACTAAGAAAAAAAAATCTGATATTCTTTTTAATCATTGTAACTGCATTGTTTATGCTTTCTTACTATTGGAAACAAAAAGAAATTTCCATCCAAGATTTATGGATTGCAAAAACGTTGGGATATGGCAGATATGGACAAACTGACTAGGCTTATACAATTGCCAGATCCTTCCAAATTTGAAGAATGGCAGCCTTTTATTGACTTTATTGAAAGAAGAAAATAAAGTGAAAGTATTGGGGGTTTTACAACATTAAAAGAAAATTAGTAATGCAGGGATGTAGAAATAGCAACAAAAGAAAAAAATAGAGAAGTTATTGACAAGAATAAAAGAATACCCCAATGATATCTAAGAGATTCTGGAAAGTTAATCTACCAGAAGTAAGATTTATGACAAAAATGACAGTTTTTTTATCATAAAGAAGACAGCAGAAACAAAGTAGGAAGTGTTATTTGGGACTTTCTATTTTCCATTTCCCAACTTTTTTATTTCCTTTGTTTTAATACACAGTACATCCACTTATCTATCATTCTATTTTACATTAGAAAAAATGTTCTCTTTTTTCTTTTCTTTTTAACATTATAGAAACTTTTTTTGTATTAGATAACAATGGAAAAAGACAAAGATGTGAAATGTTAAAATGTCCCTGTTCTATATCAACTCTTGTACCCTTTCCCATTCCACATATCTTTGCAATAAAAATTATATGAAAAACAAACAAAACACACAGGAGCAGGTCTGAATCCTTCTCCAGGATTCATACTTTCACCTGTATTGGGGCAGTGGGGATACCCATTACAGATTCTTATACAGAATCCAGGATCATTATACACTGCCTGGGCTCAGGTTGCCTGGGGAGATGGAGTGGCTGTCCCTCCTGCTCCCTACCATTCGATTCTCCCCTTCCATGCTCCTCCCAAGCTGCTTTGCTCAATTACAAGGCAGCAACCAGGATGTAAAACATACCAGAGCTCAGATAAGTGCTGATTTTCTTCCTTATGGAGTGAAAAATTGTGATGCTAAGTAGAATCTTGCCCTATTATAAGCCATGCTTCAGCATAACTGAATGAATGACAAAAAAAACACTGTCTGGCCACAAGGCAGACCCAAAGCAGTATATTTCATGCCAGATTAGGGACCTTATCATACAGATTCCCCCGCCCATTTTGTTCCATTTTACCAGCAACCACCAGCGAAATGGAAGGTGCATGTGGGGCCTCCCTCCTTCTCTTATCAAATGGGGGCATTGGGACAAGGCACATTGGTGCCCTGTCCCTTCCCCCATCAGATGAGGGTAAGGTTGAAAACAGCGAGTAGCTCCATCACAGTTCCCGAAAACACGACGTTCCTACCATTGTTGTCAAGGAAGCATCTTGCAACGCTTCCTCGCCACTTCTGTCATCAATGAGGTGGGGCCACAACCTGCGTTATGTGATGGTGCTCGGCAGGATCTGTGGCTGAAGAGAAGCAAGGGGTTAAAAACCTTTTGTGTCTGTGTAGAATCACCCCCAGATAGTCCCAAATATTTTGGCCTTCCTTTCCAAAAACAGGGATGGAAAAATGAGTTTGCTAATTTTGAATTATTGAATTTTTCCTATAATCCACTGTCCCAAATGGGCAGCACCAGATTGCATTAACTATGAATGATTTAATGGGAGTTGAGAATAAACAGGAATGTCCTATTCGGCAGGGAGAGGCAGTTTTCCCCAAAGGCAGTAGACTGTCAAGGACATAACACGGAATCTCTGTTAATGCAGCCCCTCACCGTCTTGTAGTCAAAAGGCAGTCCGTAGTCATATGCAGCAGTCCAACAAAGGCAAAGCATACAAGTAGTCCAGAGTTCTTTCCAAGGGTCAAAGTCAAGCAATCTCACCAATTCAAGTAATAGTCCAAAAACATAGCCAGTCAACAAAGTTCCATCCAAGTTCACCAACAAAGATTCAGGCTGTAGCATTTCAACAAACATTGCACCCAGCAAACTACCAGCTCCAGCCTTTCTCAAGTGCTTTCACCTCTTGACTCTCCTCTGAGCGAACGGAGCCATCAGCCCTTAATTGCAACCTTGGGCCCACCCAGACAGGCCATAAAACCGAGACCTATCTCGGTTTTACTGGAAGTGGCCAAATGACACCTTCGATAAAACTGAATTAATTCGGAACAAAGCAGGCTTTTTAAATTAATGAAATACCTGGTAAGACCCAAATCTTAGGTAAAATCTGGGCCTTACCAAGTGTGGGCCCAATCCACACAGCCATCTCAGTTTTTTTGTGATCCATGAGCCTGAAAAACCAAGAGGGCACCACCACCTCACCAAAACAACGCCTTAAAAGAAAAAAAAATTACCCGACCACCATTATAGCCCTCCTCAGCTACAGGGTGGCTATTGGGATAGTAATCAGGATGGTATGCATACATCTCCCCAGGGAAAGCCTGGGGTTTGGGGAGTGTAGAGACGTAAACGCTTGCCAAAGTGGGTTTTTGAACCCACTTCAGTGCACATTTAAGTGTTGTGTGGAAGCGCCCCTAGCTGGAATGCTTAACTCCTAGTCTGCTTCCTGAAGCTCCTGATCCTGCCCTAACTCTGTGTCCCTACTTCCCTGAGGCTCCAGGAGTAGATTCCTCAGTGTCAGGCTACTGCTCTCTGCTAGCCCTTGATTCAAACCTTTTTATTCAGACAGGCCGTTAAAGAAGAAGGCTTTTAAGATCAATTCAGGGAGTGATATGGCTTTTAACTTTGATTATGGTTTAATGGTTTTTAACTGAGGAATTTTTAATACTGTTATATTTAATTCTGTTTTAATGTTTGTATATTTGAAATTGTATGCAAATCCTTTTATGTTAAGCCACTTCAAGTCTCCTTTGGAAGGAGGGTATAAATACAAATCATCATCATCATCATCATGAAGCAGCCCTTCATCTTCATCCTTATCACTAACCCTGACATAGGCGCTAAACGGCTGCAAGTATCTGTGGCATTGGAGAAGAGGCATATTTGCATGGTTCACCTGTGTGACACTTCACAATCTAATCTTCTGTTTTTAGTTATGATGGTGCACCCTATCATTTTATTAGCATTGATAAAAATTCAGCCAGTCCATTCAGTTTCTTTATGTAGAATTGAGTATTCACCATGTGGAATCTTGGGGTGCCTTTAGACACAAAGGCATCACTGAAAGATTCCATTCTTCTCCAGCTATCTATGTAATTGGTATAAATTTTGAAACACAATGTTAAACTACAGGTGGAAAGAATTGCTTCCATTCCTTTGCATAATTGATAGAAACCTTGAAGATTTATAGATTCATTTTTTTAAAATCTTTTCAATATGTTCTTACTTTCCAGTCAACTACTCTAATTTAGTTTGGCATGGATTGGCAGAATTTCCAAGTAGGGTTTAGTTTATTATCCATTACTCCAGGATGCCTTGTCAATAACAGCACTACTACAGAACACATGTGGTGAAGTCATTCTCATATTCAGTTTTGCTTTTAGGCTTTTTACATTTCATAATGCATGCTACAAAAGGCTTTGCATCTTATTTTTTAGACTAAAGAATAGGACAGGAAGAAATAGTGAAATGCACACACTGAAGATTTTTTTAAATATGACAATAAAAGACTTTGTGAACTCAGGAAAACAAATGTTATGTTCTGGAAGGCAGGAGGAAGCAAAATTTTAAGGCTAAATGTACAGTAGATGTTTTCATTCTCACTGTTTGATATACACTACTGCTTATGCTGAAAAGTATGAAGGCAGGAAGGATGAAAGTGAATAACTGCTGGATGCATTCCCAGTAGTTAATGCCTCCTATAAAGATACACTTACTACAACCTTTAATTTTTTTTCAAATTCAAAATGATCGATTGGGCAGAACTGTGATGGAGACTGAAAATAGTAGAGGAATATGTCTACATCCTCTGGTTAGCTATAGGCTTTTTAGGCAGAATTTGCCGGTGAAATGATTCCCCTTGTGAAATTCTTTGCCTATGGATCAGGAAATATTCTTGTCTGAAATAATCTACACCACAGGATCATTTTCTTGTTGAAAGATACCTAAGCTAACAGATTCAGATGCCTCTAATCTGTTAAGGGCAACCATCTTCTGCCAACAAACACCTAACAAATGCCATATAGTTATTAAGAATGTGCATTCGAGGATAACGTCCCGTTTTGTGTTCCAGCTTTCATTGGCGGCCCCAATCAGTTTTTTGTAAGCCTCTCAAAATTGGGAGGGTTGTTTTTGGTTCTTTTGTTTTGGGGCCCTAAAATCGGACCATTATGAGGGGGCTTCCCAGCCACTGGCTCGCCTTCCCGGTGTGCCTTCTTCTTACCTGGCACCTGCTTTTTCTACTCTAGAGTAATAGGTGCTCAGCTGTAGGCACTGGCAGGTGCACATTTTCCACAAAATTCATTCCTACCATTCCTACCATTTCTTTCATGTCTTCCAAAGCCCCCTCACCACACAAAAATCTGCTCAACACGAAAATCTGCTTTCATATGCTTTCCAAGGCAAGGAGGCAAGGTTGGATGCACAAGAGCAGATTTTCATGTGGTGAGGGGGCTTTGGAAGACACAAAAATGGTAGAAATGGTAGGAACAAATTTCTCATACATGCCTGATGATTATGTATCATCCTAGATGTGTGCTTTTGTTCTTCATTTATCTCATATTTTAATATAATCCATGGTCCCTTGGATTTCTGATTTTTTTTATTTATTGTGTTTGTGTTTATTAGGCATCTGTATCATTCCTTCTCAGACAAGATTGAAGGCAATATATCATATCATATATATGAAGGCATATATATGTGTGTGTATTATAAATACTAATATTCATATAAATATCTGAAACGTGTTGTTTTTTTTAAAATGCCTATTTCAATGTTCAGGCTGGACAAATGGTGCATCTTTCCATGTCAGATATTTCTTTGCAACAAATGTGAAAATATTCAGAATTTCTTACATTTTGACATTCCCCTGATGTCACCCACATGGGAAGTATGCTGTCTACCTTCTACTACTACAATTTTGCTGCAATTTTGACATTATATTCATAAATACATTGTTCGAACATATGCAACAAAGTGGAAAAATAAGAGCCCCATACACCAGAAAGGAATGATTAAGCAGCCCCAGGGACAAGAGCAAGATTATGAAGATAAGTTAAGATAGAATCAAACACCAAAATTGAAATAGTTTTTCTTTTGATGATTTTTAGATGCAACTACCAACAGTATCACAAAAATATCCCATGTACATAAAAAATACACAAGCTATGAATCAATATAAGAATATCATTTGAAGAGGACAGTAAGAAAGTCAACATTTGCAGCTCAAGGCCTGAGGAAATGCTGCTGTTTCCACTAAGCAAAGGTATGTAATCAAATAAAGAACCACCTGAGCCTCTCACACCAAGAAAGGGCATGGCCTGCATATGCCAACAGCAAAATTCCACATACCTAACAAATACAGTTCCACCAAAGATGGGCAATGTAGTACACAATCACAGACATACATCGACATCCTTAACAGACAGGAAGAATCATGTAGGAAAAAGCAAACTTATATAAACTGAAGCCAAACTATTCAGGGCATTTAACTGATAACTAGCATTTTGAATGGGAAACCATATAGCTAGCCTATAAAGATCATCGCTCTGATCTTGGGACTACTTCATTTCAATATTATCCATCCCTTTAAAATAAGGCTTCCATGAGTGAAAAAGTCTTTTGAAAAAACATATTGAATTCCCACCATGAAATAAAAAAACCAGACACATGAAAATGGATATAAAGGGCCATTTCCTGACCTATTTATTTAAAAGAACTTGGAATAACTTGTGAACAGAAAAAACTATGACGTTCCCTCTGGGGTTGATGGAGGCTTGAAATGATTGCTTATAGCAGTTGGCAAAGCATTCCTCATGCTCCAACAGAGTCCTTGAAAAGTTGTTAAAACAATATTATCAAAGCATCTGGTTCTATGTGTTATAACCGTGTAGTCCCCTAGCTTTTAACCACGTAGTCCACTAGCTTAGAATGGGCCTTGCATAACTGAGGCCTAGGATAGCCGTTCAATTCATATAATTGTCAGCAAGGACTGTAACTAAGAATGCTCTGATTACACAATTATACAGAATTAAATAAGAAAGCTGGATCTGTAGTGCTACAATTGTACTTTGTGTTTGACTAAAAACCTAGAATATCTAGGATACTAAAGACAGACAAATTTTAAAACAATTGGGAAGTGAATGAAGGTCTAAGGATAAACTGGCAAAATATATTAAGAAATTCGACCTGAGAAATCAATTGAAGACACAGCCCTGGCTATGTGGTGTGTCCTGTCATAATGAGAATACCAAGTTAGATAGTCTCTAATAACTTATGAAATAGCTGGAATACAATAAAGAACTAATATCTATATATCTGTACAGTATATCTACCCTGTTTCCCTGAAAATAAGACATCCCCAGAAAATAAGACCTAGTAGAGGTTTTGCTGAATTGCTAAATATAAGGCCTCCCCCAAAAGTAAGACCTAGCAAAGTTTTTGTTTGGAAGCATGCACGATCGGTAAATGTACATACCATAGATTGGTGTACATGAAAATAAAGGTAGTAACAAGAAATAATAATAATATAATAATAACTTTATTCTTGTATCCCACCTCCATCTCCCAGAAGGGACTCAGGGCAGCTTACACAGGGACAAGCCCAACAACAACATAAATGTACATACGAATAGAAATTTAAAACAGTAATTTAAAAACAGTATAGCAATAAAATATAATATAGAAATTCTTGAAAGGATTCACAGTTTGGTTATGCTGGTTTGTGATGACAACTACTGTACAGTAGATAATAAATTTTCATTTTTTTTAAAAAAAATCCAACCATAAATGTGAATTCTTCTTTGTGGGAAAAATAAGACATAAATTCTTATATAAATAAATTAATATAATACACTGTCTTATTTTCGGGGAAACAGGGTATTTATAAAATTTCAGCTGTAGAAAGTATGTTCACCCCTTTGGCCAATATGCTATTACAGGACTATGACCAGTGGGCATGCCTCTGGAATTAGGATATATTAGGGCCATGAATCCATTCCCCCATTCCTTTGTCCTATGGATTAAATTTGGAGATCTTTCTTACTAATACTTTTTTCTTGCTTTTGAAGAATCACCTGTCAGCGAGGGTTCTCTCTCTCTCTCTCTCTCTCTCTCTCTCTCTCTCTCTCTCTCTCTCTCTCTTTGAGTTCGGGAGCTTGCAGAGGGAAGGGAGTTCCCTCAGTCTGCCTTCCAGAATATAACTATCCAGGATAAGCAAACCAAAAGACCAGAATGCCCTCAACATCAGGATTTTTTGCCCAAGGGGAGATTGGAGACATTTGTCACAGGTAAACACCTATCCCAGCTAAGACCCCAACCAAGTTGCTCCTCCACTTCAGCACGTTTTCTGGGTTTTAAACTTAAATATTAATAGGTCAAATAAAGTGGTCCTTATTTTATCCAATTTCATGTGTCTGGCCTTGTTATTTCAGGATTGGTAATCAACGATGTGTGTTGCATTTGATTTTGCTCTGGTGGCTTGCCTCATGCTCTTTGCATGTTTTTACCATTCTATTCCTTAATGTGTGTGGACACTTTTCACTGCTGTTTTGTCCTAGACAGGGGTATATTAGCTTCCCTGAATTTCAGCAAGAGTTACATAGTTTCATAATTAAGTTATGCCACCCCCTAGCTAGCTTACTATGTTAACAATCTGATACTGCAGTTTTCCAGTAGTAATATGAAACATTCATTTATTCTGCATGAAAAAGTATGCATGCACACTGACTACCTGACATTCATTAGTTCCATACTGTGTAATGTTAGTTATATAGACCCAAATGCTACCAGCAGAAACCACACTTTAATAGTTCCATAGGTAAGGCACAGCATACATTAAAAACTATTGGATGTCCAGATTTTAGCTCTCTCAAACTCAGCCCAGAATGACAATGGTAAGGGACTTCGGAGATGGTGTCTGAAACATCTGAAGACCCGAAGCATCCTTCAACTCAAAAATCAAATGCTTTAACTTAGAATCTGAATGTAATATCTCCATATTGTATTATGGATGTTCTAAAATCATTGTGCTTACCTGATAAAATATTTGCATTAGTAGGTCAGTCAAAAGTCAACTATCCATATTTGTGATGGACAATTTCTGTTGTCCCTGAAGTTTTAATCCCACCATTATACCCTATCCTTTTAAACTTAAGATCCTTCCTTGAATCTCATACCCAGGACTATATTAGACAGCTACTGAGCAAAAGTGATTGTGTTGATCAGTTGTTCCAATGTGGTAATGTTAGGGATGGAAATAATTTTCAAAGTATTGCATGATTTTAAAAAATCATTTTTCTATACTCCTTTTAAGATATCCTTCTTGCACACAGTGGTTTTCTAATTTTTTCATTATACTCTCTTTCTTCTTTCATATTATTTATATTTGATTGGACAAGACCATTTGACAAGGTACAGGCTATTTTTAATAGGCATATGTAGAGAAGGGGAAAAACTTAAGGAATAAAAATGAGCCACATGGAACAGGAAGGTCAAATGAGGTTTTTCTGTCATGTGGTCACAAGCTAACAGATGGCGGAAACTTCAGAAGACAGAAGGCAAAATATGATTTGCAGTGTAAATAAAACTTGGGAGGGCAGAAAAAGGAACTGACAAACAAATTTTTAAGTCTGTCAGATACTTACTGGAATGTAACCTTCACCGAACATGCTGATATATATTTGTGAGTAAGCACACCCAGGTCCTTCAAACTCCTATGTATTCTTGCTTTTTCTTTTAAAACGTTGTATTCACAAAATACTTTTATATTCTACTAAATTTTATATGATTTTATGGACCCAAAGTAGGGTTTGCATTTGGTTTTATCACAAAGAAAAAAGTTTCTGAAAATACTTAAACATTTGAGGGGTTTTTTTTTTGCTTTGATTTCACCTGCTTATTTATGGCTTTGCATGCAAACTGTTTCTTGAACCCCTCCCCCCAACACACACACACACACAAGATGTGGAAGTATATTCAAGATACCAGCCACAGATGCATCTCTCTTAGGAGAGAATGCTACTGGAACATGGCCATACAGCTTGAAAAACTCACAGCAACGCAGTGATTCCAGCCATAAAAGCCTCTGATAACACAATGAACAACAAAATGGTCAAAAATGTGTTTCTCATATGTTGGGAAAGTTGACAAGAAAACCCTGGACTATGAGTAAGTTTCCTTTTATTGTAGTCATGAAGGAATGTTGGTAGGAGACCTGTCACAGATGAACATTAACTGTGACAATTATAAGGAGCATCTTTTGTAGCTTCACTGGCAATAAGTTCCTTTCTAAGGACTGGTAATTATCTATAGAATCCTATACAACTTGGGTCCAGACCATCTGAAAAACTGTAACTCCTAGCCAGAACATCATGTAAACACCATGGAGCCAATTATCACCTGCTTTGAGATAAAGCACCTGTGTAGACATGCCCTGAATGTTAAGGACATAAACCCATTAGAGAAAGCTCTTTCGCAGGCGTGTGTACACATGCATTACCTCAGATATCTGTCTATTGATATAAAACACAATATTCATCTGCTGCATATGTCCCATGAAAAGAGTGGGCAAATAGTGGTTCTCCAGAAATCAGTTAGACTATAGATCCCAGCATTCTTCACCATTGGTTACGAAGGCTAGGATTTATGCATGTTATAGTCTAGCTCCATTTGTAGGGCTGGAAGCCACATACACCTGCTCTGAATGGTCTATCATAGATATCTTATAGGAACTATTAATTTATCAGAAACAGATGCTAATATCAGCTTCAGGTGTTCTTGCAACTCCAGGTATTCTTGGAATAAACTGATTATCTGGATTGGCCTCAGACCTGGTCATGGAACTGAAACAGTGATTCTCAACCTGGGGTCCCCAGATGTTTTTGGCCTACAACTCCCAGAAATTCCAGCCAGTTTACCTGATGTTAGGATTTTTAGGAGTTGAAGACCAAAAACATCTGGGGACCTCAGGCTGAGAATCACTTATCTACGCAGAGAACTTGACAGGGGGAGTGTGTCCCTGTTGGTTCTTTTGGACCTCTCAGCGGTCTTCAATACAGTAGACTACTGTATCCTTCTGGGATGCCTTGTGGGAATAGGTTTTGGGGGCACTGTTTCACAGTGTCTCCAGTCCTTCCTGGAGGGTTGTTCCCAGTAGGTGTGTTGAGGGACACCTGCTCAGCCCCGCAACCTTTGTCCTGTGGGTCCCACAGGGCTCAGTAATGCCCCCCATGTTGTTTAACATCTACAAGAAGCTACTGGGAATGCTCACCTGGAGTTTTGGATGTCAGTTTGGGTGAATGTAGATGATGCCCAACTCTATCACTCCTTTTCACCTGCTGCTAAGGAAGTTGTTCAGGTCCTGAACAGGTTACTGGCAGCTATGACCATCTGGATGAGGGATAACAAATTGAAAATGAATCCAGACAAGACAGAGGACTGCTGGTCAGTTGTAAGGCTGAACAGGGTATAGGCTTGCAGCCTGTGCTGGACAGGGTTACACTCCCCCTGAAGACACAGGTTCACAACTTGGGAGTTCTCCTGGATTCATCACTGAGCCTGGAACGCCATGTTTCAGTGGTGGCCAGGGGAGCATTCGCACAATTAAGACTGGTGTGCCAATTGTGTCCATACCTTGGGAAGTCAGACTTGGCCACAGTGGTCCATGCTCTTGTTACATCCCCAATAGATTACTGCAACACGTTCTACGTGGGGTTTGCCTTTGAAGACTATTCGGAAGCTTCAAGTAGTCCAACGGGCAGCAGCCAGATTTCTCACCGGAGCAGCATACAGGGAACATACCTCCCTGTTGCGTCAGCTCCACTGGCTGCCAGTCTACTACCAAGCACAATTCAAAGTGCTGGCATTAGCCTATAAAGCCCTAAATGGTTCCAGCCCAGTTTACCTCTCTCAACGTATCTCCCTCTATGAGTCATTTCAGAGATTAAGATCATCTGGGGAGGCCCTGCTTCCAGTCTCATCTCCGCAGGTGTTGTTGGTTGGGACAAGAGACAGGGCCTTCTCAGTGGTAGCCCCTCAGTTGTGGAACTTTCTCCCTAGTGACATCAGATCAGCCCCCTCCCTCATGACTTTTAGGAAAAATTGAAAATGTGGATGTGGGACCAAGCTTTTGGATAATTTATCAATGCAATATATGAGTGTGGAATGGTGCGATGATAACTGGAACTGCCTGGACTATGATATTGAATTATGTGATTGTAATGGATTTTAATTGTTGAAATGATTTAGTAGTTAATTTAATGTATATGTTTTATTTGCTGTATACATGTGGTATGGCATTGAATTGTACCTTTATGTGTGCCGCTCTGAGTCCCCTTCGAGGTGAGAAGGGTGGGATATAAATATGGCTAATAAATAATAATAATAAATAAATACCACAGTCAGGGTTTCATGCAGTGCACTGATAACTTGTCACATTGAGACAAGGCTGTGTCTTCTCAGCGCCACTGGTGCAATGTAGAAATAGATGCCACCTTAGAGGATCTTTGCAGCTTTCTCTTCTTCTATTTCAAATTAAGTTTATAAATCCTGGTGATTTATGGTATGGATGATGGTAATAGGATGGCAAACTTAAATTGGAAACCAACTTGATGAATTTCTTCGTGCACAACATTCTGAAAATGTCATGGCATTGAAGTTAACTGACTTCCCTTTTTAGACCACTGACCATGTCTTTTATTCTTACACTGAAACTCATAGTCCTCTTGAGAAAGAAAATCTGTGACATCTGTCACCTAGAAACTTTAAAGACAGGCTAGACTAGTACCAAATTTGTTTTGTTGTCTGGTTTATGATCAAGTGTACTTTGTACATGTCAGATAAAAATGACAGAATACTTCAGCTATTTGTCAAGAGACAGTCTTTTGAAATATTCTTCTTTCACATTCATTGCCATTCTAGACACATTTCAGGTTGATATCTGCTGGTAATAAGTTATATATAAATCCTTGCATTCAAAATCTGAAAAAATCATAATAAAGTGAAAGAATTGTAGAGCATGGTATTCCTGTATTTTCTTAGTTTTCAATATTTTTCCTACAGGACCAATAGTTAACTGGGGCATATAGAGAGATATGAATGGATATAATAGCATTTGTACAGCAGACGGACTGTGTCTTTGGATAATATGAAAGAATCGCATAGTGACTCCTCCTCTCTCACTTCTCACCTCCCTAGTCACTCTAGCACTCTTCCTTGTGGTTTAGGGATAGCTCTGGGTAAATCTAACGGCACAGAGCCATCAGTTCACCTTTTTAGTAAATCCATATGATTTGAATGTCTAGTAACTCATTTTAAAACATTTTAATTGCTTTTGGTTTCCCCCTATGTCCTCAAAGGGGGACTATAGCAATAACATCTGACTCTATTTTTTATTTTGCTTTGGTCCAACCTCACCTGGAAAACTGTGTCAAGTTCTGGGTACCACAATTCAAACCGGATATTGAGAAGCTTCCCGTAATAGGTTGGCCAAAATGATTAAAAGTTTGGAAGCCAAGTCCTATGAGGAGTGCCTTAGAGAGCTGGATATGTTTAGCATGCTGTCATTGGTCTTCAAATATTATCAATGACATGAGTAGACATCAAGACAAAAGGAATGTGGTCTATAGGACTTCCTGATAAAATAGGGAGAGCAATACGTTGGTTCAAAGAAAGTGCAGAATTTTAAATTTTCTGAGGATAGTATTTTGTTCTGTTTTCTAATGAACTAATGAGAATACATTCTGAGCCAGGAGAGGAGGGCACACTGAAATTCCTTTTAATATTATTGAGATTTCCAGTTAAACTGAAGTCTGATTAGCTAAACAAGTTATAAGAAGTAATAGCTAAACACGTGATGTATATGTTCTAGTCTATGTGCTACTACCAGGAAACTTGACATATGGCTATGATTATCTTCTTGCTGTTTCATTTACACTGATTTTTAAAATATTTTTTTGCATTGAACTTAATATAAATCTTTGATTTATACTCAACTGAAGCTGAAAGGACATAAAAGATACAGAACTGTGACTGTGACTTCATCAAGTCACCAAGCTCATGCGCCAAGTGCTTTGATGTCTTCTTATGAGCTGAGGATATGTAGAAAGGTTTAGAAATATATCAAAAACATGTGTCCATCAAGTTTAAATGGGCAATTCGCAAGGATTAATTTGGATTCCTCTTTAAGATTCTGACCAAAAGAATTAAAACATTTAAAAGATCAGTAGCATCTTATGTACAGCCCTTGTATCTGTGGGACCAAAATCCATGGTTTCATTTATTAATGTCAGACAAAATATGGCCTCTAGGCATTTTCTAAGTCTTCCAGTGCAATACTATGGCAATGGAGCCAGAAGTCCTTCATTCACTTTTATCCACTTATTCATATATCCATGCAGAGTGAGGGAATGTACAGAATTCCCTCATTTATCACAAGGGTTACGTTCCAGGACCACCCGCAATAAATGAAAATCCGTGAAGTAGGGACACTATTTTAATTTTAATTTTTATACATTACTGTATAACGGGAAACGTGGAGGACTCAGAAAAGGGGGCGAAAGTCCCCCCCCTTCCATGTCCTCCACGTTTCCTGGTGTGGCCAGCTGGAGCAGCAGCACAAACAAGAGCTTGGTTGCCTCTTCCAGCTCTAGCTGCCGCTGCCACCCGCCCTCACTCTCTCACCCGCCCTCCGGGCGGAGCGGCCTTCCTTCTTCTCTGGCTACAGGAGCAGAGGCAGCCAGAGCAACATGGCAGACATGGAGCAAGGGGGCAGCAATGGCGTAAATAAATTAATAAATAATAAAAATTCCCACGAAACAGCATGTCTATGATAAGCGAATCGCGAAGTAGTGGGGGAACAATGTATTCCCTGTGAATACGAGAGGCATGTTGTATTTCACATTACTAAGTTATAACATCTTTGATAACTCTTTAACTCCCATGGTTCCTTCTTGCAAAGTCCTGGGATTTGCAGTTTGGTGAGACACTAGAACTTCTCTCACAGAGAAACTTCATATCCCAGAACGTCATAGGACAAAGCCATGGTGGTTGCAGTGGTATCAATATGCTGTAATTGTTTAGTATGTGAAAGAGACAAGTCAGTGCTTGGCAAGGAGACTATTTTTTACCTACAAGTCACATAATCTACTGTTGGGAGATTCTCCAAGCTTTAGTCCACAAAACTTTCTGCATCATGACAAGGATGGGTTTGAGCTAGGTTATTGTGAAGAAAATGTTTTCATTAAAGCTCAAATGATGAAAGATGGGACATATATGTATCTAATCAATGAAATGCTGAAGAAAGAATCATCACAGTAATATAGTTAGTATGTTATCTGGTGAGGGAAACACATTGCTAGATATTTTTCCCTTTTGGATGCTCCATATGGATATAAGAAAGGTTTACTTATTACTTATTCATGTGATAGGAGCCCCCAGTGGCACAGTGTGTTAAAGCACTGAGCTACTGAACTTGCAGACCAAAAGGTCGCAGGTTCAAATCCGGGGAGCGGAGTGAGCGCCCGCTATTAGCTCCAGGTTCTGCCAACCTAGCAGTTCGAAAACATGCAAATGTGAGTAGATCAATAGGTACCACTCCGGGGGGAAGGTAACGGCGCTCCATGCAGTCATGCTGGCCACATGACCTTGGAAGTGTCTACGGACAACGCCGGCTCTTCGGCTTAGAAATGGAGATGAGCACCAACCCCAATAGTCGGATATGACTGGACTTAATGTCAGGGGAAACCTTTACCTTTACCTTACCTATTCATGTGATAGTATGCTGTAGTGAGTTTACCTGAAGAATTTATTTGACTGAGAGTTTGGACAAGGCCTTTTTAGACCCTGATTCCCAAGCTGGCTGAGGGATTCTGTGAGTTGGAATCCAAAAAAGCACAACTTCTTCCAAGTTTTGACTTGAGTAGATGGGAAAAGGGTAACGTTAACATAATATGAAATAATGTTGCATATCCATGGGTGGGGAAAAAAAATCTAACGTTTTGCCATAGTGGAATGCATGCTATCAAACGGTTGTTAGTTGCTAGTTTCTTCTTGGATGGTAACATGCTTCAGTCAAGAGTCCATTGTGTTGAATGCTTTCGAATGCACATAGAGGCAGACTGCATGCTATGAAGGAAAGACGCCTTCTCTTACATTTATTAGCAGCAGTTTTCATATGGTTCTGTTCTCTCCTTCACAGAGTTTGGCAAGTATGAAAAGAAAACAATATCCATTTTGTTTAGCCCAGCAGCTTCAAATTTCAAAAGACATGAAGCTACTTCTTAAGATGAATATAGTGTAAAAATGTATCCTCCCACTATATTTGTAATATGAAATAAGGGGGTGATATAGATGGCAATTGAAGAAGTTCTTATTAGAGAGATTTTAGGGGCTCAATTAAATAGTATGCTGAGATTTTTAAAAACTGAGTCTGCTTTAGATGAAATGCCATATTTATGTCACCTTATTACATGCTGCTTGATGATTTGACACTGTAATCCAGTGCATAAATACTTAGGTAGAAGTATGGGGAATTGAATGGGATTTACAACTAAACAAATATATGCTAGGGCAGGGGTATTTGACCAGGGACTATTAAAAA
This sequence comes from Anolis carolinensis, assembly GCF_035594765.1. Lineage (NCBI taxonomy): Eukaryota > Metazoa > Chordata > Lepidosauria > Squamata > Anolidae > Anolis > Anolis carolinensis. The sequence goes on from NC_085845.1 coordinate 154,775,192, forward strand.
ACAACATAATATTTCAGGCTGCAGCTTTTGCAGCTCGATTGCTATGACATCTAAAACAACCATGTAAAAGTTCCATATGATTTCTATTGAAAATTCCAATATGGACTCCATACCTTCAAGAGCCAAAGCAGAAACACATATCCCAAACATGAAGCTGTTATCCCTAACAGCTTGCATTCCTGTTATTATCTGAAATTGTCAGACTTATTCATCCATGCATACATTCAGAATGTCTAGTCCTAGCCAAATGACAGCCTCATGGGAACACAGCGAGCCATCACAGCAGGGGTCACAAAGATCTCAGAATCTGCCTGAGAGCAAAAGGAGATGAACATCACTTCAGATATCTAGGGCAGAGGGCCTTCTGCCAACACCTCAAATATACTTTGCAATTCACTGCATACTCATCAGCACATATGACCCTCAGCACTTGGACTTAATTTTTTTACCTTGGGAGACAAAGCTGGGCCATTATTACAATAGCATGTAATAACACTCAATGCTGCCACACATTTGTACTCCATCAGCTTTTGCCATTATTTCCTTTATATTTTCAAATCTACAAATCTAGAGAATCAGTGTATTTTTTATGGTACTTATTATTATTATTTTGCTTTTATTCTTGCTTCAGCATCCAGTGGTGGTTGGTGCCCAATAAAGCTGGTGGAGGGTGGTGTGGTGGAAACAACCACCATAGGTTAGCAGTTTTCCTCTCCTTCAAAGACATTAAGAACATTTGAACAAAGATAAATCAATGTGAAACATTGAAACAAACAGGCTAGTTATATCAGAAAGCATTATTGCAAAGAAAGGTTTGGCTCCTTTTCAAAACACAGTTTTCAAAACACAGTCATAACTCCCATGAGGCCACATGCCTCTCTTCTGAAGCAAGAACCCATTTTAGAGTGTGGAAACTGAAGCATATGATCTTTAAGACTATGCCTCATAAGTATTATGTATATGGAAGAACTGACTTCAGAGATATGTTCTGCCCAACTTACCAGGCGTACTCCCTGCCCACCATTTTGGCCAGGGCTCCCAGGGAGCCTTGTGCCTTTGCACACCCCCAGCTCACAAAAAGGTATTGATCAATAAGAGTGAGCCCTAGTAGGTTGCTCTGATTAGCTACTTTGGGAGAATCTGAGTGAAGACCTTTTCATTCAAGTCCGCTAGCCGGGTATAAATTCTGGTGTGGCTGCTCTTCGAGCTCATTTGCCTTTGATTTTTGGTGGGCCTGAGTGAAGAAGCCTTCTATCAGAGCAAGCTATGGGGGAAGATGGAGCCCAGGCTACGATGGTGCGCAGAGGGAGAACCCCCCACTGCAACCGCTCTGCCTGGTAAGATGGGAAGGGAATACACAGTTTCTCCTAAATGTTGTTCCTTCATGAGTTTATTAGGCAGCTAGCAGTGATGAAACAAATTGAGATGTAGTCTAGAATGAAAGTTGCAGAAGTCTGAAGAGGAACACATGAGTGATGTATATTCAGAAATCTGGTTCCTTTACACTTCTATTTTTTATATATATTTTTCTGACACTGTTTGCAATTGTGCCTTCAGTATCTCACTTTTAAGACAATCCCGCCATTATTAACTCCCTTCTCGTTTAATATTCCTGTTCATGGAAATATTTCTTTACATTTCCTGAAGTCAGCTCTCCTTAAGTCTGGAATGCATGTCTGACTTCTCTTAGTTTCCACTTTCCCCTGTATCACTAACTCCAGAATAATATGGCCACTCCCACCAATTCCACTCAATTGTTGGCTGGATCAGTTCCAGAATAGTTGATCCCCTTGTTGCCTCTTACACCTTCTGGACTATAAAATTGTCTGCATGACAAGTGAAGAATTTGTTGGACTTCGTACTCTTGGCAGAACTTGTTTTCCAACAATTATCAAAATAGTTGACTTCTCCCACTACTATTATATCTCTTCTTTCTGCATGTTTGGTCATCTGTTCAAGGAAGGCTTCATCCAATTCTTCAGTATAGATTGGAGACCTGTAGTAGACACCCACAATTACATCTTTTTTAGTGCTTGTTCCCTTAATTCTTATCCAGGTGCTCTCAACTTGGTTTTCAGGATTTAAATTTATTTATTTATTTATTTATTTATTTACAGCATTTATATTCCGCCCTTCTCACCCCGAAGGGGACTCAGGGCGGATCACATTACACATGTAGGCAAGTATGCCTGATCAAGCTTAATGTCTGTAAAAGCATCAAGGTGTTACAGATAGTTCCAACAGAAGTGTTGTCACTGAAAATGTCAGTGGTTTAGCATCTTATTCCTGACAGCAGTAGATACAGTGTTATCCTCTGCATCCACATTTAGAAGTGAATGCTAATGTTTTCAGGGATTTCATCTTCACTTAAATGGGAACAAAACGCAAACCAGTAAAGTTTGTTCCCAGTTAAATCCTCTCTTTTCTCTCAAACTCTCAATGCTCTGTATAGATTTACTGCATATTTCATTTTTCCATTTCAGAGAGGCTCCAGTGAGTTCTTGAGAACATCGGGGCGAGTTTGTAAGGATCAGGCCAGAATCTTGCAAAATATGAAAGGCTTACCAAAGCCCAAAATCCTATTTTGCAGTGGTCTTATCAAGCATAGCTCTTCATTAAAATAGAAAGATCTTTTACTTTTATGTGTTTTACGCAATTCATGCAGAGGGCCACTACTGTGTTAATGTAACCATGCATAATAATTTAATGTGGTTTTGAAAAGGGAGGAAAAAAACTCTCCACAAATATATGAATGTATTGTACACCATATGGTTCGATTCCCCAACAGGCATGGCTTTCCATTAAAAGCAACGATGCACAGAAAGTAAACCTTGCGGGTGATTCTAAGTTAGCATTTAATATTTAGGAAGATGTTGAATGTGACTCAGCCATCTTTACTCCCAAACAGCTGACAATTTCTCAACTCAGAAGACTATTCTTTGGAGAATGTGACACACTTTAAAGAAAATACTTGGTGTGAAAATCTATCCATTTTCATTTCAGAAAATGATTTCTCCAGACTGAATGATTTCTCCCCAAACAAGAGGAACGATCTCTAATTCTTCACGATCAGTCGACTTCATATTAGTCACTCCACACACTTTTTCAAAGGAGAGTTTAGGTGACAAACCCATATAGTAGGAGGCTGTCGTTTTAAATCCATCACCTCAAAGAGAGAGAAATGTATTTTTTCAAAACCAACTTGCTCCTCACTTTTGTATTTTTCTTCCCTGGAGTCAAACAGAAATGCGTGGAAGTTCTGAAATATTCAATATTCATCATCTTCTTTCTAGTGTTCCAGAAAAACACTCAATATTAGTCTTGAAGTAAAGACATCCCATCCATTATTTTATTGTGTAATTTGCTAAGATAAGAATCTGATTCTTATATCCATTTTTCTGAGTGTGTTCAGGGTCATAAATTGAATTTAGCTTTCCAGCCCAAGAATCATAGAATCATAGAATCATAGAATCATAGAGTTGGAAGAGACCGCATGGGCCATCCAGTCCAACCCCCTGCCAAGAAGCAGGAAATCGCATTCAGAGCACCCCCGACAGATGGCCATCCAGCCTCTGCTTAAAAGCCTCCAAGGAAGGAGCCTCCACCACAGCCCGGGGGAGAGAGTTCCACTGTCGAATAGCCCTCACAATGAGGAAGTTCTTCCTGATGTTCAGGTGGAATCTCCTTTCCTGTAGTTTGAAGCCATTGTTCCGTGTCCTAGTCTGCAGGGCAGCAGAAAACAAGCTTGCTCCCTCCTCCCTATGACTTCCCTTCACGTATTTGTACATGGCTATCATGTCTCCTCTCAGCCTTCTCTTCTGCAGGCTAAACATGCCAAGCTCTTTAAGCCGCTCCTCATAGGGCTTGTTCTCCAGACTCTTAATCATTTTAGTCTCCCTCCTCTGGATGCTTTCCAGCTTGTCAACATCTCCCTTCAACTGTGGTGCCCAGAATTGGACGCAGTATTCCAGGTGTGGTCTGACCAAGGCAGAATAGAGGGGGAGCATGACTTCCCTGGATCTAGACGCTATACCCCTATTGATGCAGGCCAGAATCCCGTTGGCTTTTTTAGCTGCTGCATCACATTGTTGGCTCATGTTTAACTTGCTGTCCACGAGGACTCCAAGGTCTTTTTCGCACACACTGCTGTCAAGCCAGGCGTCCCCCATTCTGTATCTTTGATTTCCATTTTTTCTGCCGAAATGAAGTATCTTGCATTTGTCCCTGTTGAACTTCATTTTGTTAGTTTCGGCCCATCTCTCTAGTCTGTCAAGATCGTTTTGAATTCTGCTCCTGTCTTCTGGAGTGTTAGCTATCCCTCCCAGTTTTGTGTCGTCTGCAAACTTGATGATCGTGCCTTCTAACCCTTCGTCTAAGTCGTTAATAAAGATGTTGAACAGAACCGGGCCCAGGACGGAGCCCTGCGGCACTCCACTTGTCACTTCTTTCCATGATGAAGATGACGCATTGGTGAGCACCCTTTGGGTTCGTTCGCTTAGCCAATTGCAGATCCATCTAACCGTAGTTTTGTCTAGCCCACATTTTACTAGTTTATTTGCCAGAAGGTCGTGGGGGACTTTGTCGAAGGCCTTACTGAAATCCAGGTAGGCTACATCCACAGCATTCCCTGTATCGACCCAACTCGTAACTCTATCGAAAAAAGAGATCAGATTAGTCTGGCATGACTTGTTTTTGGTAAATCCGTGTTGACTATTAGCAATGACCGCATTTGTTTCTAAGTGTTCGCAGACCACTTCCTTGATGATCTTTTCCAGAATCTTGCCTGGTATCGATGTGAGGCTGACCGGACGGTAATTGTTTGGGTCGTTCTTTTTTCCCTTCTTGAAGATAGGGACCACATTCGCCCTCCTCCAATCTGCTGGGACTTCTCCCGTTCTCCAAGAACTCTCGAAGATAATCGCTAGTGGTTCTGAAATAACTTCCGCTAATTCCTTCAATACTCTTGGATGTAGCTGGTCTGACCCTGGGGACTTAAATTCGTTTAGAGAGGCCAGGTGTTCCTGGACAGCTTGTTTCCCTATTTGGGGTTGGATTTCCCCCAATCCTTCGTCCATTCCATGTTGCTGAGGTTGAAGATGGCTTTCTTTTTGTGAGAAGACCGAGGCAAAGAAGGCATTGAGCAGTTCTGCCTTTTCCCTGTCCCCTGTCGCCATCACCCCATCTTCTCCTTGCAGAGGTCCTATCGCCTCCTTTTAATTCCTTTTTCTACCAACGTAAGCAAAAAAGCCTTTTTTGTTGTTTTTTATGTCCCTGGCAAGCCTGAGCTCATTTTGCGCTTTAGCCTTGCGAACCTTTTCCCTACACGTGTTGGCTATACGTTTGAATTCTTCTTCTTCCACTTCTTGTGCATGTCACTTTTGAGCTTTAGCTCAGTTAGAAGTTCTTTGGACATCCATTCTGGCTTCTTTGCACTTGTCTTATTTTTCTTCTTTGTTGGCACTGTTTGCATTTGCGCCTTGAGTATTTCACTTTTGAAAAACTCCCATCCATCCTTAACTCCCTTGTTTTTTAATATTGGCGTCCATGGAATGCCGCTCAGTAATTCCTTCATTTTTTGGAAGTCAGCTCTCTTAAATTCGAGAATGCGTGTTTGACTTGTCTTAGTTTCAGCATTCCTTTGTATTGCAAACTCCAGGAGCACATGGTCACTTGCCCCTAAGGATCCAACCACTTCAACTGTATTGATCAGGTCTTCCACATTTGTTAAGATTAGATCAAGAGTTGCTGATCCTCTTGTTGCCTCTTCTACCTTCTGGACCATAAAATTGTCTGCAAGGCAAGTGAGGAATTTGTTGGACTTTGTACTCTTGGCTGAGTTTGTTTTCCAGCAGATATCGGAATAATTGAAATCGCCCATGACTACTATATCTCTTCTTTGTGCCTGTTTGGTCAGCTGTTGACAGAAGGCTTCATCAAGTCCTTCATCCTGACTCGGAGGTCTGTAGTAGACACCCACGACAAGATCTTTTTGAGTCCCAGTTCCCTTGATTCTTATCCAGATGCTTTCAAGCTGGTTTCCCGGATTACAGTCTTGCATTTCTTCTGCAACGTAACTGTTTTTGACATATAAAGCTACTCCCCCTCCTCTCCCTTTTGTTCTACTTCTGTGAAAGAGGTTATAGCCCTCAATGGCTACATTCCAGTGATGGGAGTCATCCCACCAGGTTTCAGTGATGCCTATGACATCGTATGTGTGGTGCTGTGCTAAGAGTTGGAGTTCGTCTTGCTTATTTCCCATGCTCTGTGCATTAGTGTACAGACATGTAAGTCCCTGTGACCTTCCCCCGAGCTGTTTATTTGGGATTATTGTGCTCTCCGTACTTGGTCCTTGCTGTGTTTGTGCAGCCCTCCGTTTAGCCTTTTGGCCTAAAGAATAGGAAACTTTACAGAATTGGAAGGTCTGGTGGGTCCTTCTTTGGAATCCAATTAAGGCAGCATCGCCAGATGATCTGCCATTGCATTTGTTACCAAAATCTGGGAAATCCCTTCCAGCAAAGATTATGATATATAATAAAATTTGAAAGCTTTTCTGTTCCTGGTTTGAAAGTGTTATTTCCTCTTCAATTGTGTAGTACTAACTTTGAAAGTAGTTGTTATACTCCATAAAGTTCATTTTTGGGACTCCCACAAACTATGATGAATTGGTTGAGACTCTATCAGATATTCATTGAAGAAACTATAGCAAAAGGTTTTTGCAGTTTAATCAATTTTCTCCATGTTTTATTTTAGAACCAATTAGAAAATTGCATTCATAATCCATGAACAAAAATTGTGGTACATAGCAATATAGAACAAAAACATAGACTTGTTAAATTCCTGGTAGTCACTGGTCAGACTTTTAAACTCAACAAACCCATGCTTACTTAGCTTTTCTACCTAAAACTCAAATGGACCATTCTGTCCTAATTTACTGCCAGGTTCGAATCCCACCTGGGGAGAGTGCAGATGAGCTCCCTCTCATTATTTCGGGGTTTGGCAGGCAATTGAATTTGTTTCCTATTAATACATGACACATGAAAACATGCTGTTGAAAATACTTACCTAGGAAACATAATACCTCTTTTTCCCCTGGAGATTTTCAGGAAAATATTGAAATAATATTTCTTGAAAATGTTTTTTAAAAGTGACTAAGGTGTTCTTGATCATTTATCCATCATTGCTAGCACTTTGTTTTGCTAAATGAAACACATCTAGGTGTTTCTAGGGTCACATGCAGCTGAGGGGGCCAGAAGGCTAGAGGTATGTAACCTTGGCCACAAGTGCCAATTGGAAAAATTGGTGATCCCATTTCTGCACCAGTTTGTAAATCTTCAGCCTACATCAAAATCTGTGTGCATTTTGCTATGCTATTGTCCTCTGTACATATCTCTAAAAGCATTTTTCTTCAAAAGAGATTACAACTTTGGATGTCATATTCATATATTTTTGAATTCATGCATAAATTTATCAGTTTCCCCTGACACATGCATTTTTATACACATCTTTTGATTGAAGAACTGCATTACAAAATTTGGAGAAGTATGAATACTGAAGAATAATTATGTCTAAGTGTATGAGTTGGTTGAAGAAGCATGAATTTGGAAGGCTTGTGTTAAAATGTGAATTGAATGAATTTCTATCATTTTCTAATTATTAGTCATGACAGTCTCTCAAAGTAGACTTGAGTCTACTAATGGAAATTTTAACTGCATTTGGAAAAACGTCCCTTATTCTGTCAGTGTTGCCTCTATCTTCTGGCATGCAATTTGATTGCTACAGAACAGCAGTCATCAGCCACATCAGCAAATATTTATTTATCTGGAGAGTCAAATGAATAGTTCATATCCATTTTTTCTCAGGTAGACTAATAGTATCCTGTGAAGGTGAAGAAGACACTAATATGGCTTTGTATCTCTTTGGAATTGTGTGCCTAAGGGTGCATCTACACTGTACAATCCATACAGTTTGATACCACTTTAACTGCCACAGATCAATGCTATGGAATTACGGGAGTCATAGTTTTACAAGGCCTTGTGCCTTCTCTGCTAAATACTGCCAATTTCATACCAAAATACAACTCTCAGGATCTCAGAGTTTTGGCAGTTAAAGTGGTTGAAAACTGTATTGATTCTACAGAGTAAATGCACCCTTAGGCTTCATCTACATGGGCCAAACGGGCTGGGGGTGAATGTACTACATGATACCCAGAGCGCATTCACCTTAGCACAGGAGAAGATTTAATGTGCCCTTTTCTTGCATTAAAAAAAGTTGCAGGAAACAAGGACCAGGCCCATATGTTGTGCCAGTGTGAACAGTTGGGCCACTCCCCCCCCCCCCAAATTGACAAAGCAAAACCCATGTAGGTTAAATCACATTCCTCCCTAACAGTTTCTTAGGGTGCTTTGATAGCAAGAAAGGTGAACAGGGTAGTTTACATGGAAGTAGCCTGTAGGCCAAACTGGATGCCTAAACATCTGCTAGGACTGTTAACTGGATGAAAAATTACCTCAGCATTTGCACAATGTATAAGCAACTTGGCAACTTTTATGGTATTGTATTACAGTGCACAAATGGTGAGCTGTGGAACCCCATTCTGGTATCTCAGAAGGTGAGGAGGAAATGTGTTTCCTTCCATAAAGCTAAATCCTTGATTCACCAGCATAGCCTTCTAATTGTTCATGGAGGTAATAGGAAAAGTAGCTTTTTCAGATGTTAATTGTCCTATTTTCTTTGTTTCATTGAATGCAGGCAGATTTTTAATAATTTTTTGAAAACCATTTCTTTCTTGAAAAGCCACCCATTCCTTTATTTCCCACATCCTTAATACTGTATAGTCTATTTGTATGGCCTTAGTCTACCCAATGATTCCCAAGGTGAAATGCTTGGAGCAAAGCCATTTAACTCCATACAAAAAAAATCATGATTCCCTCAGTGGAAGATGCAAAGTGATGTTCTCATTTCACCTCCCTTTCCCCCCTTTTTTTGGTTGCCTCTATCATTCTGAAAACACATTTTCATGTAAAAGTTCAGCTGTGGCTTGGATTTGATCTTATCTCTTTCTACAATTTGTTGCTTGTAGCTTTCTGTATACAGCATTTGAATATCAAGGATTTGTTTGAACGTCATCCCTTAAATGCTGTTTATGTATTCAACAATTCAGAATATTGCAGACCTATCTAAGGGCACATTTACATCTTCCAGGGAATTATCCATCCCATTCCCACAGTTGCTGATCTTCAAGCTTGGCATAATTAAATCTTCACATAAAAGAAGCTTATTTATTTCCTAAAAATCAATAAATGTATTACATGTTCAAATAAAAAATTGCACAAAAGGATTGCTGCAACCATTTCAGTGCTTTTGTTTCATATACTCTAGATACCTAAAATGATGAAGAAGCTATTATAGTATTTTTTTTTAATTGTGGGGAAAATAAGATCTTGTGTGGGTTTGAAACCTATATGAAATATTATATTTAACAAACATTTTTAAAGTGGTAAACATTTAATTTTTTGTTTAGCCTGAATTTGTGTAACCGGAATTTTGTGTATTGGTCAGGCCACACCTGGAATACTGTGTCCAATTCTGGGCACCGCAGTTGAAGAGAGATGTTGACAAGCTGGAAAGCGTCCAGAGGAGGGCGACTAAAATGATCAAAGGTCTGGAGAACAAGCCCTATGAGGAGCGGCTTAAAGAACTGGGCATGTTTAGCCTGCAGAAGAAAAGGCTGAGAGGAGACATGATAGCCATGTACAAATATGTGAGGGGAAGTCATAGGAAGGATGAAGCAAGCTTGTTTTCTGCTGCCCTGCAGACTAGGACACGGAACAATGGCTTCAAACTACAGGAAAGAAGATTCCACCTGAACATCAGGAAGAACTTCTTCACTGTGCGGGCTGTTCAGCAGTGGAATTCTCTCCCCCAGACTGTGGTGGAGGCTCCTTCTTTGGATGCTTTTAAGCAGAGGCTGGATGGCCATCTGTCAGGGGTGCTTTGAATGCAATTTCCTGCTTCTTGGCAGGGGGTTGGACTAGATGGCCCATGAGGTCTCTTCCAACTCTACTATTCTATGATTCTATGTATAATCTGGAGTCTATGTGCAATTTCTTTTATAATGTAATCTCACCTGTTTATTTTGAGGGAAAGAGTTTCCCTCCCATCAATAGAAGGGGAAATTCTTTGGTTGCACCTACTCTCAGTATTTGAGCTCTGCTCTCTGATCACATTCCTCTGGAGGAGTAGAAGCCATTCTCAGATTCTGGGAGGATGTCTTCTGAAATAGGTAGAAGGCGGATTGCAAGGATTTTTGTGAGGATTTTCCCAGCGGAAGTTAAAAGTCTGTTATTTCCCCCTTTTTGAAAAGAGTGATGATGATGGCATCCTTGAAGTCTGCTGGGATTTTCTTGGTTGGCCACACTTTTTCGTTCTTTTTTTTAAAAAAAACAAAAGTATAATTTATTAGTTAACACACAATATGTCTGGTTTCAGCATCTGAGGCGTACTTGCCCTTTGATATAGTCAGCTACTGAAGAAAAAAAACAAAACGGTTCATTTCCAAGTGTATGCTGCTATTCGATTCCTTCTTGTTTGTCTTTGATGGTGACACGGAAGCGCTCCTCGAAGAGGGAGGAGCCACACTTTTTCAATGAGCTGGTGGAATTGTTGTGTCAGCTCAGGTCCTTACTTACTTACTTAGGCGATCCCTCGTAGGCCGAGGATGATGGTCCTCCAGTTATAGGGTCTTTGGGGGGGGGGGGGTGTTCGCAGGTGGCTGAAGAGACCTATTCTTGATCTGCATGCTCTCCCGCAATGAGGACATCGGTTTCCAGGTGGAAGGCTTGGCTTGACGCTCCTTCCTCTTGGCACGTTTCTCCTTTAAGCCCTCCATTCGTGCCTCTTCGAACTCCGCAGCACTGCTGGTCACAGCTGACCTCCAGTTAGAGCGCTCGAGGGCCAGGGCTTCCCAGTTCTCAGTGTCTATGCCACAGTTTTTAAGGTTGGCTTTAAACCCATCTTTTCCTGCCCACCAACATTACGTTTCCCGTTCTTGAGTTCGGAGTAGAGCAACTGCTTTGGGAGACGGTGATCGGGCATTCGGACAACGTGGCCAGTCCAGCGGAGTTGATGGCGTAGGAGCATCGCTTCAATGCTGGTGGTCTTTGCTTCTTCCAGCACACTGACATTTGTCCGCCTGTCTTCCCAAGAGATTTGCAGGATTTTTCTGAGGCAACACTGATGGAAACGCTCCAGGAGTTTGGTGTGATGTCTGTATACCATCCACGTTTCGCAGGCGTAGAGCAGGGTTGGGAGGACAATGGCTTTATAAACGAGCACCTTGGTATCTCTACGGATGTCCCGGTCATCAAACACTCTCTGCTTCATTTGTAAAAATGCTGCACTCGCAGAGCTCAGGCGGTGTTGTATTTCAGTGTCAATGTTGACTTTTGTGGAGAGGTGGCTGCCAAGGTAGCGGAAATGGTCAATGTTTTCTAATGTTACATCATTAAGCTGTAATCCTGGCATTGCAGAGGGATTAGCTGGTGCCTGTTGGAAGAGCACTTTGGTTTTCTCGATGTTCAATGAGAGGCCGAGCTTCTCATATGCTTCTGCAAAGGTGTTTAGAGTGGCTTGTAGGTCTTCTTCTGAGTGCGCACAGACTACGTTGTCATCGGCATATTGGAGTTCTATAACAGATGTTGTGGTGACCTTGGTTTTGGCTCGCAGTCTGCTGGGATTAAATAGCTTGCCATCTGTCCGATAGATGATTTCCACACCAGTGGGAAGCTTCCCATCAACAAGGTGAAGTATCATAGCAATGAAGATGGAAAATAAGGTGGGGGCAATAACACATCCCTGCTAGACACCTGATTCCACCTTAAATGGGTCACTTTGGGAGCCGTTGCTGTCCAAGACTGTTGCCATCATGTCATCGTGGAGGAGCCGCAGGATGTTCACAAATTTGTCAGGTTACCCAATATTTTGGAGGATGGTCCAGAGAGCGCTGCGATTCACTGTGTCAAATGCCTTTGCAAGGTCAATGAATGCCATGTACAGAGGTTGGTTTAGTTCCCTGCATTTTTCTTGGAGCTGTCGAGCAGTGAAGATCATGTCCACTGTTCCTCTGGAGGGACCGAAGCAATTCTGGGATTCTGGGAGGGTGTCTTCTGAGACAGGGAGAAGGCGGTTTGCAAGGATTCTTGTGAGGATTTTCCCAGCGGAGGTCAGAAGGGAGATACCGCGATAGTTCCCGCAGTCTGTTCTATCCCCTTTCTTGAAAAGCTCAGGTCCACCCTCTTTAAAGATTACAACAGGGATTCCATCAGGTTCATTGGCTTTATTTTTAAATTGGCTGATGGCTTTGGTGACTTCCTCCAAACTAGGCAGTACTGCGAGCCCATCTCTGGTATGTTATTGTGGGATTTGTGAGAGAACCTCTTTGGCCACATTGGAGCTGTGCTTAAGGAGGCTATAGTTGTGCTCTTTCCAACGTAGTACAATTGATTTTTTTATCTCTCAAAAGTTTGGTTGCATCTGATGAACACGGAGAGTGTATGCCATGATCTGTTGGGCCATATATGACTTTTGTCACTTTAAAGAATCCCTGTGCATCATGGACTTCTGCAAAGTGTTGGATTTCTTGAGCCTTTTTTGTTCACCAGATGTTATTGAGTGGTCTGGTTTTCTTTGGACCTCAGCTTTTGCACTAGTGTAGATTTTTTTCTTAGCAGCAGAGCTGGTGTTGCTTTACCATATTTGGAAAGCTTTCCTTTTCTTATCAATTAACTATTGGATCTCATTATTTTCATCACACCAGTCTGGATGTTTCTTAGTTTAGTCTCCAATGGTTTCTTCACAGGCTGTAATGATAGGGATCTTCAGTTTATTCCAATGTTTCTCAACATTTTCAGGGTGTACTATGGGTAAATGATCCTTTAGTGTTGTTTCTGGTATGCACAATTACATAGTCTAAGAGGGCCAATGCTTTGACCAAGGGTGCTTCTATGGTGTCTTACTTTTTCTGGTGAAAGAGGGTGTTGTTGATGACAAGGTTGTGTTTTGCACATTTGGTGAGAAGTGGGATGCTATTCGGATTGCTGTTTCCAACCCCATCTTTTCCGATTGTCCCTGGCCACAGGACAAAATTTTGTCCAACTCTTGCTTTAAAAATCACCCAGGAGGATGATTGTATCCTCCCTAGGTATCTCCGATAAGATGGTATCCAACTGATAGTTAAACATTTTCCTTGATGTTTTCATCAGTATCTAGTGATGATGCATAGGTACAGTACTTATGAGAGTTGTCTGCTGGTTTATGGAGAAATTAATTTGGAGGGCTGAAAGTCATTTGTTAGTGCCAATGGGTGCATCAGACAGATGCTTCATCAGGTCATTTCTGATAGCAAAGCTGACTAAATGTATTTTTCATTCTTGTTCAGGCAGTCCCTTCCAGAAGAAGGTATAGCCTCCTTTTTCTTCCTTCAGCTGTATCTCTCCTGCTCTCCAGGTCTCTTGAAGTACTGCTATATTGCTATTAAAGCGCCTCAGCTCTGTTATCACAGCAGTCCTGCGTTCAGGGCGATTATTGTCTGCATTGTCCAATAGTATCCGTATTTCATTTTTTTTACTGCTCTGGACACAGCAATCCAGTCAGGGTTAAGAGACAGAGTATGTTTAAGGCACCTTTTCTAGCCCCCTCCCCATATGGTTTGAGCAGAGTGGATCCTAAATAAGTCTGCTCAGTCATAGATACAGCTGCCACACTACTCAACTGCCTTGGACCTTGACTGATTCCATATCCACTGCCCATGTGCCAGTCTGTGACTAGGGGCTTCCAGATTTCACAGTCCTGCCCTGGTCACCATTTGCTGATCACTATGGGATTTTTGTTGGTTTTTTTTTCTTTTCCTTGGAAGAAGAAAAGTGAGTGAATTTGTTTTATGTGTGGAGGTCAGTGCACAACCGATCAACACACAGTCTTTACAGAAATAGGTTCCCACCCAGTGGCATGGCTAACCTGATGACCGGTGACTTCTCATCTGTTGTAACCTTCTTTCACCTTCACAGCCATGTTATCATCCATTTGCTCTGCTGTGTAAGGGGTTTGAATTGTGCTTGGTCTAGTTCCTCCCCTGTGGCCTTGCCAGTCAGCCCCCACCACAATTACCGGGAACACATGACTCTGACGGCTTTGCCTACAGGTTCACTGGTACACATAAGACCCTTCACCATGACAAGGTGACAATTCATCGAGCAGGGTACATGTGTTTATATAGTATATGCACCATGGAGCCCTATCTCTGTATTCCTTACATTATTTTGCTGCATAAAACAACCTCCCAAGAATTTCAAATGAGTACTTCAGATAATGGTAACATGCTGGATATATGTAAACAGGCTGAAATATGGGGGTCCTCTCCTGCATGCCAAAAATGTTTCTCCATGTAGAGCATATGCTTTTGCTCAAGGATCCTAGAGAAGAAACAATCAGCAAATCTCTTCCGCATGCAAAACTTATTTTGCACAGCTAGTACTGGTATTTATTATTTATGAAATGGGTATTTCCATCTTTCTTTTCACCTTTCTAGGAAAAATCAAGGTTGCTAACAAATATGAATTACAAATGAGCCAATGCAGAACAAAAGTGCTCATTGTTTTGGCCTTCTCTTGCAGCATAAGTAGGGGAAAGATAGATGGCAGTGCAGCCAGATAGGCTTCTTACATCTCCTCTCCCTTCTGTTATGCTGCTGTGTTTCTGCTTCTGTAAGAGTTTGAGGATAGATTTGCACAGTGGTCCTTTTCTCCCACTGAATCTCAGTGGATACATGAAAACACTACATCTATACTGTAAAATCCAGTGCAGGATTCATATTCTACACATTGAGTTAATCACTTCCTTGACATGCCTGGTGTCCATGGAATTGGCATTACATTTGTGAAAGGATGTCTCCCAGATGTAGTATGTGACGTGATATATACTATATATACTCATACAGAGATTTTAGTTAATAGAGTCTAGAATTTTGGTTGATAATTGACCCCAAACCCCTTGGGTTGACTTATTGATGGGTCAATACTATACTTTAATGCTTATTTTAAAAAGGAACTACCTCCCATTTCTGGGGAACCTAAAAGAAGCATCATTCCCCTCTATGCTGCAGAATAATTCTCACTGTTTTGGCCCCTAGGCTGGTGCTTTCCACTCTCTGCAGACTATCCATTGACTTATCCACTGGTCATATCATAATCCATCATTTTACCCCAAAACATGCCCTCGGCTTATACATGAGATATACAAATATATATGGTACCCTATAACACTAGAGTATATGCATACTGCACAAATTATGGAAGTAAAAGCTTATTATTTCTTCAGTAAACATAATGCACAATGGATTAATATGAGGCTTAGCAATAAGCATGATCTTGATGATGTTGGACATACCAGCAAGGTGTGATCATCCCACCAACTTCCATTCTGTTTAGAAGTCTCAAAAGCTTGAGAAACATTATTCAACAACTTCCAAGAACCCCCAGCACAAAGATGATACCGACCATGCTGCTGGAGAATCCTATGAAGTGTATTTTTAAAATATATGATATTTCCATCTTTTGGAAGCCTGAATCTCTTCAAAGGGTTAGAAACTATTGTAAATGACACTTTTTAGAAAATGTCATTAACTCTATATAATTGATGTGAGATCTTCTTTAAATGGGATGTTATTATGTGTCTACCATCTAGCAGTTGCATTGCTTCTTTAAAAATTCAGCAACTCTTATTAGAAATGCAAAGAATTTTCTGTATTCCAAAAGATATACAAGTGACACTGAATATGATGTCAAATACAACTGAAATATAACTTCTCCATATATTATACTACAAATTTAACAAATGTGGTGATTGCTAATCAATGACAGAATTGAAATGTTACATATATTCTCACCTTCTAAGAATGGTTTAAATGTACTCTATGTCATCAAGGCAACATGGGTATAAAATATGACCCAAAGTACAAAGCTATGAGAAAGTGTTGCGATTACTATAATTTAACCATCTGAAGATGATGTTTTGTCACTGAAACAGCCCTATGTTAATGTAAATGTAGAAAAGGATGCTGATATTTGCAAATTATAATAATGATGTGCATCTTTGAAAAGAAAAAAAACTATGCTGAGGCTATGCAATAGAAACCCCCACAATTCTGGTTTTTTTTTCTTTTTAAAAGAGTTCCTTTAATTATAGACTAGACACATATGCTTTTTTAAATGCTGTAGAATTTAAAGGCTATTTTGCAAGTCATAACCCATTTGTTTAACTTCAGTGGCAATCTAAAGAAGAAACTTTGTAGAACTGTACTATGCATTCATAGTTCAAAGCCAGATAGCTCACTATATTTTACGTCTATACAATTTATTCCTGAAGAAGAGCTAAAAGAAACACTGAGCTTTGATAAAGTGCACAGTTAGAAACACCTCAGATCAATTTTCTTCATGAAAAAATTACAGAAAACCAAGTGTATCAATAGGTGTGCATGACTTCACTACACTTGCATCAATTTATACCTGTTCTGCTAGCTATAACCTGTTCTTAACTTGAAGAACTGATACCCTGCAGAGATGCATGAAACATCGCTGTTTAATATTCTAAGTTCTTTAGCCTTCACTTAATCAGCTGCCAGCCCCCCAGTATTTTGCCACAACTTGCCACACCTCTATGCTGGGCTAGAATGACAGTAGTCCAACAGGTCAGAGAAAACCTATCTACATCTTCTTTGGGAAAATAGATAGATCTGGCAGTTTGTTAAACATTGACGGAAACTGAAAGAAAAACTCAAGAGGGAACAACCTACAGAGAATGCTTCCTTGCAGAATCACCCCATGTCAGTTCAATGTTGCTCTGTGGGGGCAGACCTGTTCTACACAGAGTATGTCATTGATTTCATTAAGACCTGCTCAAAAGAAGTTAGTGCCCATTTTCCCTAACCAGCTTCTAGTTCTACTATTCACTGGGGGGGGGGGGTTCTCATATTTCTTGTAAAGCTTAAAGAGGGCTGAGTCACTGGGCCCCTTCATAAGTTTTTATTCTTCAGGTCCCATAATCCCATGCTGTTAACTGTGCTGATAGAAACTACAGTCTTGGGGATCCACAATTAGAGGCCACGGTTGCTTATCCCCAAGATACAGTAAAATAACTCCCAAGATTTGGTGAATTCACGCCATGCTTCAGTTTGAGAACAATTTTTCCAGAATGTCTCCCCCTTTTGGTTAGCATTTCATGCAGGTATAATGTAGTTCTTTCAACAGGACAAAAGGTAAAGTGAGCCTAAAAATACTATACACATATTTTACCAAAAAGATCATCCATCTAATCGTCATGATTCTTAGGCTTGTGCAATTCGGCCAAAATGCATGCCATTTTGGGGTCCATTTTAGGCGAACCCCTCATTCTGTTTACCAGGAAGTTACTCAAATAGGGAGGGGTGTTGCCATTTTCATTCAGCAAAAATTGGCTACAATGGGAAACTTTAAAGGCTCAATTCTCAAGTATTTTAAGGTCTATCTGCATGAAACCTAACTCAGTTTTAGACCCCATTTATAACTACAGGCCTGCCAAGTTTTAGAACAATTCACCAATCTACTGATTTTTAAAAAATATTTTAAGTTCTTACCATGACATTTTTAAAAATAAGACAAATTGCAAGAAAGGGTTCTGGGAATTGTAGTTGTTGGTTGGGTCAATTCTCAGACAATCTGAGCATGGACACAACCAGGCCTTTTACTGGCTGAGAAACAGAGAGAGGAAAAAACTTCAACTCCCATCATGCTCCAAGAGGAACTCGGAGACTTTTCAATGGCCACCCCATGCAAGTGCTGCTGTTAAAGCAAGTTCCCAGCAAGGCCCTCACTGGAGGGGGAAGCTAGGGAGGTTCTCTGCTTCCTGGGAGGGAGAAAAGATGCTGCAGGATCTTCTCCAGGAGCTCTGCAGCAGACAAATAACATAAAAGTAGGACAAGCTTTGCCCATTTCATACTCTGGTTCCTCAAACCACAAAACTGACATCACCCTCTAAAACCAGTTGACTAGCAAACCGCAAACATCTTGCAGCCCTCCTCCCAGTGATGGAGTATTCCAAGATGGAAGTTCTGGCACCTTCCACACAACTGGATAACATCCACATTGAACTGAATTATATGGCAGTGTGAACTCAGATAACCCAGTTCAAAGCAGATATTGTGGATTATCTGCCTTAATATTCTGGGTTATATGACTGTGTGGAAGGGCCCTCTGGATTTTATATGGCAGTGTAGGCTTATAAAAGGGCTGCGCCACTTTCCTGCCCTTCTTGAATTATGTGGTGTATGGAAGCATGATGGTAATATGTGGAGGGGAGAACATAACTACTATGCAAAAAAACAGACCTATTGATAAAACTAAAAAAATGCAGTTATCTTAGCCATAGGATATATGTTTACAGCCACATTAAAAATGACAATGGGGTGATTAACATGCTGTGATCATCCAGCTATTCCTGGGCCATAGTAAAATGACGGGGGGGGGGGGGGCAGCTGCAGTAGTTATAGTTGGTGCTACAGGCAGCCTAAAGCCATGAAGAAAAAAACCAATGTCCTCAAAAGATTGGGAGAACCTTGGGCCTAAAAAGGAATTTGAAATCAAAGTAATACTTCTCCAGCTGCTTGTGAAGAGAAAGGCTGGACAGGGTGCGATGCTATATCTTAAATAGGAGAAGGCAGCCCAATGTAGCCAAAGGCTGTATCCTCCAGCAGTATCCTGACATCTCCTCCTTTAGAGGTGAAGGAGAGGGCAAAATCACTTCCAGTTCAATGCCAGGTGAATAGGATTCTTAGGAAACCCAACAATGCTGAAGTTTTGAAGTTATATTGGAGAAATTATTAGCTAGTTTGAGTGTTTGTGTGAATATCTGTGTGCTTCCAGCCATTACTGTTACTTCTTGAAAAAGAGGAAACTTATTTGCACTACTTGAAAATGCTCTCTTTCTATGTGTTATCTTTCTCTCTAGGGAGCATGTTTTTTAAATTGTATAAGAAAATAAAATCAGTGGCAATGAACCAGGCTTAGATGTAGTCAGGGGCAATAACTAATATGATCTAATTAGATTTTTAAGCTGGTAAACATTTCCAGGTTTACTCCAGTCATTTTATTTAGTGGTTGACCTTGTTTGCAATTGATAAGCCAACAATAAACATGCATGTATATATACATAGATATAGATCTATCACTGATTCCAAGCCCATAGTGCTAGAGGTATTATATGATCAGTGTAGACTCATACAAATTCAACTGCATTGATCATATAATGAAGCTGCCAGGTTCAAATCTCACCCGGGGAGAGTGCGGATGAGCTCCCTCTATCAGCTCCAGCTCCATGCAGGGACATGAGAGAAGCCTCCCACAATTATGGTAAAAAAACATCAAAACATCTGGGCGTCCCATGGGCAACGTCCTTGCAGACGGCCAATTCTCTCACTCCAGAAGCGATTCAAGTTGCTCCTGACACGAAATATATATATATAATGAAGTTTCGAATGGCATTATATGGCTGTGTAGATGGGAGCCCAAAATACTGTACAAGAAATGCAGGATTTCAGCTTGGTGTTTTTCATTCCTCCTTTACATCTTTAAATTTCTGTACCAACTATAGATGTTAGGTTGAGTTAAACTCTGTTTTTCACATTTTTCTTTAGTGTTGTTAAAAGTGGGATCCAATAGTAGCAATCTGTTTATTATTAGCAGTTATTATTCTAATTCATAAGTCCTTCCTCTTTCTTATGTTTATTTTCAGCCACTGTACACCTGAAGCATATTTTCATATCCTTTATATTCGGGGCAAGTGTTTTCTCACATTTGTAATGACACATGCATTATGAGGAACAATGTGGCTCCTTTCGAGATGTACTCTGAATATAATTATTTCATTTACTCTCTGCTTCTCGAATGTCAGGAAATCAAGGCAGCTAATTTCTTTGATCTGTCTCTTTCCCCATTCCACATCAATCTATTTAAACAACTGTGCCAAGATGAGGCATAGACTGACTGTGAATGTTAAAGATGGAAAAATGAAAAGCATCCTGTCCTACTTATGAAGGGAAAGGGAGATCATAAGTATGCTTTAAAATGGAATGAATGGAGTTGCCTGGGCCAGCGTCCTAAAATATTAAATCATCAAGGTGGAAGCGAAAAGTAAAATCATAGATCAGCAGACTGGGCGAAATGGGTAGTGGGGCGGGGGGAGACCAGCTGGCTGTGATGCATGCTGGTATAAGCAATTATCTTGAAAGCTACAGAGAATCTAGTCAGCACCAATAGCTGTATTCTAAAGGTTTCAAAGAGCATAACCAAATTGATTCAGTGAGATGGGTGGAAAATTAAATCTGCAACCGCAAAAGGAAAGAGGTCAGGACCAACCTTTGTTTCTTGTGCAAATGGAGAATTGGTTTTGCCCATTCAATTACTGAAAACAAAGAAACCATTTCTAATGAATAATGATAACAGAATGAAATAATAGTCAGATTTGATATTCATAATGAGATTAATGTGCCTATTAATATATATCCCAAGAACCATTAAAGAATAATAGTCTTGGAGGGATAGGAAGAAGGTTTAAAAGAAAACATCTTCCATGAGGAACAATTGTTAGATGATATACATGAAGACAGATATATGCAATTTGAAACCCCAGAAATGAACAGTGTAACTTAAATAATTGGAGCTTGATAAATGATTAATTTTAGCTCTCATTTCTGTTGATAGGAACAGCACATTTAATTCTGGGACTAGGTAAATCTGGACTTCACATAGGCTATATTTGTGTTTTCTTCTAGTTATCATCATCATCTTTATTTATACAGTATACCCTCCACTTTTATAAAGCTGGGGATAAGAGAGATTCACATAAGTGGAAAAACAGTTAATTGAAAAGTTCAATTTTTTACAATTCTCTAGGAATCTCTTGGTCCTCCAGTGCTGTGGTCAATGTATGCTGGATATCAACCAGATGACCTAGAGATCACTTGAGAGAACCTATTAATGAAATCTATGAACAATCAAATCCAAAAATGTTAAATTCGCAAGTGTGGAGAAATGACTGCACTCTGCCCTTCTCCAGGCTGGGACTTCAGGCTACTTACAAAATAAAATTGTTACAATATAGTCAAAACACGTAAAAAGCTAAGTTTAAAATAAATTTAGACCAAGAACACGTACTAGGATCCTATCTATCTTATGTCACTTACTGATGCAGAGAAATTTCAAATCGAGTATATGTCACGAAGAGTCGGAGATGACTAAACGACTGAGCAGCAATGCCATTTTTAAGTGAGCATCGCATTTGTATCCCCACAAAAGCTGAAGAGCTGGACTGCCTTCTCCATCAAAAATAACATATGGAAAACCACCCAGTGGGTTTCTGGGAAAACTAATATTGGGGGAAAATCTATCTAGTAAACTTGAGGTACTTTGCTTTCATCCCTTAAAAGGAGTTTTCCTATTGGAAGTACCTAAAAGGATGCTTTATGCAAGCCAGTGTAAACATCTGCATCAATCTGGATAACTATGAACTGAAGGCCTGACCAACACAGTGGAATGTGAAAGAAACAGAGATGGGAAGTAGAAGAATTCCAACTGTACAGAATTCTTAAAATCTAAATATATAGAGAGAAAGTGGCCCATTTGCCAAAGAAATGGCAATCTCAAACGTCTTCTGAAGAAATCTTGGCAAAAAAAACCCTAAAGAATTTGAAACAATTTGAAGGCACCTAGCATTTTCTATACAGAAAACAACATATTTCTGCAGATATTGTTTATTCAGCATTGTTTTCTGTGCAAAAAAAAACTGTTTGGGGAATATTTACAAACATTATTTCTGTCCCTTGATCAAATATATGACAGAGACATATTAGTCAGATAAAATTTTTGTAGAGGAACACTAAATAAAGTTCACTTATGTCTGAAAACTAGGGGACAAACTGAGGAAGAGAGCACTATGCTGGTGCTCTGAAGACACTGATTTTTCAGGATTTCAGTTCTCAAAAGTCTCAGCTAGCATGGCCAACAATCATGAACTCTGGGAAGTGGGATCCATCTGGAGGACCAAAGTTTGAGAATTGCTGCAGTATGCTATGGTATTTTCGCAGTCATCCCTAGCTGTGGTGGAAAATATTCCAAATGACATCACGGTACCTAGAATCAAAACATAGAACTCTACAGATGTGATGAATCTGATAAAATCTTGAAGATCTAGTGCAGGGGAGGGATTACAATTAACATTAAGGCAACTTAGGTAGCCTGTTTTCCCGAAAATAAGACATACACATAAAATAAGCTGTAGCATTAGCGCAATATAAGCCATACCCCGAAAATAAGACATAGTGATAGGCATGACTATGCAGTGCACAAGGTTGGCTCCCACTATCAGGTCCCGGACATTCTGTGTGTGCTGCAAGCTGAGGCATAGAGCAGTGGTTCTCAACCTGTGGGTCCACAGATGTTTTGGCTCTCAACTCCCAGAAATCCGAACAGCTGGTAAACTGGCTGGGATTTCTGGGAGTTGTAGGCCAAAACACCTGGGGACCCACAGGTTGAGAACCACTGGCATAGAGGGAGACATAGAAAGTGAAAGTAACAGTCTCCTCAGTGAAGTGAGGAGCAGGACGTTCTGCTTTAGGTATTGTGTATCCTCAGGGGGAAGAAGTAAGGCTGTGGCTGCCCTTTTACTCAGCACTGTGGGTCTCTCTCCCACAGCACCAATTAACAACAATCTGCGGGTCTCTCTCACCCACCACAAACACCATTAAAGCTGCTACTTCCCAGCAATAGTCTGTGGGTCACTCTCACCCCACACAACCATCAGGGGATAGGGGAAAAGCTTCAGCAAGCAGTCTGCTACTGAGCCCAGAGAGATCATCCCATAAATGCAGTGTCTTATTTTTGGGGAAACATGGTATATGCCTAAGTTCAGATCTATCCCTCTGCAAACACTGACCAACTATCCTCATAATAGGCCCGGGCTGTGGCACAGGCTGGTGAGCAGCCAGCCAGCTGCAGCCAGCTGTAACAAATTAAAAATTACTCTGACCGAGAGGTCATGGGTTCGAGGCCAGCTCGGAGCCTATGTTTGTCATGTCTTTGTTCTATGTTAAAGGCATTGAATGTTTGCCTTATATGTGTAATGTGATCCGCCCTGAGTCCCCTTCAGGGTGAGAAGGGCGGAATATAAATACTGTAAATAAATAAATAAATAAATAAATAATGAAGATTTTATTGAAAGCAGTGTGGACAGTTTGTTTAGATGTGCAACGTTTTGTTCACTCGGAGACCTTTGTATTACAGTTTGACCAGTGGCCACCTTGACTAGAAATTATTTCCAGCAGCTTCAATGCAGAAAAAGTAACTTTGAAAGTTGTGCTTTATGCTATAAATGTATTTTCCCCTTCTCATTTTAAAAGATCTTTGTGGACAAGCAACAGAGGAAAGAAAAACTGGGTTCAAAAGAGGCTTCCCAGCAGCATGGTTTTCTTTCCTTGAAAATTCAATTTGCCTTGCTGTTGCCAATCATTTAAACTCCGAGGGAAGTTTTCCCTTCTCATATTAAAGAATTTTATGGAGATAGGAAAATGAGATTTTGTTCCATAGTTACCTGAGTGTACATATTCCCTCTCCCCTTTTGCTGAAAAGTGCTTTGCATCAAAATGTCCAGTTTTATGCATCCATGCATATTATTGAAGATTCTGTGTATGATTTTGTTCTTCAACAGGACTGCCAGCTATATCAGAGAGAAAATATCTCACAGCAGAATAAGGAACTCATTGGGCTTTATTGTTATCCAAGAAATGGTCATACTATTACTAATACATCCCTGCAAAGGCAGAAAGAGCCAAAGAAATATGATCTGACTCTGATGATGGGAGTAATGCTTTTCTTCATTTCCAGAAAACTATCCCCTTTTCCAGAAATAGATATCAAATCAAGAGTATGCTTTTTTACATACACTTGACCAATGATATATAGGTTGGTCATACATTTATTGCTGCCCCAGATACTGTAACATCAGCATAGACACTGAAGGACATGCCAGAGATACTAAACACTAACTGTAAGGGCACATCTATACTGTAGGATTAATGCAGCCTGACACAGCTTTAACTATCATGGCTCAATGATGGAATTTGTAGTTTTATAAGATCTTTTGCCATCTCTGCCAGAGTGCTGGTTCCTCATAACTCTGAGTCAAGCTTTTACAATGAGGCAATAACATTGTTGTGTAATAGGCTAAATGACAACCACAAAATCTGTTTCGGTCCTTAGAGTTCAATAGGCAGAGTGCTAGATGCTCCAAAGAGCACAATATAATAGTACAATATCAGGTAGAGAATCTCCAGAGTGAGGGTGATCCAGATATGACATTATAAAAAGAGAGAGGGAGTATAAAGTAAGGGAAGAGTACACACCATTACTGTGCTTGCTGTATATTTTATATTGTGAAATGTATACTATAATTATTCTATGAAATATATAAAAAATTTAAAATGTCTGTTAAATTTTGTAATTCGTTTTTATTCATTAAAGAAAGTAAATCAATCAGGAATTGTTTCAAAAAACAATTGTCATACCCTCATTAGGACTGCTGTTGCTTTGTAAATGTGAAGTACAGCACAAGGGCACCATTTTAAATGTATAAGGATACAGTGTCAAAATGGTTAATGGAATTCACCAGTTCAATAAGCTTGATTACATTTTAGTAGGACAAAAGATCACAGAAAACCTATTTATATTCATTGGTGAAAGCTGGAATAACAACCACCTAATGCTTTCCCATCTTTAGGCTCATTAGCTGTGGCTATTAGATTTGTTAGATACCATAACATCCAGATGTTTTTGGCCAGCTCAATTGACATTTTATCCACATGTAGCTTAAATATTAATGAATTGTGGGTGAATTATGGGTGAAGAGATGTAGTTGCTACTTTGTATTTGGACTCTTTTTAGTACTGTTAATATATTTTTACCCAAATCTGAGTGTCACAATCTTGAGGCAAGAAAAAGCAAGAAAAAACTTATACCTGAGCAAAGTGTTCATGGACTGGAGGAGAGGATACAAATCAATCAATCCTGAGGGATTCCTGGAGCAGCCTACATAAAATAAAGGGTAATGAGCAAGGACATATATGGGGGTGGGAGATACTATCTCCATAGGAGTGTGGGAACCAGAAGATGCAGTTTGTCCACGAACTGTCCTTCCCACACACTTCAACTAGCTTGGATAGTTGGGCCACAGGTACACTGGTCTGAAAATGCAACTAGTCAATGCCAGGTCAGCAAATAGAAAAATAATAACAATCCATGGCTTTAACCTGGAAAAGCATGCCAATTTGGCTTCTATTAAAATGAAATTGGGTGTGAGAGAATCTCTGACAGCATTGTCCACTTGGGTTCTCTATGCTTTTGACTTGGGGAGTAGGGACAGACATTTATTGTGATTCCATCTTCATCAGATATTCCATCTTGTAGTCTTCTGGAAATGAATGTTTATATTGAAGCTGAATAGCAAGGACAGAACAGGAATTCTGTTGGTGTACCGCCCATACCAATTGTCAGAGGCAGAGACTTCATAGGCCTCAACAGAAAGATGGGGCATACTTCTTCTGATTGTACTTGGCAGATTGGAAACACTTTGTCAACTGCAGGCTGTTCCCCAGCTGGGGAAATTATTTGGCATCACACAGAAGTGTGGACTTGATCTTGGAAGCAAAACTGGACCTAGGAGAGTCATGACCTGACCATCTGGGACTATGGCATTTTGGTCCAATACACTTGCTGCTTCTAGTGAGGAACGGTAAAACTAACCAAGTACAGGCAAATGGAAGCTTAGCAAGGGGTTTGTAGACTGTGTAATGGCACTTAGATGGAAGTAGATATAGAACCCAGATATTTCATTATCACTGAAAGCTTCTTTCGAGCAGATGAGGCTCACTTATAAGATTATCCAATCTTATAACACATAACTATGGATTATGATATCAATTGTGGTCATGGCTACAATGGGGTAGAGTTGTAGGAGTGGGCATTATGGCATCTTCTCTCCTCTGTTGGTGGTGTGGCATGGGGCAAGATTCAGGGACAGTGAAATTGGACCCAGTAGCTTCATATAGTAGTTTATGGGGTATCCTAGTGAGGTCTTCAAAAGTAGAGGCTCGCAGGTAACATCCTCTCTCTCCCTGGATGGTGGAGAGCCATACTATGGCTGTACATTTGAGTGGCTTCTTGCTCACCATCTCTTTTGCCAACTTGTGCTTCAGGTCAAGAGCATTTAAGCAACAAATGCTTGGGCTATTTGGTGGCAGGTCACAGGAACTTTGCCCAAGGCCAAGCCAACCAATCCAGCTGCAATCAATCAAAGTTGTACCCACTTGCTGCCAAAAGATGTTTGCTGTGTGATTTTTTTGTTGGGCTCCAGATTCTGTCAGCCAGCAGTAGTCTCTGGCCACTAGTCCTACAAAGAGTTCACACATAAAAAACTTGCTTAAGATTCTTCACCAAAGAAGGCATCAGGATTTTGTGAATTCTCACATTGTTCAGAGCCATAGCTGCTGCTTAGATTGCCAGACTAAACAGTGCCAATTTTTTGACCTAAGCACAATGGGCATCTACTCAACTATCGACTCAACTGCTGAAAGGAATAGCAGAAACAGTTTATTGTCACTTATAAAGCTGGCAGTGCTGACCTGAGCATTAACATTTGTTTTTGTTTTATTCATGGGGAAATTCACATCAGACATGCCAAGAATCAATGATGCATGTGATGTATGCATCAAAGTTGTAACCTGGGGCTAGAACTGTAATCACAAATGGAGAATAGCATCTTCATTGGGAGCAGTACTTGATTTGGGCCAGGACAAAACTTGAAAAATACGGCATTTGCCATTATGTGTATTCCTGACCTGCAATGTCTTTCACAGAAATGAGAAGTCCTAGAAGGAAGAAGATATTGGCTGACAGAGTAGTTCACTCAAAGATGATGGAAATAAAAGTATCTGTGTGAAGTATTATCCTCTTTCCACTTTAAACATAACATTTGAGTTTTGTATGTGCCTCCATTTTATATGCTAAGGCAGGAGTACTCTGTTGGATTTCTAAATGGTTTTGAGTTCCCATCAAGCCTGGCAATTGACCATGATTTCTGGGAATGCTAGGAAAGAGAATCAACAACATTTTGAGGCCCACATGTTCCCCACACCAGTTAGATTGGGGGATTGAATTATACAATTCCAGACATTGTTGAATTATAATTCCCAGCAGCCCCATAGCTGATGACAAAGAATGCTGGGAGCTGCTGTTCAAGAATCAGAGGGCCAAGCAGCTTTCATCTTACATGAGACATACTAGGATATTCCAACTCAGATTGCCTGCACAACTTTTTTTTGCTCCTAAATAAGTATTCCTGAATAAGAACATTCCATACAATAGTCTAAGATTATGAGTGTGCTTAGATTAATTTATTTGGATTCACACAGCTTTAATTAGCAAATTTGCATATGTTTCCTGTCTCAGTTTGCTTTCTCAGCTCTAGGAGTCAGGGGAGTTAGCTTTATTGTACTGATGAATGTTGCTTCTCTCCAACACTTGAGATTTTACAAGAATGCATGAATC
Organism: Anolis carolinensis; assembly: GCF_035594765.1. NCBI lineage: Eukaryota > Metazoa > Chordata > Lepidosauria > Squamata > Anolidae > Anolis > Anolis carolinensis. Next base: position 154,802,872 of record NC_085845.1, read on the forward strand.
AGAAAAAGGAACTCCAGGGGCTTAGGAATTTATCAGATGTCCATGGCCATCAGTTTTCACAGTAAATGTCACTCAGCTGTCTGATTTAAATGACAGCATAAATCCAAAGCTGTTCCAACAGTAACTACCCTGAAACTAGACTGCATCTTTAAAATCAAGGCTCTGTTGTGGGGCAGGAAGACAGGCAGGAGAATGTAGTGATCAATCTGAGTATGTGCCTTCTTTAAAAGCTTGTCCACGTATTCCTTTATTAATATACCCATTCACTCTGTCAAGCCCCTAATATGATCATTGGGAGATGTAGTCAGTTTAACAGCTCAGCATCCCTATTCAATTGCCAACCTTATCCTGTGGCATTGTGAAAATGTATTGAACACCATAGGCATGACATTTCATCTCAACAGCTACCATCCAGGATTTCCAAAGAAATGGATTTCCATATTCTATTAGACCAGAAGGTTTTGTTGTGTTTTTTAAAAAATGGAGTTAACTTTTAGGAAATGGCATAAAACTCTCTGGTTTGGGGATGGCTGCAGGAGAGAGCAGAGAGGTGAAGAGAAGAAAACAATAACCAATGATATATTGAGACAACATTTAGCCAAGAGCCATTATTTCGTGCCTTGCTAGAATAATTGACCCTCCAACCCAAACAAATATATTTTCCACAGACTCTCAACAACATAAATAAACTGCCTAACCTGAAGGAAAGCTATGAGATAAAAATGCTTTTGGATTAGCATAACTCAAGGGAGTAGAAAATATTAAGCTCCATAAGGCTTGTGGAACAAAACGGGGGGCAGAAAAGATCTATTTTAAAATATGTGGACTACCTTCAAAATACAGTGAGCAATAGGCTTTATTTTTATCCACCTTCTTTCTCTCTTGACCCATTTAAGTTCAAGCTTTTTTAAAAAAAATCTTGCTGTTCTAAAATCCTCTTAATGTTTTCTGGCATATCTTAAATCAGAAACCTTTCAGAAAAAAGATAAAAGGTAACCAAATTAATTAAACCGTATAAGTCATGTAAATGTTTAATTAGTCACATTGTTTATGATTAGATGCATAATCTTCAGTGTTCTGATAACAGATAAAGGCAGAGAGACTTTTAAGACCAGCCAACAGTTCCAGGTGCTGAGTTTCTTGCTCCTTTTATAGTGTTCAGCTGTCTACATGAATACTATCTCCTGGTAACCATGGGAACAATTTCTTAAAGTGAAAGCACAGGCAAGTACCTAAAGTAATTTTAACCAAGGGAATATATACAAAACATAATTACTTTCTAATTATTATGTGCCATTTCTCACATTGTATTTAATATTTTTATGTTTTGTGAGCTGGGCAAAGAGTGAAACTGATGATCGCTTCACTACTCATGCTTTATGACATATTGGAATACTAGTGGATTTCAGAAGCTTCACTTTTTTCTAAGAAATAGAAAGTAACCTTAACTCTAAGACACCTTAACTTATATGTAAGATCACATATTCAAAAATCAAAACTTTGCTGCTTCAACAGTTATATCACAGGTTATATCAGATCTTGGGGCCCATCTACACTGATCACTTAGGTCAGTGTGAAACTGGCAGAGAAGGGCCAGAAATATTGGACTCAAATACATATGATGCTAGTAGACATTGTCAAGATTAAAATCATGATGAAACTAGTCTTACTTGTTGGGGAAGCTATACAATCAACTAGAAAGGAAACATGAAAGATTACTAGTATATATGATTGATTACCACAGTGAGACTATGCCCATAAATGGAAAGAACCAGCTATCGAGACACAAGAAGGATAGCTTATGAAGATTTGTGAATTAGGTGAGATGGACAGACTGATGGTGCTGATTACAGTAAAACCATTGGGCAATTCCAGACAGCACTTTAATGTGAGTCCAAATGGGTTTTAAAAACCCGATTGGACTTGCATTGAAGTCTGCACACACTTCAGAAAGTTCATGCATTTCTGGGAGGGTGTTCAGATACCCTACCGGACTTTCTGGCAGGGCACCGGGACACAAAACAAACCCCCTAGAAAAGGCTTAAAAAGGAAAATAAGTTATCCAGCTGCCATTCCCCCATCTCTGGAGCTCTCCTGGCATATCATTTCTATGCAATTTTCCTCCTCCCCCTCCTTCTCTTGGCATGCCATTTCTTCATGCCAGAAGAGCTCCAGAAAAGGTGGAATGTCAGCCAGGTAACTTATTTTCCTTTTTAAAGGATTTTCTGGGGGGGGGGGGGGGAGAGCATAAGAGCCCTCTTGGATATGCCTGGCTCATGTATGGACAGCGCCCTCAAAATTTCCAGGACTTCTGAAGGGGCAGTCCAGACACCATCCACAGCTGGAAAGACCAGGGACTTTTAAGAAGACCCAGATATTTCCAGCTGAATAATTAATTTGGCACAAAGCAAGATTTTCCTGCTTTGTGCTGAAATAATTTGTTTTTACGTGGGGCATCATTTGTACCCACCACGTGAAAATGCGGGAGGGTGCACCTTTTGGGTGCTGTCTGGATGCTCCCCTTGACTAATTTCAAAAAAGTCTGGGACTTATTTAACGCATCCATGGAGAAATCAGCTTTTGCAAAATAAAAAATAAAAAAAATCCCCCACTACAATGGACATATGTGGGGCATCGGAGCATCCATTCCTCATTAGGTTTTACTATGCAGTGTGGTTTATATTCAGGCATGCTTATGACCATTACAGGCTTTATTTTGTAGCATCCTCCAACTTTGCTTATCCCAGTTTAAAGCCCATAATGGGCATTGCTACATGCATTCATCTAAATGCTGCACTGTCAAGCTGACTTCAAACTGCCTCAAATGATCCCTGCAAATGTGCCCTCAGAGTGCCATCTGAAGTCTCAGGAGATTTCTATGGATCCTCAGGTGGAAGGCTAAGGCCCCTTCTACACTGACAGTGTAGAAGGGGCTGGAGAAATCTGGTGTTTGTGTGTAAATTGGCTTGAAAGCCTGGCCACCCATCCCCAGCTAGACTTAGCTGCATTCATTGGTTTAGCATGATGTTGTTTGAATGTGTGTGGTGCTTATGCAACATCAGTGTTCCTAAACATATAAAACAGAATGGAGGCAGAGGATCTAAAAAAAAGTGTGGAGAATACATGCACTTGGACCCATCCAACCATTTGGAGAAAACAATAAATGACAGTACTGGGACTCATTCACCTTTTTGTTGCCGAAATCCTTGTAGGAATGGTTCCAGCACTCCAATGGTAATCAGTATGCATGTGCAATCAATAAAAAATACTTCAAAAGTCATTACAAAATTAGGGGGTGCTGGCATTTCACTTCTAAAGTGTTTCTAAAGTATAGTTAGTAAAAAAAAATGTTACTATAATGAGAATAACAAAATTTTGTTGCTTTTTCATTATAGTAATTGTACATAATTACTATAAATAGGGAAACTTCAGGGGCTCCTTTCTCCCTCATTTTACAGCTATTGAGATTAAATTTGATACAATTGTAGAACACATTTACCACTGTAAAGCCATCAAGTTTCAGAATGTTTCACTTATCAACCGATGTTTGGGGAATTTTCAAAGTTTTTATAAACAACATTCATTTTAAAAACTACAAGAGCTAGATCCTTGAATTTTTAATACAATGACACAAGGTAACAGGGGATCATTTCCCCCAACTTTCAGAAATATTCATAACATCTACTGATTTTAGGGAATTTTTTAAAGTATTGACAAAATTGTTTTTTATTTTTAAAAAAGCCACAACTGCTATCTCATTTAATGTCTCTCATATATTAACCAATAAAACCCAATATTAACCAATTCTACATTTTCATAGAGTACTAGAGTTGGAGGGGGTCCCCAAGGGCGATCTAGTCCAACTCCCTTCTTCTAGGCAGAAGGGCACCATCAAAACTCTCCTGACAGATGACCATGAGCCTCTAAACTAATTAATATGCTTCCCCTATTGAGTTGGAAGGGACCCCCAAGGGCCATCCATTTAAGGATTTCTTCACCAGCCCAGCACTGGTCTAAATAAAATTATTATTATTATTATTATTATTATTATTATTATTATTATTATTATTACTAGAAATATCAGTCAGGCCTCCTCTTTGCAGATTCAACCACTGGAACTCTGGCTGGCTGCTGTTGCAGAGGGAAAATAGATCTCCCCTCTCTTGATTGCAGCTTTCTGATGCGAGCAGAATTCTGGGAAATGTAGTTCCAGGCAAAGCTTTTTGCATTTTCTACCATAGGGTTCCTCACCTTCCCAAACTATATTTACCAGAGTTCTGTGCTTTCTCCCTACTTTTCCAATCCTAATGATGAGAGGCAATTAATTTAAAGAGAAAAGGTAGCCTTTTTGGCTTTGTTTTGCTTCCTTGCACTGAAAATAAAGCTGACTATGGGAGGCTTCTAAGATGTACAAAATGCAAATGAAAAACTATTGGGTAAGTTAAGTTTTGATCCTTAGGTTTTTGGCTCAGGCCATGCCCACGTGTCGGATATCACATCGTAAGTACGAATCTAATTAATTTAATATGATGTTCAATGAGATATGATTAAAATGTACAAGGCTAGTAAGCAGCTATAACACAAGTCTGAATATCATCACAGGGACTGGAAAATTTCACATGTGAAGTAGGTAATAGCATGTCATGTCAACCCAATGTTTTTGTAGAATGCACCCAATCAGAGTCTGGTGTCTAGACTGAGGAAAGTAATAATACTGTATATACTCGAGTATAAGTCTAGTTTTTCACCCCCTTTTTTAGGACTGAAAAAGCCCCTCTCGGCTTAAACTTGAGTGAGGGTCCTGGCTGGCTTATACTTGAGTATATATGGTACATTTATTATTTTTCTCTATTTTTATTTGTATTATTACATTTATTATTTTACTCTATTATTATTGTTAATATTACATTTATTTTACTCTATTTTATTATTATTAATACATTTATTATTTCACTCTGATATTATTATTATTACATTTATTATTTTACTCTATTATTATTAAAAGTATACATAAGCACATTTACATTGAAGATGAGAATAATGATTTAATCGGAGTTGGACAGTCTTATCTTAAATTAGAGTTTTATGTAAATATTCAAAAACATTTAACCTACCGATGCCTCGATTAATGTAATTTTATTGGTTTCTATTTTTATTTCTGAAATTTACCACTCTCGGCTTATACTTGGGTCAATGTTTTCCCAGTTTTCTTGTGATAAAATTAGGTGCCTCGGCTTATATTCGAGTATATACGGTACTTTTGTATTCTGTATGGTCAAACCTCACCTGGAATACTGAGTCCGGTTCTGGGTACCACAATTCAAGAAGGATATTAACAAGCTGGGATGTGTCCAGAGAAGACTGGCATCATTTGCTTTCAGTGATCACATGGCTGGGCAACTTGTTGTGACCTCACCAGAAGCAATGTCACCAGCAAGGTTCTGCCAGGGAGACAGTAGCAGTGGTCCCCAGAAGGACAGGGTACCAGTGATAAGGTACTGACTGTCTGTTCAACTATCTGGACAACAGAATGCTTTGGGGCACTCCATGCTGCATCCAGTGCAGCTCTGAACCAAAGAACTCCATAGTATTTCAGATGGTGTAGATGCAGTCAAGGCTGGCTCTCTTCCACCAGCAAATAAAGCTATTTTATCTAAATCAGCATTTAGTGACTAACTTACATTGCAGAAAGCTCTTTTAACAGAGTGTCTGTACTATACTTTCAAGGTTATTATCATGTTTTACATGATGTTAAATTGTTTTAAACTACAGGTATTGTTCATATAGCACTTGATTTAATTGTTTTAAACTTTTTTATCATCTGGGTTCTTTTATGACTGTTTTAAGTCATGAAATAAGCAGCCTTGCTTTCTATTTTGGGAGAAAAGAAGGGAAAAGAAATTAAAATAAGCAGGTGGGCCAATAGGTAGGCAAACACCATGACTACAGAATGCATTTTGCTGCACAAACACCTGTCAAAAGTGAAGGATTTTCCTCCTGGTTGCAATTTTTCCTGGCTAGCAAGATGTTATTCCAATTCTCTTCATGACTATTACCACAATTAGCTGGCTTGGAGATAGCTTCAGGCTCCTTCTCGAGCTTTGCCAGGCTTGGCCTTGGAATATCACAAGGACCTTCCTTCTGATTTGAGGATTTGGTTTTAAAATCTCAAGGAATTGGATGTGGTTAGCATGACAATCTTAAATTCTTGTGTGTATCTTGTTGATACAACATTGGAAAAACCAGATCTAAGTAAACTGTGGGATCTAGAGGTTAGGGAGATGAATATGCCAAAAAAGAAGCATGGCATAAGCATAATGCCAGGAACTTTCATGGAATCTGGAAGTCCTAGTACATAGGAGCAGCAATACCTCCAAGTCAATTGCCATGATCATTCCATTTTCAAATGTCTTCCATCACTACTATCATCTGTGTATTACAGAAACAATTACAAAAAAACAGTCCAAAACATTGCTGCTTGGAACAAAGGACAAGAGGAGATCCCTTCATTCCATGGACACAATATAAATCTATGGACTCAGGATAGACAGAAAGACAACACTAAATCTTGTGGAAGAGAAAAACAAAAGTAAAATTTTAAATTAGAGCCTAGTGATTGCTGTATTCCAGGTTTTCTCTTGCTCTAGGCCTGATAGCATTTGGGATAGATATTTTGAGTTGAACTTGGCTCTATAAGATTTCCTTTTTGAATCGTACAAATGGAAATGGACAGTTATTTGTGATATTGTAATAGTTGTAGTTGTTCTGGGGGTTTTATGGTCTTACGTAGTCCCTTTATCTTCATGTACTCAACTTCACTCTCAACAATCCTGTTACTTACAATTGTTCCTTGGTGGGTGTATGAATCAGAACTGCATCATTGTCAGAAAAATACACAGTGCAAAACATGGTTTTATGTGCATTCACTTAGAGAATAATGAAGGTTTTGAATCCCTTGCTATTCCCACGCAGCATAGAAGGTTTCATCATTAGAATGCCTATCTTTTACTATGCATCTGCCATGCTGCTTTTCTGTGACTCAACATTATCTCTACACATTGTGCTTTTTCTCTAATGGTCTTTCCCCACTTTTTTATATTTTCAACTAACAATGTTCTAAATCTCTCTGAGAAATAATGTTAGGACTTCCATTTCTTATTATCCATCACCAGTGATGAAAAACCTCTGACAATGTTAGTGATTTTGACAGTTTCCCCTCAGTTCTATCAAAATGGACCTATTTTTATTTGAGTGTTAAAATTCTCCTTGATTTTAAATGAGGCCCTGTTAGGACTGACAATCAGATATCTGCTGAGCTTCCTACATTATTTTTAATCCTCATGCAAGACAAGTACATTCCTGCATGTGCATAAATTCCAAATTAAGTTTAGAAATAAGTTCTGTGAGGATTATTCCCATTATACAGAGGATTGTAGCTTTAGCCTGCTTAAACATTTTTTTTTATTTTTGCCTCCCATACACAAATCTTAACCTGATGTACAAGAAAAAACCCCTCAGTTTTGCGTAAGCCATGGATGGCTACAGAAACCTATCTATATTGGTCCTCTAAGTATTCTCACACCACAGTAAACTAAAACAGTTGCCACTGATGGTGCCTGTTCCCACCAAAGTAGTTTGGTGTCAACATTTGATAGCAAGCCAGTCATTACAGTCACAGAGATAAGAAAAATTCCTGCTACTGCAAGTAGCAAAAGGCTTCAGTGTGGCAGAGATCACTTGTCACTTTCATCTTTCTCACTTTGCTGGTGGAAGAAAAAAGGCAAGAGAAATGCTGCTCCATGTTCCAGCAGCAAAGAAGGCAACATGGTAGAGCAACTTCATTCATTCACCTTTTCTCCATCCTACTCATCTATTTATCTATGAAAGTAAAGAAAAGGTGTTGTCACCACTAGAAGTTGGCTCTGTTGCAATGAAGTACTTGTCAGGATGAAGGAGACAGCAATGTTTTAACTAATGGACCCCCATCATATTTGTGCCCATGTACTACAATTCATAATCTATTTTTTGAAATCTTTGCACTGACCACCACTTTGAATAACACTATACTAAAGACCTCTCTGCTTCCAGGCTGGGTGAAAGGTGGGAATAATCATAGAAATTGCCTTCTTAGGCTTCCACACAGCTGAATAAAATCCCACATTTTTTGCTTTGAACTGGAATATATGGTAGTGTGGGCTCAGATAACCAAGGGCCCTTCCACAAAGCCATATAACCCAGAATATCAAGACAGAAAATCCCACAAAATCTGCTTTGAACTGGGTTATCTGAGTCCTCCAGTCAAATCATTGGCACCTTTTAGATCAGTGATGGTGAGCCTTTTAGAGACCGAGTTCCCAAATCAGGAGAGGGGAGCGGGTTAGGCATTCAGGGGGGCAAGTGGGGGTGTGGCAAGCAGGGATGGTGATCAAGGAGATGGTTGAGTAGGGGGCATGCAGGGAGTGGGTGGATGAGAGATTAGGTGGGCAAGCAAGGACAGGCAAATGAGCTGGTGAATAGGGGACAGGCAGGGGAGCAAGAAAGGGGCAGGCGAGCAATCTGGGGTCAAGCGACAATGAGCGTGCCAGGAGAAAGAGCACTGCATGCCCCTTTTGGCACACGTGCCATTGGTCTTAGACTATGTAAGTCTATGTGCCAGGGACTGCCCCAATGTGCTTCACACAAGAGCTATGACAAGTGCTGATGACTGCTGGACAGACCACAGGTTAATTCAATCCATGATGGCCATCAAGGTAACCCCCAAATGCAGACTCCAAGGAAGAAATTAACAGCAATGGCTCCCAAAGTGACCTATTTAAGGTGGAATCAGGTGTCAAATGGGTGTGTTATCGCCCCAACCTTATTTTCCATTTTCATAGCTATGGTTCTGAACCTTGTTGATGGGAAACTTCCCACTGAAAGTCAAAACCAAGGTCACAACATCTGTTATAGAATTTCACTATGCTGATCATAATGTAGTTTGTGCTTATTAAGAAAAACACCTACAAGCCATTCTAAACACCTTTGCAGAAGCATACAAAAAGTTTGGCCTCTCACTAAACATTGGGAAAACCAAAGTGCTCTATTAGTAGGCACCAACCAATCCCTCTGCAATGCCAGAAATCTAGCTTAATGGTGCAATGTTAGAAAAAGCTGACCATTTCTGCTACCTTGGCCACCATTTCTGCACAAAAATCAACATTGACACCAAAATACAACATTATCCGGGATCAGTGAGTGCAGCATTTTTTCAAATGAAGCAGAGAGTGTTTTGTTGGGAATCATCCTGGACTACTCAAGTCTAGAAGTAGTTAGATAGATGATAGAGTTAGATTGAGGGAATCCTTTCCCTGTTTCCAAAGCATGCCTAGACAGGCTTTACTGTGTTTCACTCTATCCTGTATACGTCACATCCTTTACTTTGAAGTTAGTAGAAATGTGAATCTTTAGGGACACTAACTTCTCATTGGTCAGAATGTCTTTTATGGCCCCAATAAACTGGACCATGAGGTTGGAACCATTTTGGTTCCTTCTTCTCCCTTTGTTCTTCAAGCTAACAAGAAGCATCCTGCCATCTCTCCTGGCAAGATGTAACTATTTAGATGTTTGTTATTTTTCCTTTATTATTTTTCCTTAGAAACCAATCTAGAATAGTCTAGACAGCTCCCAAGTCTTTCTATCTACAATGGAGGTCTTTTTACCTGAATAAATACTTTTTGAACTTTTACTGAGACTCTGCACTCCGTTGCCATCCTAAGTTGAAAGGCTTCTCTTGCTCGCCCGCCTGTAAGTAACTGTTGCATTTGAAAGCTTTGCTTTTGCTACTCTGCTGATTTTGGTGGAATCTCCCCCAGAGAGGGTTAAATTGAGTCTAACCGCTCAGAGATTACCACAACATGTTTGACCAGGACATTCATAAGGATACCAAAATGCTCTGTTATAAAGCTATTGTCTCACCAACTCTGTTATATATCTACAAAATGTGGACCATTTACAAATGTCACTCCCAACTTCTGAAATTATTCCATCAGTGTTGCCTCCGAAAAACCTGCAAATCTCTTGGGGAGACAGGTCGACAAATGTCAGCATTCTGGAAGAATCAAAGATCACCAGCATTGAAGCGATGCCATCAGCATTGCTGGACTGACCATATTGTTTGAATGCCCAATCACTATCTCCCAAAACAGTTACTCTATTCTCAACTCAAGAATGGAAAAAGGAATGTTGGTGGACAGTAAAAGGATGGCTTAAAGTTAACCTTAAAAACTGTGGCATAGACACCTAGAACTGGGAAGCCCTAGCATTAGGGCGTTCTAACTGGAGGTCAGCTGTTAACAACAGTGTTGTAGAATTTGAAGAGGCACAAATGGAGGGTGAAAGGGAGAAACATGTCAAGAGAAAAGCGTGTCAAGCCAACCCATGTTGAGACCACCTTCCATCTGGAAATTGATGTCCTCACTGCGAAAGAACATGCAGATCCAGAAGTGGTCTCTACAGTCATCTACAAACTCACTGGCAAGACTCTATACTTGTGATAGCCTGTGGTGATGATGACATACTTTATACAGGTGAAAGTGATCATGCCTGCAGTTTTCTCTTTCTTAAACCTATTCAAATCACACACTTTCCAGATCTCATGGCAGATGGAGGACTCCTCCCAAATCAGTCCCATGTTTCCCTATGTCACGGTTTCTAGGAGGGTCCCCACCACACTTACCAGTTGAAGAGATGGTCTGAAGATGCTCGGGCAGCTGAGAGATCTGCCCCTAAGTTGCTTCACCGAGTGCAAGGCTAGGCACTGCCTCATCAGCTGGTAAGTAATGTCCCGTCCCCCACCCACTCCTCCAGCACCACTCATAGGGAGAAGGAGGATGCAGTGACAGGCTTGATCACTCCCCCCCTCCCCCCGCATACTCGGGAAAAAATTTAAAAAACAAGGAGAATAAAGACACCCGTCATGCACCTGTCTCTTTGTTTTCCATCTTGTTCCCCATGCCTCCTATCCCCAGCATGTGTCTATCTTTCTTCACGTCCCCACTTCCTCTCCCAGGCACGTGCCTGTCTTCCTGCTTTCCCTTAAAAATCCCATGAATAAAAAGGAGTCATGAGTCAAGTAATCTTAAGCAGCCCTGCCCAAAGTCACTGTCTCTTAAAAAAATGGCACAACTGCAGAAGTTTGTAACTCCCCATCCTAACAGGGAAACAGAAAAAATATTTCTGTTCCTACAGAGCTACACAATTCATTGTTTAAACAAAAACAATTTTAAAAGACAATTTAACATGAAAGTGGAAAACATGAATAACGTAAACATATCACAAAGGGAAAATCTTTCTCTGACTGCCAGAATTTTACTGCTGGCTGATTCAACAAAGGAGAATCAATCGGTAGGAAAATGCCACCTCTCAAACATGCCCCGAGAGACACGTCACCGGCACAGCTATTGAGATGCATACAGGGTAAACCACACCTGGAGAAGTGTGCATCTAGAGTGCAATGAAAAAAAGGAATGGGTTAAGACAGGTGAAAACGCCAAGGATACCATTTCTAAAAGATTCAGGCTGCACACTCAATGCATATGAGTCCCTATAGGATGCAGAGAAAAGGTGCAGTACATCATTTGATCACACCCATTGGGACTCGTATGGATAAAGTTTTAGAAGTGGGTTTTTCTTCTTTGTGATAAGGTCCAAGGATTTGGGCCAATGCTCTCTTTAAAAAAAAATACTTTATAACGAATGGCTGCATCTCTTCTGTATTTTTTTTTATTTCAGATATGAAGAGTGGTAAGGCGGCACAGTGACAGTGAAAGATGACACCTAGTTATAAGCTGTATATAGAAACCACCCCAATTCCACATGAAACAAATGCATAGGAGAAGCACAATGTTTTACAGAAAAGAAAACGGGCTCTGTGGAGAGGGGGGAAAAAAAGAAGGGGTGAGGCTTGAGTGAAAGAGCCAGAGAGAATCCCTGCTTCTAAATGTTTTGACCTGAATGTTTTGACAGTTGAAATCTCAATTGTAGATGTACATCTGTGCTTTTGCTATCAAACCCACCAACTTTTAGAAAGGTTAAAATATGCTCTGAGACAGCTGCTCCTCCTTAGTGAAACGCATAGACTTGGCTATATAAATATGGAAAAAAAACATAAAAGGAAAAAAATGCTTGAGAAAATGGAAAGGGCTGAAGAAGAAAGGATGAAATCAAAGAGGAAATAGAAGATTACGATCTTTGAGTTAAAGGTACAAGATAGAACTATGTATACTGACTTTGTTACACTATGGCCAGTAGCTAAACACTGAAAATAGTTTGCCTGGTTATGATTGGTCTCTCTGGAGGTGCCTGAAAACTATTATTTCCATGGGGATATTAGTTCCCACAGATGTTGCTCAAACAATTGTGCTAAATTTGAAGAAATTATTTAGGCCTTAAATACTTGATTATTTCACACACAACAAAGCATCCTTCAAAATTAATGTGGGTATATCCCAGTGAAAAAGTCACTACTTTTTAAACAGGAAACGTGGTACCAGAGGCAGAAATAACCTGGGAAAAATAGGAATGGGTTCTTTAAAGCCATGTAATATTCTTTTGCATCAGCTGTGTTGCTATAGAGTTAGCCTTCTCTTGAAAGAATACTCCAAGATGCACAGGAGCTGAAGATACCAAACATCTTTATTGTTCAGAATACATGAGTCATGCTCTACATCCCATATATATAGGGCTTTACTTACAACAAAGCTGTTCCTGGCCAGCCATAGTTTGTCTCTGAGGATTCTGGGAGCAAGCATACAATGGTTTCAAGCAGGCAGCTTGAACAGCATTCCTTGGGAGAGTCAAGGTTGAACCATCCCTTGGCAGATGGGCATTCCAGTTGTGATAAGACTAAAAGGTTGACAGAAAGAAGGATATATATCAATAGACACAAGAAAGGGAGTGTTTGAAACAAAGTAGAAGGCTGTTCATGAGAAAAGCTGTGTAGATCATATAGAAAGTGGCTGCTGGGTGAATTTCTGTTTGATTTCACAACCCCATAAGGACAATATTATTTGTATATAAAGATCAAAGCCTTTCTGCTTTTTGCATTCACATGGCACAGATATTTGTCCATCTGCCTGTCTGGTTAATGATCTGTTCAGACCGCCAAATGGATGAGAGTTTGTCAAAACATAAACACAACAGAATAATGCATTAAAGCATAAATATTTTATATGTAAGTGAAGTTGGCATCATCTTAAAATGCATTCATTCACTCATGCTGAGCAATCATTCTTCTTCCTTCCATCATCTTAATGCAGCAAAGTAGAGGTCCCTGGCAAATGGCCTCTTTTCCTCTCTTGATAGTCCCTCACTTTAGATTTGGAAGACTGGATTCTTGATCCTATGTAGTGACGGCTCTTCTAAGTACAAAGCCTGACAGATCTAAAATAGACTATAGATGACTCTCTCTCTCTCTCTCTCTCTCTCTCTCTCTCTCTCTCTCTCTCTCTCTCTCTCTCTCTCTCTCTCTCTCTCTCTCTTAATTAGTATAGACCCATTTCTTTTATTTTTCTTTTATATTTTCTTTTTAATATGCATCCCACAGAAACATTGCCCTGTATCCACTGGTTAGATGCAAATGGACAGAACATTAAATGAATGGAAATTTGCTAAATCAATACTGATATGTCCCATTTATTTAATGGATCTATGTTAGTTTAAGACTAAAATGGATTTTGGCAAAGATGAGAATCATGGAGGTCTATAGATATTGTGACCTAGCAGCTCCTGATAGCATACCTAATTGTAAGGAAAGCTGTGAATTGCAGTCCATGTGTGTGTGTGTGTGTGTGTGTGTGTGTGTGTGTGAGAGAGAGAGAGAGAGAGAGAGAGAGAGAGAGAGAGAGAGAGAGGAGGGAGGGAGGGAGGGAGGGAGGGAGTTGCATGATTTCCATCCCAGATTGAGATTGTAGGAGTTAGACTACACTGGCTTGCAAAATTGAGGGTGATAGAAACTTTAAAAAATGTATACTGGTTTTATAGGAATGTGGCTTTTTCAATCCAAAAAAGACCTCAGATTTTCTCCATCACATACAATTTTATTTGATTTTTATTTATTTTCTAATATAGGATTAAGTAAAATTTCTTCAGGGAGTAAAGAGTGAGAAGTAAAAAAGGGATTCAAGTTTTCTTGACATACTTTCAAAAACACTGGCTCATATGAAACACAAAAATCAATTGAAAAGCACTTAAAGAAATCATAGTGTACTGTACACCAGCATCTACACTTAATGAGAACTATATATGGTATGTTTTTTTTGTTTATTCAACACTCCAAATACTTTTGAAACAACTACAGGCTTAAATACATTTTTTTTTCATTACAGGCATGCATTATTGATCTTTTTATCCCAATATTGTCAATTCTTATTCACAATAATTCATCAGGGTTTCTGGCAAGATTATTCCATTTGTTATTAATTGCCATCAGGTCGATTTCAATTTATGGCCATCTTACTAATGACAGATCTCCAAGAACCCCTGAGCCCTACTCATATCTAGCAACTCATGATTGTAGCTTCTTTGATCGAGTCAACCCACTTCTAACATGGTCTTCCTCTTTTCCTACCACATTCAACATCACCGAGCAATATTGCCTTTTCTAATGAGTCATATATTCTCATGAAATGTCCAAGTTTATTCATCTGGGCTTGGCACTCAGTTTAGTCATCTCGGCTTTAAAAGAGAGTTCAGGGTTGATTTACTCTAGGAGTCATTTTCAGTTTAGTTATCTTTGCTATAGTGATAGAACTGTGTGCTCTGGTGGCAAGAGGCTGCGCTGATGGAAGCTGTGCTGAGGGTTGAATTTCTCACTTGAGATAGGCACTTGCCGAGCACTCCGACGAAATGTGCTAAAAGGCTACCATGGAGCAACAGTAGTAGGGGGTGACGCTGGTGAAATATCTCACAGAGACAAGTGGTACCATTAAACCACCTCTGAATGCCTTTTTATCATGAAAATCCTATGTTGAGACTATTCTTTCCTTGCCCTACTGAAAATAGCTAGTATTCCCTGACTAACTCCCCTCTGTGTACTAAGCAGGCCAATCCTACTTAGCTTCTAAAATTGAAAAATATTCAGTGTGTTCATAGGAGTATGATTATTAAATCTGAGTGACTTGGGGCATATATGGTTGGCCCCTGTGACTTAACAATTATCCGACTACTGCATCTGCTCCAGTTTTGTTCACCTTACATGGGAGGGGAAAAGGAAAATCAACTTCCCAAGCTTTCCTGGAGGAGTTTATTAATTCTGGAAATTTTGAACAATTTAGAATGTCTTGGAGGTTGTGCATGACTATGATATTTATGCCTAAAACCCTCCTTTCTCAACTGCAGAAAAATGCATATTCGGAAGTTAATTTAATTCTTTGGCAGATCATGGTATCAGTCCCCAGGCGAATGAATATATCATTTTAAATAGGTTTCACTGACTGTTTTAAGGGAAATGCCCCTTAAAGTTGGAAATATAATACATTTTGTCCTAGGATTGTAAAAAAAAAAAAAAAGGCTGACAGTTAAGAAAAAATGTGTTTCCTTCCCAGTGCAGTCACATTCTCAGTTTGTACAGTCTGAATAAGAATAAGGCTGTAACTACTGTTTGTATATCCTTTATCCCTTATCCAAAATGCTTGGGACAGTGTTTTGAATATTAGATGTTTTAAGATTTTGGAATACCTATATTTGAATATAGGTATATAATGAGATACCTTAGACACAAATTTAAACACAGTATCTATTTATGGTTCACATATACCTTATACACATAGATTAAAGATAATTTTGTACAAACTATTTTTTAATAATATTGTGCACAAAACAAAGTCTGTGAACATTGAAGTCTGTGTACATCAGCAAGCAAAGGCATCACTTTCTGAGACATCAATGTGGAATTCTGGATAAGGGATGCTGAACTCGCACATCCTTAGCTGGTATATTATTACATCAAACTAGCTGGACAATACAATAATGTTGCTACACCAATTCAACATTAACAGTATTATTTTAAGATGCTTGTTCAGAAGTAAACTCAACTGAGTTCAATTAAATTATGAATATGAGTTCCAGCCTGTGACAATTGCATACTCTTTCGGTCTATCCCCAAGTCATCTTTCTGCTGCATTTTGTGTCTTATTGTATATGCTGAATTTTAAATTGTTAAGGTTTAGGCCTGAGACCTATCTTCTTGAATTTGTGAAGCACCAAGAATAGAAATAAATGAATTATTAGTAACAATTGTACTAATGCCAATGTCCTTCTTCAAGACTAAGGGACATGGTGGAGTCTTGGGGATCATATTTTTACAAACAGCATTGCAGCATCTCTTACTTTTCTGTGGTATTCCTTGACCACACAGCTCACAATTAGCCAATAAGCAGTTGTTATACAACTAAATGATGCATTGAATGTTTGCCTTATGTGTGTAATGTGATCCGCCCTGAGTCCTCTTCGGGGTGAGAAGGGCAGAATATAAATATTGTAAATAAATAAATAATAAATAAATGAGTCAACAGAAGACAACATTCTTTTTAGTCAACCATGCAAATTCATATTTATCTGGAAAAGAATTCACTTCATACATTAAGAATATGGCATGTGGGGCTACAATTTTCAACTACAGTAAAAAGCAAGATAAGCTCATGAGAAAAGAGGCCGATTTCCCTCAATCATTTCCAGTGCCCTTTAGAAACGGAGGACAACCTTCTGAATGGGAAAGTTTCCTGTATTTATGGAGGCTTTCCACATGCCCTCAGATGCTATAAAATAGCATTCAAAAGTACATGGATCGACTCCATGGAAACAAAAGACCCTGCCCTTCAGAAAGTCACCTTCAATGTACAGAACATAATGAAAATGACGGTGGAAGGAGTGACTCAGATTTGTTTTAATTGGCTTCAGAACACCTAACTAGATCTCTTCCATCACTGTATTTATAGAGCAACGAATATACAAATGTGACCTCAGCACAAAGACAGCATTCTGAACAAACAATAGTGAAGGCTGACAATAAAGTAAGAAAAATGCTAATGACTAAGGCTAACCTTTCTACTGACATTGTGCCTTAGCACATCAGATACGAATTCTCATCAGAAAACTACTGAAAAGACCTCAATTGAAAATATGATCCCCAAAGTATGATTCCTCATCTCATCTCCAAGTATTTGAATGTGTGAAGGACCAATACTATCAAACATCTGTATTCACAGGGCTTTTTGGCCATCTCTAAAATGTGCTATGTATTGCCTTTCATAGCAGTTTCTTATACAACAAGATATCAAACAGATTCCCACACAGGCACGCACACACACACATACATATAACCTTTCTAAAGTGGGTGTTCTTCTTCCAAAGTTCCCATGACAATGACTGAGTTTTTTGTCATTTTTTGCCATCAGGTTGATTTTGACTCATGGTGAGCTTCTGAATGAGATCACCAAGTCATCCTATCATCAACAGCCCTGCTCAGGTCTTGCAGATTTAGGCTTCTTGATTCTGTCTATCCATCTTTGCTATTTTCTACAGCATATATTACATTGTTCATGGTCCTCTTGTTTTCATACTTCCTTCCTCTGAGAGCACATCTACATGAACACTTAGGTCGGTTTGAAACTAGTATTGAAGAAAGTGGCTTGTGAAAGTGAATATGGATGTTTAGATTGTAAACCTTGGAACAAGTTCAAGGCCAGAATGATTATTACACACACACATAGGCTGGCCTCAAACCAGTTCAGGGATCTTTTTTTTAAAAGCCATCCTGGATTGCTCCCACCACCCACCCCTTTGGGTCATGGTGGCCCTCAGTTGCAATACGGCACCTACCTTCTTCCTAGGCAGAGTGCAGGGAAGAAGATAAATGCCATGTCATGGTTGGGGACCATCATTACATAAGGGAAGGGGGACACAGGAGGCTGCCATCACATGTCCTCAGGCCACCTGGCCCTGGGCAGCACTGCTCTGCCCACGTTATTTGAAGAACCCCATTTCTCTCTATGAATCTGTTATAAACCTGGGAACTTCTGGGGAGGGCCTTCTCTCTGTCCCACCACCTGCCTAAATGCATTTGGTGGGAACAAGGGAGAGAGCCTTTATGGTAGCTGCTCCCAGACTTTAGAACTCCCTCCCAAGAGAGACCAGGATGGCCCACCACAAGCAAGTTCAGACATTTCTTTGCCATCAGGCAATTGGGGTGGGGAGAGGGGATAAAATTGGGGAAGATATTTAGTTTTAAATGTAATTTTAAGTGTACGAATATTTTTACTGTATCTTAAGTGTATTTTAACATATCCATAACACAAATATTTAATTGGATTATATTTTTGTATTTGTCATGTTTTTTAATTTATTGGGTTGTCTCATGTTATTGTAAATAGCCTTGAGTCCCCCATAGGGAGAAAGGTGGGGTAGAAATAAAATTATTAAATTAAAAATAAATAACACAATAATAACATGAGCCTTTTGACAGTGATTGCTGGATCTGGTAGGAGGGCTGAGCTCTGCCCATTTAGGCCAAAATGCCTGTTGCCAAGAGCTGGGTGTATCAAAAGGCATACGCCGCCACCACCCCCCAAGAGGCCATTGACCAAGAGCTGAATCTCATTGGTGAATATGGGCTACAAAACAAACATGAAATGTGGTGAGTGAAGTTCACTTTGGCCAAGATCCACAAAGCTGCTTGTGATAAGAAGGATCAGAGGCATCTCTTTGAGGGCAATGCTTTTTTGCAGCATCTGGTCAGGACTGGAGTGCTGTATGAGGGTAAGATGAAGCTGGATTACATCCTTGGCTTAAAAATTGAGGATTTTCTGGAAAGACGTCTCCAGACTCAGGTCCTTAAGCTGGGCCTGCCCAAGTCAATCCAACATGCCCAGGTGCTCATCTGCCATAGACACATCCATTTAAGAAAGCAAGTAATGAACATTCCTTCATTCATTGTTCACCTGGATTCTCAAAAGCATATCGACTTCTCCCTTCACTCTCCATATGGTGGTGGCAGACCAGACCATGTCAAGAGGAAGAATGTCAAGAAAGGCCAGGCCGGTTGTGGTGGTGGAGATGATGAGGAGGAGGATTAAGCTGTGAGATTCATCCTGCTCTAGTCACACAGACTGGTGGGGAATCCAGCCTGTTTTAGTTTAACAATTAGGAAATTGCCGCAGTTGGGAAATGGTTTAACTATTCTGACTGCACCTAAGTCAGAATAGCCCAATTCCTAACCCACCTTAGCTTAAGCCTGGGAAGAGCCGCATTAAGGGTCAATCCAGATCAGCCCTGTGTAGTGTGTCGATTCATTTCCGTACCAACCTGAGTGGTCTGGGTAGAAATACCCTATAAGATAAATCTCTAAGACCACTTTCAAAATGTAAGTGCCCATATAGTAATCAAGTGAAGCTGATCTATGAAAATTTAACATGCATAATATGCTGAATTGCTAATATGCTAATATGCACTATCAAATTATTGATTTTTACAAAATTATCAGGTTAGCCTTTTTTTGTGTATTTCTGTCAATTCCATCCACTTTTGTTTGCATCTATATTAATACAATTAATTAGCTCACATATAGAAGGAAATCAATCCAGATTAAACACATAGAACTAAACTGCAGTCTTACTTTTGGATCCATGAAACAGGAATTATAAATGACTAGAATGGGTCAGAATTTAGTCTATTGCTATAAAATAATTATGAAAAGCAAAGCAAAATAGTTCATATATGGGACTCACATTAATTTTATTAATTACTTGTAATACTCTTTCAGCATTATTTGATACGTTACAATACAAAGTTTTGTGATATTTGTCATTCCAGGGTATGGAATGTTCTTCATAGAATCTGTCAAAGTTATTGATAGGTGAAAAATGGCAACATTTGCAGTCTCTTAAAACTAATGGACCATATACTGGTTTAAAAGGGCAAAGAATAAATACCATATATGTCAGGAATGAGAGACCCTGTGCCAGTCTGAGGAGTTTATCTATTCCTCTCACGAGCCCTTTCCAGCATCTCCCAATGGTAAGAACTTGTTATATTTAATCACTTTAGCTCAGATCTTTAAAAGGTGTTTTTCAAAATAGTTTCCCTCATAACTGTTACAATGTTTAAAAAAGTAACCTGCTCCCATTACCCATTACAAAAATGAAAAAAGTTAACTCATTCCATTATTTTCCAATAAGCCGGGGGAGGGGGGGTCCTTAGGGGAAAAAATAGGAAAATGATATACATTACTTTGCTTCAGTCCAAGCTCCAAAAGAGCTATCCAAGCAATTTTGAGGAGAGAGTTCAGCTTGTTTGTTGTTTATTTGTTCAGTCGCTTCTGACACTTCATGACCTCATAGACCAGCCCAGGCCAGAGCTCCCTGTCAGCCGTGGCCACCCCCAGCTCCTTCAAGGTCAAGCCAGTCACTTCAAGGATACCATGTACCCATCTTGCCCTTGATCGACCCCTCTTCCTTTTTCCTTCCATTTTCCCCAGTATCATTCTCTTCTCCAAGCTTTTCTGTCTTCTCATGATGTAGCCAAAGTACTTCATCTTTGCCTCGAATATCCTTCCCTCCAGTGAGCAGCCGGGTGTAATTTCCTGGAGTATGGACTGGTTGGATCTTCTTGCAGTCCAAGGAACTCTCAGGATTTTCCTCCAGCACCACAGTTCAAAAGCATCTATCTTCCTTTGCTCAGCCTTCCTTATGGTCCAGCTCTCACATTCATAGGTTACTATGGGGAATACCATTGCTTTTACTATGCAGAGCTGCATTGCCAGTGTGATGTCTCTACTCTTCACTATTTTATCGGAGTTGGTCATTGCTCTCCTCCCTAGAAGTAAACATCTTCTAATTTCCTGGCTGCAGACTTTATCACAAACAGAAATACCCAATCTCTGACACTCTTTGCATACAAGTCCCTATGGGTATGATCACATGACACACTGCCCATTTCGTCTGTAACCTGTCATGACTTGTATGCAAAGGGTATGCAGCCAGTAGCTTTTTTTTACAATGGATTCCAAACCATCTTCACCCAAAGTTTTTATCTCAGTATGCATCAGGAGTGCAGTTTTTGATGTGTGATCGTATTCCTGTATGCATTTCGTCAGCTGTGCCAGTAACATGTCCCCTGCAGTGTGTTTTGGGGATGGTGTTTTCCTACAGATCCTTTGTTGAATTGCCCAGCAATACACTTTTGCTGGGAGTCACAGAAAGACCCCAAATAAAGCCATTCATGTTTTCTACTTTCACATTATTGTTTCCTTTTTTAAAAAATGTTTAAATGTTGGAACTGTACAACTCCATAGGAAAAGAAAGATGCATTTCTTTTTTTCCATTCAGACAAAGATCACAATCTTGTGCAGTTGTACATGACCTGCCCTGGCCCCATTTTTTTAAAGGAAAGTCAAACATTGGACAGTGTTTCTTAAGGTTATGTGACTTGAGACCCCTTTTTACATATGAGATTTTTAAGGGAAGGCAGGGAGACAGGCATGCACTCAAAAAAAAGTTGTGGGGAACAGTTATGACAACCCCATTCAGAGTCCCAGCTGAGAAGCTGGGACATAGGGGAATATCTGAGAAATTGGGAGGAGTGATCCATCTGACATATGATAAGACAAAGTGGATTATTTGAAGTGATACGGTCAGGAGAAAACTTCTAGTGTGATTTGGTTTATATGCATCCAATGCTCAAAACCCAAGGCAGATTTAATTCCCCTAATAGCAGAGTAAACATAATCTACTGCCCCTCTTCCATTTCAGAAAAAATTGCAAAGATTGATTAATTGAAAACAAGGGTGGGAATAGTGCTGCTTGTGGACTATATGTAGGGCTTGATCCCATTTTCATGGTTTTTGAAATTTCCTTCCAACCCCTAAAAGCCCCAAAGTCCCTAACTACAATGGGGGAACAAAGGTCTCAAAGACAGAAAAAATGCATCACTCCAGAAGCATTCCATGTGTTCCTATGTGGTGATAGGAAATGATGCTAGGCATCTTCCTAAGGAAATTTTAAGAATGTTTTTAGAGGAAAATTGAGAGTTGGGGAACAATATGAACATCTAAAGTTTTCCACTCCAAGAACCATTTGTGATTTTCATATTGCTCCCAAATATAAGGAATTCTGAGAGGTCAGGTCACTGTTTAGCTCTGATTTAAAAAATAGTTTTGGTCCTCTGCAAATATTTTGGCTGTTTATGTATAATTTCCCTTTTAAAAGTAACAATACAAATACAAAATACAAAAAACATTACAAGATGAAGAAAAAAGTTACTAAAAAATGGCCAAAACCCCAAACAAGACAATCAGTACTGAAATCCACATAAACACCGCTAAGCAAATAATTACTTCCTGCCCCACAAGGCCAAATACATCAATAATAAACTACAAAAATGTTTTAATACTTAACTAAAATTTAAAATCAAACAATAAAACTTAACGCTGTCGTTCTTTTTATCTTCCATTTTTTGCCACATCCTCGGTTAATTTTTCAGAGGCTTGAGTTCCATAGACGTGATAACATCTATTCATCAGAGGCCAGGTAAACTACTATTCTTGGGAGATCTATAACAGGATGTGATGTTCCTTTTGACCAGCCTGGCAGAATATAAGGTCTAAGCTGATGTTGACCCCTGATCCGTAGCAAGTAATGAAGAGGGAGAGAGAAGTAGGAATTTGGTGAACCCCTATGGAACATATTTGGTGAAGAAAAGTGCTCTAGAATTGCTTCTTTAAATCATGTGTAGAGTAAGGAAAAAAGATTTCCCTTGGGGCTGGACTGAAGGTTGCATGTTGGATTTTTAAATTGACCTTCCAATTACAGGCCAGTTGGGGAACAATCCAGCATTTGGTTCTCCTCAGGGGTCAAGTGTTTCATTCAGAGACACTGAGGAGGAGGCCTGGGTGGGACCGCATACTTCAGCTGCTCCCACACAAGGTTGCACCATCCTTTTGCTCATTTAAGAGCAAAGTTTAAAGTTTAAGTAAGTTAACAGTTAAAATAATTTGTCCATCTTAATGTAACTTCTGTGTTTGATCTCTTCATTCCCAGGTCAATTTTTGAATCAGGCATTGGAAATACTATTTTAGGCAAAGCTTAGATTTCAAATATTTGTGGAGGATCAAATAAAATCCACAGACCAATAAATTGGAACTATAGGGCATTGTTTGGATGCTGCTCTTTTCTTGATGTGTTGTTGTTTTGTTTGTTTTAACCTCTCAAACCTCAGCAAGAAGGTTGTTTTGACCTCCACCCAACTTACTGTCAAAATAATCAATTGGTTTTGTAGAGATTGTCCATTATGTTTAACCCAGCAGGACATCAGCATTTCCAAGGCAGAGAGCCAACTGGAACCAAAACGCCACACAGAAAAAGAGCATGAAATTAAAGGTGTTAAGGCAGCCGGTTAACAGTCATCAATTTTAAAGCACAAACAACAACCTGCTTATCATAGTGAGCTGTGAAGAATTCAGGCTCTTATTTGTTTCCAAGATAACTTGTTGGCAAGGAAGAGAAATTCCTTTACCAGCCTGCCAAGTTCATGTCAGGTTTGGAAGGAGTTCAGGTTGCCTAGGCTTGTATCCAATTGTTCATCCCAGCTGCAACAGACCCATTGAATCCACTACTGAATGGGATGTCAACTCTTTTGTGAATCCCATTGATTCAAGAGTCTACTCTAATTGGAACTAGCAATTGGATTTGGGCTGTAATCTGTGGTGAGTCAATATGGTTATTTTACTCCATTTGGCTCTGTCATTGCCTCTTGGGTTTTTTTTTTTCAAATGAATTTGAATCTGTTTTGTCCCAGATGTGAAAGGAAAAAAGATATAAATAAGGCAGGACTGCTCTCATTTAGCTTATAACATGCATAGAGCTTGCAAGAAGATTTTTTTTCCAGTTATACAACCAATGGCTACTTCACAGAAAGGGGATTCCCTGTGGTCCTTCTTCTTATATTTTCCCAGTTTTTGACTATCTCAGATTATTAATATTGTACAAAAGTGAAAGGGAGGAAAGTCCATTCACAGGATGAATGAGTAACAGAGTATGAATCCAAGATGCAAACGTGACATGAAAAAGTAATGAGTATTTTGCCAATAGAAACTGGTAGCTCACATGTCATTGGGGAAGCAAATCTATCTGAGGTTTTGATTTGAGTTTTAACAAAGCACAACAAATTTCTGAATTCTGTTTCTGAATAGCAAAAACCCACTGCTCTCCAACATGGGAGCCACTCAACCCATGTCTTCATAGGCCAAATAAAATGCTCTCTCCTTGATCCCACTGTAATTAGTCCACATGAGGTACAGCCAATCATGCAGAAGAAGTGCTTCTTCCAGTCTATATATAGTCAGTCCAAAAAAAAAACAATAGGTTTCTCCAGAGCAGGGGTCCCCAAACTAAGGCCCGGGGGCTGGATGCAGCCCATCGAAGCCATTTATCCGGTCCCCACGGCACAAGGGCAGAAGGGGGTTGGGCTAAATGACCCAAGGGGTCTCTTCTTCTCTTCCAACCCTCATTATTATTATTATTATTGTATGACACAGCAAACAAGATAGATATGCTGGATTTCGTATCACAAAATCACAAGTCGAACACTTCCCAAGTGTCTAGGACTGTGTGATGTATTTTCAGATGATGCGCGCAGATCCCAGTAGGGTGGCCTTATTAACATTGAGGCTGGGTGACCATCTGTCAGGGGTGCTTTGCTTGTGCTTTCGGTGCACAAAGGCAGAAGGGGATTGGACTCAATGGCCCAAGGGGTCTCTTCCAAACCTCTTTTTTATTATTATTATTGTTGTTGTTCTTATTATTAATTATTACTATTATTATTATTGCTCAGTTGCCAACTATAGTCCGGCCTTCCAACGGTCCGAAGGATCGTGAACTGGCCCCTTGTTTAAAAAGTTTGGGGACCCCTGCTCCAGAGCTTCCAAAAAAACTCAGGAGTGACTCTTGTTGTTTTTGACATGTAGAATGCTGGTTTAGGCTGGATTTTAATAGATCTAGTCCAGACATCAAAAGGATCCATTGCTGTTATGCTGGTCTGAAGCAGCTCCCTGGCAGATCCTTGCTAATGGTGTCAGTTCTGGTGATAACATGGCTGTGCTTCCTGTAGTGACCTCACCAGAAGTAATGTTGCTAGCAAGGTTCTTCTGGGGAGCTATTTCTGACCTGTAAAACAGTGGTGATAACCCCCAGGAGGACAGAACTTCAATATGGAAGCACTGGACTGCAAAACAGCTTCAAGGCACTTTGTCACTGATATGTGTGGACCTCCTGTGGTCTATCTGGAGTGCTATCTAAACTGTCATACAAAGTAGTTTGAAATAGAATTATGTGGTCAGTGTACTCTATAATGTAGTTCAATCTGTTAAACTGCATTATATGAGTCAATACGTACCAACTGCATTATATGGTAGTGTAGATAGGGTCTGGGGCAGTTCTAGAGCAGACTATTCCAGATTATTTCACCAATGTAAACAATTCAAGTGCACTGGTATTTTGTCTTATGCATCCCTGTGTGACTTTAAACCCTGTGGCTAATTAGTGTTTACATTTTAAAAACAAACAAAAGATGCAGGTTGAGTACCTCAATGTAGAAAACTTTAATATTCATATATATAGTCTCTTGTAAAGTGATAGGTGATGAAACACATTAAATTCATTGTTGTTTGCGCACTATTTTGGTTTTCCTGTATGGCACATCCTATAACTTATTACGAAGGGTATTTTTCACATGAAATAGAACACATCTCTAAGCAAATTATACCACTAATTTCTCAACTCTTACAAGAGCCAACTCAGACAGAAGGTGAGGTGGACTGCTTGGGAGCAGGACATAAGCATGGATCACATAATATTGCATTACCTCTGGCCAACCCTTCTGCCTCAAAACTGTTAGGGAAAAAAACACAAACCCAGTAATCATAAGACACGCTTCCTGATTTGGAAAGCATCCTTTCCTTGGAATAAGACAAGGCCATACATAGTCTTGGCAACTGAAAGGAAATGCTTCATTGAAGATATTCTATTCTCTACAAATGAAGCAGGAAAAGGACTTTGAAAACACCCATCATGCCAAAATGTCAGTCAAAAAAAATCTCACCACATTAATATCCGTGTGCTGCATCCAAACTCAGTTTGAACACATTATATTCATTTTTGTGACTCCATGAATCTGTGGCTGTGGTTTGGGCCTGGCAAGCTGTTGTAATTTGTGTTCAATTGACCATAGCCTTAAAGGGATTTTCTGATAGATGGAGGTCACTGGAGCACAGAATCTCCATTTATTTCCCCCTTCTACCTTGCCAAGCAGCCGAGAAGAGGAGGGAATGGCAAGTACTGGTTGCATTACCAAAGATGCTTTGCTCTGTTACAAACACAACTTGCAGTGTTTACCTTGAGCAGACAGGGTTTGTTGTCTTGAAAAGTCCTCAATGTTGAAACAAAAGATCATATTATCTCTATCGTATTTCTCCATAATATTATTTGGATTATATAGTCAGACCACCATATTCTCAGGTTCAACCATCCACAGTTTAAAAATTCTCCCAATCCCAAAATCAAACTTTGACTTTGCAATTTTATATAAGAGATACTCTTTTACTATGCAATTACATATAATGAGATTTGAGCATCCATGTATTTTAATATCCACAGGGAGCCCTGGAACGAAAACTCAGCAGATACCAAAGCCCACTGTAATTCATTGTAAATTAAGCACATCAGAATTAAAATCATAATGAAGTATTCAAAATGATCAGAAAATAATGAGTTGGATATGCCCTGTGTTCTCATTTTACTTTTGCCTCAAATCCAGGATGCAGAGGGAATCATGTGTCTCTCCTGATGTTTCAGTCCTTGCCATTATAGCCATTTGTGAGAAATGTAAAGAGTTACAGTCCAACAACATCTGGAAAACTATATTATACCCATCTCCTTTCTAGTCTTTTGAGCCGGGGAAAAGAGATAGCACAAAGTTATACACTTGGCCATTCCAACAGCAGAGAGAGATGTGTAATTCTCAATAGATTCCTAGTTACTTTATGAACCCTGCTCAAATAGTGCACATAATATAAACTCAGCAACATATAATGATGGCACTTCACTTGTGTTTTAGAAAACCATGGCAGCAGAGAGAATATATTAGCTACAATTCTATAGTGTATGCCTAAAGAACATGCATTGTTGAGATGTACAGAAGGCTGTGTTATGCATGCAGAAGAGACACAGCTCATTAAAGATGAGGGGGTTGAGGGTTATTAAGCCAATTTGCCATTACAAAAACTACCAGCCATTTTTGCCTTCTGAACTGAAATTTTGGTGATACACCATTCAGAAGCAAAGGGCGAGACTAGTTGCTTCCTATAAATAGGTCCAATACAGTCTTACAACACTGCCCTCCTTATGGGTTATGGCTGCAATCCTGTACAACCAAGTACTGATTAACAAGAACAATTTGATGAGAACATACCTATATGTCAGAAAATGTCAATACCGAGTATCTGTGCTTAATTCTCATTTTATTCCAATTGAGATTTCCTTTTAAAAACTATCTGGGACAGATATTTTAACTACATACACACACACACACACACACACACACACACACACACACACACACACACATATTATCTGTCCCAGATAGTTTTTAAATATTTTATATATATCACCAAGATATATATGGAAATTCTATATTTTAACACAAAAGCTTTCAAGGAATGAAAGTGGAGGACTGAAATTTCATATTAAATAGGTGCAGGAGATAGATTTAGCAGCCTTTTGTAAAGTGCATAAAGCACATTTCTAAAATGCATCACCCAAGGCATCTTTAGACTTTCAAATGAAAAATTCATGGAATGAGTAGATGAATGAATGTTGCACTCCCCTGCCAGACATTCAAGAATCGCATTGATGGGGTATGTATCAAACTACCTGAGCATTATAAGTATTTTACTTAACTCTTCTCCATGCCTTTTGACAAATTATAGCTTAAGCCCTAATTTAAACATAAACTCAGCAACATTAAGGTCCTTAACATAAATTTGCATCTTTAAAAGCACAGCAAATACTGCATTACCTAATATCTACTTATCTAGATTTTGGAATTAGGCAGCGGTTGCCTGCCACAGTTCTTCAGGAATTGTACACAATACACAAATAAAAGGACAGATGAACTTTTAACTATTTTAATCAGAATATTCCAATAATGCTTTTGTGTCACTCTCTTTCAGAACATGAAATAAGATTTCATAGATAACAAGAAAAAATCCACAATCATCAAATGGGGCAGTATTTAGTTTATGGCAACAACAAAGACAACATTGCTATGAGTCTCCTTATGGAGAGAAAAAATGGGGTATAAATAAACATAATAATTATAATTTTAATTATAAATTTATTATAAACTTCATATTGGTGGATTATGAAATTAATGGTAACCCTGAAAGTTTATGATTTCAGAAATAATCTAACATCTCTCTACATTGAACCCTTATCATGTATCTAAAAGTGCTTCTTTCTCCCAATACTGTTGCCAAGGATAATCTGTGACATTATTAGAAAAAATATGCATCTAAAGACTAAATAAATTATAATATTAAGATAAAATTAGCGAGTTTACAGGTATTAACTATAGCCAAATTAAAAATAATTTTAAAATGTATACAATTTTTTAAAACGTATACAAATGTGCTAGGGGATGATCTTTGATTGCTCCTGCTGTGCTTTTCTAATCAGCAAGAGTAACTATGGGTGCATCTACACCAGGCATGGGCAATCTTTCTAACTTGGGGGCCGCATGGTGGGCCGGAGCGGGGTGAGTGGGCTGGTAGGGAGGGGATTCTCCCCAACTCCCCTCCCTGCCCTTTCTTCCCCCTCCTCTTCTCCTTTGCAGGCAGAAAAAGAAGGAAAGATGGGAAACTTTTGGATCTCAAAAAGGTTAGTCTGTCAGAATGAGATGGTGGGTGGGAGATAAAAAGTGTATATATTAGACCCCATATCGCCTACTCCTGATATATAATCCTAGAATCCTAGAGCTGGAAGAGACCCCCCCAAAAAAACCCCTGCCATGTAAGAAGGCACAATCAAAGCACTCCCGATAGACAGCCTCTGCAGAAAAGTCTCCAGAGAAGGAGACTCCACCAGACTCCCAGACAGCCTGTGTCACTCTCCAACAGCTCTTATTCTCAGGAAGTTCTTTCTAATCTTTTCAGTTGAATCTCTTTCCCTGCCATTTGAAACCATTGCTCCCTTGTGCCCTGGTCTCTTGAGCAGCAGAAAGTCAGTTTTCCCCCTCCGTCCTCCTCTTCAATGGGGCATCCTTTTAAGTCTTGAAACATGGTTCTTATGTTCCCTCTCTACCTTCTCTTCTCCCAGCTAAACATCCCCAGGAGGAGAGGAGGAGGAAAAAGAGAAGGGAGGGAGGGAGGAAGAGAAGGATGGAAGAGAATGGAGGGAAAAGAGGGAGGAAAGACAAAAGGGAAGGAAGGAAGGAAGGAAAGAAGGAAAGATGAAAGGGTGGAAGGAAAGGAGGGAAAGAATGAGAGAAGGAAAGAAGGAGAGCCTGAGAAAAGAGCCCAAGGGGCCGCATCCAGCCCCCGGGCCTGGGTTTGCCCACATCTGATCCACATGGTAGAATTAATGCCATTTGATACCACTTTTCCTACCATGACTCAAAGCTATGGAATTCTATAGTTTTACAATGTGTTTAGCCTTATGTGCTGAAGAGTGCTGGCACTTCACAAAACTACAACTCCCATGAGTCCACACCATTGAGCGATGGCAGTTAACGTGGTGCCAAACTGCATTAATTCTACAGTGTAGATGCACCCTAAATAATGCTGTTAAACTGAAAGTCCCAGCAGCCCTAGCCAGCGTAGCCAAAAATGAAGCCTGGGGATTGCAGGCCAAACACACCTGGAGAAGCATGTAATTCTAACTTCTGGTTTAACATTATGCTATAGAGAGAATCATAAAACAGAGTCTGTTACATTAGGTACAAGAAGGGAAATACAGTTTAAACAAAATGATAAGCAAAGTATGCATAGAAGGATTCCTTGTTTATTGAAATTCAATTTATATCCCAGCTACTTAAGATGCCATCATTTCCAGTTTGTTTTAAATCCTTCACTCTGGCAGAAAGACTGTGTGGGAGCGCTCGTGTTCCAAACTGTGCCTACATGCAGATTCAAAAGGTCACTTTTTTTCAGATTTTGCAGACTAATGCAGAAACGAAATAAAATTATGAGTAAAAACATTTGAAAGTAACATGAGCTAGAAATAGAGGGTTCCGCTTATCTCTCCTCTAGGAAAGCAATCATACAAAAAATACTATGACAATTGAAAGGAGTTTAAGATCCTAACCCTATTTGATACACATAAGATTCCCTACCAAGATCTTGGAGGGGCTACTATACATTTAAGAGTGACAGTTTCAGCATGTGTGCCTTCTCTGATCACAATGCTTTACTGGCGAGAGTGCCTGAAGCTAATACAATTTTACTTCAAAAATTGCTTTGTTTTGTATGATAAAACTATGCTTACTAAAATATAAATTAATTTCAAAAATGTTTTTTTCCTGACATAGGCTGCATCTACACCAGGCAGGTTACTCTGGTGTAAATATGTCCCATGCTGAATCTGGGGCCAATGTCCAAATAGACTGGGACTGCATCGACCCATTAGGATGTTGTCTTGTCCTCCATGTCCCCACCACCTCTTCGTTCCAGAAACAGAGCTCCATCTGAGCTCCTGGCCATCACCTGTCAAAGCTGCTGATGTCAAAATGGGTTCCCATATGATAAACAAGAAGGATGTTGCACTATCTTCCTTCTTTTTCATCACACATGTACCCCATCTGACATTGGTAGACATGTCTGTGATGGGCAGGTGCTCAGGTGGAGCTTTGTTGCTGGTGGCAAATGCCTTTGACACAAGGATGAACCATCCCCTTCCACTGTGTTGATAAGTGCCTGGAAAGAATGATGGCAGGATAGCCATCTGGACAAGAGATCAGTCCAAAATGGACCCTACCAAGCTGTCCATGCTGCTGCAAAATCCAAGGATGCTTTAGAGTTTCCAGAAACCTAAAGCAAGATAAAGTCAGATTAAATTCAAAAGGCCTCATCAGATATCCCTTTCCATTGGGAAGATTACCATTGGTTTTTTCATGGTAAATTCAGGTTTTGGGGCAGTGTAGTCAATCCCTTTGATGAAGAATCATAAGTGATGTAATTACAGGATATAATATAGTGTACCATCACTTAAGGAGGTGCTCTGGAGGCACTAAGGAGATCTTCAAACCTGCATACGATTAAACAACTTCTAGACCAGTCAACTTTTCAATAAAGAACTTCTGTTTGCTTCAGAGTCTCAACTGATCACAATTATCAAGCCACTTCTAGTATTCCCCAAGGTTTTATGGGGACCTGTTCAATTTCCACTCTCTTTCTCTCAATTTTAAAGTTTTCCTTCTTCTCAAAAACCTCTTTAAACTGAACACTTCATTGATAATACAAGCACCAGACATGTATTGTTAGGTCAGAATTGGGCTGATTTTGCACTTCCTTGCTGCACAGATATTCTTCCTAATTAAAGAAGTCTCGAGTGACTCCAAATGGAAGGTATTGTGATTCTCAATTAAAGCCTCAGAAAAGCAAATAACTCTTCACTCACTGAGGGATGAAATGGGTCCTGGGAAAATTAAAAATTCAGAAATGCAGAAACCCTGTCACTCATGAAGAAAGCTAATTCTCCTATCAGTTGTATTTCATTGTGGCTCTCATCTGAAATGAGAAAAGAATGCATTTTGATAATAACTAATATCAATCAGGGATAATTACAAAGAAGTAGGAGTACATTAGCATTGCCTCCTGCCAGCAGTGAAGTGGGAAATTGCTACATAGGAAAGGGTGTGCAAAAAATATGAAGTGAGTATGTGAGCAGAACACTAGTGAACTTGAAATATTCAAGGGAACATGACTTCAGGAAAAGTTTTTCTTTAAAAAATTGATTGGCTTTTGTTTCCTGTTCTATAATGTTCTTCTGCCCACAAGCATGAAAGAACCAATGTGTCCTTCAGGAAGAAATGGCATTTACACTTGACAATTCCAGCTCAGTTGAACACTGCTTAGCTTAAGACTTTGCCACTGTTAATATAAGAATGCTTTGGGGACTCTAGTTTAAGCATTGTGACTTATGCAGCACGTATGTCTTTCAAATCTTTAGGCAGTTGGCTGAAGCAGTTCTCATTCAGAGACCATTTGGGGCTTTCTGATTGTTGTCAGGGGAAGTCTTGGCTCTGGTCTCAACTGTGTTTTACAGCTCACATTGTTGCTTATTGCTTTGTGTTATTGTTTTAACTTGTATATTCTACTAAGGCTGTAGACCCACCAGGGCTATAGCTAAAATGAATAATAACCTGCAGATGAATTTCTCAACAGAGAATATACATAGAACTGGGGTTGTTATTTCCAATAGCAAAGCAAGACAGGAGGGATTGTTCCTTGTGGTTTTTTTTTTAAATCTTTCTGCAACTATGATTATGCCTGGTTATTATCTGAGAAGAAATAGCTTTATCTGGCACCTAGGATTACTGTGGGAATTTCTCTCTTTAAAAAATTGTCAAAGACTTCTGTGTCTTTGATAATAAAATTCTACAGGAAAACCTTTTGTGATGAGAAGAATCTGGACAGTGTAGAAAGTGGTGTAATGCTTTGAGCTCTTTTGAGAACAATTCAAATTTCTGCTTGGCCATGAAAACTGACTAATGGTCTTTGGACAGATTACACTTCTCAGCCACAGAGGAAGGTGAAAGCAAAGCCTCTCTGTGTTGTCGAAGGCTTTCATGGCCGGGATCACAGGGTTGTTGTATGTCTTTCGGGCTGTGTGGCCATGTTCCAGAAGTATTCTCTCCTGACCTTTCGCCCACATCTATGGCAGGCATCCTCAGAGGTTGTGAGGTATGGATAAACAAGGCAAGGAAAGGAAAAAATCTATATCTGTGGAGAGTCTGGGGTGTGGCAAGAGTCCTTTGTCACTGGGAAGCCAGCATTAATGTTTCAGTTAATCACCCTAATTAGCATTGGAAAGGTTTTGTCTCTTGCCTGGGGGGCATCCTTTGTTCAGTCATTAGCCGTCCTTGGGGCTCCTCTGCCCTCAGAGTGTTGCTTCCCATCTACTATTTTGATTTTAGAATTTTTTAATACTGGTAGCCAGATTTTGTTCATTTTCATGGTTTCCTCCTTTCTGTTGAAGTTGTTGAAAGCCTCTCTGAATAATACTACCATAAATATCATACAATAAAAACACCCTGATCAAGCCATCACAAGTCACAAATAACTTAACAAATTATTTTCATGATTAAAATGATGGTTATTGTTTCCACTACCAGTTTCAAAATGGATAAATAACTACCCTTGGTACTAACCAATGGGCATCTTGGTGCCAGAAGAATTATGTTTGTGAAGCTGAAGAAAGTTGGGTTTGGGCATTCTTTGTAAACCAGATTAAACTACAATATTGTAGCAAATGAAAATTTAAAAATAAAGAAAATTCATTAAAGAAAATAGGATGTAACAAGTTGGATGGAGGATCCAGTAAGCTGGGCATGCATGTATTATTCCTGACTAGAAAGATAATATATGCATTACATGAGACCAAAAGTTTTTAAAAATGAAACAAAAAGAAATGGGCAAGTTGTAGTTATTAGTTGGCATACAATGGTAACATCCTCTACCAGTCAAAGTGACATGTCCCTTGTTAATTATGCTGTCATTAGATGCTGCATCAATGTATTTATAGCTGAAGACTTTACCTTCACGGTACTAATGAATTATTCATTATACCTGGAATGTATTGTTCTTTGATTCATCAGACAGCACTAAAAGAGTTGAATGCAACTTGAGATTTTACTCTGTTTCATTCCCCTGATAAAGATGACTGAGTTTTTCACTTTCATTTTTAAACAGGCGACTTGAAGACACATACACATACACAAAGCAAGGGCAGCTAAAATTGGACAGCATTTCATTCTTGTTTATTTTCTCTATATTTATAACCTTAGATCTCATTGCACATAGCATTACGGCACCAGTGCAGCTCACTGGTATGACTCTTGATCAGTGTTTGGGTGGAAGGTTACTTAGATGTTTCAAACTGTGTAGTGAAGTTGCTGAAATATTTGGGCAGAAAAGTGGGTGTAAGAAGGATAAATATAACAAATGGAATAGAACTCTTGACTTTCTTCACCATTTCCCCAATATTTTGAAAGTCTACTGAAATGCCTGTTGGGAAAGCATATGGATGTGACATATAGAGAAGGGAAATAATGCAAACATTTGTATTCTGAATGTGCGTGGGCCTAAATCAAGTTTGCACATGAGCTAAAGTGGAAAATATCATATATGCATAATATATACTTAAGCATAATAAATCTTGGCACGGTTAAGATCTGTAACATCAACCCATGTGTAACAATTTGAATTATTTTATTCATTTCAAACTCCCAGCTGTTCACTAGAAACAGTGTTAAGGTCAAATTATTGGTTCTATTCAGTTTAATCAATTCCAAACACACACACACACACACACACACACACACACACACCCTATTCTATCTGCTTTCTAGATTAAAAAAATCTAAATAATGTGCACTACAGTCTTCAACGGAAAACATCATGACATATCATGAAGATTTAACATAAGGCAAGCAATGTCAAGATCTTTTTCATTATATGTTTCAGTTCAGCATGAAAAGTCTGTGAAAGTATCTAAGTTTCCAGAAACATATTCATATCTATACATTCTGAACGATTCTGGAGGATATCTTTGGATAGCAACTGAAGAGAGTTAATAAGGTAGGAACTCTGTGAGAAGGAATTGAAGCAATTTAAAGCTGAAGCCATAATAAGAATTCTTGCCACACTCATCTACCATTAGAAATGGCATTGTAACTTCCTCAGCTGTTATCAGTAGTTTATTTTTAGATTACAATGGAAATATCTACTTATTTTTTCCACCATTCCAGGGGGAATATAAAAGATATATAAGCACACCTTATACAGAAAACCTACTGATTTACATACATGCTTGATTTTTTTCCAGCCTCCACTGAGACTATACCTTTGCTTTAATGTGATTTAAAGGCCTTCATTTGTGTTGCATTGCACTTTGGCAGTGTGTGTTTTGTATCCACCACAGTTTGAAGCTAGGTTCAAACTGGATTATATGGTCAGTGTAGATGTGCCCCGGATCTCCCCCTATATTTGTAACTTTGATTTTTAGTCAGACATCTCACTTTAATCTTATCTAGCTAATTTCAGCTCTATGTTCCATGTCTGCTTAGACTTGGAATTTTGATCCTGTCTT
The DNA here is from genome assembly GCF_035594765.1 of Anolis carolinensis. Classification (NCBI taxonomy): domain Eukaryota; kingdom Metazoa; phylum Chordata; class Lepidosauria; order Squamata; family Anolidae; genus Anolis; species Anolis carolinensis. The sequence goes on from NC_085845.1 coordinate 154,838,262, forward strand.
CTATGGTGTTTATCCCTCCTAGTGTAGTATCATTCACAAACATGACTAACAAATGCCCTACTTTTAATCCATTATTCAGACATTTTTTCCAATATACCTCACAACCTCTGAGAATGCCTGCCATAAATGTGGGCGAAACATCAGGAGAGAATGCTTCTGGAACATGACCATATAGCCCGGAAAACACACAACAACCCTGTGATTCTGGCCATGAAAGCCTTCAACAACACATTCAGACATTTGTTTCCTCATCAGAAAAAAAAACAGCTGTATGTACGTAGAAACTTCACAGTGAAATATTTCACTCTATCTTTGCAGTCATGTGAAGTCAGACATGGCTATACACTTGTATTTTGTTTTAGCTTTATTTCATAAACTGAAACATTGATGCACACAATGAAGGTAGGCCCTCTTTTTATATACACTTTGGGTTACAACATTTGAAAATAGGTAAAAGAGGGATTCGAAATGGAGCTTCCATTTTTTCAGGTTTTTATGGAAATTATACTTTTTTACATTGTTAACCAACAGTGCTCAAATAGGAATTATAACTGTAGAAATATTTTTAAATCATGCCATATCCAGGGATTATACCATTGGTGGGGTCCTGTTTATTTTGAATGAGCATATTATAAGAAATTACTTACAGATAAACATGTCTCAGCCTCAGACACAGCAATGTGAACAGAATCACTGTAAAGACATGAAAAACGACCAATTTGGTTGCAGGAGTAGTGCACAGAACTCCAAATCAGATCCTTAAAATTGTTTAAATAGATTACCATAAGACAGGAGAGATGGACTGGAAATTGTAGTTTCTTAGTAAGCCCCTTTATGGAAATAACCACTGGTAATTTTGATAAATAATGAGGTGTGAATTTATGGAACAAAATGCAGACTGAAGAGCCATAAGGTATTCTGAAATCATAAGACATTCCATAAATCTGTTCAACTGCCTTCGTGCTTTTCTCATAAACCTTCAGATTTATGGCTTTTTGTTTTGCTCCAGAAGACTCCTACCTGATATCCTGGTTTCCTTTCTACTACTTTGGTGCACAATTCAGTGACATATAGAGAACTCCTCAGGACACCTATAACTTAGGTATCTAATTTTCCTTTAGCTTAAAATGAATCCTCCAGGTGTCAATGTGTGTGCTGTTAAATCAGCAAGACAGATTCACCTAGGAAAATAAAGTGTCAAATGTGAGTAGGTGTGTGTGAAATAGAGTGCGTGCAGATTCCGTCAGCAATCAGCACATACGGTAGCCTTGGAAAACTCCCTGCTTCATTTACATCATTAGGTTTATTGGCTCGCGTCAGCCATAAGGACTTTCAGAACAGCTTATTATAATATTGTAAAATATTATATTTTAAAAGTCTCTAAGTCTCAACACCCACAACTCACAAAACCAGAATAAATACCATGCATCATAATAAAACAAGCATAAAGGCAACACAGACTGTGAAGTAATTCCCAGGTCATGTGTTTGGGCATAATATTCTTACTTTTTGCTTGTATCTGGCGGTTTGAAATCTTATTTTACCATGAACACTCCTGTGCATCGGGGATCAGAAATTCAAGTTAGGAGGGCATCTGTCTATCACAAAACACAGAAAAAACATATTGTTTCAGAAATAGTTACAATTCAGCCAATCATCTCTATAGGTGATATTGCTGTCCCACCAGTCCTTATAGCCCTAATCCAAATCACAATTTCTCCTTGTAGAAATGGTTCAACAAAATGATATATGCTAACAGCTGGAAGCTGCATCTTGAACAATGCCTCTATTATTTGGTGTGATCTTGATGGGCTTGTTTTGGTGAGGCATTAAAAGTGAGGGTACTTTAATAGCTCTAATATTTGGCCTCTTTGAATGGGGCATCCCTCTAGGTTGTAGACCCTGGATAAATTATTAGTTCAGCCGGCACAAGGGTTTAACACCCCCAAATTTTTTTAAAAAAACAAAAGCACTGTGTTTTTTATTTAAAAACAAGTAAAAAATAAGATACAACAAAGAACACAAATGTAAGTATTAACTTCAATAAATTATGAGCAAACGTTCAGGTAGATTTTAAGATGAAGTTCATGTCTGTATGCCACATTTCTGAATAATAAAATAGTTATGTGGTCCTTGATTCAGTAGAAATTGGGTGTTTGTCTCTCATTGGTACAATATAAAATTTTAGTCATCAACAAGGGCTCAGTGAATTTCTTTTTAACATATTCTTCCTAAAGTATACATTTTTGTAGCTTTTCAACATTGTGTTTTTGCTCATTTTTATAAGGATTTAGATATAATCTAAATAGAAAAAGAAGAGGAAGAAAATGCTGACAATCATGGGTTCCTCCCAGTGACAAGAAATTAAAATGTATGCGTGCACTTTTGTTAACACATAGGAGTAACTATGAGGAGGTCAAAATTAGGGCATTCCTCACCTGCTGAGTTAGAATTTTGCTCTCCTAATAAAATTTTCTCACAGCTCCCAAATGTATAGTATTCCAAATAGTGAGATACAAGCAGTCCCCTAGTTATAAACATCAAACTTACAAATGACTCATAGTTAAGAACAGGGGTGAGACAACAGGAAGTGAAAGAAATCTACCCCTAGAAAGGGAAATTCATTCTTGAAAGAGTTATCATGGGGGAAAAGGTGTCTCCCTTGAAGCTTTTTCGGAAATCCGTATTTCTACAACAAGCCCATAAGAATCATAAGAATCATAATAACCAGGTGTTATGAAGAGAGTATGCCTGCTATCTCAATACTGTAGGCATCAAGTCCTAAAAAATATGGGATGCATACTGAAATAAATGGATTATATCCCAATGTGATAAGGTACCTAGAATTCTAGTATCAGCTCTCTACATTTCCTTGGTGAACTTTCTGACTCTTTTCTTTGATTGCCTAAAGCCTATTTCTAAATACTCAACAAAAATGTGGGGACTGAATAAACATGTCTCCAGCACCCCACCCTTTCAATATTACTGCCCTTTTTGGCTGCTTTACAGACCATGATTTCTTTTTTAAAAAACTATTTAAGAATTCATTTCATATAAATTAGTTTTCCATCCCTATCAGGAAGGTGGTAAAACATGATGCACAGCATAAGATCAAACTCAAAATGCTATCCCCAAGAGAGTCCGATATTTCTCAGAGGCAACCTCCATTCACTTCCCTAAACTGAGTTATATAAACTATGGGGATGGAGTTAAGTTTTGAAGCTTTTGATTTTAAATGCCATGGGACATGTTCAATCCCACTAGGTCCTCTTTTGTATCCTCTCTGATCACTCTTTTCTCCCACAAACTAAGCAAAAGATTCATTTTTTTTAAAAAAAAGTAATATTAGTAGCTCACACAAGTGTTTAACAGAAGTGCTATTCAAAGAGTTTCCTTTCCTTTCTTTCTTTATAAAATACTTCCAGCATTGTTTTGTGGCCTGCTGACTCTGCCATCAACAGTAGTTCATAAGATCACACTTGTTAGGTTGAATTAGTTATATTTTATATGGAATGTCACTGAGACTTCATATCAGGACTTCAAAGCCTCAAACAATATTCCTAGAAGAGAGAAAGATAGTCTTTTATCTCTTTTTTTTCTAAAAAGGACTTGGAACATTCTGTTTTGACTTCCTTTCCTGTTTTGAGCTATAATGTCATTTCAAAAAAACATATGTGTTATGAGCACTTCTGGTTTCTCAGTGTCACAACTTAGCATTCTCTAATCTCCTTACTCTGGGTGCATGTTAGTTCTCCAGTGTTTTCCCATCCAGCCATTGATCACCCATGGTCAACAATTCTAGTACAAGCATCAGAACTGCCAGTTAGATCTTGTGATTTCCAGTCCCCTCTTTTCTTTCTCAAGCAGTTTACCCCCATGGAGCCATTAATAACTTGTTTAGTTAACTGACAAGTATTCTTTAGTGTGTTTGTTTCTATGTTATGTAATATGTACGGGTTTTTTCAGCATTCATTACCCTACAAACCCATCCAAGTATTATAGGGCATCTAAACCAGTTATTGACTTCTGTCAGTAACCTTGGAACACTTGATATCTATGGATGTCTTTAGCCATTTCTAATAGTAAAAGACCCTAGTGAATGCTAAAAAATAGAATTGCATTAATTTCATGATATTCCTTATGTGGAAAAAGGGTGCGTTACTATTTTTTAAATAAAAATTTGTCTGAAGTCAAATTGCTTGAAATATTTATTTTGACAACAGTTTTGGCATTCTGTTTTCTAGTATGTTTGATCTTGATAGGAGTTGAAGAAAAAATGCTTGAGTAGTTTTAATCTTGCTTTCTTGCCTGTTTTTATTTCTTTTAATGAAAGTCTTGTACAGCTGGTCATGCTAGGGATCGAACTATAAGAGAGGAACTCAGCAGTGGTGGGAAAACTGGTTGTTTAGTGGCAGAGTTAATGTTTTTGGCCCAGAAAGTCCCAGATTTGATCCCTAGCATTTCATGTCTCGAAAATCACAGTCAGAGCATTCAGAGTAAATGTTTTACATCCAGAAGATCCTGGATTCAATTCCTAACATTTCCAATTAAAAGAAACTAAAGATGCTTGAAATCCACTGTCAGAGAAGACAGCTTCCCTTTGATTGTTTATTTTATTCACGAAAGTAATTATATGTCATCTTGTATCACAAGCTATCAGTATTGTGTATAAACAAAATTGATATTAATATATTAATATCTATGTCTCTATTCTTTAAAATAAAACATTTGAAACAATAGATATACTAATTTAAATGACCTAAAAACATACTAACATAATTGATGAGTGAAAAAGATGCCAAGAAGATTAATATAATTTAAACCATGTGTATTTGGAAGTATGTTAGGTCTTCAAGACTTTAGTGAAAAGCCATTTTAGCGCTTATGTAAAACTATCATTTCCTGTGTTCCTATAGCATAACTAGTACTAGTATAGAGATCATAACTGCCCGTGTTTTTTCTATAAACAGATTGTCCAAGAGCATTGCTTTATATTCTCACAGAGTATTCCTTGGGTTCATATCTAACACAGCCTGTAAATTCTGTAAAGTATATGCGTACTTCTACTCCTGGATGAAATAAATGCTTGCATTTGGTATAGACCTGAATAAACAAGTACTTGCTTTCTTTTCAGTTCCCTAGTTATTGTGGAAAAGCAATAATGGTATATCAAATTTCCCCACATTACACCTTGCTCTACTGCCTCATGCTTTATTGCTGTGCAGGAGTGAACCTGAAATATTTCAGAAAAGATTAAGATAAAAAACACAACAGACTGTTCTTGTAAGCCCATGTTTTTCCTCTGTTCTGTGACCTCCAGAAATACTTCCTTCCCCATTTCTGATTTGAGGGAATGATCTAAGAAAACACAGGGCATGGCTTTGGAGTGTTTCTCGGCCATTGGTGAGGGCATTAAAAAATAACACAGCATGTTTTCTGAGACATTACATTCTTTCACAGTAAATGCTCCAGGAAAAGAAAAAGCTTTTCTTTAATGTATGATGTCAATGAAAATGTATGGTCACTAGCACGTCAGTGTGTGAATAGATATATCACTGACATAAATGTGATACAGACAGCCATCTTTACAGTCTGAACTGTAAAGTAAGATTAATGCCAGTAAGGTATACATATGGAACCAAAGTAACAGGATGTTGATGAGCATCTTTTTCATCTACATTGTACTCTTGCCTGGCCTTGGGTGACTGGGGCAACTACACTGCCTATCTCTGTCCCACAGTGGTGATAGGACAGACTTCTTTACTAGGGCTGAAACTGGTTTGGCCCCCTGGACTGTCACTCCACCTTGCTGGTTCACTATTGCCACTGCTACCCCACTTGGGAGCCCTGGAGAGTTCCTGGCCATTTCCAGGTTCCTTTGTTGTTAACAGCAAAGGTGCCTGCACAACTAGGGAGAAGCATGCCTTTGATGATCTCAACTAGGATGACTGGCAATTGCCAGGAGCTCTCTGATGTAGAATGACACCAGCTTGATCCATCTCCTTTTCCATGTTTCACAGACCACAGGGGAAACGAGGTAGTGATGTTGGTCCAGGCGGACAGTGAACTGGTTTAGATTGGAGCAGGTCAAGCTGTCCACATTAACTCCGAAGTGCTAGGCTGCTTCAAATTTCACCAAAATTCCAGCACATTCCCCAACTTCTTGCAACACTGTGTAAAATTTATTTATTTATTTATTTACAGTATTTATATTCCGCCCTTCTCACCCCGAAGGGGACTCAGGGCGGATCACATTATAACACACATAGGGCAAACATTCAATGCCCATAAACACATCAAACAGAGACTGAGAGACACACACGCAGAGGCAAGTTAACATTCTTCTGAGGGGATGTTCGATTCTGGCCACAGGGGGGAGCAGCTGCTTCATCATCCACACTGACGGCACTTCTTCATTCCAGGTCGTAAATTAGTTAATCTTGCCTCCCCACTTTATAAGTGGTACCTTATCTCCTACTTGATAGATGCAACTATCTTTCGGGTTGCTAGGTCAGCAACGAGCAGGGGCTATTTTTTATTTTTAATTGACGGGTGCTCACCCCGCCACAGGCTGGCCTCGAACTCATGACCTCATGGTCAGAGTGATTTAAGGCAGCTGCTCAACAGCTGCGCCACAGCCCGGCCCCATGTTATAGCCCATGGATGTCATCTGGACATCTGGGAGTGAGTGACTTCTGATCAATCTGGAGTTTGGGGCCAGTGTACACAAGCCATATGAATGTTGACTACTATTTCTGTTGTTGTTGTTGTTGTTGTTGTTGTTCAAGAATCCACTTCAGATTTTGGTCTGAATGCTGAAAGAGCTATCCAGTTTGCTGAACCTAACCTGCAGAACAAACTATTCAGCACATATGATCCTTTAAATCTATGTCATCTCTGTGATTTCCTACATTCTCACACTAATCAAGGAATGTCTCATTCATTGTGTGTTGTTTGAGTGATGAAAGAAAGGGCCTGAAATAGTAAAAAAAATATGTTGAGAAGAGACCTGATGTCATACATCTTACCTTTGCTGTACCTGTCACTGCTGCTAGATGGCTAGCTCTCCACAACTTCATGGTCATCTGCCACAGCAATGAGAGGGAATCACAGGTCCAATTCAACCCCTTTTCTCTTTGTTGCCAGTCCATCTGTATATACGCACGCCAATGTACAGGCTGCTCAGGAGTTTCAGTGAAACTCAGAAACATTTCCATACTTTGCATAACATGAGGTAAAGCCAGGTTAACTTAGTTTGCCCCATTATATGGCCTGGAATTCCCTGGACATCATTTACGCATCCAGGAGCAACTTCTAGTACAAATTGGGGTTTAGGGTCAGTGTAGACAAGCCCTAAAACTACTGCTTCTGCAGATACATGGCATGAAGTAGCTGCGAGATAGACTTAGGAAGGACACACACTTACCCATCATCCTGGGGCCTATCCTGCATGGCGTACATTCAATTGGCCCCAGAATGTTTACATAGTTATGCCACAGCCAAAACAGGGGCTGGAAAGAGTCCTGATTGGCACCTTACCCAAATAGCCAGTCTTACCATCCACTCTTGTTTTCCTTGTCATAGTGGCCAGTGGGCATGACATAGGTCTTGTCAGTTGCTCATCGCCTGCAGTAATATCAGCCATGATGATGGGGTGATGAGGAAGTGGGGAGTGAGGAGAAGGAATTGCCCCCCTCCCCCCTCCCCATTCCTTCCATGATCACCCCGTCACTCTAGCCAATGGAGACCACCACCACAAGGATAATGGGAGGGGACAGTAAGTGCCATCTCATGTCCCTGGGGTGTCTGAGCTTGGGCAATACTGGGTGGCTGTATAAACAGTTGCAGCTGGTTCTGCCTTGGTAGTGGCCTAACTGTTTACATGGACTCAAAGTTGTAGATTGCACCAAATTCTGGTGTAACTCATGACTGTGATTCATGAGTTGTGGATCAAGTCTACATTAAAGAGGTCTTGTCCTGCGTTACTCCTGATCAGTTTTGTGCACCAGCTTTTGGCCACCATGGAGCTGATTCAGGTGCCCTTTGTGGTAAGTGGTCAGTATTGATGTGCTCTTAGTCGTATAAAGCTTACACTAACACCTTCATTCTCTCAATTAGCTTCTAAGGTGCTACAAGGCATTTTTGTATAGTGATATTCCAGACTAATATGGTTATGTCTTTGAATGTTACAGTAAAAATATGCATGTTCATTTAGGAAGTGGCCTATTACTATAATGTAGGCATCATCACACAGTAAACTGCCTCTGTATAATATCCTGCCAAGATGCATGGTGAATTTTATCACTCCCTTATTCCTCATCTTTATGATGTATGGTTACTCATGTGTAGCAAAATTTTCTTCATTATTCCACAGGCTATAACAGTGACCATCAGTTGATCAGATGGTTATTCACCATTGTAAATTCACCATCAGATAGTAGTTGAAATAGTTTGAAAGGTATATACTTTTTGAAAAAACAGCTTTCTCTTAAGAAACCAGTGTTCCATTAAGATATGAAATGACTTTAGAGGGTATTCTATATCTTAATGGAATACTAGTTTCTTAAGAAGCCAACCTCTGGATAACATCATGCTATGTCCTCTCATGGAGGACACAAAATTGTGAATATTTTTTAAATCTCTACTGTTTGTACATCATACCCCTTTTTAAATGCATGACAGTAAATGTGCAAATTAATTCTATTTTAGCACATTCCTACATATTATACTCATTTTTTCCTTAGTCTTTTGAACAGTCAATATGATTTTATATTCTGAGTAGAGTTGGACTAGAAATAACTCTTAAGAATCCTATTGATATTTACTTAATGTGTTTTGTGGGGCATGTTCACCAATGTGTCTACAGTATAGAAATCTAAATATATCATTTTTATTTTTTATATCAATTTATGCAATATCTCTAGTGTGCCATTAATCACTCACACTGTAAACTGAGAACTTGTCAGACTCTGAACTTACCTAACTCTGAGTCTGATACTAAATGTTTAAATTGGCCTAAACACCTATACTTGCAAGATAATTTGAGGAAATTAAGGAAAAAGGAAGAAATTAATGATATCCAAAAGCTTGAAAACATGAACATGACCATAATCCAAAGGTTTGATATTTGAACTTGACTATAATCCCAAAGTCTTGAAACTTGAAACAAGATTTGTAATCAAAACAGGAGGCATTGAACTTAAACAGGAAAACAAAATACAAACCCAAGAACAGAATTGCTGACTTGGAGCTCCCAAAACAGGCAGGTTGTCACATGAAAATCCAATGTTGATACCCCCACCGAACATTGACTCCAATTCCCTCTGACCCACAACATCATTCTTTCTCACACCTGCATTCCCTTTGTTTATCTTTCAGTCTATGGGAACAATGATTTTTTTTCTCTGTTTTGCACTATTTATTTATTTACAGTATTTATATTTTGCCCTTCTCACCCCAAAGGGGACTCATGGTGGATCATAATGTACATATACATGGCAAACATTCAATGCCATACGACATACAGACAGAGATAGAGACACAGAGGCAATTTAACATTTTCATCCACTGTGACACCGAGTCCTTGATGGAGTACTTCCTAATTTTTCTGCACGCTGCTGGACGATTTTTATGGTGTCCTAAATTAGTTAAATTAACCCCCCTGCATAAGCGTTACTTAAATTTCCTACTTGATAGATGCAACTATCTTTCAGGTTGCTTAGGTCAACAACAAGCTAGGCTATTTTTAATGGTCGGGTACTCAATCCGGCACGGGCTGGCTTCAAACTCATGATCTCTCGGTCAGTAGTAATTTATTATTGCAGCTGGCTACTAACCAGCTGCACCTCAGCCTGGCACAGATAGTGTTTCGCAATATCTCTTCTACGCTGTAAATGCTGGGTTATCTGTAACCCTCCTGTCTCCTCCACATTCCTTTCAGAGTCAATCCCTGGCCAATTCTCATGAGAACCACTGCCTTTTCCCCTGACAATAGATCTACCCAAAACATTCCCATCATCTTGAAAAACACTTTCACTTTCCCACACAAAAACATCAGACTCAAACAGAAAATCCCTGTCCTCATCCTCAGAGGCTTCACAGGCCTCAACAGGTATCCATCAGGTCTTGGTTCCAGGATCCCTTATGGATATCAAAATCCGTGGACTCTCAGATCCCATTATATATAATGGCATCGTAAAATGGTATCCATACTATAAAATGGGATAATTAAGATTTACTTTTTCATTTTTTTAAAATATGTTAAAGCAATGGATAAGGGAATCCATGGATGTAGTATCTGTGGACATCAAAAGCCAGTATATAGACCACACACACAATCTCACTTGTGATCATACCGTCTGCAATTGAGCTAATAAATTGTTCAGGAAATTGTTTTTTCTCTGTCTTACACAAATTATCAAGATAAGCATCACAAATCATGGTTTACTCACTATAATAAGATCACATGTTTTCTTTTGTGAAACACTGGACAAAAAGATATATGTAATACTGTCATGGATGTTTGGTTCTAAAATGTTAAAGAATCCACCTTCACCACCCATTCTCCCAGAATGGGCAAACTTATTTATCAAGTTAAAAATGAGCCAGGGCATCAAATTCTAGTCAATTTTTGCAAAATAAAATCTGGATAATGATAGAAAATAGGTAAATTGGGGGTTGTTTCCACTATTTAGTAAATACAATCAAAAGACATTGTTCTCAATCACTAATTATAAAACAACTTAAAGATTATGGAAAGATCAAAGCATTTAAGATAAATTACAGCTAATCCACCTGGTCATTATGAGATTTGGAATACCACAGGATTTCCAGATTAAACTACAAAAGCAATATACGTCTTTAAAGAAACAAAAGTAGGCATTAAATACTTATAAAAACATTTTATATAATTCCTAGGGGTTTAATGCTAAACCCATTGTATGTTACTGCTTATAATACACAAATCAGCTTTGCAATCCCAGAATAAGCTACCACTCGTTAGGAAAGGAAAATGCTTCATGTTAAAATGATCTTGTTCCAAGCAGTGATATATCTATGGGTTAAAGGACAATCAACAATATGAAAATCAGCATTCTAAATAGCTTTCACTACTACACTGTGCATAATTCTGAAGAAGGCAATGTTCTGTTGACTTTCAAGAGCCAAAACAAACATCTTCCCAAAAAAGAAATCCAGAAAAAAATAATGTAACCCAATATGGCAAAATAGGAATCTAGATAAGATTACAGTAGACTTTTCTCAAATAATGTTTTCTCTTGAATTGCATTTGCTATCTATTTTTAAAGTATATAGACACTTGTGTCAGCATAACTGTGGAAAGATTAGCCCAACATTTATTCATGTATTATTTGGCTGTAGTGTCAGAGAGCACAGGTATTGGTCTCTTCCACATTCTAAGGCTGGCAAGTGCCAACCAAGTGCATTCTAGCATTATCACTACATCGGGGAACTGCGTCCCTGTAACTTCTTCATGTGGTTTCATTAGGGATAGAAAAAAAATCTGCATTATCCTTTCTGTTGTAGAGCTAAGAGACTTTTGAAGTACATACTTTTACGTTTCCGAATGCTGCGAGTTTTTTCCCCTTTTAATTCTGAAATTGTACACAGATAAATGCACTACTCAAAAGTCGGGGGGGGGGGGGAGAGAGAGAATCCTGCATGAAGATGCACCTTTATTCAGTTGAAATGTTTGTAAAAAAGATAAAGGTTTTATCCTGACATTAAGTCTAGTTGTGTCTGACTCTGTGGGTTGGTCTCATCTCCATTCCTAAGCCAAAGAGTCGGTGTTGTCCGTAGACACCTCCAAGGTCATGTGTTTGGCATGACTGCATGGAACACCGTTACCTTTCCGCCGGAGTAGTACTTATTGATCTACTCACATTTGCAGGTTTTCGAACTGCTAGGTTGGCAGAAGCTGAGGTTAACAGTGGGAGCTCTCCCCACTCCCCAGATTCGAACTGCCAATCTTTTGGTCAGCAAGTTCAGCAGCTCAGGGGTTTAACCTGCTACGTCACCATAAATTAAAAATGTTTTATGAAATGCAGAAAAGAATGAATCCAAGTCTTCTATTTTCCAGACAAAAAGGCCACACATTTTACAACCTAGTATGAAACAAAAGGCTGGTAGGATTCAGAAAACAGAATGAAACTGTAATAGAGATAATTACAATCCAAAGTATCAGAGTAATATTTGCATGAATTAGGCTACAGCTACACTGCAGAATTAATGCAGTTTGACACTACTTTAACTGCCATGGTATAAAAAATTTGAGGCAGGGGGGGAGGGAGCGGAGAGGCTAGGGACTACATCTGGCAGAGGGGAAAATCTTTTTAAAATATCCCAGCTCTACCACCAATATAACGAAAGGAGCTGACACCAAATATATCGGACACCTCTCCACTCTACTCACACTCACGCAAGCACACGTATGTGAGAGGCGAGGGTATACCGTTTGATTTTAGATTTTCTTTTAAAATGGTAGCTGCCACCAACCTAAAATGTCTTTGGGATTTTTGTTGTTAAATGTGTCTGAGACAAACTTCTCCCATTTCCTGCCCACACTGTTTCTACTCCTGACTCCCAAACTGATGTTCACTATGAGGCTTTTCTGTGGTATTTTATTGTTGTATTGCTGGAACTTTTATTAAGGCTTCTTGATGGAAAATATACACTGTGGAGGCTCTTGAAAGTTGAAAATAGAATAAAAATTTATTTTCTTAAAAACAGGCAAATAATTACTTCAGAGAGGTTCATAAGCATAATCGGTTACAGACGTTCTTCAGCTTAACTTAGTTGTATGTTTCAGGTTACTTCACTTAGTTTCAAACAGTTCCAACCAACCAATCTATCTACTGGTCACAAAAACCCTCGCTCTATTTGCTGAGAATAGTCACGAGTTCCCCTGGGTTGTTAATTAACTCTAACCTAGAGTCCTTCTATTAACCAGCCCAGTAGTGAGAGTCAATCCCTTGAGTTATCTTCCCCTCAAGAGATCCAAACTGCCTGACCTAGCCTGTCAGTTTCCACAGCTTTCAGTTGTCTCTCACACACACACTCCAAACTCCAAAACCAAACTGCTCTATTCATACCCTAAAACAGCACTCCCTGGAGCTCTTTTTTTTCTCTGCATTCTAAGACTTGGCTCCTCTCATCTGCTCTGATTGGCCAATCCTAGGAGTCTCTCCCTAAGCTCCTCCCCCTTTCTAACCACACTCAAGATTGCTGCCTAGCATTCCTCTACAAAAATGGATGCCTGCCTCACTCACTGTTACCAAGGCTTCATTCCAGGCCTAATAGGTAAGGTTCACTACACATGGCTCATTGCTATTAAATCCTGAGATTTGTAATTTAGTGAGGCATTAGCACTCTTTGGCAGAGAAAGCTAAACACACTGTAAAACTACAACTCTCAGGGTTTCTTAGCATTGAGCTATGGCACTTAAAGTGTTGTCAAATTTCATTAATTATATAATGTAGATACACCCTAAAAAGCATAATATGGGCCAAATTTAAGCAATACTCCTTGAAATTACCACATTTTCATTTGTTTCAATTTTGCTTTTGATTATGCAAATTAACTATATTCATGCTCTTACTTGGTGGTTTTCCTTATTGATAACCAAAATTCTGTTTGTGATCTCAATATATGTATCAAGTCAGTTTGGTTTTTACTGTATTTAGCCACCTAATAAGTACGTTAAATCATTTTAAGGTATAATTTTAGGAAAGTGAATATTGCCCTTTATGTCATTTCTCCTTCTTGATATTGCTTCTAGTGGTCTGCAATTTAATGGTTTATATAATATTTCACTTCCCATTACCTTTTAAATAGTGTCAGAGCATATAAAGTTAAGGCAATACTTCATTAATTTTAGATACATTTTGAATCTCCTTTTTATCCTTGAATTACAAAGCAAAAAGGTGTGATGCTCCATTTTTATTTCTACTGAGAATCCATCAAAACAACAGTTCAGACTCTGTCCAATAAATATAAACTAGAAATATTTGTAAGAAAATGTAATGAGAAAGAGGGAAGCATCAAGATTTTTTGATGCCTACAGCAAAATTCAAAATGGCATCGTTGATCCCTCCATGGGGAAAAGCCAATGGACTGACAATTGAATCTTTCTTTAGTGATAGGTCAACATCAGCCACCATATATGAGGGCAGTTTAGGGCATAGAGCAGCCTCTCTGTCTCTGTTGCCTGAGGTATTGTCATACTCTGCCACAGTATCATGTAATATCTAAACATGTGAGTGGTCCTTACATGTATGGGTGTGCTTTTTTGGACATTGTAGGGGTTGGTATTCCTATCTACTACCTGCAGTACCCAAAGGGCCTTAACATTAACATAAGGATTCATCACACATTGTAGTGAATCTGTCGGGCCCCGGCAGGGGAACCCATCATCTCGCATCTCCATATACAAGCCTGTCTGGGTGCTGCATTCAGCGAATGAGGCCCTGCTCTCTGTCCCAGCCCTCCCTAAGGAAATAAAAGTGGTCCCCTCCTTGCTCAATTTTTAAAAAACAATTTAAAACTGTCCTATACTTGCAAGCATAAAGCGAGAAGAATATATGAAATATTCAGCATAAACAAAATGGTCTGGAACATGGAAATGGCTATTCTTCTGGTTTATATCCTTTAAATTTTAATTTTTAAAAAATAATCTAACAATTTTAAATCTGGTTGTAATAGTCTAGCTAAAATGTAATTTTAGTGTTACATTAATATTTAATTGGTTGTAATGTTCCATTATTGTGTGATGTCGATGTTTTAATGTGTTATTGTTGAACTTATTATAGCGGTATTTACTGTTGGTTGCACTTTATAGCTTTGAATATTTGCTGCTGTATGTTGTTATCTCCCCATTGGGGAGATAGGGCAGGATATAAATAAAGATTATTATTATTATTATTATTATTATTATTATTGACACAACGATACAGTATGACACAGCAAACAAGATAGACATGCTGGATTTCGTATCACAAAATCACAAGTCGAACACTTCCCAAGTGTTTAGGACTGTACGATATATTTTCGGATGATGCGTGCAGATCCCAGTAGGGTGGCTTTTTGCAGTTGGCAGATTCCCCCCCCCCCCGTAGGTGCCACCTTGTCGTGGGGGGGGGTTAACTGTTCCAAGGATGCTAAGAGCTCTGCTGGCGGTAGTGTAACTACCAGCAGGTCCAACCAAGCCAGAGAGGTCTCTGCTGAGGAGTGGAACTAAGTCTATACTGGCTCAGTCGTCACCCAGGATAAAAAGGACCACGGTGGATGCTGCCAATTCTGGACATCCATCGACAAGTGGGCTACAGAATCAAAATACAAATGAATAGCCACAGAAGCGGCAGAAATATACAATGCTAGAAAACCACACTATTATTATTATTATTATTATTATTATTATTATTATTATTATTATTATTTAGCCATCCCACACACCCCATTGCTCCCCATGTTGCTGCGGTGGTGGTGTACGCCAGTTCCTATTTCCTTTTGTCATGAAGCCCCGCTGGAATATGCACATTGTGGGATGGGAGCTGGCAGGATCTGTGGTGAAGGGGAAGCAGAACCGGCATACGATGAGCAATTTATCCTGTCTGATGAGATCATGAGTCTCTGTAGTATAAGGTCCCCATGTGGATATTTTTGCTGCATTGAAAGGACCACCCTGTCTAACTAGGTGATGCACACATGCATATTTAAGTATAGATAAACACATTCAATGTCTCCAAGCTCGAATCTGTTGCAGAAATGACCTCCTGATAGTGGTGCACGGCACAAACTCCTCATCGACACAAGTTGCATCTTTAAAATAACTCATATTAATTCTTAGCTACAGCATGACATAACTTCAAATTATCTGTTGATTTATGGTGACACTGAATTTCATAAGGTTTTCTCAGATGTGGTTTTTTACTGCCTTCCTCTGAAATATAGCCTACAAATATAGCCTCCAAAGTATTCCCTGGAGGTATTTTTCTTCCAAGTACTAAGCAGGGCTGACCCTGCTTAGTTTTTGAGATCAGAGATAATCTGGCCTTCCAGATGCCCTTGGGGTATTTAGGCACACTATTAATTCAAATGTTCATAGATTCTGTTAAAACCCAACTGAATGCGTTCAGAGAGAGGAATGAGGGAAGGCAGCTGGAAAGAGAGACACAGAGAAAGAGAGAGAGAGATTGAGCAAAATAGAAAATGTGTGGAATGGATAGATGTCATGAATGATTGATCCTTTGTGTAGTGCCAAGGCTTACAGTTCAACTGAGCATGTAGCATTTTAGGGTTTCAGCTTATAAGGAGCCTCTCAATAAATAATTACAAAACCCTCAATTTTTGACATGTATTTCAAAAATGTGATGGATGTGGTAGCTGGTAATGTTTTGGTACTTCTTAAATTAGACATAATTATGGGCAGAGACAAGGAAATCTCTTTTAGCCTGAGAGTCCAGTTCAAATTCAGAGCAACAGTTGTGGGCTGCATCACAGGTGATACCAAAGGTTCCACTTTTAATTTTTTTATGCAGCTCCTTCTGACAGATTTCTCAAAAGAATATGAAGTCACTGGCACAGAGAATTCCCCTCCCCTCACCCAATGAGATACATTATAATTTGAAATAAGTATACCCAAACCAGGGATGTAAATCTTTCAATATTTTATTCTTATACAGTATTATACTGAGTAGAGCACCAGTCCATTCACATATTAGACCGGTGTTGAAGAATCCGTACTTTTCTAAATTCTGAGCCAAGTACTAGATCTTCATGCAGACATATAAAACCCTGGACAATTTGAAAACAGGCAGGGAGATGTCTTCCTTCTCAGTGTTGAATCCAGTCCAAATTCTCACTAGATTTAAAGGAGCTCTCTGAGGTTCTGAATATTTTCAGGAATAGGGTGGAGGACCTCAGAGCTCTGTAAAGCCAGGATTAAAACCTGGAGTGGCTTTGTGGCCCCACTGACATGAGAGCTACCAGCTGCCACTGCATCTTATGGGAAGACCTCTTCTAAGTATCTTTGGGGGGCATCAGCTGTGGAGTGTTTTGCATACCTTTTCAAAACCCATCTCATCTCTCAGGCCTGTTCTAACTGATACTGTGTTTGGTGCCACTGATTTTAAATGTGTTGTAACTGAGCTTTTATTTATCTAATTACTTTATTTTTATCCTGTCTTTCTCCCAATAAAGGAACTCAAGGCAACTAACAGCAAACATGACATAATACAATTAAAAAGTGAGCAAATGCATTAAAATATGAACAGAAAAAATAAAAACAACCAAATATTTTATGTCAAGAAACATCAAAAAAATTAAAATACAATTAAAACTATGTTTATGAACTACACAGCCGCCCTCCCAAATTCCATCCCCAGCAGCCTGCCTGTCATCATCTTTTGTGTTTTAATGTTTTTGTTGGTTTTGTAAAATTGCCTTTCCTCATATTTAAATGTATTTTTCAGATAAGGTAAGTGACATAATAAATTAATTTAGTGAATGTGTGAATGAATGGCAATATACCTTTATGTGATCATCCATCAATTTAAGTCTAGAGTAGTTCATATTGCTTTTTCTTCTCAACTGAATTTAAAAAAATCATTTTCTTATACTAACAAATGGAAATAAGTATCTCCCAAACCACCATGCTTGAATTAGATTACATTAACATGATCATCATGCTGTGCTGGTCTCCTTTCCAGGTAACAGACCTGTAACATTTATATTCATCTCAGAAGCAGACTTGTTTAATATGTGACAAGACAAGTGTGTTAGCCTCCAGAAAAAAGTGTTGTCTTAACCAAACACCTTTTTGCTCTTATGGATTTAATTAACTTATCTTCAAATATTGTGCCCTCTTGAGAAATCTAACAGGAAGGCAGACCAAAAAATCTTACTGTCTCCTTTCCCATAACTTTTCTTTAATTCACAAGTAACATGCTGAAAGATATGTACATCTTCTCCCCCAGATGCTGAAAACAGAAAAATACATTGCTGTCCGGCAGTGAAATGCACAGTATGAAAGCAAAGTAAAATCCTTCAATTTTTCTGTGATCTCTGCTTATGCCGTGCACGAGACATGTAAGCCAAACTAAAATTAGTGGAGCCCTGGGCTCTGGAACACACTATGAATTCACAATGAGAAGTGTGTTGCATTTGAATTGGATTGCAGTTAGAACAAGAAAGTGATGTTGCCCATGGGTAGGTTGTCCCATAGTCAATTGGGGTGGAAATGCTAACACTTTCCCTCTTGTGGATCACATGTTCTGGAGGGAAAATTGTTTGGGAAGATCCACATTCTGCCTGTTAGTGAGACCAACGCGAAAAGTTTACAGTCCTATTCACAAGCATATGCATATATCCTACATTTACTGTGTGTATAAACTTCCCAGCCAGGACACACATACCTTTCCTCAATTTTTCAGTCTCTATTTTTCTCACTACTCAGCTGAGCAACTTGGGAGAAGTGATCAGGTTGAAACTTTCTGTCATATGTAACTTACATAGATTTAAAAACTGGAATGCAAATGAGAAGGGAGCTTCAGAGTCTTGTGCTGTAAGTTCTAACATAATCATTGTCCCCGAGACAAGCTTTCAACTAGAACAGTTTCTCCTGTGTGTTTGAGACATGAATATCTCCTGTTGAGGAAGTAATGGGGATGGATAGGAGAGTGGTTGATTAGTACATGTTAGGCAAGACATGCAGCAAAGAAGACAGGAAAATGGTTGCAGCAGGTAGATGTTGGACTCTCCTTTGCTTATTGTATGGACTTATCTGACATAGGACCTCATCACATTAGGACATATTCTGTTTCTGAGACTGTTTGAGAATGATTTCTAATAGGTCCCATCACATGGTGCTTACCCCATCCCACTAGTAATTTATCAAAATCCATCTGCAAAATGTCGCAGAAACAGAATATTTCCAGATGACATTCTAATCGTAGTATTTGAAATACTAAGAATTTTCCATACGTGTAGTGCTGTTTTTGCATGTGATCAGAAAATCAGCATGCATCCCATCAGCAATGATACAACTTGTCATCAGGGTCCATGTCTGGTGGTTTTTGACCTTGGAATTCTCATGATGTAAGCAGCCGCAATTTCTCTTTAAGACATCTAAGGAGAAAGATCTAAAGCTTTAAAGAAACCAGGAATTTTCACTTTACCTCACATATAGGATCTATACAATTTCAATTTCTTCTTCTGTTGCATCTGTATTGAAGCAACAGACTTTTACTTTAAACTATTATGTCTCCTCCTGAGAAGAAACAGCATTGTCAGAAGCCTCTGTATCGCCTCGAGTTCAGCCTCTAAAAACTGAAGTAGTAACTGCAGCAGCATCAATAGGTGCAGCAAAAGAGTCATACCTAATGAATTAATAATCTATCATTTAGAAATACAATAAGATTAGATTCCTCAGAGCTCCATATTTTGCACCAAAAGGTAGTAATTTTTGAACGGATTGGGAGATGTGATGGAACAAAGCGCAGAATTTTCTGAAGGTAAGAATGGTAGAACTTGGGAGTGATGAGGCCAGTATGCATCCCATCTGCATTCA
The DNA here is from genome assembly GCF_035594765.1 of Anolis carolinensis. Classification (NCBI taxonomy): domain Eukaryota; kingdom Metazoa; phylum Chordata; class Lepidosauria; order Squamata; family Anolidae; genus Anolis; species Anolis carolinensis. The sequence goes on from NC_085845.1 coordinate 154,857,844, forward strand.
GTATGCATTCAGTCAGAAAATACTACAGGAGGCATACTGATAGAAACAGAGTATTTCCCGATGTGATAAGGTCCATAGAATCATAGAACTGAAAGAGACTCCAAGGGCCATCCAGCCCAACCCACGTAATGCAGGAAGTACACGCTTAAAGCACCCCTGACAGATGGCTATCCAGCCTTTGTTTAAAAAATCTCTAGAGGAGACTCCACCATACTCCAAGGCAACATATTCCACTGCCTAACAGCTCTTACCATCAGTAAGTTTTTCATAATGTTTAAGTAGATTCTTTTTCCCTGAAATTTGAATCCATTACTTTGTGTCCTAGTCTAACAGGGCACTACAGTTGCTGAGATGCCAGAAGTTGGGTGTGTTCCTCACCCTTTTCCTATGTGCTGTGAAGCGAGAACCACAGTGCCTTCCATCACCAGACTCTTCACCTCATGAACTCTAAGTGAATGGCTGCATTATACCTGTATATCAGCTTCATACTATATCAGTTCCTGCACAATACTATTATATAACATATCATTCAATTTGTGGGTGTTGGTATATTTAATATAATTAGTCATCCTTCCACTTTTACACTTTTGACATTTGCAGATTTGATTAATCACAGATTTGATTTAAACGTTCTTTCTAGGAATCTCTAGGTCCTCCAGTGTAATTTTATGGTCACCTTCCAGCAGAATTCAGCCATAGGGTCATCCTGGAAGACCTAGCATTTCCAAAAGAGATGTTCTCGCAGGTTTAAAAAAGCAATTTCTTTATTCACTTTTGTCCTATGTTATGGGGTCCTGTGCCCCTAAGTGCAGCAAATGTGGAGGGGTTGATTATATCCTTTGCTACAGGGTGTCCAGTCCACTTTCCTGAAGTGGTGCACTAGAGATCTCTAGAGAAGAATTGTAACTACTTCATTAAACTAAGATGCCAGGATTCGAAATAATGATATAACTCCTAAGAGTGAACTACATGTGTCCAGAGAGCTATAGTCCCATGATGGCACCCTATCACTTGAAATACACCATAATTTTATAGATTACTCTGTGGTGTGATCAGACATTGCATAGAGAAGGATGCTTCTTAATACATTTTTTTGCTTCAGAACTCAACAATGTGTACATAAATGAAAATAAAAAGCGACGTGGAAAAATACATATTTCAGTTTAAGATTGACAATATTCAGAAAAGAGGTTTGAAGACTTGGTTGTTAAAAGCATGAATTTGAATACTATCTTTTCAAATATTTTAGGTCTTTAAATACATTGCCATCTCTCTTTTGGATAGACTGTACATCTTCAGCTGTTTATGGCTGTAGTGATAAAGTTCTAGAGAGATTTTTAAAATAAAAACTTTATAGCGATAGTTCTAGAGAGAGATGTTAAAAATAAAAATTGTAAGGGTGTATTAGGGAGAAAAGAAATGGTATGAGGATTGCTCTGGAAACACTTCTGTAGATAAAATAAAGAGGGATGCAATAGACATGCCCAGATTAAACATCACAACCCATATCACAAGCCAGCTTCTGCAAATGGGAGTTTGGATAGGGCAGTGGTTCTCAACCTGGGGTCGCCAGATGTTTTTGGCTTTCAACTCCCAGAAATCCTGACAGCTGGTAAAGTGGTTGGGATTTCTGGGAGTTGTAAGCCTAAAACATCTGGGGACTCCAGGTTGATAACCACTGGGATAGGGAGACATGAAGAAATAATAAACAGAAGCAACATTAAATAGTGCATTATCTTGTGGTAAATATCACTGGTCCAGATGAACCCATGGTTACCTTTGGTCAAATATTCCTATCACTTATTAGTATTTTTATACTCTCATCAGTTTTTTTAGTAATTGTTAAATCAGGAAAATAATATAAAATAATACAATAGTATAGTGATTTGGTATAGGACTCTGGAGATCAGAGGTCAAATCCCATTTAACCATTGAGACTCACTGAGTATGCTTGGACAAGTCACTTTTTCAGCCTAAGAAAACAAATCTGGCATCTTTGAACTAACATTGCCAAGGAAATCCATGATAGGTTTGCCTTAGGGTCAACATAATTCAGAAATAACTTGAAGACACACACTAACAATATTATCAAATAATATGTAAATCAATTATATATTTGATTTCATTGCTCAGAGACTGAACCCCAATCCCACACAATGCAGCTTTGTTACTATGAACTCTGCTCTAAAACGGATTTTGAGTGTGCCTCAATTCTAGCTCCCCTGCCATTCCTGCAATTATAACCTGCACCAGTATTTATCACATGCTGATTTTGCATCTTTTTCTGCTGCTAGTGGTAAATACTGTGATCTTCCTTATCTAGGACATAACACATGCTGCCCCCCCCCCCCACCAAACACACAGACTTTTTAAAGCTATTTAAACAGCTATACAACACGAGAAAGTATATTTCAAATTGTAGGCACATATGTTAATTCAGATTGCATGCTGTCAAATCTTTGTTCTCAAACATGGTACACTGAGCTTGCATATGGCACGTAGAGGAGCCTAGGGTTTCATGGCACATTACCATTTCTGTGGTCCAGGAACCTATCACTTCGTGTGAATTTATTTCTCCTGCCCATTCAGTCTGTACCAGTAACAGCCTGGGCTGCGAATGCATTGTGTTGCTTTTGACCAACAGGAATTCAACCAAATATCTGACTAATTTGGAAGATGCTCACATTGTGTATTTCTTTTTAAAAAACAGAACCTATTAATTTTTTCCTCCTTTCGAAATGCTTTGCTACAATGAATAGTTAATGTGCATTGCATTATGGCTGAGGGATAAATTGGGTAAACCATATCATTTTATTTGCTTGCCATTACTGTGTCTGCAGTCAGCTTAATTTGCTGAGTAAAACTTGTTTGTCACAATAGCAGGATGAATGTAGAGTGATTTAAACAAGGTAAAATTAAAAGGTCAATCAGTGTCCTATGGAGAAATGGCAGTGTTGTGATTCATAACAAATGTACATTGCAAAACAATGCTACTACAAACAGATACAAGAGTTTCAACCTTAGGCCATATATACCAGGCAGGGTTTACCGACCTCTATTAAATGTTTTGAGGGATCTATTTCCTCTTTATAAATGTTGACAGCACTTTTATAGCTTGTCATGCTAGCAAACTTAAATTGAACTGAATCGATATGATTTTTATTCTTGCTGACTTCCATGGCAATTGAACCTAGCCCTAAATCAGTTTTTGAACTATTAAAGATCTCAGCATTTTTATTATGTTTAGAGTGATAATACAGAATTTGGAGTAGGAGTTGATTACAAGAGACCATGTCCTTAAATCATTAAGATCACAAATTCATGAAGTCTATGGCATGGAATCATGAAGCACTAGTCCTTCCTTGAATTGAATTGAAAAAACAGGCTATTGTGAGAAGTTGTTGTAATACAACACAATTCAATCTTGTTAAAGGCTAGGCCTATTACTGCAACTGAGATGAATTAAAAAGTTAATGTAGTAGTCATCAAAAGAAGGGATAATCCATGAATATAATACTGTATGCAGTGGTTCTCAACCTGTGGGTCCCTAGGTGTTTTGGCCTACAACTCCCAGAAATCCCAGCCAGTTTACCAGCTGTTAGGATTTCTGGGAGTTGAAAGCCAAAACATCTGGGGACCCACAGGTTGAGAACCATGTAGGTAAAGTAAAGGTAAAGGTTTCCCCTGACGTTAAGTCCAGTCATGTCTGACTCTGGGGGTTGGTGCTCATCTCCATTTCTAAGCCGAAGAGCCGGCGTTGTCCATAGACATCTCCAAGGTCATGTGGCCAGCATGACTGCATGGAGTGCCATTACCTTCCCGCCGGAGCGGTACCTATTGATCTACTCACATTTGCATGTTTTCGAACTGCTAGGTTGGCAGGAGCTGGAGCTAACAGTGGGCGCTCAAGCCGCTCCCAGGATTTGAACCTGGGACCATTCGGTCTGCAAGTTCAGCAGCTCAGCGCTTTAACGCACTTCACCACCAAGGCTCATTGAGAACCACGTACTGCATTTAAAAACAGGAGTTTTAGAACCAGAGAGTACTCAAACCAGGACAAAGCAGACATGGAAACTTAAGAGACATTGGACTAAATGCAGGAAGTACACCTTCCACTCAATTCATGAACTATAACTGTCATTAGAAGAATGGCAGTTGGATCCCCACCCACACTACAGGCATATGTTGCAGTCCTAACGACTTACATTAGAGCAATCTCCAGTGAACTCAACTTTGTTCTGAACAAAATTGAAATGCAACTATATGCAAACGTTTCTCCTAAACTCCTAGCTTCAACATAGTGGAAAACGTAGGATTTGTTCACATCAGCAAAAAGACCGAGAAGTGAAAATGAGGTTTGGGAGTCCAAAGGAGAGTTCATGAGCCTGCAGACTTTCAAATTCTACAGAGGCTCGTGTCATCCATCTTCAGTCGCACTCCTTTCAGCTGGTTGGGCATAAATCTCATCACCACCATTTTGTTAGGTGACATTTCAGAAACAATATGCAGTAAGTAAATGTGGGCTGCTGACTTCAGGGGTTTGCAGCTGAATACCTCAGAGTGTAAACAGATTTATTCTGATGTGCTGCGTGGAATTAATTGCCTACACCAATCTCACTCTAAAATCCCTAATTTGCAGTTTGCTGGGAAGTGCTAATTCCCTAATCTAAGTAATAAGAATGTATCACTGCAAATAAATTAAAGCACACAATATTTTGAAAGTGGATACGAACACCTCAGCATATTCATTTGTTCATGACTTTCAGGTTACAACTTCTTGAGTGATTGCTGCTCACAAGATCTTTCATATCCAGCTCAAATGAGCTGGTTCTTTGGAAATGAAGTAGAAGAGTAAAGCCTGTTGTTGAGTATGGACAGTAGCTGCTATAATGGTACCAAGAGAATTGATTTTTAAAATTAAGGTAAAGAAGTAACAATTATTAGACCAGCTTCTGCTTGTTAGAACCAGTCTATGGGTGCAGAAATCTTAATACATGTACCCAAGATTTTATTAGAATTATTGCTATTATGAATCATTTGTTCTTTGGCTCCTAGATGTATAAAATACTCATTCATATGAATGGGGAAAGTCCATAAGAATCATGAAAACATCATATAACAGGTGTGTTGTAAAAGTAAACAGAAAAGCTTTTGACTGTCTTTAAAAGAAGACACAGAAGGCTTGCTAGTAATAAAAGGTAGAGGGAATAGCTGCAGACTTAGTGAAATACAAGGCCTCTTTTGTTTTAATATTGAGCTCATCCAGACCAGTGATTTATGCAGCTATGTGCTGCACCAATTAATGTTGTTTTTGGGTGCTTCTTGAAATTTCTTGTTGCTTTCCTATCCACTTTCTTCACTTAAAAAACTCAACAAAAAGATATCACAGTTTGGTTGATTTACAGACATCTTGCTTTGACATGAGCTGTCATGATAGATATAAGCATACCCTATCTTTTCACATACCTTCCCATTTTGTTTCCATGTGTTACCAGATGTACCCTCCCTTCTTGCCCAATGCCTTCTCACAATTTTTGAATTATTTTCCATCTCTCTAGAATTTTAATATTATTCCTACATGTTTTTAGAATCCCAGAGTTGGAAGGGACTGCAAGAGAAAACATTCTTGAAAAATGCCAGTCAAAACTATTTTGGGGGGGGGGGGGGAGGGGAGATGGAACACCACCTTCTGAAGCTGTCAAACAGTTTTAAAGGCAAGATATTCTTCTTATTGTAATTGAAATACAATGGTTCCAGTTGATGGAACAATACAAAAAAAACTTCATTCCATCTTCTATGAGAAATCCTTTCAAGTATTTCAATATAGCTATCATATTACCTTTCAATCTTTTTCCTCTCCAAGCCTAAAGGTTTCCAGACCTTTTATTATTTTGGCTGTTCTCCTTTGGACATGTTCCAGGTTCATTCTTGAATTGCCAAGAACTGGACACAGTATTTATGTCAAGTCTGACCAAAGCTGAATAGAGTAGTACTATTCCTTCCCTTGATCTTAACACTATACTCCTATTGCAAAACAGAATTGCATTGGACCCCATTAGGTCAGTGTGGCATGGGAGCAGTTCATGGGTGGCTACAAAATGCTACCACCAAAATATAGAGGATTGGCTTTTAAAAATATAGAATTTAGAGAGGATTTTTCAAATTGCCAAAATTGCATAGGCTTTTACTTTCACCTGCCACTAAAAATATGGAGGATTTGAACTCACTACCTCTACTAATGCTGCCACCACTGTTATGTTCCTGAACCTCTTCTGTAATTAGGATATTGAGAGAGTCACACGAGACACTTTATGTGAGGAAAACAATAAGTTGTTGTTTACTTGTATTTGAACAGTAAAGAAGTGTAGTGGTTTCAGTAACAGTAAAGATGTGTAGTGGTTTCAATAACAAATAAGGCTTTTCTCTTACGAAGGATGGTTTTATAGCTTGAATTCTGTATAAATATGTTCCTTCACCAAGGAAACACAAACAGGACAATTTAAACTTTTAAATCCATTTCTCCTGGGATTTAACACCCACACTCTAGACTACATATAGCTCTCAGCCCTTCCTTTCCTGAAGGCCTTTAACTATATCCCTCAAAGAGGCTTCCTTTTCAAAACAGAGTTCCCAAAACTATATCTCTATCTTCACATTTCAAACTCCAACCCCCAACTGAAAAATAATTCTTTGGCTGCCTGGCTCCATCTGTCACCCATCTCCAGTTGCTAAGCAACTTCCTCCATTTATATCAGCCAATCAGACTGCACTGACAGTAATGGCTGCCTGATTGCTCCTCCCCCTTTCTCTGCTGAGCTTTTGCAAGCAAGGCCTGCAAAATGGCCACACACCAGCCCTGCAAGGTAGGCCACTCACCAACCCTGTAAAGTAAGCAAGACACATGTGGTCTGATCCAAATTAACACTGGGAAAGTAACAATGCAGGAGTAATCTAGGTTAATATAACTCAGAGGAAATCCCAGATCTTGCACCAGGATTTAGATTGTCCATTGAGTTATGGTAGTACAGATACCTGCAGCTGGTTCCTATGTGGAGGACGTAGGATGGCTGAATCACATTCAGAATGGTTGAGCTGCAGAGAGGCTCTGTAGATGCTGAGGTGCCTGAAAACATTTGTGACAGGCTGCGAAGTGGACCAGAATCAGTGTTTGAGATACCAGTTCCAGCCTGCTTTAATAGATTATGTGACTCTACATTGCACTATTGACTCATGTGTAGCTTGTGGTCTACAAAGAACTCTAGACCTTTTTACATGTGTTGTTGTCAAGCTCAATGTCACCCATCCCATATTTGGGCATTTCACTTTTCTTTCCTATATGTAGTACCTTACATTTTGAAAAGTATATGTCTAGAACTTTAGCAGCATTGCTGTGAACGACTACAGTGGTAACTATTTTTCTTCGGCTAAGAAAAAATGTGTGTGGGGGTTGAAACTATGGAGTGATCCTGCAGAAAAACAGAGTAATGTGCCATACCAATGCATTACAATATTAATAAAGTTGTCAAGATATATTTTTTAAAAAAGCTCTCTCTACAGGAAGATCACTAGTTTCCCTGGAGACATATTGGTCAACACAGAAAACGAGTCAGGGACAGGTAGCAAGCTGCAAAACCATGAAAAGTTAGCATTCACAGCCCATATCGTAAGGCACTACTACCAAGCAGAAGAAAGTGCAACAATAACTGAACATATATTTGGAATATGAAATGTACTAAAACATTTGGTAAAATGAGCTATATTTAAATAAGAAAGGAATTACTTCATCTGGATTTTCCAAAATAAATGTGGTAAATTCCAGCAATGGAAAACACCAAATATACAAGCTACCGTGTTTCCCCGAAAATAAGACAGTGTCTTATTTAATTTTTGCTCCCAAAGATGTGCTAGGTCTTATTTTCAGGGGATGTCTTATTTTTCCATGAAGAAGAATTCACATTTATTGTTGAACAAAAAAATGAACATTTATTATATACTGTACAGTAGTTATCATCACAAACGAGCATAACCAGAAAAACTGTGAATCCTATCAATAATTTCTTGTTACTACCATTCTTTCCATGTACAACTGGTATGTACATTTACCAATCCTGCATGCTCTGGTGTTCTGATTCGCAGGCACTGGGCATGCTTCCAAACAAAAACTGCTAGGTTTTACTTTCGGGGGAGGCCCTATATTTAGCAATTCAGCAAAACTTCTACTAGGTCTTATTTTTCGGGGATGTCTTATTTTCGGGAAAACAGGGTAGTAGCTAGTCAGCCTGAAGAGCAATATCACAGACACAAGACAGAAACAAACCTGCTCCCATGGGCAAAGAGCATTCACCTTCCTAAGTGGAATCCCCACTCTCAACACCACCCATTCAATTGCACTCACCATCTGAATCCAATTAGAGGGCAAGGCAAGTCCAATATTCAACTCCTTGTCATACATCTTCTGGGGTGCCAAGTTTTGCAGGTGGCTGGTAATGCTTAACTGCTGCTGTGACCCTGGCAACAAAAGAGGTTAAGTGGTAAATGCATCATTTTGAGACTTAAGAGTCCCATACTTAGAATGGTAATTCTATTAATCCCATTTAACATTTTTTGTGAGCTTCATAAATGTACTTACTTCAAAGCACATTTATGACAGTTTTTTCTTGGGGGTGAATATGTCAAGTATCACACTGCTAGATTTAGTAATCATTCAATCCTTACAGCTTAATAGGTGTCTCTTTTGAGGGACTGCTGCCTGCCTAGATATCAGGCTGCCTGTTGAAGCCCCAGTGCAGAATTCTTTAGCAAATAAAGTAATTTATCATACAGTATCACAGGAAAGCAGAAGAGGAAACCTGCAGGACATGCAAATGAAAGTCTCTAGATGCCTGTGATTCAAACCTAGAGGAAATTACATCTGTTTAAGCCTTTGTAGATTCTCAAATTCTCTTTGAACACCCTTCCTCAGAGCACATTCTTCCTCCACAACATCCCACCATTCGACTAAAGATTTAAAATAGAAAAGGCCAGACTTTTTTATTTTCTATTCTAGCCCAGTTTTTGTTTAGCATTAGAAGAAAGAGAGAGGGAGAAAAGCCAAATGCTTATAATTACAGAATCATACACCTTTCTCAAACATCCAGGTTTATTGATCTTATTTGTCTTCTGCCACCGGCTTTTCTTTTCATCTACCTTTTGGGGAAATTACCTCCCCATTTCTCTGTATCAAAACAGAGGCAGTACTTGAACTGCCGGTATTGTGCCTTTTTCTCCATCTGCAGTTTGTATTCCATGCCTGGTAGCATCTCAAATCATCCTCTGTTCCTTTATGTCCTTCAGCCATGGGGCTGATTCCCAACTGTGTTGAGCCGTTGAAGTCAATCCCAACTTTTTTTCTTTCTTTTTTTGCACAATGATGCCCTATAGCCTGCCAGGCTTGTTTCATCAAAAGTCTTAACAAGGTTTAAACATTTGGGTAAACTTTATGGAGACTTTTGATGGAGCAGCTGCACAGGGGCTGAGCAGATAGCAGCTCATTAGAAGCACTGCTATGTGGATTCCAGCCAGATGGCTGAAGTCTAATTTTACAGGCTGTCACTTGGATGCCTTGAATGGGAGGAATTGCTATCCTGGGCCACAGAAAGCTGACTAACCTTTCAAGGCCTGATCCTAATCCCACTGATATCGGCAAGCATTTTAGCTCTGGCGTTATGATTTCTGAAGCAACAATATTAAAGAAAGGCTCAACATGCAATATAACAAACTGTCTGGTTTCTTTTTGTTTCTCACCTATTATAAATAACAGTGTTTAGTCATGAGAATGACTGACTTTTTAAAAATATGGTAAGATTTTTTTTAAGCTGATAACTTTCAGATGACATACCAACATAACAAGTTATTTGTATTTAGATTATTATTTTTTGCAAAATATCAATGTAAACTGCTTTTTTTATTTGAAAATATATAGAGTTACTAAATCAAAATATTTTAAGCTACACTGAAAACTACAGAATTGGAAAAGAGATAGATAGATAATTATTTGTCACACCACTTTTTCCTAGAGAAGGAATTCTACGGCTTCTAAGGAGGGTGATACCTTTCAAGACTAACAAGGGAAAGGCATTGTCCTTCCCGTTTTGTGTCTTTCACTTGCTCCTTCTTTTGCGATGAAGATATTTCCTTTTATTAAATACAGACGGTTGGTACCACAATGAGTTTGCTTTAAGTTTTAATCTGAACTTTAAAGGAGCCCCTCCAAGGAGCTAAACTTATAAGGTGACATGTTGCGGCTGTTGTTTATTCGTTCAGTCACTTCCGACTCTTCATGGCCTCATGGACCAGCTCAAGCCAGAGTTTCCTGTCAGCTGTGGCCACCCCCAGTTCCTTCAAGGTCAAGCCAGTCCCTTCAAGGATACCATCCATCCATATTGCGCTTGGTCGGCCCCTCTTCCTTTTTCCTTCCATTTCCCCAGCATCATTCTCTTCTCCAAGCTTTCCTGTCTTCTCATTAAGTGGCCAAAGAACTTATTTATTTATTTATTTATTTCCAGAATTTATACCCCGCCCTTCTCACCCGGGGGGACTCGGGGCAGCTTACACAGTTGGCAACATTTAATGCCAAGAACATAATAATAAAACAAAAACAGTACATATAATCAATTAAAACTATAAAAATACATCATTAAAATACATTATAAAAATTAAAACATAAGTAAATTAGATCCATTTGTCTAAAAACCTCATGCTTCAGCCTTCAATCGGACCATGTCGACGTTATCATATTACTCGTTAAAAGCTTGTGCACACAGCCATGTTTTCACAGCCTTTCTGAAACCCAGAAGAGTTGGGGCTTGTCGGATATTTGTGGGGAGGGTGTTCCACAGCCGGGGAGCCACCACCGAGAAGGCCCTGTCCCTCGTTCCCACCAGCCGCGCCTGCGAGGCAGGTGGGACCGAGAGCAGGGCCTCTCCAGATGATCTTAGGGATCTAGCTGGCTCATATGAGGAGATACGTTCGGATAAGTAAATTGGGCCAGAACCGTTTAGGGCTTTATAGGTCAAGACCAGCACTTTGAATTGGGCTCGGTAGCATATCAGTAGCCAGTGGAGCTGGCTTAGCAGGGGGGTGGTAGGCTTAGCAGGGGGGTGGTAACTTCATCTTTGTCTCAAATATCCTTCCCTCCAGTGAGCAGCCGGGCATTATTTCCTGGAGTATGGACTGGTTGGATCTTCTTGCTATCCAAGGCACTCTCAGAATTTTCCTCCAACACCACAGTTCAAAAGCATCTATCTTCCTTCGCTCAGTCTTCCTTATGGTCCAGCTCTCGCATCCATAGGTTACTAAGGGGAATACCATCGCTTTAACTATGCAGACCTTCGTTGCCAGTGTAATGTCTCTACTCTTCACTATTTTATTGAGGTTGGTCATTGCTCTTCTCCCAAGAAGTAAATGTCTTCTGATTTCCTGGCTGCAGTCTGCAGCTACCGTAATTTTTGCGCCTAGAAATATAAAGTCTGTTTTCTCCCTCTATTTGCCAGTTATCAATCAGTCTGGTTGCCGTAATCTTGGTTTTCTTGATGTTTAACTGCAACCCAGCTTTTGCACTTTCTTCTTTCACCTTAGTGATAAGGCTCCTCAGCTCCTCCTCACTTTCAACCATCAGAGTGGTATCATCTGCATATCTAAGGTTGTTAATGTTTCTTCCAGCAATTTTAACTCCAGTCTTGGATTTGTCAAGCCCCGCAAGTTGCATGATGTGTACAAGTTGAATAGGTAGGGTGAGAGTATACAGCCCTGCTGTGCTCCTTTCCCAATCTTGAACCAGTCTGTTGTTCTGTGCTCTGTTCTTACTGTGGCTACTTGGTCATAATACAGATTTCTCAGGAGACAGACAAGGTGACTTGGTATCCCCATACCACCAAGAACTTGCCATGATTTATTATGATCCACACTGTCGAAGGCTTTAGAATAGTAAATAATACAGAAATAGGTGTTTTTCTGAAACTCCCTAGCTTCCTCCATTTTCCAGTGGATATTGGCAATTTGGTCTCTCGTTCCTCTGCCTTTTCTAAACCAGCTTGGTGTCACCAAATGACCCTGCAGTTAAGAGCATTCTCATTATCTGCCTTGTGTTGTTTGATTAGTGATGAAGTTCCCGGGGACATAGGACACTTTCACAAAACTCTGTTATAGTGCTGTGGTTACACTTTAGCTGTAATGGTCCCATACTATGTGATCAAGGGTGTGTAGTTTGGATAGAATTCCTAGTCAGAAACCTCTACTGCAGTGGTTCTCAACCTGTGGGTCCCCAGGTGTTTTGGCCTACAACTCCTAGAAATCCCAGCCAGTTTACCAGCTGGCTGGGATTTCTAGGAGTTGAAGGGCAAAACATCTGGGGAGTTGAAGGCCAAAACATCTGGGGACCCACAGATTGAGAACCACTGTTCTAATGCATCATCAAACAACAAATTGCCAGATTCCACAGGGTGCAACCATGGTCATTAAAATGAAATTATAGCACTACAGTTGTAGTGTAAAAGAGCCCATAGTTTTGTCTTTGATCCAGCTATTCGATTTTATAATTCTCCAAAGTCCATATCATTCAAGCAGTGTATCAAAAGTACAACTAAAAAAAAGAAGTAAATAAGGAATATAATGTGCTGTGGATAGCACAGTTCTCCACATAGATGCAGATTAGTTTTTTTGATAGAGATGATGTGCATGTCTTCATTGCAACACTGGCAACATGGACTCCTTGAACTTATGTTAATGAGCATTTAGCTAAGCAAACCATGTCATGGTCAGTTCAAAGTTAGGTGATTCCTGACACTTCAAAAGGTTTATTATTCAAAAGTCACATTTCTGACTAACTTAATAAACATGGGGTCTAGATGGAAATATTTTTGATCAGAAACTTAGGCAGTATTCAGTGGCACAAAGAAGGTAATGCCTATTTGCAAAACAAAGCGTGTGAGAGAGAAAGTGCATATAACTGTAACACTTCCAATTTAACTTTGAAATCCTTGCAAAAATAATTTTCTGCTGCCACCTTGTGGCTTTGCTGATTTATGAAAGATTGTTTTTAAAAATTCCAGATACTAACAGAGATCAAAATAGCTATTATATATGTGACAGTGGCATGGTCTGCATGCACATGCAACATAAATTGATGAATCTAGAAAATGTCATTCATTTCAATAGGGCTTCCTATTTCCACAATAAGTTCAGGAACAGATTCCAAAGGATATGGAAGTTGTACTGTAGTGAGGATCCTGAAATTGGGTAGTAGTCCTAATAGCAATAGTACTATTGGTGAAACTATTTCTACTGTTTCCTCAGCATCTTCTGTGTAGTGGTAACGATAGTAGCAGTTATCATTGTGCTCATAAATGAAATAATAATTTGTCAATAGGTTTGTGATCAAATTTGGCCCAGTGTTGACCCTGCTTGGGCAGAGATAGCTTTGCAATTGTTAAATCAAAAGAGTGGAGTTAGTTTGAGCACTGAAAATGGTTAATAAAATTAAATTATTCCATTGTTACTGGCTGCTGATTCATTTCCAGGCCCAATTCAAATTGCTGGTTTGAACCTTTAAAGACCTAAAGGACTTGGGGCCAGTTTATCTGGAGCAGAGTCTTGCTTCATAGCTAGTTATCCACTTATCTCCAGTCATTATCCAATGCGTTCTTCTCTTTCTCCCCCAAAAAGGGGCAATAAAAGAAAGCCTTTCCTAGAAGGGCTGACTTGTCATCAATATTTTGGCCTTTCCAGTGCCAGTTGAATGTCTTTTTATTGCCTGAAGCATTTCAAAAGTGATTTTGGTTGCCACTTTTTTATTATTTCCTGATAGTTTTGATTTGGTTTTATGTACTGTACTGTTTTTAACCCTTGGCTGCTAATCTTATTATGTGATATAATTATTTTACAGTTTTGTATTATACAAATATATCTGCACTACATAAAAAAACTTTGTCTATTCACTATGGTCTAAATATGTGCCAATCCGTAAGTTACAGTATTATGTAGTATTATCCTGTTTGTACCAACACAATGGGAAAGTGGGAAAGAGAAGGAAGAGTCATGGTGACATGGCTGCCATTTCTTGTGGCATTGCCAACCATCTGGAAGGCTGTCATGGCCAAGCAATCAGAGGTTTTGCCTCTCAGAACATATCTTGCATCTGAGGAGACCTTGAGACATAATCTTCTTTCTAAATCACCCAGGGGTTTTAAAAAAGAAAAAGATACACCATCCTGACCACATGGTACATTCTCCACTTCACCAGTCAAACATTCTTGAAAGTCTCCTCCTTGTTTTGTTCTGTTTTTGCTGCATGTTCTTTAGTTTTGCACTGTCTAAACAACATACGCCAAATAACATAGTAATTGGTTACACTGGGAGTAAGCTTAAAATGAAGCATGTACCCAAGGAATTGCAGGGTTGTACTCTTCAAATAACTTAATCTAGGACTTTACAGAGATCATAAAGCATTTCAGATCCACTGAATCTCTCCATGATATTTTAAACAAGTCATGTTTGCTTTTGCCTCTGGCATAGTAGACTCAACTGTTATCATTAGAACTAACTACATCTTGAACAAGTTCACAATATATCGGAAAAATTAGATACAGTATTTTGTTTCATGTAACTTCATATGATGTTCACTTTCGAAGTTTCTAAATTTCAACTCAGACCCAAAACATAAAGTTAACGAAGGAAAATGAAGTGTTGATAGGAGATAATGTAAACACAGGCTTTATTAATGTGGATAGTTATACATGTTAAGCAAACAACTAAGCCTTCGGAAAGTCAGAACTGACTTGAAGGCACACAACAGCAATTAGAAATTTAGCAGCATTTTCTTTTTTTCCACAAGAAATTTTATCACATATTTCCAACAAATAATGATGAACTTGTTCTATACACACACACATACACACACATGCGCACTTCCTGATATCAATGGAGTCTACCATCCCCATTCATATATTGGTTGTGATATTCAAATGACTTATCTATTGCTGACACAGTCTCTCTTTTTCTTTAATTTTGTTCTCATGATAGTTAAAATATTAATGACATAAATGAAAGACAGTGATACTCAGGGAATATTACTCAAGATGCTCTAGTAAAGTCAAAAAGGAAAACTAAAACTTATAAGGTAAAGGTTTCTCCGACGTTAAATCCAGTTGTGACCGACTCTGGGGGTTGGTGCTCATCTCCATTTCTAAGCCGAAGAGACACCTCCAAGGTCATGTGGCCGGCATAACTGCACGGAGCGCCATTACCTTCCCGCTGAAGCGGTACCTATTGATCTACTCACATTTGCATGTTTTCAAACTGCTAAGTTGGCAGGAGCTGGGGCTAAAAGTGGGCGCTCATTCCACTCCCGGGATTTGAACCTGGGACCTTTTGGTCCGCAAGTTCAGCAGCTCAGCACTTTAACACTGTACCATCAGGGGCCCGATAAACTTATATGTGTTGTTTAAGTAAATTCAGCTTGGTATAGAGAAAAGGAGACAGACAATTTTTTATTAACTTAACTTCATTATAAGAGCCCCTAAAAGCTGGCTGTCATGTTTGGATTTTAGCTAGTATCTGTTATGAAGCTGGAACCTCATAGATGTTTGCTTCAGAGACAAAGGACTAACTAACTTCTTGAAAAAAGATCGGAATGACCTCTGCAGGACGGAAAGGAGCAAAGGCTGGAGTACATAGATCAAAGAAAGAAATAGAGAGGTGACATAAAAGGGCAGGCGTAGTCTCTAGAGTGTTGCTGATGCTTCCCTGTCACTTCAGTTTTCAGTTCATGAAGTTAAAAAAATGAATGACAGAGGTATACTGGGTGTGCCTTATATAATTTTAAAATATTTTATCTTCTGGAGAAGTTCTTTGGGATCTATTCTTATATGATCTTAGCATAAGGTTCTACAGTGTTTATTAAGTATCCTAGAAACAGACACATGTACAATGATAAAAAATATCTATGGCTGTGTGGGAAGACTGTGGGCATCATGCTAGAGGCCTTAAAAATTGATATAGTGGCCTTGGTTGCTGTCTAAGTTGCATTGCTGCATGATTTGCTGGAAACAAAAAGCTGGAGAGCCACAATTCATCAGGAAATTGTGACAGATGCTTCAAAATGTAATATTTTAGTTGTTACTCAATTTGCAGTGGCTAGCTTTAAGGCAACATTCCAATTGGGCAACTTCCATAGTGGGGCTGCTGGAAAAAACATTTTCAAGGGGGCAAGAAAGGACACACTACTGCTAAATCTGTAAAGTACAAAAACAACAGGCAAGGGAACATAAAGGTGCTACTGCACTAGTCCCCAACTTGGCTCTTCTAGGTGTTTTGATTTCAGCTCCCAGAATTCCTGACAGTTTGCCAAGCTGGGTGGGGCTTCTTGGATTTGATGTCTGAAATACCTGGAGGACCAAAGGTTTTAAACCACTTGGATTAAGGTGTGTGTGTGGGGGGGGGAGGGGGGAGAGATTTGTTGAATTTGGTTGAGTGCAAAATGTTGCGGAATGGTTGCATCTGAAGCATTACTGGCAAAATTTCTGAAGTTTAGAAGGGAAGACAGGAAAACAGATGGCTCCATGATTGCATTTTGTAATATTAGACCAGAGTGGATACCAGAGTGGGCAGCACTGAATATCATTATGCTAGAACAAAATAAGAGGGCTCTTTGAAGCACTGCTGGTTAAATTACTGAGACAGAAAAAGAAGGGTATAAAAAGGAAAGGGCTAGAACTTGTGGGTCCCCAGATGTTTTGGCCTTCAACTTCCAGAAATCCTAACAGCTGGTAAACTGGCTGGAATTTCAGGAGTTGTAGGCCAAATCACCTGGGGCCCCACAGGTTGAGAACCACTGGGCTAGAACATTTTTGCTAGGATTCCTAAAATGAAAATGAGGAAGGAAGGAAGGAAGGAAGGAAGGAAGGAAGGAAGGAAGGAAGGAAGGAAGGAAGGAAGGAAGGAAGGACAAGGATCTCTGAGATATTAATAAGAATACTCAGGAAGTTAGGAAGCAGATGAGAAACCTGGAGGTTCCATGAGAGTAGTACATAACAGAAGCTACTACAGAATAACCCAGGAGTTGTTTTTTATTGGTTTAAACCTAGATATGCTGGTGTAAAAAGAAACTGCCAAGAAATAAAGACTGATGTTTATTGTAATTGCTTCAAATATTTAGTGTGATTTAAATGTTTATTTACAGGGTATCTTGGTTCATTATTATTTTCTTAGTTATCATGAATATAGTTTAAATGGCCATGTAACACACTGGTTGTTTTTACAACTGGAACGATGTCTAAAGGATAAATTTGCTATGCTAATCCTTGGCAGTCTTTTCCAACAAATGATGAGCCATGCCAAAGGATGTGTGGCTTTTCTTAATTCTTCTCATTTGTCTTCTCTGCAGTTTGGCCTTCTGCCATTTTTTAAGCGCCAACTACTTTTGTGTCTCTTATTTACAATGTTATCATTGTTTTCAGATTGGTTTAAAAAACCATGATAAGATCAACACTATTTCAAACATTTGATTGATTTATCTAAGATATTTGTCTATCACCTCTGAATCCACTAGGACATTTAGAACATTCAATATATAAACAAAAAGCTTTAAAATGGATTTTAAATTCTTTCTAGATGTAGTTTTAAAACCACACAGACAATTGCAACCAACCAGAGCAGGATCTTACATTTTGGGCAGGATCATATATCATGTATCATTATTGCCCTGCCTCCAATTCTGAACATGCCCATTGCACTCGGTTATTGGTTATTGGTTGTTGTTATATTTTTATGATATTTATATGTTTTATGTATTAATTCATTGTGATTGTTGATATATTTTATTGCTGTATTACTGGGCTTGATCCCCATGTAAGCCGGCCTGAATCCCTTCAGGGAGATGGGGCGGGTTATAAGAATAAAGTGGTAGTGGTGGTGATGATGATGATGATGATGATGATATTATTGTTATTATGGGAAAATATAGGACCCTCTGGTGGCCTAGGGGATAAAAGCCTCGTGACTTGAAGGTTGGGTTGCTGACCTGAAAGCTGCCAGGTTCGAATCCCACCAGGGGAGAGTGCGGATGAGCTCCCTCTATCTGCTCCAGCTCCATGCAGGGACATGAGAGAAGCCTCCCACAAGGATGGTAAAAACATCAAAAAAAAATCCGGGCGTCCCTTGGGCAACATCCTTGCAGACGGCCAATTCTCTCACTCCAGAAGCGACTCCGGTTGCTCCTGACACGAAGAGAGGAAAAAAATGGGAAAATATGTTGGTCCCAAGCCAGATATATTTGCTGCTTTCAGATAGCCTGATCCCAAGCCACATATATTTGCTGCAGCAGAGGAAAAGTTTTATAGTCTTAGCAAGGCAACCCTAATTTTCAGAGGGTCTCCCTTATTGCTCCATGAGCATTTTGACAAAGTGTAAAAGGTTTAATCCAGAGGTTAGGAAACATACCTTTTTGGGGATTGCAACTGTCATAATTCTCCGCCACTGAGGCATTATGGGGTGATCCCAAAAATCAACAGAATAGAAAAATATGTAAAATGTTGACCAATGAACTAATATCTATTTTATAGTAATAGCTTATGAAAAAGGGTTTGTTTTATTCTTTTTATCCCTTAAAACATCATTGTAGGTTTCATTTCAATTTTCCCTGACCCAGTGTACCTGCTGGCTTTTCTATCAGTAGGGCTCCTTGATATTTGAAGGACTATGTCTCACTATCCTTATCTGTCCAAGGACTGAGGTCTTCTGTATGCCACCAGGACATGCAACAGGGCCTTCTTGACTGTTGCATTCTGATTGTGGAATAATCTCCCTTTGGAGCTCTGACTAGCGTGAATGTTGGTTTTTTTCCAGCACCTAGCCAAAATATTGCTTTCCCCTGCAAAGATTTTATGGACTAACGTATTTTATTACAAAGCACATAGTTTTAAATTGTAGTTTTTAAAATCATTTAAAGTGTAAATATGTTTAGTATATTTTATATTGTTCAGATTGTTTATCCTTTTCATCTAGAGATGTTTTAAATTGTTAGTTATGTGCCACCCTGAAAGCCTATAATAAAAGACAGTATAGAGTTTTAAAAAATAAACAAATCAACAAATGAACAGGGATATAAATGTTTTGATAAATAAATAAGGTAGTAGATGTCCTCCAGGGTTTAATCTGAACTTTAAAAGAGCTATCAATTATGCTGAACCTGTTTGGGGATGGGATTCAGTACCTTGGAGAGCTCTTCTATAAAGGTAGTGGCACACAACTATGCCCGTATCATCCAACAGCTAACACAGCCCTCTATTTTTAAATAGACAATTCTTTTTAGGATTCCCCTTGAAAGATTGCTTCACATTTAAGAAAATAAATAAAATAAAGAATTACAAGAAGCACTGAAAAGCGGGTGTGGGAACTGTAGAATTTTCCAGTATAACAACTTGCAGAGGTTTTATCTCCTATACACATTTCAAAATTGTATATCCCCCCCACACACATGTAATTTATTTATTTGATTTATATCCTAGCATTTTCTAATATGAGACCCAGAGTGGCCTACAATATAAACAAAAGAAACATGGCTAAAGCCATGATCCAAACATTTCACAAGCATTAACCAAATAATGTATATTTTGAAAAAACAATTAAAACACATTGTTTTTTAAAACAAAATTAAAGGAAGAGACAACATACATTGAACATCCTACTACCCCAAAACATTTGAAGGCTAAATAGCTGTTTAAAGAGAGTCTTTTGCCTGTCACTTAAAAGACAGCAGAGAAGAGTCCAATTGAGCCTTCCTCTGTCATGTCTTGTTACAAATAATGTAGTATTGTAAACACAGGCTGTCTTAGAACCCATTTTGAACACAAAATAGAAGAAATCATAGTGTCAAGGGCCAAGCTCAGTTCTCACCAAAGGCCTGTTGTAGCAGCCACTTTTTCTGAGGCATTGCAATATCAGGTAGAAAACCTACATTAAGGAAGAATGCTCAACTGAGACACAAGCACAGCAACAACTGTCACCAAAGTAAGGCAACCATTATTCACAGGAATAAAATGAAGAGAATTCTGCCCATTATTAAGTGGAGCTAAACTCTTCTTCTCTCATTTTCAGAAATCAAAAGTGGGCAGAATATCTTCAGTAACAGTGGTATAAATAGCTCCTTGAGAAACTTTATTTTGGAAGGCCAATCTATATCAGATGGGAGGAAACTGCATACATGGGGTATGTGTGTCTATCCATGATGTTGTTAGCCTTCAGCTCCCATTAAACATATCCAATTTACCCAACAATTAAAGATTGTGGGAAATGTAGTCAATATTATCTAGCAGTCTACATATCCTTTATCCCTAATTTAAAACAATATAGAATGATTGACTATCAAAGCCAACAATGTCTTAGATGGAATGATATCAGACAGATATATTGAATAGCATAGAAGAGCAAAACATCATTATAAGAGGGAAAATACAACAGAATGGTCATTTTAAATGTTGTTAAAAGTTACTGATATGTAAAAAATAGTATGAATCAAACAATGATATGAATTACAATAATGAAATAAAAGCAAGCAGGAATATTGAGGGGAAACATGTGTAAAGGTTCCAACAAGTTTGTACTGCCAAAATAAAATTATTGCCATTGAGCCTGAGTGCTTTGCCCATCAGCAAATGTACTGTGAAAAAGAACAATAAAAGGCTAGCAATGTGAACATACATCTGCTGTACCAAGCAGATTCAAAACAATCTGAAACAAAAAAAGAAAAAAAAGAAAAAAGCATCATGACACTCATCAACATTTATTCATTTCATTAAATGGAAAAGTGTTCAACTGTGAAGCAATGCTGCAGACAATTTCAGTGCTTGTCGGTGTATATTAGAGAGACATTTACAAATTTGACAAAAATGAATATACTTCAATTCAGGTTAGCTATCACTCACAGAACGACTAGTTGGTCACTAGGATTTTGAGTGACAGTTTGTTATGCTGATTCTAAATAGATGGTAGAGGGAAGTGCCATGTGCTTGCTCTGCTTTTTAAATGATGAATCCATTTTTTTTCTATTCACACCTGTTTTTCAACTATGAGAAACTTTCTTTCTGATCTTATGCTCAAAATAGGTTTTAATGATAAACATTGGCAAATTGAAGTGCAAAGCTGTAACACTTCTCCAGTGGCAAAACTTCACCAGAGCAAAAGTCTACCCTGAGGATTACTTAACACAGATTAATTATGCATGGACAGAGGTTTCTAATTTGACTCTCAGACAGAGATTTTCAGTTGAAATTCATGGCAGGAATCTGTACACAAGCTTCTACATAAAATTAGTTAAGGAAATGTTGTGAACAGGGTTTCAAATTCTACCATTATTTTACTGCAATTCTGTACAGATTTCTAATTACAGTCTATTGAAGGGATAGGCAGCTTCATTGTTCCAGGAGCCAGTGCCATGCACTCACTTCCCATTACAGGCCGTATCTCTCTTGTCAAATCATAAATTGCCCAAAATTGGCAATACAATGGCAACTGTAAGTGGAGAAACTTAACATGGTTTCCAAAATGATATTTATGTGCTAATACAAAGCATGCTGAAAACAGGCACAGAATTCTAGCACGAACATTTGTGGGCTGGAGTAGACTTTCTGCCATCCTGCTGACTTGGAGGAAAGAGCTAAATGAGGCATAGAAGTGGCTGGGAACTGCATTTCAAGTGTCTGTTGCCCCATCTGAACCTGAATATAAAAACCTTGATGGTCAGTCCAGGAGGAGATTGATGGAGTATATGGGAGGCAAAACTGGTTTAATATTCTTCCTGTGAAGTCCTTAAATATTATTTCTTGTTGTATGGATGAAGTGTATGTATATGATGTAGCAGTATATATTCATTTAAAAAAACATTTCCCATGTTTACTTGTAATCCAGTACAGAACTTTAGTAGAATACCTGATACCTTATCTAACAAGCCACATCTAACAAGGATTTTTAATTAAAATTGGCAGACAATACTAAACAAGAAATACACTAGACTAAAATAAGAGTCTTCTGTAATCCTAACCATGATCAAGGACTAAGGACATCATAAATACTATGATCAGAATATAAAAACCAAAATCATATGGGTATTAATAATACAAGGATGTTTGGGGTGGGTGAGAGAAAGTAAAGAGGAGCTTGGAAAAGGTAGATTGTGTGTGTACATTTTGTGGAGAAAGCATATTGGGAGATTTCATAATATCAAAAGCTAGGCTCATCCAATCAAGCTAAATGAGGAATGCAAGACT
This sequence comes from Anolis carolinensis, assembly GCF_035594765.1. NCBI lineage: Eukaryota > Metazoa > Chordata > Lepidosauria > Squamata > Anolidae > Anolis > Anolis carolinensis. Next base: position 154,880,142 of record NC_085845.1, read on the forward strand.
GATAAGAAGTGAAGATCTGTCTCTTCCAGCAGGCCTACCCAGACAGTTTTAATAATGAATTTTAAACTTCCATTCTACGTCTAATTTTGGTTTTGTGTATTTTAATATATATATTATGGAAATATGTTTTAAAATGTATATTCTACAGAGTGATTTAAAATCATTATGTGTTTGGATTATGGGTTTTAGCAATGTTGTAACCCACCTTGAGCCATGAGGCGAGGTGGGTAAGAAATAAAATTATTATTATTATTATTATTATTATTATTATTATTATTATTATTATTAAATAATAATAATAATAATAATAATAATAATAATAATAAAAGTACTTTTTCATAGAGCATATAGGTAAGCTATGGAATTCACTACCACAAGATACTCAAATGGCTATCACTTTTGATTCATTTAAAATGGGTTTAAACTAAGCCATAGAAAGTAAAATCTCAGTGGCTACAAACCCATGATCACCATGTGCTACCTCAAAGACCACAAGTACCATTCCTTTATATAGAATATTGGGCAACAAAAGATTAAAAAAAAAGATCAAACCAAAGGCCTGCCTAGTCTAATCAACAATAAGCAATCACTTGCCTACATAGTTGTGTCTACACTGTAGAATTGATCAATTTTACAGTGGCACATGACATAGATTTAACTGTCATGACTCAATGCCATGTAATCATGAGAGCTGCAGTTTTACAAGGTCTTTAGATGTCTCTGCCAAAGAGTTCTGCTGTCTCATCAAACTATGATTTCCTAGCATTGAGCCATGACAGTTAAAGTGGTGTTAAAATGCATTCATTCTACAATGTAGATGCACCCTAGGAAACTCACAAAGAGGATATGACTGCAATGGCACACACAAACACCAAGCCATGTTCCATCAAAAGTCAGACTTCTTTTAATGGTAAGTAGCACCACCCACCATAGGAAACTGGCTGCTGCATTAGACAGATCTTTAATCTGATCCAGTTGGCTTATTTTTCTCCACAGAAGTCAAAATGCATGAAGAGGCCTGAAAATATTAAGGTAATAAGTGCCCTAAATTACAATACTCCTCCAAAGATTGCTGAGATGATGTATGTGTGGTGCTTTGAACACTTAAAATGTGCTATATAAATGCTCAATATTATTATGATGCTAATCACTCCTGCAGTCATGGAAATTATCACATAAATATTCACAGCAAAGCAAGAAGCAAAGAATAGTCATGTTATCCCTTAACCTGTTTGAAAGGTTTGTGTTTTTGAAGCTGTGTAATTGTACTAAGAATTAATATAGAAAACCAACCCATTTTGAGTAGCTCATTCTTAATCAAGATAAGGCGATGTATCATGCCAAAAATAAACTTTATATAGTCTTCCAGCCTGAGTAGATGGAAATGGATTATCCTGTGGCTGCAATATCTCTCCCCAGCTGGCAGTTAAACATCTTGAACGTATGATGGATAGAAGAATAAATGTAAGACCGCTATTTCCAAAATATATCTTACATAGTATATCTAACAGTTTTCTGTGTTTGTACTTTAGGGAAAATTTCATTTGCATGGGAAGGAGGAAGATAATTATATTTTTGTTTTAAAAAATCTAATATTTTATGGAAAATTCATCTATTTTAAAGATTTGGTCTGTGGCATTTATGTGACAGAATCCTAATTGGTACTAAAAGCATACTTGAGCATCCCATTTACTATGGCATGTTCCCATTTCCTGCCTTCTCAGTGTGCTTTTTTAAAAGAGGGAGTAGTTTCCATTCAGTTTTACTAGTGTGATATTAACCATAATGTAACAGTACTTTCTCTTAAAAAGTTTAAATGGAATTGACAAATAAATGAGATATGTGTTGCAACTACTCTACATTGTATGCTTTAGAAAAGTAAAGGATGCCGCCTACAATTATATACTGCATGCTAAGTGCTCATTAGGCTGCAAATCAATGTGATGTGCTACTCATGGCACTTTGATGCTTAGGCAGATTGTTATTTTCCTACTGTTAGGTGGCGGAATAGATGCATTTATACAGTAACCAATACTTCCCACATACACATGCACACACTTCTTTTGCAAACAGAAGATAAACATAATACAAAATTTTACAACGTCTAATAACCTTTTGCCATAAATAATAAAATCATCACTGCAATTCTTAATAAACTTGAAGTTATTTTTTTTTAATTACAGAGTTGGTTTTTTAGACTAGGCTACTGCTTGAAAATATAAATAATTTGCTTTACTTCCCAAAGAAGTGCAGCTCTGCCTCATTACTATATATTTTCTATTTTGATTTTCCATGTTGCCTAATGTTATTAAATATATATCTAAATCTATATCTATACATATTAAAAGTGACTGTATGTATGTGTGTGCATGAAAAGGGGCTCCCACTTCCACAGAGAGACTTCCACTTCCAGAAACAGCTATGACCCCCACCATTGATGTTGCCTGGCTTTTTTCAAACAACCCGGGCAGCTACCCAAGCTAGTAATACGAGGGTATCTCCTCGACAGATGGCAGTACTGGTATGCAGCAGGTACTGGCTTGTTCAGTAGACTCTCCTCTACAGTTCCATTTGGTGGGAAGCCTTAGCATTGACTTGTTGTGTTGTTAAGGTGCAAAGTATGGAACCCTGCGCAGATGGTCGGCCAATGCAACTTAAGCAATGTGCAGTCATTGAATTCTTGACAGCAGAAGGTGTCACCCCAAAGGAGATTCATCAGAGAATGCAAGCTGTTTATAGTGATTGTGTTGATGTGAGTACTGTGCGTCATTGGGAGAGTAAGTTTAAAGATGTTGAGGTGGGGACATCTGACTTGCGTGACAAACAAAGAGTTGGATGTCCTGTGAAAGCAACCACCAAGTTTCACAAGCAAAAAGGTTGACAGATTGATTCAGGACAATCGTGGTATCACTCAGAAAGAAATTTCAAGCTTAATCGTCATTTCACAAGAACGTGAGAGTCACATTCTCCTCCAAGTAACAAAGGTGGAGGCATTACTTTTCATTCAACCCTTGTAAATAAAGTAAGTTGCTTCATTATTTTATATAGACCATAAGATCCATAAACAGGATTTGAACCTGGATCTTTTATGCAAAATATTTGGATATATGCAACTGTAGCTAGAATTTTGTTGTGCTATGGTACCAGTTCCACGTTTACTGGGGTTTTACAGTCATTGTAAGGGAAGACAAGGGATGTCTACCAGCTCAGGGTAACCAATTTCCCCAATGTCTTATTTTCTTCATGGTCATTACATCTGAGGTTTTTATGTTCACATTGCCACTGCCTACACAACTATAATTCTGCTCAAATAAGGCTTAAATGGCATTCTAGCCAGAGTCTTTTCTGCAAAAACTCAAAAAGGGAGGATTTTTCAAAGAAAACATATCCCAAGATATGGAAAATAGTGAAAAATACATGAGGTCTTTTGATGTCACTCAGCCAATAGTAACATTTTGAAATTATTCATTCTTGGCTGTGATAATTAAATAAGCTAAGATGGCCATTTCTATTCTCAGATAAATTGTCATAGTACTTCAGATTTCTATACTGTTTGAGTGTTTCTCAAACTCTGCTCCTCCAGGTGTTTTGGACTTCAAATCCCAGAAATGCCCACCAGCTTACCAGCTATTAGGAATTGTGGGAGATGAGGTCCAAAACATCTGGAGGATCACAGTTTGAAAAACTCTGCTATACAAGTGCATTCCTACACAAGTGCAGCACATGTACACATCTGCATAATTAATAGCCCTGCTGAGATTAATGGAACATATTTGTAATCCTATCAACCTTTACTAGGAAGTAAATCCCTTGGATACAATGAAATATATTTTTAATTTGGAATGGAGAAGAATGCCATTGGGAATTGAGTTTTTTCAGTGAAAATATGCATTTCACTCATGTATCTTGCCTTGGATAGGTACACATTTGCAAGGCTTGCAATGGCCTGTGGGGGAAAAACATACACAAAACAATCAATTTATTGTTCATTTTAAAAAGTGAATGGCTTAAATGCACAGAATGAAAAAGGAGATGCACACAAAAATGTTATAATTTTGGAATAGATCTGTGGAAATGTTCATGCAAGAAGAAAAACAATTACCAAGATCCTATACTGGAGCACATTAATTGGGCTGTGTGAGCTGCTGTAGAAACAATAAAAAAGAACTTTGTTGGAAAAGGCTATGGATGATGTGTGCAAATTGTCCCATTATGCTAAACTTCTTGGTCTCTTCCTGCCAAAAGCCTTTGCAGCTTAAGCTAATGCTACATTTTGGCCAATGTTGACGTGAAACTTGATAACCTTGGCATCTGGTTGATGTTAAATGTGTATAACCTTGACATCTGACTATCATCAGTACATGCTTGGCATGACCTCAAAATTGAAAAAAGGAGCTTGTACCAAGTACCTGCTAAGACACATCCCTGACCATTAGACATAAATATAGATAACCAGTTATCAGGCAGCTATTATTAATTACTTTATTTAGATGTTCCAATTAAACACAGGTGTCATTAATCAGAAGTGAATAACCAGTAGGGAAGACGAATGACTGATAGAGAATGCAAGACCGCAAGTAGTCTGGGATGGTTTTTGCCTAGGAAAACCCAAACAGAATTGCCCTGTGAGAACTCAGCAAAGACCAGAAGAACCAACATGATGCTGAAGATAAATGGCCTGTGATATCTTCACTGAGCTTCTAACAACTGGTTGGAAATGAGAGTTGCTCTGAGGGATTTTCTTTAGGTCAAGACCTTATTTAACACCTGTGTCCACTACTTAATAAATATGTCATATTTATCACCAACTTGTGTGTTTATAACCTCCGTATCTCACAAATGACCTTCATTTGCCTGAACACAATTCTCAAATAAATAGGCAATGTTCATAAATATTGAATATGCTACTGAGTGCACACTGGCATATTGCATACACTTCCACCACCTTAAACTAAAAGTGAACTTTTCAATCAGTCAGAAATGTCCAACTAGAGTAATTTGTGAGTGCATTAGATGCCAATTAAACTCTGGCTTTCACAAATGCACAGAACATGATCAGAATGGGATTCAGAATAATGCCTCATAATCAAGGCCATCTCTACTTTTTTAAACATCTCTACTTTTTTCTGAGAATAAATGCAAACCATTCTAATTCATGAAGCTCTTTCATTTTGTTCCAGATATGAATTTAGGAAAGAAATAATATACAATTTTATTAAAAAATTATTTATACAATATTCTCCTTTCTAAGGTATTTTTAAACTGGCAAAATGTCCTCCGGAAGAACTTGTGCATTCATCTCTTCTATATACGTATGGTGGAGTGTTTATGTGTCTTATATACACATTATTTATTTATTTCAGTAATTTATATCCTACATTTCTGCAGAAAGAGAAACTATACCCATGGCAGATTTTATCCAAATAACATGCTATATTTTGTGTCAATATTAAACATCCCTGCACGATGTTGAATAATTCAGTGAAAGCCTATCTATCAAGGTATTTGTCCCTCCTGATGATCTGATCTGCAGCTCCCGTCAACTTAATTCATCCTGGACAATGGTAAGGGATTGAGGGAGTTGTAGTCTGAAATAGCTGGACAACTAAAGATTTTTCTGTGCAAATTACAAGAGTTAGTCTTTTCTTTTAATTGCTAGTTGTAAATCACTATAGCTTTTCTGTCTCCCAAAACTTCAGTATGTATACTTTTTCAGATGCACTAATTCCGGACCATCCATTTCTAACTGAATAAACTTCACCAATGTAATGATAGTGAGTGATTTGGCTGTCCTGATTTTTTTCCTCTCTCAGGATGGCATTTTATCAATTGCTGTCTGGCTGTCCTGTATCTTCAGATACGAAAAGGTGCTGGAGAATAGTGGAGTAATGTATGTGACACTTACTCTGTGACACTGATTAAGGACCTCATCCAAGTCAGTGTCTTTCCACCCACTCAGTTAATCTCTAGTGGATTTTGAAGAGGAATTTTTCTTTCCATCACAATGTCTTTTACGGATTGCCACCATTATCTCCCTGATGTGCCAACCTCTGCATGAAACAGCCTTCCTGTAAAACCTATCTCTATATTAATAACTGCTGTATTAAAATGACTTATAAAAAGATTTTCAGTACAGTATTATTACTCCAAAAGAGCAAAAGTCAGCTGCATACCAGAGACAGAAGTTACAACAATGCAGACACAAGATCCTAATTTACACAAGAGACAATTATTTTCCGGAAAGACTTGGCCTCAGATCAAGAGCCAATGAGATGGGCAGGGATAAAGTCAAGACTAGAATGTACCATCATCCATCTCCAATGTAGTTACCGGTACTTCTAACATTTGCTGCAAGGCCCTGGGAAAGCATATGTACTACTCAGGGTACATAAATTGGCACATAGGTAAAAAGATTCAGACTACAACTTCCAGATTTCTCTAGCTGCATGACCACCAGCCACACTAGCTGAGGGATTCTGGGAGATACAATCCAAAATGCAATTTTTCTGAGCTAAACTATATTTCCCAGAATCTGAGGGATTCTAAGAGATATAGTTCACAATGGGGGTGCTGTGTTTTATGTAGTTTAACAGGTTTTCAAATGTTTTTGGGGGTTTTAACTATGTATTTTAATAAGCCCTGTGTTTAATTCTATGTTTGTGTGGTCTGAGTTTTAATTTACATATCATATTATTTTTTGTGTTAGCCAATTTCAGTCTCCTTTGGGAAAGAGGAAGCGGGATATAAATACTTACTACCAATACTAGTACTAGTACTACAAATAATGATGATGATGATGATGATGATGATGATGATGTAATTTTCTGAGCTCTACAAAAATGTAGAGAAATGAGATAATCATATTCTTCTATTTATTTGATATTTATATTTGATATCACTGTATGTTGGTTTTATATCTGTGAGCCGCCCCGAGTCCCTCTGGGGAGATGGTGACGGGGTACAAAAATAAAGTTATTATTATTATTATTATTATTATTATTATTAATCAACAATTGATTCATAAGTATTTAATGCAGTTTTTAAAAAAATATTTTCAGTTTGACTACAATTCTTGAAATATGGACTGATGTTTATTAGGTAAAGTCAAGAACTTAAAGAGGCACTAATTGATTTCATAAATACTGGACCATAATTGCTTAGCATTTAGTGACCTTTTAACTAGCAGTAGCTCCCCTACTGTTATTTAAATGTCTCAGGTTTGGAGGTTTGACAGATTTATTATGAAAGAAATCTTTGGCCTGGTTCCATTTATTAATGATGTCAACTAGGGCAGTGTACAGTCTGGAATGCTTTCTTCCAGGAAATGCTATCAGCAGATTTGAAAGCAAAGAAAAACTCTGAGCTTGGGTTTAAGAAGAAAAATGATCCATCATTATGTATGTACAAGAAAAACTGCAGGTAATTTATTTCAGAAAAGGCCATCAATCCAATAGGTTTTAGAATCGAGTGTTTATAAGGAGAAAGTTTGCAGCATAAACTGCCATTGTTTATAAATACATCACTTGACCTGGGCAATTACAAAGACCCAATGTAAATGTTATATGGACAACACAATTTCCACTGTCACATAGGTCTGATGATATATTAAGCTTCTATTCTCTGTAGTTCAGATGAACTGTATGGTTATGTATCATGCTGCTGGCTCCTGCTGAGTCCAGCTTTTGAAAACTGCAATGAGCTGAAAGGAATCTTCTCAAAGCCTAAATATTTACATAATAATAATAATAATAATTGTTTGTTGGAAATGAAAGCTATGGAGGCAACACCATCAAGGCCATAAACACCTGGGCCATACCTGTCATAAGATATACTGCTGGCATCATAAACTGGACACAGATGGAACTGGACAATTTGGACAGAAAAACAAGAAAACTCATGACCATTCATCATTCACTGCACCCTCGCAGTGATGTTGACCGGCTATATCTGCCTAGAAGATCAGGGGGCAGAGGACTCTTACAAGTAAAACAAGCAGTCAAAGAAGAAGAACATGCCCTGGCAGAATATGTAAAACAAAGTGAAGAACCTGCTTTGATTGAAGTCAAAAATCAGAAACTCCTCAAAGCACAGCAGACAAAAAACCAGTACAAGAAAGCCACACTACAAACTAGAGCTGACAGCTGGCACAACAAAACATTGCATGGAAAGTTCCTTGACAAAATTGAAGGAAAAGCTGATAAGGAGAAGACCTGGCTATGGCTCACGAATGGGACCCTGAAGAAGGAAACAGAAGGCCTGATCCTTGCAGCCCAGGAGCAAGCCATCAGAACAAATGCAATTAAGGCCAAGATCGAAAAATCAGCTGATGACCCAAAATGCAGACTGTGCAAGGAAACCGACGAAACCATTGATCATATCCTCAGCTGCTGTAAGAAAATTGCACAGACAGACTACAAACAGAGGCACAACTATGTGGCCCAAATGATTCATTGGAACTTATGCCTCAAGTACCACCTCCCAGCAGCAAAGAACTGGTGGGATAACAAACCTGCAAAAGTATTGGAAAATGAGCACGCAAAAATACTGTGGGACTTCCGAATCCAGACTGACAAAGTTCTGGAACACAACACACCAGACATCACAGTTGTGGAAAAGAAAAAGGTTTGGATCATTGATGTTGCCATCCCAGGTGACAGTCGCATTGACGAAAAACAACAGGAAAAACTCAGCCGCTATCAGGACCTCAAGATTGAACTACAAAGACTCTGGCAGAAACCAGTGCAGGTGGTCCCAGTGGTGATGGGCACATTGGGTGCCGTGCCAAAAGATCTCAGCCGGCATTTGGAAACAATAGACATTGACAAAATTACGATCTGCCAGCTGCAAAAGGCCACCCTGCTGGGATCTGCGCGCATCATCCAAAAATACATCACACAGTCCTAGACACTTGGGAAGTGTTCGACTTGTGATTTTGTGATATGAAATCCAGCATATCTATCTTGTTTGCTGTGTCATAATAAAATAATAACTTTAGTTTATAACCCGCCTCTATCTCCCCGAAGGGACTCAGGGCAGCTTACATGGGGAACCAAGCCTAAACAAGTATACAAGGTATAAAATAAAATAAAATAAGATAAAATACATAACAACAGTAAATTAAAAACAATTAAAACCACAGAATAAAACATTATAAAATACATCCATGAACATCAGAATCAAGAAGTGGCTAAATGAGTTGTAAGGGAGAGGGCAGGGCTTGTGCAAAACGCAAGACAATAGGACCAGGGATGGGAATAAAGTGCTGGAAGCAGGATAGTAAACAATTCAAGCTGGGCAAAAATAAATTACAAGCTGACCTATTGTTCAAAAGCACATTGAAACATCCATGTCTTCAAGTCTTCATGAAATGGGGACAGGGTGAGAGCTAGTCTGATCTCCCTGGGGGGAGAATTCCAGAGCCGGGGTGCCACCAGCAAGAAGGCCCTCGCCCTCGTCCCCACCAAGCATGCTTGTGACAGGGGCAAGAGCGAGAAAAGGGCCTCCCTGACAGATCTAAGAGCACGTGTCAGTTAGTAAAGAGAGTAAGTAGAACCAAGATGGTAAGTTCCTTCTCTGGCTATTCCTGGTGATCTATTCAAACCACTTTATCCATTCTCAGTCTTTGGCTAGTCTTTTCAATGAATCTTCCCTTTAGCTTGTTCTCTAAATTTCTCTTGGCTGTTATTGTTATATGTTTTCAAGTCAATTCGAACTTATGGCAGCACTAAGGCAAATCTACCATACAATTGTCTTGACAGGATTTGTTTAGAGCAGTGGTTGTCAACCTGGGGTCCCCAGATGTTTTTGGCCTACAGAAGTCCCAGCCAGTTTACCAGCTGTTAGGATTTCTGAGAGATGAAGACCAAAAACATCTTGGGACCCCAGGTTGAAAACCACTGGTTTAGATGGTGTTTGCCTTTCCCTTCTTCTGAGGATGAAAGAGTCACCCAGTGGGTTCCCATGGCCAAGAAGTGATTCAGAGACATGGTTCAACATTCAAATCACTATAACAGGCAGAGTCTCCAAAAAGAAATTATCAGCTACCTGTTTGAACCCTATACCCCAGACCACTGAAGAGCATTTCTTGGGTGCTTCATTATTATTGACTGACAGAGGAATTCAGGCAATTTGAATGATGTTTGGCTGCATCTGCAGTTTCAGGTAATTATGGTCTGAATAGAAATGTATCCCTCAAGATCTATGCCTCCTTCCTCCAGACAGAGTAATAGCTTTTCCAGGAAAACTAAAGGCCTATATACATTGACACGTAGGTCAGTGTGAGGGTGAATCAGCACCACAGAAGCTGAACACCACATATGGGCTGATCCAAATTAAGGTAACACCAGGATTTGAGTTGTCCTCTTAGTTAGGGGCAGTTGAGACAATTGAGGCAGTTCCAAAGCAGGCAGCTGTGACACCCCACTTACGTACTCTGAGCTGCAGACACTTTCTCCCTTTGACCATATCTTACTTCCATTGCTGCAAAATGAAAAAAAAAATTCCATGCAATTATTTTAGTAGGAGATGAGAGGAGGGGCTAGTATCTTCCCCTTCCCAGTAGTTTCAGGTAAAACTGCTGCACCCTCTCCTTACTTGTCTGTTCATTCTTTTGCTATATTGACCAATTCTGATGTTGCCTGATGCAGGCTTTCTTGCCAATGTTTTTCCTTGCAAAACAAGCTGGGGGAAGAAGGGAGTGGAAAAGCACTTGCCAAGTAAGTCAAAGTATGCCTGGCACCAAGACAAACTCATAAGAAGCTAAGCCAAACTTTATTCAACTTTTAATTAGGATGTCACTTCTAAATTGGGGAAATTATTTTGTGAAACTCTGTGGTTCCACCAGCCAGATGAAATGAGGCCTTAATTGAAACAGGCTTTACACAATCCATAAAAACATATTTCCTGAAAGGAGTTGGCTTACAAATTCCAAAGCAGGGCACAATAATTACAGTCTAGAACAAAACAGGAAGTTGGTAAACATAAAATCAATAGAAAAACAGCTGCCCGATTATTTCAAATGAAATAATTTACTTTTGCTAGCATTTGCAGTATCCTAAGCTTACCAATAGTCAGTATTTATGATCATTCATATTCTTGAGAATGTACAGGAACTAAATGATGTCCTCAAAGTGGGAATTGCCTCCTTTTAAATGACAGTGATAGACTAGCTTTTAAAACCAAGCATTCCTCAGATCTAAACACATTAAAGTTCAACAGAGGAAGGCATTTGACTGAGTTTTCATATTATGCTATGATTTCTTCTTCTTTCTGTGTGCCTGCAAGTCATTTTTGACCATGGAAAATATGTCATAGGGTTTTCCTGGTAAGATTTGTTCACAGGGGTTTTCCCTTTGCCTTCCTGTAAGGCTTGCCCATAGTCACTCAGGGTCCTTCTTCCCTGCCATATAATACAGAATATCAAGGCACAAAATCCACATTATCTGCTTGAATGGGATTATCTGAGTCTATACTGCCATATAATCCAGTTCAAAGCACATAATCTGGATTTTATTAAACTGCGTGTAGAAGGGGCCTCAGTGGGTTCCATGGCCAAGTGGTAATTCAAAACCTGATCACCAGAATTGTAGATCATTGCTCAATACTGGCTCCCTTACTGGATTCTTACTCAATTTTGAATATATCTGACTCAATGAAATTATAGAGATCAGCATCCATAACACTGGGTTGGCATTCCACAATGACATTATCTTTTAGTGGAAATCACTTATGCTTACCCAAAACTCCAGCTTTTGTCAGTCACTCCCTACCAAATGACAATAACCTCCAATATTTCACAAATCATAGAACAATACATACTTGGAAAAGACCCAAAGGCCATCTGCCAAACCCCTGTCATTCAGGAATATAATCAAAGCACTTCTGACAGATAGCCATTCAGCCTCTATTTTAAAATCTCCAGAGAAGGAAACTCCACTGCTGAACAGGCCTTGCCATCAGGTGGTGTTTAAGTGGAATCTCTTTTCCTGCAGTTTGAATACATTGCCACATGCCCTTGTCTCTAAAGCAGCAGAAAACAAGTTTGTGACATGTGTGACCATGTAACATCAGAATATGATGAAGACGTTGTCATTTTAAATGAGGAAGAACACAAGCTCCCCTCTCATCCCCACTTCTGTTGAGTTACCTGAGTACAAATTGCTTTCGCACATAGAACTCAGTTTGAACCAATGGAATTAAACCGAGGACAAAGGGAGGAAGTGGAAAATGGAAAAGAAGCTGGGAAAAGCGGGATGCCAGAGTCGCAGAAATGGCACACATCGCTTTGGAAACTTTCCAATTCTGAAAAGTAGATTCAGGAAGGCATGGTGAGGGAGATGCAGAGGATAGGTTAGATGGCTAAATCCACATACAACTTACACAAGTAAAGAGATTTTCTTCTACTGCAGAGTCAAAGCAATTCAAGTCAGTGCCTTGTTATTTCTTACGTATTCTTTCTTGTTGTCTCTATGCTGTTTTACCAAATGTCCTTAGCATTCCCAAGACTTTGATATGATGATTATTTTACAGCTTAATTAAAACCCTGCTTCAACATCGTTGGCATGGGTATGCACACTGTCTTTTACCTGTATTTTTCATACACAATATGAAAGATCACAATTAAAAACTGAATGAAAATCTTCTTTTTTCCATCCCTGTAGCACAACTGTTTTTATTTGAGAAGTACTGTAGCAGAAGTTATGGAGATGAAGATCAAAGTCCAGACTAATGTCTGTCTACTAGTCTAGATCTATTTACAGTTTTTCTCACTGTGTTATCTAACTATCGCTGAAAGGGGTTTTTTTTTAGTATACAAAGCTCAGCTGTCAGATCCTGAAGTGCTATTATCCTCATAGTCTACATACGGAACTGAAGCATACGTTCAGTGAAGCAATTTAATTAATGCCACACAGACTTGATGTTCATTCAAGGACTAAAGCCAAATCTGTCACCTGAGCTCAAGTTGAGCAACATCTTATCCACTAATTCATAGTTCTCAGATGCCATACTGAGACAAATGCTTAACACCATTAAATGATCTAGCTTCCTGTGCTGAATTCCATTATTTTAAGTAGGAAATACTATATGCCTACACTAAATGGAATTAAAGCAAAGCTCTAAAACAAGAAGTGTGTTAATTTTGATTATTGTAATCAGTTAGGAACACACAGTTCACTAAAGAAATGAGAAGAAAGGTAACCAAGTATGTTATTCCAAGAGATTTCCCATGTTTTAAGAGTATTTTGGGGGGGGGGGGTCCTCTTGAGATCTTTAAAAATGCTCTTTCATCCAATTTCAATCCGTGTAACGAGCATATACAGTTATAGCAATTTGATAAGACAGAAATTGCCATGGCTCCATCTTAGGGAATATGTGTTTTTATAGAAATACATTTTAATATGTGTATTTATAGAATTTTTACATCTATGTGTTTAAATTATGCTGTAACCCACCTCGGGCCAAGAGGAGAGGTGGGTAAGAAATTATTATTATTATTTTATTGTATGACACAGCAAACAAGATTATTATTATTATTATTATTATTATTATTATTATTATTATTATTATTATCCTAGGATCTGAGGTTTGGTATGGTACTTTGATTCCTTTACTAGAGAGCTCTAGTGAACTCACATGAGCTATAGTATTCCTGGAGGGAAATAAAATAACAGAAATGGATGGATTCACCTTCTTAGCAGCTACTTTTATCCTACAGTCATAATGTTTAACCAAGTGCAATCTTAGGCTTATTATTTATTTCAAAGTTTTTTTTAATAAACTAAACTTGAAAAATACCCAATGGTAGCTATTTTTAAAATTTCGAAGTACAAAATACTCTGAAACTAATTGTGGGCTTGTCTATACAGTAGAGTCTCACTTATCCAAGCCTCGCTTATCCAAGCCTCTGGATTATCCAAGCCATTTTTGTAGTCAATGTTTTCAATATATCATGATATTTTGGTGCTAAATTCGTAAATACAGTAATTACAACATAACATTACTGCGTATTAAACCACTTTTTCCGTCAAATTTGTTGTAATACATGATGTTTTGGTGCTTAATTTGTAAAATCATAACCTAATTTGATGTTTAATAGGCTTTTCCTTAATCCCTCCTTATTATCCAAGATATTTGCTTATCCAAGCTTCTGCCGGCCCATTTAGCTTGGATAAGTCAGACTCTACTGTACTTGTAATAAAAATTATACTTGTCCCAAGCACTGCAGTCTTCATGAGGCATAACAACTTCCAGTTCCTATCTCACGTTTTCTGTTTTTAACCCAGCTTTGTTCCATACACTAAACATGCTTTGCAGCCATCTGGGCAGCTAAAGCATGTCCATTTGGCCTGGATCTGTTGTCCATACATTAACACAATCACGCTTTCCATGTGTTGATTAGCGCAAGGAAGTGGGGACATTGTCTGCATGCTACCATGGCGTCTCCTAGGCAGCCATGGAGCTCCCTGCAAGTGCCTGGCTATTGTGGCTGAGTCTGCTGAGGCTAGAATGCGGTGCCCTCACAAACAGCAAGAAGGATGAGGGTCACTCTACCCCCTCTTTGTTCATCACAGAGGTTCCCCGTTATGACCTCAGAAAAAAAATAAAGGCATTGGCCAGGCACTCATAGACAACCCAGTGGCCGGTGAAGAATGGCAGTGGCAACACATAGACAAACAAATGGGATACCAAAAGGATAGGGTGGTATCAGCAGGATTCAACAGGTTCATGCTGGATCTGGAGCATCTCCAGGGCAGAAATGTCCCAGATTAACCTTCCAACATAGATGTGTCCCATGATAGTCATAGAGCATTAACAAATGTATAATTTAGCCTGTAACCCAGTTGTCTGAGGAAACTCAAATTTTAAAACTCCAAAATGACTTACATCTCAAGTGTCAGTCATTCAACTAAACTATTCTTTTCTCTTTTTGTAGTCCCATACCTTTTACTGAAAGAAACATCAAGAACACAGCCAGAGCCCCAGGATCTGTCATTTTCCTCCCTAGAGTTTTGTAGTCAGAGCTGATACATTCATAGTCACTGTGTAATGTCATTTTTCCCACATGAAGAAGCAAGGAGGGATAATATGTGTGGGATAAGTCTCAGCACGATATTATTATATTTCTGTGATTTGTAAGCTCCTGTGAGATCATTTATGCCCAATGTGCAGGTTGCGGGTATATAAATAAATATTTTGCTATCCTTTCCTTAGTATAGACTGTGTCACAGAGATAATAGCAAGTAAGCAACTAATATTAAAGGAAAGGAAAGGAAAATAAAGTTATTTAGAAAGTGCAATATTGGATTAAAGTGATAATCAATCTTGTTTTAATCCTATTTGACATTTATTAGCAAAATTAGGTTTAGGTAATAGCAAGTGACTTCATTAAATTTCTAAACCTCAGATTTGGAATTACTGCCATTGTTGAAAACAGCAAATGCATTAAGATGACATTTATGTTTCAGACTGGTTGTGTAGGAGTATAAGGTTAATGAAATAGCTACAAGATCATATTTGTAAGAAATCTAGGAGTAATGTTTGGCTACCTGGTGCTGTTAATATTCTTTACAAACAGTCAGTAGACTGCAAAGTCTGACATGTTATTTATTTGATAAAGTACTTTATTTCAAAGTTCTCTTTTTTATTTCATTTATTTTTGACCATGTTTTTTTTCCGTAAATTCAACAAGCCATCCTATTTGTTAGGCAGAAGTTTACCAGTCACCTGGGGATGTTTAGAACTCAATGTGGTTGTAAATTTCAGCTCATTTAACATCACCCTCGACTGTGATGTTCCATATGTAAATGTTATAAACATACTCATTTTAATACTTATAAACCAGGGTGCATTTACACTACACTGCTATAGTGCTACATCCCACTTTAATTGTCAGTGCCATATCCTATGGTTTGCAGTTGAGTGAGGCACTAGAATTTTCTAGCTGGGAATCCGAAATACTGTACCTAAATTCCAAGTCCCAGGATTCCACAAAACCGAATCTTATCAGTTAAAGTGGAAGAATGGTACAAAAATAATGTAGTATGTACATGAAATCGAGCAATTTAGAGCAGTTCACGGATAGTGAGTTCAGACCACGGATAGTGAGTTGAGGACCACAGATCCCCAACAAGCGGGCGGAGAGGTCTGACACGAGGCTGCTGTAAGTCCGTGCCTGGCAAGACTTAAAAATAAAACCCAATGTTCCCTAATCAAAGAAATCTCACCAGTTAAAGCAGAAGCCACTGAGGTATTTTATTCACTCTGGCCAGAAGGGATGCCAGCCAGCGATATGCCACTCAAAGATGCTGGCATGCTTGGTACAGGCAGAACATACATTTCTATACTGTTCAGTCTTTTGTTTTTCCCGCTTCTCGCTGATTGGTGAAGCCGGTCTCTGATGTCACATCAGCTGGGAGGATTCCCTCTGTAAGGCAGAACTATGGCACCCACCAGCCAATCAGACAGTGTTCCCAGCTTCCAATGCAGATTTCTGCTCTCCAATGGCTAACGGGGCAGGCTGGCCATTTAGACAAAGAGTTGCATGGTTCTGTGAGTGGATTATAGTGTCCCAACTCTGGGACAAACAAAGAAGGGCTGTTTGGTTCCATGAGTTTTATTTTCTTGCTGTTTGTATTTATGAGTCCCTGATCAGATGGGTCTATTGACTCTGCACTAGTTTCCATTGTTTCTCATGGCAAGGTATTGTTGAAGATAATGGGATCTGATTATCCATCCCTGGGAATGGGGGGAATGGCATTGTGGAAAACTGGGGCAGCAATCCCTGGTGTACTGGAGAGGTGCCAAGTGATTAGTGTCTTTTTAGTGTCCAGATGACTGCACAAAGGGCAGGCAGCCCAGTGTACAGATCTTGTTGTCCTCTGCATAGTTGGAGTTATGGAAATCAATATAGATGGATTGATTCCAATTATGATGGGTGCTTAGATCCTATTGTTGTTGTGATGATCAGGAAAAACACTGGAGGGAATTCTCAGGGTCAAAGGGTGCCAGTGAAAGGTTACCAGAATCTTGCTTCATTGGCTGCAGGTCTCCAAAAGTTTATAAAACAAAGATTGTACATACTACACACAAAAAGGGTCAGTGGATACTGGGGGCACCCAATTGCGGGAACCATGGTACCCACGGGGGCTCGGGTGGCTTGGGGTTAGTTGGAGTGAAGGGTGGTTATGTTCTGGGGAAAAGAGGGAAGGGAGCCTCGCTCTGAGGAATATGGGGACTATGGGGCCAAGTGGTTACTGAGGCTGGCTGCAAGGGGCAAAAGGAGAGAGAAAAGGCACAGAAGGCAAAAAGGATACAAAGAATCAAATATATTCCTAATGCATGAAGATTAAAAGCAGTCCCTTTCCAATAGCAATCCTTGCTTTCAGAATATTTCTTGTCCTATCATCTAAATTCCTAAAAACTCTCCTCTTCATTCTAAAATAGTTGTTTAATGTATGGTGTGCATGCCATCAAAATCTAACAATCAATAGATCATAGTCCTAATGAACATCAAACTGTTTATGCCGTTGTCAAATTTATGTATTTCTTGATGCACAAAAATGTATTCCATTACTTGAATTATTGTTGGATTGCTGTGTTATAATAGATCTAACTATGTTTTACATGTCACATAGGCAAAGACACAAAAGCAGAAATCAAGAAAGAGCATTCAGGAAAAATAAAAGTTCCCTGCTTTCCTAAATACACTAATCTTTGTGAAAT
This sequence comes from Anolis carolinensis, assembly GCF_035594765.1. Taxonomy (NCBI): domain Eukaryota; kingdom Metazoa; phylum Chordata; class Lepidosauria; order Squamata; family Anolidae; genus Anolis; species Anolis carolinensis. Next base: position 154,897,863 of record NC_085845.1, read on the forward strand.
TCAATGGCATTCCAACTTGTTAAACAGTAGAAAATCAAGGGTATTGTTTCTCAACCGGAGGTAGCTACAGCAAGGACAAAGCTTCTAAATTGCAACACTGAAGAAATGAATAAATTGTAATGCACTCTTCTTAAAAGTGGGTTGGCATTTTGTAAGGATATCTTTTAGGAACTAAATGCTCAGCACTCTGTGTAGCATTTGTGCTATTGCCTTAGGGCCCAGAGAACTCTAATGTGCTCCTTCTGAATGTGTCACAGAAAGATATTAATATACGGCATTAGGTAGTATTCGATTTATTAAGTTTGGCTGGTTTGACCTTAACAGGCTCCATTGACAAGGGCCCAGGGCTGAATCAGTTTTACAGTCCAACAAATAAAAATGGTTGGCTCTTACCCCTTCCTCCCCTCATCCCATCCCTGAAATGTTGTGGTTCCTGCTCTCCATATAATGACAGAATAATACACACACACATTGGCATGCAACAAATTCACATGCCCTTCTATGTGCTGGTTCAGATCAAAGACAAAACACATTCTAAACTGAAATAGCAACAACTTATTTTGTTCCCGATTGCTGCTTCCAAGTGGCATAGCAGGAAGGGCATACATTCATCATGACAACATCATAGGTATCATAGGCACACTATCCAATAACCATACTCCCCAAAGTCATGCTCAGTATTAATCAGTCAGTTTTAGCATTCTTAATCCTACCAGGAGTTGGCCTTTCATACTGTTCATGCTCATCTGATACATCTTCCAAAAACAAAAGAAGAAGCACAGTATGATCCCTTATCCATGGATTCAGTATCCGCCGTTTTACTCACTTGCATTACCCAAAAATATCTGTACCCACCTGGAAGTGTTTCTGAACCTCTCTATGCCCACCAGTGCAATTCTATGATATACTTCCAAGCCAAGCATAACCAAACATAGTTTATTTTTGTGGTTTTGGGTTTCTACGAGGGGTTTTAGAACTTCCCCATGGATAAATGAAATTGCACTTAAACAAAAAAAAGAGCTAAATTCCAAGCTGCGGAGAACAGGGACCCTGTGTAAATGACTTTTCTAAAAATCCAATTTCTAAGAACTGATCACTGCATATGACCAAGATATTGAGTGTAATAATAAAAGTGATATTGTAAATGAATTGAATTTTGTTCTTTCTTTTGCTGCTTTATAGAATCATAGAATAACAGAATTGGAAGAGACCACATGGCCATCTAGTCCAACCCCCTGCCATGCAAGGAAAGCACAATCAAAGCACAAGATTTTAAATTTTGCATATTTACGGTGCCCTCTTGTCACTAGTATCAAGTAAAGTCTCCTGAGTTTCCACAGTGTGTATAGAGGTGGGAAAATGGCATCCAGACATTAATGCAGGTCGAGAGAACACAAAACTTTCTCCAGAGTTTCGAGGAAGCTCCACAGCAATTTCAGACAGCTGAATTGGAATGAGGTGCACTTCCATCACTATGTTGAGGCCAACAAGCAGCTCCTTGGTAGAGGGCTTATCGATGATGTTTTCCCTAGTGAAATCACAGTAAAGCACCCAGCCATGTGACCAGAAATGCAATGTCACTAGCAAACATCTCATTTGTTAATAGTAATGCTGCAATGGCAACAACCGCAGTACACCCTCAACCCAGCTGGCTGTGTGGACAAAATGCTCTGGGGATGCTTCCCAGCTTCACCAGAGATGTATTTTAATCCAGTTACTTTGGGTAAGTGTAGACACAACCTGAATCTCCCATATCAGCCACTGGTTATGAAAGTACAGTCATTACAAACGAAGTAAATCAACAAACTATGTTATGAAAGTCTTGTGTTGTTTTTTAATGTATATGTGTGGAAGACGTTACTGAACAATCCATCTTTATTTTTAAATCTATTTTCAAGTACATTATAAATTAGAGAGCTGTAAAATGAAACTTTTTAACATAGTTAATAAAACACATCTCTTCTCTGCAGAAGAAGAACTATTTCTGACTGTAAAGTAGATCTCAAGGAGGCCTGCCTAACATCTGACCCACCAAGCAGAACACATCCCACACATGCTGGAGCCTGCCAGATGCTTGATATGATCCTTCCCTACTCCCTTCCCCACATGCACAAAATATACACAGACACACTTCTATTTTTGAAGAAAAAGCACAAAAGAAGGCGATGTAAAGGGCTGGGCCATACATATGTTCAGCTTTGCTTAGTGACAAGCAAGTCTCAAAGCTTCAGGCTTCCTTGAATCCCAAAAGAAAATCAAGAAATACAGTGGAATTAATAGTGCAGCTTATCCTGAGCTAATCCAAGCTGCAATGGTATCAGGAGAATTGAAAAACAGGGCCAGCTCTACCTTTAGGACACCTCAAATATGGTTTTCTGGCAGGCAACAGTTTGTCGCTTAATGTACTATTATTTTTATATATACAGTCAGAGCTGTAAGGGGCACTTGTAGCATTGTCTGCCTCGTGTACCTTGACCTAGTAGATTGAAAAAGTCTTTTTTTTCTCTCTTCCTCGGGCAGAATAGTATCCAGAGGCATGCTGTTAAGAAAATAGCATTTGCCACACCTTCTGACACTTGACTCACTGCATTGTAAATAAGGGGTGAATACCCACTCCCTCTTATTTGCTTCTTGCAGAATAAGATCGACAACAAGATACACAGGCAGAAAGGTGGAAGCCATTAATGGAAGAAGAGCTAGGCAGACAGAAACCAGGGAAGTCTTTTCAGAAGTTCATAATGCTCACCGTATATGTGAATTAAGCATTCAAGTTTGCTGAAATCCATATTGCAAACTAGGAAGAATCAAAGATCACCATTTGTCACTGAGTCCAAGGTGAATCTAGTTATCTGTATTGAAATACAAAAATAATAAAGGTGAATTTCTGATACTAACAATATGTCAGCGCATATAGAATAAACAGTCTATGCTACTGTCAAGAGGGTGGGAAGCATGAGCATAACCTTACATATATAAGGTGTTCCAAAAGTCTTTGTTCATAGGGAAAATGGGAAATTGTATCAGTGAATGGGGAGAAGACTTTTTGTGTGTGTGTAGAAAGAGGTGGAAACAGCTAGAGAATACTTATAACTATTTTGTAACATTTTGTAATGAATATGTTGTAAATACTGGTAAATTTAGCTACAATTTCCCATTTTGCCTATGTATGACGACTTTTGGGATACCCTGTATTTATCACACAACTAAGCTTACCTAACACACAAACACCACTGAAACAAGAGTATAATCATACTACCCAATTATAGCACTGTTGTTTCACTTGAGCTTCCTTGGTTCCATGCAATGGAATCTTGGTCTCCGTAGTCTCATGGGGCATTGGAACACACTCCCTAAACTACCAACTCCTAGATTCCATAGAATGGAAACATGGCAGTTCAAGTGGAATCACAGTACTATAATTCTAAAGTGTAAATAGGCAACAGTTGGAGTTTGTTCCTTCTTTTATATGGGCAATTTAATTATATTGATATGTTTTTTGCTGGTAAATTCTCCCATAATAGCATTTACCTTAATGATCTCAGAAGGATCATATCATCATTGTAAATAATTCACTTCCTTTCATGAACAAAATGCTTTGGCCTTAAAATTTTATTGGACCAATGACATGTCTTCATTAATTCTGACTGTGCTCCTTTAGAAGGTTTTCAATTAACTGTATAAAATTAGCCACTTGTTTTTTCTTTGTATCATTACTCTAGGTAACTTTGAATCTAATTAGATCAGTGGTTCTCAACCTGGGGTCCCCAGATGTTTTTGCCTTCAACTCCTAGAAATCCTAACAGCTGGCAAACTGGCTGGGATTTCCGGGAGTTGTAGGCCAAAAACATCTGGGGACTCCAGGTTGAGAACCACTGAACTAGATGTTCTTGAAACTAGGTACTATGATTAGCAGTTCCTATACTGGACCATGTAATGCAAGGGAGGAATGCAATTATTCAGAAAACTTGGTTTCCATGTGTATTTTCCTTGCTGAATAAGTTCAAAATCCCACCTATATAGGATATAGGAGGCATGGGTAAACATCAGCCCTCCAGGTGTTTTGGACTTCAACCCCCACAATTCCTAACAGCCTACCAGCTGTTAGGAATTCTGGGAGTTGAAGTCCAAAACACCTGGAGGGCTGACGTTTGCCCATGCCTGGGATATAGGGTACTCTTCATCAAAGTGTCCTTCCTCTCAACCATTTCTGAATATTTTCAAATATTCCTTATATCCTTTACATCAGTGGTTCTCAACCCAGCAGTGGGCCACGAAAATGAAAAGCCAGTCCGCAAACTTCCTTCCTCTTTATTTATTTATTTTATTGTATTTTATTCCCACTCCTTTCAGCAGACCGACCATTGTATTGGATAAACCACATCAACCCTAGATTAATAAATATGGTTTTTTGTGGGCGAGCAGATGACGACTACTGGGTGGCATATATTCTGTTTCAGAAACTAGAGCTGATGTGGTCTATCCAATGCAATTTTCTGAATCAGCATCCCAAATAACCAAACCAAATCTAAAGTTGACCAAAAACTGATTCGTAACCCTTTTGGTACTAATTTTGCAGAGTGGTCCCTGGCCAAGAGGGTCCTGGTCAAAGTGGTCCCTGGTCAAGTGGTCCCTGGTCAAAAAAAGTTGGGAACCACTGCTTTACATACATGGGTATCTCATATACATTCATACCTACGTTCCACTCAGTGAAGGTTTATTCCCAGGTAAATGTATATTGGGCTGTAGCATATCTGCATATGTGACTAGTGGTTAACAAAAGATTACAGAAAACTCCTAATTTCTCACCTGAATATTAAGATGAAGTAGCCCTGTGAAGTATTACTCAATCTTCTTAGGTTCATCAATGGACCCTGTGGGCCCTTCTTACACTGCCATATAAGCAGATGATCAAAGCAGATAATCCACATTATCTGCTTTGAACTGGATTATATGAGTTTACACTGCCATATAATCCAGTTCAGAGAAGATAATCTGGATTTTATATGGCAGTGTAGTAGGAGCCTGAGTCCCAGTAAAAGTCTGATTCAATGCAACTTTGGAAACAGTTCTGTAAAGCTTATTCCTCTAGATGGTTTATGAGATGTGCTTTAGACTGCCTGCTGATCAGAATAACATTTTAAAGCTAATATATATGTATTTTAAAGTGTTAAAAGCTATGGGGAAACTTTATGTTGTTAATACTCTGGTGATCTGCATGGAGTATTCACAACACTTTATATTTCTTCAATCAGACACAATCCTGTATGGCTATAAATCTTCCCAACATGTAATATTAATGCAAATCTTACAGTGCTTTTTAGAAATGCTTCCCACAAACTCAAGTTAGTTAGCCTGCAGTCTTTTCTTGAAAAGCAGATTAGTGCTATTTACAAGAGGCTGGAATGCAGATGCTTCCAGTCTTGATGATGCAAATTATCTTGCCCTGTCATTAATGTGTTGTAATCTGCAGCAGCCATAGTATCTATCAGCCAGACAGGCAAGGAGACATCATCCACAAGAGATTTCAGGGCAATTTAAATTATATTAGCTAGAAAGATATTCCAGAGAAGATGGAATAAAGTATATAAGCCAAGAATATTTTGTAAATTCTTATATTTGTGGACACAGAGGCTCCAGAATATGAGCATCTTCATCTCAGTTTATTAACCAAGAGCCTATCCAACTCTCTAATAAATATTTTTATGGATTTTGTTTGTGAATTTTTAATACTATTAATATTTAATTCTCTTTAAATATTTGTATATTTGTAGATTTTGAATTGTATTTAAATGCTTTAAACCCCGGGAGCGGCGGGAGCGCCCGCTGTTAGCTCCAGCTCCTGCCAACCTAGCAGTTCGAAAACATGCCAATGTGAGTAGATCAATAGGTACTGCTCCGGCAGGAAGGTAATGGTGCTCCATGCAGTCATGCCGGCCACATGACCTTGGAGGTGTCTGCGGACAACGCCGGCTCTTCGGCTTAGAAATGGAGATGAGCACCAACCCCCAGAGTCAGACATGACTGGACTTAGCGTTAGGGGAAACCTTTACCTTTACCTTTACGTAAGCTGCTTTGAATCTTGTGATGTCTTACTTGGTTTTCTCTCTCCTGCTTATTTCCTGGTTTGCTGCTCTTGGGTGGAATGTTCCATTGGCTCTTGTTTTGGGGGTGGAGCTTGGGACTCCCCTGTAGGTTTGGGTGAGATGGTTCAGCCCTGCTGCCTGAGAGCTAATCTGTAGAGGCTTTTTTCCCTCCATTTCTTTCCAGAACAAAGCCTCTTAGAGTTAGGTCATAGAATTGTCTGAGTTCTTTGGCCTGGCAAATCAAACAGGCAACCTATACTTACCTCAAAGATATCTCAGCCTATGGTACTTAGATCATATAGATCATAACTTTATGTACTTACCTTATAGCATACCTGACAGCTAGTACCTACCAATAGCATAGATAGTATAGAGCATAGCTAGTACTCACCATATAGATATAATAGATAGTTCACCTCATAGCTTGTACTTACCTGCAGCATAGATAGTATAGCATAGCTTGTACTTAATACTATAGTTTGTATTTACCTTGTACTTACCTCATAGATTATAGCTCAGTATTTACCATCAAAGCCTAAAGCACACACCACAGCTTGTGTTTACCTTATAGCTTATAGTTACCATCATAGCCTAAAGCATATACCACCACTGCTTGTGTTTACATTATAGAAAGCTTTCACCTCACAGCTGGTACTTACCTCACCTCATAGCCTAGTACCTGCCTTACATTATAGTTTCCTCATAGCTTGTGTGCTTACCTCACATAATCTTTGTAGCCTTCATTCTCAATATTGTTTTGTTTCTTTATAATTTCAGTGATTTTACCTCATATTATTTCTAATACAATTTTTTTTAATAATTTTTATTGAAATTTTGCTTATACATAGCAGTGATCCAGGGGGGAAGAAACTAAGGGAAAAGATTGTGCGGAAAAGTTTTTGAGGGAGGGAAGTGGGTAGGTTTCTAATACAATTAAACTCAATCTACAATCTCTGTTTTCTAATATATGTTATTCTGAATCGTTATTCAAGAATCCTGCCTAAATTTATCATTTCCTGTGTTTCAATAAACATTTTTGGGTTATCTGTAACCAGCTTCAAGAGTGTTACTTTAAAGGTTTGAGGTATAATAAAGGGTAAATCGATCGCCACTTGGGTAGCCAAACGCATAGCCTTCCTTTCCCCCCAGCGTACCGTCACAAGTCTCCTTTGGAGAGATAAAATGGGGTATAAATACTAATACTAATACTACTAATGATTATTATTATTATTATTAGATAAATTAATGGTTTCATCAGCTTCCTTGCACAGTCTGCATTTTTCCCAAAAAATCAGCTGATGACCCAAAATGCAGACTGTGCAGGAAGCTGACGAAACCATTGATCATATCCTCAGCTGCTGTAAGTAAATCGCACAGACAGACTACAACCAGAGGCACAACTGTGTGGCCCAAATGATTCATTGGAACTTATGCCTCAAGTACCACCTCCCAGCAGTAAAGAACTGGTGGGATCACAAACCTGCAAAAGTATTGGAAAATGAGCACGCAAAGATAATGTGGGACTTCCGAATCCAGACTGACAAAGTTCTGGAACACAACACACCAGACATCACAGTTGTGGAAAAGAAAAAGGTTTGGATCATTGATGTTGCCATCCCAGGTGACAGTAGCATTGACAAAAAACAACAGGAAAAACTCAGCCGCTATCAGGACCTCAAGATTGAACTTCAAAGACTCTGGCAGAAACCAGTGCAGGTGGTCCCGGTGGTGATAGGCACATTGGGTGCCATGCCAAAAGATCTCAGCTGGCATTTGGAAACAATAGACATTGACAAAATTACGATCTGCCAACTGCAAAAGGCCACCCTACTGGGATCTGCGCGCATCATCCGAAAATACATCACACAGTCCTAGATACTTGGGAAGTGTTCGACTTGTGATTTTGTGATACGAAATCCAGCATATCTGTCTTGTTTGCTGTGTCATAAAATAATAATAATAATATTTTGAAGGTAAATTGTTTTAGAACATTATTTGCCTTTCAAAATGTTCTCAATTCTAACTCCCAAAATCCCTGAACATGCTGTCTGGAACTTTAAGCATTTAAACTCTAAACATCTGGTGAACCAACGTTATGAACCACTACTTTTGAGTAATTGGTATATTGTACATTTCATACAAAACCAGAGGCTGTAGCAGAATCAAGCTTCCATTCATGTAGTTTCCAGACTACAGTAGATCACAAACCCAGACATTTTGCTACCCAACTCAGAGTGCATCTACACTGTAGATATAATGCAGTTTGATACCACCCTAACTACCATGGCTCAATGCTATAGAATTATGAGAGTTTGGTGAGGCACCAGCACCCTTTTCACAAAAGGTAATAGACCTTGTACAACTGCAGCTTCAAGGATTCCATAGCACTGAGATATGCCAATTAAAAGTGGTTTCAAACTTCATAAATTTTTCGGTGTAATGCACCCTGAGATGACAGGATAGCAGCTTTTTTATTCTATGTACAAATGCTAACTGAAGTGGCAACTGAAATTTATTTCATTGTAAATATTGCAACAATGTCCTTCACCACAACCTGAGGATAGCAAGGCATGAAAAGGAGGAACCATGACAAATATAATTTAATACACACAACTCTATCTTCCTATGCCTTCCTAGTGTTTTACAATATTTACCACCCGAGAGAATTCTCATTTTGTTTAATTAATGTAAAGCCAACACTGAAAACTGGAGTGAAACCATCAGCCAAAGACAAAAAAAACACAAAAGGGCAGAAAGATAAAGTAACAGCACAGACAAACAACCAGAACCGGATCAACAACCAAAAACTATAGATGGGTAGAAATGAATACAGTACACAAGAAAAGATAATTTCCTCCATGCAATCAGCCCTAAAAGGCACGCCAAAACTAATATTACATATAGTTATCAAGGAGAATGTTAGTTCACCTCTATACAAAGAATATTCTAGAACATTGAAGCAGCCACTGAGAAGACCTATATTCCAACCAGGTGTATCTGTGTGGTAGGTGGGCAGAGAGAAGGACCCCCCCCCCCAAAGAAGATCGCCACCACCGCCACCACCGCTACCGGAGAGAGGAGGGAGAAAAGACACGCAGATCCCTGCCTCAGGTATATTGCAGACTTAACTCTATCCTCTCCAGTGCTAACCAATAAAATATGACTCTCTGAATCTTCTTTTACCAGGCTTTTTGGCTCCCTCGTCCCCATTCTGTTTTCAAATATTATACAAAACAACCCACCGAAAACTACACATCATTTTCGTTCAAACTGATTCAGGCCCAAGTTTGCTTCCTAGCTCAAAAAATTTGTACTCAACATGCAAACAGACCTCTGATCTTAATCATACACTGTTGAATCAAACTACATTGGTTTATTCAGGTCTTTTCTTTCTGAAGCTAAGGCTATGGCAATATTTTACAATGTGCAATAATTATGGAAGTTGCAGAAGTCCAAATTGCCAGGGAAATTCATTTCACTAAAGCATAAATGACCAACTGCATGCAACTGTTTTGAAGGCCAAATGAAGCTAATTATACTTCTTCACCGGCTTCCAGAAAATGAAAACTCTTAACTGATGGCTTTTCAGCTGCCAGATGGACTGAGTCAGAACAGTCAGCACTAAGTACTTAGTAATGAACAAATCTCAAAATATGAAAATCCAGATCATGAAAGCTTACATTTATGGACCACATAGTGCCCACAGCACGTACTGTGCATTACACAGATTATTGTTCTCACTAACTCCACTCAAACCTCAGAAACCATTTTTGCTCTCTCAGGTACTTTCCTCCCTAAAAAGGGTCTGATTAAAATGATCTAATGATCCATTCCATAACATTTTGGGTTTTGATTATTGCTTTGCATATAAGGCTCTTTCTTTGTTTTTGTCTTCTTGTGGACATTAATTTTAGTTAGCCATTGAGCAAAGAGAAGGCAAGACATGATAGCATCAATACAAGTAAGCCAAAAATTGATTAAAGCATCAAAATACATATAAATCTTAATCAAATAGTAACAGCTCCAAGGATACAGATACACTTATTTACTATGAACAGTATGTTTTGGCCTTCTAAAGACCTTCATTAAGAAGTGTTGCTGTTACTATTTTATTAAATTTCACAAACTGTCTTTCTTTCTTACTTTCTTTTTTCTTTCTCTTACTTGATTTTATGCTGCCATATTTGTCGATTCATAGCACATGATCCATTCAAATACCTGGTTGTCCTGCTGAGAAAATCAGCAGTCAGTAAAAGATTTTAAAGATGGTTTCAAAAAAAAAGAAAGCACATGGAAGGAAATATTTTAATATTCCAGATGGGATGCACAAAGAGAAAGTCTGAGTTGCAGCTAGGTAAATCTACTTGATTTTTATCTTCCTTCTCAGTAGGCTTAGTTTGATTAATGGCTGGGCTGTAATAAATCATATCTTTCAGAAGGATTTATACTGTTTCAGCTTTAAAATACATGTTCATTACAGAAGGCAGAGGCAGCCCTTGAGACTGTTGGAGCTACTTTGTTTGTTGTGAGAACCTTGTCCCAAAACTTTGGAAAATATACCTTCCAGGTCTATCAATTCCAGAATACATCAGTTATTCAAAAAGATGGCCAGAATTTGAGTGGTGTTTCTGTGCACTTTGAGTTAGGACCTAATCATACCAAAGTCATCAAGCCATGGGACAGCAGGGGCATCTGTGGGGCAGTAGAGCAAATCTGGAGGGCAGCAGGAAAAACCGTTGTCCCATGACCTGCATCACCCGCATCGTTACCTTCCCTGTGACATAGGGGAAAGCATCGCCACCCAGCTTTTCCCTGAGCTGGCCCTGTTGTAGGCTATGAGAAAACAGGTAGCCACCTGTGTTCTCAGGGCTCTGTCCAAGAATGCTTCCAGGATGGAGCCCCACCGGAAGTAACCCTGTGTCTTGTGATGGAGTCCGTCAGGCTCCATCCTGGCTCTATTCTGGAAGCATCCTAGGAAACAGATTATTTGCACATCGGATTCTAATTGTATTTTTGAGGCCCAGTTAGATTCTATGGCTTCTTCTGCTGCTGAAGGACTGCTTTTGCATATGATCGGAAAATCAATATGCAACCCGTCAACAATGATATGCCTTGTCATTTATGGGCGGGGGGGGGGGAGACTGTCTGGGTCTCATGACCCTGGACTTTTCATGATGGAGGCAGCTGCTATTTGTCTTTTGGAAATCAAAGGGGAAACATCACCTGGATTAATGAAATTGCTAATTGCTGCTTTACCTCATTTTTTAAAAACCAAGATTTGCTCAAGATCTTTTTTAATCATGAATTTTAAACTCGTGTCTTGTGTTCACTATATTTTAATCATTGTTCTGGCATTTTAATATATGTATTTTGTAGAAATACATTTTAATATGTGTATTTATATAATAATAATAATTTTATTTCTTACCCGCTTCTCCCATGGCTTGAGACGAGTTACAGGACAATTAAAACACATAAGCACAGCAAAAACATCTCAAATACATAACTCTATAAAAGTTACACACCAAAATGTATCTCTATAAAATACATATTAAAATACACAAAACAGAGATTAAACAAAAGACACACATTTAACATTCATATTTAAAGAATGTCTGGGAAGGCCTGCCAGAAGAGATACATCTTTACATGGTTTTAAAATTCCGACATCTCATTTATCTATCAGAGTTCTTCCAGCAAGTCATTTCACAGTTGTAGGATGGCCGATGAAAAGGTCCTCTATGTGGTGGCTGCCAGTCGGGTTCTGGCTGGTTGGAGTAGACACCCACCCAGAAAACAGAAGTGTGTGGGGTGGATTGTATGAGAGAAGGCGGTCCTTTAGGTAACCTGGACCCAAACCATGTAGGGCTTTAAAGGCCAAGACCACCAACTTGTACTTTGCCCAGAAACTAATTGACAGCCAGTAGAATGACTTTAGGATAGGTGTAATAGCCTCACTTCTAGATGTTGCTGTAACCAATCTGGCTGCTGTATTTTGAACCAGCTGGAGTTTCCAAACTTGGTGCAAGGAAAGTCCAATATAAAGCACATTTCAGAAGTCCAACCTTGGGACCTCCAAATCTAGGAAGAGGTGTAGCTGGCAGATCAGCCGAAGCTGGTAGTAAACATTCCTGACTGTAGCATCTACCTGGGCTGACATTTGGAGGGACATATCCAGGAGCATTCCCAAGCTGTGAATACAGACTTTCAGGGTGTGTGTGACCCCATCCAAAACTAGTTGGCACACCTCCATCCCCAGATGAGTACCATTGATGGCAAGAACCTTTGTTTTGTCTGGATTCAGTATCAATTTGTTTTTCCTCATCCCACCCATTACCTCTTCCAGACATTCATTCAGAGGAGACACATTGGAAGGCCTGGAGAAATATATTGGAGTGTCATCAGCATAGTGATAACACCCCACCCCATCCCTATGATGGTCCCTCCCAGCAACTTCATGTAAATATTAAAGAGCATTGGGGATAGAGTGGCATCTTGTGGGACACCACATAACAGCTTCTTTTTTGAGGAGCAGCTGTCCCCAAGCTCCACCATCTGGAACCTGCATGAAAGGTACAACCAGAACAACTGCAGCATAGTGCTTTTGATTCCCAGCCCCTCCAGGCATTCCAGAAGAATACTGTTCTGCCCCCACGCTGTCTTAACTACTTGGAAGGTGAACTGGCTGTGCAGGGAATGGATCAGAGACTACATAATAGAATCAAACATGAATTTATTAACTGACAAGAATTTTAGACTTTCTCTCCTACCAAGTCTTTATGAGAAGAGATGAAGTTGTTGAGAGATAGTTTTGGCCAAACTGCAGCTCTTGAATCTTTATTTCTCCTTATTGTCTCGTTCTGGTATGGTGTTCAACTGTCTCTAATATGGTCTCAATATTTAACTCTGACTGGACTTGAATACAGCTCATACAGCTCCAACTGGACGTGCTATTTTTTAGACCTTCTGGCCCTCCTTTCTCTTCACCTTCCAGTCATGAAAAGGCTGACCTGACAGCAAGTACACTAAGCCCTTGCATGAGGCTCTGCCCCTGAGGGAATTCTTAAAGGGGCAGGGCAACAGAGGCTTCAAATGCAAAGAGGCTAGCTATCTAAACTGACTCCCCAGAAATTGAACACAAAATATTAATCCCTCTAACTAAAAAGGTCTTAACTGAGGCAAACAGTGAGGGTCTTGGGGACATGACAGATACCATGGTCGGTATCAAAAGCTGCTGAGAGGTCTAGAAGCACCAACAGGGACACAAACCCCTTGTCAGTATTGAGACAGAGATCATCCACTATAGCAATCATAGCAGTATTACGGATTTTATAGAATTGTTGGTGATGCCAGCCATAGAACCCTCTAAGGCTTCCTGGAACCTCAGAGGATCCATTAGCTTTTGAAGGCCGACAATTTTAATGAGTCTTCCATCCTTGCAAGTGTGGGTTATAGCTATGATATTAATCCTGACCAGGAAGTGATCTGTCCATGACAGCTCTAAAGTATCGATCACCTCAGCCCACAAAACTATATGTTCCAAGCTGAAAGTTGCATCAAGGGTATGATCTTCCAAATGCGTCGGTCCAGAAACCAATTGGGATAGGTTCATGTTTGTCATGGATACTATGACTTCCTAAGCTACACCTGACAAACCGACCTCAGTGGTATGTTAATGTCACTCAGAAGCCAACGTCTGAGCAACTCCAACAACACCTTTGAAATCAGTTCTGTGAGCTCAGCCAGGGAGTATGTGAGTCAGCAGGGTGGGCAGTACACTAACAGAATCCTTAGTCTATCTCTAAGACTATATCCTAATGTGATAAAGTATACTACACTGACTCTACTTAGAGCATGTCAAGACAGACCTGCCTCTGCATGTTTACCTTTTGACATCTACTTGCTTCCAGTGGTATGGAATTGCTTTGATACAAATTATTTCAATGTACAATCATCATGCCATCTGCCTTCCTACATACCTGCATTTGGCCTTTATACCTGGAATGACCCATGTGCTTGCGATATCCTGTGACCATACCCTCTAACTGTCCCAATTTGGCAGGGATAGTTTCAGTTGATCTTCTTCAGTCCTATATTTCAGCTGTCTCTAAAGTTTCCCCTCCTCCATCAATGTTCCAGTTTCCCCTCCTCCATCAATGGCTGCAAATGAGCTCAAAATACAAAAGTATTTGCGCTTAACTCAGCTAAAGAGAGGAGAGAGGAGTGGACAGAGTCTTGCTCTTCCTAAACACAGCAATAAATTCTAAGATTCCTTTGCTTAAAATACTATTTTTGTGTGTTCTTCCTCGTTAATAACATTTGACTCTTGATGCTCAGCCACACCATTTGACAGGATTTTGGGACAGTTGAAAATGTCTAAGCAGCTACAACAAAGGCTTTGAGCAACAAACATCTCAAATGAAGACTTCTTCCACAACTGTGAAGAGTGGCAGCAATGCTGGAATCCCTGTATTTGATCATAAGGAGCCTATTTTGAAGTGGATAAACTGTAATTGCATATTTATTTTAAAAAATTAATAATTCTCATTTCTTTTTTGGGACAGACTACATATGAGAGGCATCTTGCCACCTGTGGTACAAAAGATTCCTATGCTCAAGTCAAGATAGATAGTTACTAAAGCCAATCAATTTAATTTGGCATACACAATAGAAAGTCCTCAAAGCCCTTTTATCCATTCTTAAGAGTAAAAATAAAATAAAATAAACCAATTTAGAACTTAACAATTCTCTATTCTTTTATTAAACACATCCAACATTGCCTCAGGCAGATACCTGACACTTTCTAAAGCAAAGCTGGCCCTGTCAAATACTGAAACCTAGGGAGTTTTTTAAGTATTATTTGGTGCCATTGCAGAGAACGGAAGAGCACAGTATAGAAACATAAATTCTGTTCAATATTTTTGCAATCTCTACTATCCCCAGTTCCTTGCTAAACCAGCTTTTTAAAAGTAGCTATTTGATTTAATGCATTTTAGTCCCATTGGTTTCCATGAGGCCAAGTCAAGAATGGTGATTTAACGAAGCTGAGGATTCAGGCACTGGTGCACAAAATTAACTTCTAGAGACCTGTGTTTCTTCCTGTTCTTTTTCTTTTTTCTTTTTTTTTTTCAGTTCCCAAGGTAAACCAAACATTTTTGTAAATTGTTTCTTTCTGCCACCTAGTGGAAAATGCTTATATGTGCAACACTCCTGTGAAAGTTTGTTGCTGCAATTCATCAAAAGACCCTTGTTGGTTCTTGGAGATGAGCAAGTTTTTATTTAATAATTTGCTTTCGGTTTTGGTTGGTTTTGCAACAGCAGGCTAACATAGGAAACCACAGTTAATCTTTCTCTATGTATAATGTGCAATTGTTTACTATGAAATGTGGCATAAATTTAGTTACTTACTTGTTGTCTTTATACCCCACTCTTCAGCCACAAAGACTCTCAGAGAATCTTATGAATTGTTAATAAGGCAATTCCCTGCCCTCAGATTTGCAATCTAACAAACAAAACATGTCACTAAAGGAAAAGAGGGTGGTACTGTGGGAGGGGATTAAACCCAGAAAATCCCATTTCTTCTTCTGTGGGCCTGTTCAGTGGCAGCTGAGGTGGAAGGAGAGTGTTTCATAAATAATATTTCATTAACAAGTGTGAGTATGTCTGAACCGAACTGAGGCATGGAATTATTATCTCATGGACACTATGTGTGTACTGTGTACCTGCTACATAGAATAATAAATTGTGTGCACATATTGCTCTGAAGGCCTATTATTCACAACCAAAGTGATTGTTTTTATTGTTGCATGCCTTCAAGCTGATTCTATCTTACAACAAGCCTATGAGAGGATGAGAAGTGTGACTTGCACAAGATCACTCAATGGGATCCCATGGCCAAATAGAGATTCTAAACCTGATTTCCAGAGCTGTCATCCAATGCTCATACCACTACACTATGCGGACTCACAATAAAGTAAATTAAAGAATAAATGAGATTTAATTACAGTTTTCTCTGCAATTGTCTCACTTTTACCTGAGGTGTCGTTTGGATGTCTCAGGTAAAGGCGAGACAGAACTCATGTTCTGGGCCTTTCTGGAAGGGCCCTTAGATGGCTTCTATTCCCAAGAAATTAAGGCCCCATCTACAATTTAATGTAGTTTCAAAATGGCATTGAAGGTAATGGTTTCACTGTGCAGAAGATTATATAGTAAATCCTGGAATCAGTTTGAGACCTGGATAGTGATTACACAAACCACAGACCACTGGTGCACATTAAGGGCTTCCTTTTGCATGCTTGTGTAAGAATTTGTTTGAAGATAGCTTTGAATTACATTAAATGGGACCTAAACACATTACCTAAATTCCCCATCCTACAACATTTCCTTGACGCAGCCGGCAAGGAGCTGGCATCCCACGGTGTACAACTAATTCCAGTGGGGCTCCATGCCAGCTGCATCCAGGAAGCGTGTAGAAGGCAGAAACCAGAACACGGGAGACTGCTCAGGTTAGGAATCATGGGGACAACTCGGATGGTGTGGGCAATATGGGGCACCAGGCAACAGATTCGCCCTGCTGCCCCACAATTTGCCCCACTGCCCTACAGTTTCCTTCTGTATCAAAGACCTCAATGTGATGAAATCCATGGTCAGTGTAGATGGGGGCTAATATGAATATACGCTCCAACTATCCTGATTTGGCTGGGACAGTCCCAGGCCCCATCCACACTGATCATTGAATGCAGTTCAAAACTAGGTTCAAACTGATGCAGACAACTCCAAGAAAAATGTGTGAAAGGAAGCCCTTAATGTGCATCAGTGCTCTGTGGTTTGTGTAATCACCATCCGGGCCTCAGGCAGGATTTCCTATGTAATCATCTGCACAGCAAAACCAGTTTCAATACCAGTTGGAATCTGCACTAAATGATTGGTGTAAATGAGGTCCCAGTTAAGTTTCTATCATCCCACTTTTCATCTGCTTTTAAAATGTCTCAGTATACAACAACATTGCTGTATACAACTCCATTTCTGTTGTTGACAACTGAATATGTTCATTCCGCCATGGTGAATAATTCAACCCACATGCACAGTGTCACTTACATGCCTATCTCACTAACAAGATGCCAACCAGTATTTGAAAATAATAGCCCCTCAAAAATGAGAATCAGGATACCTCAACCAAAATAAAATAAAATCCCAACTGATTAAAAAATCCTTTTCACACATGGATTTTTATGCACAGAAAGTAATGTTTTTTTATAATAGAAAATAACTAAATTATATTACTTTCCCTTTAGAAAATGCTATTTTCTGAGCAAAGAAAACATACAAATTTTTCACAAAACACGTCCTGAAAGTGAACATTGTTTTCCAAAACTGTTTTGAAGATTTTCTGAGTGAGAACAAGGCTGCTACATTGCTCACTGCTTCCCTTGAGAATTAAATTAGTAAAATAATTTAAATCCCTATCACCCTAAATGTTGTTGGTCTGCAGCTTTGCTAATCCCACACTGTTGACTATCCTAAAAAGGACTTGATGGGACTTCTAGCCCATACATTTCTGGAGTGCTACAAATTTATCACCACTGGTCTTCATAAACATAAAAAAATCCCGGTGGGACTTCACCATAATTTGGCATTATATTCCCATAGTGTCTAAATAGATACCTATGGGATACTTCACAAGTTGGGCATGATCAGAAAAGCCCCTCCAATCAATATTTCCCATCATCTAGTGTTTAGAAATATTGGAAACTGGTGATTTTTTTGCCATTGATAGTCTTTATCGTCTATGAATTTGTCACAGAAGAGAAGATGCAAGTATCAGTTACGTAAACTATATAGTTTTGGCAAACTTATCCATGTTGGTTGGTGCTTTCATCCACTCCTCTTCTTCTTTCTTTTATTCTCTATTTCCTTCATTAAAAAGTAATATTCATTTGGGCTTATGAGCAAGTTATTTCAGCTCCCTTTAGTCCTTTTTTAACCAAATCAGAATAAAGTTTCCAATTTAAAGCAATCCAAATTTAATTATTTTCTCAACATAAGGAACAAAATATCTTGATCTTATTTATGCTATGGCATTTCCTCTGTCAAACTAGAAATCTTGATAACAACACAGATGAGAATTCTTAGTGCCTGAGTCTTATTGAACTTAATTATTTCCCATTAAAGTTAGTTGTGTTACTTTTAATGAAAGTTGGGAACACACATCTGTTAACAGACAGATTTTAAAAAACGACTTCATCATGCAGAGCCGAGTCTCACTGTGGTCTAAATTTATGTTATAATGGAGATCCACTTAAGTCAATGCTACTGTCATTGTTTCTAATGTTAAACATTTTCTTGTTTCAAAAGCTTTATCTCCTTAATTTTAAGTACAGCAACACTGCAATACACACACACATACTGATTAGATATTAAACCTTAAGAGAGCGGATAAGACTCAGGAGTATTTCTTTACTCTTGCTTGCCAATGTCTGCATTTACAATAAAGTAATCAAGAATTAATTCACCAACTGTGCCCAATTAACTTTTTTGTGCTTAATTTGTTCAACTGAATTGCAAACAGATGGAATTTGAGAGTAATGTGATCATAAATTAGTATTGTATATTAAAACTAATCTGGTAAACTCGCAAAGGGCATCTGGATTGATCTGAGTATATACTTTTAAAAATGTTAATAGCGTAGTCCATAGCTACTTAAAAACTCAATCGTTTTCATTAATCTCTAAAATTTACAAACTCAGATATGCTTTAAGGTCCAAAGTCATAGCCTCTGAACAAATCTTGCTTTATAAACTTTTCCAAACCATTGGAACTCTGCTAGTGAACTCCAACCAAATAACTTTGTCATTAGTTATTTTTCATCAATATGTGAAGTTTTAGGTTCTCTTTCTCCCCTCCTCTATTCCTTCAGTCTGTAAACCCTGCCAGATTCTCAATCACATTCCCTTAACCAAAGTTGTCAGCTTTCTATTTCAAAGTTTCCAGTGGCTGGATGGAGTCATGAATAAAATGAAGGGAACAGCTTGGCAGATACACTCACAGGCAACAAGCTACGCTTGCCCTTCCTTTTCCCCTGGTACACAGTTGACTGAAATATATTTGTATTCCTATCAGCCATCTATGGTCTGTGTAGATTCATATAATGTAGTTTAATGCAGTTAAAATGCTTCATATGAGTCTACACTGACTATATAATGTGGTTTCAAACTGCATTATATGGCAGCATAAATGGGCCCTATATAGCAAGGGTGCGGAACACTGTTGGGTCTGTGGACCATCACGCACTAAATGAGTGACCTCTATGAAACTCAAAATTATGTGGTATCTTAAATAAATTACCCATATTTACTCAAGTCTAATGCACCATCTAATCTAATGCGCACATCAATTTTCAAACCCCTGAAACCAAAAAAGGTATTTGCTACTGAATGTAATGTGTAGTGAAAAAAAGCATGCTCTTTGTAATTTGACCAAAAAAGGTGAACATTACTATTGCTGACTGCTTAGAATTCCTTCATTATAAATAATTGTGCTTAAAGCCCCAAAGCTTCCAGTGATGGGAAAGAAAACCTTGGGGTGCATCTATGCTGTAGAATAAATCCACTTTTATTGCCTTGGTTCAATGTTATAGAATCCTGGGGGCCAAAGTTTGATAAGGTTTAGAGAGTTCTCTGCCAAGAAATGCTGGTGCCTCACTAAACTACAAATCCCAGGATTGGATAGCATTGAGGCCTGGCCATCTAATTAGAGATGGCATCCCTCAAAGGGCTCCTCTACACATGCCCTAAAATGCAGAAGAACCAGGATAAAAAGGGAGGGGGGTGACTAAATGATGTTTCATGAAAATGTGCACTGATTCAGATTAATAGCTGAAAACACATGTTAAAAAGGTGTGCTTAAAACCTGATTTTGGCCAGAAAAATGTACATATTTGTATGACTATATATTCCTGTAGTTAAGGAAAACATGTAATTTTTTTTTCATATACTCTGTTGTGGACTGCTCCAGCATATGAGCACATTTTAAAATCCTGTATCAGTTGATATGGGCTGTTAATTAAATGGAGCTACAGACACTCAGGTGGCTAAATAGAAGCACAAATGGAAAGCAATTACAATGAGAATTGTCTGCAAGCAATACTTTGTTCTGCTCTTTATGAAATTAAACAGAGCTTGAACTTACAGTAGGGTGAGGAGAGATAACAAGAAATCTGCTTGTGTGTACATTTAGATATCTGCATGAGTACATATGAGGTCTAGCACATCTCGGAGTGTCAATGTTTTTTTAAAAGTAAACTTCTACCGGATGACCCCCATCCATCATGCCAATTTCTAAAATCAGGCCTGTAGAGCTTCAAGAATTATTGGCCTGCTGTTACAATAATCAAGTATCTTTGCCATCCCACGACCTCATCAGACAGCTGCCAGAGGTGTTCTGCATTGTAGAGTGGTGTGGGGAACCCAGAGCCCCACGCCCCACATTGCCCAGCTCCAGCCAAGAGCAATCAGATGGGGAGAGGTGTGAACACATGTGGTATATGTGGCTTTGTCCCATGGATTGCAATGGCAACGCAGGTCCCTCCTGTGTTGGCTTGGCGGTGGCATGAGCCAGCTCCTCTCTCCTTCACCCATGGTGCTGAGCCAATGACATGTGATGGGAGCCAGCCGGCTTGGTAGGTGACCAGGGCTAAATTTGTGCGTGTTGCTGAATTTAGTCCCATGTGAAGAAGTCGCCAGATAAGGCATGTAGCTATCAAGAACAGGGATTTCCCATTATATCACGCTTTGCTTTTCCTAGAAAGCCTTTGCAGGCACTCATTTATTACTACATAGTTCCTGTGTGAATGTAATGTGTCCATTTCTTGATTCAATCTGCATTTGTTAGAATGGCCTGAACCAGGTTTACATAGGCCCTGCTCCACTGCCATATAATTCAGATTATCAAAGCAGATAATCCACATTATCTACTTTGAACTGGATTATCTGAGTCTACACTGTCATATAATCAATTTCAAAGCAGATAATCTGTATTTTATATGGCAGTGTATCAGGGGCCAAAGTCCCCTTGTATAAAATCCACATTGAACTGGATTATATGGCAGCACTTGGTATCTGAAAGGAGTTGGTTCAAGGACTCTTCACAGATACTAGATCCATGGATGCTCAAGTCCCATTATATATAATGGCATGATAGAATAGTGTCCCTTATATAAAAGGGCAAAATCAAGGTTTGTTTTTTGATTATTTTTTTTGAAGGGGAAATATCTTAAAGTTGTGGATGGTGGAATCCGTGGATACAGATTCTGTGAGTACGGAGGGCCAATTTTATGCAAGTCACCATGCAATTGTATCCCAAAAGAAAATGGTTGCCTGGGAAAACTATCATACAATAGGGACTGCCTGCTACCAATTCTGTAGTTAACGTTCCTGGTTAGACATCAGAAGAGCTGCAAGGGCAAGAACAAGCCATGAGAGTCAAGACAAAGATCCACCCAGAGGAAAGGTGTTCTTACCATACATCAAGGGAACTACTGACCGCATAGGGAAGCTGATGAAGAAGCACAACCTACAAACTATCTACAGACCCACGAAGAAAATCCAACAAATGCTACGGTCAGCGAAGGACAAGAGGGATCCTCTCTCTTCTGCAGGAGTCTACCGGATACCATGCAGCTGTGGACAAGTCTACATAGGGACCACCAAACGCAGCGCCCAAACAAGAGTCAAAGAACATGAAAGGCACTGCAGACTAATTCAACCAGAGAAATCAGCCATAGCAGAGCATTTGATGAACCAGCCTGGACACAGGATACTATTTGAGAACACAAAAATGCTGGACCATTCCAACAACTATCATGTCAGACTACACAGAGAAGCCATTGAAATCCACAAGCATGTGGACAACTTTAACAGAAAGGAAGAAACCATGAAAATGAACAAAATCTGGCTACCAGTATTACAAAACTCCAAAATCAAAACAGTAGATGGGAACCAACACAATGAAGGCTTGACTGAACAAAGGATGCCCCCAGGCAAGGGACAAAACATCTCCAATGCTAATTAGGGTGATTAACAGAAACATTAATGCTGGCTCCCAGTGACAAAGGACTCTTGCCACACCTTGGACACAGATATATATTCTTTCCTTTCCTTACTTAGTTTATCCATACCTCACAACCTCTGAGGATGCCTGCCATAGATGTGGGCGAAACGTCAGGAGAGAATGCTTCTGGAACATGGCCACACAGCCCGAAAGACATACAACAACCCTGTGATCCCGGCCATGAAAGCCTTCGACAACACATTGAACATCTCTACGGGGAGAAATTGTTCCAGGACACACGGAGATTGGAAAAACTAAGGACCAGGAAAGCACATCTGCTGTGCTCCCTGACCTTCCTTCTACGCTGCAGAGACACAGATACCATCCCACAATTTCTTGCAGCCAAAAGGACCTTCAAAACACCACAGGCTCATCGCATTTACAACCGCCTGGAACGCAACCTCTTGAGAGAGAGAATCCACACCATCCGTAAAGAACTCGCAAACACAGACAAAGAACTGCTGCACCTCCACATCAACATCAGCCAAAAGATGAATACCCAGGACTGGGATAAAATAGACAGCCTTACCTACAAGAAAATGGAGAAAGACATGGTTCTCCACACCAAGAGACAAAAACAAAAATTTGACAAATGCCGTAAGCAACAGCCAAAGCCAGAACTGGATAAATCACGGACCATTATCAACCTGACAGACAGACAACTCACTGAAGACCAAGTATCCATTCTAGAAAAAGGAGGAAATTTTGCAGTCACCACTACCAGGATCCCAGTAGAAAACATCATTGCCAATGTTGAATCAGCAATTTACCAGCTCCCTGAGGAAGAAGCAGAGGAAGTAAGAATGGAAACAGCAAGGATCCTGAGAAATGCAAAACTCCCCCCCAGCAACATAACGAGAAAAGAAAGACAGGCCATCAAAGATCTCAACTCAGATCCTGAAATCATCATTCTTCCAGCTGACAAGGGGAATGCCACAGTAATCATGGAAACAAAACAATACAAGGAAAAAATCAGACAACTTCTAGATCCCACAATTTACAAGAAACTGAAACAAGACCCCACTAACAAAATCACCAGAAAAACGAACACTCTAATCAAGAACTCCTCCATTAACTTTGACATACGCCAACAGCTGTGCAAATCAGAAGCCCTCCCACCCAGGCTTTACGGACTCCCCAAAATCCACAAGGACTCCATCCCACTCAGACCCATTGTAAGTGCCATTGGATCGCCGACTTACAACCTGGCAAAATTTCTGGCTACACAGCTACAAACCCACATTGGGCTCACTGCACATTATATCAAGGACTCTACACACTTTATAGAAAAGATCAGCAACCTCAATCTAAGCACCAAGGACATCCTGATCAGCTTTGATGTGGTGTCCCTTTTTACCAAAGTCCCAGTAGCTGACACCCTCACACTAATCAAACAAAACTTCCCAGAAGACATCACAGCCCTGTTTCACCATTGCCTCACCACTAGCTACTTTCAGTGGGACACTGGATTCTATGAACAGAAGGATGGAGTGGCCATGGGGAGCCCTCTCAGCCCAGTAGTAGCAAATTTCTATATGGAATACTTTGAAAAACAGGCCCTAGAAACAGCACCAAAAAAGCCAACTGTTTGGTTCAGATACGTAGATGACACCTTCACAATTTGGAGCCATGGAGAGGAAGAACTCAGCAAGTTCCTGGACCATCTTAACAGCATCCACCCAAACATCCAATTCACCATGGAAAAAGAAAAGGAAGGAAAACTGCCATTTCTAGATGTTCTGGTCATCCGCAAACCCAATCAACAATTGGGCCACACAGTTTACAGAAAACCTACACACACAGATAGATACCTTCATAAAAACTCCAACCATCACCCAAGTCAAAAAAGGAGCACAATCAAAGCCCTGACAGACCGTGCACAAAGAATCTGCGAACCTCACCTCCTCCAAGGTGAACTCAACCACCTAAACTGGGCTCTACAGGCCAATGGATACTCCACCACAGACATCAGAAGAGCTGCAAGGGCAAGAACAAGCCATGAGAGTCAAGACAAAGATCCACCCAGAGGAAAGGTGTTCTTACCATACATCAAGGGAACTACTGACCGCATAGGGAAGCTGATGAAGAAGCACAACCTACAAACTATCTACAGACCCACGAAGAAAATCCAACAAATGCTACGGTCAGCGAAGGACAAGAGGGATCCTCTCTCTTCTGCAGGAGTCTACCGGATACCATGCAGCTGTGGACAAGTCTACATAGGGACCACCAAACGCAGCGCCCAAACAAGAGTCAAAGAACATGAAAGGCACTGCAGACTAATTCAACCAGAGAAATCAGCCATAGCAGAGCATTTGATGAACCAGCCTGGACACAGGATACTATTTGAGAACACAAAAATGCTGGACCATTCCAACAACTATCATGTCAGACTACACAGAGAAGCCATTGAAATCCACAAGCATGTGGACAACTTTAACAGAAAGGAAGAAACCATGAAAATGAACAAAATCTGGCTACCAGTATTACAAAACTCCAAAATCAAAACAGTAGATGGGAACCAACACAATGAAGGCTTGACTGAACAAAGGATGCCCCCAGGCAAGGGACAAAACATCTCCAATGCTAATTAGGGTGATTAACAGAAACATTAATGCTGGCTCCCAGTGACAAAGGACTCTTGCCACACCTTGGACACAGATATATATTCTTTCCTTTCCTTACTTAGTTTATCCATACCTCACAACCTCTGAGGATGCCTGCCATAGATGTGGGCGAAACGTCAGGAGAGAATGCTTCTGGAACATGGCCACACAGCCCGAAAGACATACAACAACCCTTTTGACTATATGGTTTTTGAAATCCCACAACTGTCTTTTGACATAAATGCTCAGGTATTTTATAAACAGAAATAAGAACAGTCTGAAATAGGTCATTGAACAAATGCACTCAGCAGTTCCCAGGGGTAAATAAATAACCCTACCCACCTAATCGTCTAAAATGGTCTTGCTAAAAGCCTTCCTCTAGGGCCTGCAGAGACACTAAACAATGGGTTTTGTTTGTATCTTTAAAAATTCCTCTTTCTAACCTTTAGCCAAAGGGAGAGATAGATGTTTTGTTTGGTTTTGTTTGTTGCATTAGATTAGAAACCAACTTTGAAGATGAATCTGTAAAGAATAAAATCCATTTATTTATTTAATTTCTATCTTGTCTTTCTCCTAATATGGGATTCAAGACAGATTACAACATTTTAAAAGTACCATACAGTTTTTTTAAAAAAAGCTTAATACAAAAGTTAAAACATAGTCAAGCTAAATTTCTATTGCAAAAATACAAATTACACTTTAAAAATATTAAAAACAAGTTAGAATAAACATTAAAATATGCATAAAATACTGTATGATAAAATAAATTTTAAAAAAACTATAATCCCCATTAAAAGCTAAAATCCAAAACGCTTCCTTAAATAAAAAGATCTGCAGCAGAGAGTGAGTGGGCTCCTTGCTCTTGTTGCTCACCTAATCCCTTCCTGGGCTGGATCCACATTAGTTAACTAAATTAATCCTTATCTTGATGCTCATGTTGTTCTACGTTTTGGAAGCAAAAACATTTTCTTAAAATGCCTGAGGGTTTTAAATATATACTTTTTAGTCTGCATTTTTTTAGGGAAGCTCACTGTTTTAGCAGCAATTCAGGATCAGGGTGGAATGGGGTTGGGTAGGGTGATTGGTGGGTGGGACAGTTTGATGGGTAGTTATCTAGGTCTGGCAGGTGTGGTCTTACCATTTTATAAAATGTTCATTTTCAAATGTGTAAGTCTGTGCTTACTGGGGGAGGGGGGTGTTGCATTTTTGAATATTTATTATTTTATTATATGTCTATCACTGGGTGGGGTGTTTATGATCAACAGTGCTCATGATCAGTTATCTGGTCCCACACATCCCTAGTGATGCAAGCATACATCCACTAAAGCTACTGCCATAGGAGCTACCAGCAGCAGGTCCTTACCTCTTCATCCGCCACTGTCATTCTGCTCACCCATCCCATCTCTCTCCTCATCCTATCTCCCCATCCTACTCCCTCTGTCCACCCTAGAGTCCTATGCATCATTTACCAATGTGTGTGTCTGGATATATTTAAAGTTCCCTGGCACACTCCTAAGTACACTCTTGGAGTACAAAGGAGATTAGACAAAGTTCATCCAATGGAACTAAAAGGTGCGTAGTAAGATCAGTCGTGGTGGTGGGGTTAATAGCTTCATACATGTCAGAATGAAAAAAACAGCAGCCACTGAAAGTTATGTGTCCCAAAATGATTTGATACAGTTAACAGTGAACAAGTGGATCTCTAAGATCAAATGTAAAATGTGCTCACCTTTGTACTGTAATAATTAAAGCTCCATAAATGTGCTATTTTGTTTTACTTTTGCTATCTTATATCTGTGAAAGGGAAATTAAAATAGCTTCTATAATTAGAAATATGATAGTATTTTAAACATATTAAACATATAGAATACAGCACAGAGAATTCATTGCATTAGATATGCTGCCATCTGCTGGAAACTGAGTATTTCAAACAATCTCCAAAAGGGAAATAGAAACACTGCTACAGTAGAGTCTCACTTATCCAACATAAACGGGCCAGCAGAACGTTGGATAAGTGAAAATGTTGGATAATAAGGAGGGATTAAGGAAAAGCCTATTAAACATTAAAGTACATTATGATTTTACAAATTAAGCAACAAAACATCATGTTTTACATCAAATCAACAGAAAAAGCAGTTCATTACACGGTAACGTAATGTAGTAATTACTGTATTTACGAATTTAGCACCAAAATATCGCAATGTATTGAAAACATTGACTACAAAAACATTGACTGACAAAAACATTGTGTTGGATAATACAGAACATTGGATAAGTGAAGGTTGGATAAGCGAGACTCTACTGTATTCTAAATTTCCATTTTGTGAATTTGTATACTTGTAAAGTTGATCATGCTGGTGCCAAATTTTGTGAAATCCTTGTCTTATTTGGCACGTGCAGCCTCCATCTAGTGACTATCCACAGCCTAAAAAGAGAAAAAGTACTGACACAGAACCCTATTTTCACATAGTGTATTCCGCACAAAAATACTGCCCTTTGCATCAGAAATATGTCTTCTGTGCCATTTTTTTCACATCAAAACTACATGTATCTTGATGAAAAATTTCCTGCCTGAATTCCTAAACTACACATTATGCTAATACGCATAGAAACTTTCATTTCCTTGCAAACCTGGGGGGGAAATATGGAGATTAGTATGTAGGAATGAAATAAGCAAATATTTAGATCCCCAACAGTATATTTAGCTTATATATCTCAGAATAACGGCATTGTTGTTTTACAACAAGGCAAAGTGCCTATCGACTTATGTGAAATATTCCCTGAAGACTTGAAACTATTTTTATATTTTGCATGTTCTTGCCTCTGAACACGTAAATGGTTCCAACCTTGGGCTCTACATCTGCTAGAGAACTTTGCTGTGGAATGACAATGAGAAAAGTTACTAAGCACTGTGTCATTTGTTTATTGCTGAATCACCTTCAGCTAACAATGATGGACCTTCCCCTGACCGGAGATAATAATCAAGTGTGTCTAAAATGCTAGGTAGATGGCCTTCTATTATCTTCCTTGCGCAGCTCCCAGTTTCTTCTGAGGAGTTGTTCTCACCGCAGCCCTGCAGCAGATGAACTACATGATTAAAGGATAACCTTGAAGGTGTAAAAGTGAAATAGGAGACATTTATCAAAATAAGATTTGACACTTTTGAATACCTGGGCAGAAGGAAAGACACAGGATAAATAAAAAAATGTGTGTGCTTGCTTTTAAACATCAGCATAGGTCACATTTTGATTGTTGGTTGTTCCTGTGGTGATTCTAGCTATTATTTAGGCTGCGGTTCTTGAAATACGTACTCTTATCTGCCCTGTCATTTTGCAGAGGTAAAGTGGCAGGTACTGCTAACCAGAATATATGTTCTACTTCGGCTTTAAATACAATGCCACAAGGATCACGCCAGACACTTACCTCCACCTCCATCTTATCAGCAATGTTTAAAGAAGACACATGTCACAAGCAGCCAATGCCAATGAAGGTGAAAGACTGGATAGGGAGAAGAAGGAATAATGATGCCAAGGATGACAGCCATTTAGTGACATATATAGGCATAGCTGAAACTTTTGGTTACGATGGATGTAAAAATTCCTCACTACCATGGACTACAACTGTCTCCCTAAGCCACCAACCTGTTGTCTGACTGGGACATTCAGTGGCCAGGAGAAACAAGGAGCACGCAGGATATCCAGCATCCAATTCTATATCTACAGCCACCACCCCTTGGGGTAGCTCTCCAAAGGTCTTGAGGACAAAGCCTTTTTGCTGCCAGCTGCAAGACCATAGCTGGCAAGATGGATGGATGGATATTCCTTAACCTTCCCTGGCTACTGAACAGCTGTGGAAAATTTGGGGGGGGGGGGCACCCAGCCAGAAAACAGGTAGGTCAAAATGAGTGGGGAAACAAGTATATCTGTTTGTTTTCCTTCACTCATGATCCATCACTGCTTTGGAGGATCATGGCCCAGACGTTTATTTTAGTACTTGTATTAGTTATATGGAGCCCCTGGCGGCGCAGTAGATTAAACCACTGAGTTGCTGAACCTGCTGACCAAAAGATCAGTGGTTTGAATCCAGGGAGTGGGGTGAGCTCCCACTGTTAGCCCCAGCTTCTGTCAACCTAGCAATTAAAAAACATACAAATGTGAGTAGATCAATAGGTACTGCTCTGGCGGGAAGGTAATGACATTCCATGCAGTCATGCTGGCCACATGTCCTTGAAGGTATCTATGGACAACACCGGCTCTTCGACTTAGAAATGGAGATGAGCACCAACCCACAAAGTCAGACACAACTAGATTTAATGTCGGGGGGGGGGGGGGGAACCTTTACCTTTACTATTAGTTATATATGCAAACATTTTTGTACTGTTTTAATGGCCCCCATATCTTTTTGCATTGCTGCAAAATTACATAATAAATCAAAACATACAAAAATAGAACAGGTATGCCAGTTGAATTGGCTGAACAAGTTAAACCAGTTCTTAAAAATCAGTTGAGAATTTAAAGTGGAATAGATGTGCTGTATCAGTGCTTGAATAGCAATACAATACAAGCATAAATGCCTTTGATGGAAGAAATCTTCTCTAGATAGAACTAACAGTAGAAGTGTCCGGGGGGGGGGGGGGGAGCTATCTACGCTGATCATTTAGGATCGTGTGGGGTCGAATCAGCCTGCAAGCATCTGCAAAATGAATGCAGGCTGATCCAATTTAACTCAGGGAAAGCAACTCAACATGGCTGCGCCCTGGTTAACAAACATAGGGGAAAGCAAAATCCTTCACTAGGATTCAGACTTGCCCCTGCTTTCAAGAAGTGCAAACACCCACTGCCGATTTCTATGCAGAATTGGTGGTGGGTGTCCTGACAGCCATCCTACGCTTGCTGGGCTCATGTGAAATGACTGTCCTCTCCTGTCAGTGTCTCAGCCATTTTTAAGTGGCCATTTTTAAGTGGAAATGCAAGCATTCGTTGCTATTTACAAATTATTCTTCTCAAGCCAAATGCATGCAAAAGAAGGCAATCTTTCGCAGATGTATATAATTTGTTCATTGAAAGAACAAAGCAGGGGAAACCCACACTTGTTTTTGAATATTCACATATGATTTGTATGGCATTGAAACAGAAATTACTAAATGCAGAGGAAATGTTTATATGATGTGAACAATCTGAGATGTCACATCCTGTCAGTATATATTGTACTCTTAATGTTCTGCATGAATGCAAATTAAAATAAATTTCTCAGAACAGCAGCAATTGTAACAAGCAAGCTGAAGCAATTTTAACTATTGTCACCAATTTGTTGCCTCATAACTTCTTAGCGTTTACCTTCAACTTTCTCTATAACTTAATTTGTTCTATGAGCACCACATAGCATATCTTTTTTATGGACATCCAACAAGACATATTTCTGGCCACATTAACCATGCTAAGCATTCCTGGATAAATATCTACATGGCCAAACTTACCAAGATAATCCAGGTAGAAATTGTATACATATAAGAACAAGCCTCCACTAAGATATACTAAACAATAGGTATTACGTATTTCATAGCCCACTTCATCCAAAAAGGCACTAAAAGCAAATAACAATGCTGAAATATAGGATAAAAAGCTTAATAATGATTAACACATAACACAAAAATCAGTTTGATTTAAAAAAACAGTTTTACATGAAAAAAGCAGACAAAGACAATCAAATGTCCTTCAGTAAGAAAACACTTATATACTAAAGTCCAGTCTCAGAAAATGGACTTGGTTGCTACCAGTAGGACAGCAACTAAGGAGCCAAACAAAACTAGTATATAGATCCTATATGTAAATTGTATGCCTTATTCAAATAAAGTGCAAATTTCTTTTTTCAGCTCCTTAGGATGAGGAACAGAACCTGATGTATCATACAAAACATGAGGAAAGGAATGAGGAAGTACAGCCACTAGTGGACAGTGAAGCAACAGCTCCCCCTGTGGCCGGAATCGTGAAGCTGGAAAAAAAATGTTAAATGCCTCTGTGTCTGTCTATAGATGTTGTTTGTCTGTTGGCATTGAATGTTTGCCATATATGTGTTCATTGTAATCCGCCCTGAGTCCCCTTCGGGGTAGGAAGGGCGGAATATAAATACTGTAAATAAATAAATGTATAAATCTAGAAATTTTAGTTAAAAGTACAAGCCAAAACCGTATGGGTCTATTTATCCACAGGTAAATTACGCACTCTATCTTAGCTCTTAGTAAAAGGGAAAGTATTCAGTTTTTTGGGTAGAAGGGCAAAAGACAAGAATTTAATCTGTTCTCGGAGAACCTAAAAGAAGCATTGTGTGATGCCTCATGGGCCTTGTAGTCCTGTTCCTAGTGCCATCGAGGCAGATGAAGACGAAAACATGGGGTTTTCGCCGGTTCAACAAGAGCCGGAGTCTTTTCACCTGCCGGATGTTGATGTTTGTACCCAAGAATTCAGTAAAACAGACCTTGGGCATTCCTCGCCTCCGTTACCTAGGAGAGAATCCTATTGTGCTGACAGAGGAGTCAGGGAACAGAATCGCAGGAGTTTACGGATTGCAGCCAAACAACAGGCTGATTAGACCTGCTTCCCTTGGGAAATTCTAAGGAGTCTTGCATCTGGACAAAGTTGGGTTTCGCTTCCCATTCTCTAGGGAAAGAGGTTGTTGGCGGGAAAACGAGACCCAATATAGGTGCCTGACGCGGGAGAATCTTTGCGGAGTCAACAGAGCTGCTCGTGTGTGGACTTCGTAACCCCAGTTCCTTGCTTCCCGGATCAAGAATTCAAGTACTGCCTTGCCTTGCTGTTAACCACAGACCTTGTTCCAAGATTCACTGTTTGCCTTGTTCCTAGTCACCGACCTTGTTAAAGAACCAAGATTATTTCCAGCCTTGTTGTCAAGTTTCCTTGGACTCCTAAGACTCTGGCATTTCCCCACACTATTGCTTGGCAATAGTGTGTGTTTCGGTATTGGATTTAAACTTTGAACTCAAATATCGTTTGTTGGACAATACATTTTTGGACTATATTTGACTTTATTTGAAAGGTCTGCTTCTGAACTATATTCTTCACTTGTTTTTATTACTTTTATACATTTCCTTAATAAAGATATTAGATAGAGATTGGCCTCCGTGTATGGTTCTTGGTGCCCTGCTGCCAGGGGTCTGACACATTGACCCCGTCATCTTTCTCTACCGTAGCACCACTTTTGGCCTTTTTGTGTGCCTGAATGGGGAAATGGCAGTGACAGCAACTTCGGATCCTAGCCCCTAAGGCGGCACTGGCACTTTCCCCTCCCTGTGGAATGACACTTGACTTATCCATATCAAAATTCATAATTTTGGGCCCAAGCCCTGCCCTCAATGTATACAGAAGGTTGATTTAGGACCTCATCAGATTGAGGTCCTCAAGCCAGGCATCAGCAGGGGGATTCACTGGACAGCATGGTAAACCTGTGGGGCAGAGGGGAAAGCCATCACCCATGCCCTGCATCACCTTCATCACTGATTTCCCCATTACATGAGGGAAAGCATCAGCACCCAGCTTCCCCCCATGCTGGTCCCATTCTAACTAATAAGAACAAGGGAAGCCTCCTGTGTTCTCTGGGCTCCATCCTAGGATGCTTCCAGGACAGAGTCACACTGGAAGTAGCCCTGTGTCATGTGATGGGCTCAGTCCTGGCTCCATCCTGGAAGTGTCCTAGTACAGAGCCCAAGGCTATCTGATGAAGTCCTTATACACAAGTATATAAGGTAGTCCTTCCTCCCACCAAGTGGGCCACTAGAGTAATGGTCAACTTTTTTTGTATAATTATGCACAGCCTTGGTTAGTGCATTTAAACAGTTCATTCAGGGCCATTGTGTGAACGTGTGATTATAGCTGATGGGGACAGTCTGCCAGCTTCACAAGAATCACCACAAACTATATTCAGCATCACTCTTCATAATCATAGATGAGGTTTGTCTCCGTGAGCATACACCATAACATACTCAAGACAGCTGATATGGATGAAAAATGTATGGCATCAACTCTTTGTCAACTTCCATTACATTCCAAGGCCTTTTGAATGGGTCTGAGGTGACATTTATCTATTTCTGTGCCAACTTCTTAATAAGGTTATTTTCATTCTGCTAATAGAACATCCCTTTGAACCAGCTCTCCTCGGGTTCTCCTTGTGAATTCAACGTTTAATTTGATTTCTATTTCAGTTACCCAAGGTGCTTGTTTTCTTCTTGTTAATCAATCATGCTTCTTTTTATATATTTGTTTGTGTACTTCATCAGAAAGGGATTTCTATTAACACAGATTGAGTTGGTGCTTCTTATCTTGCTCAATATCTAATTCTCAATAGGCAGCCTATTATACACCCACCCCACCACAAAGTCAAGCAACACATAACAAAGTCACATAACAAACTAAAATAACCATGTGCTTATGACATCTAAACTATCCAAGAAGCAAATCTTGGAATTGGAGTAGCTAAATCACTGTGAATGTCTACTATATTCAGGTGAAATGAACAAAGGCAAATCCTCTATTAAAAATCATATATTATGTAAGGGGTCAAAGAATAACATTGTTACAATCATTATGCAATTATATACGTGAAGAGCTGAACAGAGAATGGAGGAAAGGACCATATTTTCCTATATGAGCCTTTTCTTGGACCACAGTCTTCAGTATTATATTAGCTGGCAATGAGAGAGTTTTCTTGGTGGCCACTCGCAAGATATGAAATTTCTTGACTCCAAAACAAAATACTTGTTTTTTCAGACAGGTTTTTACCTAGTGACCATTTGATGACAAAGTGGCTATTTATTATGTGGTTATTTTTTCTTCCTTATTAATATGTTTTATATTGTTTTAGATTATGGCCAAGCTGGACTATGGCCAAGGCTGGATGGGCCTTGTGGTCTCTTCCAGTTCTATCATTCTATGATTCTGCATGGTCAGAGATAACTACAATATCAGAGCTCCATTGTCATACTAATATGGTTTCACTTAGGCCAATTTAGAACAAGGTTTGTGTGTCTTAGTTTTGGAATTAAACTTTGCAAAAAAAAACCAAGCCTACACTGTGAAGGTTACACCTAGCACACCACATAAGGGTTCAAGGCTTCCAGGTAGCTATGAGCAAGGACTGGGTTGTTTCCATGAAAATAGTTCATAGAAGGCAACATTTGATCTGGAATGATATCTTAAACATCTAGCTAAGACTGTTTTAAATCACTAGAATATGTAAAACTTGCCATATCTTTCCGTGCTCTTTCTTATTAATAAATGTCAACTATGCATCCAACATTTTTGCCCAAGTCAGCATATATTAACCTATTGATTCCAACTCTTGTTCTTTCTGTATTAAAATGTTCATATTTTAGAAATAGTCATTGTCCCCTTATCACATCTCTCACCCCACTGATCACCAGGGTTGATAAGGCTGATCAGACTGGCCAGGTTGGTGTCCCCTTCCTCCCCCACCACTCCATGTGCCTTCCTCCCTGCAGCAACATTCAAACCACTACACCATACAGTATTACCAGGAGATGTTTATTATGGCATTAAGAAAGATTAAAGAAGGTGAGAAAAATGGGATTTTAACCTGTTTATAGGAATTAAATTCTTGAAAAGATTTTCATGAAGAATATGAAAGTGCAAGGCAGTAAAAATGTATTTCTCATATGACGAGATAAAAAGTTTGAATGATACTAAACTGGAGATACTTAGAAGTTTAAGTAACTGAAAAGCATGTGAAAATTCAAACTACTTTCACATGCTTTTCAGTTGCTTAAGCTTCCAAGTTTCTTCTCAGACTCTCATTAACAAGGGATCAATTCCACTTTGGCTTTTGCTTAGGCATCGACCATCTCATTTCTAGAGGTATGATGACTCATCTAGCTACAGTAAGAGCACCTGTCAATTATATTTCATTATTCGTAAAGCTGAGCTGCATTTGACATCAATTAGTGACACTCAACAGTTGTTTGACACCAGAGAGCTCACCAGCAGCTCAAGTAAACTTCTTGAGGAAAGTATAAATGGAACTGGGGTGCACAGAGTTTTTTAAGGTTGAGTAGCATGGCATTTCATTTTACTTTACTTTTGCACCCAGTCTTTCTCCTGGTGTGGGATTAAAAGCATTTTACATAAGAGTTAGAAATCTATAATAAAACAAGTTATGAGATTAAAATTGCACTCAGTTAAAAACTGTTTAAAAGCATTTAAAACATATACTGTACTTGATGCTATTAAAAACCCTTGTATAAGAACCACATAACCAAAAACCTGTCTTAATTTAAGTAAAGGACGCTTGCCAGCCCCAGTGAACAATCTGGTTTCCACATTTTGGAATCAATATTTGGGAACCAATCTGAATATTTTCCAAAGACAGTCCAGAATACATTACATTATAGAAAGCCAAATGGGATATAATCGAGACAAGTTACTTTAGCCAAATGAGACAAACAGAGGCACATCTGGTTCAGTAATATTAAATGTAAGTATTCATTTTAGCTGTAAGACAATGGTCTACTGCAGCAATTAATGTTTGACTATAGAGATCAAGGCTAGAAAATTCTTAAATAGAAAGAATAGAGAGCAGTGATTCTCAACCTGTGGATCCTCAGGTGTTTTGGCCTACAACCTCCTGAAATCCCAGCCAGTTTACCAGGTGTTAGGATTTCTGGGAGTTGAAGGCCAAAACATCTGGGGACCCACAGGTTGAAAACCACTGCTATAGAGCATATGCAGCATGCAGTATATTTCTCTACAATTGAATTCCTGTATGCATTCTGCCTCCTCACTCCTTATAAAAAAAGTATGATTTTACAAAGAACAGTTAATAGAATCTGTTGATTCAAAGGGATTGCTTTTGTGCAATGTTTTTAAAGAAATACTTCCTTTAAAATGTCTTTCTTTTCTTCATTTTTCTGTAAGATAGCCATTTATCCCAGGAAGGTTAGGTTGTAGTTTTAAATAGCTCTAAGCTCTAAGCTTCAACCTTATCAAAACACTCAAAGTAAGTGTTATACTTTACACAGTAGCTATAGGAAGAAAGTGTAAAAAGAACAAACCACTACAAAGTAAGGAGAAAGAATCAAAGCCTGAAAGAAATTGTTGGAAGGGGAGGACTGAGTAAAATCTACCACTTAATTGTACAAATATCCAGCAGTGAGTAATAAGGATTACTAAGGACTTCTAAAAGACTTACTTCTGAGTACAGTGTTCCCTCACTAGTTCGCAGTTCACTTTTCACAGATTCGCTGTTTTGTGGTTTTTCAATAAACTCTAAAAGAGTTGTAAAAAATTGTAAAATTACAAATTACAGCCTAAGGAAGGGAGGAAAGAGAAGCCAAAGGGAGAGAAAAGAAGACCAAGCGGCAACGGGAGGAGGAGGCGCTTTATCAACACACAGTTGGTTGATAAAGACTTAAAATAGTGTATAACTACTAAAATAATGTATAAATATTTAAATAAATATAGTGTCCCTACTTTGCGGATTTTCACTGATTGCGGGTGGTCCTGGAACCTAACCCCCACAATAAGTAAGGGAACACTGTAAACACAAGGACAGCTTAAAATAGCTGAATGAAACTTTTGGCTCAAAGCTAAAAAAAATTCAGCCTCATCATCCCCTCAAAGGATGGGATACACTGAATCAGGAAATGAGTGAAAAGCAGAATAG
Source organism: Anolis carolinensis (assembly GCF_035594765.1). NCBI lineage: Eukaryota > Metazoa > Chordata > Lepidosauria > Squamata > Anolidae > Anolis > Anolis carolinensis. The sequence goes on from NC_085845.1 coordinate 154,934,347, forward strand.
ATGGGGAAATGAACAAGAAGAAAAAAGAGGGAGGAGAATACTAGTTTTTCAGGCTGAAAGGATCTGGGTCACAACTACTTGAAAGCTAAGCAAACAAATCATTCATCTCTTTCCTTTTCGTAACTGGATTACATTCTTACCCATTTCTCCTTTCCATTCTTTTTAATTGTTCCAGTTTGCTGATTTCCAAAACCTTCTCTATGCAAGATAGCACTGGTTCACCAAGCAGGATAGCCTACGTAGCTACAGAACCATCTGATGCATACCGTTCAGCCCTAATCCTTCATTGCATCAAAACTTATTTTACTTAACACGGCAGACGAATAATCATGCACATTAATGAATTCTAATATTTTAAGCTTGTCAAGCTCATTAAAACATGAAGATTGACTTCTGTATTAATCAAGCAATTTGGTGAATTAAGTCACATCATTGCAAAAGCCCAGTAAGTTGCTAGTTTAATATATATTTATATAGCACCATCAAGTGCATGGTGCTTTACCAGTAAACAACCAAAAACAGTTGGCCCTGCCAAAGGTATACAATCTAATATATTTGTGTGTTGTGAGAGTGAGAGATAATAAAATATATTAAGCTATACAATTCAATACAAATAAAATACAAGGTAAAGCAAAGTAGCCAATACATATGATCAAAATAATACAGGGTTGTAAATCAATATTAAACAAAACAAAAAATCCAAAAGTTATGGAAGTTTTGAATTGAAATTTAAGAATATCAAGGGAGGGATTAGTCTTCCTGTGTTAATTTTTAAATCTCAAGAAAGTAATTCCAAGGGTATGGAGCAGCAAGTAAAAAAAGGACAAAACAGAGCCGTCATAAAACCTGTCATAAAACGTTCACCCCAACAAACTAGCAAACAACTAATATTTTGTGCCATGTAATTCTCCAGTTACCTTGGGACAGACCTCTGGGTGCAATCAATCAAATATAAATAAAATTATTACCTGGCACAGAAAGCAATTACAGTAGAGTCTCACTTATCCAACATAAACGGGCTGGCAGAACGTTGGATAAGCAAATATGTTGGATAATAAGGAGGGATTAAGGAAAAGCCTATTAAACATCAAATTAGGTTATGATTTTACAAATTAAGCACCAAAACATTGTGTTATACAACAAATTTGACAGAAAAAGTAGTTCAATATGCAGTAATGCTAAGTAGTAATTACTGTATTTACAAATTTAGCACCAAAATATCACAATGTATTGAAAACATTGACTACAAAAATGCTTTGGATAATCCAGAACGTTGGATAAGCGAGTGTTGGATAAGTGAGACTCTACTGTAGCTCTTTAGGTCATATGTTGTAGACTAGTTATTCTCAACCTGGGGTCCCCAGATGTTTTTGGTTTTCAACTCCCAGAAATCCTGACAGCTGGTAAACTGGCTGGGATTTCAGGGAGTTGTAGGCCAAAAACATCTGAGGACCCCAGGTTGAGAACCACTGTTGGAGACAAAGGTGTGCTAGCTGTTCAGGTGAGTTTTATATAAAATTAAAAATCTTTTCTGTTTTGGGGGTTTTTTGTGTTGGTGGTTTTTGCTTTGCTCTTACTCTTAATTTTGTCTTTTTGTCTTTCCTTATTGTGAAAGTGTATTTTTCCTGTTTGTTTAAATAATATTATTTTTAAAAACATTGTTCTTCCTTGAAGGCAACTTTAATCATTTCATCTTTTTAATAATTCCAATTAGGGTTTAATAAAACCCTAATTGGAGGTCAGCTGTGACCAGCAGTGCTGCGGAGTTCGAAGAGGCACGAATGGAGAGCTTAAGGGAGAAACATGCCAAGAGGAAGGCCTGTCAAGCCAACCCTGACCGAGACCGCCTTCCACCTGGAAACCGATGTCCTCACTGCGGGAGAACATGCAGATCAAGAATAGGTCTCTTCAGCCACCCAAGAACCCACCCCCAAGACACCAAAGATGGAAGACAATCCTCCTCGAACTACGAGGGATCGCCTAAGTAAGTAAGTAATTCCTCAGTGTACTGCTTCCGTCAACTTTTTTTGTCCTGATCACATTATGTATCACCTTTTGATCATATAGCATCTGTATTCTTAGTTCGAATTCTTCTGCCCTGCATTGCCAATGAAGTCATCATGTTCCACACTAATTAAGGAAATCGTCCACCATCTTCCTGATGCTAACTTGTTTTACTCCATCAGAACCTGCATTTGTGGATCATAATTATACATAAGAAATAGTTATGAATATAAAACCATTTGCACATATCAGAAGCATTATGCCTCTGTTTACCAGTTGCTGAGAATGGTGAGATGGAAGCTGCAATTGCATGCATGTTTGGATGGGCTTCCCATAGGCAAATAATAAGTCATTACGGACTAGGTCCTTTGGTCTGATCCAACAGAGCTGCTCTTACATTCTTATTTGACACAATAAATGAAAATGTACATTAGAAATAAATATTCACATTCAGTATAGTTCTGTGGTCTTAATACAATATGGCTTCCTCTTAGTGAACTGTTGGGGAGCACAAAATTGGCTCTCCTAAAAGTTTGGAACATTTCATCATTGAGACGGAGAATCAATGGAGAGATGTCAGAGCCAATGTTTTATGCCATTGAACTCTTTAGATGCTTCGGAAGAAGAATTTTTTGTACAACCAAATACATAGCACTCTTGCCTGGCAGATACCAATTAGCTATGTATCTTTATTAGTACGTTGTTGTGATGTCACCAGCATTCATCGGAGCTATATTTGGCTCAAGGGTAGCATTATCTCACCCTGGTATAGGGGATAATGATGCCTGCCAGCCTTCAGGAAAAATCTGAAAAACTTGGCTTTTTCAGTGTGCCTTCGAAATCTGACTAATGAATCCTCCAAGACAAGCTCCCCTCAATAACAATCATGATGTCTGACATATTTTATTCTGCTTCATCAGTCAGAAAAAACTTCATTTTTCACCCCACCTCCAAGCCCTCTCTTAAAAACAGCACTTTACCCATCTATCTCACCCATTGGGTTTACAATTTATACCATTTCACTTAGCTCTTGTTTAACCTTGGTTTTGTTTCTACATTATGTTTTATTATGTCATTCTTTTTTTCTATTTTGTGGTCATCGCGGACAATTGTATTTTGTCTTGTCTATTTTGTATGATGTATGTATTTTATCCTGTTTGGTGTGCTTACATGGGTTTGGCCCCATGTTAGCCGCCCTGAGTCCCTTTGGGGAGATGGAGGCGGGGTATAAAAATAAAGAAGTTGTTGTTGTTGTTGTTGTTGTTGTTGTTGTTGTTGTTATATTACAAAAAGGACCCTGCTGGATCAAATCAGAAACCCATCATGTCCAACAATCAAGGACTGAAAGAGCTAATGATATCCATAGTAAATTGTTCTTTGCATCCAAGGAAATGCCCACAAACGCCATACAATATTCCAAATTTTTGTAAGTTTTCTTTCTTGTATGAATTATTTGTATCACTCTCACATATTTTTCTTCTAAATATTTATGCATAGATTCTTCACTGAAGGTTTAAGAGAGAAATGTAGGGAGATGATATATTTTATCGGATTATATTGTTCTTCCTAATAATTAGTTTAAATGTTTTATGCTTTTAATCTTATGTTTTAATGTATCTGTTCATTTTACTTTATGTCTGTTTAATGTTTTATGGCATTGAATGGTTGCATATTGTAAGGCCACTCTGAGTCCCCTTTGGGGTGGGAAGGGTAGGATATAAATACTTTAAATAAATAAATGAATAATTTTAACTACCCAAAGAGCAAATACAACAAAATATGTAATGTGAATATGAAGTGGGCCATTAAGAGGTAGTAGCTGCCCTAATTGAGGTTTAAGGAAAGCCCTAATAAATAGGAAAGAAAATATCACCAAATTGGTTAAAAGTGGTATAAGGAATAGTGAACTTCAATGCATGCTTCTGTACCATTGGTCCCAAATTAATGATGCAATAAGGTATTTGCATTTTGACTAAACTGACAAAATGGGATTAGTGGCTCAAGTTTCAAGAAGCAGAAATATATGTCATAAATACAGGATGTCGTCAAAGCCCAAAGTTATCCCCAACAAAGACTCCTGCTCTCTGAATTTCCATTAGGTTATTTTAAGCCATCACTGACTTTGTTATGCCTGTCTTTCATTGACTTATCATTCACATTCAGGCATCAGTCTGAGTTTCCCGAATAAGTTTCCTATTTAAGTGTCATTCATGCTTCATACTACTTGTCAAGATTTCTCGAAGGCTTTTTAGACTTCCAGTATCAGACCCAGTAATGTTCATGATATTGAGCTTTTTCTTTAGTTTGTTCCACTTAAATTTCTGCCCACCAATATGCCAATTCTAGAGCCCTGAAACATGTCAGTAAGAGGGAATTATAGACTGGCAAGGGCACAGGGAGAACCAAGAAGCAGAACTGCAGATCAACTGTTCTATAATTAATTACAATCACAGAACTTACAGTTCAGACCGGTGATCATTCAATTAGACTTGCAGAAGACAAGGTGCAAATTGATTCTGTCCTAAAGCGTTAGTAGAAAAGGTCATTGTGTCTTTCTCTTCCATCACCAAAGGATATGTATGTGAAAATATATTTAAAACAGATTTTAAATGTTTCTAATGAAATGCTCAGTTGAAAACCAACAAGAACTTCAATTTTAAAACAGAGTGGGGGGTCCCAATTTAACTTTAAAATAGTATCTTACACCAAATACATTTGAATTAATTTTATGTTTTGCAGTCTAACCATATTGCCAAGCATAAACCAGGTGCAATGATGTGTAGAAATCCTGTAACTGGAAAATTATTCAACACGAAATTCATATGTGATTGTGTCATACAGAAACCAGCAATTTTTGCACCAAATATGGCTTTTCTATACAGAAAATAGTATTTCTGTGTGGAAATACTCATGCAGAAAATTCAGTTGATCATGCTGAAAATGCTGCTTTCTATGCAAAACAGCCATTCTCTACAGTGTGCACTGAAAAATGAAATAATTTCTGTATTTCCATCTGCATTGGAAAGGCAAAGATAATTGTGATGGATCTAGGTTAATTACTTCATCATTAGACTTTGGGTTTCTGTCACCCACTTTGACCCCAAACTCTAAATCTGTGTGAGTAATTGGCTACCATGGTAACTCTAACTCTGAATAAGTGGAAGTGTATTGTGCTTGGTTCAATTTGGCCATTTTTTTTTTACTTTAGCGTCTTTGAAGAAAAGGCTTCCAAGCAAAAGTGTAGAGTAAAAACAAACCAAGAATGTCAGTTATGGGATTCAGATTTTCTCTGAAACAAAAGACTTTCCCCACAAAAGTGGTCCATATCAAAGAGGTCAGTCTTGAAATTCCAAAGAGATTGCAAATACAGTAGAGTCTCACTTATCCAAGCTAAACGGGCCAGCAGAAGCTTGGATAAGCGAATATCTTGGATAATAAGGAGGGATTAAGGAAAAGCCTATTAAACATCAAATTAGGTTATGATTTTACAAATTAAGCACCAAAACATCATGTTATACAACAAATTTGACAGAAAAAGTAGTTCAATACACAGTAATGTTATGTTGTAATTACTGTATTTACGAATTTAGCACCAAAATATCACGATATTTTGAAAACATTGACTACAAAAATGGCTTGGATAATCCAGAGGCTTGGATAAGTGAGACTCTACTGTATATTGACAATATCAGGGCATGTACTGTAAGTAAGTATATTCTCAAAAGTTTTCAAGACTCATCATTACAAACGGGGGTGAGACAACAGGAAGTAAAAGAAATCTACCCATAGAAAGGGAAATTCACTCCTGGAAGAGTTATCGTGGGATAAAGGTAGCTACACTGAAGGTTTATCGCCAATCTTTGTTTCTACAACAAGCCATTTTTTTCAAAATCCAATTCTCATAGAGACAGAAAGTGCATGAAATCCTTTGAACAGGGTCACAGAGACAAAACAAACACCACAGGAGTGTTATCTCTTCCCTATGCTATCCAAAGTTTTTTTAAAAAAATCAATATATTAGGCTGGTTTTACACTTAAAAATGTACCTATTCCAACTTACAAACAAATTCAACTTAAGAACAAACCTACAGAATCTATCTTGTTTGCAAGTTGGAATCTGCCCGTAGTTATTATAGATACATCAAGACATTTTGATCTAACACATTTAAGTTTTTCCCTGACAAAGATGCAAATCCAAAAACTAACATCTTATGAAAACATTTTCCTAGGTTAGTTCACATAGCATTTTTTAATTAAAAAAATATTTTAATTGATACATCCATTCAATTAACAAACTTTTGCCATACAAGTCTTATCTCGATATACATTATTCCAAAAGTCACTTTACCTTATATGACACTTTATACATTCCTTAGATGTGTATCTCTCATAACCCAGCCCTCCCCACCATTTCCCCCTCCCTCCTGGAACAGCAATTCTAAATGATGTCATTGCATCGATTTAACCATGTGGAAAGCCTGGGTCAAAATGATTTATCTATCATCTCAGTTTGTTTTGTCAGTTAGGATAGACCATTTCCTATACCAGTCTTGTTTTGTTTTTGTTTTGTTTTTGTTTTTAAAAAGTAAGGCTGTAGTCTTATATCTACTATGAGTATGCCATAACTGACAAACTCATGAATTAGCAAGCTTTGGGCATATACCTTAACTCCCTACCCTTTCTCCACATTCTCAACTCACTTCAAGCACAGGACCACATTCAACATTGCTGTTCATCTCCCAAAACCCCCAAGCTAGCAATTTCTGGCTATAATCAATACGGGAACTCTAGTTCAGAAACACAACTTTACTAAGCTGCCATTATATTGATCTCACTTTGCTTATATTTTCCCTTACTTGGTCTGTTTTTAACTTATTTTTCTTTAGTCATATAGCAGTTACACAGTAGCATCTGATTTAAAAGGAGTCCTGGGGTTCAATCCCAAGGTGTTTCTGATGTAGCCTCCTATGTCCCATAGTGACCAATCAGCTATTTAGCAACACATGAGGGTGACAGGACTTTTCCATGTTCATTTTCTAAAGTATGTCCAATATGTTGCTGCCTCTTGCTCCAGCATTTCAATCACAATGTATTAGAGAGGATTAAAAGAGATGTTATAAGCATGAAGCTTATTAAATTGGACTTCTGGGCAGGACTTCTGTGAACTCCAACCAAGGATTCTATTAGTCCTTGGTACTTATGGCTCACTTAAAGAGAAGCTTCACAGTGGCAAGCAAGCTCTCTTTCAGGAAAATTGGCCCAGCATTACTACATTGGGAAATCATGATAAATGTTCAATGAATAGGACTTTCATCGGAAATTCCACAAGGGGGAAATAGATACTTGCTAATGATCAAGTCAGCTCTACTTATTTAAATCAGAAAACAGAATGGCAAGTACACTCATGTTGTTTTGTAGCATAAGAGAAATCTGCAGAATACAATTTCTGATTCAGTGTTTTTCATGCATGTTGCCAATAGATTGTTAACATTTTAACTTTTCATTAGGGTAAGTGTCAGGACCCAGGCTGCAGAGCACCAATAACCATGCGCAGAGACCAGAATCTATCTAATATCTTTATTAAAGGAATATATAAAGTCAATAAAAACAAGTGAAGAATATAGTTCAGAAGTAGACCTTTCAGGAAAGGTCAAAAATAGTCCAGGAAAACAATGTCCAATATGTGATATTAGAGTCCAAAGTTGTAATCCCAAAACCGAAACACACACTTTGCCAAGCAAAGTGTGGGGAAATGACAGGGTCCTTAGGTCCAATGGAGCTTGACAACAAGGCTGGAAGCAAACTAGATTATTGGCAAACAAGGCTTGATACGTGGCTACAAAAGACAAGAAGCAAGAACAGGGTCCGTGGCGAGGTCCGTGGAACAAGGAAAGCTTGATGCTAGAACAAGGTCCGTGAAACAAGGCTTGGAACTTGGTGCAGGAGGCAAGGGACTGGAGTAGCGTAGTCCACACACGATCTCACTCCACAAGGTGACGAATTGACTCCGCAAGGATTCCTTTGCGGGTAAACATCTATATAGGATCTTGTTTTCCCGCCAAGGAACACTTTCCCTGGGGAACAAGAAACGAAACCCATACTGTGTCCAGATGCATGACTCCTTAAAGTTTCCCAAGGGAAACAGACTTAATCAGCTAATTGTCTGGCAGCTATCCTGGCGCTCCTGCGAGTCGCCTCCCGAGCGCTTCTATCTCGATTATAATACTCCCGGCGAGAAAATGGGGGAGATTTCTGCTCAAGGCTTGTTTGGCTGACTTCCTGTGGACAAACATCTTGCAGGTGCAAGGGCTCCAATTCTGGCTGAAACGGTTGGAAACCCAAGTTTTCCTCTTCATCTGCCACCATAGTACTAGGAACGGGACTACATGGCCCATGAGTCATCACAGTAAGTGCTTCATTTTCATCACACCTGTCAGGAAAGTGAAATTTTTCAGGTAGCACAGGAATTGGCTCATAGCAATAGCCTGGCTAGATTTCAGAGAAAGGAATACCATATGGAGGAGTATCATTATTGGTTTTGGGGCCAGCATCTACATGAAAAAACAGCTGTGTATTAAAATAAATAAAATCAGTATTTGAAATACTAGGACAGACATCAGAGGAAAGAGTGCTACAGCATATCAAAGACAAACTATTTAAAAGCACACAGAGCAGCAAAATATAGACGAGTGGGATAGGGAGAGAGTCTTGAGTTACATTTGTGTTGGAAATATTATTGAATTATTTTGCTTACATTACATTATAATTCTCATTTGCATTCATGCTTGGGTATTTCCTATTCTTTTTATATTTTAAAATATTAATAGTAAAGAAAGTTTAAAACTATCGGCATCACCTGCCCACTCATTAATTAATTGTGGAAATTTGTTGTAGATTAGGTTTCTTCTTTGTTATCCCCAGGCTGCCTTTGCCCTTCCTGATATGTAAAATTTATAGCCACTATCTCTTTTTTCTACGTTTTAAATAGCAGAGTCGTGACAAACTCTGACTCATTTATAGGTATTGTTCTTTTGTGAGTATGTAGGGCTGAATAATTAAAAGCCTGCCGCAACATGAAATATTTTCTCTGTATTGCTCCTGTTGGTTGAAAATGTGTATTTATATCAAATGAAAACAGTGATGTGTGTATATGTGTGTGTGTCATGGTCACAAGAGATGAAGTCGTTAAACAGGAAGGTCTGAAGGACATTCTAAATGTGGCAATAGCTATTGTCTAGCATTAAAATCCTCCTTGAAGTCCTTCCAGCAGTTTTATGCAATGGCAATAAGTACTGGGCTGTATTTAAAAGCCTATAATGAATATCATAGCTTATTAGCACAATAAAAGCAATACTGGAAGAGCTCTTACTATATTAACAAAGGTAAATCCTCAATATAATTCTTTTCTATTTATTAAAGTATTCTGAACAATTATTTCATATACAGTAGAGTCTAACTTATCCAACACTCGCTTATCCAATGTTCTGGATTATCCAACGCATTTTTGTAGTCAATGTTTTCAATACATTGTGATATTTTGGAGCTCAATTCGTAAATACAGTAATTACTACATAGCAGTACTGCGTATTGAACTACTTTTTCTGTCAAATTTGTTGTATAACATGATGTTTTGGTGCTTAATTTGTAAATGTTTAATAGGCTTTTCCTTAATCCCTCCTTATTATCCAACATATTTGCTTATCCAACGTTCTGCCGGCCCGTTTATGTTGGATAAGTGAGACTCTACTGTATAATGTATGGGTTGCATTAGTAATGCTTAGAGACCCATTGCATTCAATGAGACAAACTAGTTAAGTCTAATTATCCACACTTATTTTAATAAAAAATACTCTGAGCATGCCTATTTTTAGATCCAACACTGTGTATTTTTTAAAAAATAGTTTGACCACTAAATTATTATATTCATGTTTTTCATGCATTTGATATAATACTTGAAATTTGAAATGTTATCTTAACTCCTTCCACCCTGAATAGCCAAATTCTCCCTTGAAAGTTGTGGGAGATAGCACCAGCAGTTGAAATATATCAGCTATACTGACATAAACAGTATAAACGTATTAAGTAGTGAAGAAAGATATTGCTAGGTTGTGCTGCTCGGTTATGGCCTTCTGTTCGCTTACAGTTGTTGAAGTGATGTGATAGGAAATTGAGAGCTTATGACATTTGAATGGGTGCTTCAAAGCAACTAACAGTAACTAGTTACTTTAAAGTATAGGAAAGGAAAATGTTATGGTGATGACTACTTTTAAAAGTCATTTCTCCACTTTTGATGTAGACTTGTTGACTCCAGCAGAAGTTGCCCATAGAGTCACTCTGGAGGACCTAGAGATTCCTAGAAAAATATTTTAATCAAACTTCAGAATAAATGAATCCACAAAACTTGGCCAGACAAATATGGAGGAACCACTGTATCTTGGCAATGAAAATAAAAAAGCAAACTGCACTTTTATAGTCAACAATAAAATTCTTCTTTTAGAAACCACATGACAACCTTACATTTCTTTTTTGTCCTGCAGCATGTTTTCATCATTGGCATCTCATACCTAATGGAAACTAATGGGCTAATCACAAATTAAAAAAATATTAAAAAATATTTAATATATTGTATACAGAATACTGAAGTGATTTAACTAGGATAATTTCCCTTTTCCTAATTACATAAGGTTTTATAAGCAGCTGTATTCTTCAGCCCAGGAGAACATTAATATGTTTTAATGACAGAAATAGGCAAATTATAGACTGAGTACTGTTTCAAAATTACTTTAACCTTCTTTAGGTCATCAAAGCAAGGAAACTGTTTTACATAGGCTCGCACTGAATGTTTTTGGTGTGTACATGTTTAGAATCAAAATGATGTTTTGGGGAAAGAAAAAAACATTCTTGAGAGGCACCATACTCTTCAAATGTCCCAATTAATCTTCTATTGTATCACTTTGACAGTTATTTTTAAAATGTTCTGGTTTCTCTTTCCTCCAACTTTGTCTTCGGATTACTTCCATTGTTGAAAACTGAGCTGAAAGTGCAAAAATAATCCCAATTCAATTGATCTGACAGGAAGGAGAGGACAGGAAGGAGAAAATAATTTAGTACAGTACCTGTAGACCCGTTCTCTCTTAGCTTGCCTATTCTTTCTCATTAATAGCTTTCACTCTCTTGACCAAAACTCTAGGTCTAGCAACACTGCAGAATTAATGCAGTTTAACACGACTTTAACTACCATGGCACCCCTATCATTAATTCAATTCAAATAGAAACTGTGATGGGTTTCACCAGCATCCATGGTTAGATACATTTAATTGAAGAGATGCCAATCATCTTTGTTCATATATGAACATGCAGATACAATTTGTTCAGCTTTCCTTTTCCAGAGACATTAGTGCATATCCCACTAGAATTGATACAGTGATAAAGAAGACCTCTAAAGCATTTTTTCAAAAGAGCTATTAGAATTTGAAGATGGTAACAAAGACAATTTCCTGGCAGAAGAATTGTAAAGAAGAACAGATTTTCTTTCCTTTTCGTCTATGGAGATATCAACAAGATATATATCTTGAATGCTTGCTTCCTGAGATGATTGAGGATAAGATTATTTGCCATTTTTAAAAGGCTTTGTGCCATGGATGCAGAGGGATGGCACCTACCTTGTGCCATTATCCTGGCACCATTTTCATGATGATCATAGAGCTTCAAAGAGCTCTTGACCATGCTGGATGCCATGGAGACACCCTTGCAAACATTACAATGGCACCTGAGCGCCAGGAGCTCTTTCGATCTCTGTGGCTGCTACAACAATGGAAACTGTACCACAGAAATAATGTGGTTGTCCAGTGGGACTGAAATGGGTTCAGTATCACATATCAATCAAGACTCTATTTGACCACTGCACTGAGACAGAGGCAAGCAGTGAAGCCACTCCAGACTTCGTTAGTCTCAGGGTACCTTCTCCATGTTGTAGATGCACCCTGTGTCGTCTTCTTCTTTTGCATCCGAGGAAACAGACATATTATCTCATCAATGAAAACTCATGCTACTAACTTTGTTCTCTTGGTTAGTCTCCATGGTGCTGCAACATTCCTTTGCATATTTAAAATCATCTATACCTCTTCACTTTGCAGATCATAAAAGAAATAGACTGAAGCATAGGGTAACTTCAAAAATGTCAGAGTATGGTTCAGTCTAATTGTCTAAGTATGTGAATACTTGATCCCACTACATCAGATTATTTAAATTTTATTTTGACATTCTGAGTTATAATCCAGGTGAAAACACTGATGACTGCAAGGTACAAGACATAGCTGAATAAACCAATCCCAGGAGATAGAATACATTTCCATCAGTGATGTACGTTCCGGAACTTTTATTTGAATTTCTTATATGGCAAACATCACTCAGGAAAATTACTTCAATCTGAATAGTTTTGGCAGTTATAATGTCACTATGCTTTTTTCTGCAAAGCTGTTAAGATTAATTTACTTATTTTAAAAAATAAAATTACTTAATAGCTTTCACAATTAAAATCTCTGTCAGTCTGATATATAGCTTATACTTTCATTTGATGATCTACATGGATGACTGATATTTCTGCTTCTAGAAACCTAAGGAAGAAAGTGACTCTTCCACACTAGCATGAATAATAAACCAACAGAATACCTAACTTATCTTGGATTCTGGACACTTTGAATGGACATTCTTATCCAATTTTATTTCTTTACAGAATGTCTGACAAGAGAAATTGAATCTTTGTAGATCAGGGCTGGGTAACTGCTAGAAGTCCATGGCTAATTTCTTCTCCTGAAACTCTACTAGGACTACACAAAATGCCAACATGCTCCCCTCAAACCCATTACTGGTTTGGGAAAAAATCTTCTCAATGTTAAACAACAAAGAAGGGTATGTCAACCTATTTAAAAGGTATGTTCATACTCTTGTAATCTTCTAAGAGATGAATTAATTGGGAGTGGAAGCCTAAAATGACATTGGAGGGCTTGAAGACCACTAATACAGACTTATAGGGCTACACTACGTCAAACTCTGTCACAGGTCATAACTGCTTATCAGGTTTGGTTGGCACTGCCATAATAACCATATGGATAGTTTCAAGATCAGATTTAGCATATACCCTGCCTATCAACAAAGGTTTTATCTTAATGACACCTTCTTCACCCATTTTCATCACATGCCATCACCACATTAACATGGAGCCATAACATGAGCAAGATTTGCTATCTGAAAACTATTCTTTAACTTTGTCTCTTGAAGTGGTTGTTTCACTGTAGCTTGGTTATACTGGCTTTGGGTTTATGCATAGTTAATTGATCAAATGTCTACAGAGTCGAAGGAAACAGATTTCGGTTAAGTGGAAACTGGAGCATTTACTTTCACCTATATTGTGCAGATGAAAAAATATTTTCATCTCACAGTATACCTTGTGATACCTCATGTTCATTGGATGTGAGCTGGATGGGAGATAAGATTGTGAATTTTATATATTTTTAGAGAGAGGGAAAATTTATGACATGAAAGAGTATGTTTCATTTCAACAAGTTCTTTTGTTGTTGGCTTCCACTTGACACCTTCCTCATTTTTTAGTATTTGAACATTCATTTTGATAGGTTGCGAAATTTTAATTAAAAGAGACTGAGGAAAGTGAGAACAAACTAATTATATTTTTATCATGGATGGCAGACTAGAAAGGAGGTTGATAGTGAAATTTCAAGGAATTAAATGGAAAATGGAACTGTAAAACAATGATGAAGAACAGAAAAGAGACTGCACAGTAAAACATGCCACAGGAACCAAGAAAAGCAAGGAAGATGTCAAATTATACAGATTTTCCATACTGTATGACACAGTTGGTACCATACCACAAGCCAATACAACATGACATACAAGGAAATTAAAAGATCTCTTGATCATGCCCCCAAAGTCCATATATTACTAGAACTAGACTGAATGGATTTAAGTTAGCATGACTAACTTAAGGCTCATTGATTTCATTCTCATGGATTGATATATAGATATGCAGTCATGTCTGTATTTGCATGAGAATGAACAATACTTAAGTGCAAGATCCAGATGTTTTGCCGAACACAGATCAATATTCCTTTAAAAACAACTCGTAGCATATGCGAGTATCCTATAGCATTTGGCACTATATATAAAAGCACTAAAATGAGATTGCTCAATGAACTCAATTTAAACAAGGGACATCCCAGATTACACCTTATTCCTCACATAAAAAGCTAGTGTACTAGTGGCTGAGAAGAAAATGTGTCTTATATCAAAAGTATACGGAATATATAATATAGAAGAGCTAGTTTTGCTATAATTGGATATGCTGATTTATTGTTCCAGATATTTGCCGGATGTCTAGTGTTGCTATGCTCAATTATATAAAAATAATGCTGTCAATCGAAAATATTTTCAAGAGGGGGATGCCTACCCCTTCAGTAACCCCAATCCCTATCTTGCAAAAAAAAAATTGGTGCTAACTGCATCTGTGAATACTAGTTGTCTCTGATAAGAGGAGATTGATAGGATTCCTGGACTAGTGAGAGTAATCATTACATATTCTCAGGGGCGGTTCAACCGTGAGGCAAATTAAGCAGTTGTCGAAGGCGCCATCCTCAATGGGGTGCAGTTGAGGCGCTCCCACATGCGCGCGTACCCCACCACCTCCTCTCAGGGTCGCTTGCGAGTCACAAATCGATCCTCTACTGCAGCCTGCAGGTGCCGTTGCTGCTTCAGCTTCCTCCCCCTCTCCTCCTCCTAATTTGCCTTGCAGTTGAACCGCCCCTGCATGGAAACCCTTCCTTCTCCACTTTGTGTGCCTCTTCCTCTCAGTGGTGGGGTGCTGAGGTAAACTTAATCAGGTTAACGTGTCAACATGAAAGGAGATTCCACCTGAACATTAGGAAGAACTTCCTCACAGTGAGGGCTGTTCGGCAGTGGTACTCTCTCCCCCGGGCTGTGGTGGAGGCTCCTTCTTTGGAGGCTTTTAAACAGAGGCTGGATGGCCATCTGTCAGGGGTGCTATGAATGCCATTTCCTGCTTCTTGGCAGGGGGTTGGACTGGATGGCCCATGAGGTCTCTTCCAACTCTACTATTCTATGATTCTATGATTCAAGGGGCCCTTCAGGTGAAGCTGAGGTGCCCTGGAAGCCCCTTCCTTCCTTCCTTCCTTCCTTCCTTCCTTCCTTCCTTCCTTCCTTCCTTCCTTCCTTACTTAGCCTTACCTTGGCCTTCCCTCCCCCGGTGTGCACTCACCTCGGTGGTGGTGTTTTCCCTCCGGCCGTGAGTGTGCAAGCAGGCCTCTCCCTCCCACCTTCACTCACGAGGCTGCCTCCCGCCGGGTGAAGCAGCTGGAGAATGTGCTTTTGCTTGGCATCTTAATTCACTAAAATCCACAGATCATTTCTGGTAATTTTCTATATAACCTAATATGAATATAGATAAATGCCAGCAATGTGGCATTTGATTCTCTTTTCTTAATAAACTTATTATTCTTGTTCATCTGTGTAGTGTTTGGGTGAAAAGGTGATCAAGGAGGTGACTGGGCTACAACAGTCAGCCCTCTTCTTTTCAGTATGACACCACTCACTTCTACCCCTATTTGTAGTTTTGTGTGGCACTAAACCTTTCCGACTAAGAATTCTAAGTACCCATATTTACTCAAGTCTAATGCACCATTGAATCTAATGTGCACCTCAATTTTCAAAATCCTAAAAGCAAAAGAAGTATTTGCTGCCAAATGTAATGTGCAGTGGCAAAAGTGCACTCTTTGTAATTCAGAACACCAAAGCTTCCAGCAATGGAGAAGAAAACCTTGGGTTGTAGTTGCATAAGGTCTTGAGCCCATTTCCCAAAGAATGCTGATGCTTCACCAAATGACAAAATCTCAGAATTGCATAGCATTGAGCCATGGCCATTAAATTAGAAGTGATGTCCCTCAAATTGGAGCTCCAGTGCCTCCTGAAGCAGCTTCCCATTTTTGCTTTGGCTCAGCACTAAGAAAACCATATGACACAAATTTAAGATGCACCTTAATTTTGGCAAGGTAATTTAGCAAAAAAAGGTGAGCATTATATTTGAATAAATAGGGTAATCCTCCTTAAAATAAAAAAATCCCAGATTTAATAGGATGTTACCATGGTATTAAAGGGAAATCATAGCACTGTAAATTTATAGTGCGGAATGCTTTGTTGTGTAGATCCAACATCTGTAATTCAGTCAGTTGCCCAACTTAGCTTACTGTGTCCAACAAAGGGTTCCAGCTCATTCAAAACTGTATTAACTAGCACAAAATAAATATAAAAGTTAAAGGACTGCAGTTCTTGTTTCAAACACTCATAATTTATACTGGAAATCCAGGCAGTTCATAGTGGATCTATTTCCCATTGCTCCTATTGATTCACTGTTGTCAATGTCTCATTCAGAAGTCAAGTTCTAAAACCTCTGTTCCAAAGCTTCTCTGCTGCTCACCAAAGAAGCCTTTCATTAAGAGGGAAAATCCTTTCATGAAAGAGACCTATTGGCCTCATTATTGCCAACCTACCCCAGTCTTAAATTAAAGAATTCTTAACCCAAGCTTGTGATAGACTATAACAGTAAAAAAAATCTTCTTAACATTGTGCCTTCGCTCTTCCTTTCTTCTCTTTCTTTCTTCCTTCAAAGTCCCTAAAAATAATAACCTGCCACCTTAGCTTGTTAAAATCATACAAAATGCACTTGAAAAATACATCAGAGTATTTCACATTCATATACCACTCTACTGGAAGAAGAAAGGGTACTGGGAAATATGAATCATCTGCAATTTTCAGAGAATATTCGTGAATACTTGTCCCAAACACAGACTTACTCATTTTAACTATAAGGAAAGTAGCAACCTACTGTGGACAAAAATAACTAACCATGTGGTGAAACTAGAATTTTTATTAATTCATTTGAAACCAATGCAATTCACACTAATGCACCCAATAAGAGGAATCCAGTAATTCTTGAATAAAAAAAGTTCATTGACTTACATAATATATTCTTTTATGGTCCTCATCTTTCCCTTCTCCCCCCCCCCCCCCGCCCCCGTTTGTACTGTTTATTTTTTTTTCTTTCGCAAATAAAGCTTATTTGAAAAGGGGGGAAAGAGTGCAAGCCCACACAGCAAACATGCTCTTAGTTCAGAACCAGAGTGCATACCATGCCAATTGCTATACCCGTGTGCCCAAGAAAAACACAAACATGCAAGCAACAATGTCAAGCCATGTCAAGGAGCAAGCAAATTGGCAACTTAGGGCACTTCCAGATAGGGTTTAAACCCACACCAAAGCGGGTTTAAGAAACCCACTTCAGCATCGGTTTCAGTCCCCAAACCCACCCAAAAATTGCCTTTTCCAGTGGGGTGTCCCCATGCCATCCCAGTAACTTCTTGCTCATCCCCTCCCCCTGCCTCCGGACCCTTACTGGGTGGCCCAGTAAAAAAAATTTTATGTTAAAGACTTCTGGGGGAGGCGGGTGGGTGCCCTCTTGAACCAAGAGCCCGAAAAACCCAGGAGTCAGTCCCCACAGGCCCCATACTCATATTTAATTAATTCTCTTTTACTGGAGGCATTGTTGGGATGCCTCCAGTAAAGCCTGACAGGTCCCAAATTTTGGAGCCTGTCTGGAAGGGCCCTTAGTCTCACTCACTTGATAAAGGATTTGCTCCTAATCAATCATGCAAAACAATTTCTTATATCCCACCACCATCTCCCCAAAGGGACTAAGGGCAGCTTACACATGGCATACAGTGCCAAAAACAGACATAAAATAAACACAATTTTAAAATACAGTTGAATAAAACATAAAGGCAAAACACCAAGTTAAAACTCAATTAAAACAGTGCTTATTGACCGCAAATCAGTGTAATGTCTTCACATTACTTCCCAGACATAGCTTTGTTGCCTACCTTTCTATGTATTGAGTGGTTTTCACAAGTAAGGCACAGCAGTGTTAAAAGAGCAACTCTAAGAAGGTCACAAATAAAGGTTATAATTTTAAAAAGAAGGCCATGACTTGACCAATGTTAAGCTAATTTATCTTAATGAATTAAATGACTTCCATTCATTCTAATGAACCTGTGCAAAGATGGGGTCAATACATATTGATCTTTAGACAGAACAGTATTGATGGGCATTTATAAAAATACAGTATCCATTCAACAATTAATTAATTAAGCTTACATGGAATCAAAATAAAAATCACTTATGTAATTTCTATAAATTCAGTGGGACTACTCTAATGGATAAGCCCATGATGTCTGAAATTTATTTTGCCTAGTTAATATTTGATTGATAAATGATCCAAAATCTCATAATGAATCTTTATTACTCATGTATAAGATTATGGAGAAGCAGAGTGCAATATTCTTATTGTGTTTTAATTTTATTGTTATATTTTAACTATATTTTACCTTTTGTGACCTACCTTGAGTCCCAGTCCAGGAGAATAATAAATGATAAAAAATAAGCAAGGCACAAAAGAAGATATAACTTTGTATTACATTCAAAAGTAACCTTATGGTGGACAATTCATCCGCTTAAAGATTTTACTGATTAGACCAGGTGCATGCAAAGTTGTATTAAAGTTAGAATATAAATAAGAAGTAGCTATATCAATGTGACTTCCAACTTTATGTTCCAATGTTTGACATGCAAGTATGGATAGTTAAATTTTGAAACTGATTGATTTTTTAAAAATTGCTGAATCATCTATAATAGTGCAGCCTGAAGCATTGTTTTACGTTTTGGGCAAAAACATATTAGTTAGTTCACTAAGTTATATATGTGGGCCACAGCATGGACGTAACTAATTATTTGTAGTTACATGTTACTGTTTGACTAGTTAATGAACTAGTTACTTTCTTTCCACATAATAAAAGTACAAATAAATTATATTACAGTGACTTAAGTAGAATAGCTCCATTTTGCATTGTGACTAGTTCATTGTGACTATACTGTTTTATTATTCTTTTAGTGACAGGGATGTGGCCTACTTAAATAGTGGAGGAGGAATACATGTGGTAGGTTGTATTATACCACCTGTTCAGTTGTGGGTGTTGAGGTGTCAAAAATGTGGAAAGGAGAAGAGCTTATGCCATTTATATGGGTTTTTCAAAACAACCAATGGCAATTAGTTATTTACAAGAACAGGAAAGTTAATTGTTCTGATCATGACTTTTAAAGTGCTGGGACTATAACTGCAGCTGTACTTTTGAAGTCATTTCTCGAGCTCTGATGCAGAGTTGTTAACATCATGTTTAGAATAGAAGGGGAAAAAATCCACATCAACAACATGCTAGTAGGGATGCGTGTAACCTAGCTTGCAAATTCAGGCTACTTATCTATGCATAAGGTCTGTTGAACACAGTGGGAAGTATTTCTGAGTAGACATGTGGAGGAGAACATGATAAGGGCTAAATCTTCTATTAATGCTTTGTTAAGAGATGATTTGATAGAAAGAGAAAACAATACATAATTTTTGCACAAAGAGAATTTAAGAATACTGTATAATTAATATTGACACCTCTTTCATAATAGGCAGATATGGCAAGTTGGTTCCATTTTAATAGCCATGGTTGCATCCTATATAAACCTTGGAGTTGTAGTTTGTTGCAGCACTAGAAAGCACTCTAACAGCGTGTTCTAAGAACTTCATCAAGTTACAAATCCAGGATTACACAGGATGGAGCCAAAGAGCTATCATTGTCCAGTGTGAAAGTGATCCGTGATTCAAATAAGATTCTCCCTTAAGTTGAAAGATGACAGTTACACAGCAGCACTACTTGCTTCATACCAGCAATGATGCCACTTCTCCATTTGTCTGTGGATAATAATCCTTAGAGGGGCAATGCTGCTTTTGTGCATCTGAAATATAAGTAGATAAATAGCAATACCATTACTCATCGGCTTTGCTAAATCATAAAGTGACTGTACCCATTTTCAGGCCATTTCCCAGCACGCTCCTCACACTCATTCAAAGGGAAGAGAATATCGTATGAGCATACTGTCGCCAGGTTTTCAAAATTGCAATAACAGACAGCCACATTTTAACACAAGCAGGGATAGCAATCAGAACAACTAACAATTTTGTCTACTGATTGTAGTCAACTATGTGAAAAGAATATATTATCCACAACCATAAATTACAAAACACACACATTCTTCCCTTTATGATGACACCACGTGCAAACATATAAGCCTTTCTTGCATCTTATTTTGTTGAAAGGAAAAACTTTCTAACCCTCAACATAAAGGAGATCCTTTATGATACAGGACAACTGCCAATCTTATAGAGGACAAGTTTTCCAGCCTTAAATAAGAAATGTAACAATCATGCATTGCCACTGAAATGTCCTTCAACCCTTTGTTAACAAAAGAGATGTTTTGTTTGGTTTGTTACTTCTTTGTCACAAACAACATAAAAGCAGCTAATGTTTAATATATCATGTTTGGTGACCTGTCCCCCTGCGAAGCCACTAGGCCATCCTTGGTTCAGGTTTGGGCCCTAAAATATAGGTCCTGGGACAGTCCTGAGCCAGCACATTGAAAAGAGAAGTGCTTCCACATTGACTCTAAGATGTTCTTCAGGAAAGAAAACTGCTGATGGAAGTGGTGTCTTAATTCTATTTTTAAAAATACAGAGGATAAAATGACCCCTCTGGGCCACCTAAATTGATATACACCCTATTTTAAAGAGATATAAATGAATCTGACAACAATAAGATAAGGAATGGTTGTTGTTTATTCATTCAGTTGCTTCCAATTCTTCATGACCTCATGGACCACCCCACGACAGAGCTCCCTGTCAGCTGTTGCCACCCCCAGCTCCTTCAAGATCAAACTAGTCACTTCAAGGATACCATCCATCCATCTTGGCCTTGGATGGCTCCTCTTCCTTTTTCCTTCCTTTTTCCTCAGCATGATTATCTTCTCCAAGGAATAGTTTTCCAATAACTATCAAGAATAAGCATCATAGAGTTGGAAAGGGCTTCAGGGTCAGCAAGTCCAATCCAACATGCAGTGCAGTAAATCCAAAGCATTCCCACCCCCATCCCCATTTTTGAATATGTTCAGAAAATGAGACCCCATTATCTCTGTAGGTACTTGCTTCCATCATCAAATAGCTTGAACTGTCAAGAAGTTCCTTCCTATGTTCAATCGAAATCTACCCTCCTGTAACTTCAAACAATTAGACCTGGTCCTACTCTCTGGGGCAGCAAAAAATAAACTTGCACCCTCCTACAAATTTACCCTTAAATACAGTCAATATTTAAAGAGTGCCATCATTCCTCAGACTTCTCTTCTCCATGATGGAAATCCCAATTCCTTCAACCTTCCTCCTTTGTTGCCCTTCTATGAACCTGCTCCATCTTGTATATATGCTTCTTTCCAGCCACAAAATGCAGGCTGTATAATCTGAGCTTCATATCATTCAGGCTTCTCTGAGAAAAAAGAGTGATATTTCATGCTGCATATCAATTACACCATTTTTATTTTAATGAAAACAGTGGTGAAGAAATACAAATGTTTATTTAGGCATGCATGTAAAGGAAGATGTTATTTCTATTATTTTTGTTAATTATCAATCACTGTTACAGTATGAATGTTTTCATTAGCTCTGTTTATATAGTTAAAATCAACATGGCATGTTAATCATGAGATGCAAGTCAAAAGGTCAGGTGCCTACTCTAAGGTTATTTATTTATTATTTATCGTGTCAGAAGCGAACCAAGGGTACAAGTTGTAATGTATTAGAAAGCCAAACAAAGTTTTAAAAACTTGGCATTACACTAAATGTCCTTTGACCAGTAGCTGGCTACTTGGATTTCCTCTGGTGTTGCTATAAGAAGGTCCTCCATTGTGCATGCAGCAGAGCTCAGGCCGTATTGCAGAAGGTGGCCTGTGGTTTGCTCTTCTCCACACTCGCATGGACTCCACTTTGAAGCCCCATTTCTTAAGGCTGGCTCTGCATCTCATGGTGAAAGAGCACAGTCTATTCAGTGCCTTCCAAGTTGCCCAATCTTCTGTGTGCCCAGGAGGGAGTCTCTCATCCGGCGTCAGCCACTGATTGAGGTGCCGGGTTTAAGCCTGCCACTTTTGGGTTCTTGCTTACTGGGGTGTTCCTGCGAGTATCTCTGTAGACCTTAGAAAACTATTTCTTGATTTAAGGCATTGGCCTGCTGGCTGGTATCCAAACAGGGGACGGGCCAGAGATGTCAATGCTTTGGTCCTTTCATTGCTGGCTGCTACTTCCTGGCAGATGTCAGGTGGTACAATGCCGGCTAAGCAGTATATTTTATTCTGTGGTGTTGAGCGTAGACATCCTGTGATAATGACGCATGTCTCATTAAGGACCACATCCACTGTTTTAACGTGGTGAGATGTATTCCACACTGGGCATGTGTATTCAGCAGCAGAGTTCCAAAGCGCAAGAGCAGATGTCTCCACTGTGTCTGGTTGTGATCCCCAGGTTGTGCCAGACAGCTTTCATACAATGTTATTTCTAGCACCCAATTTTTGCTTGATAGTCAAGCAGTGCTTCTTGTAAATCGGAGCAGAGTCCAGGGTAACTCCCAAGTATTTTGGTGTGCTGCAATGCTACAGTGAGATTCCTTCCCAGGTAATCCTCAGAGCTCAAGATGCTTGTCTGTTCTTAAGGTGAAAAGCATATGTCTGCATTTTAGATGGATTAGAGATCAGCTGGTTTTCCTTTTAATAGGCAGTAAGAGCACCTAAAGCTTCGGAGAGCTTCTGTTCAATCACTTCAAAGCTCCCTACTTGGGTGGTGATGACACAATTTTCAGCATAGATAAAACTCTCTGTCCCTTCTTTCGCCATCTACTTCTCTGACCCTGGAATTCAACAAAAAATCTCCTGTTTCATAGCAGATTTCCTAGGAAGTGGGTGAGGTAATAGTCCTTTGGAATATTATAAGTTTTTCTCAGGAGAAGCTGATGATTTACAGTGTCATAAGCTGCTGACAGGTCTATGAAGACAGCTCCTATAATCTGCTGCCTTTCAAACTCATCTTCTACATGCTGAGTCAGGTTCAACACTTGTCATGTGCAGCTTTTGCCTTTCCTGAAGCCAGCTTGCTGTGGAATCATACATGGGTCTATTCTTTTCCATAATACAATGCAAAATAAGTCTCTCCAGAACTCTAAGATGTTTGCCATCTATATTTTTGATGGTGTGATCTAGCAGATGAAAAGAAAGGATAAGAAAGAGATAAAACAAAGAAGTTGCAGCAGGGAGAACAAATGTAGGGACACGTTGCCAGGCTACAGTGTTAAATAAATGCCGAGGAAATATCTGAATATAATAAAAGCAAGTGGTTTCTGCTTACACCATAAGTTGCCATAGAAACATTATCATCCAATAGCCCTTAACCACTGACTGCATTTTATATTCCCTCCTGCTCTTCCTACTTATATGGTATTCTCTTTATAATTTTCTTACTTTCCTCCATTCTTAGTTTATATTTCCAAGGCCACGTGTTTATGTCTCTTCATGAGTGAGGATTATAAATGATACAGATTCACTGTACTTTGTTTAATATGTGTGTCTCCACTTCTTTATCCCAAAAGAGTGATTAACAGATAATAAAAATGAAATAGTCCCTCCCTGTGGGCTAATAATTACGTAAAATGCCTGGCATAAAAGGATAAGGCATTGAGAACAAGCATGACAGCAAGCAAATGTAGGCATTAGATTATTGGTTATAAAGTCCAGCAGGTAGTAAGTGAAGAAGGATTTGAATACAATAGTAGGGCTGCTGTTTGCTTTCCTTCTGTTTGCCACAACATTGGAAAAGGAAGGGGGTCTCTTAGCTGGAGCTCCATTCAAGTGTTTACTATTTTTTTCCCTTTGCCTCTGATGACATCGACAACAGCAATTTGTAATGGGAGAGACAGGTGGACTCTCAGCTAGAGCTGTATTCAGGCTTGATAGAGAGAGTCATTATAGCCAGTTGTGCATAAGCTACATTGAGACATGAACAGATGTGAAAGGGAAAAGATGCTGTTGTAGAGGAACTGGATCAGAGGAGCTGGATGTTAATGGTTTGCTATCATAGACCAACAGAATGGGTCTAAGGCGGGCATGGGCAAACTTGGGTCTTCCAGGTGTTTTGGACTTCAGCTCCCACAATTCCTAACAGCCAGTAGGAATTGTTGGAGTTGAAGTCCCAAACACGTGAAGGGCCCAAGTTTGCCCATGCCTGGTCTAAGGGTTAAAACATGCATTTTTGCAAAGTGTTACATTAAATTTATCTTGAGCTGATTCTTTTAGTCTTATTACAACTTTAATGCATGTTGCCTTCTTTGTTGGAACTGTATTGTTGTGGCCTTAAAATAGTGTTCTGTGTTTGTTGATTTTCTTGTTTTAAGTTATAGAATTTTATTCAAGCATGTATTTTTGTATTCATGATTATTTGTTAGTTGTGCAGACTGTAGGCATTTCCTTGATTATGTTCTTTCCACTAAGCTTTCCAAACCAATTATACCATATAACATTTTAAAACAGGTCATGCTCAATAAAATATCTTGTAAAATGCCTGGTTTGTCTTTACTAATATACAGCATGTCCCAAGTGTAGCATTTGAAATGGTAACTCATTCATCTTGTACTGATTGGGTCATCAGAAAAGCTTTGTAGTTGCAGCATAAGCAAGAACAACATATCCTGTGCAGGCAAGCAATGAATACATAGACGAACATTTGTGTTAGTTAAGCGAATGCTAACAGGAAGAATATCAAATATGCTGCAGAGGGAGCCATAACTTGCCCCACCACTGAACAACACCTTTAGAAGCAAGTTATAGTTTTCCTGGTGTGGGGAAGAGGGGCGTGGGTTCACGTAGATAATAAGCTGGAAAATAATATGGTGGGAAGAATTAGATTCTCCTCAGCTTTTCCATACCACTCCTTTAGGGCTCTGCCAGACATATTAAATCTGCTTTGGAGCAGGTTTAAGTCCTCACACCCTGGGAAAACAAATGGATTTACCATGGGTTGTCCCCATTGCAGCACGGTAACTACCATGCTGGAATTGGGACAACCCAAATCCCCTCCCCTCCAAAAAAAAAAAAGCTTTAAAATAAAATAAAACTTACTGGGCTGCCATTTGGCCTCTCTGGAGTCTTCCTGGTGCCCACTAATGTTGCGCCAGGAAGCAGGGGCCCGAAGAAGCCAACTGGGCTGTGGGGACAGACTATCGAGTAGCCCACAGGGCTCATACTCCATTAAACCTGGGCCTTTCAGGAAGGCCCAGGTCAAATAGAGTGTCTAAATAATTTGTGACAAAGCAGGATTTTCCTGTTTTGTCACAAATTATTCCTCTTTCACCAGAGGCATTGTTTGGCCTCCAGTAAAATCGTGAGAGCTTACGCATTTTGGGCCCTGTCTGGATGAGCCCTTAGAGTCTCCACAGCTTCTTTTACTTCTGAAGAAAGAAAGTGGCCCATTCTGTCTTAGGTAGAATTTGGATTTGGGTGATTTCATTGCCAAGTTTTTAAAGCTGGACTCTGTAAAGTCTGCTGCACCTTATAGTTAAATCTTATCTCTATAATTCTAAGACTATGATAATGACAACTCTGAAGTTGCAAGATGGAAGATGGAAGCACATTTGATGTAAAAGTGGTATTTTCCCATCCTGAATATACAAACATATGTGGTACTACATCGTAGTATAAGGGCTTCTGTTTAAATGTGGGAATGTTTTTGTTCTAGATTATGTTTTATTGATTTTTGGCTAGGAGATACTGTTGGCCATCATACGTCAGGGCAAAGTACAGAGGATTTGGAATCAGTTTCTGGAATTTCATATTCATTAAACCCACATTTCAAAATTCCTTAATTTGGGCTTCACTCACATTATTACATTATATGTATCCACATCAGTATTATTTGAAGTGGAGTAGACCTTTTATTGCTTTAAAAAACACAAAATATCCTTCCATCTAGGATTGATACCAAGCTAATTTTATATCAAGGCCAAATCTTTTACCAGGGTCACACTTCCCTCCATTCATCATTCCTCTCATCTGCAGTCTATATTTCTTCTGCACAGCACATTTAGATAAAATAAGATTAAGTATTTCATGGATATGTGATTTATCATTATCATCTTTTCTGCCTAGCTACACTTCTGGTAGAAGTGGGAAAGCATGCTATTTATTCATGGAAAATATCAAATAGACTAGAAGTTTATTTGCAGCTACTGCTCCCCAGTTTCCTTGTTGTTGTTGTTGATTATTCGTTCAGTCGCTTCCGACTTTTTGTGATCTCATGGACCTCACGCCAGAGATTCCTGTTGGCTGTAACAACCCCCAGCTCCTTCAAGGACAAGCCAGTCACTTCAAGGATACCATTCAACCATCTTGCCCTTGATCAGCCCCTCTTCCTTTTTCCTTCATTTTTCCCCAGCATCATTTCTTGTAGCTGAGTTCAATTTTTCTCTCTTTTTTCCCTCTTGCAAACAATGAAATCATATATTAGGCTACACTACCCGAGAATGTTTTGAATAAGGGCAACGTTTGTTAAGTCAGTCTAATTTTTTGTTCCTGGACAACCATGTTGATCCCTGGAGACCACATGCCAATTCTACAGCTATTAAAGGAACTTCAAGTCTGTCCTTTCCAAAAGGATTAATAGGACTGTGGAACTGCAGAGATATTGGAGATTTTTCTTTCTATTAGCATACCAGATTATACTGCATTGAGACCATTTGCCAGTCTAATCCAGGGCCTTTCTACATTTGCTGTAAAACCTGGAAGTAACTGGGTTAAAAGGGAAATGGCTAAACAACGTTTAGCCAGTGCAGGAGGGATTGGGTTAAGACCTAAAAAGCACATATTTAAAAGGTGTGCTTAAAACCCAATTCAGCCTGAAAAAGTGCACCTTTGCATAACTGCAGTCATGAGAAACACATGCTTTCCTTCTCCCCGCCCCACGTAGACTGCTCCAATGCACGTGATCCAAAGGTCTGAAACAGCTGATCAGGCTGTCACAGGTGGTTCAAGGAAATCACAAATGAAAAGCAATTAGAAGTCTCTGAAACTCTTTATTTTACGCCTTATATTCTTAAACAGAGGTTGAATTAAGAATTGTGGGAAGAAAGGGCTCTGACAGAAGTTTTTTTTTTTTTGTTTAAGTATGCACTGGACCTCATATGCACACATGTGAATCTACTTGTGTTTATATTAATATCTTCACATGTGAGCATATATGGTCCAGTGCACAACAGAGGGATTTTTTAAAAAAAACTTCTACCGGAGTTCCCCATCCACCCTCCATATTGATCCACTACAGAGGAAGGCTGCGAGGATGGCGGGGGACCATATCCCAAGACTGGCAGGTCTGTGTGTGGACCTGCTGTCAGGTCCTGGGATTTTTTTTCTTAGATTTAAAATGCAGATTTTGGCATTGTCTGGAAGCGCCGGCAGTAGTGTTACTTGAACTAGCAGTGGTTTCCCAGGTTTTCAAGCAGAAAACTAGAAACATGCATATAGAAATGCTAGATTGTTCAGGAGATAGTTCCATTAACATATAGGCCTGCAGATGATTTGGCACAGTCAATTAATTAATTTTCAGTAACAGCAACAAACAGTAACAAGTTCTAATCTGTACTATGTTTAGAACACCTGCTAACAAGGAGTGGATTTTAGGGTGCACGTGTGTTTCATAGGGTTACTTAGAAGCAATTTTGCCAGTTCCTTCTTTCAAGGCTCCTTTCTCACCTTTCTTCTTGCGCATTCTTTCTATTCTCTTTCCCTCTGTCTATTCTTTCAAGGCTTCTTTCTCTCCTTCCTTCTTACACCTTCTCTCCATTCTCTCTCTCTCTCTCTCTCTTTTCTTTCTTCTTTCTTCCTTTCCTTCTTGCATCTTCTTTTCATTCTCTTTCTGCTGTGCATTACATTTTCCAATACATCCTTTTTTTTTGTTTCAGGGTCTTGAAAATAGAGATGTACATTAGATTTTATGGCACATTAGATTTGAGTAAATATGATAGTCCAGGAACTGCAAATGTTTCTCCATATTAATTGTGGCCATTTAAAATCCAGCTTGAACGATGAATGCCTTCAAAATACTGACAAGATGGAAGAGTTTGAATTGTGGTATAGAAAATCGAAAAAAGATTACACCTGCAGAAAAACCATCAAATGCACTGGAATGTGAAGAAACATCTTCAGATTTCTACAACATTGTCAGTGTAAACAGTTACAAATGAAAGGTTATTTTCAACTCTTAAACATTTGAAAACATACATAAGAAGCATAATAGAGCACGAAAGACCAGTTAACGGTCATTTTCTTAGGATTGAAACTTGGTTGCTAAAATAGAAATTTGATTTCATTTAGTCTATATAAAATATAGAAAATTTTAAATCCCCCCCTTTTTTTCCTGGCTACTAGTTCGGTGTGTAGGACTGTAACTTTAACGTAATCTCTGGTTTTGATAATATCTTGGGATAGGATTGAAAGCAAACCTGGAGCTGAAGAAGCTTTAATTTTATACTTGGGATCTCTCTGTTGAAACATCATTGCCTCAGATGTCACTTTTCCTACTAGAGGCATGTGTGATTCATTTCCTGATCAAACTTTTTTTCTTATTAGACTGTTCAGTTTCACATAAAGTGTAAATCTGGCATGTGAAAGATTGCACTGCTCTGCTGAGAAAAGAATGATCATAGCTGCCTCTTCTTCATGTTTAATTCAACTGAAGGAACTAACGGGAAAGTTAAGAAGAGTGATTATGCTTTTTAGCAGTTCCTGAATAGATAAGATTTAAGACTGGTTTTTTATTTCACCCTCTTAATACAATCAATATTCATTTCACACATTAATTATGCAAACTGAGGCTCATTTGTCATCCACTAAAAGATTGAGTTCATTTCTAACTGTATGTCTTTCGTGATTAACACATGGACAGAAACTTACTTAAAGGGGTACTAATGTGTGTTGATTTATAACTATTAAGAGTAATTGATAGCTTAGCATATTGAAACAGTTGTTTTGTTTTTGAAATGGATAAAAGTGTGGTGTAGTGGTTTGAATGTTAGGTTAGGACTCTGGAGATCAGGGTTCAAATCCGCATTTGACCATGGAAGTCATACGCTCTCAGCTTCAGAGGAAAGCAAAAGCAAATGCCCTCTGAATAAATATTAAAAAGAAACCCAGTGATAAGGTCACCATAAATTGGAAACAACTTGAAGCCATAAAACAACATGTTAATAAATGCGTTGCATAAGCCATCCCCTTTTTGCATCTAATCCCCTTATCTAAAAGCAGTTTAAGTCTAGGAAATGGTAATGGGGGCACTAACAAATCCCTGTCACAATACTAAGCTTATCAAAATGCTCTTTTTATTGGATTCTGACTTGGTCAGACCTCACCTGAATTACTGTGTCTAATTCTGGATACCACAATCTAAGGATAATATTGACAAGCTGGAACATGCACAGAGAAACGTGGCCAAAATTGTAAAAAGTATATCCTGAAAGCACTGGATTAGGGAGCTTGCAAGAATGGGAAGGTTTAGAGATAACATGATTGTTATGTTCAAATATTTGAAAGGCTGTCATACTGAATATGGAGTAAGATTGTTTTCTGCTGCTCCAGAGAATAAGAAACATAGCAAGAATTCAAACTACAGTAGAAGAGATTTCACCTAAACGTTAGGAAGATCCTTTTGACAGCAAGTGAGTGGATTCTTTGTAGGCTTTTTAACAAATTGGATGGACAACCATCAGGAGTGCTTTGATGGTGTGTTTCTGCATGGCAGAATGGAGCTCAACTGCAAAGCTGTTATAGCCCCTTCTGACGCTATAATTCTATGACTTTATGATTTCCTTGTCATAAATATCCACCAGATTTCACATGTTGGTGAGATATGTAACACGGCCTCTGTTGATTATCCTAGATTATAAACAGGTTTGTATTGTAAGATGCAATGTTTCAGACAGCCTGATCCTATGCCAGGATACCTTTTTGCAAAATTAT
The DNA here is from genome assembly GCF_035594765.1 of Anolis carolinensis. NCBI lineage: Eukaryota > Metazoa > Chordata > Lepidosauria > Squamata > Anolidae > Anolis > Anolis carolinensis. The sequence continues at coordinate 154,964,404 of NC_085845.1, forward strand.
AATGTTCTACCTTTTTTCCCATTGCATTGCATTGCATTGTAGTAGGTTCCTGGAGAGTCCTGGGTCAAACTTGCCATCCCCACCTTCCCTTCTCTAATTGGTCTTCATCATCTCGACGTTTCAAAAGAAAGGAATACCTTTTTGAATTATTATAAAGGAACCGAGATTTTTACAAGTTGAGCCTGAACTAAAGGTTGAATAAAGACAAAGTCCATAGCTTATTAGCAAGTTAAACAACCTCTAAAATACATCCTATCAATTTCAATCTCTCTCCAAAAGCCTAGTTAATGACAAAATATCCAATGTTTTTTAAAGACTGAGAATCTAACTATTAACATATGAGCATTTTATTCTGCACTGCATCTGTCTTGTAGTGATGAATATAGGAACACTACTCAACATAATGCTTATTTTTTATTGTATTAAGTCCTTGACATTTGTTCACAGTTGACAATGTTTTCATGTGAGAGCCTACATAATGCCTATATATATATATATATATATATATATATATATATATACGATTTTTTTTGCATATTAGGATATGAATGGGTAAAATGTCTTCTATTACACTTATGGATAGAATCTTTTACCATGAAATATAGTTGTGATCTATTGCTATAGATATTTCTTCTGGTGCTTTCTGTGAAACCTCATCTTTCAAGAGATAACATTCTACCTATCATAGCCATTTTGTGGGATAGGAAAGTGGAGAAACTAGAGACATATCCATCTATTTCCTTTTAGCTGGATGCACTCCACTAGGCATTTCCAGGGACCTCCAATGGTCATTGTGTGGTCCAGATAGTTAATGTCCTTTCAATGTGTCTAGCTACAGGAAAATACCAGGGCATGTTTCTGCTAATCCACCTAAACTCCCATGGTACTGAAATAGTTGTGGGGAGATGGTCTTTCTTAAAAGGTTGATTTTGGGAGGTTTGATCAGTAGGACATTCTATACTCTGAAACAGCTCCAAAAGTGGGTTACCATAGTGCATGTATTGTATAACTCACTAACAGGATGTAGGTCTATATTTTATGTCTATTAAAATATTTTTATATGATTGTGAATCACTGCCCTAACACATTTTAATAGGCACACAAATATGGTGTAGAGAAGCAACCCAAAAACAAGGTTTAACTATTCTGGTAGGAACCCATAAAAATGTAGGCAAGATGCCTGCAGCAATTTGAATCAATAAAATGATTCCTTAGATAACTGGTTGATGCACTCCACTATCTAACAACTCGATATAAGGAGAACCCCAGCAGAGAATATTAATAGCCTTGAAAAGCCTTCACTTTTTCTGACAAGACAGGTCTGTATTAACATGTCAATGGTTTTAAATAATGGCTGTCTAAAAATGTAGGAATCATAGTAATTAGCCATCTGCTAGTGCTGCCTTTTACGTTGTCATTCCAAGTCGGCAGGCATAGAAATTCCTCAGTATTTGTTGGGTTTTGTTTTTTTTAAACCACACAAAATAACTGCTGGAGCATAATCTACTATATCTGTTTTTCTCTATCAATATTCAAGACAAACTCTGGCATTCTGAATAAAGCTCTAGTAGAATATCTATATATATAATAAAAGTGAATGTTTGTATCGGAGTATGTATCAGCGTTTTGATTGGCCTGACGGAATATGTGCTCGTGTTTTGATTGGCCTGGCGGAATATGGATCAGCTTTCTGATTGGCCGGCCGGAATATGGGCCAGCTCTGATTGGCCGCCACTTTCACAGGCCACTGGGATTGCTGAGGGAAAAACTACTACCAACTGGCTTCGTTCGGCCTACTTATCTCCTCAGAACGATGCTAGCTTTGGGACAGTTAACAGCTTTCAGCCTACACTTTGGTAATAAAAAACACCACTGCCACCACCAGGAAGGCCGGACCTGGACCAAACTTGACACACATCACCCCTACGATCCATGAACCCACTGACAACAGATGGCCCCCTTTGGCCCCCCTGCTGACATGTTTAAGGCCTTCCAGGCTGGCCCCACGCCGCTAGGCCCAAAAGGGGATGCCACCTTGCCTCAGCTTTCAACTTCTTTGTAAGGCCCTACTTTCCTCAAAAGACAGCAGAGAACATTGTTATCTTTTTAATGATATGCTTATGAACACTTCTAGCCCCCAAAGCCCCAATCCAAGCCGCCTTTTATCATTTTGTTAACACGTTTCAGGCCTTGCAGCCTGGCTCCATTGTGCTAGGCCGCAAAAGAGGCGGCCATTTTCCCTGTTCCAAACAGAGCAGCTTTTGCCTGTGTCTTTTGGATACAGCACTCTCCTTCAACAAGGTCAGGCGGCATAGGTTGATCCACTGTGACGGCACTTCCTCATTCCAACGTCATAAATTAGTTAAATTTGCCTCCCCACTTTATAAGTGGTACCTTATTTCCTACTTGATAGATGCAACTATCTTTCGGGTTGCTAGGTCCTTTGGCTCTGGGAGTTATAGTTCACCCTTATATAGACAGCACTGAACCCAGCCAACTTCGGATCTGGACCAAACTTGGCACACTGCCTCATCATGTCCAACTGAGCATACAGGCAGGGTTTCGGGGTGATTCTCCTTTGGCTCTGGGAGTTGTAGTTCACCCTTATATAGACAGCACTGAACCCAGCCAAATTCGGATCTGGACCAAACTTGGCACACTGCCTCATCATGTCCAACTGAGCATACAGGCAGGGTTTCGGGGTGATTCTCCTTTGGCTCTGGGAGTTGTAGTTCACCCTTATATAGACAGCACTGAACCCAGCCAACTTCGGATCTGGACCAAACTTGGCACACTGCCTCATCATGTCCAACTGAGCATACAGGCAGGGTTTCGGGGTGATTCTCCTTTGGCTCTGGGAGTTGTAGTTCACCCTTATATAGACAGCACTGAACCCAGCCAAATTCGGATCTGGACCAAACTTGGCACACTGCCTCATCATGTCCAACTGAGCATACAGGCAGGGTTTCGGGGTGATTCTCCTTTGGCTCTGGGAGTTGTAGTTCACCCTTATATAGACAGCACTGAACCCAGCCAACTTCGGATCTGGACCAAACTTGGCACACTGCCTCATCATGTCCAACTGAGCATACAGGCAGGGTTTCGGGGTGATTCTCCTTTGGCTCTGGGAGTTGTAGTTCACCCTTATATAGACAGCACTGAACCCAGCCAAATTCGGATCTGGACCAAACTTGGCACACTGCCTCATCATGTCCAACTGAGCATACAGGCAGGGTTTCGGGGTGATTCTCCTTTGGCTCTGGGAGTTGTAGTTCACCCTTATACAGACAGCACTGAACCCAGCTGATGACGGATCTGGACCAAACTTAAGTGATATTTCCTCACATCCCCAAACAACTCAATGCCGTCTACTAATAACCCGGGCACCGCCGGGACCCCAAGCTAGTAGTGTTATAAAGTACAGGCAGTACCCAAGTTATGAACAAGTTAGGTTTTGTAGTTTTTTCTTAAATTGAATGTGTATGTAAGTTGGGATGGGTTCATTTTTAAGTGTAACTCCAGCCAAAGATAGATAGACAGGCAGACACACACACACACACACACACATTACCCAAGTTATAAACATTTGACTCACAAATGACTGAACAGTGGCACAGAACAGCAAGACAAACAGCACAGGGGTGTTAATCTTTCCCTATATTATGCAAAGTTAATACATGTTTGGCTGGAGTTACACTTAAAATGCACCTGTTCAACTAAAAAACAAATTCAACAAGAACAAACCTACAGAACTTATCTTGTTTGAAACTTAGGAATTGTCTGTATATTAGCTTTGCTTAGCATAGAAAAGGGTTAACACCTCTGTGGTGTTCCTTTTGCTGTCTGTACCCCTGTTCAGAAGATTTCACTTCATTTTCTGTCTTTGTGATAATTTGATTTTGAAAACTTTGTCTTGTCGTGGAAACAAGGTGTTAAAGCTTCAGTTGAGACATCTTTTCCCTATGATAACTCTTTCAGGAGTAAATTTCCTTTCCTAGTGGTAGATTTTTCTCAGCCCCATTCTTAACTATGAGTAATTTGTAAGTCGGATGTTTGTAACTAGGGGACTGCCAGTTTTCCTAAACTTCTGATTTGATAATTACCATTTATCATTGGGTTACAGGTTGGAGGAATCTTCTTCATCCCGAAGGCTAAATTCTGGGGAGAGAGGCATTAATTCAATGAGGAGATAGAGTTGGAAATGTTAGATCTAAAAATTAATGTCTTAGCTCACAGATTATTGAAAAGCAAATCATCAATTTGTGGTTAATGTTGGAAAGGCATTTCTGTGGAATTTACAAAGAATGGCATGTTTGGTTGTCATGGGTACTGTTTATGTATTTTCTTAGCGGCAGGCCTAATAAAAAGTAAATCTATCTAATGTACGATCCATTAAAATGGTTCAAAGGTTCAAAACTAGGAGGCTCTGCAGCTTTGTTTCTAAAATGTTTCTAAAGTTTTGGTGGTTAAAATTTTGGAACTCTAACAAGACTAATGAAATTTCATTACTATTTCATGAATGGCAATTGCGTAGGCCCATTAATGCAATAATGACCTTTGGGGAAATTTCAGAAGATCTTATCTCCCTCATTTTTAAAGCTATTAGGGTGAAACTTGCTACAATGGTAGAACACATTTACCATGATTAGTACACCAAATTACAGAACATTTCATTTTTGGGGGAATTTCAAAATGTTTATAAAAAATATATAAAGAAAATCTGTTCCTGGTTTGAAAGTTTTATTTCCTGTTTCATTGTGTGGTCTTTACTTTGAAAGTAGTTGTTCTATCCCAGAAACTTTGTTTTTGTGGCAAAAGCTAAATGTGCTATAGGGCAATGTCCCTTGTGCAAAGAAAAAGTTTTTTCAGTGTAATAAACTTTCACCATGTTTTTTTTATGACAGAGACAATTAGGAACTGCCACTTATAACCCAGGAACAGAAATCTATCAGATGCCATCAAGGGACATCTAGACTGACCCTTTTCTTCTGGGCAGAAAAGCACCATCCAAACTCTCCAGACAAACACGGAAGGACTATATGGCAACTACTGTAATTACCTTTTCATATCTGGTTTATGGTAGCCACAAGCCAGAAACGAGTTGAAAACATACAACAACAAAAAGACAGCAGGGAATGCTAGTCTAACTACTTGTGGGAGCAACCACTGTGTCCTCATCAGAAAAACCTGTGATACTAATGGACTGGAAGAATGGACACTCATGGGGATTTGGTTAATCAGTTAAAAATCATAAGTAAACCAGGTTTTTAAAAAAATCTGAAAATTTTTGGGCTGGGGGGGCAGTTGAACCCCTAACACCCCCCCCCCCCCCAGCTTGGCTACAGCCCTGATATCCACTATTTATGATAGCACAAATGGTGGGGAATGGCAGCTTCATGCGATAAAGTCCTCACTTCAGTTGATTAATTTCCTAGAATTCAAGATCATTTGATTAGACAGTGAAGCTCCCATTGCCCTGAAGACAGATAGGGGAGACTGTGTGCCAAAGCAGATCTTCATGGCTATAGACATTGTGAAATGAATCTTTCTGTTTACAAGTGCACACACTACTGTGTTATGAGAAGCTTTAATTCTTTCATTCCAGTGATTGGTGGAGGATAAAGATCTCTTTTCTTTAGAAAGGATGTAAGAACAACATGAGCAGCATTTCATGCATCCACCACGTAAAGGCTCCATATATCTTGTCGACTACTCCTTATCCACTGAGATCCTTTGGGGATATTTCTCCTCATTATTCCTTACATTGGATTGTACCAGATTATCAGTAAACACACATCCTTAGCCTGTTTTCCTGGCCATAGCCCAGAATTTCAATAAAGAATCCCTATCAGATACTGGAGGTGGATATATAAATAAAGTTACAGTTTCTGTGGTTCACAGTTGGAGAATACAAATTCTCATCAGTGGATAAAGCTTTTTAATGCAAAGCCATAAAATTGTCCGAGTGTGATCAGATAATTTAAATGCCAGAAATGAAGAGTGTTTCATGATTATATATCAAAAATTTAATTAAAGAAATCCTGTTGGCATGTATGTTAATTCAATAATCTACAGATGAAGTTATTGTAAAATGGTTTCCGTAAACAGATACAGATCTTACATCTGGTTTTTCCAATGAATTTAAAATAGATCATCTATTGTGAAGGACCATTTGTTTTTGTCACTGGCAAGATATAGCATACTACCTCTTGCCTCTGCTTGCTTTATCTTGCTTCCTCAGACTGCAAAGAGTATTTCAAATGATGTAAAGAAGTAGCCCTTCGCTTGGCATCTATTATATCATCCTCTTTGTAAATAGATCTGCAGCTTTAACAGATACCTGCATAATCAAAAAATAACTGTTAAGGATACCAATACACATTATAGCAAATACCCTGATTTAATGTTAAACCGTCAAGAGATGTCCTTTCCTTTATCATTTCTTTTGAGGTTGATTCTTAAGATAAACTGCATGGTGTACAATTTCAATTCTCTTCTTAAGAGGTATTTGTTAACAATCCGCAGTTCTTGCACAATATTTACCCGTTTTCCCTTCTCCTTAGAATGATGGGTCTAAAAGAGAGTTGGCAGTTTTGCCGGTCAAATTTAAGTATAAGAACTGGTACAGGAGAAGCAGTTGGAAATATTTTAACTTTGAAACAGATTGTCCAGAATCCTTTTGCCAACATGGACAGTGAAGCTCAGTCAGTTTTTTTGCTATGCTAGAGGTCCAAAGTTTAATACTTTCATACAGTCTCTGGCCGCTGTGTTGGCCTGGATGAGGGCAAACAAGCTGAAACTTAATCCTGACAAGACAGAGGTCCTCCAGGTCAGTCGTATGTCTGATCGGGGTATTGGGTGGCAACCTGTGCTTGACGGGGTCGCACTCCCCCTGAAGGCGCAGGTCTGCAGCTTGGGGGTCCTCCTGGACTCGGCGCTGACACTTGAAGCTCAGGTATCGGCCGTGTCTGGGAGGGCAATTAAAACTTGTGTCTGGGAGGGCCGTGTCTGGGAGGGCCGTGTCTGGGAGGGCAATTAAAACTTGTGCGCCAGCTGCGACCATACCTCGAGAAGTCAGATCTGGCCATGGTGGTCCATGCCTTAGTTACCTCTAGATTGGACTACTGCAATGCACTCTACTTGGGGCTGCCTTTGAAGACGGCCCGGAAATTACAACTAGTACAACGCTCGGCAGCCAGGTTTCTAACTGGAGCAAATTACAGGGCGCGTTCAACACCACTGTTTAAGGAGCTCCACTGGCTGCTGTTTATTTTCCGGGCCCAATTCAAAGTGCAGGCTATCACCTACAAAGCCCTAAACGGTTTGGGACCCACCTACCTTTGAGACCGCATTTTCCCCTACGAACCTGCACGACCTCTTCGCTCGTCGGGGAAGGCCCTCCTCTCGCTCCCACCACCTTCACAATCTCGGCTGGTGGGGACGAGAGAGAGGGCCTTCTCCATCGTGGCCCCCCGGCTCTGGAACTCACTCCCCGGGGAGATTAGGCAGGCCCCTACCCTCCTCTCCTTTCGGACGAGCCTGAAGACTTGGCTTTTCCGGGAGGCTTTTGGTGACTGATCTCTGTATCATTGACCGGTTGTCCATTACAGTGAATGCCTTCCCCAGCATTATAATGGCACTTTATAGCCATTACAGCTGAGTAACCTCCTTCCCTTGATGATATGATTTATTTGTACTCTTAGCACTTTGGCCTAGATTCTTTGAACCTAATCCATGATTTTAACATTATATCTTGTATGTGGTTTTTATGACTTGTTTTTATGGTTTGATTATTGTCTTGTTTTTATTGTTCTGTTCAGGCTTGGCCCCATGTAAGCCGCCCCGAGTCCCTTCGGGGAGATGGGGCGCAGTATAAGAATAAAATTATTATTATATTATTATTATTATTACACCCATTTGAAAGCCCACACTTGCTATGTTTGCACATTATATTTTCCTTGTATATTTTCCTTGCACATCTGAGCAAAATTGTACACAATTTTGCTCACATTCCTTAAAATGGTGGTAGAAGAAGATAGTGCCTGGCTGGTTGCCTGATTTAGAAACTGAGGCAAACAGATTGAGACAGTATCTAGTATAATTGACACCTGATGTGAATTCAACAGACACACAAGAAAGAATGCCAGAAAAAGAATGGCATTGTTCTGAAAATTGTTATTGAATTTTGTATATATAATCATGTCTGTAAAAAATAAATCATAAATAAGATAAATAAATCATTTAAATGTCATCCATTTTTAAATTAATTAATACTTTTAAATTATATTTATGCAGCTATTCCAGGGGGCATATCTACCATATATTTGCAGTACCATCCCTAGTGCCTCTTCCTTTTCAGAATGCAGCTTAGATATATGATATTTCTCACTTTATATGTGGCTTTGTTTTAAATTTCTGAGCATCACTTTGGTTGCATGGGAGATCAATGACATGCAATCAAATTAGTCCAGTAGTGATTTTTTAATACCTATATTATTATATCTGTACAGAATGAAACACGAAAGGTGTTTATGCTTCATATATAAATAACCTATCTCAGCCACCCATATGGACAAATTTGGATTTTGGAGTATTTTGTATTTCAGAATTGCAAATAAAGGATGCACTGCCTATACCTGTATTCCCACATCAAACAGTCAGACAGCTAGTGGAAATTATAATTGGTTTTTAAACAACTGATTTTAAAGTGGAGATAATTGTTTTTAGTGTGTGTATATATATATAGAGGGGGGGGGGGAGTTTGTTTTATGTTCCAGCATTGAATGTTTGCCGTATATATGTTGTGGTCTGCCCTGAGTCCCCTTCGAGGTGAGAAGGGCAGAATATAAATGTTTTAAATAAATAAATGACTATTTCAACATGGCGGTTTCAAGTTTGACTATTATAAAATCAAAATTTTCATCACATTGCTTAACTTCCTTCTGAAGAAAGTCATGATGAAGAATCCTTTGGAACTATTTGATGTGACTTTCTTTTCTATAGTATATTTATTATGGCAGACCTCTTGAGATGTGACCATTACGTTTGTGTTTAGAAAATGTATTATGTGTGGTTGTCAAGGAAAGGAAGGGAAGGGAAGGGGGGGAGAACAAGGAAAGGAAAAATATTTAAAGAAAAAGAAATAGCTAATGCTATTTGAACAAGCTGGAATGTTACAAAATTAGAAGTAAGTGATCCCTGAAAAGATTAAGTATCTTGGAATAATGTTGATAAAACATTTGATCATGATTTTAAACATCTTAGAATTTATGCAATTTGGGTTTTTATAGTTATCCATACTGGTGTATGTAAAACAGTCAAAAAGTTCAAACCGCAAGATAAAATTTTATTGTCTGTTCCCATTCTTATGGGGTAATTTTTTATTAATGTAATAACGTGATGTGTTTAGACATATTCTGAAATTCTCTTGATCATGAGGATATATTCCCTGCCTCGCAAGGAGTTTCATTAAAAAAATACATTAAGATTTCTGCATATGATATGAAGGGGGAGAAGTAGCTGGTGGATTTTGCTTTGAAAATGTTTTGAATTCGAGTGAATGGTAAAGTATGCTATACTTATTTTGCACAAGTTGACATCTGAATACAGATCTAGATAAGTTTCATTATTTTTTGATGTATATTTTCTGATTGTATATCAGATTGTTTGTGTTAAATAATTAATAAAATAGTTTCAAAAAATAATTGATAATGTCAAATAAAAAGTGTGAATCTTTAAGCAACCACAAGATTCTTTTTCCATTTTTCCTACAGAAGAGAACTACAAGTAAACCCCTAAAAAGTCTCCCCCCCCCATTCTGTAATGATAAATACACACAGGGTTCAACACAAATAATTGTCCAGTGTGGCACATCTATTTCTCCATTAACACAATGCTCACAAATTTTATTTCCACTTATTAAAATAAATTCCTCCATTCCTACCTCATAGCTGTTTTCCTCCTGCTATGGAATTTCTTGTTGCAAGGAAAGGGATGGTATCCCAATCAATGCAAGTGACTCACACGTACTCTAAATCCAATTTAGCCCAAACTAATCAATGGGATTTACATAAGTGTCCAATTCTCCTGCAGTGATTGAATAGAGCTAGTGTGGATTCTGTGCTACATGGGAGTAACAATAGGGTTTAGGCCTATGAGTGTTCTGTGACTCCTTTTTGTTGCCTTGGATACTTCCTCTAAAGAGCACTTATATGGCTGACCCTGTGTCTTGTAATAATTTTCTGAAATGATTGTTGTTGTTGTTGATTTAAATACCACCCAGTGTATACTTTCACTTATGAAATCCTTGGTAGTTTTCCACTGTCGCTTTGATGTGAATTCATGAATTGTACTACATTAAAAGAGATGTTCTTGTTTGTGTTATACTTTTATCTGTCAGTTAATTGGAGAAATTGCTGTCCTTCGCCTTGCTTTCTGTTCAAGATTGTAACATCCATGACCTTTTTCAAGCATTCTTTAAAGCTAGTTATTCTACAGACTTCTCAAGTTTTAGAATGACCCTTCTGCAGCTAATGGTGTGCCATCAGCTTTGACACTGCAGCATTGGTTCACTGGCTTTGACGCAACTGACCACACACATCTTGTATAGTGTTGCCTATATTTGTTGCCTTGAGAATAACGGTCTTGAATTTTTATTTGTAGTTCCCTTATAATCTTTTCAAAGTGCATGCCGCAAGAATAAATTCTGTGCTTCAGCATTCTCTAGGATAAATTCACTGTGGCTTTTTTCCAATAAAGACAAAGCCACAATGGTTGCAGAACAAAAACCTGCCTTAGAAGCATTGTGTTTATAAAAGGAAATGATAACCTCTGAAAAGCAGGAAAAAGCTAAAAATCTAATCATGCCTATCTTACAGATGTTGTCCCAAAATAACATCTATCATCATCATCAAAATTACTTTGGGAAGTTATGAATGTACAACCACCATGATTATGGTCTTATGTAGTGAATTCCATCCCAGTCCTCCCAGTCAGCAGCACCTGGGATCAGTTCCCGTCAATTGGGAAGCAGTTAACTGACTTTCCCAACATCTCCAGGAAGTCATTTCTGGCATGACAAACAGAATGAGGGCCCCTGTTGCAGTGCCCACTTTTGCCAGAGATCACTTGTACAAGGTGGAATAAAATTGTGATTAGCAACACTTTTTATTTATTTGTATTTAATTAATATATATCTTGTCTTTCTCCCTGCATGAGATTCAAGTTGGCATTGCTTGGCCCAACAGCTCTCAGGACTACGTTAATCACAATAATTCCATCAAAGAGCTGTAATTTGTAGTTGAGAAAGTGGTTAAGTTCAAATGAACTTTAGGCAGTTATACAAGACACAATAATCCAGTTTGAAGTGGATTAAAACGAACCAGTTTTTGCTGTGCGACATCTACATAAATCCCCTAGGAAACGGTTGGAGGCTGGGATGGTGGTCACAATATCTGCTGATTGTGAATCAAATTGAACCCAGGAACCATAGTAAACTTGGCTAGATTTGGGGGGTGGGGAGTATTTAATCAATCTGCTGGCATGTGTTGATGTCCATTTGAGATCAGCCCAGTTCTGCCCATTTGAGATCAGCCAACGCTGCAGTGCGTTATCTGACTTACATATATATATATATATATATATACTAGCTGTGCCCGGCCACGCGTTGCTGTGGCGAAGTCTGGTGGTATGGGAAATAAAGTATTGAGGAATTGGTGGTAGTTAAGGTCAAGGGTAAAGGTTTTCCCCTGACATTAAGTCCAGTCGTGTCTGACTCTGGAGGTTGGTGCTCATCTCCATTTCTAAGCCGAAGAGCCGGCGTTGTCTGTAGACTCCTCCAAGGTCATGTGGGATGACTACATGGAGCGGCGTTACCTTCCCACCAGAGCAGTACCTATTGATGCACTCACATTTGCATGTTTTCGAACTTCTGGGTTGGCAGAAGCTGGGGCTAACAGTGGGGGCTCTCTCCGCTCCCCCAATTCAAACCTGTGGCCTTTCGGTCCAGAAGTTCAGCAGCTCAGCGCTTTAACACGCTGCGCCATCAGGGGATATTATTTCCTAAAGGTTGTGAATATACAATATTTCTGATTGGTTTTTTTTTGTTTGTTGGAGGCAAGTATGAATGCTGCAATTAGGAAAAATGATTAGGATGTAATGGCCTTGCAGCTTTAAAGCCTGGCTGTTTCCTCCCTGAGTGAATTTTTTGTTGGGAGGTGTTAGCTGGCCCTGATTGTTTCCTGTCTGGAATTCCCTTGTTTTCAGAGTGGTGTTGTTTGCAATATTTTATGTGCTTCTACTGTCTGTGGCCCTGAGAAAACAGGATTTGCCAGACTTTGATGATGGGAATACTTTGTTGGGAGGTGTTAGCTGGCCCCGATTGTTTCCTGTGTGGAATTCCCCTGTTTATTTACTGTCCTGGTTTTAGAGATTATATTGTTCTGCATTATTCTATCCCAGTAATTATTTCATATTAAAGAAGAATCTCACTTATCCAACATTCGTTTATACAATGTTCTGGATTATCCAACGCAGTCTGCCTTTTCATAATCAATGTTTTTGTAGTCAGTGTTTTAAATTCATTGTGATATTTTAGTGGTAAATTTGTAAATACAGTACAGTAGAGTCTCATTTATCCAACATAAACGGGCCGGCAGAACGTTGGATAAGCAAATATGTTGGATAATGAGGAATTAAGGATAACCCTATTAAACATCAAATTAAGTTATGATTTTACAAATTAAGCACCAAAACATCATGTTAGACAACAAATTTGTCAGAAAAAGTAGTTCAGTACACAGTAATGCTATATAGTAATTACTGTATTTATGAATTTAGCACCAAAATATCACGATATATTGAAAGCATTGACTACAAAAATGCGTTGGATAAGCGAGTGTTGGATAAGTGAGACTCTACTGTAAATACTACATAGCATTACTGCGCATGGAACTACTTTTTCTGTCAAATTTGTTGTATAATATGATGTTTTGGTGCTTAATTTGTATAACGATTACCTAATTGGATGTTTAATTGGCTTTTCCTGAATCCCTTCTTATTATCCAACATATTCACTTATCCTGCTGGCCTGTTTACGTTGGATAAGTGAGACTCTACTGTATATTGATAATCTTAAATTATCTGCTTAGAACTGGATTATTTGAGGCCCCTTCTTCACAGCTGTATAAAATGCACACTGAAGTGGATTATATGGTAGTGTGGAGTCAAGATAATCCAGTGCAAAGCAGATAATATAAGATTATAAATGGGTTATATAGCTGTGTGGAAGGGCCTTGAGTCTACACTGCCATATAATCCAGTGCAAATTAGATAATCTGTGGAAGAAGTCTAAGTGAGGCCTAAATCTGCCTGTCCCCTAACTGAAACCTGGCTGTCCCTTGGTTGCTAGGCAACCAAGTGGGCAGAGATTAGCCCTCTAAACTGGCAGCAATTGGATAAAAAAAATTATTTCTCTCCCTCTAATTAGGACTTTATTTTTCTTTTCTTTTTGTTGTATCAACCTTGAGGCGTGGATGATGGGCTGTGTTGTCAAATTTTGAGGTTGGGGGGCCTGTACTTTTGTTGTTTTGTGAATTGCCGTGATGCCATCACTCTTTTATATATATAGATATATACAGTAGAGTCTCGCTTATCCAACGTAAACGGGCCGGCAGAATGTTGGGATAAGCGAATATGTTGGATAATAAGGAGAGATTAAGAAAATGCCTATTAAACATCAAAATAGGTTATGCTTTTACAAATTAAGCACCAAAACATCATGTTAGACAACAAATTTGACAGAAAAAGTAGTTCATTACACATTAATGCTATGTAGTAATTACTGTATTTACGAATTTAGCACCAAAATATCACAATGAATTGAAAACATTGACTACAAAAATGTGTTGGATAATCCAGAAAGTTGGATAAGTGAGTGTTGGATAAGTGAGACTCTACTGTATATGTGTGTGTGTGTGTGTGTGTGTGTGTGTGTGTGTGTGTGTATATATATATATATATATATATATATATATATATATATATAACAGTATTTATATTCTGCCCTTCTCACCCCAAAGGGGACTCAGGGCGGATCACATTACACATATAGGCAAACATTCAATGCCTTAGCATAGAACAAAGACAGAGACAAACGCAGGCTCCGAGCTGGCCTCGAACTCATGACCTCTTGGTCAGAGTGATTTGTTACAGCTGGCTGCAGCTGGCTGCTCACCAGCCTATGCAAAAATTCCATATTTTCTAGTGATTTTTTTAGCACACTGTTTCAGACTTGATGCATGGGGGTACATTTTGTGGACACCCTGCCCTCAAGCCAGCTTTGAACTGAATTATAGTATTTGTGTAGAACCACCCTTCCAAGCCCAGGAAACCATAACACAGAAACAAGCTGTGCTTTGGAGCTCACAAAACTGTTGTAAGGAAATGAGCTCTGTTTTAATAGTTGCAAAACTGCTAGAGCTTACACACACAATTTTGGTGTGAAAAGAATTGTAACTGGATTTACTTTTGGGTACAAATTACACAGTTTTGTCATGCCTCAGGATATTGACCTTGCTATAACTATCCTTCTGCAATAGCTGCTACATAGCAAGAGGTTACGACGCAGGAATGATTCAATCTTGCTCTCATTTAATTGGACTGTGTATGTATGCTTGACCTGATAACCTGATAGTCTTACAAGAAAATCTGGGGTCTCTTGTATTTCTTGTCTCATTTGTTTTTCTCCTTCCTTCTGTAGTCAGGGGGTATACAGCCTTTCACAGCCATTGTATATATTTCATGACAGACATCCCCACTCCTTCCATCAAACAAAAAGCTTTGATCTCAATAAATGCCTTGAAGGGACCACAAGAATGTTATAGCTGTTGTTATTATTAATAATAAATAACAAACTTGGTGTATCAACGAAAATGACCAGCATTTTCAAGTTAGCCATCTGGATCTGTACTGAAGTACCACTTAGTGAAAAAAATGTATTAATGCTATTACTAGTTTGGTGCTTTTTCAACAACAAATGAATATAGCTGTTTTTCTGAACAGTTTTTATTTGGATGAGTAATTGACCACTTGCGGTTTGAACAATAAGCACTGGGGTACTTCTGGGTAAAGCCCAAGTGAAACCTTGTTAATGTCATTCCAGGGAAGCAATACACAGTCCAAAATCCCCATAAGATGGAAATGAACATTATTAAATAGGAATAACTGACCCTTCTGGCAATTTGCTTATTGCCTGCCAGTAATTTGCCAGCAACATCAATGTCTAAGTACACTATTTACTTCCACAATGAATTGTGGCTCTGTCAACTATATTGGTTGAGAAGACATTTATAGACTTGGCTGCCTTGTGAAACAGGCTTTTTACTGCAATTTGCCACTGAAAGCAATCCCTTATAATATTTTAGCTGGAGTTACATGGCTTTTTCTCCCATGATTTATAGAATAAAACTAATTTTCCAGGAAACTATCCATGCAAGGCTGGTGCACTATATTGCTGGGTAAGTTATTTCTTTTAAAAATGCCCTATTGAATTTTCAATTGAATGTTTATTAGAGCTACAAAGAGGAGAAGATATAATTATGAGTAGAAGGAAAATAAGGATGAAATACACATAATTCTGTCAGAGTTTTATATTATTTGGGTCATTTCTTAAGTGAAAATGAATAAGTGTTTGCAGGAATCATGTCCCATCTGTGTTTGACCAGCAGTAATTAAGACACCTGCTGTAGATTGAGGGCTATTAATAGAGTCTGAGTAAGTCTTGTGTTAGTGTTGTAGTAGTGTTGTTAGTGGTGGTGTTGTGTTGGTGTTGTTGGAGAGAGGAGTGAAGGTGAATATGAAGATGCTGTGATGGTGGCAAAGATG
Source organism: Anolis carolinensis (assembly GCF_035594765.1). Taxonomy (NCBI): domain Eukaryota; kingdom Metazoa; phylum Chordata; class Lepidosauria; order Squamata; family Anolidae; genus Anolis; species Anolis carolinensis. The sequence continues at coordinate 154,980,286 of NC_085845.1, forward strand.
GTATTGCTGCTGAAGAGCTACTGAAGTGGAACCGTAGAGAGGTTTGAAGACGGAGAGTCCAGAAACCACAGAGGTTAAAGCTTCAAGATAAGAAAGTTTTGTGTTTGCTGCTGATAAAAGCAAAGGACTGTGTTTTGTATGTTTTGTTTATATAAATCTTTCTTTACCAAAGGACAGTTTGTTTTGGGGTTTTTCTCCTTGGACGAGGGTGCAACTTCCGCAGAAGGGGTTGAGAGTTTGGAACCCAATTTGCTAGCTGCAACAAATTCATATGGTGTGATAATGAGCTACTTTTTATAGCATGCAGGATCTAACCTTGCTCACCCTCAAATTATACTCCTGTGATTTGGAGTTAAGGGCCAAGTTGCAGGACCATAATGTATATGACATGAGGATATAGATGGTTACCATTATTTTTCTAATGCAAAATTAATATGCAGCAACGAGCCACTGGTGAACTATTAACATGTCACAACAATGCTGTCATTCGTTCTTAACATGACACCTGAAATAATCCCTTTTTTGCCCAGAAACAACTATAAGAATACACTGCCCTGCTGGCATGAAAGAAAAGCAAAGAAAAGTTAGACACTGTGCTACTGGATCTGTAGCCATGGATGGTAACCAGTGGATCTGTGGCAACAGAGTTAGGCACAGCCCACTTTTAAGTAACATGGAAGTCATTCAGCTTCTGTATTTTCTTCCCAACAGATGTTCAGCAACTTGAGAACTTCAATTCGACCTGGAGCAGTTGTCCATAAACCCAAGAGCAGATTCATCATCCATGTGGCAATGGAGCCATGATGAAATACATTAAACACTTAATTGGGTTATTTAATTGGGTCTGGGGGCAATATTTTTAACATTATATTTGTTGGTTTTAGTTAGATTTTTCTCAGTTCATAATATGTTGTAGGCTGTCTTGGATTTCATACCGGGAGAAGGACAAAACGTTTAATTAATGTTTCAGAATTATGTGCATGATATGTAATCATATCCTGAATGATGTGCAGTGAGAGGTGGTGGTGTCATCATTTATAATTACCTGTTTTCGAATACAAAGTAGCCTTGCTTCTAATGCTTATAAAATGAATACTATTTCTGCCAGAAATTCTCCGCCTACTTTGAATGAAAAATTAGATTATTTTCAACATTTAGACAACATTTTCACAAAACTAGCTTCCTTGTGAGCCAAAAGTTTGTTTTTATTGCTAAACCTTTGCTCTATGGTTAAAAAGTGAGCACGATTAAGAAGGTGACAACCTTGCAATATTGGAATAGTAAAAACTTGATTGTTCCCATTCTGTTTAGAACTGTTACCTGTTGGTAAATGTGTGAGCAACTAATGGATCTTTCCAGTGGAGTAACCGAATTGACAAAGCAAAAGCTGAACAACCAGTCTGCTGAACACAGGCATGAACACACACGCATACACACTCACAAAATATAGTTGAGAAAACAAGTAAGCTTGACTTTCTTTGGAAAACATGTTCAGGTAGTTTTACTTGCAAACTACTTGTGAAAAACCAAACATTTGTCTAATGGAAGAGGGGGGAGAAGAAAAATATGGCTTTGGGTAATGCAAGAAAAGAGTGTAGTAAGAACCAACAAACAGGAAGTCTGCAAACTTGCAAATTAGCAATTTGTGTGTGTGTGTGTGTGTGTCAGGAGCAACCGGAGTTGCTTCTGGAGTGAGAGAATTGGCTGTCTGCAAGGACCTTGCCCAGGGGACGTTGCCCAGGGGACGTCCGGATGTTTTGATGTTTTTACCAACTAGCAATTAATGAGTGTACACTACCTGCTATAGATATGGGTCTTGTTCCTCAATAGCAGCATGGACATTTTCAATCTCCATAGCAGAAGTTTGAAAATTGCTTGTGTTATATACCTTTACTATTTCTTTTAACTCTGCTGTGACACCATGTGAGTCTTTGATTTTGACTTTATATTTTTAAGAAGCTTACATAAACAAACAAACTTTACCACGTTGAAATGTTTGGCTGCCATACTGAGATCAGTCTAAGCAAACAGTGGTAGGAGGCCTCATTGTAGATGTGCCAGCATTACAAGCTGGGAGAAAAGAGGCCTGATTTCACAAAACAGTCACTGAGTTGATGCATGAAAGCCAATATTATTCTGACTCAAGCTGAGACAAACAATCCCATCACTCATAATATGTATAAATTGATGCAGTTGTCAGAATCCTTCCTTTATCTTCCATTATGCTGTACTTTGATGCATCTCTCTGCCTGTGTTTTATCTCTCACATGTCTGAGAAGCAGCTACACCCGAATTGTTTATCTTCTGAGTTGGGTGAAGTGCAGTTAGGAAATATCATTTTTACTGACCTTTGGTGGGGACACTCTTTTCTTTCCAGCATCAACAGTCATTACAACTGTACTTCCTAAAATTGACTAAGGACCTCATCATATTTACCTTTTTTAGTGACCTAGGTTGTCCTAGGGCCAGTCCAGCGATGGATGGGCACACTGGCCATCACACAATATTGCTGGACTTCTTGTTGAAGCCCCGCCCCCCAACCAGAGCGGAAGCATCATAGGGCACTTCCCACTTAACACAGTGTTGTGGTGGCTCTGTGTTGTGGTGGCAGCTTCAGCCACATTACTTCCATGTGAGAGGGAAGTGTCGCTGCTTGGAAGCAGTGCACGGGGCAATAGAATCATCCTGCATCCCTACCATTTTGCCACTGAGGCTGGTGAAATTGCACCGGGGGGGCGGGGAGGGTCAGGATCTGATCCCAGATTATCTGCTTTGAACTGGATTATATGAGCCTACACAGCCAGAAAGTCTAGGATAAACAAATGATCTGGGATCAGATCCTGGGATATAAGGCAGTGTATGCCAGCTTAAGACGCAGTCTGTCTTTCCTTTTTAAAAACATGTTACTGCTTCAAGGGCAGAATGAGTTAATAGGAGAGGTGACAGAATAACTCCCTAAAGCCTAATTTGAAGTGTTGCTTGGCCTGCAGAGCCAATATGACCAGTTACCCACTTCACCACTTTTCCTCTCCTCTGCTGCCTCATGGGGCTGCCCCCAAATGACTTCCAGGGGTTTCCAAGCCTGCTAGAAGCATATTTTGAGGTGCTTTGGGAGCATGCATGAAAGAGAAACCACTCTTCCCGTTCTAACTCTGTTGTTTGATAGCCGATAAAGCACTGGATCCTTCTCAAAATAATTCTTTCACTATAAATCAAGCTAAATGCCAAAAGTAAACAAGACAATAACATGATTAATGTACGGCTAGCTTTTGCTACTTCTCAAATGCTCTCAGAACTACCAAGATAAACCACTAATCTGAAAGCAACTTAATCTTATGATTCATGCCAAACTCATGACAATAGGAAGAACAACTATAAATTACATTTGAAAGCCACAGATGCCAAAAAGAGCAAGCATGGCTATTTTGTGCTACCAGCGTACAGTGCTGCAAAGTGGGGAGAAGACGCTTCTCGGCCTACATGTGATGAGGTTGTGTCATTGGAGTCTGCAAGTGTGAAGGGAGAAGGAAAATATGTTGCCACATTAGGAGGTTTCTACTAACATTATGTTGAATATAGGTCAACATCATAAACAAAATGTGTGTATAAATTCCAGGAAAAAAAATAGGGAAGAAGTTAGTTGAACTATAACTAGCAATCCCATGAATGAGAGACCTCCAAGTTTCTCTCTAATCAACAGCTTGGATCAGATCTTACAGATTCACAGTCAGGGTTTTCCCAATTGAGTCCATCCATATGGAATGTGGTCTTCCTCTTTTCCTGCTGCAAATGCCCTATACTTCACCAAGCATTGTTGTCTTTTCTAGTAAGTAATATATTTTCATGATACGGTCAAAATATATCAGTCCTGGTTTCATAATATTGGTTTCTAGGGAGAATTCAGGTTTGATTTGCTCTATTTTTATTTATTTATCTTTTTCACAGTCCATGTTATCTGTAGGACTCTTCTCCAGCACCACATTTCAAATGAATTATTTTCTTCCAATCAATTTCCTTTACTGTCTAGCTTTCACAACCATACATAGAAATAGGAAACTGTCAAGGACAATTCTAATCTTAGTATTCAATATTATATCTTTGCACTTCAGAATCTTATCTAGTTCCTTTATAACTAACCTTCCAAGTCCTAGTCTTCTTCTGTTTTCTTGCTTGCAGTCTCTATTCTGATTAATGGCAGCCAAGGAAAAACTTGAACCAATTCAATCTGTTCATCATGTGCTTTAAAGTTTTCATCTTTGGTCATTTTTTTTTTTGCAATGTTCAAACTGAAACCTGCATTTGCACTTTTTTCTCTGACTTTCTACAGTTGTTTTCCAAGTATCTAAAAAAAGTGTTCCTTTATATTAAGTCTCTTTGCCCCCACTGCATGAAATTGGATATGACACCTTTCCTTGTAATCCTAAACTGATGCCATTGTACAATACTATAATATTTGATTGCTTGCAGACATTTTGTGCAGCATTTTAAATACCTATGAATACAGCATTCATACTCTATTATTATTGGGTTAATGTTTCCTGGCTTAATGTCCATTAGAAAACAAATCAATTCCTGACCGGATGCTTAATTAGCCACAAGTCCTCAAGTCATAAATTAGTTTGTTCCTGCTTTTTGAAAAAATGAGTTAAAATGAATTAGGTAGGCTAATTTCCTTAATAGTTTCCAGAAAAATTGTTTATGTTCCAAATCTTGGATAATGGACTGAACTGGTCCTGTGTATCAAAACTGTTTTGTCTTCTCCTTTAAAAATCGTTTTAAGCAATGTCTATGCAATGTTTTTATTTTGCCCAAATAAAATCTGCTGTATTTACTATCACTCTGAAAGGACTGTCAAATTTAGCCCTCATTCAAAATAGCATCCTGGCAGGTTCTCTTTTAATTGTATTTTTATTACCCAAACAAGCTGTAAAGTCTGTGTTACTTTATTTCTACACAGGAAAGTCAGTACAGACTGTTGTCAAAATTGTTCACTTAATTGGCAAAATAAGTTGGTATCACATGAGTCATATTTAAGTAGTCATTAGAGAATAAGGCTGTTTTAAAACCATTGAAATCAGATTGGATGGGAGGAAGTAAATATGAACTGAGGTTTACTTTCCTAAAGTCACAAGGTGGCAGCATTTCAGCACAGTCTTTAGAACCTTGCTTTTGGTCTTGAATGTTTGAAAGCAAATAATAATGCATGTGTGAATGAGACAAGGCCATGGTTGAGCAAATTGTTTTATTGGAAACAAATGACTATTGCCTCATCCACATTTTTCACACTCAAATACTGTAGGATTTTCCCAAAGTGAATTAGTTTCCATACTTCATATGCATTCACAGGAATAAAGTCAAGACAGGATTCATAAAAATCAAATCAAAACACTTCTGTCATAATCACCAAAGTCACAATAGAAAGCTATTCTGTTTATATATGCTATATATATATATATATATATATATATATATATATATATATGCGCGCGCAATATATATATTGCAAGATGTGTTTATATAAACCAAGACTGGCCCTCCAGATATTATTGGACTGCAGTTTCCAACATCTGTCACAATCAGTTATTTTAACAAGGTCTAATGGTAATGGCAGTCTACCAGTATCTGCAGGAATATATGATATTTGGTATACAATCCATCAATTTGGAATGGATGGCTGAGCTCCCATCAGCCATGAGGCTAGTGTTTTCTCAAGTGATATACAGAATTGTTTTGAGATAGTATTATGCACCAATGGAACAGATCCAATAAGCTGCAAGACACACAAAACTCAAAGCAATCTTTCCAGATAAACTCCTATCAAAATCTGTCTATAACATTGCCAGATCTAGACATGGATAATTTCATTAGCACATAAAGTCTGGCTGATTTTTTCCTGGACATAAAATAACTGATCAAGATTAATGATCACTGTTACTACATCACCCAACCAACTATTATTGTTATGGTGGAATTATCAAAGCAAATTTACAAGAGTCATCTGAGAATGGCAATAGAGAATTAGATTCATCAGTTCTCCAAATCTGACTACTCCTTGCTGTCACGGCATTTTGTGGTGATTAGTTTCAACATATTCACACAGTGTTAAATGCTGATACAATCTACCACTAACTTCCAAACAATCCCTTTGAAACCCATGAAATGGTTTCCGTGTACTCTATGCTCATTAAAATAATTTATTGATTTTATAGGCTACCTAAAGGCAGAAGTTTCAGATAACACTTCAAAAATACTCAGCTTTGATTCAACTTAATGCAAACATGCTTAAATGGACTTTCAAAAGAATGACATGCACAATGATGAAACATTTATTTTTTATCAAAGTTATCTCTATCCCACATAACAAAGTATTTATTCAACATATTTGGAAGCCAGATTTTTTAAAATGTTTTTGTCCTATACTACTGACTATTGCATTTTGTTCTTTTATGTATACACAGTAAACATGTATTTATTCATAAAGTAGCATATCTGAGAATTCTATTGCAGGGGACATATTTGGAATTAATGTTTTCAGCCTTTCCTTTATTCAGTGGTTCTCAACCAAGGAAAGTCCAGATGCTTTCCAGATTCCAACTCCCAGAACTCCTTAAAATTTGCAAGGCTGGTAGACAGACCTTAAGTAATTGAAATGCAATAATATTTGGATTCCCAATTGAGAACCACTGTTAGTGGCAACTGGTTATTTCCATGTCAGGCTGGATCTAGATTGCCATATACTGTAATGCAGTTTGAAGGGTATGGTTCTTCCTTTATTTATTTATTTATTTATTTATTGACTGCATTTATATGCCGCTTTTCTCACCCCTGGGGGGACTCAAAGCAGTTTACAACATAATAATGGCAAAATTCAGTGCCAAACATATCACTGCAATGAATCACTCTGACCAGGAGGTCATGAGTTCAAGGCCCGCTTGGAGCCATGTTTGTCTTGTCTTTGTTCTATGTTAAAAGGCATTGAATGTTTGCCTATATGTGTAATGTGATCCGCCCTGAGTCCCCTTCGGGGTGAGAAGGGCGGAATATAAATGCTGTAAATAAATAAATAAATAAATAAATAAACAAACATACATGTAAAAACATAACAAATCAAATTATAAACAATAAACAGCATCATGTGTACTTACAGAAAAACTAAAAATAACAAAATTAGAAATTTAAATATATAAATCAAACATTTAGGACATGTTTACTAATAGATTTAATATTAGTAAAGAGGTAAAACATTAAATGTAAAAATGCAGTTTGCGACAAGCCAACAGGGCTGACATAGTGTCTGAGCCAGAATGTTTAAGGTGCTGGCTGAATTAGAAGTACTGTATTGCACAATTCCACAAGTTAAAAGGGACCTATATGGGTTTGGTTACTATCCTCCTCCCTCACCTGCCTCCTGATTCCCTCCCCATAAAGCCCACCCTCAGTCTTTATGCCCTCCCTGAGATTCACAGGGCATCACAAATAAGGAGTCCTCTGGATACTCTTTAGGCACAGGAATGAGACGCAGGTCTTTGTGGGGGGGGGGGTATAAACTGTGGTATGAGGTCCTTGGGAAGGCAGATGGGGGTGTTTTTTCTTGTGATGATGAGGTGTCTCTATCCATGTTAGTAAAAGTTCTATGGTGCCAAGATCATATTGATCTTATCATGGGAAAAAGCAAACAACACTAATACACAAAGAAAACACAGACCCCACAGAAATAACAAATTACAGGCCAATATCATTCTTAAACAATGATTACAAAACCTTCACTTTAATTATGGCAAACAGACTAAAAACGTTCTTAAAGGATTGGATATTTGAAGACCAGGCTGGATTTCTGCCAAAAAGACAAATTAAAGATAACATTAGAATACTGATTGAAACAATAGAATACTACGAAGTCCATAATGAAAAAGAATTGGCTCAATTATTTATAGAGACCAAGAAAGCATTCGACAAAGTAAATTGGAATTATTTATTTTTATTATCTTATTGACTGCCTTAACATAGGTGGATTGCACCTGAACCCAGAGCCTCGAGCTTCCTGTACCCCCTCCTGCATTGCCCCGTTGCCCTGTCCAATATCACTGCAGATGATGGCTTGACTAACAGGATCTATGTCATGCCTTGAGCCTTCCCCAACATGGATAATGGGAGGGGACGATAAGGATGGCAGTTTGGCAGAGCTGAATTGGGTTCAGTTGCCTCTATAGCAACTGGGGGGAAGGGTCCTCTGAGAGTCATCTGGGACAAATACCAGATCAAACCCAAAATTAGTCAGTACAGATCCGCCCCAGGACACAGACAAAAAATTATAGTTACAGGAAAACACATTCCACCATAACATTTGGAAAAACCTCCTGATGGTAAAAGCTAATCAGCAGTAGAATTGCTGCCCCAGAATTGTGGAGTCTGGTTCTCTGGAGGTTTATAAATGCAGCCTGGATTATTATTTCTAAGCAACTTTATGAGCAAATGATTCACAAACCTACCCCTCAATCATTACAATGGCCATGGCTGCTTCACCACTACTGTTGTTGCAACCAAGGCCTCCTTCCTTGGCACACTGGGTGATAGTCTAAGGGGAAAGATGGAATGAATATTCCAGAACTAAAGGAAAGTAAAGGTGGAATAGAAATGTATGTGGCCAAATATAAACACATTTCCATTTTTGTGTACTGGAAGTGTTTCTCTATTCATGTGTACAATTCAGTGGACACTCTGCTAATTAAACATAGTCCACTTCTTTCCTCCCTTGGTCTTCTTCCTCTGTCTGGTATCAATCTGTTCAGCATGGAGTAACATGAATGCCTGTAAGCAAAACTCTTAATATCATGCCACTGTGAATTTCTCCCATGTGTCCCATCTTTATCAGTGAAACTAAATGATATTTCCCAATCATTACCCATTATTAAAGCCCACACTGGTGCCAAGCATATTTCTACAATTTACTAAAGCCCCTCTGACAAATAGTTCTGCTTTGGTAAACCTCAGGGAATGCTAATTAAAAAGCAATAACTTATTACAGCGCTCAGCCAGCAGGCTTTATGTACAGTAATCGCGAGTTGCATGTTTGCTCAAATAATGGTAGCTGTCTTATCTGCTAATTTTCCTAATCAAAGCACAATGTATGTCAAATAATATGGTGTTAGCTTCCTGAGGAAAGGGCACAGTGTTTCACAGAAATCCATCATTAAAAAAACAACATTTTGATCTCCTTGAGTGTAGTAAACAGCTTGAAGTCAGCAGGAACCTTGGTGGTGTTCTCCTTTCCTTGTTTGAAAATGTATGAGGTGTTTGATTAATCATTCGCTCTAGCAGATGAACAGGGAGGAAAAAGGGTTTTCTTTAGAATTAATGTTGAAAAGGTATTGACATTTTTATATTATTATTTGCCCCGCATACTTGAAATATAGCTGTCAACATTGTAAAGGAGGTATTCTATTTTGCAGTATTTATCAATATGTGCTCAGAATTCTACAATACCTATAATCTACTTAGGAGCCCCGGTGGCGAAGTGCGTTAAAGCTGAGCTGGAGACTGAAAGGTCCCATGTTCAAACCCCAGGAGCGGCGTGAGCGGCCGCTGTTAGCTCCAGCTCCTGCCAACCTAGCAGTTTGAAAACATGCAAATGTGAGTAGATCAAGTAGATCCCGCTCCGGCGGGAAGGTAACGGTGATCCAGGCAGTCATGCCAGCCACATGACCTTGGAGGTGGCTATGGACAACGCCGGCTCTTTGGCTTAGAAATGGAGATGAGCACCAACCCCCAGAGTCAGACATGACTGGACTTAACGTCAGGGGAAACTTTTACCTTTACCTATAATTTACTTGCTTTTTTAAAAGAATGCTGCACTATATTCTTGTACTGAAATTAAAATATTAGGTTATCCTATATTGGAGTTGATGAAAATTGGGGTAGTATAATCTCATGCAGCTGTGGTATGTTGTATTTTCTAGAGTGATGGTTCCCAACCTTTGAGCCCCCAAGTGTTTTGGACTTCATCTCCCAGAAATCCCAGCCAGTTTATCAGCTGTTAGGAACTGTGGGAGCTGAAGTCCAAAACATATGGAGGCCCAAAGGTTGGGAACCACTGTTCTAGAGCAAACAATATATTTACCAGTAGGTTGTTGAATTTCTTCAGTGCAAACATCCATGCCAATTTATGGAAGTAGGGGAAGGGACTAAGAGCATTGATTTGTTCCCAATATTTGGATAATGTTCTTTTTACGTTAAGCATATGAATAGGAGACTCTTCTGATACAACACAGTATAGCCACCTCCACACTGGTTCTTAGGCACTGATGAGACATGGTTGAGAATAGGCATAGTTGAATCCCCAAAAAGATTTACCTGGAACAACCTGGAGGGCCTGATCCTTTCGGATCTTTCACAATTTAGCTTCAAGGGATCTGCTGAAGTAAAACTAAGCCACTGAGCTACATGAACAGAAAAAGATAAAGTACCTCTTCTCATATCCCTTTAGTTGAATGCTGCCAAGTATGGTCCCCAAGTAAGCATTACATTGTTCTCTTAGCTATGGATGGGCTTTCAAGTTTTCTTTCCAAGACCAGAATATATTGACTCTGGTTCTCCCTCTTTCTGCCTTGCCTAAGAAAGATACCTTCATAATATTCCTTATCTCATGCTAGCTGCATGTTTGTTTATAGTTGTACTGAAATTCTCCTAAAAGGGAACATGAAAGTCAAGCAAAGAACAGCAAAGCTATGAAGAAACTAAATGTAAGTGTTAAAGCAAGCTATCATACACACTTGCAGTTATGTTATATCAAATGGACACTGACAGATGAGAATTCCAATTATTAAGAAATCCTTACCAGTCTTCAGCAAATATGTGTTACTATAGAGGGCCAAGGGCAGGCATATATTCAAAACCAAGAACAGATTTCTTTCACTAGAGTACATTAAAAAGCAAAGGTGGCAGTGTTGCCCATACAGTATTCCTAAGCATAATTCCTAAAAAAAAGTTAAAACAGATCAGAGAGGCAGAGAGGACAAAGGCAGAGTAAAGTCAGATGTGAAGTTGCCTTTGGGAATTGAACAAGTATGAAAACAAAATTTTAAGCAGTTCAGGAGGGCTGAATAAAATAATAGTTCACAAAAATAGTTCCTTAAACCTTTTGTTCTCCAGGGATGAATAGATGGGGACTTCCAAGTGACTAGGGCTTTAATGTGAATTTTATAGTAACTCTCCAAGGTGCTGAACCTGTTTTCTGGACAGGTTTATTCCACCTTGGGTAGTTCCTTTAAAATTAAGAGTAAAAATATGGGTAATAATTTGGAATTCAGAGGATTATTTTGGATACCACCACTGGAAGCTATTATCGTGGCCCTTTACACAATAGCTCTTTCTGTCAAAAATGAAAAGGGCAGGATATGTGATAGAGAGAAAAAGTAGTCATTTGTGCCATTTCATAGCACAGTAGTAGACTGATAATTTAACAATTATTGAGACTAATGGTGAGCACTGTTTTGCTAGTGAAATCACAAAGGCTAATTGCAAAATGGCCAGGTTATAATGCTCTTTAATTTTTCATTTGACATCTGACAAGTTAATTTTTAGAATACATAATATGGCTGCTGGTAGCAGATCATGTAAATTTCAGAGTTACTGCAAATGTTCTTTAAAAAACTGTAAGTCTTGCCCTGAAATTATTGATAACCTCTATGAGCAGCAGTTTTTATTCTGTAAGAGGTTGACAGTGTTAACAATACAGCAGTTTGAGTGGCTGCCAGCAATTGCCCCTTCCATCTCTCATTTGGTATCTATGTACATTTGGTAGGATTCAGCCACTTCACCTGTATTATTATTATTATTATTATTATTATTATTATTATTATTAATAATAATAATAATAATAACATGCTCTAACTCCCCAAGGGTGGTTTTGAAACATTCAACGCAATAAGTATACTTCCCATGTGTACATTCCACAGAGGCTTCAGCTACATTCAACTAATTTTATGAATGACAGACCATCCATGAACAAATATATACTCTAAGTAATTGATCCAAGTTATAGATACCAAATGTTCCTTTTTGCCATGTATTTATTTTTAAATCAAATTATAACCTTCTTAAATAACATGGGTCTTTTTTGTTAAATTGTATTGCAGATCTAGATTAGTCCAAGGCATCCAGGAGATGTCACAAGGCCAGATTCAGTACAAGAGGGGAAAATCAGAACTTGCATAATGAATATTCTTTATTCATTATGCAATTTGCTACAAAGAATTGCAATTTTAGTATCACTCAAAATTTGAAAAAGTTAACTATCTCTTTATAATGCCTCAGTACACAGGAAACACTTTATACTTGTTACATGTTTTGACAAAAGGAAGTTTGTTATACCTGCCATACTCTGAAATAAATGTTTTGCAGGTAGTCATTACATGTAGTGTTTTGCTTCTAAACTTTGTGCAAGGCCAGAAGTTGGAATTAATGCTGCTGTAATCCAAAGTGAAGAACAAAGGACATGAACATAGCAAATAAGGCGAGTGCAATTGTCTGCTAACAGAGTTCAAAATAGGTACAGTTGGCACCCACAAAATAAAATGTTTCAGATGGAGGTATCTACATACTGCATTACAAACTGGATAGGGTTTTTTTGTGTCAATAGCAACTTGGAAACAAAAAGAAATCCCAACAAGAGACTTATGGTTAGAGAAACTGAACAAAATTTTTGATATGGACAAGTTAACATACTTAATGAAAATAAGCAGAGGAAATGCAATAAAAAGGACAGACTGGAAGAAATACGAAGAATACAAGAAAAAGGCAAAGGAAGAATAAATAAAAAGAGAACCCAAAAATGGAAATTAAGAAACAGACCAAAAACAAAGGAAAAATAAGTAAAAAATGAAGATAACACCACAAAGAACAGAAAACAGAAGACCAACAGAACTTTTTACCCTATACATACCCCCCATCCCAGAGCCACCTATCTTTACCCTTTTCTTTCCCCCCCCCCTTTTCCCCTTTCAGTCCCTATCCCATCCTCCCCTCACTCACCACTCCCTTTTAATTATGTACACATAAGAAAACCTGAATAAAAATTTAAATTTTAAAAAAGGAGTAACTTGAGAAACTGCAAGTCACTTCTGGCGTGAGAGAATTGGCCGTCTGCAAGGACGTTACCCAGGGGACGCCCAGATGTTTTACCATCCTGTGGAAGGCTTCTCTCATGTCCCTGCATGGGGAGCTGACAGATGGGAGCTCACCCAGCTCCCCGGATTCAAATCGCTGATCCTTCGGTCAGCAGTCCTGCCAGCACACAGGTTTAGCCCATTGCACCACCGGGGGCAAGACCATGGGTAGGAGATACCATGTTAGTCTTTTCTAAAGTAAATGTATTGATTAAGTGTGATTTACACATGCGTTGATTCAGCTTTCAGCCATGAATTTAGTAGTTCTACTTTAGCTGAGAGTATCCAATACTTTTTGGGCCTCTGGGTTCAACTTAACCAGTGCAGTTTCCAGGACCGCATGGGCAGATTAAGGACCTCTTCACATGGGACAAAATAGTCGTTTTGTCATTTTTATTTGTGGCTTGAACGGGACCTCCCAAAAGTCATCTGATGACCTGCCCTGTCCCCACTGTATGATGGGGAAGGAAAAAGGGTGTGTGGGACACCACAAGATGCACCCCATGCCTTCCCTTTCACCAGCAACTGCCAACAAAACGACATGGCCCAAAAGGGCCACGCAAAGAGGTCCTAAGAAACAAGTAGACAAAAAGGCATAAGAGCATATGAGTAGCTAATTTTCTTTACAGCACAACCAGAGTATTGTGCTGTAAAGAAAACTCATCACAATATAATAGTTTCCATATAGAGGAATTCTACTAATTAGAGTACTATAGGGTTTAAAAAAAACAACAACTATGTGAACATTCAGAGCAAGGATTGGCTTTATTTGTGTGAGTTCCCATGTTGTATCAGCTTATTTATTAATGGTCCTCTTTCGTTTCTTTTACTTTTATCTTCTTTTGATCAGCTAATGAGGCTTACAGGAGCATTCTTGGCAGCTGTGGTATTTGAGGTAATGGCCACAGTTCAAGAGACCAATATTAACTGAAATGCATGGGTGAGTTAAATTGAGAGATGTTATGTCAAACACACAGAGAGCCAATTTTAAAAACTTTCAGTGACAACAACAATAAAGTCAGGAACATCTCACAAGAACATATATTTATTTTGGAGAGTGTGCTGTGTAAAAGTCTCCATTGCCTTTTGTTGTTTTTCTCCTCTTTCCTCTGTGAAGGAAAAAAAGAAAGGGTGGAAGGAAGACCATACTCTTGCTTGTGCTTTTGTTGCTGTCATCTTGGTCTGTGATGTTGCATAGGATGAAGTAGTACTTTTGATTAATCGAATTCTCGCCAAGCTCTACACATGATTGGCTGGGCTCTGCTTCCAGAGCAGAAGTTCAATTTCTCCTGTCTCTGATTGTAGCCTGTTATCTAAGCTCACATGTTCCCCTTTCTCATCTAAGGAGAATTCTTCCATTTAGGGCATGAGAATTATACCTCTATAGGTATATTTTAATCTTTGTTCGGTGTCTACATGATCTTGGAGGTGTCTACAGACAACGCCAGCTCTTTGGCTTAGAAATGGTGATGAGCACCAATCCCCAGGGTCGGACACGACTAGACTTAATGTCAGGGGAAAACCTGTACCTTTACCTTTACATAATATTTACGATGATTTAGCTATGTTGTAACCTGCCTTGAGCCATGAGGAGAGGCAGGTAAGAAATAAAATAACAACAACAACAACAACAACAACAACAACAACAAGTCAGGATAGGCTGCTCTGGGAATAGATTTTAGTGGACTTGCTCTGTAGTCCATTCTTAATGTTATTAATCAGAGGCAAAGCTAAGTCTGATTTGGATCAAGTGATAGCCCAGGAAGGGGCTCCAACTCCCAAATGAAGCTCTGTGTCTTGCACATTATGGATAGCATTATTTATTTATTTACAGTATTTATAATCTGCCCTTCTCACCCCGAAGGGGACTCAGGGCGGATCACAATGTGCACATATGTGCACTGGCCTCTTGTTCCAAAGTTTGGCCAAGCCCTAACTCCATCTCCAGCAGAGGCACTCTCTAGAGATCTTTTGATCTTGGTTACTTCAACCAATTCTCAGCTGATATTTTTTGTACACTGGTGGAACTTCCCCTGATGTTAAAGAAAATATAGGATGCTCCAGCTTATAGGGAAATCAGACCATTGGGACTATCGTGATGTTGTCAATGCTAATGTCTCTCCAGAGCTTCATCTGGAATTCTTTCCTTTAGATACTAGGAATCAAACTGGGAATTTTCTTTTTGCAAAGTTTGTGCTCTTTGAACTATTCCTATCCTGTTTATAATAAAGAATGGATCACTATAAAGAAATATAAAAATGTGTGTGTGTGTGTGTGTGTGGTGTAACAGAAAGAAAGAATAATGTTTCAAGCCTCTGGTTTCTCTACCTTTCAAATCTCCTATTTTCCTTCCTGACATCTTCTCTGTATGAATATAGCCTTTGGCCCTGTACCATCTGCAGGGTAGCCTGATATTATTAGACAGCTCAGCAGGAGACAGCAACACTTTCTGTGGGGGCATGTGCTGTGAAATATCAATTTGTTCCACCAGCAAAATGGTGTGTTTGTCACTATGCCCTGTATCCCCTGATGTCTATCTTATTTTCTTTTGCATTCAACTGAATGTTCCAAGGGAATGTTCATTTTAAGGGGAAGCCATTGACTTTTAGTGTGGGATCATCTATCTTACTGTGAGAACACATGCCTAATATCTGCCTTACAGTCTGAGTAACTATCTGGCTCTTTTCCCTCCAAGTCAACTTTCTTTCCCAAATACCAAAGGTTAAGGAGAGCACAGGACTGAATCTCTGTCCCCTCTGGCTTCACAAATTCACAAGGAATTGACAATGCCACATGCGAGGGGACAGGTGAGCAAATAAAATTCATGGACTGTCTTTTCCATGGTAACCTTAGAAGAAACAGATGTAGCAATAGCTATACAGAGCTGTCCTAAAAAGAAAGAAATATTTATGCAGTGACACCAATACTATTTGCAACTGAGATAATGGGAAAGGAATGCTTGACACAGTAGCACCTTCCCAAAGCAATCCAGACTGGAGCTCAGGGGCAGATTTAGCTAAGTAATTATTTAGATCCCACCCGTTATAATGATATATCTGATTGGGTTACAATTAAAACATCATAAAGGGATGTCATTCCACAAATGGAGTGCCACATCAGGGAAGATTCTGTTATAAATCCCCATCCTATGTCATTCTCACCAATTGGACACAGAGGACAGCCTCTCCATCCAATCTCAGTTCTCAGGGAGAAGGTCTCCTTCCAGTATTGTGGTATAGGACTGTGTTTGCAGGGGGGGTTGTGGTGTATCACTGTTGCCAAGATTATACTCAAGGCACAGGGAGACAACATAACAAGGATTTGGTCACCCCAAGGAGATTGCACCTCAGATGTCACACAAAGACATACATCTTTTTTCTCTTTGTAATGTTTTCTGTAAAACATATAAAAACAGCATGCCCAAAGTAATAAACTGATCAGAAAGATTTTTAAAACCCACATTTATTACCACTACTTTTTTCTAGAACATATGATGCTTCAAAAATGTGCAATCTGTCTTAGAAACAAGCTCAAGAATCCACATTATCTCATAGTGAGTAGAATTTGTCCATGTATGTAGTCTCATTATCCAAGAGATTAAACCAAGTGAACTTTTATCTCTCTTCAGATATTGTCTCACCTCCTGCAGCTTGGTCCCATGTTACTCTTTGCTATTGACTGATAAATGATACTTACTTTACTTAGGTGATCCCTCATTATCCGAGTATGATGGTCCTTCAAGTGTAGTGTCATGGCGGTAGGTACATAGGTGACTGCGGAGTCTTTATTTTTGACCCGCATGTTCTTCCACAGGGAGGACATCAGACTCCAGATGGAAGGTGGTCTTGGTCAAGGTTGGCTTGACGCCCCTTCTTCTTGGCATGTTTCTCCCTTTCTCCCTCCATTTGTGCCTCTTCAAATTCCACCTCACTGCTTGTCACAGCTGACCTCCAGTTAGTGCTCAAGGGCCAGGGCTTCCCAGTTCTCAGTGTCTATGCCACAGTTTTTAAGGTTATCTTTAAACCCATTGACAGACGATATTTGTAGTTCACATCTAGAATTGGGAAATACTTGTCCAGATTATTCATCTTTATTCATCTTGCCATAAATGTACATCAAATTCAGTCTTCTCAATATATGGCATTCTTCAAAAATTAAGTACTAAGCTAATGTATAGAGCCTATACTGGTGCCTTGATGTTTTTCAAGGTTGTTATAATGATTGGTTGGTCTTATTTTGACAATAGTGATGGCCTTGAGCCTACAAAGATCAGAATATGCCAGTCAAAGAATGTAAAAATGTGCAGGCATGTCTCCATTTTTGTACTTTAAACTGGCAAACTATTTCAAATGCCTACTTGTAATTATCTCTTTAGTTTATTGCAAACCACATGCCCTTTTATGTTAACAAGCCTACATGGTATCTGTCAGTCATAAGCATGACCTCAGCAAGGACAGGCTTCTAAATCTAGGAATGTCAGAAAATGAATGCAGTTCGCTGGAGGCACTCTGCTCCAAAGAAGCAAATGCACTTTCTCCACGACAGGGACATCTAAAGCTGCCTCTGTATAATTAACTTTAAAAACTATGCCACTCATCAGCACGTTTCAAAATATTGTAAAGACCTATTTTCTTGTTGACAAGAAGTTTCTGCAGTACTGCCACAACTATTTTGATTTAGCCATGATGGCAATGCATATATCTCTTGCCTATTTATTTCCTAGTTGGTCCCTGTCCCAAGATAAGTGGGGAGGTTAACAGTGCGAGACAGTGCAGTGATCTTCGCACCTAGATATATAAAGTCTGTCACTGCCTCCACGTTTTCTCCCTCTATTTGCCAGTTATCAATAGGTGTGGTTGCCACATCTGCATACCTAAGGTTGTTAATGTTTCTTCCAGCAATTTTAACTCTGGCCTTGAATTCGTCAAGCCCTGCATGTCGCATGATGTGTTCTGCAATCAAGTTGAATAGGTAGGGTGAAAGTATACAGCTCTGTCACACTCCTTTCCCAATCTTGAACCAGTCTGTCGTTCCGTGGTCTGTTCTTACTGTGGCTACTTGATCTTTATACAGATTTCTCAGGAGACAGAAAAGGTGACCTGGTATCCCCATACCACCAAGAATATGCCACACTTTATTATGGTCCACACAGTCGAAGGCTTTAGAGTAGTCAATAAAGCAGAAATAGATGTTTTTCTGAAACTCCCTGGCTTCCTCCATTATCCAGCAGATATCGGCAATTTGGTAGATATGTTGATGGTAGTAAAATAAAATAAAATTCTGGCACATTATTCCTTTGTTTCCATTACTAAAAAGAATATTATTTGGGGACCATCGGGATAAACGAAAATCACAATTGATATCCTACTGCCACTTTCACAATCATAAAAGTATATTTGTACAGATTTATTGACTTTGGTTCCTATTTATGTATACATATATTTGTTCTCCAATTACTCAGCAACATAGCCAGGCACTTGGGAATTTACAAGAAACTAAATGTATTGTCCCATTTTAAAAGTCCCTGGTGCCCTGATATGATAGCCTGTGCCCAACTAAAATAGCAGAAAAATGTTTTAGAATGTGTCTGCAGACCCCAGGCATGGCAGGCAGATGGAAATGACAGATTAGAATTGCTTCAAAGGGCTATTATTGTACATAATCTCATTCATCCATGAAATGAAAAGCACTTATACAACCAGTCTCACAAGTTCTATAGGAAATAAGGTACTAGCAGGTCACTTATCACTCAACTATACAGAAGAGGGAAAGAGCCCCAATTAATTGAAGGTCACAGGAGACAATCCAAAGCATTTCAATAAATTAGAACTCCAGAAGTAGCACCTATTACACCCTAGTAGTTGTAACAAAATGCACACAGTGGTTTCTGCAAAAGGAAATAAATTTGTCTAGGTAAGTAGAAGCTTATATCATTCTCCTCCCAAATGTACTTTCCGTGACTTCTGAAATTATACCCCACCATTCTATATTTCTTCCTCCTTTTGTTTGTTTTTCTGGTTTATTCTAGAAAAAAAATGTTCAAAACACCAGTGACTGTTCTGGGGGTGCAGGGATGAGGACATTAGCTCTTCCCAATTATAAATTCTACTCCTCCAATGAAATGATCCTTCAGTTCCCAAATTTCTAATATAGCAGTAATTTAAAATTTTAGTTTGAATATTTATTAACAGAATTTAGGCATCCGAACAAAAGGAACAGGCAAAATAACCAGCAGAATGCACATGTAGCAAATCTAAGCGTTCTGGGTAATGTCACTCTCTGCAGTGTTAGAAATTTGGGAATTAAAGGAAAATTTAATGGGATGGAGAATTTGTGGGTCAATGCTCTCATTTTGCCACACCCCAGTGAAACCTTGTCGTCTTTCCATTTTCAGTGCTCCTGGGCACTGATAAGTGGTAGATTTCCTATATCATGTAATCCATGAACAAAAATTAGCCCTACTGTCATTAATTATATTGCTTCAAGCACCAGAGATCTCAGCAATGCCTTCTCTCTCGTTCATCATTTCATTTCCAAGAACTAAGGAATTTTCCCTTGCTTCTTTGTTCTTTCACTCTTTGCCATTAATTAAAATGATCGATCGACTTGTTTACCATTCTTTGAGGTTTTTACTTTATAGAGTCAGTGCTTTAGCAACCTTCAATTATTAACATTTTTGTACTCTGCTTTCTACTTCCTACACTTAACTTTTCCTCAAGTATCCTCCAAGTCTCAAAACTACTTACTCACCTCCTTTTAAAAAGATATTTATATTCTGCCTGTTATTTCAGGGATGCATTCAAGCAACAGAAAAAAACTAAACTCTATAAAACAATGAATCCATTTAATTTAAAGAAATTGGAAACAGTGTGTACTAAAACTCACAACTTCACCAAGTCATGATGTTCAAGCCCTGAAAACAATTAAGGCTGTATCTACACTATAGAACTAACACAGTTTGTCACCCCTAATATTCATGGCTCAATACTATGGAATCATGGGAATTTTACTTTGGTGAGGCACCAGCAGTATTTGCAGCGAAAGATCATGTACAACTATAACTCCATGATTCCATAGCATTACTCCATGACATTGAATCATGGCAGTTAAAAGTGGTGTCAAACCACATTAATGCTATTAATTCTACAGTATAGATGCTCCCTGAGAGCAAGGTGGCATCAGAATCAGGCTTATGACAGTATTAGTCATGCTTCCTCAAGGAGAGGAGAGTCAGCCTTCTTGTGGGTCCACATTGCTCCATGGGTGGGATACTGATGACAAGTCCTCTGGTAGACACGACAGGGGATATGTAGAGAGATGAGTTTAAAATTCTCAATATAGTCAAGGAGAATTCCTTTAGAAATCATATGTCTCATAAGATATTTCTTGCAGAAGTCCTGGTTCTGAAGACTCCACATTTTCAAGCTCTGTTCCACGTGGTGTTTATAGTAGTCTAATAGGCAAGTGACCAATGCATGAACTTTTTTAAGATATCTATTTTATTTAAAGTATGTATACCTGACCCTGAATGGAAGATTATTTGGTATGAAAGTTCTGGCTGGCAGTCTGAACATTCACCACCCTTAGTTTATTTATTTATTTAAGAAATTTTTATCCCGCCTTTCTCCACAAGTGGACTCAAGGCGGCTTGCAACAAAATAAAAACATTGAGTACAAAGTTAAACCTGTTTCCACTTTCCCCATATAAACCTCTTCAATATACAAATAATAAACTTTAAAACTCAACCCAGCTCTGACAAATACAATCTTTAGTAAATAAGGTCTGTCTTAAACAAGGTCTTTACCCCCTTACTGAAACTCAGCAGGGATGGGGCAACTCTTAATTCTTCTGGAAGAGAGTTCCAAAGTGCCAGTGCCTGCCCTGAGGAGCTTTCCTTGGTCCTACTTAAGCACATATTATAGAGGGGGGCCATGTGAAGATAAGGGTCTGCCCACATGACCTCAATGCTCGCCCTGGTATGTCTAGGGGGACATGGTGTTCCAGGTAGCCTAAACTGAAGCTGTTTAGGGCTTTATAGTTAAGCACTGCAGACCGAAAGGTCTCAGGTTCAAACCCCGGGAGCGGCGGGAGCGGCAGCTGTTAACTCCAGCTCCTGCCAACCTAGCAGTTCAAAAACATGCCAATGTGAGTAGATCAATAGGTACCGCTCCGGCGGGAAGGTAACGGCGCTCCATGCAGTCATGCTGGCCACATGACCTTGGAGGTGTCTACGGACAACGCCGTCTTTTCGGCTTAGAAATGGAGATGAGCACCTACCACCAGAGTCAGACATGACTGGACTGAATGTCAGGAAAAGCCTTTACCTTTTACCTTAGATAAGAACTAGCACCTTGAATCACCCTCATCCAGTCCATTGGCTCCTGACAATAGTTCAGGTGCCTGAGACAAAAGAGAATAGCACACACATTAGATATAAATGCCATTTTTATTTGTATATGTAAATTTCTCTCTCCATTGAATTATAGTTCAACAATGGCAGCAGAACAGTGTCCTCCTTTGCTCTCAAAGAAAGAAAAGTAATTTCAAGCTAGCACATGCTGTTCTGTCATTCCCCCACCCCACCCTAACGTCTGCTACCTGAAAAGGTTTTCTTATTCTGTATAATGATAGGTGTTTCTCTGCCAAAATGAAATGCATTTTATTTGTTAATTTGGGTGTCAACCAGCCCTGCCATTTGGAAAGAGGTGACCACTGCAGGGTACAGCTGAATTTTCAAAACGTTACCAAGTTGATACATTGTTATTGTTATTGGTAATAGTATTATTTTTGTTGCTATTTATTTATTGATTTACAGAATTTATATTCTGCCCTTTTCACCCTGAAGGGGACTCAGGGCGGATCAGAACACACATATACACAGCAAACATCCAATGCCATTGGACATACATGATAGACAAACAGATAGAAGTATATCCACATTTTTTCCAACTACGACACCTGGAAGTTATGCTAGATTCTGGCCACAGGGGGTGCTGTCACTCCATCCACTATGACAATGAGTCTTTTGATGGCAGAATTTTTCCTCCTTCTTTAATCGCAGGCATTTTTTATAGTGCCATAAAATACCTCCCCGCTAAGCGATTTCTAATCACAGTGCAGCTGTTTCCAAACTGCTTAGGTGAACAGTGAGCTGGGTTGACGGTCGGGCGCTCACTCCAACTCAGGCTTCGAACGACCAACCTTTTGGTTAGCAATGATCTCTTGATGCTGGTGATTAGCCAGCTGTGCTAAAGCCTATTGTTGTTATTATTTACTTTCCTAGTGAGGAAAGGATACTTGTTGATTTTTTTCTGTCACGTATCAAAACAATTTGTCAAGCTCTGGGTACTATGTACTTTTACTTGAGCCAGGAAGGGCATGCCTTTGTTGTGCACCACAGTCAGCAGAATGTCTAAAGCCAGGTTTTTGTGTAGTGAAAGAGATTTTAATCTTGTTCTGGCGATCATCTGGGTGGTCCCGCAGAGGCCCTAAGGCAAGATATAAATTGGAAATTTGATTTATTGTATTATTTTTAGATCACCACTCAGCTCAGTGACTACATGTGGTGCTGCACAACTACAAATGCTAGCAGATTTTTTTAAAAAAAAAAATTCACAGAAGCAAAACCAGCAATCAAAGTAATAAAATCAGACATCACTTTTTTTTAAACAAAAAGCAGTGCTGTGCATTAAAATCTAGGCTTAATAATACTGCCTGAAATTCAGTGTTGCAGTTAAAGATTCATAACCTAGAGTTATGCAACTGTAACTGATTTGTATTCATAAAGTCTACATATTCATGACTGCCACAATTGTAAAGGTCACTGATACTGCCTTACCAGGAATCAGCTGCTACAAGTGACTAAGGAGATTATTACATGAGGTCAGAGGTGCATATTAGCAGCTCCCTAACAATGAGTGGATTTCACATCATCTCAAACTCATTTCAAATCAGTTTGCAAGAGATTGTTAGACTTGTTGAAGTCTTCCATGGCCAGAATTATAGAGTTGTTGTGAGTTTTCCAGGATTTATGGTCATTTTCCAGAAGCATTCTCTCATGATGTTTCCCCCACATCTATCGCAGACATCCTCAGATTGTTAGACTGTTCTTTTCTATGCAGTCCCATTTTTGGGCTGTAGAAAGTGCTTTCTTCCAGTGTTGGACATGGCGCAATAAGACAGAAATGCTGTTGCAATGCATTTGGGGGAATACATATAATTTTGGGTGTACTGTGGGCATCTGTTTCCATCCAAGACTAGTGCCTTGTCTTTTTTTCTGCTTGCACAGCAGTGGTAGTGCCCAGCTGGGCTCCCTGAGGCAACAAGAGAAGCTGATTTCCATGAACCCAGTGCCGTGTAGACTCCTGACCACTAGGGACCTGAGATGTCATTGACTTCCCCAATTTGGTGCTTTCCACATATATTGAATTACATTTGCCACAATCTTGTGGCCTAATTCTAATCAGATAAAGTACAAATGTTGATTGCAGATAATAATAAACCTCACCAAACTACATAATTGTCCAAAATATAGTTACTAACAGCTCTCCTGATTCTGTTGAGGAATCTGGGCTGTTAGGCTAAAAAATAACCCACTGTTAAGGCAATGCCATCAAAATATAGCAGAGTACCAGGAGTAAACTCCATAACTAGCAGAAATTTACATGTGGTGAAAAGGGATAGCCTTCTAAAGATTACTTTAGGATGGCTCAGGATTGCAGAGTCAGAACTCTGAGTTCAAAAATATTTATTAAAGGAAAAAAGAAATACATTATTGATAGAAAAGTCTTGGAGCTAACTAGCTTACTAAATCTCATCTTCTAAAGAAGGTAAAGGGTTAAAAAAAAGTCCATGTAGCTATATTTTGCCTGCAGACAAGCAAAATGCATCCTTACTGGGAGAAAGAAAAGCAGATGTAACAGGGTGGAGACCGCGTGGCCTTCCCAGGGCAAAATCAAAGATTAAAAGTAAGTTCCCTCTCAGAATTCCATTACTACGTCATCAAAGAGGATGAGACAGTAGCTAGCAGTAAAGATAAAGACAAAGCCCTTTTGGGAAACATGTATAGGAATGTGGGGAAAGGAATCCCTGAGCTTAGCCCTGCCTCTAGCCTAGCTACTCACTGAGGACTAGAAATTTGATGACACAAAAACTTGTGCAGTCCAGGGATGAAATCCAACAGATTCTTACAGAGATACTGCTGGATAGGTTGTACTATATCTCTATTCACCATTGCCAGTTCAAATTTATTGTAGGTTGGTTCTCTATATTATCACCTAACACCACATTTTTTATTCTACCTGGCTTTTTTCTGTCTGGAAGTTGCTTGCAGCTGATCTAACAGCAGTTACTTTTTTCTAGGTAAAGGTAAAGGCTTTCCCCGACATTAAGTCCAGTAGTGTCTGACTCTGGGGGGTTGGTGCTCATCTACATTCCTAAGCCAGAGCCAACGTTGTCTGTAGCCACCTCCAAGGTCATGTGGCCGGCATGACTGCATGGAGCACTGTTATCTTCCCAATGGAGTGTTACCTATTGATCTACTCACATTTGCATGTTTTTGACCTGCTAGGTTGGCAGTAGCTGGGGCTGGTAGTGGGAGCTCACCCTGCTCCCCGGATTTGAACCGGCAACCTTTCGGTCAGCAAGTTCAGCAGCTCAGCAGTTTAATCCGCTGCACAACCAGGGGCTCCCAGCAGTCTCAAAAGGGACTTTATTATTATCATGAATTCCATTCTTAAATATGCAAATATTGGATCTTATTTAAGAGACCTAGCTCTCTGTATTCTACGTGACAATGAATGTAGACTGTGGATCAGCACAATCAAGGTTAATATTAGAATATGAATATAATCAGACTTGCACCCTGACAGTGATACAGTAAGGACTACATGATATAAATCCCATCAACTTTGAGAAATCCACTGATCTTGTTACCGCAAAGCAGAACGGACGCTTTATCATCTAAGCCTGCAGTTATCCAGCCAGACATATAGATGCTTCTTTTGAGTCTCTTTTATCCAGCAAGCATTTTATTCTCCTTATTACACAAACAGTGATGTTCATTTGTACTCGGCACTTTCATGATAAGCTATTTTAAGGAGCCCAATCTGTTAGTATATCTGCTGGCTTCCATATGTAAATTGCTGAATGGATTATAGCCAGGATAACGGGGGCAAGTACACAAAGGCTGGAACACAAAATGGTTATATTTAATCAGCTTAGCCAGTTAGAGGGTATTCTAGTAGTAGGAGTCCACTGCCTATTCGTTCTGAAGGTGGCTGGCTCAAAAAGCATTTGAAGGGCAGGACATTTTTGTAATCATGGATTCTGTGTGTTGAAACTGTTGCTATGGAACATCTTATTTACGCAAAGAGGCATCATTCCCCAAGATAGTCAGTCATCATAAATGATGCTGTCAGATCCTGTATCTCCATCCTTGAGAAAGTAAGCTAGAAATTAGATAACGTAACTGAAGGAAGGATTGCCAGATAAAGCAGTGCTTTATATAGTACTTCTGGCGAATTGCCTAGTTTAGCCACGCAAACCTTTTAACAGCTATTTATGCAGATTATTGGCAGGCAGCCCTAACAGGGAAGAATAGCATGGGGTCTCACCATAATGAAGGCATGGCTTTCATATCTAGCATGCACAGGTCATTCCTGCTGGGCCATTCTGTTAGATCAGCGTTTCTCAAACTCTGCTCCTCCAGATGTTCAGGACTTCAGCTCCCACAATTCCTAACAGCTGGTCAGCTGGCTGGGATTTCTGGAAGCTGAAGTCCAAAACACTTGGAGGAGCAGACTTTGAGAAACACTGTATTAGAACATTTTATTTAGATATGAGCTAAAGGAGAATATGTACAAACGCATCCAAAACAACTTGGTGCTAATACAGTAACCACTAACCACTTAATTATTTACCAAAAAAGAGGATAAGATTTTTATAAAATTACATGAGCTGATGTATGTGCCTGGCTGAAAAATATAGTGGTGTGAATCCTATTGATTACTGTAGTCTATCTGCAATTGAACAAAAGCTTCAGATGACCTTAATGGGAGCTTTTCTCCAATTACAAGTAGAAGTACTGGAGAAGTTGTTTTCATTAGAACTATCACAAAGAAGAAAAGGGTTAATTTTTTCTATAGATACCTAGCAGCTACTATTTGAATTAAAAATAGGAACACTCGATGCAATAATTTATTGTAGAACAGATTTTGGTTAATTGGCATACTTGCTCTCCCGATATGGTAATAGTAAAGTCCATCAAAACATTTTCCAATTGTAACAGTCAAATGTAACCTATGGATGCGAGAGCTGGACTATAAGGAAGGCTTAGCAAAGGAAGATAGACGCATTTGAACTGTGGTGTTGGAGAAACCTCTGAGAGTGCCTTGGACCGCAAGAAGATCCAACCAGTCCATACTCCAGAAAATAAAGCCCGACTGCTCACTGGAGGGAAGGATATTAGAAGCAAAGATGAAGTACTTTGGCCACATCATGAGAAGACAGGAAAGCTTAGAGAAGAGAATGATGATGGGGAAGATGGAAGAAAAAAGGAAGAGGGGCCGACCAAGGGCAAGATGGATGGATGATATCCTTGAAGGGACTGGCTTGACTTTGAAGGAGCTGGGGGTGGCAACAGCTGACAGGAAGCTCTGGTGTGATTTGGTCCATGAGGTCACAAAGAGTCGGAAGCGACTGAATGAATAAACAATAACAGCAGTCAAATGCTCTGAACTTCATGAATAACGTAAATGCCGAAGACTAAATATGATATGTAAAGGGGTTTTTTTTAGATCCTGAAATCTTTATATTTTCCACAGGGAAAGAATTGCTTTGAATCAGCATTTTTCATTCGTATGCTGTATGACTAAATCAGTGTTTTCATTCACATGCTAAAATCAGGATAGAAAAGCTATTTTATGTCAGTTATGCATTTCAGGCTGTCTGCGGCTGCACAAGAAAATAGTGAAAATCATGACCTACATCTAATTAGTCGCAACTAGCAAAGGCCCACTGAATCAAACAATTAATTGTTGACTTATTGAATCCCCACTTATGTCGACATCAGGTAAAATATCCCATGTGGAAAAAAGAAGGCATCTTCTCAAGAGCTTTAGTTTTGAAATACATTGGTCTGAAAAATTCAGATTAGGCTATGAAACAGTAAAAGCTAACACTGTAAGTAGCTACTAGACAGAGTGACTCTACATTACTACAAGTATCAGAAGCAGTATGGTTTTGAATATAAATAGCTGGGGAGTATGGACAGGAAGGGTGGTTGTGGTCTACACCTGGGCTTCCCACAGACATCCACTTGGCCATCTTGGGAATCCAATTGTTACATTAGAGGGTCTTTAGTCTCATCCATCTGGGATCTTCTTATGATTCATTGGAACAGTCTATGGATTTGTTTGACTTCAATTAGAAACTGACAAAGAGAGAAGGAAAATAGATCTGGTAGAGTGATCAAATGCAGGAGAAGTGAAGGAACTGTTTCTCTACTGGCGGTGTAAAAAGTGCTCATGTGGGCACTCCCCAAAAGACACCTGAAGAACAGCGGTGATTTTTTTGTGAAAAGAATGCTTTTGAAAGGTTTTACATTTCTTAAAATGGCCATGCTTTTATCCCAGTCTTGCTCTGTAATATATATTGAGCGCTCATTTCTCCTTTTTGAACTAGTGATCCAAGCCTACTCTCCCCAAAGAAATGTCATGCTCTCTCTTGACCAGGAATGGACAATCTATCTTGCTTTGTTCACACAGAGCCTGCCATTCCTATTATTTTTCCCCTTGGAAATTGATTTTCAGACATTCTTAGAGAAGGAATGAGTGTGTGCCATTCCGGACTTCTTTGTACTTTGTGTTCACAGTAATCCACCCACACTTTTTAAAAGCAGGAATTCCCCCTTGGACGAAGGAGATGAATATGTCTGCAGCTGGCATTCTTTCAAAAAGAACAAAATGTTACCAGTTACAGTCAAACCTGATGACTACGGTTGCATCCATTATATCTTCTATAGAAAGATTCACCCTTTATCTTATGCAGCAGTGAGCCCCAGAATTGTACCCTTTACTAGAGACATCTATGTTACAAGAAAGAATCCTACTTTTCCCCACTTTGCAGGACATGTAAGGGAAATAACCCATTAGCTATTCTGAAATTATTCAAAAATTAACACATTTAGTAGAAACTTTCCACTTTGCATATCTCCCTTTTCCCACAGAATTCCCAAATCCAGAGCAAATTGAACATGTATGCGCACAAGAAGTAATGCTACAAATCCTATGTTTTCTCACACTGAATAAATTTACATGCATTTAACTAAGTAGCAAAGGTGCCAAGATCCTCAGGTACCAAATTGTGAAGATGCATTACCAGTATAATTTGTGAATGTCCAATACGCACCAGAACCAGTGTTACATTATGCATTGGTATCTACCAGATCTGCTGTGTAGTTACAAAGCAGCTGCCCTCCATTGAATTTTGGCATTGTGAATTTCACAATTCTTTTTCCAATACACAGAAGCCCTCCCCCCCAAAGGAATTTTGTATTTGTGATTCCCATAACATCCTTTTCTTTTTGAAGCTGTTTTGGTCTTTTGTTGCAAGTACATCTTTACTTAAATGCTGTTCTCTTCTGAACTGTTTTCACTCTACAGTGGTTCTCAACCTGGGGTCCCCAAATGTTTTTGGCCTACAACTGGCAGAAATCCCAGCCAGTTTACCAGCTGTTAGGATTTCTGGGAGTTGAAGGCCAAAAACATCTGGGACCCCAGGTTGAGAACCACTGCACTAAAGAGATGGCATCCCACTTTAAATTCTATGGCTGTCTCCTATTGAATCCTGGGATTTGCAGTTTAGGGAAGGGCCTTTAAAATTCTCAGCAAGAGAGATCCTGGGCTGCACTAAGCTACAAACCCCAGAATTTTACAGGAGGCAGCTGCATGATGTACAGTGGGAAACCAACTTTTAAAAATATAGTGTAAAAATCCGGTATGTCTTTGCCTTCATTGTCATTTTTACTTTTTGACTCCAGTGAGAAACACTTGGTTTTGTCAAAAAGTTCACCGTGCCATCTTTTACAGGATGATGTTGTAGTTTTAATAAATTATGAGGAAAAGAGGAAGGGCAGGAATGTAGAGCAGTTCTAATCAGAGAAACAGAAGAGTGTATTGAAGTAAGTCATCATACAATGTCTCAAAAAAAGTGAAATCCAATAGCTAGTGGCAACAACAACAAACCTATTGAAACAATGGTTTTACATAGGTGTTGAATTACCATTCAGCAATTGATTGAAATGGATTTATCTAGTTGGTACTAGCAATTGGTTTGAGGCATGCATTTTTATTAGTGCATGCATTTTTATTACTCTAGCAGCTGTATCAAAATGTCCATTTTGAAGTGCATATTAAAATTAAAGATAATTCACTACGGCCATTTGTTTTGCCCATTAAAATGTTGGATATACCAGCCGTCACATTCTGCTCTCACACACAGTCATTAGGTTATATAGGTGTTGTTCCTTTTTTTTGTTATTACTAATGTTAGCATGAGTCCAGTACAAATGATAAACATGGTCTAACCTTTATCTGTTCAGGCTCCTAGTTTCAGTTTGTTGTGATTTGCTCCTTTCAAGTGACTGACTGGCTCACCGTATTTTTATCTCTTTGGGACTTGAGATCACTCCAGAAATTGTGTTATTAAATGTCTTGGTGGCATCCGAAAACGGTTGGCCCCCAACAAGTACAATTGTCAGTGTTTAAAGGTGGTTTGTGACTTTCAGATCACAGCAATGGCAAATCCACTCTGGAGTTCAGTCTGAACTTTAAAAAGCAATCCACGGTGCTGAACCTAGGGCTCAGCATCTTAGGTAGCTCCTATAAAGTTTAGCCTAAATCACAGAAAGAATGTGTGGCTGCACAGATAGGGAAGACACCATCATTAATGTTATCTATTATGCATGTAGTAATTTAACTATTTGAATCGAATTAAACTTAAAGCAGCACCTTGAACTCCTTTCAGCCAATCCTCGGCTGCTAAGAGAACCAAGCTGTACTTGCAAAGGATGAGAAATCAACAATGAGATGAGTCCCAAGTGCACCCATAGAATGACCTGTAAAGTGTAACACATACACTTAAAATTTTCCAATTTCTCTGTATAAAAAATGCATGAACCTCTAGTTTGCAAATTCCACATAAAATGCTGGTCATTTCCATTTTCTCCATCATTGCTTGCATGTATTGTGTGCAGCAGCCCTGAACCTTTCTTTGTTTTCTACCACATCAGTCACCATACATCTTCATCTTCAGTAGTGAAGGACAATTCAGCTACTGAAATGTGAATATTTACTAAACAGAATTTCATCTATGGTATACTAGTAATATCAATCCCAATGTCATTTTGTACAAATAGAATAAACAGCCTAGAAATTCCTCTGTTTTAACCAAAGCCAAAGTTGTATTCTTGAACTGTATCTTATGAAGGACTAGATGAGATAGAAGCATGCTGCTGTGGCTAAAATATTACCAGTTAAAAAGAAAGAAAGACAAAAAGAATACCCAAGAAACTGTGTGCTAAATTTTATTTCTACCTAAGGGACAGAAATTCCCACCACTTAACTTTCTTTTTAGAAAAAAAAGGTGAGCTGCTAAGTAAAAACATAGTTCAATTTTTATCTTATCTCAAGCACAAGTGTGCTATGTAGCTTCTGAGTGCCTGAGAATAAAAGGGGAACATCACAACAGATCACTAATATAGCTTTCCATGAATGATTTACAACAACCAAATTAAAAGCAGCCTTTAATTCAAAGAAATATGTCAGACAGTGGAATAGTGCATTTGGCTCATGTAAAGTGAAATTTGTTGTGAAAAGCAATAATGAATTCAAAGGTTGATGTCCCACTTCTTAGAAATGAGTACGCTGAAGCTCAGAAAAGTTATTTGATCAGTGTGTTCTGGCATATGTATTGTATATTGGCCAGTGATTACAAACCCCATACTTAGACTCCATCAAAATCAGTGGGATTTGACTTAGTTGTGGCTAATTTTTTCTCAGAAATTTCAAGGACATCTAAGCATGTCTAATTTTGTTTGGATCTATCTCATTAGTTGTACATTATATCTAAGCACTTAGTTTTAATCAGGCGAATGATGAAACTCAAAGCCTGAAAACTGGTTATTTGTTGTTGTTGTTGTGTGCCTTGCAGTTTTTTCAACTTATGGTGACAAACCAATCATGATCTTTGTGGGACAAGATTTGTTCAGAGAGGGTTTGCCCTTACCTTCCTCTGAGATTTAGTGGATCTGGCTTGCCCAAGATCATCCAGAGAGTTTCTATGGCTGAGTAGGGATTCAAACCCTGATCCTCAGAGTCCTGGTCCAACATCCAAACCACTATATTAGATTAGGTCTCGGGTAGGCAATTCATTACATGGACTGTAAATGTTCATGTTTTTAATTGTCATAAACTACAACTTCCAGTGAAGAAAATGGTGCAGTGAACAGTGTCTCAGTGAGCAGGCTAAGCATTGGGATATCCTTAGAGGTTGATCAACCATGTGGAGTTGTGAAATACTTTTTCAGAAAAAGGACAGATGTAAACCCCTCAAGGCTCAAAAGATCTCACCTTCCCCATTGAAACAGGAGAAGGGGAGAGAGGCAGGGGCAACATTGCACACCTCAGCAACATTGTCATGCAAGCAGATGCAGATAGAATCAGCTCCAATTCACTTCCTAAAATACTATATTTGCACAAGGCTGAAAAAATGAACTAAAAGAACAAACAAACTTAAATCTGTAAGTTTACCAACTTCCTGGACAAAAATATCTCTGAAGTAAACTGTATCTTTTCCCTCAGTTGAAAATTGTGGATATAAAAAGGGATTTTAAACCAAATTGGTGGAACTATTTGTTATGAATTTTCTAAGTCTGCCTGATGAAAATATCTGGTTCAACCAATTACAAAAGGTAAAAATGAATTAATTTGTTAGAGATTATACAGTAAGAACTGTGGGAATTAAAACTGTTTAACATACCTAAGAACTCAATAGCCATAATATCCTGGGACCACATGGAGCCTCTGGACTGATTCCAAAACACAAATAAGTCATGAAGTAACTGTAAAGATGAACCATAGAGATAAAACCATAGAGAAAACCATATAAAAAACCATAGAGTTTGAAATACAGAAAACAGGAAAATAATTAAAGGGCTGTAAGCAATACCATACTAAAAGTGAAAATGGACAAAAAAGGCACAACAACAAATTTCCAAAAATTACACATTTGGTTTTTTTTAGAAAAAGTCAGCTTGACTACAGCAATGACTGCAATGTCAACAAGACCAAGATTAAATGATCAGAAAGACCAGAAAAAACCTTCCAAAAGAGGATCTCTTCCACAAGAAGCTCCAATTAAGAACCATTACAGATGAAATGAAAGATTTGGATGCCAGGATTGACAAGAAAATTACACAGGCTGGAAACTATTTAGATAAAGGGCAAAAAAAAGATGAAGAAAGATATGCAACCAATGGCAGACACAATGAGTGGTATTTCAAAGCAGCAGAAACAGTAAGAACAGGAAAAACAATAATAGAAGAGCCACAAAAGATACAAATTGATTTCCAAAGAGATTCAATCCAGTTCCAAAGTTTAGAGGACATGCAAAGATAATACTCTTTGAGGTTGAGAGGAATACTGCACAGGAACTTGATATGGCAATAACAGAAGCTTTGGCTGGAATCCTTACAAGTGGCCTGAGCAAGTGGCCAAAACTCAATTTGACAGAAACGTTGGGGTACAATCCCAAAATGCAATAAAAAATAAACTTCCAAGATATGTGACTGTGTTGTTTACAAAAAAAGAAGTATGACACCAAGTTTTGCAAGCACATGCCAAAGATCTGATGGAAATAGGAAATACCAGGATTGCAGTATTAAGATAATTTTCACCTCAGACAACAAAGAAAAGAGATTACGTTTTCCTAACAGATAAACTTAAGAAGAAAGATTGCAGATTCCAGTGGCAAAACCCAGAAAGACTGATGGTATCTTATAAAGGACAAAAGTATTAGTTAACATCAGTACTGAAGGTCCAGGATTTCTATGAGAAATTTTTAAAAGACCTAGATTCAAAAGAAAGATCAGAAGACCAAGGAGAAAGAGGACATCCAAAAAGGCAAGAAGAGATGGCAACTTCAGTAGATAAAGAAGACATTAAACTACAACAGCAGGCCACTCCACATGATGAAGAAGAATTTTCTGTTATTTCAAGAATGAGGACCCTAAAGATATTTTAAAAATAAATATAAATGGACAAAATCTGCCAAGCAAGAGCTTTTCATTATTTGTGATTACCAGAAACAAGATGAAATTCCCACTCAAGATTTATGGATTACAAAAATGATGGGATCTGGCAGACATGGACAAATTGATCAGGTTTGAAGAAGAAATCTAATACTCTAATAATTAGAGATGGACAAATTGACTAGGCTTACACAATCACCAGATCCCTCCAAACTTGAAAAAGAATGGCAGCCCTTTATTGACTATTTAAAAGAAGAAAATAAAACATTGGGTAGCACCAAGGGAAATTAGTACTATAAAGATGTAGGAATAACAAGAAAAAATAGAGAAGTTAATGACAAGAATAACGGGATCTCCAATGATATCCACAGAATCCTGGAAAGTTAATCTACTAAAGATAAGAAGTGTTACGAACAGATTATGAAGAGGACAGCAGAAACAGGGTAGGAAGCTTTATTTAGGTATTTCTATTTTCCATTTCTCAACTTTTCCATCTCCTTTTTTCAAAACACTGTACACCTGCTTTTCTATCCTTCTGTTTTAGATTAGAGAAGAAATTTCCTTTTTCCTCTTTTCCTTTTTAACATCATAGACATTCTTTTTGTATTAGAATTTTTTTTGTATTATTTTGTATTAACAATGGAAGAAGACAAAGACGTAAGCTGTTAAAAATGCTCCTGTTCTATATCCACTCTTGTACCCTTCCCCATTCCTCCTATATTTGCAACAAAAATTACATGAGGAGGAAACCAACTACCCAATCTGAGTCATTTTTACTCAACAAAAGTATTTCTGGATACATATGCTTAGGATTGGAACCAAATCTCAGGGAACATCTACACTGAGCAGTTAATGCAGTTTGAAGGCATATTGAGAGTATTTGAATGACAAATGCCATGAACAAACACAGTAACATACATTTCAACTAGAGTAAGTAAATTCAGGGATACATCAAAATGCAGCCATATTGCATGGCAAAAATGAATAAAGAGAAAGTGCTGCTGTGATCTGTACATGCATTGGTGCAAGAGTTTTTTTTAAAAAAAAAATAGACTCTCCATGGATAGGAAACCATGGATTCTGCAGATCCTGGAATCAAGTTGAGGCCAACTTCTGTGGTGTATATAAAAACCATCCATACCAAACAAGTTACAGGGCTTCCCTTGTAATTACTTGTACATTAAAACTATCTTCTCCTCTGCTAGTTTCATATCAACTTACAGTGTATATGTGCCTTCAATTACCTAAAGCTGGATTGCCACCATTCATACAATAAACCTGTGATGTAATGCTAGAATAGAGGGAGATGGAGCATGCCTCACATAGAGTTTGAGCTTTAGAGCAGGAATCCCAAAGTTCTTGTTACTGTATTAGTAGCAGTAGTACTAATACCACACCATCATAGATCACATTGTGTTCTGCAGGGCAGAGATTGCATGGCAAGCAATCTGTCTGACTGTCTTTCTTTCACTAAAGAATAATTCTTCTGAAAAAGCATGGTCATTCAACTGAAAATAATTCAATAAGCTGTGAATTCAGTATTCATATTCATTTTTTGGGAGCTGAGGCTTTGGTCTTTGCATCTCCTAACGAGATCTGAGAGGTGACAGAATCTATTTTCTCCCAACACCTCCTAGAATTGAATCCTATGAGTGCCTTCCACATAGTGCTGCACAATATGTGCAATGATGCTGCAAAACTAAATATAGCTGATCATTTGGTTCTTTCAACCTTTGCCTCAAATGATCATCAAATAGACACACAAACAATCTGTATGTAGCATTTGTTTTTGTTGTTTGTTTGTTTTTAAAAAAAGGGGGGCACAATGTTTCCATTTGAATTATTCATTTGTTTGTGGAAAGGCAAGACTAAAATAATGTCCATGAGCAGTGGTTCCTTTTACCAAGGAGAATTCAGGAGATAAAAAGAGAGGGAGAGCTTGATGAAGACATACTGACCATAAATACTAGTTGTCCAAGTCACAATAATTCTTCCTCAACACTGTTTTTATTCTCTACTCTTCCTACTTTAATGCACATGCTTGCAAAGAAATTTATCCTATTGACAGTTAGGTGCAGGGCTGGGGATCATCCAATTCTTGATGTTGCAGGACTCCAACTTCCATCATTTCCAGGAGAGGAGCACTGAGGGCAGCAATGTACACAATTTATAAAGCTTTCATGATTTATAATCATTATGAAATGCATGCTCATTTGCAAAGAGTTTGGATCAAACTTGTGAATAGATAGATCTTCCAAAATACACAAGAGAAGACCATCACAAATAAAGTCCCATAGGTCTACTTTAGATCTTACTAAGTCTCAATCCAAATGAAATGTCTCCAATAAAGTTTTCACATGAGAGGAAATTTTTGCAGAAAACAAAATCTTTCGCAATCTTCCTTCAAGAAATAGCAAATACTTACTTATCCAGTGAAGATGTTGGATGGATGAAATCATTTAATAAATTAAAAAGTTATCTGGGTCAAATTTAGATTCACTTTAGTTATGGAATTTCAAGAAGGTCCCAATTTTGTCCTCTACTACTGTTGCTGTTATGAGACAAAAAATTACAGATGTATGATCGATTTTATCATGACCATCTGGTGGGCCAAAAATACTCCTAAGGTAGCTAATAGTACTCTTAAGTGTTCAAAAAAGTTCTCTCTTTTACAATTTGTATAGTGATATCCATTTATTAATGGAACACCACCAGATAGAAAGGAAATAAGCAGATGTCAAAAATCAATCTAAGCAGGGCAACCATAGCTTTTAAATATAAAGAGACTTACTTTCCTGGCAATAAACTCTGGTAACAAGACTAAGCACTTCAAGCTATACAAGATCATTCAATAAATCACCCTCCAACCCCATTTTGGTATCTTATATTAAAATTTTAATTAAGCTGATTTGGGGCTGTAGTAGTGTCTGCAGAGAACATTTCCATTTCTTTTACTTTTTCATAATTAAGTCAGCTTTTAAAGTGCATGTAGATGCCATTTAAAATAGTCTTGAAAAGGTCTCTTCAAATCATACATGACAGGTCATAGGCATCCCCATCAAAATGTTCCTATCTTATGGATTTTCTGGAAGAGAAGCAATGCTCCTTCTTTCGACTGTTTGCTCTAGGCAGTTGTTTTGGTTCCTTCCAGCTGAAGCATAGACCAATGGAGTCTGACAGGGTTTTCCTCTCAGTGACATTTTAAGTAAAATTATAACTTGCCTTTTTACTGAGGCAGACATAAGAGACAAACAACTGCCAGTCAGAAGCTTTTTTCCAACAACTCTTTGTGTATGACAGTATATATTTTCTTAGACAAAACGAGTGATAAGAAATTTAGCTTTTCTGAAAATTAGATTAAGTCATCCCAGGATAATATATGTACTTATACTTTTTATGTTGGCCAAATGGGACATTGGATAAATTCAGCGGCAGATATAGTAATAGTAGTTTCATGTCATTCCATGAAGTTAATCTAGATCACTAAATCAAAGATACTATACAGCATTAATAACATATACCTCAAAGGAGGTACCATTTTATCTTGTAAGATTGTCCTTTTGATTGTTTTACCGATATTGTTGATTTATTGTTGTAAATTTGTGTTTTTGTTTTGATTTTATATTGTGATGTTGGGCAAGACCCCATGTATGCCGCCCCGAGTCCCTTCAGGGAGATGGGGCGGGGTACAAGAATAAATTATTATTATTATTATTATTATTATTATTATTATTATTATTATTATTATTAAAGGAGAAGAATGATAGTGCATGTGTCTGCACATGTGCAGTATCTAGCTATTATGATTAAGAAACAATAAATAGCTAGAGATAGGAAAGCCCCCTAAGAGTGCTCAACAAAGCTTGGCTTAGCAAATCCAGGAGAGATCACCGAGTTATATTTTTGTAGAAATGAGACAATAAATAGGAAGTGGGTAGAAGAGGTGAATGATCCATAAGAATACCAAACTAGATCTCAGAGAATAGGATAAATAGATAAGACATGAAGAGATCTTAAATAACTGAAAAACAATTTAAACCTATCATTCTTCTCTAGCTCAGTATTTTCCCCCCATCTTAAACCCTACTTTAAAGGACTTCTCCCAAGAAAACTGTGCTAAGGGAACTGTTTTATTCCAAGGTGGGCTCAGGAGTGTAGTTATGGGGCAGG
Source organism: Anolis carolinensis (assembly GCF_035594765.1). NCBI lineage: Eukaryota > Metazoa > Chordata > Lepidosauria > Squamata > Anolidae > Anolis > Anolis carolinensis. The sequence goes on from NC_085845.1 coordinate 155,017,928, forward strand.
GTGACGTCATTAACCTCTAAAGAAGCATTCTATTCCCCATGAAATGTTGCTTGAATTCATAAATTAATTGAAGAATTTCCAAAATACCTCCTTGATAAAGATCATAAGACTCCCCACTTTTCTAAGAGTAGAATCTGGGCTACCATACATTACTGTAAAAAGGTTGCTCTTTGCTGAGTTTAAATGAAACTTGAGGGGATTATATTTCCAGATTTACTCAACATTAGAAGCTAGGAAAAGAGACTGGCAGCCATGCAAAAAAAATGATGGTGGGCATGGTTATGATAGTGGTTATATCCCACCTTTTCCCCAATTCAGGACTCAAGGTGCCTCACAGAAGTTAAAACAAATAAATCTAAAAATGTATATCATACACATGTTACAAGTGTAATTAAAATATCAATACAATTTAAACCAATTAAAAACAGTATCGTTGCAAAGAAAACAATGACTTAAAAAAAAACAGACAATTCAGAGTATTATGCACCAATCAGATTAAAAATGCACTATTTATGAATGGAAAGATACTTGAGCATTGGAAAGGATTTGAGTATCACTGTTGCACAACCCATGGAAGTCATGTCATACTGGTGGTGACAATCTCGGTAATGTTGACAGGATCAGTAATTGTGCAAATGTCATGGTGGGTCATCCTTATGTGACAGTCCTTTGTCAAAATTCAAATACTTCAGAAAAAGGCTGTATCTTTTATTGTTGTAGTAGTTTTATCTTATTATGAATTGTGTTTGTTACCATAATAGTGTTTGGCTACATACAGTAGATTATTAGATGTACGGTTCTGTCCACTGCAAACTAATTAGTAGAGAATGGGCCAAACTTTATAGATAAGTCAACTATGTTTTTAATAGATAAAGGGATAATGCTTTGAATTTTTTTTCTAATGGATTGACATAGATGCATGCTATTTTTATCTTTACAAGGATGAATTTGCTGCAAGAATGACTGTATTTTGCAGTCATTGAACCATCTATGGTTCAATGGCAGTCATATGGCAGTCATTGAACCTCTATGAACCATCATGGAGGTTAAGATCTTATGGGAGGCCTTGCTCTCAGTCCCACCTCCTTTGCAAGTATGGTTCATGGGGACGAGAGACAGGGCCTTCTCAGTGGTGGCTTCTTGGCTCTGGAACTCTCTCTCATTGAGATTAGATCAGCGCCCTCCCTCTTGGCCTTCAGAAAGAAAACAAAGATATGGTTGTGGGACAAAGCCTTTGGCCAGTAAAGTAATGCAGTGCCAGAAATAAATAGGAAATATGTGTAATTAACAATTGGAATGGCCCCAGGTCTATGATTTTGGATTATGTGATTTTAATGTTTATATTAGGTGTTTTAATTCTATATCTTAATGTCTAAATGTTGTTTATATCTTATGTTTTAATGGTCTTATTGATCTTAATGCATAGGTAAAGGTAAAGGATTTCCCCTGACATTAAGTGCAGTCGTGTCCGACTCTGGGGGTTGGTGCTCATCTCCATTTCTAAGCCAAAGAGCCGGCGTTGTCTGTAGACACCTCCAGGGTCATGTGGCCGGCATGAACTGCATGGAATGCATAGTTATATGTTTATTGTTTAGATATAAGATTTGGTTTTACATGTATGTTTGGCATAGAATTTTGCCATTATAGCATTGAGTTTCTCCAGGGGTGAGAAAAGTGGTATATAAATACAGTAAATAAATAACTAAATAAAATAATAGTATGCATGTGGATGCAAGGAGCATGGTTTTGGATCCACTATCTTCTCCTTAATCAAAATTTCCCTTTTCGGTAAATGTGGTTGAATATAAGTTTCTTGTTTCCCAATAGTTATTTTTTACACTGAAGGGCTTAACCTCCTTGGAAATGTAGCCAATTATGCTACATTATTTTCTTTAACAGCAATACAATTTATGATTATCAGTAGCAATTGGAGCTTGTTCAACCACAGGATGGTTGCAACCCAAAGACCACACTAGGTGATACTGCTGTTGGTGGCCTTCTTGTGGTAAGCAGGGTCCCTGGTTTTATTTCTTAAACTAAAGTAAATACACCTGCAGTCTATACATTTGGCATGCCTCTTTTGATCTGACTTTTATGCCATATAAATTATTTATTGTTGTTTGCTATTCAGAGCTTGTTTCACATACATCTCATTCCCACCTCCTCACACCCCTCTCTCAGGATTTAACTTTTCTTTTCCCATCATATCTTTCTAAAAAAAAGTATTAGAAACACCTCTGACATCAACACAAAGAAAATGTTCAGAAAGACAGATTCATAACTAGGGAACATCTTTTCACTTTTGAAGTCTGTATCCAAGTAGAAGCACAAAGCTTAGGCTAATAAAGTCAGCGTCAACCTGCCAGATGAAAAAAAAATAATGCTCTTTTTTTTAAAAAAGAGAAGAAATGCTTGAGTTTTCACCCATGGAATTCAGAGGTAAGTAACCTGAAAAGTAATGGCATCCCTTTAGTTTGCAACACTTCCTGGAAAGAGGGTATAATAACTAAATAAAGCGTGGTTATTTTCATATTTCTGCTAACGGCTGGACTTCACAACAGAGTGTGTCTACACTACAGAGTCACAGCAGTTTGATCTCATTTTAACTGCAATGGCTCCATCCTATAGAATCCAAAGAGTTGTCATTTAACCGATCCTACATCAGGTTTCAGGATTTCACTCCAATTCACTAACACATTAGCTAGGGAAAGCCGAAATTAAGCAGCTTTGCCCTAGGTTAAGCCAGATCAGCCCCATGAGATGTTTAGCCACCATGGGGCCACACTGATCAAAGTGGTAAGTATAGATGTGCCATTTGAGAAAAGGAACAGAAATAGCACCTGAGATTTTATTACATATTTTATTAAGATTTTGCCATGGCAGTCATTCCACTGTCTCCTCCCTAATTGTAAATCATCCATATATAACTTGTTTCCTGGCTACAGCTCACTGTAATGCTCTGAGCACGAGGCATATCAAAACATATGCCATAATAGCTTTGCTACCTTTAAGATGCATCAAGGTAGTTTGTTTTCTATTAGGACAGATGAATAATGTTTCAGTCCAATTTAATAGTTAATGTTCTTTCATTGTAAGGCAGAAACTGGTGATTCCCTGTTGACTATTACATCCACAATATCTTATCACTGTCTAATAGGATTGCCAGATCAATATGTTGGATAAAACTTAAATATTAGCCCTACAGTATACCCCAGGTGGGTCATGAAATTGAGCCCTGAAACTGGGCAGGAAGACAAATAGATAGCAAACAATACCTGTGGTCAAAGGATTAAGTCCCAGCACTCACAATACTATGATATTTGAGAGCCAAAACCTGAGACCTTGGGTGACTCCTTTTGATGCCATAGCATATGGACTCTGGTGATGCTACAAAGGTCGTGTTACAAGACCAGCCCCTGATGATGTCATTAAACATAATACAGAAAGCATCAACCACAATAGTGAAATATACTATTCTTTTTAAAAAGTGTGAAATAGAAGAAATCCACAGATATATGGTGATACCTTGACTTAAGAGTTTAATTCATTCCATGACTGAGCTCTTAGCTCAAAATGTGTTTATCTCAAAGTTAATTTTCCCATTGAAATGCATTGAAATGCTATTCATCTGTTCCAGCCCCCCAAAATCCCACCCCATTTTTTGTGACATGATTTAAATAAGAAAATATACTTTATAAATAACAAATAATGTATAAATCCACATTCAAGTGGAACAATAAAAAAGAAAGATCAACTTTAAAATGGTAAAGGCAGAAAGTTGTGGCAAGGAAGCACAAAGTGAAGAGGCAGAAGCATCATTTTCTTCATACTGTACTCATTCCAGCCTCCCTTCTTCTCTTGCTATCCCTCTCTTTCTTCATGAAGCCAAACGTACCAGGAATAAAAACCACACAAAATCAACTAGCCCAAAGTTCCTCAAAGCAGAGAAGCGCAAGGTAGACAGCAACCTCCCAAATCAGACAAGAGCACTGTAAAATCTCACTTGTGCTCTCTTGCACTAGTGCTTCTTCTCACGCTAGCTCTTAACTCAAAATGCTGCTCTTATTTCAAAATGAAATCCAGAGAAAGCGACAACTCTTAACTCAAAATTATCTTAAGTTGGGACACTCTTAAGTCGAGGTTCCACTGTACTTTTCCAAGTAGCAACTCCCACTCTGAGACTTTTCACTGAGATCTCAAGTTGCAAACCTAGTGACAAGATTAACTGGGACAGCCAAAAATTGCTGTCAAACAACAACTGAGACCCCACTGATAGGGTGAGAAGAGGCTAAGAATTATTTCTAGAATACTCATTGTTGCATACTTGTAGAATACTCAATATCGCATTGTTACAAACTGATTCCCATAGTTAGAGTCACCATTTCATTATAGTTAATTTTCCAATGGACTAAAGAGATATTATTATGTCAAAAAGGATTAGTTTGATAGCAGATGCTGCTGACAACCAAGGAAGCAAGATAAACTTTGTTAAAGTCTAGAGATAGAAAACATAATATAATGCTGTTAGAAAAAAAAATGCAACAGGAAGAGGAGTTTGGATTCAAAGACAGTCTACTCAATATATTTTTCATCAAACTCACCAGAGAGATCTTAAGCTGCTCTAGAGACCAAAGAGGTCTTCAAAATAATACAGCTACAACAAACTGCACGAAGCTTTGTTTGATGAATAAGTTTCACATCCCTAAACCATCCTAGGAATTCACCTTTTTTCTGCTTTCAGTGAAGTACCTATGAAAACTTTATGTATATTTTTGTTCCACTTTTTAAGCATTAGGTGGTGGAATTAACAATTGTCTGATTATTTCTCCCCAGCAAACTGTTAAAATTAGATGTTATCCAAAAGTAACAGATCCAATACCATATCTTTTTTATAATTAGGTTCACAAACTCCTTCCCCAAATGCAAGTCATTGAGGAAGAGATATTATTTCAAGAATCAACAAAAATTGTGGCTAATCTTTCTCTATTGCTTTTTCTGTTTAACATCATTTTACTCCATAGTTACAAGAAGGTTACATACTGAATCCACTATGCCCATCTCTGATCTAGAGGAGACAGGAGTATAACATCTCTTCAGCTATAATACCACAGATACATTTTTCACAATTTTCTGAGTACCATGGATAGGTTTACTGGACACTACGGAGGAAATATAATCCATATTGATGTAGAGATTTCTGTCAGAAAAAGATGTCTTAATTCCTTTAGCAGAAGCTAGAAAAATTCTATTTTATCAAGATGTTATAGCAGCCCAATTGCTAATAGCCCATTAATGGGGAAATTCATGATTACATGTATTGTACAAAATATGCAGTTCGCAGCTATTATGGAAATGTTGTCTGATAATATTCTATGGAGTAGGAGAAGAATTAAATCAGATTTGTTTTATTCAGTTTGATATCCTTTTATTCAAAATGTTAATAATGGAAATATAAATATTATGATTACAATTAGTGGTTGCACTTTGAAGGTTAATTACCTAAACTTTGAAAGAGAATGAGCGTCTTTTTTTGGGGGGGGGGTCTTTTTGAGTTACGGACTTTCATACTAGAATGTTATAACTAATAATTAACAATAGAAGATTTGAGGATATTTTATTAACTGCCACTTGGAAAGGCAGTGGCATATGAGTTCATAATTCTGCATTTTGGATGGCCAGGAAATGTACTGCTCTTTTGGATCTTGTCTCTTTATCAGAATCCTAATCTGAATCAGGCTTGTTTTATTGGGGAACCCCACAGAATAGTATGTTATAAAGCCATAAACATAATCTGTGTGTATTCCAGCTAAAATGTCACAGGCACTCCAGAGAATTCTCCATTTACAATCAGAGGAAGAGGAATAGTAACAAAATTCAGACCTTTACATGTTTATGTGTATATCTGCTCTGTTCTGAGTAAGTTCATGTTTCAGCAACACAATACCTCCTGTGGTGAGTACAAAGTAGACAACACATACATGGCTGTGCACACTGAGAGACACATATGCAGGATTCTGAAGGAGAATATATACTGAGTATGAATAAACCCCATTAAGTTTTAAAGTGTATACAGAAATACCGAAATAGAAGAATAATGATACATTATCAGAAAGTGCAAGGATTTATTACATTACGTGGAAAGCTACTCTATTTGCTGGTAACTTTTATAGCTTGCACTGGTAGAGAGGATACGATCACTGGACAGCCTTAGAAAATGGATTGGACTGAGCAGCAGTTTCCAATCCATAACACATCTCCTGTTCTAGATTGGCCCTATTTTATCAACCATGCCTCCTAAGAAACTCTGAGATTTGTAGTTTCGTGGCATATTTAAAATTCTGAGCTTCACCAAACTACCAACCCCAGCATTGCACAGGATGTGAGAATGAAAGTTAAGGTGGGATCAGATTGCTATGATATTATGTGAAAGAGACCAGTGTGTGTGTCCATGTGTATGCACATCAAAACTGAATCAGAAATAAATTTCAGTAGTAAGGAAGAATGAAACAATTGGGAGGATAAGTGTTTAATTCATTGATAATGTTGTCATAAATGTGAGACTCTGCACCCCTTAATCGAAAACACCATAGCTTTTTGCAGTAGCACTAACATAATTTCATGAGTATATTTTGTGGACTGTAGATTTTATTATAGCTTGTATATCCAACCAATGCAGCTTTTATTATGTCAGAATATCAGGATTCCAATGTCAAACGGATTATGTTCAGATTTCTCTAGCAGCCCTACCCCACTGAGAAGCCAACCATTGATGTGGTATTGTGACAATGAATGCTGGACCTCATAGAATTAGTTCATAAAGTGTACTGATCAGTATTATTTCATTCATATGTTCCTAGTTTAATTTCCATCACAGAGGTGGATAACTTTTACCCTCCCAGTTGGTTTGGCCTATGAAGCCCATATCCAGCATGGCAAATGCTAAGTGCTATAGTCCAAAATATCAAAGGGCCTAATGTTCTCCACCTTTACTCTGCCCATTCTAACATCAACATAGATGGGATTGTTCTGTTTGCTCTAGAGGGGTTGCTCTTGTAAATGGGTGATTTAGATCCTCTTACACTGGATCAAATAAAGTATGCATCATGTGGCCAACAAGGTCCATGTTAAACTGTGCAATGAGTTCTCCTAAGTTTAGGCAGCTCAACTCTGAAATATTTATCAGCAAAAGCTACTTTGTGTTCCTGATTTTTTTATTTTCTAAAACACTTTGCTGAATAAGTACATCAGACACTGAAATGCTTCCTTAGTTCCCTTATTATAATCCCAGACCCAACAGGCTCATGTGTTTAAAATTAAATGGAGCAAGAGACTCCTAAAATAGTAACATGAGCAAGGACGACTAATTTGGACAGTCTACAGTGATCACTCAAAATCGGTGTAGTGGTTAATGTGGTTGATTGTTCCATGAAATAAAGGAAATTGAACTGCATTTTACAAGAAGCTAGTTATGATTTTAAAAACTAACCGTTATGCAGTTCTGATTCAGAGTTTTAAAAAAATTGACTACTTGTTTCTCGCTGAAGAATATTTGGAGAAAAAAGGTGGAGGCAACGTCACCTATCCAGATCTTACTTTACAAAATGAGAGGACTGAGACCAGCCAAAATAAGAATAAAATCCTTGGTTATGCCATTCTTACATAAGAGAAAGCAAATTCACATTTTTAATCTCCACTCAACAAGATAAAGTGAGATTTTAAACCATCATGATTGGTCAGGATATGGAAATTTCCAGTCCTAGCCCAGATCAAATCATAGTACAAAATATGAAATTTTATTGGCTCTAATATTTGTGTGCTTTTACTACAGGATCCCTATGTTGTTATTTGACATCAACATCAACCTATTGGTACCTTATGAAGAGAGACTATCATGAGACCCATTCCTCATGAGACCCATTCCTCATTCCGCAAACTTGACTGAATTTGGATTCCCTGAATACTCAATCGATCTGTAATATACCCCTCCCCCCAACACTGCTAGAGTCTCTAGCAAATGCATTAAAACATGAACACCATGAAATAAAAATACTGTAGAGGGGCATAAAAATAATCACCCTTGTTACTAATAATAGCAGTTGTCATTTTCAATCCTAAACATGAACACATTTAGGAAACAAGAGAAGGGAGAAGTAGGGACCTCTGACTCACAGCTCTATTTAAGCTCTGCAAACTTTTTTATCCCATGTCAACAAGTGAAATCTTCAGTCACTCATTGAGGGTTTTTATTCTTTAAATTTGCTTTTAATCCTTCTTAACTTCTTCCTAGTTTTCTACTGGATGTCCTCACTGAATTCAATACATGTGGACCAAAGAATGAATGTCTAATTAACTTTGAAAAATGTTCATGAAGAAAAGGAGTTGAGAGTGAGCAATGGGCCCAGCTTCAGGAGTCATTAATCGAACATGGAACAGCTACGTGGAAACTCAAAGAAGAACTTTTCATGACCTCGGATTCACATGAAAGTCTGTTTAAATTCTACACCTAGGAATTCACTCTGTTTGAAGTACATGGACAGAATGAGAGCGTGAGTGCCAATCAGTAGTGTACATTTCCTTTGGTGCTCTGCATTCATGCTTTGCCTCTCAAAGAGGAAGCCCTGAACAAACAGCTGTTATGAGAATATGCTCTAAGATTTCAATGTGTAATACATGAATGTAGAAATGAATTTAAATGCAGGACAATCACAGGTTTCAAATCAGGTCAGAGGATGAAAAGACCAATGTTCCATGGATGTGGCGGACAGCTATTCTTTCTACTGTAATGAAAGCAATCTTTTATGGGATCATAGGTTTACATTTACAATATTTCTTTCTTTCTTTATGACATTTTATTATATTATCCACCCGCAGAATCCTCTGTGTGAAGTACAAAGGCTGTAAATCAATATAAAATAAGAATATAGACTGTTAGTATTATTATAGTCTCCCGTGTTTTAGTCTCCCATTTTTAACATTTTATGCTGTATGTTGATTTTTATGACTGTATTATTGATGCTGATGTTTTATTGTTGGGATATTTGTTTCATTGTTTTATTGCTGTTATTATATTGTTGTGTCGGGCAAGCAGCTCCGAGTGCCTCCAGGGAGATGGGGCGGGGTATAAAAATAAAGTTATTATTATTATGATTATTATTATTATTATTATTATTATTATTATTATTATTATTATATTCATTTCCTGTCTGTGGATTTCTGGTTGCCCTCTATGGGAACAGAATGCTATAGCAGATAGACCTTCTGGTTTGATCCAGCAGAAGTTGTATAAATGTCCTTTTTGCTCTATATTCAGCAAAAGGGTCAATGGCAATGTGCACTGAAAACCACTTTTTAATGTAAATTACCAAATTCCAGAATAAATTCACTATTTGTCTCAATAGTGAGTCTAAAAAAGAGAAATATATTTTAGTTCAAATTCCAAACATGTCACTAAATTGCATGGAAATATAGTATTTCTCTTTCTCCAAAAAGATTAGGTAAACGTCTCTGTAAAGACCTTTGAGAATTAGAGTTTTCCACCTGAAAAGTGCTTTTTCTAGTAACTGCCATCCCTCCTCATTTGATAGATGTGATAAGCATCTGGGAAAGTGCCTGTGATGAAAAATATATGGACTCAGCAGCCATATCAGACATTTAACAACCAGATTGTGATGTATAAAATAACACACTGATTTTTAAAAAAGTTTTCACTGGTATCAGTTTTGTTTTGGGATTGCAGACATTTCAAAGTTTTCTTATAAAATGCTCTATATTCAGCCAAAAAAAAAGGTCAATCATAATGTAGAAGTTAAACCTAAATAAAACTGACATTGCCTTCATTTGCACTGTAGTATTGATTCCGTTTGACACCACATGAATTGCAATTGATCAAAGTTGTGGAATCATGGGATTCTAATTACAACTGGTTATCACACCAGAATCAAACCCTATTGTTTCTGAAATTGTATCTTCAAATGGAAACAGCTGCCAGTATAGTGGCAGGATATGGTTTCAAGCACATAAAACCTGTTTCCCCTGCAGAAAAATGTGCTATTGCACACAAAAAGTTATCTGCACAACAATAAGGGATGGAAATAATGTAAGAATGTTTATTTTCTCCTGAAGTATAGAGAAAACTACTTTAATTTTCCCTTCTTACATGTAATTAATGATAAAATGGAAGGGAAAAGGAAGAGGGGCCAACCAAGGGCAAGATGGATGGATGGTACCCTTGAAGTGACTGGCTTGAACTTGAAGGAGCTGGGAGTGGTGACGGCTGACAGGGAGCTCTGGCGTGGGCTGGTCCATGAGGTCATGAAGAGCTGGAAGTGACTGAACAAATAAACAACAACAACAATTTTTGTCCAACATCCACATCCCTTTCCCCTGCTGCCACCTCACTGTCTCTTTTCACCTTCTCCACCATAGTGCTACTGGTTGCTTTGCTTGTTACTTTTGTTTTGGGTGGAAAAGAATTTCTTATTAAAATGACGAACCAAAAGTTACCCATTTAAAGTCATTTTAATAAGAAGTCATTACTTCTTACATGGATGAAGAGACTTATCTTCTCACATTATTGTCTTCTCACTCTTTACACTACTATTGAAATGTAATTTTATTATGAACTAATGATCAAGAGAAGTAACTTGTTACAATTAACATCACAAATGTTACTTGTTAGGTGCCAAGCTCTAGTGATCTCAGAAAACTGGACAGAAAAGAGCAGCAACTTTTAGAAAAAGAGAACAGTATACAGTATACTGTGAAAAGGGGAAAGATGCAACAAGAACTGAAAACGCCTTTGGCAACAGATGAAGTGTGATCCATTGGCACTCATTTTTGACCCACATTTATTATTATTATTATTATTATTATTATTATTTTGTTAATAATTTGTTAGCTGTCTCTCCCTGTGGCTTGAGGCGGAGTACAAAATTGTTAAAACAAGAGATAAACACTATTAAAACACACATCACAAAATACACAGTTAAAATAAAAGTTAAAATCCACTAATGAATTGCTAATAACAAATTTAACACACTGATTACCTAATTTAAAAATAGGCCACATTTTTGGCCCAAATATGTCCCTAAACCACAAAATGTTGGTGATTTATCCCTCCAATTCCAAAAAATAGACAAATGATTTTTTTTCCAGTTCACCTGGAAGGCAAATGATCAATGGTTTCTGCCCCTTGCAGCCACTTTCTCTGGCAATAGATTCCATATATGAATAAAATGACACAAGTGTATTATAGCTAATCATAGAAAGAAGCCAAGGAATTTCTATCCCTTGTCATTGCTAGGGGGAAAAGACAATCTATTTATCCAGTGCCAAACCTCCCTGGGCTCTGATTCACCAAGGGAGATCCCAGTGTGAGGGCATCATTTGTACACCACATCCCACTGTGGCACAGCATTAGTGCATCAATTATGAGGATAAAGAGGCTAAGTTCAAACACCACCAGCTCTCAACCATAGCAGTGAAAAGTGCAGTTATGTATTCTTCAGAAATACTATTCCCTTGAGTCATTTCAACAGGAAAGTTTTATATTACCAAATTCTGGAATCAAGGTCAAAAAGCATTCCTAAGACCCCAAAGCAGGTTTGCCATGAGAAGCAAAGTCAGAAAGTAGTTCAAATGCAATGTCAGTCTAGTTTGATAGGATGATCACAAACCTCTAAGGGACTACAGACACACTGCATTAAACTTAATTTTAAGCACCTTTTCATAGTACAGTAGAGTCTCACTTATCCAACATTCTGGATTATCCAACACATTTTTGTAGTCAATGTTTTCAATACATTGTGATATTTTGGTGCTAAATTCGTAAATACAGTAATTACTACATAGCATTACTGCATATTGAACTACTTTTTCTGATAAAATGTTTGTAAACATGATGTTTTGGTGCTTAATTTGTAAAATCATAACCTAATTTGATGTTTAATAGGCTTTTCCTTAATCCCTCCTTATTATCCAACATATTCGCTTATCCAACATTCTGCCGGCCCATTTATGTTGGATAAGTGAGACTCTACTGTATATACCTATTGTATTATGATTCTACTTCTGATGCCATGGATCCATTCTTTGGGATGCTATTGCTGGAATGTGTTCCGCTTCAAGTGGAATTCAGCCTAGTCCAGCAAAGACACAATAACTTTGCACAGTTGCAAATGGAAAATAAAATAAACTTTACTCTTTACAGTAGAGTCCAAACATAAACTTGCAGTGTTGCATCAAAACATAAATCTTATAGTAAAACAAACTTACATAGTCCTTGTAAGCATTTCAAGATGCAAAAAGCATTGTAAAATACAAAGAGCATGGCTTCTTCAGCCTCTTCTTCCAAGGGAGAGATCCAAAAAGCAAAACGAAACCAAAAGAAGGAGCAGAAGCTAATACACACACACAGCCACACCCCACCAGGTGTGGTCCAATCTTAATTGCTTAGCTGCCGACCTAGATTAGCTCCTACTTGTTATGATCAGCTGTGTAGTTTTTTCTTTAACACAGACAGAGCTTCATTATACCCTAACACAATGCACTTGCAGTTTAGAGAGACCTTTAGAATTCCCTGCCAAAGATTCACCATGCTAAAAGCCCAGAATTTCATAGCATGCAACCATAGAAGTTAAAGTGCAATCATCATGCTATAGTTCTGTACTATCCATGGGATTTCTGGAGCGGGATGTCATTCTAGATCCCCTCCAATATAGAGAGGTGGATACCCACATCCTCCCTGGAAAGTTCAACAGTTGTTTATCCCAAGATTGGGATACACTTCAACTGTATCAAGATCCTATGATATGATCTGCTTATCTATGATTTGTGGTTCTGTGGGATCTAACTCATTTTCTAGTGGGGATTCATCCAGCCGAGGCAAGATCAACTTGCTGCATGAAGACATCACTTCAAAAGAGTTCTGACCTGTAATATGCATGGATTCTATAGAAGGAACCAGAGGGAAGAGAATGGGGGGAGGAAGGGGAAAAAGGAGAAGGGAAGGAGGGAGGAGGAGAAGGTGGAGAGAACAATTTTGAAGTAATAATACTGGGAGATGCCAAAGGCAGGTGGGAGGTGGGCAGCAAATAAATTGAGACAGACAAGATTAATTCAGCAGTAGAGCAGTGAAAATATGAGGACAGAAAGGTGGACACATCTTACCAGAAGCTGTCACATTTGTTTTCACTAGTGGTGTCAACACCAGAGACATCTGTGTAGGATGGAATACTCTGCTAGCAGCAACTGTGAAATATTTTCAAGAACAAGTCCAATGTATTTTCTGATACAGTCCCAAAATAAAACATCGACCACTTTTATAAACAAATGTCAAGAATGCGCAACCTCTGGATAGCGGGCTCTTAAATCAACATTTCCAAACTTAACAAAATGTTACAAATAATTGCTTGTACAGTAGAGTCTCGTTTATCCAACGTAAACGGGCCGGCAAAATGTTGGATAAGCGAATATGTTGGATAATAAGGAGAGATTAAGGAAAAGCCTATTAAACATCAAATTAGGTTATGATTTTACAAGTTAAGCACCAAAACATCATGTTATACAACAAATTTGACAGAAAAAGTAGTTCAATACGCAGTAATGCTACGTAGTAATTACTGTATTTACGAATTTAGCACCAAAATATTATGATATATTGAAAACATTGACTACAAAAATGCGTTGGATAATCCAGAACGTTGGATAAGTGAGTGTTGGATAAGTGAGACTCTACTGTATTTCAGAACGTGCTTTTCCGTTAACAAAGAGCTTTTTCCACCTGGAAGAATTTTGCAAGAGGGAAGTAGCCACAAAATCTAGAGAGGTTTTGACTACACAAACTCTTTCCAAAAACTTTTATGGCCTATCATATCCTGGAACCTGTCTCTTAATTAACTGTCTTTTTCATACTGGAATGAAAGGGTTGAAAATCAACAGCCCACCTCCATCACCTTCCGTTGGGTTAGTAGTCCCAACTGCAGTAGTTTTGTAACTCTGTCATCCTACACCTCACTGCCACCCACTTTGAGTCACAGACTTTTGTCTCTTTACCTAAGAGTATAATCAGTCCTGTCTATTTGGCCACTCTAGAAGACATAATGCTGGATTTGATACACTGCTAGGTATAGCTAACAGGGTTCTTCTGTTTTATCCTTATGGGTGTCTTTTCCGTTCATTGATTGTATGATTGCCTATCTCTTCCTCATCTCCAAACACACACACACACACACCTCATATCAATTTTCCTATCACCATTCCCTTCCCATGGCAACCATCTTCTTTTTATAGGCTGTCACATTCACGGATTCTTTGAAGCATCCCAAATGTTCCTTTCATGTCCCCAAATATCAATTTTGCCTATGCTGCATTATTCCTTTAATCACGTTGTATCTCTTTCAGTGTTCTCAGCATGAAGTGGTTTCAAAAAGGTTCCTCGCTCCCCTTCTCCCATTTCACTGTTTTGCTGGCACAACCTTTGAAGCTATAAATAGGCCAATGTAATTCATGCATCAGACCATGAGTTCTTTGCAACGTGACCGAGACCAGTGTCAGTCTTGGCTTTTAGTTTCTTTTTTATAGACGGCAAAAATATTCCCAGGAACATTTTCCCTAGTGATTGATTCCCATTTAGTGGTAACAGGCAATCATTCTTTTGGACAGTGTGCTTATAACTGGGTGTGGGTTTCTTAAATACATTTAATCATACCTGTAAACATTTCACAGATGGAAAATGACACAACCAGAGTGTGGTCAAGATGGCAAAAGTTATTACTGAGGATGATTGAACACACAAGCTCAGAGAGGCTGCAAAAGTTTGCAGGGAAGGTCATCCACATCTTCTTGCCAGGTTAATAGAATGCTAACTACTTCTTCACTTTGACCTCGGTTTGTAGCAACTGAAATAAAGTGAGGACAAAAGAGGAAAGTCTGGAGAGAGAAATTGGAACATTTTAAAAGTAACTAAATAAGTGGGACAACAGAAGATTTATTGGGCCTTTCCCTGTGAAATAGGAACAGTTGGCAGGTATGATTTAACACTCCTCTTTTTTGTTAGTTTAAATGTAGCAAAAGAGATGTATTACTTGATTGTTTATATAATTACTTACTTAATTACTTATTTACTTACACAACAGTATTTGTAAAGGGAGAATTTATCCATTATAAGCAAGGTTTAATTCACAGTAGAACCTACTGAGGACTATATTGAAAGTTTGCACTTGAACTCTTGTTAAACAATGTAAAACAATCAAATTCACCCAAGCAGAGATTCAAATACATTGCTACCAGGGATGCAATGGAAACAGGCTGAAAGGGTTAAAGCCCCAAGACATTTTGATCAGCAAGAACTATGACTATAACTTCTGGAATGATTCCATCAGAGTTGCCTTCGAAAAATCCTACAAATCTCTTGGGGAGACAAGCAGACAAACATCAGCATTCTGGAAGAAGCAAAAACCACCAGCACTGAAACGATGATTGTTTGCCATCAACTTTTCTGGACTGGTCACGTTGTCTGACTGTTTGATCACCATCTCCCAAAGCAGTTACTTTATTCTTAATAAAGCAGTATACTTTATGAAGAAATGAAAACATAATGCGGTGGACAACAAAGAAGATTCAAAGATAGGCTTGAAGCTAACCTTAAAAAATGTGATATAAACACCAAGAACTGGGAAGCCCTGGCACTCAAGTGTTGTAACTGTACGTCAGCTGTTATCAACAGTGCTGTGGATTTTGAAGAGGCACGAATACATGGCAAAAAGAAGAAACATACCTGGTGGAAGGCACATCAAGCAAATCCTTGTCGTCACCACCTTCCATCTGGCAATCTGAGCTCAATGTGAAAGACCATGTCGACCCAGAATACATCTTCATGATCACTTACAGATGCACCACCAAGACTCTATGTCTGGAAGACTATTGTATTCAGTCATGTTGGCTATCATCATTCTCTGCCACACTAAATGAACTGATGACAAGGAGGCACAATCAGATGATGAGAGAGAATTTAGGACATGTTAAAAACAGATGAAAAAGTCAAATGACGGAGGGGACTGCTCCTACCAAATCAAGACACTTGGGGAGTATTGCAATTCATATGATCAGCTAAAATGGGAATGAATTTTCCCAGCCTTAATGGATTATTATGAACAATCCCTGTTCTAATCCCTAAGTATTTTGTGGTAGTTTAGTACTGAGAGAGTAATTAAAATACTAAAGACAGGGAAAAGCTAAAAACCAGCAGTTTCTTTTTAAAGATAGATACACAGGTTTAGATCAATCAACACATCATCTACATTTTGGACTCTACCGAGTAGTGTTGCTTTGCTGTCATCAAGATAGGCTATTTAATCCAGAGTCAGTCCCTGAACCATAGGGAAGGGGGGCAACAGAGTCCTGATAATCCAGACATGGGCAAACGGTCCCTCCAGGTGTTTTGGACTTCAACTCCCAGAAATCCCAGCAAGTTTGCTAGCTGTTAAGAATTGTGGGAGTAAAAGTCCAAAACACCTAGAGGGCCAAAGTTTGCCCATGTATGAGATAACCCGTGGAATATAGGCTACATAGTATCAGTCCTGTGGGTGTTTTCTTGGTAAAGCTGTCAGATTATTTTATCGTTCCATTGCCACTTGGACTGACACAGTTATTTCTTGTTGTCTGAGAAGCAGTGAAAAGAGGGGCAAACTTTTCCTTGTTATATTGATCAATGCTTCGCAGAGGAAAATGACAACATACATGACTGCCTTGCTGCACTTAAATCCCCACCACCACCACCACCACCCCATCAGCCCAGTATGACAGTTTAAGAAGCATAATTTATATAGGCTGCATACTCTCTGTACAGGTCACCAACTGCTTAGATTTTGAACTTTCTGCATAGCTTTATAGTATTATCTTCAGGTTTAGATATGCTAGATCGTACTGGAGTCCAAGTTTCCAAAAAAGCCATGAAAATATTGAGGATGTACTCACCATTCTGCAATAGCACATCTACAAGGTCTTACCAAACACCCATGCTGTTGTTGTGATGGTGTATGCCTTCAAGTCATTTTCAATCTATGGCAACACCAAGGCAAGATATATTCAGAAGAAGTTTGCTATTGTCATCCTCTGAGGTAGGAAAGTATGACTTGGTCAATAATAATAATAATAATAATAATAATAATAATAATAATAATAATAATAATAATAGCTGGCATGATATGAGGATTTAAAGATCAAATTGCAAAGACTGTGGCACAAGCCAGTCAAGGTGGTCCCAGTGGTGATTGGCACACTGGGTGCAGTGCCTAAAGACCTTGGCCTGCACTTAAACACAATCGGCGCTAACAAAATTACCATCTGCCAGCTGCAGAAGGCCACCTTACTGGGATCTGCACGCATTATTCACCGATACATCACACAGCCCTAGACACTTGGGAAGTGTCCGGAGTGTGATCCAGTACAACAACCAGCCGAGTGTCTGCTGTGGACTCATCATGTTGTGTTTCAAATAATAATAATAATAATAATAATAATAATAATAATAATAATAATAATAGCAATAACAACAACAATGAATATATTACCCACATCTCCCTGCTGCTCGAAGTGGGATATCACATCATTACAAGAGAAAAACACTATTAAAAGACATACTACATGATACATAGAGTTAAAATACAAGTTAAATCCATTGATGAAATGCAGATTAAAATTCACAACTTAAAATTCAAGGTGTCATAGTGAGTTTTATGTCTGAGTGGAGATTTGAATCCTTATCTTTGATGTCATAGTCCAATGTTCCAAACAATTACACCACGCCAGCTCCATTTATCAAATGTATCTGGTCCTGTGAAAGAACTGAAGATATGAGAAGAAGTTATTTCCTTAGTCTCCCCATTTCTAAAGAACCATCACCACCACCACCACCACCACCACCATCAAGGCCATCTATGCTATGTGAGCTTGGAGGCAGTTTGGGGGCATCAAACATCCTATTATATGCCATGCATCCATGGTATTGGTATTATCTTCTCTCTCTGGATCTCCTTCTACCCTATTTTCCTGTTCCTTGGAGATTTGAAAAAGAAAAAAAAAAACAAATGTTAGTGTGAATGGGGCATATATTTGGAACTGGGATAGAGGAAAATTCTCACGGAGGCACACTTTTAAAAGTGTGGCACACAGCAAACTAAAAAAGATGACATTAAATCTCGGTTCTATTAAATAAATTCAAGGAATCTTGTAGTATCTTTGAGGCTAATGGGTGCTACAAGATTCCCTAGCATACTGATATTCCAAACTAACTCAGGCCTGCCATAGATGTGGGCGAAACGTCAGGAGAGAATACTTCTGGAACCTGGCCATACAGCCCGGAAAACATACAACAACCCTGTAACTCGGGCCTCTTCCACGCGGTTGAATAAAATCCCATATTATCTGCTTTGAACTGGAACATATGACAGATAATCCAGTACAAAGCAGATATTGTGGAATTTTCTGCCTTGATATTCTGGGTTATATGGCTGTGTGGAAAGGCCCTCAGGTATGTCTTTGATATTCCAGACTAACTCAGCTAAGTCTTTCAGTTCTGAAAAATAAGGTTATGGATAGCAACATACCAAATAATTTCATTACAAAGAACAGAGTAATTGGTTCCATTCCAACCGTGTTAAAATTGGCAGTAACAGCTATGTAATGTCAGCAGTACACAGTCACTATATAATTGTTATGATTCCACTTTAACTGTCATGGCAACAAGCTAAGGAATTACATGACTTGCATTTTAGGGAGGGATATCTAGAATTCTCTACTGCAGACTGATTTATAATACCTCGACAAATTACAAGCCCAGGATTCCATAGAATGGAACCATGGCAATCAAAGTGATGCGATAATTATGTAGTGTGAATGGGTAACAGTCCAAGCTCTGATTATGTCAGAATCAATTCTTTGGCATCCTGGAAAAAATAAATAAGAACCATTAAGTGTATCCAAGAAAAAAATACAATTCATTATTTCTTGTTTAATTTTATCTTTTCCACTTAATTTTCTCTTTTGCTCTGACTGTAAGAGATCAATACTCACATGCTTACCTCTCTCCTTCTTCAGTTTCTTTCTTTTCTTCCAAATGTATCCTCAGTCCTCATTGTTGCAAAACATAATCCAAAACAGGGTGCAATTCTCATCCTACTGTTATTTTTACACAACTCTGATAGAACCATCCTTCTGATTTATATAATTTGTCCTGCAGAGATTTCATTTCAGACCTTACAGTGGATCTGCACCACACATTTCTCTCAGTTTCATGGCCCTTTAATTGTTAAAGCATCATCTTTAGAAATCCTGGGATCTACAGTTCAGTGAGGTACACACTCCAGCACCTTGAGTAGAGGAGGCTGGAACATTAAATGACTTGAATTTTGTATAAATAGGCATGCAGATAACCTTGTGCATTGTAATTTGGGTGACTTATTTAAGCTATCTAGCTAAGAATTCTAAACATCCTATCAGAATACAAATACAGGCATTCTTTAGAATGCAATCATACCCATTAAAATGGTATAAAACTGATGTAAAATGTGTAGTGCTGTAGTTCCATTTTTCTCCAGGTCTGGAAAAGGAAATAAAATGAACCATTGGGGAACACATGATTGGGTCAAGCCAGAACCTGGATAATCAAAATACAACTTTATGTCAAATCTGAATCACTGACTCTTATTATTATGTCTTCCACAAAAAAGGATATAATGCAAGTTGGCCAAAACAAAAAGTAAGAAAATAGGAATGGGTATTAAAGAGGCAAAAAAAGTGCATTGCCCTCCCCAAAATAATTATTCTATGCATGAAATTTGCTTTTAGTCACCAAATTTCTAGCATCATGAAGAGTAAGACACTGAAAACCTGGAACTCAAACATATTCTGTTGGGCACTTCATCATATTTAGAATTCATATTTGGAAAGGGCAATGGTTTCATTTTGCCCCCTCCCTTCTTGTAGCTACACCTCAGTTTGTGTTGTAGGGCCTATAAAAAATAATCCATCTTGTTGCTGAAATCACTAAAGTAAAGGAACATATTTTTCACTGCATAGCTTTCTACCTGTCAGATGGAATAGTTGGAAATCAAGGCAGTATTTCTCTGGGGTATATTCTTTTAAGAGTCCCATTACATAAGGTCTCTTTCATAAATTATATCTTGATTCCTAAAGTGAAAAGCAAAATTTGGTGTGTGTACACAGTTTTTTAACTAGTTTTAGGTCTTTTTCCCTCGTTCTTTGCTCTTCCCTTCCCTCTTTCCTTCTGCATTATTCTGATTTTTTTTCTGTGTTGCTTCTTAATTACAAAATGCTTGAGGGTTTGTGATATCATTTTTATTTAGCACATGGATGGCACTGACCTTTCCGCTGAGTATTTTTGTGGAAAACCTCCAAAGTACATTTACCATAAAATATGTAAGAATGATAGTTAAGAAAGGAGAAGAAAAGGGCTACTTTGTATTCTCAGTCTATTTGTTACAAAACTCATGCACAATTCTTATCTAAAAGTCAGATAATATATTAATATATATTAATATTAAAGCAATATTATTGATGTAGTTTTAAAACATTATTAATATAATATTATGTAATGTATATAATAAAATAATCTTATGGCTTCTCAGGTGAACTTAGGCTAGTTCTATATTATAGAATTAATACAGTTAAAGTAGTGTTAATTTCAACTGCTTTGGCTCAATACTTTGTATCCTGGGAGTTGTACTTTGGTGAGACACCAGCAAAGTTTGGGAGATAACAACAACAACAACAACAGCAACAACAACAATGTTATTTATAACCCACCCTCTCTCCCCCATGGGACTCAGGGTGGTTTACAAAAAATAACAAAGATAGCAAACATTCAATGCCCCAAAACAAGTAAACAATCAAGAGAAAACATAAAATAAAATAAACTCAGTATGACTTATAAAGAACTGAAACCAATGGTTAAATTAATAAACAAAATGGACACAGAGTCATATCAATTAATACACAGTACATCAAAAGCATAATATAATATGCATTGAACCATGACAGTTAAAGTGATGTCAAACTGCATTGATTCTACAGTAAAGATGCAACCTATGTCTTTGAATACTTAAATATCATTACACGTCATCCATATAGAGTTTAGAAATTAAACAACTTATGTGAAACACACCAGATTTTTAAAATTCATCCCCAACTTTCAAATGTCAAATGCTGGAATCCTGTGTCTGAAATCCTGTTCAGATGTTTTGAGATTTGTACACTGGATTTATGAGTTGCAAGGGATTCGTGTTTGCAGTCCTTCATACCAAATGTGACCATCAAAATACACCTTGTTAGCTCGGCAGTGCCACAACCAAAGAGTTACTGAGGTGCTGCAGATGGGCGGGTGGGGGGGGGGGATGTCGTGAAATGACACCTGTACTGCTCTCCTGGTCATGGGGCACAGTGAAGTAAGCAGTTTCAGCAGGAAATTGGGTGGTCTCTACAGGGTTTCCTAGTTCTCGGTGTCTATGCCACAGTTTTTAAGGTTAGCTTTAAGCCCATCTTTAAATTCCTTTTGCTGTCCACCAACATTCTGTTTTCTGTTCTTGAGTTGAGAGTTTAGTAACTGCTTTGGGAGACGGTTATCAGGCATTTGGACAACATGGCCAGTCCAGCGGAGTTGATGGCTGAGGATCATCACCTCAATGCTGGTGGTCTTTGCTTCTTCCAGATCGCTGACATTTGTCTGCCTGTCTTCCCAAGAGATTTGCAGGATGTTTCAGAGGAAATGCTGATGGAACCATTCCAGAAGTTGAGAGTGAAGTTTGTAGATAGTCCACGTTTCTCTGAGATGCCTGCCATAGATGTGTCCGAAATATCAGGAAATAATACTTCTGGAGCATGGCCATACAACCCGGAAAACACACAACAACCCTATGCTGTGATCTTCTCAGTCACCCACACTTTTTCAATGAGCTGGTGGAGTTGTTGTTTAAACTCAGATCCTCTTTAAAGATTTCCACAGGAATCCCATCAGATTCACTGGGTTTGTTATTTTTCAGTTGGTTGATGGCTTCGCTGACTTCTTCCAAACTAGGCAATGCTGCAAGCTCATCCCTGGTTTGTTGTTGTGAGATTTGCAATAGAACCTCTTTAGCCACATTGGAGCTGCAGTTAAGGAGGTTGTGGTAGTGCTCTTTCCAGTGTAGTGCAATTTTTTGTCCTTTAGAAGTTTAGTTCCATCTGATGAATGTAGAGGGTGTATGTCATAATTTGTTGGGCTATAGCTTATTTTTGTGGCATTAAAGAATCCCCATGTGTCATAGACATTTATGAGGTGTTGGATTTCTTGAGTCTTTTTTATCCACCAACTTCATTATTCTGTGTTATCCAAAATTGTCTGTATGTTCCATGTTCCAAAATTGTCTTTTTTGACTGCAAGGTGGTGACTCCTCTGGGCATGGTAGTCTAGTCAGGGATAACAGAGGCAAACTATTTTTAGGGCACCTTTTCTAGCCCCCTCTCTGTATAGGGTAAGCAAAGTGGATCATATATAGGGCTGCTCAGTTGTGGATA
This sequence comes from Anolis carolinensis, assembly GCF_035594765.1. NCBI lineage: Eukaryota > Metazoa > Chordata > Lepidosauria > Squamata > Anolidae > Anolis > Anolis carolinensis. The sequence continues at coordinate 155,040,497 of NC_085845.1, forward strand.
CAGCTGCCAGACTGCTCAACTGCCTCGGACCTTGAGGTATAATGACTGAATCCATGTCCACCACTCTTTGCCAGCCTATGGCTAGGGGCTTCCAAATTTCACAGTCTTTCCCCCTTCATCACTCACTAATCGCCATGGGACTTTTGTTAGTTTTCTTTTTGTTTTCTTGGAAGATGCCTGTGTGTGAGTTTGTTTTATGTGTGATCAGTGCACATCCAACCAACACACAGTCTTCCCAAAAAGAGGTTCAGATCCAGAGGTGTGGTTAACCCAATGACCAGTGGCCCTTTGTGTGTTGCAGCCCTCTTTCTCCTTCACAGCTGTTATAACATATACCATGTTATTGTCTGCCTGTTCCACCATTGAGGACTTCAGATTGTGCTTGATTTGGTTCCTCCCCTGTGACCTTGACACCCTGGGAGACTCTCCTGAGAGCACAAGACTCCGACACCTTCACCCACAGGTTCACCAGAACACATGAGCCTCCTCACCATGAGAAGGTGGCAATGCATCAAGGGGGGGTTGAAATCAATATTCATTAAGTATCAATTATGTAGTTTCATTTTTGCTTCCTTCTAAAATGTCAAAATCTAGTTAACATCCTTCTATGAGACGTGAAATGAAATTGTTAGGCTGAAATGATCTATTTCTACTTGATCCTTATACAGCTTCCAGAATCAGTGACTCTCTCCCTCCTGTTCCTCCTGTGATCCTAAACTCCTGCTCTCAAAGATGGGGAAATACTCTGGAACAGGGTTTATTTTTTGTGCCATGGAGCTCAGCAGTAGAAAGGTTATCCAAGAGAGACTGCACCCTGTGTTTTGCAGGATAACAGCAGCAAAGAGAATGGAAATGCTCAGTAGATATTCTTATTGAATCATCCATGGCATGGGAAAGATCTGTCACCGCTTGGTGACAAGCCAAATCACTGATGTTAAAGAAAGCCTTCTGTCCTTACAATGAAACTGATTATGTGAAGTAAAATAAAACAAAACAAAAATATCCAATGCAAGCACCAGAAGGAAACTGAAGCATAAATCTATCAATGTAAAATTTTCTGATGTTGAAAATAGCAGCAGCTGCAAAAAGTCTAGAGATACTCATGTATATACAGCCCCCTTTTCCCCTTCCAACATTTGAAAGAAAGTCTAATGATGAATCACACATTGCCCTATAAATAAAACATGATGATGGATTGCCAGACTAAGAAGCATTCTCATTAAAGCCTGTTGTTTTTAAATCTAAAGAGCTTCGTTTATTATTTTAATGCCTCTGAATCACTTTGGGACAATCAAAAAATGATGTCAACTATGCTGTATTTGTGCAGTGAAATTTAACTATGTTACACAGAATAGAAAGGCATGGCCAGTTGAGAATTGTAATGAAACAGCGGCTGGTGTAGGATGACTCATTGACGTGTGACATACATCCGCAAATTTCTATCTACACCGTCAGAAGCAAGAACAAGGACATGCCAGATTTTCACTTTCATTCCAAAAAAGCAGTTGTTAAGTGGCTACTGGGCCGTAGATCCTGCTCTTGAATCAGATCACATTGTCCATTTCTTCCTTAATTTGGGGTGTTTGTGTGTGGCAGAATTAATATGTTGTGATGAGTTGGGGACACAGCAGTAGGAGCACTTCATTGTTCATGTGCTAGAAAGGTCAACAATGTTATTCAAAATATGTAAATAATAGAAAAGCCCTGGTACTCTAGAGGAACACATAAATTTTTAGGAACATTTGTCCCCAAGAGCAATAATTTTTCATCTTAAATGTGGGGTCTGATTAATGCTACTTACAAGCACCTGTGATTACAACAGAACCAATAAATTGCAAGAGTTGCAATGTTGCCTCCATACCACTTCACCATGCTGTCTCCCATCATAGAGCAAACCAATTTGCTCCCCTTGATAAGAATAATATATATCATAAGATATATAATATCTGGGGTCAATGACAATTGTTTTGGATTGATAACCTATTTCATGATATTGTAATTTTCTGCCCTTTGATATTGTTAAACATATGTATTAAATAAACTATTAGTTATGCATAAACACAGAACACGGATTTAGGAAATGTCAGAGAAAATAAATGGGGACATTATGCAGGGAGGTCAGATGAAATGGATGCCAAAGAACTCTTGCACAACATACATAGTGTGTACTTTCATAAACTATTCTCTATAATTTAATGTGCAACACTGGCAATGGTCCACATGTGCAGCTCTGCTTTATCTACCACCAGCTCAATATGGCCATTGTGCACTGTTCAAAAAACGTACTCTGTAAGCATAGCATAACTTATGCCTATGTTGGTTCTTAACAGTATATTAGTCTGTATGTTATGAACAGTGAATCTCAACATGTGGCATTCCAGGTGTTATGAGCTCCATTTTCTTGAATTTAAGTCCCTTGGCTATGCTGGCAGGATTTTCTGGGGCATGAAGCTCCAGACAACTGCAGGAGTAAAGTCTGAAGACATTGCCCTAGAATACCCATGATCTAAAGCTGCTCAGGTTGACTTACTTACTCTAATTCCCATTTGTTATTATGACAGAGAGGAAGTAAGTTTATGTTTGCCAACATAGCTATTGTACTACAGTGTAAGTAAGTATATATGCTTCAGCTAAAATCAGGCACTATCAATGTATCTATGATGATGGAGTGTCACCACTATAGTTGTGTCTGACAATACCACCTCCCTGCCAACAAAACCTACCTTTGTAGCCTGGTAGGACACTGGCCAAAGTATCTCAAATGTGTTGCACATTAGGATGCTAGGGGATGATATCTTCAACACCCTCCTAGTCATGGGATGTGTTGAGAAAGAAGTCGGGTGGGGGGAGGGGGGCTTCATGGTTCTGCCACAACTTTGTCTGAATGCACCCTTCACCCAAGAGAGCAATGAAGATATCATTTCCCAATGCCCTAATCTGCAGTGTTTTGGAAACGTTCATGAATTCCCATCATTTACAAAATTGTACATCCATTTCACAGTCTCATAGCTCCTAAACATGTTGTCAGCTGAGGTTTTCCTCTTTCCAGTCAGAAGTTTCCACTATTGCATTGATTAGATTCTATGTAACTGTCAGTCCACCTTCCTCTTCTTCTTTTATTTATTCAAAAACATATTCAAGTGGCTTGGTTTTCTCTATTTTCATTACTCGCATCTTTTATGCTTTATTTCTCTTACTCTTGTTCAGCTTCCATATCAAACTTCAGAAATTGCCTACACAGTGATGGTTATGTTGTTACCTTAAATGACAAAGTAAAACATTAAGAATGACGGATTTAAGATATGAGTCATTTTTTAAATCTTTGTTTCATTGAAATCTTCTATATCATTCAACATTTGGATCAAGTTGCTTGCCATATGGCTAAATCTTGCCTAAAGATAGGCCATCTGCCTAGCTATTTCCTTGTATGTGTTCATATTTTCTATTTTAAGCTGTATTTCTTGTTTGTTGTGTCTGCGTAGCTCTTTTGGTCACCTGATGCTTAGTAAGTTTTATGAATTAATCTATCTCCCTCTCTCCCCATCCCGCTTTAATTTCCATGTTTTCCAAGAAGGGTATAAATTAAATGTAGATGCCTGCAATGAACTTTCCTTTGTAACAAATGATCGTAATAAGCTCAAATGTTTCCTGCCAAATTCCAGCACATGAGATCCTAGACATTTTCTGCTTTAAAAATGGTGATGATTTGTGTGCTGAGAGCTTGTAATGTCAACTTGGAATAAATATTTCCAGTATTGTTGTCTATTAGGCAATAACATTTGGCTTCACATTTGCAATTGGATTACAGTTTTCAGAAACAGTATGGGTACCTATTGCATTCTTTATCTTCCACGATGAAACAGAAAATATCTATTAGATGAATTTTAGATGACACTCACTTACCTTCCTCCAGCATTGCACTACAGACAGCAGAAGAAAGTGATCTCGCTTCAAAGTCTTCACAGAGGATTTAATTTTATACTTCTACAAGGGACTGGAATTGAAATGATAAGTTTCTGCAGATACAATTTCCTCCATAGGTTTAAAGCCTTTTGTCCCTTCCCACACTTTTTCCTCCATATCTTTTAGTGTAGCATGTATAGAACTTTAGTGCACATACAGATACCAGGATTCAAAAGCTAAAGCCATGCACTAAAAGAAATTCAGTTAATTTCTGATATTAATAGATTGTCCTTTCAGATTCAGAGCTTAGGATTCTGTATGTGAATTTCCCGCTTTGTGTCCCCTTTGGGGTGGAGAAGAACAGGATAGAAATGAAGTAAATAAATAAATGAATGAATTTCCCAACTCACTTGGAGAGTAAATGTGTAGATTATGGCTGCAGGAGAAAGTGAAGATTTCCATCCTGTTCCAGATGTCAAGACTTTTGCTCTTTCCCAGAGCCCTGCACAATTTCACAGTCTTTAATATGATGAATAAACACCAGTTAGAGACAGTCTGGTTTACTGGCAAAAGGTAGCACTTAGAAGCAAGATTTACTTCAGTGAACTCCCAGCTAATATAATCTACTTTCCCCAAAATTGTCATCCCATCTGCCCTCCCTCAGTGTTTGGGTATTGAGGGTTTGGAATTGTTTAATTAGCGGAAACACACTACTACCATTTATAGTCACAATTCTGGATGGTTTTGGAATGCAGACTACATCTAGTTTGGAGGTAGATGGTGCCAAAGTCCCCATATGGGATTTTGGAGGTGTAGGCCATCAAGTCATATCCAGCTCAGGGGCTGATGGGGCTCACTCCCAAGTGGCAGGGGAACTACACAGTGGTTTCTGCCTGAGTATATTCATTGTTCATTCCAGTGCTAACCACCAGGAAGACTGGGTGAATGGGTTTCCATCAATTAGCAGGCGGGCTGACCAATGTCAAACCTATTCAGATGTAGGCAATGGAATGCTTATTTTAGTTATACACGAATTCCCAATATAATTTTATCACTAAAGTGAGATATTAAGTATTATTTTGCCTATAAGTTAAATATTTCAAAGAAGTTAAAATATATATTGATCCAAAATATGAGTTCTATCCAGTGTGTTGGATGCAAGATTGGCCCTCGGCATTGTCCCCACAAGATTTCCCCCTGTTGCTGAGGTGGAAGGAACTCCTCACTGCCCAGCAGCCACCCTAACTGCCCCCCCCCCCAGTAGCCCCCTTCTCTTCCCAGTTGCTCTCTGTCATCCCAGCTGATGTGTTGGCAAGCGATGGAGAACCGGTAAGACCTATGTTGTAGTCAGAGACTGCTACAACATGGCGGGGGGGGGGGGGCTGCTATCCCCAAATCCCAGGCCACCCACACCAGGCAAATGAAGGATAACAGTGGGGACCATTTTGCCCATTTGGGAATCAATTGTCCACACAGGCCATAAGTCAGGGGCAAGCCCACATTCTGGGGAAGAATTCTATGTTTCCCTTGACTTTGGGTAATACGGGGCAAGGCTGCCGTGGGGCTGATCCCCATATTGGTGTAGATGGGGCTTTAGCTTGGTACAGTGATAATACCGAAGTAAGACTTGGATTCTAAAAGCCTGAACCATATATGGAGCTCACTTTGCAGCTTTTCCCCTATTGCTCTCTCCAAGACTAATCTAACTCACAGGCATGTCTGTAGCCAAGGAGGGGGGAGGGTTAGGTGTTCAAGCCTCCGCACCCCTGAAATTTTTCAGATTAAAAAAACTGATTTACTCATGAATTTTAACTGGTAAACTAAATCCCCGTGCTAGAACTGTGAGAAGCAAAATTAAGAGTCCCTCCAGAACTGTAAAGCACTATCCCAATCAAATTTTGACAATTAATTTACACTGTCATTACCTACCTTTCCACCAATATATAACAGCAGAAATGGCAGCAATAGCCAATATAGTGGGAGAAACCAAGTTGGCTTACCCACAACTGGCAGGCAATGCCTAAGATACAGGGGGAAATTTGGAGGCTTTCATAAAGGAGGTCAGACTCAGTAGGGCCATTTGACAAAGGTAGACAGGGTTGGAGTCTATAGGTGAAGTTAGGATTCCTTGCATCTGTTCAAGGCAGACTTGTAAAAGCAACATGCAGGCAACTTCACCAACACCAGTGGAATATTATAGGCTAAATGTATACATCCCATTTCTAGCTTTTTTCTGCAGTCAACTTCAAGAAAGGTTTACATGGAACAGGGAAGTGGTCCCTATTAATTTTGGTCATTTAAAATCCAACTTGAACAAGTGCACGGAATTTTATAATGAATGCCTTCAAGATATTGACATATGGAAAAAACTGACATGTGGTGTAGAAAATGGAAAAAGATTGCACCTGCAGAAAAACCATCAAATGCACTGGGAAGCATATCTTGTCTGTGATAGTTTTTTTTTTCTAATGTGAAGAAACTTCTTCAGATTTCTGCAACATTGCCAGTGTCAGCAGCTACAAATGAAAGGTCACTTTCAACTCTTAAACGTTTGAAGACGTACAGAAGAAGCACAATGGGGCAAGAAGACTGACTGGACTTGCACTTTTGAAGGTCCAGCGAAGTTTATCCATGGAGCCTGATTTCTGTCAAAGTGCATTTGACACAGTTTTCAAGTGTTTCCAACAGATGTTGTGGTATCCTTTTGTCTCCATAAACTACCAACTATCAAGTTTTTTTAAGACTTGAATCTTTGTAATTAAAATAGATATTTGACTTAATTAAGTCTATAGAAAAATATAGAAATGAATAATATAATTTAAATTGTTTTGTGTTATGGACCTACTCTTCATGATTTCCTTAAAAATGTGTCGTGCCTCCCCCCCCCCCCCAGGCCTGCTCACAGGAAAATTGTGAGAGTAAAAATATGGACTAAGTAATCACATATCTATCTTCAGATTCTTGAGAAGCCAAAGGAGACAAAAAGCCTTCAAGTGGTTGTTTATGTATTACTATTAGTATGAATGAAAATATGAAAAAAATTTGCTGTGATGGTTCCCTAAGAACACTGATTGATTCATAATTCCCTGCTGTTCATGGTCTCAAACTAGGTCACTCCATGATTTAGAATTAACCATCCAGTAGAACTTTATTGTGGTTTTTGTTTTTAAAAAAATGAAAAAAGAAGGAATAAAAATAAAAGTGAATGATAAAAGGGAAATGGACAGACAGGGAGAAAGACTGAAGTAAAATGTTGATCCCATGTTGCAGTCTGGGAGTTAAAAACAGGTCTTATATTTGAAAACCATAAGCATGAACTCATAGCTACATGGCAAATAGGGCTAAAAATAGTGCCCATGTTGTGCTTAAGAACTGGAATGATGTGCAGTTTGCGTACTACTATCTTTAATCAGGGCAATTTAAATTAAGCTTCTTCTAACAGATGCCTATATTAGTCATTTGGAAACAGCTGCTGATGAGATGTTTTAATCTCCCTTGGCAATTTGCTGCATAATTCCCAAGGCGGATAGATAAGATAATACAATTCAAGTCATCTCAGTTGTGGGGCAAGCTTAGAGAGATGTTATGGAACTGTAGTTGAAAAACCTCTTCCCCGCCCTCTCATGCACCTGTACTACTTCTGCTGCCCTTGCAGATCGGTAGTGAACTTAGGGTAAAATCTCCTTCCCTCCATAATGTGTATAATTATCATGGGTGAGGGGTGTCATGCACACTGTATGGAAGATAACTTTTGGTTTGTCTTTTGACAGGACAGTTGAGATGTTTGAAGGACTTGAAAGGAAAGCATCTATCCAGGGTCCCAGTGCTTCTGCTCCAGCCTGCCATGCAATTATTTCTAAGGCTGAAATCTGTCTGTCTCTCTCTCACCCTAAGAGCTTCTCTAAGGGTCAAACGACACACCATAAGAGCATTCTGCAATACTTGTGTCCTACTGTAGTTTTCCTGTAGTGGATAGAAAATACTAGGCTAGAGAGACATTGGCTTCAACTCAACAGGTTTCTTTTAATGCAACCCAAGCATCCCAGCTCTATATCTGCTTCTGTAATGCTAATACAGAGTCTGAGATGTTTTTGGAGGCAAATTTACACGTAGGGAGGAATTGTGAATTTCCTGCTAAAATCCCCCCCCCCGCGCATGTGCGCGCACACACACACATTCCCTGTAAAATTTCAGCACTGAAAATAATTCCATCTGAATTAGGAAAGCATATCTTGAATTGCCCCAATTTGGCAGGGACAATCACAATTAATCTCTGTCATCCTACTTTTTCAAATGTTCTTAAAATGCCCAGTTTTTCTCTCTTCTTCCCACTTTTGTCTCTTATCCTTACCTTATTTCAATTTCTGCTTCAATTGTTGAAAACTCCACTCAGAATTCATTCACACGCCAGCAGGAGGGAGAGGAGAGGAAGAGGTGTAATCTTGCCTTTCTCACTAGGCTCAGCCAAAAGCAACTGACTGAAGACTCTCCTGGTTTATGTGTGCAATCTCATTAATACATTTTGCCATCTTGAGCATTTTCTGATGCTTGGATAAATGGCTCCTAGTTTTCATCTATGAGATGTTGGCAAATATGAGAAATACTCCACAAATTATTTGAAGGATAGAAGGGTTAAATTTAGGGAGGTTTAAACATCCCTCTTTAGCCCACTTATGTCCTTGTTTTTCATTCCTATTACTTCGGAAAATGTTAGTTTGGGAACAAATCCTTACAGACCTAGTCTGAACAGCATAATTAACTATTGTGACAGAAGGCAGACATAGGGAAGGCAGGTGCCTCAGAGCCAGTAAAATTTGGCCAAGATCTTGCAGGGCAGAGCATACCATGATGTTTCCACACAATGTTATGAATCTCTTCTGTCCATTTTTGTCACTGGCAGGATGTTAGCCTTTGTCTGCCCACACAACTAGTGTACAACTCTGGGAAAAGGCCAAATATGCTAGCACAGCGCATCAGCAGCATTCCTGTCATAAGACACAATACCCTTGTGGGGAGAAGAGAAAAACTGGTGGGGACCTTTCTTTGAAACTTTATGGTGGAAGAAAATACGCCATGCCTTTCACCTTGTAATATCACACTTTTCTTCTGTAATCAACATGATTTCACCAGGAGAGAGTAGAAGCCCAAAAAGACAGAAAACAATACATGTTTTTGATGAGACTAGAGACTTGTATTTTCAACTGTTTTAATAGTATGATGGTTCCAACGGTTTTGTGTGCCTGCATTGTTTTTAGTGATTTGCTTTTATGCCATTCATGTTTTTTTTATTTTAGTGGAAGTGGGGAATAAAATGTAACAATAGGAAGAGACAGTAGTATGTTTAGGATATTAGCCACATAACTGCATTTAGGATTACAGCCTCAGCATGCACCATAAAACAAAAATGGATGAAAGTAATATGATCTATCCACACCCCAGCATACAATTTCCTGTATGTATAATAAATTAGAATGCAGCTCATGAAAATAGTTTAAAATTATTGTCCATAGAGGGTCACTATTAATAGCACTTTGCTGTCATTGGAAAGATGACACAAAATGTTTCCATGGAATCAGAATTCTTGTAGAGAGAGTACAACACTTGAGCCCTGGGGAGGCCTTGAAAATGTACATCTTTGCAAACCTGTTTTATTTGTACCTGTCAACTTGATAATGACATTTAGTGTTTTGGTTGCACTTCTATAGCTACTTGCTGATGCTGAAGCCCAACTGAGTTCAACTGAGTTTACTTCTGAGCAGAGAGTTATGGCATTATCCAACAAATCTGTCTCTTAAAATTCACTGAGCTTGAACTTCATACAAAACCTCAAAGCCATAACAATGCTTTATCTGACACACAGCCATTTCTTCACAGTAAAGCAGCATAAAATAGCTCACAATGATGTTGCATTTTGGTGGGCAAATACCTGATTTAGTTGCCGATGCTGGGAGTAAATCACACTGAATTCAATTGAGCTTCCTTCTGGGTAGATGTGTATAGTATTGCACATGTTACAGATATGGGCCGAGATCCTAAATGAGCTACTTAGTTGAGATTGGAGATTTTTACAAACTTAGCAGTAGTCATTCCAGAAAGACTCTTGCCGATTTTTAAATTCTGAGTTATGCACCCATAATTGCAGTAGTATATTACACCCATGTTCCTTAATGAATGATTAAGTATATTTACGGAAGCATCTCTTGGGTCTTGCCCCCATTTTGTTTTACCTGACAACAATCTATGCATGCAATGGGGGTCTGTTCTTTGATCAGTCAAATTGATGTTTCTTTCTTTTCCCTCCAGCAATCTCCCGGTCTGACAATCAGAAGCAGTATCCCTATCACAGTTCCGCCTCACTCTGGACATCACTGGCAGGAAGAGGGTGGAAACATCATCAAACAGTAGCCACAGTTAGTAAGAGAATTTACCTTTGTCATTTCCAGCAGCAGGACTGGGAAACTTTTATAATCATGGCCATAGTGTCAGAGTCATGACTATGTAGTGATTGTGAATACAAATCAGTTATGAATGAGTAATTCTAAATTATGCACCCATAACTGTGGTAGGGAATCATGCCCATGTTTCTTAACTAATTTTATGATTAGCTTTTCAAATATTTACCTTTTTGGAATAATTTCCTCAGTCCTATTGGAGATTTCATTTGTCCTACAGCTTCCAGGCAACACACCTAACTTTTCACTGCGTATCTTGTGAAGGATATTCTGGCTACTTTTGTTCACAACAAAGCTCTATAATTGCTCTGTTTTGTTGTCATTTACAGCAGCAAATACAATCTATCCCCGGACCTTTAAAATCAAGGAAGCTAGTAATTAAAGAAATCATTGCAAAGCACTGTGCTACAGAAGCAAAATCAATTCTGAAGCCCTAAAAAACAGAGAAAGAGAACGGTGGGGGCAGAGGAAATTGGGCTGAGGACCTCATAATACTTACCAAAAGCAAGCATCCTAGGGTGCTTCGAACCTTCTTCAGGGGTGAATTCGCATACCAGTCTTCACACAATGCCATCACATTTCCGGCGGAGGCCCTGCCAACCAGGGTGGAAGTGTCCTTGAATGCTCCCCCCCCCCCCCCAAACACAGGAGTCTTCTGCCCTGTTCAGGCAACATTTCCCACATGTGATGGGGGAAGCATTACCTCACTGGATAGCTTCCCCATGTGATAAGGTCATAAACAAACCAAGCAATGCACTAAATAAACCTGTCAGGTCCATAGAATCAATGGGACTTGCATAACCATGGACTGCACAAGTTCCATTCATTTTGACTTTAGTTGGGATTAACAAACCCACTCAACCCTACTTCATTATATCTTTATTTGACAGATATTCTTCACCAATCTTTTTTTACAATATTTATTGTTTTTGTGTGCTTTCACATCATTTCCTGCTAATAATTACTTACTTACTTAGGCGATCCCTCGTAGTTTGAGGATGATGGTCCTCCATTTCTTGGAAGACGTCTGTGCGTGATTTTTTTTAATGTGTGGAGGTCGGTGCACGGCCGATCAACACACAGTCTTCACAGATTGAGATCCCAGCAGTGGTGTGATTGACACAACGAGAGTGGCTTCTCAGTCTGTTGCAGCCTTCTTCCACCTTCACAGCCGTTGTAACATGTACCATGTTATCCTCCGCCTGCTCCGCCGTTGAGGTCTTTGGGTCTTCGGATTGTTCTTGGTCTGGATCCCCCCCTGTGGCCACTCCTGGGAGTGTGTGACTCCCGTGGTTGTGCCCGCAGGTTCATTGGAACACGCAAGCCCCCTCACCACGTCAAGGTGACAATCCATCGAGGGGAAATGATTACTAAGGACATTATCAGATGGTCATTCATAAACCAGGGGACAGTGGAGGAAATTGTGGGGTAGTGTAAGGAACCATCTCGGTGTGTTCTCTACCATCAGGGTCCATGCCATCTCTTCCCACAATGTTTCCCCACTCTCCCCTGCTTCCTCTTTCACTTCTTTGCCTTTTTCTATGATGCAGCTGGCACGGAGCATCACAGAGTCCTGCCAAAAGTAGCCTTGCATCATGTGATGAGCTCAAGGGGACGCCATACTGGCAGAGGAAATAATAATAATAATAATAATAATAATAATAATAATAATAATAATAATAATAATAATAAACTTTATTTATACCCCGCCACCATCTCCCCAACGGGGACTCGGGGCGGCTTACATGGGGCCATGCCCAGAACAATGCAATATCACAGAATATAAATAGAACAACAAATCATAACACATTATACAATACAATAAAAATAATATACACTACATTAAGCAAAATCAAAAGAACAATAAACCAAGGGCGGGCCACATGAACACTAGGTTAAAAACTCGGGGTGAGAAAGGGAATAGGAATAAACCACAGAAAACAGGGTCATAAAGTAGTGGAAAGAAGAGTGGAGAAGATGGTTCTCTCCCTGCATTTGATAAGGTGGTAAGATTCATTCAGAGGAGGTTTTCCATTGCCTTCCTGCAAAGTTGAAAGAGTGTGACTTCCCCTGCAGTTACAGTTACATTACATTTTTTTCTTTGAGTTCATATCATTTTCATCTCCTATCTATACAAACATTTCTTTTAGGTGCATTGTTTGAAAAATTGGGATTTTCACCAGACCTATCTAGGCAACTTCATGGCTCAGATCAGAGTTGAATTCTCATCTCCTGAAACCCTAATCTCACCATATTTGCTCTCAAATTACTTTTCAACATAGTTCATAAGTCAGAAAGCGGAAGCAATGTGGTAATACGAATTAGATGTATTATATTTTTCATATTTAGAAACTTTATTTAAAGCTTTAATATATTTTGTTCATTTTTTAAGACTTAAACTAGGATGTAAAGCATATTTCCCCCAAATGTAATTAATTTAATATTAAAAAGTAGACAATAATGTCATCAGCTATGGAGATATTCCTTAATATTTCATTTTTAATTTTAAAAAGACAATAGAAAATAGTATAAAAATCAAAATTAAAGCAACGATAAGATAAACAGTCTTTATTAAATTAAATATATGACAATAAGGAAAAGTTCTCTGAGCATTAAAAGTGAATTAGGTTTATTAAATTTTCCATATTAAAAACCCCTTAGACTGGAATGTAAAGCATATTAATTCCCCCACATGTAATTAATGTAATTCAGAGGGAATTTTCAAGGGAATGAAATATTATAGGGTTGTATTCATTAGCTGCAATGAAATACCTTCCATTCCTCTTTCTTCATCTCCTTTTCACTCCTTGCTGGAATGTATTGATAGAAAAAATAGCTGGCTTATCTAAATTAAAGGGTGTATCTATCTTTGTCCAAGCATTGTTGCTGCTTCTGCTGTTCCAGACATCATGAAAAGAGGTGGAAAAACCACTATTGTTGACTCTTGGCTTGCATAATGTGGCACTCCTAGGAAATGAACCGCCAATAATTCTCATAGCCCAAGAAAGGGAAATTCTTGCCAATAAAGTACAATTCTTGTCATGACCCAATATATATATTTTGCAGAGATAAGCTCTAGCAACAAATACTGAGTACTGCTAATACCAATGGTGAATGTTTTCTCGTTTATGTGAGATTCAGATTGTTTTTGTAATCCTGAGGTGTTTTGTTCTTTATATTTATAAAGATTTTTGTTTCCTGTGTGGATTTTTCTTTCTAATATCACTCATTCATTTTTAGTACTTGAGTGGGTAGATCACCAGGACAATGCACAAGAGAAAGGAGTGAAATCAGGGATGCGCTATTTCACATGCATTCTAGTTTTTGACACAAGAGCATAAAGCAAATTAAAATATCTAATTACTGTATATACTCAAGTATAAGCCTAGTTTTTCAGCCCTTTTTTTAAGACTGAAAAAGCCCCCCTCGGCTTACACTCGGGTGAGGGTCCTGGTTGGCTTATATTTGGGTCAGCTTATACTCGAGAATATATGGTACCGTTATTATTTTTCTCTATTATTATTGGTATTATTACATTTATTATTCTTCTCTATTATTGTTGCTACTATTACATTTATTTTACTCTATTTTTATTTTTATTAATAATACATTTATTATTTCACTCTGATCTTATTATTATATTTATTATTTTACTCTATTTATTAGTACATGTATTATTTTCCTGTATTATTTATTATTATTATTATTATTATTATTATTATTATTATTATTATTACATGCATTATTTTACTCTATTATTATTAAAAGGATACATAAGCACATTTACATTGAAGAAAATGAGAATGATTTAATCAGAGTTGGACAGTCTTATCTTAAATTAGAGCTTTATGTAAATATTCAAAAACATTTAACCTACTGATGCCTCAATTAATGTAATTTTATTGGTATCTGTTTTTATTTTTGAAATTTACCACTCTTGGCTTATACTGGAGTCAATGTTTTCCCAGTTTTTTTGTGGTAAAATTAGGTGCCTCGGCTTATATTCGGGTCGGCTTATACTCGCGTATATACGGTAGATTTAATGAAATTAAAACATCACTAAAATAATTTTTACATCTTTTTTTAAAAAAAAAATAATGTAATAAAATAGCACTTTTAACTAACACTCCAATTTTTGCTTTTAGCTTGTGGGGAAATACAGCGATATAGGGAATTTAGGTGATTGTGTTCTCAGAAGAACTATGTGTAAACAGATTTTCTAGAAAGATATCACTGCATCCACTTTTAACACTGCCTTTCTCAATAGTTTAAAATGTGAACTCAATTGCCGCAATAGCTTAAAATGTGAACATGGTGCTCCAAAGAACAATACCTTCAAACAATAATATAGGAGGTATAGTTCTGTATTTCCAATAAAACTGCTAGGTTTTTCCTTGTAGTAATACTTACCATTGATTTCAGCAGCTGCAAATAAGAGACCACCACAATGGAATATGCCACAAGCAAAATGTATGATGCCTCAGTTCTTGAAGAATGTACCACACATCCTCTTTGATATATGAATCAGCTTAGATGTTGTACACTCAAAATTCATTAAGAGTCTTCAAGCATCAAGCTTGTTATAAATTATTCTGCCTGCTGGGCTAATCGTAACTTTTCACCCAGTCAAGCTGTAATGTAATCAGTTACCTTCCCCACAAATTCATCAGGCACTTAGTTTTCTGGGGAATCCCAAAGTAGGCCAGATGTTAACTTTCAAGGTATGTACAAATATGACTGAGTGAGAACGTATTTGGAAGAATAAAAAACCCAGGGTAATCTGAAATCGATATAAACTATGAAAAAGATAAATGATGCAATAATGTATTGTTTTCACAATGAATCAGTATAATACTGGTGTTGTGAACAGACTGTAATTTGATCCCAACATATGGAAATGTAATCCAACAGGACCTCAGAGGTTAGAATCCTATCGTTTTCCCTCAGTGGAAGTGCTTGCACATATTTATTCAATGTAGAGTGGGTGCATTCACAGTGCCATTGTGAATTACAGTTCAGTCTCACTTATCCAACATTCACTTATCCAAAGTTCTGGATTATCCAACGCAGTTTGCCTCCCACCTAGATCCACAGCTGTTTCTCTAGGCAGCAAGGACTGAACTTTGTACAGATTTAACTTCCGACATTGTTGTTACTGTAAGTTCATTTTATGCAATTCTATCTGTATTTGTAGTCAATTTGTTAGTAGCCATTGCCAATGTTTTTGTAGTCAATGTTTTCAATACATTGTGATGTTTTAGTGCTAAATTCATAAATACAGTAATTAGTACATAATGTTACCATGTATTGAACTGCTTTTTTTGTTGTAAAACATGATGTTTTGGTGCTTAATTTGTAAAATAATAACATAATTTGAAGTTTAATAGGTTTTTCCATAATCTCTCCATATTATCCAACATTTTTGCTTATCCAACATTCTGCCAGCCTGTTTATGTTGTATAAGCAAGACTCTACTGTAATGGACATTAATGCACATTTAATTGTCTAATCAGATTGCTATATATTTATTGTGTTTTTAAATGTGCTTTTAATTTGATAATAACTTGTTCTGGGCTTGGTCCCACTTGTAAGCCGCCCATTATTATTATTATTATTATTATTATTATTATTATTATTATTATTATTATTTTATTATGACACAGCAAACAAGATAGATATGCTGGATTTCATATCACAAAATCACAAGTCGAACACTTCCCAAGTGTCTAGGACTGTGTGATGTATTTTCGGATGATGCGTGCAGATCCCAGTAGGGTGGCCTTTTGCAGTTGGCAGATTATGATTTTGTCAATGCCTATTGTTTCCAAATGCCGGCTGAGATCTTTTGGCACGGCACCCAATGTGCCCATCACCACCGGGACCACCTGCACTGGTTTCTGCCAGAGTCTTGTTGTTGTTGTTGTTGTTGTTGTTGTTGTATGACACAGCAAACAAGATAGATATGCTGGATTTCATATAACAAAATCAAAAGTCGAACACTTCCCAAGTGTCTAGGACTATGTGATATATTATTATTATTTATGAGTGTCCATGGCCCATTGTGCATGAATGCACAAACACATTTGATTATGCATCCAGTTGCACATTTTGTGTCTTGCTTTAGTTGTGCAGTTCTGCCACTGAACTTGTATGTTATATAAATGTATAACTCCACATGTGGAAATTCACATTATAAAACCCTAATGAAGGATTTTTCTGACAATGTCCACTGATGTAGCAGAAATACAAGATTTCATATAGGTCTAAATAATGGCTAACCTTCTGTACTGCAGTTCTGAGCTCATAATATACAGTTACAACTCTGTAACTGCTCTGATTCAGTAAAACTACATAGTGATGATTGTGACACTATTGACACATCAGAAATGCTTCTCAAACACACCTTAGCAGCCAGACCCTGCATCAAATGAAGGTCTATACAGCTGCTGATCAGCATTCAAGGAGGAGAATGTTTCCACCTTTCTCCTGCCAGCAAATAAATAAGACATCAGGACTCCTGATGCAATTTCTCATCACTGTCTCACTTGCTGTTAGGAGGAGCTGGAAATATCTCCTTCCTGTGGCTTGATTGGCAGCTGAACAGATCTCCTATGTTCAATGTAGTTGCTGGCTGTTAAGGGGGGCTAGGAGGGTAGTACAGGAGACATTACTTATTTACACGTTTGTAACTAAGTAGCCCCTGTAAGAAACTATGATCTATTGTTTCAGTCTAATCAAGATATAAGCCAAGCATGTATAACAGCAGTTTTGTTATTCTGAAGCTCTGCTTCTTACATTTGCATGCATATGACCACATCACCAGTGACAGCATATTTTGCTGAAACCATAACAGGAATAAGGTCTGTGGGTGAAGTGTTTTTCTAGAGCAGAACTGTGACAATGTCAATTTCATTACCCATTCAAACACGCAGCTTTGGATAGATGTTGACTGGAAATAAACCAATGATTACATAATAATACACCAAGACATCCAATCTACTTTGAGCTGCATTGACTACTATGAGATGACAATGAACTAATATGAGAATGATGAGAACTGCATACCTCAAATTAGTTGCCGAAGTCAAGCCTATACAGTATGTGTTTGGACTGTTTTGTCATATGTGTAACTCGTATTGACTAAAAGATGACAAAATGCATAGGTTTGGATATGGAAAATGGGAAAAAGTCAAAAATAGCAGCACTTTATTGTTTTTAGGTATTGACTTCTGTTTTACTTCCAGTGACAAAGAGGGAATATTAGGGCCAGTAGCATCTCACCATCATATTGCATGGTATCATTTGAGCTCTTACACTGTGCATGGCATTGTAATATTGCACTACCTTCAATAAGAAGTACTTCTGCCAAAATAATTTCTCAAATGCATGTTTAGAAGTGACTGACAAAACTCATTGGGCTATCATATTGGTGACTTACAACTTCGCAGAATGTTTCTGGTTGTCACCCTCAGTACAGTGTTGAATTTTCAATTCAAAAAGTTAAAATTCCAAAATGGAAGCTTGCTAGAAACAAAAAGGGAGGAAAGCATTATTCATCATCCCTTGAATAGTCAATCCTCAGCACATGGACCACAGGCTGATAGAGTTTGAAGAAAAAGATGGATTTCAGGTTAAGCTATGGAATAATTGTTGAGTAGGTTGGACATTTTTTCTGTCAACTAAAGGAAACATTAGCTCTAACTCAATATATATAGTTAAATTTGGATTGTAAATTGCCTCAATGCTTTTGTAATGTTGATTCTTTTAAAGGGGATTACATTTAAACA
Source organism: Anolis carolinensis (assembly GCF_035594765.1). Classification (NCBI taxonomy): domain Eukaryota; kingdom Metazoa; phylum Chordata; class Lepidosauria; order Squamata; family Anolidae; genus Anolis; species Anolis carolinensis. Next base: position 155,058,639 of record NC_085845.1, read on the forward strand.
AGCTTACATTAAAGGTGCAGTTCCTCCTCAAAGGAAATATTCTTGGTGAAGGACTCTGAAGACTAACTGAAAAAGTCATGAAGAATTTGCCTTTCTTCTTCCATAACCTGAAGTCATCAGATAATGTCAAATGGTGCAACATGCAAAAGTATCTTATTGACATAGCACATAAGCCCTATCCCTCTCAATGGATTGCCACCTTGTCATGGTGAGGGGGCTTACATGTTTCAACGAACCTGTGGGCATAACCACCAGAGTCATGCACTCCTGGGGCGAGGGGAGGTTCCAGACCGAGCACAATCCGAAGACCTCCACAGCAGATCAGGCAGAAGATAACATGGTACATGTTACAATGACTGTGAAGGTGGAAGAAGGCTGCAACACATTGAGAAACCACCGTTGTCATGTTAATCGTGCCACTGGTTGGAACCCTCACTATGTGAAAACTGTGTGTTGATCGGCTATGCACCGACCTCCATACATTAAAAAAAAAAAACTCTCACACAGGCGTCTTCAAAGAACTTCCATACTCAGATCATCTAAGTAAGATCGTCTAAGTCAACTCCACTAATATATGATGATGGCCAAACAATTTAAGAAAACTTTAAAAGGTAACTAGAAAAAAACATGGATAATATGGCTATCAATGGATACTGGTCATGATGGCTATGAATGGTCTCCAGGATCATAGGCAGAGCATTCTTGAACATGAATTGCTGTGGGAAAATAGAGGAAGATTGCAATATTTATTCGAGTCTGATGCTCACCTTTTTTGGCTAAGCTACATCACTAAAATTGAGGTGCGCATTAGATTCGATGGCATGTCAGAATCTCACATCAAAACCCACCTGCGCTGTCGGGCAAGAGATGCCAGCTGGGGAAGGAGAGGCAGTAGTGGCCATGAAAGGGCTGGTGGGAAGCTGGTGGTGGCCGCAAAAAGGCTGGTGGTAAAGCCTGATGGAGGGGCACACTTCCCATCACTACCAGCTTCCTATCAGACTGACAGAAGGGCATGCCTTCCCCATCCAGCCGTTTCATGACCACCACTGCCTTGCATTACATTCAACAGCAAATCCTTTTTTTTAAAATACACATATTCAAAATTGAGGTTTATATTATATTTGATGGTGCATTATACTCAAGTAAATAGGAGTATTTACCTCATGCAATTTCTGTGAGATATCTGGTCTGGGCCTGCTGCAACCAGCTGCAATGAATCACTCTGACCAGGAGGTCATGAGTTCGAGGCCCGCTCGGAGCCTATGTTTGTCTTGTCTTTGTTCTATGTTAAAAGGCATTGAATGTTTGCCTATATGTGTAATGTGATCCGCCCTGAGTCCCCTTCGGGGTGAGAAGGGTGGAATATAAATGCCCATAAATAAATAAATAAATAAATAAACTGGGGGAAATTGGATGCTGTGGTTCAGAAGAACACTTCTTTTATAAGCTTGTATTATTGAAAACTATGGAGCAATTGAAACATGAGCCCAAGCTGTTCAGAATCATATAGTGAGTTTTGTAGTGGCAACCAGGGAAGGAAAGCGTATTTTCAAAGAAATATTATTCTCAAATAACTTGTATCCCCCCCCAAAAAAATTATACCTATTTTATGGGTTTTATTGAATTTGAACAAAGGTATGATTTAACAACCTCTTGAAGAAAATGTCAGGAGGGGCATTATGCCAATGTTTGGAGAGGTGAACCAAGATAAGTTACTTAGTTAAGTACAAGCTGATACAAGATCCCAGCCATGTTTCATGAAATCCTTTTGCTTTGTGCCTTTCTATTAACAGATTCTATTTGTTGTTATTTGTGCAATATGAAGAGGTGCTTAGGATAAAAAATATGTTTATCCAGTTAGACTAAGTGGGAAAATGTCTTGACAAACAGAAATTGGCTGTCGAAGGCTTTCATGGCTGGAATCACAGAGTTGTTGTGTGTTTTCTGGGCTGTGAGGTATACCTCACAACCTTTGAGGATGCCTGCCATAGATGTGGGCAAAACGTCAGGAGAGAATACTTCTGGAACATGGCCATACAGCCCGGAAAACACACAACAACCCAGAAATTGGCTGTCAAATTAAAATATCAAAATGGAAGCTACAAGGCGTAGAGCCTTTTCGACCTATGCTCCAATTCTGTTGAACTCATTGCCTCCATATGTTAGAGCAATGTCGGAGTTGCGACCTTTTGGAAAAGCGCTCAAGACTTGGCTGTTTGGTTGTACATTTAAGTAAATCAGATCTAATTTGCCAAATAGTCACTGTTGAATGTTTTTAGGTTGAATGTTTTTATGTTGAATGTTTTTATATTGTGGAATGATATTTTAAATTGTAAGTCCCTCGGAGGACTGTGGTGGAGAGCAACTAATTAAGAAATAAAGTGAAGTAAAGTGAAGTGAAGTGAAGTGAAGAAATGACATAAAGCACACGCATACAGTATGAAACCCATGCTCTTGGAATCAGTGCCCACTGTTTCACCAACCTGTATCTAACAAAATATACACCCTCTAGGAATTTTCTATATCGTCCAGGTAATTCTATAGAAACTTCTGATGGAAGTTGTTCATTTCAGTGGGGTTTGCTATTATCCATGGTTTCCTGTTTTGCACAGTAAATTTGGGAATTTATCTCCCATAGATATGGGGCTATACTGTAATTTCAAGCCCTTAAGTTTTGTGAGCCCTTCAGTGATGTCATCAAGACAGGCATCTTAATTTCAAACTCTGGTTATATCCACATACACAAATGGCCAAACTAGATATGAACTAGATAACTGTCTCTTATTTCAGGTTCCAGCGGTTACTAAGGAAATTTCTGTTGGCCCTGCCTATGAACTGCACTTTTTTTGCCTAGTAGATAGCATTCCTCATTGGCAGAATCTTCTGATCACAGGCTGCTGTTCCATAATTGACATTCTTTGCACCAGCTTTCCTCGGTTCCACCACACATGAAAGCATTTCAGTGTTCAAAAGGCCCATAGGGCTGCCTGTATATGAGTTAAATTTAGGGGGAATGAAAATGATGTTCTGATTGCATTGCAGCTGTTGAGAAGTAGGATTCAGAGGCTGAGTATTCAGGTACACTTTATTTTCTACTTGCTTACATAATGAATGGATGAACAATCTAATTTCTCTTAGTTAGAAATTTTAAAAAGCTATTATCCTAAAAGTTAAATAGCTGAAACACAAACATCATATTCAAGTAAAAATAACTGACCCAAAAAATGATTCCCCCTGCTATTAGCTTCCAACACTAGGTCATCTAGCAATAAAATAAAATAAAAGCAATGTCTCTGAAAACTTTTGAAAATAATGCTTCTGGGTTTATACAAATGACCAAAAAGTTTAAGTGTAAGCTTTTAAAGGACACTAGTGCCTCATGGGCAGTTGACCTACGAGAATCTTTTGGGCAAAAAACATGATTGCCAAGAAATGAGTACAATATTTATAGCCGAGTCACATAAAATATTGTGTAATTTTATGAAGGAAAGCCCTTGTGGCTTGTAATACACATGATACAGAGCTTTTATACAAGTACTGAAATGAAAATGCTATATATCTTTAAAAAAATCCAAAAAATAAAATAAAATGACAATAGTTTTTGAATCTGTTAGTCTCAAATGGTGTAAAAATATTAAAACACTGTGCTGAGTAATACTAGTGACCAGAACATATAATCAACATAATGCTTAGAAATCAGGAAAGACTTTGCTCAGAATTCTGTCGTTGACTGATGGAGGAAACACTGAGTAGACCATTTTCAGATGTCTGCATTGTAGGAATCCTTCTTCAAGGAAGATCAAGGAGGAAGCTCTGTTGTGGTATTAGGAAAAAAAATACAGCCATCTCTATTCTGTCAAAGCCTTGAAGATTAATGAGAAGTTCTAAGCTGCTTTAACCAGCGTCTAACTTGCTGATTTATTATTGATATGATGATTTATTACTCTCAGATTTTATAAACAACAAATTCTGCTGTCTTATTGATTGCTATTTTTATTATGTTTCATGCAACACTGGAATTTCCTTGTCATGATCTTGTAGGAGGGTAACGTCCTAGGATGTTCTTTCACTGGATCTTGCTACTCTCACTAGAATCAATTATCCTTCCCTTCCTGCAGCCTGCTGTGCATCCTAAAAATCTGTTCTGAGAGGCTGGAAAATCCACAAGAACACATATTTACACTACAGAGAACTGCAGCAAGAGGTGAAGAATATCTCAGTACTTCTGATATTTGGTATCAAGGCACAGTGGTCCCTGAATGTCTACTGGGCCTTGATTCCAGGATTTATCATATCTCATACTCAAGGGTGATTATATACAATGGCTATGTCCCTTACATGAAATCGAAAAGTTAAGGTTTACTTTTTGGAATCTTTGATTTGAATAGTTTCAAGCCGTGGATGGTTGAGCACACAGAAGCAGAAGCCATGGATACAGAGGACTGGTTGTATATCACTGAATACAGAAGAACACCATGGGTTCTTAGCTATAAAAGTAAAGAAAATATAAATATAACCATTGTCTTGTCCAAACATTTTAAGTATTCTGAAGAATACAAATTCTTAGGGTTATTTTTTTTATCCAAATCAAACCCTGCTATTAGCAGGACAGTATACATGATACCAAGAGCCAAGAATATTTAACTCTTAAATTGCATGACGGCAGATGTGTCACAGGTAACTTCCATTGATAGTGTGCTACTTTTCAAAATTTACAAGCTTAACTTACCATCTTTTTTGCAAAGATAATATTATGGATTCCTGTTTCATTTTCTAACACATCGATTCATTCTTTCACATGGGTACAGCCAAAGAGAGCTCACAAATCATTACTTCATTGCCTGCTGTGATGGTTTCAACCCTTCAGAAGCTTTGAGACATGCAAGAGCATTTGATTTATTTCATTTCTTTCCTTAGGATATTTCTCAATGTTGAACTTTTAATGGCTGGCAGAGGCTCTAAAATTGTCTTAAACTCTTCTTTCTGCAGGCTGGGGAGGGTTGGGTTACCAGACCAGAACTCTTGAGCACTGAAAAACAAACACTATATTACAACATAAAGGTGACTATATGAACAGACCATATTGTATGCACTGCAGTAAGACAGAATCCATAGCCGCAGTTTCACCTACCTACACCCAAGGGGAAAATGGTATCACTAGGAATTTGCTAGGTCCTCTGGGTAACTCTATGATATTATTCTCCCAGAAGTTACCATAGAGTTGCTTTAGAAGACCTAGCAAAGCTATCTTCTCTAAGAATCTGTAGGTCCTTCAATGCAATATACTGGAACTGGAAGTCATCTTATTTAGTGGTGTTCAATCGTATCCAGTTTCAGGTAACCACGGTCCACCTTGGAACTTATTTCTGTGGATATGGAGCTCTTGTTGTATTTGCCATGTCAGAGGGTTAGACTCTCATGTTGTTACAAGGTTACTCTTACAAGAAGCAATCCCCAATGACATCATTCTCTTGCCTTGAGATTCCTTCTCTTCCTACAAAGTGGGCAAGACAGGAATCTTGAGAAGGAATCTCAAGGCAAGAGAATGATGTCAGGTCCTGAGAACTGGTAAATCTAGTTACATCATTTGGTCACACAATGCTTCCCAAGTAGTGCACTCTCTTTCCCCTTATGCATAAGGAAAGGATCCTGCAAGAGGGGGTAAAACAGGGTGAAGGGAGAACTGAAATGCTCCATTATTTCTTCAATGTCAAATTTTTAAATACAAGTTGTGAAAATTGATGTCAAGGTTTATGTAAAATCCTACAAATATAATGAATGATATTATATGAATTAGTCAAAAATTAATTCAAAAAATGTGGGTTGACCTATAGGTCAATGTAAGTACTATACTTTACCATTCCTATTTTAATGCATTCATGGCTTTTCTGAGTAGAGTGGCTTAGTCCATTCCCCTAGGTCATATAAAAATCATTTATTTTGGACCTAAAATCTGTCCTCAGCTTATACAAGTAGTCAGCATATACATGAGTATATATGACTGATAAATTTGGTCTCCCGGGGATTTCTGGAAAGTGGTAAACCAGCCTGCATACCTTCCAAATATCTTGGTTTGGTCATACTTTTTCCGTTGCTTTTAAAATGTCTCAATTTCTCTCTTTACCCTCCATTTTCCCCTTTCTCCTCAGCGTACTTCAGTTGTGGCAGATTGAATTCAAAGTGCAAAAACATTTTGTACTCAATTAACTCTTTCTAGTAGGGCAAAAGCAAACTGCTGTAACCTGTTCCAGCTTATGTATTCATTCTGACAATAACTTTTGCCGTCTTGACCATACTCGGATGCTGTCTGGCCAGCCACTAGATTTCCTCTGTGAAATGTTGGAAGATATATGTCTGTTCAGAGATGACAAAAGCTTCTCTTTCCACTTCACGCCTCATTCCAAAATACCTCTAATAATTTGATAATTTTCATTTAGATATTTTTACTGTTTTTCCCTCTGGGTCTCTTAGTATTAATGAAATCGCTTGTTCTGTAATCAGGCATATTAAGAGACTCAATTCCTTTCCTACTTTCCATTTTCTTTTCCTATTTCATTACTGAAAATAGATGTGGCGTGATTTATTTAGAAAATAATGTGAATTCTCCCTATTTTAAAGCATTCATGACTTTTAAAATTCCTGCCTTCATATTAAAGAGAATCATGATTATTATCACATTTTATTGTTTTACCCAGAGGTCTGTTTTCTCTTTGATAATTTAATGAATTCAAACTGACCTTCAATTTTTAAATTTACATCTTTAAAAATTAAAAATACTTTTGAATACTTTGAACACTACTTTTGAATACTTTGAATACTTTGAATACTTTTGAATACTTTGAACACTATTCGGAATTAAACAATTAAACCTGTAAATTAAATACATCTTTCAATAAAATTAAAATTATGTGATTTTAATGTTCATACCAATATATTTTAATTTTATGTTTAATGTCTGAATGCTGCCTATGTTTTATGGTTTAATTTGGTTTTAAAGGTTTTAATTTATAGTTACATGTTATTGTTTGATTTCTTTTTTTTCCTGGTTTTGCACATGTATGTTTGGCATTAAATTTTGAGATGCTTATGTTGAAAACTGCTTTGAATCCTCCCAGGGGTGAGAAAGGAAGCAAATAAATAAATAAATAAATAACTTTCACTGGAATCCTGTTGAAGCCTTATGTCTCTGGTTGCCTCTACACTGTTGAATTAATGTAGTTTGACACCACATTGATTGGCATGGTTCAATGGTATAGAATTCTGGGAGTTGTACTTTGGTAGGGGATCAGTACTCTCTGGCAGAAAAGGCTAAAGAAACAGTACAACTCCAACTCACATCATTCCATAGCATTGAGACATTACAGTGATGTCAGACTGCATACATTCTACAGTGTGGGTGAACCCAACAGAAGTGGACTTACATCTGTAGGAATTAAAATTGTGCAGTTGTGTACAACCATCCCCTTCTCTGAGTAGAGTGGTGAAAGACAAGAGCTTAGTCCTTCCCAGAATAATCTGGAAGAAGATACTACTTCCCCCTCCCCCAACACTTTCTGCTGTGGTGGTGCTACTGGTCTTTTTGTATGTCTGGGGTGGGAAAATGGTGAAAACAGGCAAGGGTGGCTTAGGCCCCCAAGGCAGCACTGGCACTTTCTCCTCTCTGCAGAATAACCCTTGACATATCCAGAGGTCACATCAAAATCCCCATTTTTGGGGGATCAAAAACGTGCCCACGACTTATACATGAATATATATAGTAAGCCCCGGTAGCGAAGTGCATTAAAGCACTGAGCTAGAGACCGAAAGGTCCCAGGTTCAAACCTCGGGAGCGGCGTGAGCAGCCGCTGTTAGCTCCAGCTCCTGCCAACCTAGCAGTTCGAAAACATGCCAATGTGAGTAGATCAATAGGTACCGCTCCGGCGGGAAGGTAACGGAGCTCCATGCAGTCATGCCGGCCACATGACCTTGGAGGCGTCTACGGACAACGCCAGCTCTTTGGCTTAGAAATGGAGATGAGCACCAAGCCCCAGAGCCAGACATGACTTGACTTAACATCAGGGGAAACCTTTACCTTTACTATACAGTAAGCAGTAAGAGCATTTTTATGTAGATCCTCTTGATAAAAAACTGAATTTTCAAAATCCCAAAGAGATCCAGAGGCTGGGCTTTCATCTTTGATCAGCTATCTGCCAGGCAGAGTGTGAGTCAGAAATGTCTTGATTTCAATAAAACTATTTTTGATACATCAGCGTGGTTGTTTAAGAAATTCCTAAGTAGGGACATTTTCCCCTTCAAAGACCACATGAGAAAAGGTTAGGTTTTTGTCATTTCCAAATCAGCCACCACCATTTGGATGATTGCAAGTTAAGATAGTTTCCCCTGACATTAAGTCTAGTTGTGTCCAACTCTGGATTGGTGCTTGTGAAGAAGTGTATAATTATATTTTGTTTATAGATGACATGTGTATTTGATTTTGTTTGAACAGTCAGGTTTGGCTAAGTTTAAAATGGTGAGTATTTGAATTGATGATATGGGGGGAAGGTAGCCATCTTAGAATGTTAGAACAGGTTACCCTAGCAACAGGGGCGGAGCCAACCGCCGTTTGGAAAGGAAAAGGGGGAATGTTTTAAAACCCAGGCAGTCTGTGATTTCCATTCACAGTGAAGGAACTGATTCTTGTGTAGAGGATCAGGGTGACTCAAAAGAATTTGAGTCAGGTCTAAAATAAAAGGATTTATTTTAGGCAGTCTGTGATTTTCTAGTCACAGTGGAGGATCTGATTCTTGAGAGGAGAATCAGGTTGGCTCAAATAGAAGGATTTGAGTCAGATCTAAGTTGGACCAGACTAGGCAAGTTAGGTGACTTGTCTAGGGTCATTTATAGAGCCTGTGGATTAGGGAAAATTAATCCCAGGGGATCCAGGAGGATCAGGGTTTAGTGTAATCCAGAGAAAGAAATATTTTGAAAGTTTGACCACCTCATATCCGTTTGTAACCATTAAGCGAAGTGCCTTTAACAAGTTATATGAAACCATCAAGCTCTGTACCTGCAATAAACTTATTTTGATTTTATTCTAACTAAGCCTCTGTCATACTCTTATATTAAGTTAAGTAACAACAACATCTGAAGTAAAACAAATAGAGACAGCTTAAAAGAACCAGTGCCATCTGCCTGATGTCTCCTCCATTGGTGGCAGCGAAGAAGATAGTCAAACAAATAATTAATTAACATCATCTCTCATAAAACATCTTTATTAATTGGTGGTATCTGTGTGTGTGTGTGGGATCGGGAGGATTCCATTCCCTGTCACCCTCAGTTCTGTACAGTGCTCATCTCCATTTCTAAGTCGAAGAGCTGGCGTTATCCATAGACACCTCCTAGGTCATGTGGCCAGCATGACAGCATGGAGCACCATTACCTTCCCGCAGAAGCAGTACCTATTGATCTACTTGCATTTGCATGTTTTCGAACTGCTAGGTTGGCAGAAGCTGGGGCTAATAGTGGGAGCTCACTCCACTCCCTGGATTCAAACTGCCAACCTTTTGGTCAGCAAGTTCAGCAGCTCAACAGTTTAACCCACTGTGCCACCGGATTGCAAGTTACCATATGTTAAAATCCCAAATCACTTAAACATTTGAGCAATATTTGTAAAAGACATGTATGCTAGTATTCACAAAATGATATGTGTGTAATAGGGAGGTTAGAATTATCCTAAAAAACATGGATTTTTAAACAGGCTCTTGACCTCGAGTAGGCTGTAATGGACCCATCTGAGGGTGACACGCTGGCACTTTAGTTTGCGAATTGATGGCAGCTAGTTTTATCTACAGATGTTCTGTGTTTTTAAAATTGAGCTATTTCATTTTATGTTATGCATGTTGATAGTGGTTGTTATAATTTTATGTGATATCTTTTTATACTATGTACTGTTTTATGTTATACTAGCTGTGCCCGGCCACGCGTTGCTGTGGCGTTGTCTGGTGGTGTTGGTGAGAAATTTGAGTTCGTGGTGGTATTGAATGTCTGTTGTATGGTTGTCTTTATGTTTAGTATGTACAGTAGAGTCAGGCCTCTCTGAGTATACAGCTATCTTCTTTCTATGTGAAAAAGATAAGCAAACACTCTAAAGGTTCCAAACATAAAAAGAGATGTGACATGTAAGGGCCACAGAAATAGTCAGGCCTCTCTGAGTATAAAGCTATCTTCTTTCTATGTGAAAAAGATAAGCAAACACTCTAAAGGTTCCAAACATAAAAAGAGATGTGAAATGTAAGGGCCACAGAAATAGTCAACCTCTGCAAACCTTAGGATTGTATGATGATGATGTTGTTGTTGTTGTTGTTATTATTATTGAGAGGCTGGGTGGCCATCTGTTGGGAGTGCTTGGATTGTGTCCTGCATGGCAGATTGTGGGAGGTGTTCGCTGGCCCTGATTGTTTAATGTCTGGCATTCCCGTGTTTTAAGAGTGTTGTTTTTTATTTGGTGTTGTGATTTTAAGCTTGTTAAAATATTAGGAGAGAGATTGTGTTGATTGTCATGGTTCATAGCATATATTTAAAATATAGAGTATTAAAATGGGTTGGATATTGTAGAAGGTTGGAGTGGAGATAAATGATTCGGATGATGGGCGGGCGCTAGGACCCAGGGGACAGCTTTTTCCCATTGCCTGCCTTCCCTCTTGCCGGCGGCCATGAGGGCTTCTCTTTTCCCTCCATGGCATGGCTCCCGATGGGGAGTTGTGGGTTCTCTCCATGTGGAGGTGCGTGAAGTGATTTTGTGTTGTTTCAACCTTAAGGCGTGGATGATGGGTTGTGTTGTCCAATGTCGAGGTTGGGGGGCCCGTAGTTTAGTTGCTTTGCTCGGTGCCGCAATTCCATCACTCTTTTATATATATAGATACTACACTCTGGAGTGCCTTTGTAAGCTGCCCTGAGTCCCTTCGGGAAGATGGTGGCAGGATATAAATAAAGTGTATTATTATCCTAGTTTAGAGTGACTATACATCTTTTTCCTGCCTTATCCATTACATTGAGAGAAGGGATTAAGGTTGGCCTAACACAGTCTATGTGTGTGTGTGTGTGGGGGGGGGGGGGGGCTGGAACTGCGTTATACGCTTAGTATAGACCAATATCACACATTCTAAACTGCACTGAACTGCATTATATGGGTCTATATTGACCATATAATGGCAGTGTATATCCAGACAGAGAAAGTTTTGATGGTGGACGAGGGAATAGGAAGACAGATCTGGAGAGTGAAGGTGAGCTTGCTGAGCTAAGAGATCCTTCAGCCCTGCAGAGTCAATGGAACAGAGCAACTTTGTGGTGAAAGTGAGGCAACTGTTGCAAGAGGTAGACAAAGAAAAAGAGAAGGCAAAATTGTTATTTAAATACAATGAAGGTTAAGAATATTTCTAACAGCGGTTATCACAGCTTATATGGTAGATATATTTATATAAGAGTTGTCATAGCTATTGGTGTTTTGTAATCATCAGTTGGTAATTATGTCTTCTTTTCTGCTTTTCAAAATAAGGTAGCCGTATCCTTGTTGTTAGATCATCACATCTCTGAGTGAAGATAAATGTAATTCTATGCAGGTATGTATAAAGATTGCATTCTAAGCGAACAGCACAAAATATGATTGTGTTAGATGCAGGAAACAATTTGCCTAAGAAAAAGAAAGAAAACTATTAACTGTATTTGAATAGAAATTTGTAAGTTAGTCTGAGTCTGTATGCAAACGGATCTTGTGGCATAAGTTTTCATTGACTGGGCCTGCTTCATCAGGTGAGTGGAGAAAGAAAGAAGCGTCACACTGTAAGATATGTTCCAGCTTCCTCCCCGGATCATCTGCATTTTATTCTCCATTTCTGTTAATTACATGGCCACTGGTTTCCACCAGGCTTGTGCATGCACCTTTTGACATGTTCACAAAGAGGTCTACAACACAGAGTTTCATATGTGGGAAAGGTCCCTACATTCAAAATACCAGGGTGACAAACAGTTTCTGGAGAAGATCTTACTGAACAGGATGGAGAGAACATAAGTTATTACACAGTACCCGGATACAAAGCATCATAGACGTCGAATAGACTAGAACAATCTTACCACAAAAGTCACAAAAAAGTAAAGAATATCTCTCTTATGCAAAATATACATTTTTAGGATCTATTTTATGTTTTATATTTTATATTTACTGATGCTGCTTCTGTGATAGCTTCAATAAAAAATTATATTTTTACTGCCAATATTTTATATTTGTCAATATCTATAAGTTGAGGTAACAATGAAGTGAACAAAAAAATGAAAGAAAAATAAATTTTATAGAGATCTCTGGACAAATTAGTGAATGCATTTTACTCTTCTCATTTGCAGTCACAGATCTCATGTCCAAGTGAAAGGGAAACTAAAAATGTAGGCATGTTCACTAGTATTCATAAAAATATAGATATGGCAAACTGAGAGTGCAAAGACGTAGCAAAAACCCTATGCCGTTTATGTTCACGCATTACAAAACTTTGCAAAAATACAGTTGTTATGAGGAAACCTATGACAGACAGCGTTTACATCACTATTGTTAAAACATGTGTGCCTTTGTATGATCCACAGCATGAACCTACTGTAGGGACCAAGAAGAATATACAAAGAGGTGTGTCAGCCTTTTTTTCATGGAGTCTCGGAGGTGATGTCTTTTGAGTTTAGCATCCCTTGGCAACGATGGCTAAAGCTGATATTCCATGCACACACATCTTATTTACAGCTGACTCATCAATAGTGACTAATCATTGCGTCTGCTGGCAGCAGAAGCTGGAATTGGTCCTTAATCCTCATAACAAGCTCCACTTCCATAGGAAATTAGAAAGATCTCTTCAAGGCGGCAGGTGAATATCAGGGCCCATTCAGGAGGAGCAGTCTCTTTCCAGCACAATCCTTGGTATGGCTAAATTCCATTGTCCCTTTTTCAGCAGTCAAAAATCCATGATAAATTCGGTATAACACTGTAGTCAATAACAGCAGCACCAGATATTAATTCCTGCTCTAGAATCTATTTGCATATTAAGTATATACATTACGTTAATATCTGTCTACCAGTGCTCTTTACCAAAACTAAATCAATGTACATCTCTAAATATCAGAAATGTAAGTACTGATAAATACATTTTTGTACAGGAATATTCTCACATGCAGCTTATGCTATCTTATATACAGAAGAATATCTTACATGGTTAAATAGAATTCATTTCCTAACAAAACACAACATGGAAAATTCAGGGATATATTTTAACAATCTCAGGGATCTCTATGTTTTCCCCCATCTTCTATTTCTCTAAGGTTTTTATATTGTTGGGTGTTTTTCCTCACCAGCCCAAAACATCCTACTTGTGACTGCATTCATGATGTTGCATAAATAAAGCCATCTTGTTTCATTGTAAAGAAAAAGGCAGTGTAGGGAATAAAGTCCGAACACAAGAATGAATGCAGATTGGTAAAGAGTGGGATTGAAGCAGCAACCCTACTGAAATGATAAAACCACTACTGAATCCAACATTTGGGGGGAAATGTCGAAGAGGTGCCCACTAAAACGATATACAGTTATTCTTGAAATATGCATAGATACATATATCAAAAAAGTGAGGGAAGGAAGGAAATGCTTTTAGCAGCTAATCTTGTATGAAGAGAGCATTTCTGAAGAAGGCAACTGTGCTTAATGGAGACAGATGAGAAATTTGGACAGGACAGGAAGCCAGACAGGCAAGCAGGCAAACGGAAACAACACACAGGACCAAGAATTATAAGGAGAGAAAGAAAGCATTGACAGCAAAAAATAAAATTGTGAAAGCTTTGGAGTTAAGAGGTTTGAGGCTGGTCAAAAACCCCTCTGGAAATATATTGCCCTCCTGCATCTATAACAAAACCAGGTATAATATAATAAACAAAAAGAACGATAGCCTTCCATAGAGTTCTTGCTTTCACTGGGCACTCTGCCTCTGAAAATATTGAAGAACCCTGGAGGAGAGAAATGATTGTAGAACGAAGCAGCACTTGCTAACTTAATACTCCAACCCTGGATGGTGTTTACCTTTCTTTCATGTTTTGTGCCTTCCCCAAGCCATTAAGAAAGAGATCTGGCCTCTGCTTGCGTGTAACCAGTAATGACAACCTCTTTGCAGTTATCTGTGTGCAAACAACCGGAAACATTCAGAACTCTGATACATTAGGCTAGTACCAAACTTAATCAATCAAGAAGTAACATTATTGACAAAGCAAGTTAAAAATAAATAAATCAAAGAGGTCAAAAAAAGAAAGAAAAACAAGAAACAACCCATCCCCACATGCAGACCTGTTGATCATTGCTGTGGTTTCTGTGAGATGGTACAATGAAGGAAGAAGAAAAAGAAACACAACAAACCCACAAAATCCTGAGCCAATTGCGGTCCTGGTTAATTTGCAAGACGGGTGTCAGATGATGGAGACAGGATGGAGACAGCAAATGATCAGACTGAAGTCAAATTGTATGTAATCAAGACAATATTCCAGATGTCTTCAGAATGGGTTAGAGTCACAAGAAATGAAGGTCCAATGAAGTGATTATCAACTGGAAGCACACAGATTTAAAAACAAGTCCCTGAAAATAGGCTTATTTATTTATACTAGCCGGTGAAGTTACTAACTGTCCTTTTATTGCTGTTTAGGACAAAAGCAGGTAAGGGGGAAATACTATTTTAGTAGTCTGTAAGCACAACTAAGGTCTTCAGCAATCTAAGTAGCACTGCTTGCTACTGACTGTTATATCATACAATGATCTATACTTGTTTTAGTGGAACCTACAGTTAATGTTATACTTGTTTCCATTAGGTGATAAACAGCACTTCACTTTTAGTTATGTAGCCGATGGAAGTCATCTATTTTATAAGATAGATGGGATGGGAGATCGAGAACGTCTTAGAGGACAAGGTGAGCTGTAGGGTGATGTTACTGGAGACAGTCTCAGGGCATTGCCTGCCATGCCAGCTATGTTGTTTAAACTTCTGGATTTTTCATAGCCTTTTGTGAGAAAATGCACAGACATCAGTTGTATTCAACCATAAAACAGACAAACAATACAATGCAATGTAATCACAGTGGTCCTTGGGTTCTAGCAGGATAGCATTCTAAGACTGTTTCTAACAGCAGGCAAAAACGTTAAGTGGTGCTCTTCTTAACAGTGAGATTAAATAAACTCACGGTGCTTCATAATTTTGTTTAAGCCAACAGCCTCTGCTATATACAGCAAAGTTACAATAATAGCATTTAGACAATTTATTGACTCTTAATTAGAACAGAGGAAGATTGATGAAAAAATATTTGTTTGTGTGTGTGTGGTGTCAAGGCTAATTTCTGATATTTCCAACTGCATAATATTGCTTGCCTAATTGTATAAAGACATTTTCTAATCACAAATAGAAAGAACTGAATTATGTCTTATTAAAAAGCTCCATCTCCAGAAGTGTTTTATTAGGTACCTGACATTCTGTATCTAGTGCTGCTATAGTGTGGTGCATTTGCAATACTGAAGTGATTTGCAATTCATTATAATGTATGATTTATTTGTAGCTTTTCATTTATCAACATTGCATTTGTGCTATATTTGTCCAAGTGGTACTAATGAAAGAAACACTATATGACTATTTAGAAGACTAAAACAACAAGAATATATGCATTTGTATGTTATTAAAGAATATTCAGTAACATGGAATCCTGCTCCTACACAGGCTCTCTTTTCAGATGCCGATTCAGTTTAAATAAAACATTCCAGGTTTCATAAACCATGTCTAATTAACCAGAAATGAGAATTAGTGCCAAATGCTCCTCCCTCCACTCTCCCTACTACCATGACAGTGATGCTGGCTTATGGCTCTTATTTGTTAACCAACATTAAAACTTAGATTCTAAGTTGAGATCTACCCAGTATGTCTTGCTTAATAGAGCAAAACAGAAGGAAGGGAGGTGTAAGAGAGAAGCATACAGCTTTATCCACTATAACTGATGATCATCTGAATTGATCATCTGAATTGTGAAACATCACTTCAGCCTGTTGTCCAAAGACAACTAGTGTCTCCATTACAGTAGTGAATCAACGTGGGTTTTACATCACCTATCTAGGGTAGTGTTTTCTAGACTAGAGTTAGGGTTATATCCAGGGAACTGAACACAATCCTGGAATAGGGTTCAGCACCTTGGATAGGTCATCTGCATTTACTCCTTACTCTCAAGTTTTAAAACTTACTCCTAGGTAGCAGTGTACAAGATTGAAGCTACATGTTTAATCGACAATTCTGCACACATTTACCTTGGTGTAAGAACCACTGAAGTTATACAGGAATGTATATTCGATGTTTTGCTATGTTAAGATCTAATACTGAAGATGGATACTGAGAACACTACTTCCTCAACTGAAGATGTACAGTAATAACACTTAATATGTGCACTGATAACATCACTGCCTCAATTCCTGCCCAAGAGTAAACTTTCAATTATTTCGATTAGACTTCTGTGCAAAAACATCTCTGTGTTAGAAATGTTGTATAGAAAGAAATGAGATAGAAATTCAAACTATCTAGGCAAACAGTTTTGAATTTACTCATTGGGTTGTGCAAAACTGCCCTGACAATAACAATATATGTACACCAGTTTTTCCTACAAAAAACCACAAACTATAGATCACTATAATTAAAAATTAATGTGTAGATATCCTGATTTGGCCAAGGACCAACAATGCAGACAAAAGTGTTTATACACATAGATTTGCCATTGAATTTTTCATGGTTTGCCAAAGAAAGTACAGATTTAACACAGGAACAATACTCTGCTTTGTAGAACAGAGCTGCCCTGGTTCTTGTGTGGTTGGCATCAAATACTTTTCTTTCAATTGAACCACTTTCCAAAAATACAAGGCATCTTTTCCTGTATCTGGATTTTATCAAATCAGGGCTTGGGCAATTACATGAAGACTTTGTGCTTGACTGTGCCATCACCTTCTGGAATACCATTAAATTACATTAATGGGCTATTAACTGGACGTTAAGCTATCCAAAAGCAATTTTTAAAGAAATTATTATGAAAGTGACTAAATGTACATGGTCTACATTATATATATCTTCATGTGGGACAGACAAATGAAATCACAAATGGAACAACTGTCAAAAATAACAGTGGCATATTCTGGGTGGACTGATGGGCTGTTTTGGAAGCAAGCTATGGGTAATAGACAAGAAGGGATTATACATTGACTGATACAGTCTTTCCTATAGAACATTTTTTCATGTTTGCTTCATTCCAGGCTTAGTTATTCAGATGAACAGTGTTGAATGAAATTTTATAGTCTAATGAAAGAGTCCATACCTTTCCTGATCCCTCCATCAGTAGCACACGCGTAATCACCTGCTGTCAGTAGGAAACATGTTCCCCCTCTTCTGTTTTTGTCTCTGGTACTAGAGCGTCTGATTGGTGGGAGCCTTTCCACAGGTGACAGTGGCTGCTCACTTTCTGTACTGTCTTCACCTGATAACACTGGTTAAAGCACCATGCCCATTTACATCATGTAGCCAGCAAGAAAATGAAACAACACAAATAACTTGCCTGATACCCTATTACTCAATACAGAAGAGACAGAAAGAGAGAGACAGGAAGAGAGATGGTGATGTTATAGGGGTAGAATGGCAGGTCAGCATTCATTACTAAAGAAAAATAGTATAGTTGCAATCTATATTATAGAAAGAAGAGAAAGGTGTGTTATGGTTAATGTCTGCTATTGTAGAATGCTGCCAAGTTCAATACAGTATTACATTTACTGCCTTAAGTTTTCAGTATTTAAAAAGAAGTTTTGAATTTGTGGCCAGAGATGATGATGATGATGACGACGATGAAAGTAATGATGATGAAGACAAGTCCCATCAGCATCACCATCATCACCACCAACAACAGCAACATGGGTGAGGAAGGTAAATAATAAAATTTTAATTTCAGATTGTGTTTACATTTGCATTACTAAGAATAAATTCAGCAATATCAATATTGTCCCAAAGCTTGTTAATGTGTATACTACTATACTTACTGAAGTTCTAATGAGTTAAGCAGAGAGATGGGAATTATGTAACTCCATCCCAGAAGTTCTTAAACTGCATTTCCCAGCATTATTCACCTTTGGCCAAGTTGTCCTAGGGCTGCTGGGAGCTGGAATCAAATGACATTTGGAAGACTACACTTGTTCCTCTTTTGTGCTTGGTATGCGGACATATTAGAAGCTCAGGTACTTCAACAGAGATGTACCAAGACATTCTGATGCCTGAAGCAAAGGACAAGACCGCAATCTACCTCCCTTCCAATTATATTGGTATGAAACCAATTAGATCAGCATTGAAATATCCTTTTGATGTTGGCTTCCACTGAATGGAAGGACAGCTAGTTAATATAAGGGACACAGTACAAGTTATGTAGGACACACAGCTTTATTCTCCTATGACTTGCCATTTTCCCATACACTCTAGTATCTGCTTGTCTGGGACAGCTACAACTGCCTAATAGAAGAACTAGCCTTACTACCTCATCAGAAAGCAAAATTTCCCATTGTACGACACTTCCTTTTCACTTGCAGGAAGTAGCCCATCGGCTCCCATCCCACGATGTAGATCTACTTCCAGTGGGGCTTTGTAGTGCAGGTGAAGAGGGAGTGTTGTAAGGCGCTACTGCAGTAACCTGGGAGGCTACTTGTATTGCATAGGCAACAATGGGGGGAAGCAGGGCGGTGGACACTTCCCCCTGTGGGATGGGGTGAAAGGAAAGGCAGGTAATGTGGGCCGTGGGGCAATGGGTTCTCCCTACCCCATGCCAGGCTCCACTGGATTTGCCACAATGCATGCTAAATCCTGGTCTTAATGTGATGAGGTCCTTACCTGTCAGTATGTGGATGTGCCTGATTTGAGATTATAAATCACAGTTCCCTCTGTACCCCATGAGCCATGACAATGACTTATATGAGCTTAATAGCACTTCCAATTTCTCTTCTATAAATATCAAGCCATTGTGAATGGTTTATGGGATGCATTTGTCTTGGGATGAAGAGCTGCTGTAAATCAGTATATGAATGGCTTTTCTAGTTTGTTTCATAACACTGCATATTCAGATGTCATCTGCACAACCTGAAATCCTATATGGTCTCTGTGGCTCTGTGTGTATTTAATCTTGTCCTTGACTACCTCATTTACTTCAACTGAAGCATTTTTCCTTATGTGAAATACAGATAGATTTTCCTTAAGGAAAATCCAGACTGGAACAACAACAGAAAACAATGGGCTTTCCCTCCTATTCTAGGGCCCAGCTTAGGCTACTCTCTGTTAGTTATTTTTTCCACACACTTAACTCAAAGGCTAATCACATGATTAGCACAATGTGTTACTTGGCCTTTAGAAGGAAGTTCTTCATCCTTAAAGGATCACTATCACAAAAACTGATCAGTAAGGCTCTAGAAAAGAAGATGTATATTAGAATGTCTACTCTCTCGATTAAGATATTCTCATATTGATTAACTTTCTTTTTGAAAGACCTGGCTCCTCATTTTTATATTTCAGAACTCAGAGCAATTTTAACAACTACTACAATGATTTTCTAAAATAGAAATACACGGGAAAGAAAAGACACAATTGATCCATCTTATTTGTTTATATTTTCTAATGTAATAATCTATTTCTGTTTTGTTTTGTGTTTTCCAGGCTGTATGGCCATGTTCCAGAAGTATTCTCTCCTGACGTTTCACCCACATCTATGGCAGGCATCCTCAGAGGTTGTGAGGTACATACCTCACAACCTCTGAGGATGCCTGCCATAAATGTGGGCGAAACGTCAGGAGAGAATACTTCTGGAACATGGCCATACAGCCCGGAAAACACACAACAACCCTGTGATTCCGGCCATGAAAGCCTTAGACAACACATATTTCTGTTTTTCTAATTGCTCCATCAGTTAGGAAAACATAAAACACAATTGAATCACGTAAGCTAACAACTGAAGATATGACATCAGGCTCACTATATCTTCACCTGTCAACACCTAAAGAGTTTGAATAAAAGCGAAAAGTGAGTTTTCACTCTGAATGTTATTTAACTAAGCACCAGCCAGGCACTGAAGGAATTAATATATACTGTCCACTGAACAAAAAATGTTTCAAAATAGTTTTTTTTCCATTTTCAAATTTAGCATTTCAAAACAAAAACAAATATCAACCTCACAAAAAATCCTCTAAATAAACACTTACAATTGGCTATTTACTGGGGAATATACTGTTTTAAAATGGATAACATTGTAACTTGGTAGCAGTAGAATCACAAGAATCAGATAATAGGTATTCATTTTTTTTCTTTAAAGAATATATCAATGGTACTAGAAGCAGACTACTTTTTGTTCTTTCTCTCTCCAAACATTAAAAATTCAATATTTTAGAAGATTTGTTGATCATCAAATAATTTATAATTGAAGATCACAATTTTGTTGACCTTTAGCTGAGAGAAAATTCCATTAATCTCTCTGCGGCTTGTTTCTAAACAGATATGTAGACAATTGCACAATTAATGCAATTATGAAAACTTTTGAAACCCTAGGGCATACATTAAATTGTCACTCAGCCAACAGGATTTCCATAAATGCTGACATACCATTTGGCTGTTGAAACAGAGGATTTACTCTGTTATGACTAGGAATTGGATTTAGACCCAGTTTAAACTTCTATCAATGTTGTTACATCTAGCCTATAAATTCCTTATACTGTACTTCAATACCATGTGCCTCACAGCCCAATATCTGGACAGATGGAAGCAAAGGCTCTGGGTCCAAAATGTATGAACATGCATTTCAGATCATGGTTTGAAATATAGTTAACCCTAATCCAAGCAAATTTTTAAAATTGCATGAATGACTCATTGTGGGATATTTCTAATAATGTATGGAATCCTAATAAGTATTGTAAGATGTAAAAATGGCCCACATCGCAGGAGTCTTTATGAGGGTGAATGAAAAATATTCCACCCAAATGTTATCAATCAGCCCTCTTTATCTTTTATTTCTTTGCATAACATTTATAATCAACACAATTGTTGTGTGACCAAAATGCTAGTTTCTTTAATAAAACATGTGCTGCAGAGACCTATTTGAGATACACATGGTTTTTCATAATATACCCTTGGAAGACAATCATACTCAGCCATAAGTGATTGCCTATGATATGATGAAAATGTGTGCAAAGTGGCTGAAATATAGGAGCATTGTTTATAAATGTTCAGGTGACAATGTTGTTAATGCATATTTTTAGGTCTAGATCCAAGTGAATTATCAAGCAGTGTGACTGGTGGATTCAAATATCACACCTATCTGAAGAAGGGATAACATCTTGTATGTATCCTAATTTTGGTAATTGCTTCAAATTAAGGGCCTTACTTAATCAAAATTTAAGACAGTTATTTTGAATTACAACTCTTATGATGTCCCATGGAGCATGCTACCTGCAAAAACCTGGAATTTACAGTGCATAAAACTAACTTTTTCAGGTTCAGGATTTCCTGAGCAGCACTTTTTCCTAAGGTTCAGGATGATAGTGTTAAATGTGAAGAAAAAGTAAAACAAAAACCATGGGAAAAGCTGTAAAGGGTGCTGCCATTACACAATCAGTAAATGTTATTTCAAACACAAAACAACAATTACTGTCTGATTTTTTGAATCAGGCACATCGCATTCTAGTCTAGAAAAAGAAATGCTATTCCTGCGATCTAGAAAACACACATCTGTTACATATTTCACTGAATGCAAGGCTAAATTAACCATCCATGTTTAGATGAATGCTTATATTGCTTTTTGTATTTCACGCCACCATGTGGCAGAGGCAAAGCAGACCAAAAAGACAAGGCAGACCACGCAAAACAGCATGAACATCAACAAAATGAAAGCACAACAATAAAGTCACAACCATGCAAGGAAGAAAGCAAAACAGTTGTACAGTGCAAAAGTCAAAAGAAAGAGTAAATGTCACCAAGAAAGCAAAATAATGAGGAAGAAAAATTAAAGGCAGTTCAGCAGTCACCATATACAGCTAGCAAACACTACAGATTCAGCAATGAAAAGACATGGGAACATTATTCTTATTCTTCAAATATTTTGTCATTTACAAGACTGACATAAATGAACAGCGGGTGAGGGAGAGGTATGTGATCTATCTTCTCTAACTGCAGAAAGATTAGATGCTTTCTGATGCTTTGTACTGCCAGACATACCAGACATGCATTTGGGACTGTGTCCTACCTGACTTATTGTGTTCCATCAGTCGATTGTCTTTTCCCAGACAAACATCCCCCTGTGTGCTATTGCAGGCCATGTTCAAGTCTGTCTTGCAAAATATAGGGGAGCTTGCCTGAGGAGCAGGTGGGATATGCTTCTTTCTCTTTCTAGGAAGCTTCTGTTTTGCCATAGCCAGAGAATAGTACATTCCAAAATTGTTGACAATAACAGGCACGGGCATGGCTATGGTAAGCACCCCAGCTAAAGCACACAGCGCACCTACTAGCATGCCTGACCAAGTCTTTGGATACATGTCTCCATACCCAAGAGTGGTCATGGTGACCACAGCCCACCAGAAACCAATAGGAATGTTCTTGAACTCTGTGTGTGCACTAGCTGATGGGTCATTGGGTCTGGCACCTATTCGTTCTGCATAATAGATCATGGTGGCAAATATCAACACTCCTAATGCCAAAAAGATTATCAGAAGCAAAAACTCATTTGTGCTGGCTCGGAGGGTGTGACCCAGTACCCTGAGGCCGACAAAATGTCGGGTGAGCTTGAAGATTCGCAGGATTCTCACAAACCTCACCACCCTGAGGAAACCGAGGACATCCTTAGCAGCTTTGGAGGAGAGCCCGCTGAGGCCCACCTCAAGATAGAAGGGCAAAATTGCCACGAAGTCAATGATATTCAAGAGGTTCTTGATGAATTCAAGTTTGTTGGGTGAAAAAACAACACGGACTAAAAACTCAAAAGTAAACCACACCACGCAGACTCCTTCAACATATGTCAGAGCAGGGTCCGTCTCTATTTCATACTGTAGAACTACCTCGGAACCATTGATGGTTGGCTCTGTTTTGTTCTTGATGGTATTGAACGCTTCATGGGTTTCCAGGCAAAAAGTTGTGATTGAAAGTAGGATGAAGAATAAAGAGGCAAAAGCAATGAACTGTAGAGACAAAAGGGGGAGGAAATATTAGAACTAGATAATAAAAATGAAAAACAGGATGGAAAACATAACCAACAACATCATCTAGCTTATCTTATATTACATTTTAGTACAAAGATTTGAAGTCAGTTTTCACCAAGGCCCCATCTACATTGACTATTTAGGTTTGCATAAATTTGGATCAGCCCCATAGTGGTTACACAATACATGGGGCTGAGCTATGGTAATACAAGGCAAGACTACATTAGAAAACAATTGGGCTGGTTCCCAACCAGAATCAGTTGCAGCTGTCCCAACTGCCATGCTCATGTCATCCCATGTCATGACATGGGATGGCAGTCCCCTTTCCCTCTCAACCCGCGTGTTGCAATGATCCCTGGCCATGACATGGCACTTAGCTTTTCACTTGCTCTGAAGATGAACCAGAGGGATGGAAAAAGAGGGGAGATTTCCTCTCCTCCTCCCTCCCTTGGTTCCTGATGTTAGAGTTGATGTCAGAGCTAGCGACAGGGAAAAGATAGGTGTAATGCCAAGCCTCGGGACATGGGGGGCAAAGAGGAACACAGAAGGTAGCTGCCCCACAGCACTACACCATGCTCAGTGCTGCTGGGTGGTAGGGATTCCATCTCTCTTCCTTTGTGGCTGAAGGAGTCTTTATATGGACTCTTCTTGGTGATGATCCAGCATGCAGCGCACCAGATCAGCATCAACTCAAGGGTCAGTGTAATGTGTTGTAAGACAAGTAGTACGATATTGCTTAATGTTGTCCATAAGTACACATGAAACTGACAATTTCAACATAGAAAGATCAATGGGAAGGGGAGCAGTGACTGGGAAACAGTAAATGGACAATCCACACCTTGCACAAAAGAGATTAATAGTTATTTTTTGCTCACAAAATATGAAATATTTCCCTATTTGATCAATGCTAAAATATAGGAATTTCCTATAGCTTAGAAAAATGGTATAGCTCTTACATGTACTCTGCTCAAATAATAAATTGTTGAGTTCAACAGAAGATGTCTGTACCTTTAGGGCATTTTCCAGATCCATGTGTTCCCTCCTCCCTAAGGCACAGGTGTTCATGGAAAACCCAGTAATTTTACTGGGAAGCACACCGTTTCTCTGAAATTGTTTGACATACTGTCAACAACTTAATTCCACTATGGACCATGTGCCTGCTTCTGCCTCACCAGATTCCCGCCAAAATCCCTGTGGTTTGTGCCACAACTTCATCAGCAGCACTAATTTTGGTACAGTAGAGTCTCACTTATCCAAGATTCACTTATCCAATGTTCTGTATTATCCAAGGCAGTCTGCCTTTTAGTAGTCAATGTTTTTGTAGTAAATGTTGCAATGTTTTGGTGCTAAATTCGTAAATACAGTAATTACTACTTTACTGTGTATTGAACTGCTTTTTCTGTCAATTTGTTGTAAAACATGATGTTTTGGTGCTTAACTTGTAAAATCATAATGTAATTTTATGTTTAAAAGGCTTTTATCTTAATCCCTCCTTATTATGCAACATTTTCGCTTATCCAATATTCTGCCAGCCCGTTTATCTTGGATAAGTGAGACTCTACTGCAGGGGTCCTCAAACTTTTAAAGCAGAGGGCCGGTCCACGATCCTTCAGACTGTGGAGGGGCCGAATTATTATTTGAAAAAAAAAAAAAAAACCAAGTTCCTATGCACACTGCACATGTCTTATTTGTAGTGCAAACAACAACAACAATGAAAGAACAATACAATATTTAAAAATGAAAACAACTGCAACCAACATAAACCTATCAGGATTTCAATGGGAAGTGTGGACCTGCTTCTGGCCAATGAGATAGTTAAGTTAATTAGGATTGTTGTTGTGTTATTTCAGACTTTGGGTGAGCCTAAGTCTAAAATTGGAGCCTCCGGTGGTGAAGTGTGTTAAAGCAGCCACATGACCTTGGAGGTGTCTACGGACAACTCCAGCTCTTCGGCTTAGAAATGGAGATGAGCACCAACCCCCAGAGTTGGACACAACTGGACTTAAAGTCAGGGGAAACCTTTACCTTTATCTTTTAAGTCTAAAATTAATTATTTACTACATTTATTTATTACATTTATATCCCGCCCTTCTCACCCCGAAGGGGACTCAGAGCAGCTGTATGTACATACAATATTGTTATATTGTTAGCATATCACATTAGCATTATATATTACTATACTGAACTATACCACTATACTGTAATATTATATGTAATATATAACATATAATTAATATTATTATTATATGGCATTATTATTAGTATTATATTGTATAAAATTATAATATTATTATCAATATTATATGTATATACAATATATTATATTATTTAAAATGATATAACAATATTATATTATAAAACTGAGGGCGGGGGCCAGGTAAATTACCTTGGAGGGCCGCATCCGGCCCCCGGGCCTTAGTTTGGGGACCCCTGCTCTACTGTATCAGGAGAAGAATGCAAGCCTCCTAAAAGTCCCAGGATAATAAATGCAGCCATTCAAGCTGAAGAAGAAGCTCTCACCTGATTTAAATTATGACAAACAATGAATCATAATGAAAACCTATTTGGATTTTAATGACTCGCAAATTCTCACCAATCTGTGAAAAGCCCACTTTCCATCAGATTAAAATATGCAAAGCAAAGGTTTTGTGACACTGATACGTACTAAACAAACAAAACAACACATTTTCTACTTACTCCAAGTCCTTTTTAGGTCACTGTTAAGATGCTACAATCAAGGCTTAAATTAAATCAGATGTACCAGCAATGTTCATAAATGCACAAGGATACAACCCTGCAAACTTCTGCTAACGCAAAGGATATGTCCCAAAATTAAAAATGTCATTCATGACTAAGATTCTTCTCAAAGGAAGCAATGAGTAATTTTAGCAGTTTTCTTCCCACGGCAAAGAAGTCTCTAAAAACCATGCAGTTTTCAAATCTTATTTACAATTTGGGGCTTCTTCTGCACAAAATTTACACATGTCTGTTTTGGACCCAAAACAGCAGTTTCTAAACAGGAAACCGTATTCCCTGTATATAAAATCACATTTCCTGTACAAAAAATAATATTTCTAAACCATTCATATTTCATATGAGGTATACTTAACTTTATCAGTAGACTTTAGGTCGGTGGTTCTCAACCTGTGGGTTCCCAGATGTTTTTGGCCTTCTACTCCCAGAAATCCTAACAGCTGGAAAACTGGCTGGGATTTCCGGTGTGCCTTTGAGTAATTAGCTTCACTAGATACTCACCCCCAATTACAACCCACTACCAGCTATTGCACTTTATCACTGTTCCTTGCCTTTTAAGTTTTAGTGTTTTATTGATATTGCTCTTCTGCCCCTATTTTGACTGCCCTTACACCATCCAGGGAACCCTACTCAGAGTTCTATACACAAATGTTATACCCTCTGAATGCTCAATAACTGTTACTGTCCATGTTTTAGATCACTGCTGATGTTGTTTTATGTTGTTTTATGTGGTTATAATGTTTTAATTTTACTGATCGATGTTTCAATTTATGTTGTTTGGGCTTGTCCCCATGTGAGCCACCCCGAGTCCCTTCGGAAAGATGGAGGTGGGATACAAAAAAAGTTATTATATTATTATTATTTCTGGAAGTTGTAGGCCAAAAACATCTGGGGGGCCCAGGTTAAGAACCACTGCTTTAGGTGAAGAAGGCTAATTTTATCAGTTTATTTCAGTTAGTCTCAAAAGTGCTATAAGATCCCTATGCCTTCTGGTCCAGAATAACAGTGTTTATTCTTTTTAATAATTATGTCATCATTCTTGTTTTTTTTGAGGGTTTGGAGAGTCAGGTTTGTGGACTGCCCATATATAAAATGGATCTGATTCTTGACAAATAACTTGTGAATAAAACAGTAAATCAGGTTTCCTTTTATTTCCTTGCTAAATGGGTGAAATGGAACATGATTCTCTGGGCAGAATGGATCTTGCATGCAGAAACAAATTTAGTAAAACTACTTCAAGATTGGGCCATTATCATTAATCCATAAAAATATACTAAACTGGAACAGGGGAAAGTTAATTCTCTGGTATTCTTGAAATACAAGGCCTGATTATTTCCTGCACCTTATTGTATGTTTATGCAGACATACATAAGCAAAAGCTCAGAGGTGTTAAAAGTTTCATGACACCAGGTTGACAGGACAGATTGCTATAAACTCAAATGTTTAACGTTTGCATTCACCAGAGTTAGACTTCAGCCAGAGAAGCAAAAGAGATGGATTCTTATTCCTTTTAGGTCTGCAGAATATGAGCAGTTATAGCTGTTGTATATCATTAAACTGTGCAAGAAATGTACAAACATGATTGGCTATTTCTACATATATTTATAGGATTCATTTATCATTTGCATCTTGAGACATATTTTTGACATTTCATTTTAATTGTTCCAGAATACAGACCTAAAATTAGCTTGCTTAAGCTGTTATCACAAAGGGCACAGAGAACAGATAATCAGTATAAAATCCACAGAGCAATATTAGCAATTAAGTTTTTTAAAACCTCCCCAAATCTGCACAGAACATTGCTAATTCTTACAGTCATACAGTACAATCAAAAGAATAAAATACAAGCCACTGTTGGCAAATGTTGAAATGGAAATCAAACCCCAGGGTATTTCTTCATTCCTTAATTCTCACTCAAGGGTCGTTAGAGATTAAAATGAAAAGACCCTCCATTTCTGATGAGCTCATGCTATTGTGCTCCTGAAATAATAACACCAAACTCGGCATCTGTGAGGTCCCTAAGTGAGGCAGGAATTCACAGACATTGTATGAAAACTAAGCCAGAGAAGAGTGGAACTTCAAATCCAGGAGGGAAAATAGAAAGAGAACATATGTGGAGAGATGATTCTTTATTATTCACTATTATCTTTGAATTTTGATGGTTATCACAGCAGAACAACAAACTAGAAAATGATAGTTAAAACTAGCAATAAAGTGCTTTCTGAAGACATCCAAGTAATCAGATTTCACACATTTTGCTGAAACTGAAGTGGGTTCATGTAGGTATTTTTGATCTCCTGCGTAAACAAAGTTATGGATGAAGTAAGCATGGCAATCTGTGGAAAGTTCCACAAATCACTGCCTGGAACAACACTACAGGGTTTTTCAAAATGATGGCCTCAATCTCAAAAGCAGTTATTTCATGATGGCAGCACGTTACAATTACACAATGACAAATGCTCTTTGGCATTGGAGGATCAATGCCAAAATGCCATTGAAATACATGCTGCATCACAATTACTGATTTAGGACTTAATCCCACAGTCTTTGGGCTCCATTTTCATGCACTTAGGAAATGGGACCCCATGGCAGTCCCACAGGGGCCATTATATGATATGTGGGCACTTCCAGTGGGATTCTGTGGCACTTAGTTTCCTAAAGTACACGGAAATTGAGTCTGAAGACTGTCTTCAAGAGTCAAGTAATACCCAACTCCAAGCAGTAGAATGCAGGGGGAAGCAGGGAGAAAATGGGGAAACATGGGGTGGCTGGATATCCCAGAAGATGGGAAAATATGGGAGGGAACTGTGTAAGATGGTTCTCTCTGCTTTCCCGTTTTACCCCATCCCACCCCCACCCCCCGCCTGACCATCTGATGAGGTCCTTACTCTTGCTGAACTGCAGAAAACAAAACACCTTATGTAGCAGGGTTGGTATCATGCAAATGACTGAGGATAAGGGCTGTTTGTATGCTTGTAGAGGCATCTAATGGAAATTATTTGAATCCCTGTGCCCCACCCTTTCAACTGCATTATTAATAATAATAATAATAATAATAATAATAATAATAATAATAATAATATAACAACTTTATTCTTAAATTCCGCTCCATCTCCCCAAAGGGACTCAGGGTGGCTTACATTGGGACCAAGCCCAGTAATATAACAATAAAATACAACAACATAAAATACATTTCAATTACGATGAATTAATACATTAAAACATATAAAATATCATAAAAGCATAAGCTCAACAACAGCCAATAACCAATAGCGGGGCTCAATGGGTGTGTACAAAGATTGGAGGCAAGGCAATAAATTATACATGTGCAATATATTGCAAGGTCACTAATAGGATGGGCCAGTAAAAAAGTGCAGTGACTAGGTATGCTGCTCAGTCGTATAGTCGTTTCAGATTCTTCGTGACCTCATAGAGGCTGGGTATAGGTGGAGGTAAAAGGTCATTCATGGGAAGTTCTTGGTTTTATCAATATAGTGATTTCGCATTGTTTGATCTTTTTCCAACACTCTGTATTATAATTACATATTTTCGATGTGCACCCCATACTATATTAGCCAATCACCAGCCAATCACAATGCAGAAATTACACCGTTTTGACACCTCTGCCATTACCTTGAAGTGATTTGCGTTTCACACATGAGAACTGTTGGGCATTATCTACATTGTGATTGGCTGGTGAGTTCTTGGGGTGTCTGAATGGAATTCAGAAATACATTAAATCCTGAGTTATACTGACCATTAATCCATTTGACTCAGTGTAAGCACCCTATGATCCCTAATAATAATAATAAGCTGAAATGGGTAAAAATATGACCACAAACACACGTTCCTTACTTAACAGCATCATAGAATTAGGTGCCTTATAGGGATCTGATTAGAGCCAAAACCTAGTATGTATACCACACCTTTTTATGGCAAGGACTAAGTATATCTGTTGCCCTTGCAAAGTAAGTTTACAGGAAAATAACAGAGATCACCACCAAAACAAAATGACCGAGCTTCCTGTTCCACAGTCTCCCTAATGTCATTCAGAGAACACAGGGAAGAAAAGAAGGCAGCAGCAATGGTATGATCCTAATTTTGGCAACAGAATGGTCGATAGTCTTGAAATCGTATCCAAATTAGGCTACATTTTCTGTGTATGGGAATAGAGGAAAGGAGAGATAACTTACTGATAGAAACAAATATATGCACAATGTCCTTGAGCTCTTCATTTTGATATCATACAAAAAGGCCATATGAATTAATACCAGGGTAACTAAATAAGAAACATCTTTCCTTCTGCCTCTTGCAATTGATTTTAGAAACTCTTTTGCATATTGCAGTTTTGAGACAATCCTTGCAACCTTTTGTCTCTCAGCATAAACATTCTGTGTGGATTAGACTACAAACTGCATATTTATTTTCTCTATTTTTAATGAAACAAAGTGTTGGAGTTGGCAATAAGGAATGAGAGAACCAGAGTACTGAAGGGAGTAAAAAACAGGATTTTTGTCCTTTAAAAATTTATACGTCATACTGGTTTTGCCCTGTTGGTAAGAAGAGATATTAAGATTTCATTTCTGTTTTCTTTGGGCAAGATGAAAGCTTTCAATATGTGATTCTGAGCAAGAAAAGAAAATGAAAATAAAGTGATATTTCCCCACTTGTGCCCACAATTGCTGGCCACAGAAAAAAGTTTTCACTTTTAAAACTTTTTTAAAGTCAGGGAGAGAAAAATACATTGTTGCCCACGTGGATTGAGTGGCTTTTCATTTAGTCCAAACACAAGAATGTGAACAAAAAATTTGGACTAATGGCTTTAAGGATAAACTGAACTATTACCTTAATTTTTTTTTCAAAAAGTGCACAGGTGGTATTTATTGACTCCAACCAATGAGATGCAGAATGGGCCTAAAAAAGTATGATGAAAATGTCAGAAAATTCAATGGTGTGAAGATTAGGATGATTCCTTATATCAGGTATGGGCAACACTCTCTTTCTCTTTCTCTCTCTCTCTGGAAAATCATTCTGGGAAAATGCACTGGTCCCAAGAAGGGGGCCTTCAGAAGGCGGCCCACACTATTTGCCAAAAGAAGGAGCAAGAGGGAAGGGGAAAAGCAGAGCCCTGGGCAGCCGCTTGCCTAGAGGAAAATTTGGCATACCCTGCAGGCTCTTCTTCCATATCCCTTTCCAAGGGATAACCTACCATTGAGGAAGGCAGCGGTTGCAGAGGAGTAGGAGGAAGATGAGGCAAAGAACTCCCTTCTGGCCCACTCCGCTCTGACCCGCCATGCGGCCCAAAAGTTAGGAAGTTTGGCCATGGCTGCCTTATATGATACTAGCTGTGCCCTGCCACACATTGCTGTGGTTTATGGGAATCATTTGTTGGACAGGTGGAATAGCAGTGAAGAGCCTTGCAGCCTCAAAGCCTGGCCGTTTTCTTCTTATGGGAATCATTGTTTGGTGAGCTGGAATACAATGGAATAGGCTTGCTGCTTGAGAAGCTGCATTCTAGGGGAATGGTTTTTTGGACTGCTAGAATTGCAATGAATAGCCTCGTTGCTTCAAAGCCTGACGGCTTGCTATCTAGCGGAATCTTTGGTTGGACAGTACTATGTACTTCAATAGTACATAGTACAGCTGCTTCAAAGCCTGGCTGCCTTCTACCAAGGTTAATCCTTTGTTGGTCTGGTTAAATTGCACTGAATAGCCTTGCAGCTTCAATGCCTGGCTGTGTTATACCTAGGGGAATCCTTGTTTGGCAAGCTGGAATAGCACCCTCAATCAAAGAGCTGCTTTGAAACCTGGCTACTTCCTTTGTAGGGGAATCATTGTTTGGCCAGCTTGAATTGCACTGAATAGTCTTGCAGCTTAAAAGCCTGGCCGCTTTCTACCTCGTGGAATCCTTGGTTGCCCAGGTTGAATAGTAATGAATAGTCTTGGTGCAGCAAGTATGAATGCTGCAATTAGTCACCTTGATTAGCATTTAATGGCCTTGCAGCTTCAAAGCCTGGATACGTCCTGGCTGGGGGAATCCTTTGTTGGGAGGTGTAAGCTGGCCCTGATTGTTTCCTGTCTGGAATTTCCCTGTTTTCAGAGTGTTCTTCTTTATTTACTGTTCTGATTTCAGAGATTATATTGTTCTGTATTATACCACGTTAAATATTATATATTATATTTATAATCTTATATCATCTGCTTAGAACTGGATTATATGATGCCCCTTCTACACAGCTGTATAAAATCCACAATGAACTGGGTTATATGCAGTGTGGACTCAAGATAATCCAGTTCAAAGCAGATGCTGTGGATTATGTGCCTTGGCATTCTGGGTTATATAGCTGTGTGGAAGGGACTTGATTCTACACTGCCATATAATCCAGTTCAAATCAGATAATCTGTATTTTATAGGCAGTGTGGGTGAGGCCTAAGTGCACTCTGCCTATGCCCTGGGCACCATTTTGGCTGAGGGAATTGCTAGGATAAGAAGTGGGCCTACCATTCTGAGCACTTTCTAATGGGGGAAAACGGCTCTTTCTCGTCCTCTAATTTGGGCTTTATTTTTATAGTTTTTTTGTTTGTTGTTTGTTTGAAAGACATAGATTGGATGACTATATCTTTTGTGGCCAAATTTTGTGTGATCTGGTTCAGTAGTTTTGTTGTCTACTCCACAGTAAAACAGCACATTACATTTTATATACATAGATTAGCTGCACAACTGTAGTATGCTCAAAAATGGAAACCCATGGAACTCTCCAAAAAAAAAAAGAGAGAGAGAGAGAGGAAAATTATGAAATAGCTGAAATTAACAAATTATTTCAATTGATTGGAAGGAAGTCACTGAACCAAATTTTTAAGGACTGGGGGTTGTTTTTGATTTATACAAAGAAAAAAGAAGAAAAGGTTAAGTCTATGGAATTAAAGCTTATGAATTTTATAGATTTAGAATATGGGGTGGAGGATGGGATGTCAACTTTTGTGTATCTTCTGGTGAGAGGAAATAGAGTAATTTAGTTGTTAATGTTTAACATTAGTCATTTTTCTTTGATCTATTATTCGTTTTCTTTATATAGAAGTAGTGGTAGGTAGGGGAGTTGTTTAGTATGCACCTGTATTTGTAGTGTCTTTTTTTTTAAAAAAAAGAGGAAATATATTTTGAAAAAAAGATTGTGAACAAAACGTTGAAGAGCCATTGAGACAGACACCACAGCAAGTCAGCACAGATGGATTTAAAACTCCTACTCACCTGCAGCCTGAGAAGGTTGCAAGACGGCAGCCTTATGTGCTCTTCTAAGGTGTCTAGCACTTAAGTAATTCACATTGTTTGCATGAAGGGTCAAGTCACAGTCAATCTGTTTGGTAAATATAGAGCTGTGTAGCATGGTGCTACAATAATCCCCTTCCAACGAGTGTCAGAGAGTGAATGAAAATGTCATTTGTAAGCACTAAAATGACTCCCAGCGAGGGTGGAGGAAGGAAAGTCCCTTTCTGATTCTCCACTGGTTACATGTTAAGTTGAAAAGGCGGCAATTTCAATTGATGGCACAGACTGAAATTTGAATAAGAATGATAAGGAGTATGCTTTAGTCTCTTATTATCATTTTCTTTCTTTCTTTCTCTGTCATATTAATCAACTGTGTGATACTACTTACATTTCACTTCCCATCTGTTCCTATTCTGAAAAACATGAGTCCCCAAGTTTGAGTCACCCATTTTATCTGCCCATTTTAGCATTAGAACACAGCTGTTTGCCCATTATTCATGTTGACCCACCAATCATCTTTATCATTCATACTACAAATGATGATACACCAGTATAACAATAACATTAGTACTGTTCAGAGAGTTCTCATTTTCTTCACAGAACTCCAATAAGTAAATGAGAATTACATTATTATATGTCAGATGAAAGACCTCTGTGGGTCATATCTCACGTTTTTAACCATTCACTCCATTACCTTTCAGAAGACCTCCCAATGCCCAGCTCCCATAATCGATGCAAGGTGAAAACTGACTAATATGTCTCAAGGTTAGAACTGAATAATATGCTTCAAAAACACTTAATCAGTAGACAAGACCTTGAATTTGCTACTTTTGCAAAACATTATTGTGATGTGTTATTAGGAGGAAATGTACTATTACATTTAGGGACCTCTTCACATGGGGCATTTGGGTCTGTTTTGTTGCTTTTAACTGCAGCAACCCACACTCCTCCCAAAGTGGAGGAGAAATGCCAAAAGGCACTTTTTCCGCAACCTAGGAGAGGAAAGTATAGTTTGGGTAGCTCTGATGGAGCTACCAATACCTTCCCTTCAATTTCCCTGTGTGATGGCAGAAAGGGTGGCGGGGCAATGCGCATTGTTGCCCTTACTGCCATCTGATGAGGGCAAACATATCTTACATCAGTTCCAGATAGGCATGAGCAAGGGG
The DNA here is from genome assembly GCF_035594765.1 of Anolis carolinensis. NCBI lineage: Eukaryota > Metazoa > Chordata > Lepidosauria > Squamata > Anolidae > Anolis > Anolis carolinensis. Next base: position 155,093,098 of record NC_085845.1, read on the forward strand.
AGGGCATGTGGAAAGGAAAAATCTTAGGACTACTCAGAAGTAATTTCACTAAGTTCAATGAGGCTTACTTACAGATAAATGATATAACAGCACAGCCTACTTCTTCAGGTATGAAAACACTTTACATGCAAACTGAGAGAGACAAATGTAAATCCTTAATTTCACAATTGGTTTCCTGAGCAAATCATAACATTTACATATAAATCGTGTGGCATAAAAGGGATGTAGGATGCATAACAATTGGCATGACTATACATTTTAGATGTTAGTTGTTATGCCAAGATATTAGTATGCACATTTGTTCGATAAATATTAGCTGAAAAACTGATATAAATTCACGGGTTAAAATCGGCTGCTTATGCAAGCTGTCCTTTCAACACAACAAGGATGACAACTAACTGTTCATCTAATCTCCCTGACAGAATCTGACCGATCCCTGTCAACTTTATAAGTGTAATTCCAGATTTTCTAAAATAAATATTCTCAATTAAAAAAGAGAGTATATCTGTACAGGAAAACAAAACCGAAAGATTGCTCAAGAAATTAGATGCGGAACAATGGCTTCAAACTACAGGAAAGGAGATTCCACCTGAACATTGGGAAGAACTTCCCACCTGTGAGAGCTGTTCAGCAGTGGAACTCTCTGCCCTGGACTGTGGTGGAGGCTCCTTCTTTGGAGGCTTTTATGCAGAGGCTGGATGGCCATCTATCAGGGGTGCTTTAAATGCAGTTACCTGATTCTCAGCAGGGGATTGGACTGGATGGCCCATGTCCCATGAGGTCTCTTCCAACTCTACGATTCTATGATTCCATGAAAAGTGTGTTCTATTCATTTTGTTTTGGGCACACCTGACCCATTTCAGATCCCAGTACATGGCTACACCAAAATACACACTTTTCACTTACCACAGGTGGGCCATATGTGTCTTGATCTTTAATCTTCCATTTGAAGATAATACATAATAAACATAATCATGCTTTCCATATGGTCCCAAGCAAGTCCAATCTATGTAACTGTGGCTGGAATTACACTGCCCTGTATCCCAGGATCTGATCACAGATTATCTTCTTATCACAGATTATCTGGTAGTGTAATCTCATATAATCCAGTTCAAAGCAGATAATCGGGGATCAGATCCTGGGATATAGAGCAGTGTAGATCCAGCCTGTGTTTCATGAACCATTTATTATCTATTTTAGATTCTCCCCTGTCATGACTATTCAGATGACATCACTAGGGACTTCATCACATAAAGCCCCCCCCCATGCCATTTCACCAGCCTCCGTGGTGAAATGGCAGAGATGAGGAGTGACTGTCACTCCGGCATCACTTTCCCCCATCCTCAAAGCACCACAGATCCGTGCTGACTCCATTGGAGGGAAGCTTCCCAGGATGTTTCCACTCCGGTTATGGGTGGGGTCTCAGACGGAAGTCCAGCGATGTCATGTAATGAGTAGCATGCCCATCCGTCTTTGGACTGGCAAGGAAGTATCATAGAATGCTTTAAAAAAGCCCTGTGGTAAGTAATCCAGGAAAATCAGATACTAATAATGACTCATTACTATCAGCAGCGTTGGCAAAAAAAACTTCCATGTTCTTGAGCTTCTACTGTTTGCATAAAAATGTTGTTCCTTCCCTGCCGGTAACCTTTGTAAAAGATGCCACCTCTGTTCTTATCACCTCCTTGTTCACTTCCTCTTGCTCTGTAATGCAATGCTATTCAAAGTACAGTTTCTAAACAGAGGCTTCCATAGGAAATATTAAGGTTCAGTTAGCTGATCTGCATTGATTTCAGGACTTAAAAGAATGCCCTTGATATGGGGCCTGCAGAAAGAGAGCTACTAAATATTTCATATGCTCTTGAAAAGGTAAGACTTAAAATTATCTGATTGGGATTCAAAATTGACATTAAAAGGGGGAAAGAGCATCGCTTTCCAAACAAACTAACAAGCCTCAAAACAAAACACTGAAAGCGCATTTCTTGAAATAACATTAAACACTTGGAATGTACACATTCCATTTCCCATTTAGTTTACAGGCTGCTCTCAAAAGTGTTAGGAATTGTCTGCAGTCAGTGAAGGGACGAAAGCAGAAGTCAATGCAGACTTCAGAGCTCCCATCCTTATTTCCCAAGGACATGCATCATTCCCACATTAGTGCCCACATTCAAACTGTCCATGCCTCCACTTCTGCACCAAAGGATAATATAACCACAGTGAGGGTCAAACTAGACTTGAGGGAGAATGCATATGTCATATAATTAACCTGGTTTACCTATTTTCCCTCCTTAAGAGATACATGCTCTTGTCCTCAGACTTGTATTTGAAGTCCATGTTTACCCTCCAACAGCCAATCATAAAATGCAAGCATAAAAAACTAGATAAATAAAAGAGCAAAATTATTTCTTGTGACAAATGTTTTTCACCACTTTTACAGCACAGTATCTCTAAAAAAGAAAAAAAGATGTTAAATGTATTATCTGAGCTTATTAACTTTATGACTTCTGTGAAGCCTAGCCTCTCATGAAATGGTGAATCGCAACCAGAAGCAAGCAAGGGAAAGACCTATGACTTCATCAGACGTGTTGCAAAAAGCGGGGGGGGGGGGGTCATCTTTTAGCAAAGTGTATCCTCCCCTTCCATTTTAAAAGACATAGTTTCGTTTTACAAATCCCATCAGACACTTTATGTTTCCCGGCCTTCTCCCATTCTGTCCTGCATTCTGAACCATCACACCAGCAAGTGCAGTCCCTGCATTCTTTCTTTTTTAAATCAGGGGAAACTTCGAAATCTGGCACTTTTTTAACCCCTTCTTCACACACCTTGCTGTCCTGGATTAGTCAAATGCTATTTTAACCTCTTTTGTCACTATGTGCTCTTCCCATGCCTTGCTGCGCTAGATTGGTCCAGTGCTATTTTAACCCCATTTGTCATGATCTGCTCTTTCCATGCCTTTCTGCCTTGGATTAGTCCAACATTCTTTTAAACCCTTATGCCAGGTTCGGTCCTTCCTTACTCTAGAGGAGATAAGAGACATTGTTCTTAAGGCAAACACCTTTTCTCTCCATGGGCTCCTCTGCTTCCCTTCCCAATGCCCTTACTCTTGAGGACACAGGAGGCATGTTTCTCAAAGCAGGCCCACCTTCTCTGGGATCCTTTCCTCCTAATCTCATTACTCTCAATTGCGGAAGTCCAACAAGTTTGAAAACCAAGATTACTATGTAGGAGAAACGACAGAAAAAACAAAGTGGTGATATCTTGAAATTTCAGTATTTCTAATGATGAAATTAATTTTAAAAATTGCCAAGCCTGGCTCATGAAGCAGGATTTTGAGAGAGAAATGTCAATGCTAGGTAGGAGACTGCCCATAGGAACGCCCATTGCTCCACACCACTGAACTAAAACAATGATTTTTTTCCCGTCTCCTTTACCTCCCTGTTTCGTCAGCTACATTTCAAGGATGAAAGGCAATGTATGACAACTGGAAGTAGTTTTACATCGTGTGAAGGACTCTGTGGCATTTCATCCCTGAACTGTCTTATAAATGTATAGAAACTGGGGAGGATTTGCATCTGATGAGGTCTCTAAAGAAAAGGACATGCAATTCAGTCAGGCCTCTTGGGACTGGATCTGCTACATAACATCTGGCTTCTTTTTTATAATGCAAGAAGAAATGAAAATATGACAGACCTCAGTAGACCTGCTTTTTCCTGTCACAAGTGATAAGACCATCAGCAAGAACAAATCAGTGGAAGAAGAAATCCAAATTCTAACAAAATTTCCTCACTTTCCATGTATAATTTCAGTTCTGGACCCATATAATTAAGCTATTTCTGACCCACAACAAAGATAGAAGACAATGCTGAAGACATTACTTCTATTGGGTTGGCTTACCTCCAAAGGCAACAGAAATGGCTGAAAACAATAGTGCCTCTAAAATAAGACCACTATGAACAATCACATTTCCCAGAGAGATTCCTAAGGCATCCCATGGTTGATTTGTGACTGTTCTTCAATATTTATGGTCTTTTAGCGGGTTTTAGGAACCTAGCAAACTCAACTGGAATTTGACTCCTGAGGCTCTGCTGTGTGATTTTCTTCTTTGTCCATTAATCTACATGTATTTTGTGTTCTCTTTGCCATTCTGGTATGTGTGTTGAAAAGTTAACATTTGTGCCTAGCATTATAAAGTTTGTAGCTTAAGGTGCCATTTTAATTATCTTGTTTTTTCAAAGCCTAACCAGTGTTTTATCAAGAAAACAAAGAGTTTGGATAGAATTAAAAGCCTAAAGGACTGGGGCTCTTACTGTTTTGAAGCAGACTAGAATTATATTGTAATTTATGCATCCTCGAGTCCATTTTGAAAGGAAATACACAACTTCCTTTGATTGATCTCCTGACAGAGTTCAAGGTTGTTGCTGTTCAAACAGCAGTATGACTGATCACATGTGCAGATTTGCAATAATATAATAAAAGACTACTAACTCCATGTTATAAAATAATACCATATATTCTCTCACTGGAACATAGCTGTTTTCTAAGCAAACTGATTGAAAACCGCCCCACCATCACCAATAAAACAAACATTTTCTTAACTATCCTACTCTGTTTTGTTACTGAAATGGGGATTTTGATTGTATCAACTGAATTTCAGCAAATTGGAAAAGGAGGAGGTGCTAGATTCTGACAGGCAGAATTGAATGTCAGACTTGGAATCACATATCTACAAGATACCTGGAAAAGAATAAATTAAAATCCCCAGACTGGAGAATTCATATGCTACACCCTTAACTTGAAATCCAAGTACAGGCCATTTCTTGGTTACAATCATTTTACTTACAAATGACTCACAGTTAAAAACGGAGGTAAGATAACAGGAAGTGAGAGAAATCTACTCCTAGGAAGGGAAGTTCACTCCTGAAAGAGTTATCATGGGGAAAAGGTGACTCAACTGAAGCTTTCTCACCAATCCTTGTTCCTGCAAGAAGCCAAATTTTCCAAAATTCAATTAATACTGGGACAGAAAGTTAAGTGAAATCTTCTGAGCAGGGGTTCAGATAGCAAAATAAACACCACAAGGTGCTAACCCTTCCCTATGCTATCCAAACTTACAGGACCTATCTTGTTTATATGCCACTTAGAAATCCAGTCTAAAATACAGGGGAAATGTGACTTCTTCAGTACATTGCAAAGCCTTACAAGTTTCTGCATCTGAACGGTAAGTTGATGATCTGTCTTATGACTGACACTGAGGTTGATTATAATATCATGCTCCAAAGGTTCTCTCCATGGCTGTGCATAATAAACAGCAGTACTCTTTGCTCATATTTATCAACCAATTATGCAACTGCTTAATTTCTCACAGCATTTACATCTGGATAATTATACCCTCTACTCTAAACTTCTCATGAAAAGAAATGTTTCTGACCTCAATATCCCAGAGGAGAACTTCTGAATGTAAAGCCAATGCTGAATAGCTTTTCTGTCATTGCAGGCAGCCCAAAACTGCTGTCTTTGGGTGCATGGCTATTCAGTGCAGCTCCACAAATATGGAAATTGATTATTAAATGTCACACATTATCTCACTCATAACACATAACTCATAAGTAGATCAATGTTTTCTAGTAGTGATCACTATAGTTATTTTATGCAACATGTTTGTATTATTATCTCCCTAAGGTGAAAAAGTGATTTGTGTGTGTAATGGCAAGGGAAAGGAGTATGGGCAGAGGACCCATTTACACTGTTCATTTAATGTGGCTCCAAGATGACTCCCAAAATGCCTGCCACCAATGTGCACCACAGTGCGGATTAAAGGATACACAGCACATTTTGAAAAGTTGCAGGGAAGTCTAAGTCAATACCTTCAATATGATGCAGTAGATCCTAATATATCCTAGATCCCAGGGTGAAATCAACTCCACAGAATGTAGAGCGCATTGTAGACACTTGCCCTTGCTGATATTCTTTATAGAAGCTGGACCAAGGTAGTGAAGGGGCTGCTGAAAAATGCCCCAAGAGCATAGTTGGGTGACAGGGGGTTAATTGACCCCCTTGGAGGAGTAATTGATTACTGTTGTCATCACATGGGTTTTTCCCCATCCTAGGATGCTGCCGAGATGCAGCCAAAATGGAACCCGCTAGAGCTTATCACATGACATAGGGCAACTTCCAGCAAGGTTCCATCCCAAATCTGTCTCAGCAGCATGTTCAACGGCTGCCCTGAGAACACAGGTGACTACCCATGTTCTCATTCAAGAAGCCAGGGACACCATGGGATGAAGCAGGGGGCTAACAGGAAATGCCATGTGATGGTAAGGGAGTGATGCAGGGCACTGTCCAGCAGTTTCCTCCACTGCTCCATGGATTCCCTCACTATCACTTGGTTTATGGACCTCCATCTGATTAGATTCTACCTCTACTCCTTTCCCCCATTTTTCTCCTCTTATGCGTCTGGAGCGCTGGTGAACATCTCTCCTGGAAACACTGCAGAGCATTTGAGGCTAAGTTCTGTGGTTAGCGTAATCACCTTCCTGGCCTCAAACTAGTTCCAGACTTGCCAGTCTAACTGCCTATGCAGTAAGAACAGTTCTGCCCAAACAAAATTCCCAGCTGCATTATAGTATCAGTGTGGATGTGCAAGGAAAACCATTTACCAAAACCATTACAGCAAGCTCATACGAGTAGCATTATAGGATGTCTGATAATTCAATCAAGCAGAACAAAGCAATGGAAAATAAAGCATATGATCTTGATTGCAATTCCTGGGTGTCTTGTGAAATAAGTTAGATTGAGTGTCAGGCATTACTTCATGTTCAGCTAACAAACCAGGTAAATACTTGGTCTGATTTTCCTGCTTCTTGGCAGGGGGTTGGACTGGATGACCCATGAGGTCTCTTCCAACTCTATGATTGTATGACCTTCCCCATCTTATAACTGATGCTAATGACTACCTTATGGTGGTGATGTGATCATAACAGATTAAAGGTCTCAATAGCATATCAAACAGCATATCACATTGTTGACTCCTTCACATATACTGTTCTCATCCATCCTATATTTGTGCATTTCATTTTTTTCTGCCTAAGTGTACCTTACATTTATCCCTTTTGAAATTTATATTGTTAGTTTTGGCCCAGTTCTTTCATTATTTAAATTCATTTTGAGTTCTGATCCTGTCTTCGAGAATATTAGCTACCCCTTCTGATTTGGTGTTACAGTAGAGTCTCACTTATCCAACACTCGCTTATCCAACATTCTGGATTATCCAACGCATTTTTGTAGTCAATGTTTTCAATATATTGTGATTTTTTGGTGCTAAATTCATAAATACAGTAATTACTATGTAGCATTACTGCATATTGAACTACTTTTTCTGTCAAATTTGTTGTATAACATGATGTTTTGGTGCTTAATTTGTAAAATCATAATTAATTTGATGTTTAATAGGCTTCTCCTTAATCTCTCCTTATTATCCAACATATTTGTTTATCCAACATTCTGCCGGCCCGTTTATGTTGGATAAGTGAGACTCTACTGTATTTGCAGATTTGAAGAGTATGCCACCTACTACATCATCCAAGTTGTTGATAAAGAACAGAGCCCTGTAGTACCCCACTGATCACATTTCTCCAGGATAAAGAGCCATTGATGAACACATTGGCCAACCACTTACAAATCTATCTAACAGTAGCAATATCCAGCCCACATACATGAAATGTTTCTTGAAATAAATCGAGCCTAGAAGTGACTACTTTTCAGCAGAAAAATATTGACAAATATTTTTCATTTATGAATTGATCAATGTAGTTGGTTTTAAAAAGACAAATGATTATCCAAAATGCATATGGCATACTCACAATAGAGAAGGTTAATAGATTGAAGTAAATAAAATTCCCAAGTATGATGCTTCATAAGCTTTGTTAGTTTTTATGTGAATGATTCTAATTATGATCAAATTAGGTACATGGAAAGGAACAGAAACAATCTAGTTCCATTCAGTCCTTGCTATACATCATAGTACCAGCCTCGATAAGGTGATATTTGTTTTGAAAGCACTACACAATTATTTGTGCAAGTTAATTAGAGTTATTTACTAACAGACTGTTCCTAGATTTTATGTGTCATTCTGACCTGGGGGTTCAAGCTTCATCAGAGCTACAAAATGCTGACACAGTAAATTCAACTTATTCAGTTGGTACAAGTCATCCTGTTATTCTAAGGATACTGAGACAAATGGAAATGTAATGGTCTTTTCATAAATCCTGCCTTTCCATAATTATTTCCATCTGTGTACACTTGTCTTTGTAATTGGAATTTATAAAAAATATATATATTGTCATACTGAAGAGCCCCCTCCCCCCGCCATTAATCAATCAGCGATTTCTCGTAATCCATGCTATACTCGATGTAATTGTGTCTACCATCACTGGAATTCATTGCCTGATCCTGGAACCATGTGCAGGAAGGACTGAAAAATGTATTTCTAAACCAAATTAAGAAGGAACAGAGACTAACTCATTGCATTATGTGAAAATAGAATTGGCTGAATGGCAAGGCTTTAAAAGAAAGAAGATGGGAATTGTCAACTCTAGAATTACCAACAATTCTGGTAAATGACCTGGCGCCCACTTGCATGCAGGGAAGAGCCAGTTAAACATGCTTTGTTTAAGATGGAAATTGGGGACGAGATGCTACATATGGGTCCTAGGACCTCATCACATTACTGATTTTCAGCATCCTAGGACACTTGCAGCACGCTGGGAGAACAGAACCTGCTGATTGCCAACAGACAACGTACATCTGCTTCTGGTGGGGCTCCGTTCTTCCAGTGTGCTGCAAATATCCTAGGACACTGAAAATCAGTAATGTCATGAGGTCCTAGAATATAACAGGGCTAGTGTGGGGGCAAGACGGGCAGCATCCTTTCCGCCCCCGCCCCCCCCCCATGAGATGTGTAAGTTGATGATGTGGGCAATGTGAGGTGCAGGTTGTCCTGCTGCCCGCCGGATTCACCACAATATATGGTGAAACCACCTCCCTCCACTATCGCCTGTGAATTGGACCTCAATGTGATAAGGTCCCTTGTGTTGGTTATCTCTTTGATTTCTAGGGGTTCACTTTTACACTTTCCAGCCAGGAAATAAATTACTAAATGGCACAGTTGAGGCCCCTGGTGGCACAGTGTGTTAAAGCGCTGAGCTGCTGAACTTGCGGACCGAAAGGTGCCAGGTTCAAATCCCGGGAGTGAAATGAGCGCCCGCTGTTAGCCCCAGCTCCTGCCAACCTAGCAGTTCGAAAACATGCAAATGTGAGTAGATCAATAGGTGGGAAGGTAACAGCGTTCCATGCAGTCATGCCAGCCACATGACTTGGAGGTGTCTACGGACAACGCCGGCTCTTCGTCTTAGAAATGGAGATGAGCACCAACCTCCAGAGTCAGACATGACTGGACTTAACATCAGGTGAAACCTTTACCTTTATCTTTTTATGGCACAGATAGGAGTCAAGAAAATTACAATGTAGAAAACAACTTCCATCTTATTCCATATAGTGAACTATAGACTAGGGGTATATCAACACTGTACAATTAATGTAGTTCGACACCACTTTAACTGCTATGACTCAATGCTATGGAAACCAGGAATTTGGAGAAACACCAGCACTATTTGGCAGAGAAAGCTGAACCTCTGGAAAACTACAATAGTCTCTACACAGAAAAATAAATTGTCACCATTAGAAAATTCATTTGAAGAACATTTCAACCTTTGTGAGCATGTGTTTTGCAGTTCTTGAACAAAGAAATCATAAATGAGAAACAACTGAACGGAAGTGTTCAAAGAAATTCCAATCTATTAACAAATACGAACAAAAGGCACTGGCTTCACAGTGCACTACATATACTAATATAGATACATGGCACATATAACAAGAAGTAGACTTGGCTACATATTATTAACCCACTGCTGAGAAACTTACCCAGTAGATCTGCCCAATTTCATGTAAAGTTTTTACTAGGAGACAATTTCCCCCACATGACCTTGACTGTTGCCACGTTTCTCTCTGAGGTAGCCATAAGACAACTTCCTGTATTAGACTCAGGCTGAAGCTTGTCCTCTATCTATTTGAATTGTTCTTACCCTTAATCATGTGCATCTTGTATTGCACCTCGTCCTGCATTTAATTAGTTTTATCAGTTTATTAATCTGTTCACAGTTGTGCACCTTTTACCGCTGAGCCAATTGGGTCTTTGGACTGTAATAAAGTTTTGATTGATTGATTGATATAACAAAAGGAATCTTCTCGGAAAGAGTTTTGCACCTAGCGAAACTGACTTTTGGTAAGCTGTTTATTGCTTCACACATTAACACTGACCACTGTAAAGATGGTAATTTCCATCTGTATTACATGAAAATGTATGGCAAGGGACATGATTCAGATCTTTCTGGATACTATTACATTCTACTCCATTCCCACGACTGTATAAATCTACTTTAGAACCTACACCTTTTGATGTCACTCTGTACTGCATTTGAAGAAGTGGGTTTATATCCACAAAAACTCATGCTAAAATAAATATCTGCTCATTTTAAGATGCTCATTCCTTTTTTTCCTTCTTCTCTTTCTCCTTCTCAGAAACCACAAAGTTAAACTTGAATTTAACCATATATTTCTAAAAATATCCTAAAATACATTATGCCTTGAGGCCTTTGAGGTGCAAAATGATATAATATAGCACATGAAAACTCAAAAATAAGTCCTTAAAATCAACGATACCTTTCTAACTTAAAATCCACTGATTCTAACCCCTTTGAGGGCACATTTTCACAAGGAAGTTGCTTATCACTACGGTAAATACAAAATTAATTCTAATCAGTTGATGAGCAGAAGAGACAAAGACGAATAATTTAGCTGAATGGAAATAATTTTTCTCTACTAGTTAAGAGGGCTTAAAAACACACACAGGGCTCAGTGCCACTAAATGTAATTTAATTTGAAAATAACTTTCATTAACTGAGTTCCTACAGAACAGTCTCTTCCTGTTTTGAACAAGGACTGAAATTGCTCCAGGCATCCCCAAGAGAATTGTACGTGATCCAGGCTGGCACAAGGCACTGGTGTAAAATAAGATTTACTGGTGAATATGCAGCAGGTGTTTCATAGCAAAGGAAGTTTGCACATTTTCCAGCCAATGGGGGAATCCCCTCATAGCTGGCCTGATGTTTGGCTGGCCATAGTATACAAGACATATCCCAGAAGCTAACAAAGCTTCTCAGAAACAGTCTCCAAAAGACCATGTTTATATAGCCAAGCTTTAAATCAGGGGTCCCCAAACTTTTTAAACGGGGGGCCAGTTCACGGTCCCTCAGACCATTGGAGGGCCGGATTATAGGGGTTTTTTTTAAACTATGAACAAATTCCTATGTACACTGCATATATCTTATTTTCAAGTAAAAACAAACAAAAACGAACAAATACAGCCTCAATGTTAATAATAATAATAATAATCATCATCATCATCATAAAAATAATAAGGAGGGTTGGAAGAGACCCCTTGGGCCATCTACTCCAACCCCCTTCTGTTTTTGTCCACACCATAATCAAAGCACCCCTGACAGATAGCCATCCTATAATAATAATAATAATAATAATAATAATAATAATAATAATAATAATAATAATGTAATAAACATGGTTGGAAGAGACTCCTTCAGCCATCTAGTCCAACCCCCCTTCTGCTTTTGTGCACCAAAACATAAAGAACCCCTGACCAACAACAACAACAACAATAATCACCGTTGGAAGAGATTGCTAGCCTTCAAGAAAAATGAATCCACAACAGGGCTGCAGAGTATTCTTTCAGTTATTAACATTGGAATGTCTGACGAGGGAGAGAGGCACATGCGGACTGCCTGCTTGTCTTGCCTTGTCTCCCTGCTTGTCTCCTCGGCAGCGGCGGGGGAGGGGGGGGAGGTGCATGCGAGGTGAGGAAAAGGCGTGCGCCTTTCTCTCCTCGCTCGCCCGGCACGCACCTTTCCCGCTGCATTCCTCAGTGGCAGGGGCGGGAAAGCTGGCCACAGGGCAAGGGAGGAAAGGCGAAGGCCTTTTACTCACCCTGTGTGTATCTTCCTCGGCGGCGGCAGCGGGAAAGCTGCCCGCGGGGCGAGGAAAAGGCTTGCACCTTTCTCTCCTCTCTCTCCCAGCATCCACCTTTCCCGCTGCCTTCCTTAGTGGCAGCGGTGGGAAAGCTGCCCACGGGGCGAGGGAGGAAAGGTCCAAGCCTTTTACTCACCCCTGTGCATCTTCCTTGGCGGCAGCAGCAGGAAAGCTGCCCACGGGGCGAGGAAAAGGCGTGCGCCTTTCTCTCCTCTCTCGCCCAGCACACACCTTTCCCGCTGCCCTCCTCGGTGGCGGCGGCGGGAAAGCTGCCCGTGGGGCGAGGGAGGAAAGGTGCAGGCCTTTTCCTCACCCTATGTGCGTCTTCCTCGGCAGCGGCAGCGGGAAAACTGCCCATGGGCGAGGGAGGAAAGGCGCAGGCCTTTTTCTTGCCCTGTGTGCATCTTCCTTGGCAGCAGCAAGCTGCCCACGGGGCTAGGAAAAGGTGTGTGCCTTTCTCTCTCTCGACCAACACACACCTTTCCCGCTGTCTTCCTCGGCAGCAGCGGCAGGAAAGCTGCCCACGGGGCGAGGGAGGAAAGGCGCTGGCCTTTTACTCGCCCCATGTGCACCTTCCTTGGCGGCGGCGGGAAAGGTGCGTGTGGGCCGGGGAGGAGAGAAATGTGCATGCGCGGGCCGGATAAATGGCTCTGGTGGGCCGCATCTGGCCCGCGGGCCGTAGTTTGGGGACCCCTGCTTTAAATAAATAGATAAATCCTTCCTGCACAAGAACAAGCTTTTCCCCATGCCTAGAAATCCTGAAAAGGGGGGAGGAGAGAGAGTTGGAGTTAGGAATCAAGTGGAGGTTGTAAAATCATCCCCAATTCCCTCTCTGAGGCTGAAAAGTGGAGTCTAATGAGAGCTGAAATTCTCACCCTCTCCATACCTGTTGTGTTGACTAAAACCATTCTGCTCATTTTAGATAGTGCCACACTTTACATGCTCCTTCCCTCAGCAACTGCCAAGGTTCCTGAACACCACGTAATGTCTGTGTCCAGGAGGGAAAAGACTGGAAGTAGTATGAACTTTTTGCCCATGTCGCTCTTCTGTGAAAATGTTCTCAGCCTGAGAACTCAGCAACTGCCTGGAGAACCAGTATGCATCTTCAATGTTTGATCTTCTGATTCTGCCAGATTCAGACATCATGTTATTCACTATCTCACCAAATATCCTTTCTTTTCACTTTCTCCTTCTCAACCCTGCTTTCTATCTCCTGTGGTGAACTGCTGCTTCCTTATCTAGAAAGCATCCATCATACATATTCTGTTCCAATCTCCGTTACTTTCCATTTCCTATTTGATTTTTGGGTTTTTTTTAGCTGCCTTGGAGTGTGGTGGAATCTTTTCTGAAGGCTTTTAAACAGAGCCTGGATGATGATCTGCTTTGATCGTGGCAGGGGATTGGAAAGGATGGCCCTTACGATCTTTTCTAACTTCATGATTCTTTGACTAGGGACTTACAGGCTGTGGAATTGGAGTTGGGAGTCATGGGGTATGAATCAAAAACAATTTAGGGTGGAGTTGAAGTCAGTAGAAATGTGTCCTGACTCCAGCTTCAAAATAATACAACAATATATAGCAAATGTATAATGTTATATGTATATGTGCCTGTACTTGGATTTGGAATCAACAGTGTGGTATATGAATTATACAGCCTGGATATATTATTCTTTGTTAAGTATGATTTAGATGTGTGATTCAATATCTGACATTCAGTTCTGGCTATCAGAATCCAGCACCTCCCTCCTTTCCAATCTGATTTGCTGAAATTCAGTTGATGCAATCAAAATTCCCATTTCAATAACAGAACAGAAAAAGATAGTCAAGAAATGTCTCTGTTGTTTTGGTGATGGTGGGACAGTTTTCAATCAGTTTGCATAAAAAACAGTAATTTTCCAATCAGAGAATATATGGTAGAATTTTATAACATGGAGTTAGTAGTTTTTTATTTTATTACTGCAAATCTGCACATGTGATCAGTCATACTGCTGTTTGAACAGCACCGACCTTGAACTCTGTCAGGAGATCCTTCAAAGAAAGTTGCGTATTTCCTTTCATAATGGACTGGAGGATGAATAAATTACAATATAATTCTAGTCTGCTTCAAAACAGTAAGAGCCCCAGTCCTTTAGGCTTTTAATTCTATCCAAACTCTTTGTTTTCTTGATAAAATACTGGTTAGATTTTTAAAAACAAGATAATTAAAATGGCACCTTAGGCTACAAGCTTTATCATGCTAGCTACAAATGTTAACTTTTCATCACACATACCAGAATGGCAGAAAGTAATGTACTTAAGGAACACAAAATACAGGTAGATTAATGGACAAATAAGAAAATCACACAGTACAGACTTAAGAGTCAAAATCCACACTATGTTTGAGTTTGTTAGGTTCCTAAAACCCGCTAAAAGACCATAAATATTGAAGAACAGCCACAAATCAACCATAAGATGCCATTCTTAACTATGTGTAATTTGTAAATCAGATGTTTGTTCCTCGGTACTACCTGTATATGTTTTCAATCACTGCATGTTTTTATCTAGGGATTTTAACAATGTCATACCCCAACTCGAGCCTTAAGGAGAGGCAGATTAGAAATAACATATATTGTTAAGGCAATATTATTACTACTATTACTACTATTATGTCCATAGTCCAATGAAGAGTAACATTATTGCACCTGAAATTACACAGAACAGACAAAGATACATTCATTTATTGAAAGTAGGCCACTGTGTGGGAATTTGGTAAAAACTTTGATGAACTTGATTTCAAAGACAGTACTTTTATTTCCATTATATCTATCCAGGTATTGATCTCAATGTTAAAGAACATTTTGATCTCTAGTAAACAAAACAAAACCACCATCCACTATCTGGAAATAAGTATACTATCTACATTAATCTAGAAAATTAATGTATAACTCTTGGTAACTGAAAAACAGGAGGGCATGATTGCTACAGTATACAAACCTTGTTGGCTTCCTACTGGTAGATGGATGGAGAATGCTGGACTAATGGAAGTTTGATTG
This sequence comes from Anolis carolinensis, assembly GCF_035594765.1. NCBI lineage: Eukaryota > Metazoa > Chordata > Lepidosauria > Squamata > Anolidae > Anolis > Anolis carolinensis. Next base: position 155,108,285 of record NC_085845.1, read on the forward strand.
AACAATCAGCCTGAACTTTTGGTCTCATTCAACAACACAGCTCTTTGTGTGTTTTCATTATCCACATATGAATATAATTATATTAACCATGAATTGGTGTTAATGCTCAGTTTGCAGCCATGGGAGTTAAAATGACTTGGCTTGCCATGCACTCAGGTGCATTCTTGCAGGTTGTCATTTCTAAATGACAGAGTCTAATATTTTGTTTTTGGGTGTGATGGAAAGGGTGAATTTGACTGAATACAATCTAATTAGTGCGATTGGCAAGCTCATCTTCAAGTTTAAATAATTTTCATATGCATTTAAAAAATACTACATGGCTGTTCTTATGCATTTTCCCCTACCAGTATCATTTGCATTCAGTGCTGGTGTAAATCTTCTGTACTTCTAATATCTGTGAACATAAACATCATACTGAAGTGCGGATAATATGTTAGCATGTGCAAATCAATAACTGTACTACTGTATTTATTCCTTCTTGTATAAATAAAATTTTTAAAACTTATAAAAAGGACATTCACAAAGTGAGATTTCAGATCTTCAGCATGCATTTCAACTTGGATTACATGCAATATTGCTACTTCTGGATTTGAAGCATCCATTTAATTAGTAACATCAATTTGATTTTTATGGCTTGGAATCATTGTCAAACTCTGACTGGATTTCCAGTGAAAGCTCTGTTACAAGCCAGCTCTGTAATTTTATGTGCCAAGAAAATAATAAGTGGAGAATGGAGAAATCCCCTTTGTGAAGCACTAATAAAGAATGAATGTAGTTCTAACTCCATTCCAAAGTGCTGAGAATGGGCTGTCAAAAATACCTTTCTGACTGGGCTTGACAGGGAAAACTGAGCTTAACAGGGAAAACCATGTGTTGCCCAGGAAGGAAAGTGATGGGGGAGACAAAAGAGACGTATGCATGTTTGTTCCCCACATTATGTCCAAAAATTTTCTGATGGGGGGAAAATAAGCACCCAACTTCCAGTCTTTGGGGAAATGTAGACAGAATCTGTCCTGCTATGTAATTTAAAAGCACATATCTATCACTTGTTTATTTTTGAAACATTGCAGTCTTCTTTGGACATATCAGGATACAGAATGAGCTTGAACGGAAGATGGAGCAGTTGCAACATTGCAGCAGCAGGGTCCATTTCCAGATCAACAGCCACACATCCAACTGCACAGAGCTTGGAAAAGCTTGTCTTTGGACTACTGCTCCCAGGATTTTCAAACCAGCTTGGCTGCCATGTTCTCGAGAATTTTGGGTGTCACCATCAAAAAAACTTCCTTTCTCATATGCTGATCCTCTAAAAGAATATTCTTTCAGTGTTTTAACTCGTGTCTCATGCTGAGACCATTTGTGCCCAAAGGAAAGTGTTGGTAGCAACATGTTGGGCCATCTTCACCTAATAAATTGCTTTTTATGAATGCCAGCATGAGTCATGGACTCCTATTTATCCATTCTGCACCTGCTTATCTCATATGAGGCTGGACTACCTCATCTCCAATAATATAGCCCAAATTATTTTCATCTCCTCTGCAATTTCATCTTGTACATTTCATACACAAAAATTATGTTTACTGCACACAGTGTTAGGAGGAGTAGAAGGTCAGAGAAGAGAAATGAGAATAAACTATTCTATGAATAATGCTAAAGAACGTTCTTAAAGCCCAGATATGATTATTGCCCTTGTCTTGATTCTAGGGTTGGTCTAATTCTGGGAGCTAGGTCTTGTTTTAGGGCTGTGCCTAAATCCACTCTGCTCAATCAAGATATAAATAGCTTCTGCCATAGGATAGTATTGCAGAAGACAAATATATCAAATTAGCATACCTTGGACCTAGGAAATGCAGCCTCAATCTCCTTCATTCACTAATGATGCCTAGAAATCACTGAATTCATGTTTTTACCTCACTAAATGGAAATACAGTAAGCTCCCCACATTCGCTGAGGCAAGAGGCATAGGACCCCTGTGAAAGTGAAAAACCACACATGACGAAATTGCCATTTTAAAAAACGGAGAGAACCTCTCTAATAATTTCTGGGTCTTCCAGCACCATTCTATTGTTGATTTCCACTAGAAGCTGACCATACCGTAGAACCACACTGGAGAACCTAGAAATTCCCGAAGAAATGTTTTCTCCAGAAATCTCTAGGTTTTCTCCAGTATATCCATGCATCTTCTGGCCACAAACCCATCATCTCTTGAGCAGCTCAATTTTTCCCTAGTTTCTCTCAGTGCCATTCACTTCTCTCACCTCAAAGTCTCCACAAGCCATTCTTCCCTCAGATCTCCAGTTCCTATGCTATCTCTTTTAACTCCAAACCTATTGCTTCTATCTTCCCTAATGTGGGAAGCTCAACAACAATCCACTCAATGAGACTGGGGAAAGGGGAGACTTGTGATGTCATAGAGATGGGAGACAGTTGGACTTAGAGGGTGGCCAAAATCAGCACAAACCTCTCAACAACACCAAAAATGCCACAATCATCTTGAGTTGAAGCCCAGTTTACACAGAAACATCAAATTTGAGTGCTCACTACTCAAGATTTGTCTCCTGACCTAGGGCGCTTCCAGGCAGCGCCAAAATGTAGATTTTCAAATAGGGATAAACAAACCTGGGACCTGTATGCAAGTCTGCACAACCTTTCTTCCCCCACTGTCCTCACAGCCCGTTCTTTGTCTCGGAATATAATCCGCAAGATTTTTTTAATTTAAAAAAATACTTTGTTATGTGCTGATCCTCATATGCTCACATGTGAATACCTAAATCTAAAATACGAAGATTTCCATATGTGCAAATGCGAATCAGTGCATAATGGAAGGATTTTTAAAAAACTTCCCCCAGATTTCTCTCTTTCCCCAGTTTTGTTTTCATGCTCTCTTTAAGTTTACAGGCTTTAAAATAAAGATTTTTAAAGAGCTCCAATGGCTCTCCTTCCTGCTCTGTTTAAGCCAGCTGGAAATCAGCTGTGACGGCCTGAACAGCTGTTTTGGGCTTCTTTAAAATGGACCTGCAATCTCCATGGTGTGGGGGTGGGGGATTTCGCATTTTGCACGACTGCAGGGATAGAGAGTCATGCAAAAATGTGCATTTCCCAGCCAGTTGACTTTTATCCCAGTTCTGGCTGCGATTCAGCACGGACTTAATGTCAACTAGCCACCCCTACTCCCCCCCCCCTTTTAACCCATTCTCTCCCATTTTTGTGCTGTGTGGAAGGGCCCCTAGAGACCTGGAGAAGTATGTAATATCAATGGGTGGAGGAAAGATCCTTCTGCAACAGGGAAAGAGTAAACAAGAACATTATTTATTGTTTCTTCCTATCAGATTAAGAATTATGGCTCTTCCTAACTCTTCTGAGGATGTCATTGATTGTTCTGAATTTGGAAATTGATCCTGTTCTGAGAATCAAGAGCCACTAATTTGAAGTACCTCTGAATACACATTTGTGGTTGTTCTATAGACTCTGGAACATTCCAATTGGCAATTATTCACTGCAGGTCTCTGACTGAATTCTGCAGATGTTCAGACCATTCATCAGTGAACCAATTTTATGCACATGATTTTCCTCTTAATGCCCTGTTGACCTTGGTGAAATTCTCAATTACAAAGTCTTCTCTCCTCAATAAACATGCTGATTTCTTGATCACTTCCCTGTATAATAGCACATCAGTCAACGTGACATGCACACTGACCTTAAAAGAGTTTTCCAGACCACTTTTGAAGGTTCTTAAGATGTTGATGCTTACAAAAGAAAGCAAGTTTGAAAGCATCCTATATATGAGACAAACGTAGCATAATGAAATGTAACTATAGTAGACTAGACAAGATAGTGGCAAATTTCAAATCTGGATAAGAATTTGAAAAACCCTGTTTCCAATATGTGTTAAAGCCAAATTTCTCTCTGAAGCTTGGCATGAACAGTCTTTGCAGCACTGTCATCCAACTGTGCCTGCTGGTCATTCTCTATCCCAAAATATTACCAACCCTCTACTTTTTACAAAATGTGGGCAATGTGTAAATTTTCAGTTATTGCTGAACTGCAAGACAAATCATCTGGTCTCAAGAATTTTGGATAATGGCTATACTATAATTCAGCTCTCAGGCTCCACCAGGAATTGACATGAACAGAAGTCAATTACTGCAGAAACATTTTATTTTTGTAATAAGAAGCTATCTTTTATTCATTTGCTCAACAAAATTAATGCCGCACATTTAATGTTCTGTCAGGAAAATTTGAAATATGGCCATAAAGGCAAAGATAGTTAGCAACAACATATGTCAAGCTGGCTCTGACAGATCCTCCTAATTGCATTTTGAAGAACAAAATACAACTTTCATTGAGTTTCGAGCATTTTGATGTGCACTTCAGATGTGGTAAGAGAATACCATGAAACTATTTTGAAAAAATCAATGGAAATATTCTTTAAGAGTTGAGGTTACACCTGCACATCACATTTTGTAAGCTTACTGTCCTGGAGATCTCTGAATATCAGAAGATAGCCTATTGTTTCTGGAGATATTATCATTTATCAGAAAGTCTGAAATATCTGAAAGTATTTTGTTTTAAAGGTTTTGCAAACATTTAAAATAAAATCGTTCGTTTTAAAATCAGAGTGGTGTAGTGTTTTGAGCATTTCACTATGACTCTGGAGAGCCAAGGGCTAAGCTACATGAGCCACATGCATCAGTGGTGATCCAGACTATCCACGTCATGGGAGTCTGCACAGTCCGCTGCCAAGTCAGCTTTGCAACTGGCTAATGTACAAAGTGTGCAGTACTTAATGGTCCCAATATGTAGATGGAGTGCACATAGTTCAAAACCACAGGACCTACTTTGGCACTGCTGGACTGCCAGCCTTACCTTCTCCCTCTTGTCCTCAGATTAGCAGTTACCACCAGATGTGATACTCCTGATGGTCATCTCTCATCACATCTACTGATGCTGCCCAGAATGACAAAGCAATGCAGGAGAGGGGAGGAGGGAAAGGAGGAATCGCTCCTTCCTTTCCCCTATCTCTTCTCTAATTGTTTTGTTGCTCTGGCCAGTGTCAGTAAATGTGATGAGCCCTGTGGTCACCACTAAGCCTAGAATGAGAGGGGAAAGGTAAGGCCACTGGGCCACCGGAGCCTGGGGAAAGCCAGTATGGCCAATACTAGTTCCAAATAGGAACCAGCCCAACTGTTCTCGCCACTACAAAGTGCAGCTGAGCTCTGGAGCTTTGGAGAAACTCCAGGCAACTTGTTTTAACATGGGACAAGTCTACATTAAGTGATCTTGGCTGATGTTAGGGTAAATAGGCCTCACGTGTCATATGGATACCACAGAGTCAATTCACCACTACCCCGACTGATTTGGTTCAGGCATGGAAATTCCCTGGTTGACCTTTCCCAAACCACATTCTCTCAACTTCAGAGGAAGGCAAAAGCCAACTTTGTCTGAACAAATCTTGCCAAGAAAACCCTGTGATAAGTTTACCTTAGAGTTCCCCTAAGTCATCACTTGAAGGAACACAAAGACAACTTAGATAGATCTTGAATGGTCTGAATGCAAAGCCTCAATTTTAATGTGATTTTTAGGATATCAAATCCCAACCTACTAGCAGATGTATGAACAATGATAATGGTATCATTGCATACTACATGGATTAATACAAGAGTCCTTGCTACTGCACACTTAAAAATGAAATATTCTTGGAGACAGAGTTTTGAACCCAGGGAGATGGATTTTGGTAAGCAGATTTACTACTTTCACACATCAATAATAATTAGCTATTGCAAAGATTTGAAAAACTGTATCTTTTCACCCAGCCCTCTGAAGAAAAATTGCATCTTTCTGAATCCAATAAATTCTATCTGATTCCATCATTGTATAATATGATTTTTTTAACCTGAGGCACTGATATCATAGAATTATATCATATCACTTTGTACTGTATCTGAAGAAGTAGGTTTACAGGCAGTCTCCAAGTTACAAACAAGATAGGTTCCGTACATTTGTTCTTAAGTTGAATATGTATGTTAGTCAGAACAGGTACATATTTTAAGTGTAACTCCAACCAAATATATGAGTGTGTGTGCACGCACATGCGCTTTAGGGAGCATAAGGGAGGGGCAACACCCCCATGAGTCCCCTTCAGGGAGAGAAGGACGGGATATAAATGTTGCTAATAAATAAATAAATAAATGTTGTTTGTTTTGCTGTCTGTGCCCCTGTTCAGAATAATTCACCTCACTTTCTGTCCCAGTGGTAATTGGATAATAAATGGATTTTGAGAAATTTGGCTTGTTGTGGAAGCAAGGATTGATGATGAAGCATCAGTTGAGACACCTTTTCCACATGATTACTCTTTCAGGAGTGAATTTCCCTTCCTAGAGGTAGATTCTTCTCACCTCCTGTTGTCTCATCCCCATTCTTAACTATGAATCATTTGTAAGTAAGATGATCGTTACTCGGGGAATGCCTGTATTTCCATAAAAGTTCTTGCTAAAATAAGAACCACTTAATTTTAAAGGTGCTGCTATTACATTCCTTCCTTTTTAGCGTCGCCTCTCTCCTCTTCCTTTTTTTATTCTGCAAGAGACTGACACAGCAAGTACTTCGAAATCTAACAATGGGACAAAATCACACTTTCAAAAAGGGTAAGGAACTTAACATTTTTTTTAAATTGTAAAATAGTTGATTTGCATTGTTGAAAAATCCAGAGTTATTATTACATGAGCACATGTATTTAAAAACTTTTTACACTAAATTTCATTTGTATGAGTTTAGATTGCATCTATCAAACAAAAAATAGTGTGATTAGTGTGCATATTGGGAGGTTGGATCAACAAAAATCACTGACTAAATGCACACATAGATGATAAAGGGCACCCTTTGTCTCAGGACTGGACAATATGGGGTCTGCAAGTCAAATTAGCCTCTCTTTGTTGCCAACAACATTTTGAAGAATTTGGGGGAAAATTTGAAATGATTTTCAAACCTGGTGCAGCTTTAACTGTCTGCCTTTTTTAAAACAAAAAACGTTCTAAGATATTTTTTAAACTTAGTTCAATAAATTCTGGGCCACAAGGTGAAGGTGAGATTCTTGCAAAGACTAGAGCAGAGGAACGGAATGTCATTGCCTACTATTACATTATTTATTGCCTACTATTACATTATTTTCTCCCCTTTTGGGGAGAAAAACAGGATATAAATAAAGATTTATTATGATTTGTTATTATGACACTAATATTCTCTTTTCAGAGTTACTTTCTAATTTAATTATTTCTACAATAGTAAAGGTAAAGGTAAAGGTTTCCCCTGACGTTAAGTCCAGTCGTGACCGACTCTGGGGGTTGGTGCTCATCTCCATTTCTAAGCCGAAGAGCCGGCGTTGTCCGTGGAACCCTCCAAGGTCATGTGGCCGGCATGACTGCATGGAGCACAGTCATTGTAGTATTGTATTTCTACAATACATCTTTTTTATTTGATATAACTGGAAAGATGTGCAACTTGTAAAGGTGATGGGGAGAATGAGAAGAAGAAGGCTGGATGGGCATCTGTCGGGGGTGCTTTGAATGCGATTTCCTGCTTCTTAGCAGGGGGTTGGACTAGATGGCCCATGTGGTCTCTTCCAACTCTACTATTCTATGATTCTATGATTCTATAAGAAGAAAGCAAAATGTCTATGATCCCTTGAGTATTTTGTAAAACTACCCCTTAAGCTTTGATTAGACAGAAAATGTTTTCTCCATTTATACTAGGGAGATGAAATAGTCCGATATGAGGAGGAAAAGGCATCAAACCACAGATTTAGTCTTCCCCTCTCCTAAATCTATTGCTGAAAACCATAGATGTTGCTTGAGATGTTTTTTTCTCTTGCGTTTATTGACACTAAGGTGCTTTTCCATGTGCTCATTAAAGTATTAATAAGCTTTCTTAATATTTGAAGCACACAAAGTGTAAAATGCTAAGGGGAAAATATTTCAAAGATGTTCTTTCCCAGAAAATGACTACTCATTTCTAAACTAGTGCTACTTTTTCAAACGCCCTCACATTTGTCCATCTATCACTAATTAAGGTTTATAGAAAAACTAAAAAGAATGTCAGTACAGAATGTACAGAACAAGAAATACTTGTTTGCTCAGGTGTTCTGCAACCTACTTTTTAAATAACTGACTGAAAAATTACTGAACTATTTTACAAGTTGTGCACAAACTGAGTCAACATCTGAGCATTGTCCAACTAAAGCAAGCCAGTTGTCTAATGAGGCGGGGATTATGAAGCTCACAGTTGCTACCTGACTACGATGCAAAAACAGTGGGTCTATCAAGTTTCTAGAAGAGGGGTCTCCAAACTAAGGCCTGTGAGTCAGATGCAGCCCTCCAAGGTCATTTACCCAGCCCCTGCTCTAAACTTTAGTCTCAGGGTCACCCTAAGTCTGAAATGACTTGAAGGCACACAACAACAGCAGTCCTAATTAACTTCACTATCCCATCAACCAAAAACAGGCCCACGCTTCCCGTTGAAATACTGGTATGTTTATGTTGGTTAAAATTGTTTTTCATTTTAAATATTGTATTGTTCTTTCACGATTTTTGCACTACAAATAAGATATGTGCAGGATATATAGGATTTTGTTCATGTTTTTTTTCTCCAAACTATAGTCTGGCCCTCTAACAGTCTGAAGGCCCGTGAGTCAGCCCTCTGTTTAAAAAGTTTGAGGACTCCTGATCTAGAATGTTTTCATGCATGACATAGTAAGCCAAGTTCAGCCTGGAAAACTGGTTTTGGAAGCCTAATTTTCAGCATTCCACATCCTTCAATATTTTAAGATGAAACTTGGAACACACATGGCCAAACAACTACATAACATGGTCAAGATACAAAAAAGTATTAATGGGGAAGAATACACAAGATAGGAGAACTTGCAGCAACTTTTGCTTAGGGCAATTGACACTGTCCTAGTGTCACGCCCAAGGCTACGGAGCACCAAGAACCAAACACGGAGGCCAATAACTATCTAATATCTTTATTAAGGAAATATATAAAAGTAATAAAAACAAGTAGAAAATATAGTCCAGAAGCAGACCTATCAAATGAGATCAAATATAGTCCAAAAATGTTTTGTCCAATAAATGATATTAGAGTTCAAAGTTAAATCCAAACCGAGACACACACTATTGTGGGGAAACATCCAGGGTCTTTCAGGGTCCAAGGTAAAAGTCCACAACAAGGTACGAGGGCAAAACTTGATTCTTGAAGCAAGATCCGTGGCTAGAAGCAAAGCGAGGCAATTCTTGAAATACTTGAATGAGCAAGGCAAGGAAACTGGAATTGTGGACTTGCGAAGTCCACACAAGGCTGGAACGCGATTTCACTCCTGAAGCTGCTCAGTTGACTCCGCACCGGACCAACCGTGCCAGGCACCTATATCTGGGTCTCGTTTTCCCGCCAAACAGGTGTCCAGCGTTCTCTTTCCCTAGAGAACGGGAAACGAAACCCAGCTTTCTCCAGATGTGAGACTCCCTGGATTTTCCCAGGGGAAACATGGCTAATCAGTGTCTTGTTTGGCTGCAATTCTTAAACTCCTGCGAACCCGCTCTTTAACTCCCCTGTCTGCAGCAAAGGACTGTCTCCTAGCAAAGGGAGGTGAGAGCTGTTCAAGGTCTGTCTTAATTGGCTCTGGGGCGAGAACATCAACATCAGGCATCTGGAAAGATTCCGGCTGTTGTTGATCCGGAGAAAACCCCATGTTTTCATCCTCATCTGCCACAGTGACATTAGGAGCGGGACTACAAAGCCCATGAGGCATCACACCTAGCCAAATGGGAAGAGCTGGAAAGTATGACATTCTGAAAATATAAAGTATAATGTTGACAATATGGTGCGATGGCTTGAGTATTGAGCTAGGAGTCCTGGAAAGCAGGGTTTAAATGGGCACAGCCATTGAAACCACTTTCTAAAACTCAGGGCCCTTTCACACAGCCATATAACCCAGAATATCAAGGCAGATAATCCACACTATCTGCTTTGAACGGGGTTATCTGAGTCCACGGTGCCATATAACCCAGTTCAAAGCAGATAATATGGGATTTTATACAACTGTGTGGAAGGGACCTAAGAAGAAGCCTCTTCTGAATGAATCATACCAAGAAAACCTTATGATAGGGTCACTATAGTTGATCTGGAAACACATAACAATAATGTATTGTTATGTGTTGGGCTGTGACACAGGCTGGAGAGCAGCTGCAATGAATCACTGCAATGAATCACTCTGACCAGGAGGTCATGAGTTTGAGGCCTGCTCGGAGCCTATGTTTGTCTGTCTTTGTTCTGTGTTAAAAGGCATTGAATGTTTGCCTATATGTGTAATGTGATCCGCCCTGAGTCCCCTTCGGGGTGAGAAGGGCAGAATATAAATGCTGTAAATAAAATAAATAAATAAATAAATAAATAATTTTGTGCTATGTCTGCTCAACCTTTTGAAATCAAACACATCAAAGATCATGAGTTATCACATTTCCATGTTCTTAGATGTCTAAATCACATTTTTTTATTTCTAATCTTCCCTCTGTGAGTGTATGCTGTATCACAATCCAGCCCTCATTGTTTGGAATCATGAAAATAAAAACTGACAGGAAGCACCTTATGTGTAATAGGTTAAATTAGCCTTAAAATTGACTTTTATAGTGTTTTATTCTTACAAGGAGTGCTGTTGGTTTAATTATGCTAATAGAATCCATTTCAATTAGGTGAGATGACAGCTTTCCTTTCTGTTCATTTACAAAAAAAGGTGTTCTATAATTCAAAAACATATTTTAGTGAGAAAATAGTCTTTAACCTGAACTGAGAGTTCTAAGAACCAATTATATCCCAATCTGGAAAGTGTGAATAGTTGAAGACTGTGTCATCTTCCTGTGAATGCTATTTCACAGGAGAACCCTGTTCAAATCATTTCAAGGGGATGGATTTACAGACAGGTTTTCACAGGACTAGCAACTAGCCTGGACTAAGCTTCCAGATTTGTGTCTAGAAAAGTCATATGTAAATGTTTCTAACTCTGGTCACAGAACTTCTGTCGGGTCACTGAGCCTTGACAACATTGCAGGCTTATCAATACCTTTTATTGGTGTATGATTCATATATCTGTAGCTATTCTCTAAGTTCATGCACATGCTGAAATCATGACCTATTGACAAAAATATTTAACATCAACTATCCACTTTATAAACAACACTCTCATGTTATAGCAATGCTTCTGTTGTGTTGTTAATCATAATTCAAAAATAGTAAGTACTGCTTTTATGTGTTGTTGTGAAGACTGGACAGTGAAGAAAGCTGAAATGAAGAAAGTCGTCTCATTTAAAACACGAAGCTGGAAGAGAGGTCTAACAATACTGAAGACTATCAAGTAGGCAAATAAATGGTTCCTACAGCAAATCAAGAATGAACTTTCTCTAAAAACTAAACTGACTAAACTGAAGTTGGCCAGGTCTGGACAAATCTTGAGACAACATGATTCACTGGGAAACATAATAATACACAGTAAAATGGAAAGTCATAGAAAAAGAGAAGATTGAACTTCAGATTGCTTGATTCAACAAAGTAAGTCATTATTCTCAGCTTTCAAGACCTATCGGTAGTTATTGACCTGAGTTCATGGAAGTCTCCTATTCATAGAGTCAGCATACATTGAAGCCAACTTGCCAACAAATAATAATGATAAAAAAATTATAAGGCATGGACAAGTTTCTTGTTAATCTCCAAAATAAATTCACATTTATGGTACATTTTCTTCGGAAGTTTGCAAGGCTCATGTGGACAACACTTGCTACCATCTCCTTCTGCAACTCTATAAGTTCCTTCACTCCTTTTCTGCTCTTGCTTGTTGTGAAGCAAAACTAGATTTCTATTTGCTATAACAAGCAAATAGATGAGTGAGGACCAGGCAGAGAGACTATAAATGAGGGGAAAGGTATAACTGCTATATTAGTGACTCATACTTTTTAAAGGGGCAAGACTACATTTTGAAAGAAATGGGGATGGCAGAACTTGATTGAACTACCGTGTTTCCCCGAAAATAAGACAGTGTTTTATATTAATTTTTGCTCCCAAAGATGCTCTAGGTCTTATTTTCAGGGGATGTCTTATTTTTCCATGAAGAAGAATTCACATTTATTGTTGAACAAAAAATGAATATTTATTATATACTGTACAGTAGTTGTCATCATAAACCAGCATAACAGACAAACTGTGGATCAAGAATTTCTTCTTACTACCAATATTTCCATGTACAACACTTTATGGTACATACATTTACCAATCCTGCTTGCTCTGGTGTTCTGTTTGGCGGGCATGCTTCCAAACAAAAACTTTGCTAGGTCTTACTTTCGGGGGAGGCCTTATATTTAGCAATTCAGCAAAACCTCTACTAGGTCTTATTTTCTGGGGATGTCTTATTTTAGGGGAAACAGGGTAATAACTTTCCTGACTTGGATACAGTTCTCAAAATGGTTAATTGTATATGCTGTTGGGGAAAAATTAATGAACTAATAATATTTCCAGGGCAAGCAAAAAAAAAAAAGCCTCAAAACCTGGTGAGCAGCTGCTAGCCACTGGAGATTAATTGTCCACATGTTGCCACCACTGCTCCTGATCCTGGCAAGGAGCTTCTAGAGAGCACCTGACCATCGCAGATGTGTCTTCTGAAGTTAGACTGTGGTCCATGGCAAAGGGATGTTCCACTTTTTGAGGTACAGAAAGCTTAACCTTTATAATAGAACTGGCAAGTAACCCATTTGGAAAGCTTTATTCATAGACTGATAAGATGCCAATAAATCCAGTATTTTTGAATATAGGCTCTTCAAAAAGATGGAAATGTGAGCATCATACAATTAATTAATTAATGTCAACAATATGCTAAATTTATGGAGAAAAACATGGATAAGTTGATCAAAATCACTACTTTCATTTGGCATTACAATAGAACACAAAATTGTTAACAGTTGCTTTCTGATTATCAAACTTACATGTCATTAATTTTGACTGTCCCTTATTGCTCTTTTGAACACCTGGCAACATTAAGGGAAGATCTCAAGTACTCCTGCAAGTCCCAGCATCCCATGCCAATATACCCAATAGTAAAGAATGCTGAGATTCACAGTCTAACACATCTGTTGTGGGATATGCAACTTGGAGAATGTTTATTACATTTCATGTAAAAATATAATATGTTTAGTGGTTTAGATTATACCCTCTACATTTCTACTACTGTAATTATTGCTGTAATTCAGAGAGAAAAGAATACAATAGAATCTGTGCTCTTTCAGAGGAAAATAAATGGCTTTTTCAACTGCACATTGAAAAACCTATTGTTAAGGCTTAAATCTAATGCAATATTGTTCATTTTTAATCCACAAAAATAGCAAGTAAAACTTCTTGGTTTGTGTAACCACTTTTATAGATTGTTAAAGTATATCTCCACCAAGTCCTAGTCTACCACCTAAGTAGGCATTAGGGCTGTGCAAAATTATTGTTAGTCCTCATAAGTCAGATCAAATTAAATTCATATTTGCAATGTGATATCAGACACGTGGCTGTGGCTCACGCCAAAACCTTAATCTAAATTTACCCAATACTTTTTCATTTGAATTTTGTAAACCTCGGAAGCCTCCCATAGTCAGTTTCATTTTCAACATAAGCAAGCAAAACAAAACCAAAAAGGCTGCCATTACTCTTTAAATTAATGACCTCCCACCATTAGGACAGGGAAGCAACAGGGAGAAAGCAGAGTTCACTGGGAAAGAGACTGAGAAAGCACAGAATTCTGGAAAATGTAGTTTGGGAAGGCGAGGAGCCCTATGCCAGAGAATTCAAAAGGTCCTATCCTAAACTACATTTCCCAGAATTCTGCTCAGCATCAGAAAGGCCCAGTCAGGATAGTGGAGGGATTTGTCCCTCTGTAGCAACAGCCAGCCAGTTTCAATAAATTGTTGGATCTGAATAGAGGAGGACTAACCAATACTTCTAGCAAGTAAATCTCTGTGCTGGGCTGGGAAGAAATCCCTAAATGGAAGTTCTAATGCTTAATATGAGAGACATTCAATGAGATAGCTGTTGTGGTTTTTTTAAAAAACATTTTTGTCAAAACCTTTAAAAATTCCTAAAATTAGTACATGTATGAATATTTCTGAAAGTTGGGGGAAATATCCTCTGTTATCTTGTGTCATTGTATAGAAAATTCATGAGGCTGTAGGATGTTTATAAAAACTTTGAAAAATCCCCAAATATCAATGGACAAATATAACGGCGCTCCATGCAGTCATGCTGGCCACATGATCTTGGAGGAGTCTATGGACAACGCCAGCATTTCAGCTTAGAAATAGAGATGGGTACCAACCCCAGAGTCGGACATGGCTAGACTTAATGTTAGGGGAAAACCTTTACCTTTACTATCCATGGATGTGGAACATTCCAAAATTTGATGGGCTAACAGTAGAAAATATGCTCTACCATTGTAGCAAGTTTCACTTCAATAGCTGTAAAAATGAGGGAGAAAGGAGCTCCTGAATTTTCCCCACTTGCACAGTTACTATAACGAAAAAGTAATGACATTTTGTTACTCTTGTTATAGTAACAATATTTTCACTAACAATACTTTAGAAGCACTTTAGAAATGAAACGCCAGCGCCCCTTAATTTTCTAATGAGTTTTGAAACATTTTTTTCATTGATTGCACAGCCCTAGTAGGCATATAAAGGCCCAGGATAAAAATGGAAAAAAACTGGGTGCTGAGGACTGTTTTCCCACCCACTTTTTATAGAAGAGTTTTCCTCCTAAAATTATTTATGAAATCTTTTTATAATGAATAATGCAATGATCATTTTATTATTGTCCATTTATTTAGTGATATAAATCAAGCAGCACAGAATGTTTCTCTTGTTACAAACATGAAGACCATATATTCTGTTTTCTATAATATCAATGTATACAATAGACCCCTGTATACATGAGGGATATGTTCTAAACCACCACCACTCACATGGATACATAAAAACATAGATAATAGTGAATACCCAATTCTGACTACATTTGGACTAGAAGCGTACCATAGAATTGCACTAGAAGACCTAAGGAGGCCCACAAACACCTTGGGGGGTATTTTTGGAGCATAGGTAAGTGAAACCATAGATATTGAATCTATGGATAAGGAAGTCATACTATACTTGAAAAATATATTTCCCCAAAACACATGTCCTCCAAAATAAAGCATACAATGGAATTACAGTTATCTACAGTATTACTGTAGTTCTCTTAAATTGTAATTCATCAAGTAGTTAGAAGCCTAACCCAAACTGTGTATCTGACGTCAGCAGACACACTGAATCATTGGAACTTGTAAGTTTATTTATCAAGTTGCCATTGATTCATTAGGTCTATATTAGCTGAGAAGTAGCAATTTGAATTAGGACAACTTTTCCATTTGATTTAATCCTGACCAAGGCTGCAGTTCTGCACACACTTGGCTGGGACGAAATCTGTAAATTCAGTTAGGGTTTGTTTTTAAGTATACAAAGCCTTTTTTAAGGCTCACACTGTATATTCAATGAAGGAACTAAGTCACAGTTAAATTGTCCCAGTGATTTCAGTGAGAATTACATGCAACTATCCATTTGGGACCAAACCATTAATAAAACGTAGACCTGCAATTCTTTTCCATACTGATGCTTTTATTTATTATTGGACCTTGGAATGCTTTAGGCTCCAAGGGAGTAAATATATTTCTGTGTGTATATATAAACCTCTAGTAGAAGTGTTTTGATCATCATGTAACTTGGAAGCTGGCATTCAGAAGTACAAACACACACAACATTTTGGCAGCAGTTCCTTGCATTGAGAAAGAGTTACCATTTTGGCCTGAAGTTTAGATGCTAACCAGAATGGACAACCAGCACTTCATCTATGCCTCCTTTGCTTACATTTCCATTTGACTGTCCCATGCACATGGCCAATCACATTGTATATTCTTCCCTCCCTCCTTTCCTCCGCTTTAATTCCAACGCTGGAGATAGGTGAGGGAAAAGGACAAAATTGCTTTCATTTGCTGTTCAAATTCAATAAGCTTTTAAATCACGCAAGTACAACATTTCACTTTGGAAGAAAGGGCAAAAAGGGGGCACTTCCAAAGGAAAATAATCAAGTTCAAATCGCTTGTTCCCACAATGGAAAGTGACAGCATATGCACACACATAATCACATGGGAAGTAATAATAGTATGTCCCAGTTCACTGCAGAGCTGGAGAAACCTAGCTGCCCAAGGGATGTGTCGAAAGTGATTTATTTGTATACAGTGTTCTTTCCCTGTGTGTCACTAGCTGATATCATCAATAGAAATCCATATAGTCTCTGCTGCAAACATACATTTTGCACCTTTGCCTTCCAAGTGACCCTAAGACTCAGTGACTGAGAACATGTTGCTTCAAAAAAGAGGTCTCTTTACATAATGGCATTTCATAAAATAAGCTGGGCTAAATTTCTGTATCAATCTTAATTTCCATTTTGGCACCCAAAGAAAGAATGCAGAATCCAATGGAATAAAATCTAAATGTGTTTGTATTAGGTTATTCCAGATATAAACAACCAAAGATGTTCTAAGGAGATCTCATAAAATGGGTCATTCGTGAGGCAAAGTAAGAGGAAACAAGAGCCCTTATGACTTTTTTTGAAAGAAAGCTGACTTGAAAAATGGTAATCAACAGATCCAAAGAGCCTTGGAACACAAAGGAAAAGTGAAGGGAGATTTGAAGTTTTCCTCTTCTTGTTACAGTGTCCACAAAGTTTCCCTCTCTGAAACTTCTTTCTGCTTTGTTGATTGCAGGAAGAGAAAGAATTGTGAAGTTGTACCTGGAGAAGCCACCCAATCTGGATACTGACATGCCATCATTACTGAATAGGGCTGTATTTCTTCCAAAAGTGTTAAGTTCACTATATGGAGATTCTACGTGAAGCACAGGCAAAGCCAGAAGCTAGATGTGCTTTTTACCAACTTAAGCCAGTTTGGATCCATGAATGAGCAAAGATCAAAAATCAGGGTAATCTCTGAACTGCCTAAGTGGATCTTAAGGAATACAATAATGACAGTAACAAACACAACAAACAGAACTATCCCTCCTTCCCCACACCCATGAACTCACCACCATCCTAAGGCTTCCATCCCCACTCACTGTGATACTTATTCCTTGCAGCTTCCTTAAAACCCACTTTTGTCTTCCTCTCAAAAAGCCAGCCTCCATTTGTTTACAAACTCTTCACTATTTTTACCTCAAAGTACATTAGACAGCTTGACCATTTGTATATATTCCAATAACTTTTCTCCCCAAATTCTCTAGATAGCTCTCTTTCTCCCTTCCAGTATTTCGCTATTATCAATCTAGCTGCTACAAAGCTGTGCTAGCAAATTTCTTTATCCCCATGTCTTACCCACGTCTCAAAAGCCTCTCTAAGAATTTTCTAAGTCCTCCAACATAATTTTATGGTAACTTCAAACAGATGTCATTCATTTCAATAGGGATCACAATTATCCACACTGTCCTGTTTCCACCATAAATTCAAGAACTGGAGTCATATGGGGATCATACTGTACTATGACTGAGTTGGTGTAAAGCCTTTAATGGAATCTGCAATAAGATCTAAATGGCATCTTAAATAAATAAATGAACTATAATAACTGTTTGAAAGTGACACTAATGTTGTTTGTGATATCCTGGATTCAGTCAATTGATGGAAATTTTCTCAGGATGAACTGACCTTATTGCTACAGACATCCTGATACGTGTCATACTGTTTTAAATTTAAAATCATAGAACTAGCTATTCGCGCAAAACATTTGTGGTTCACTAAACAGTGCTTGGAAATCACAGCTTCCTTGTTTAGCTCCAAACTTCTGCCTTCAGGCAGATTCCCAGAAATAAATATAATTGTTCTGCCAACCCTCTCTCTCTCAGCATGAAGATTTTTCTAGTTTGCAAAAA
Organism: Anolis carolinensis; assembly: GCF_035594765.1. Classification (NCBI taxonomy): domain Eukaryota; kingdom Metazoa; phylum Chordata; class Lepidosauria; order Squamata; family Anolidae; genus Anolis; species Anolis carolinensis. The sequence continues at coordinate 155,126,302 of NC_085845.1, forward strand.
ATGCAGAACCATTAAATTAAATGCTTCTGCTAAGTCCAGATTTGCACATGTGGTGTGTTGCTTTGAGCTTTCTTTTCAGCCAAGGGTTACTTTCTTGCCAATCTCATATTTGCTATTAGTGGGACCACAGACAACTGGTTCCCTTTAGGGTATTTTTCCTCATCAAATATGGACAATTAGAATCTTGCTGTAGGGAGCTTAAGCAAAAGAACATCCACTTGGCCTACTTCTTAAATGTTTGACTTAAATGAATTGCTATTTAAAGTCAAGGGGAAACTGAGCCATTTCTTTTTCTCTACTGGTTAGCCATTAAAGACTAAGGCCTGAATCCTATTGGTAGTCTCAACTAGAATAGAATAACTGAATCAACTGAATTGTGAATCAACATTTACATAAAGCACACTGATTCAGCTGGGCTACTTGGGACAAGGCTGCATGCAGATATGACTATTGGATGAAAGGGGATAATTCTAATTTTTAAAAAATTCTTATACGAATGAAAGTACAATCCCCATATCTGAGAGACCTGTATTTGCAGTTTCATTTACACATATCTGACAAAATATGTTCCTTTAGGCATTTCCTAGGTCACCAGCATGACTCTGTGGAATTCATTTCAACAGAGTTCCTTATTATCCACAATTTCATATATCCATGTGAAGTTCGTGGATGTATCTCCCATGGATGTGGGGCTAGCAAATTTAAATTCTGTTTGAGGAAACAACCATTTCACAGCCTGAGGAAGAGCATATAGTAGGTGATCTCAGTGTTGACATGAAGTGCATCACCTTTCCAAAAGATGCTCTAGCATCTGAACCTTTGAGCTGGGCCTTTGAATTCACACATGCCTACCTGATTCCCTCCTAATTTCATTCTCACCTCAGTTCAGGTTCCAATTCAAGGAGAATGAAATATGGGAGAGGCACAAGCAAAGGCAGCCAAACAATATAATAGAACAGATAGAACATTTTTCAGAAGAGCTACAGTATTTAGGTTTCACACTCTGTGACTGGAACACTGAACTTCTCTCTGTGTTTCACCAGCTCCCACCCCCCTCTCTCTCATCCTCATTCTCCATGCTTCAATTCATTTGCCACTTGAGAAGAACAAAAGAAAGAGATGAAATGAAGACATGCAGGCACACACGCAAGCTGAGAGCCTCTAGCTGTCATTTTCTCATTCTCCTTCTGACTATAGTTGGAACATAGTGAAGGGAATTGAGGGAAAACAGAGTATTGTTAAAAGTAGCATTTGTAGACCACCCAAGACTAGTTGCAAAGATACATGCCTTCCCTAGAGTATCCATAGACCTCTTTTCTCTGAGGTCTTTCTCAATCTCCCTAACAACAACTGCATATCCTCATCTTCTTTGTTCCCTAATCCCTCAATTCCTCATATCCTTTAGCCATTTCTCTCTCCTTCAATTTCTGGTCAAACATCTTATCCCTCCTTTCCAAGTACAGTAGAGTCTCACTTATCCAACGTAAATGGGCCGGCAGAACATTGGATAAGCGAATATGTTGGATAATAAGGAGAGATTAAGGAAGTGGTCTGCGAACACTTAGAAACAAATGCGGTCATTGCTAATAGTCAACATGGATTTACCAAAAACAAGTCATGCCAGACTAATCTGATCTCTTTTTTCGATAGAGTTACGAGTTGGGTCGATACAGGGAATGCTGTGGATGTAGTGTACCTGGATTTCAGTAAGGCCTTCGACAAAGTCCCCCACGACCTTCTGGCAAACAAACTAGTAAAATGTGGGCTAGACAAAACTACGGTTAGGTGGATCTGTAATTGGCTAAGCGAACGAACCCAAAGGGTGCTCACCAATGCGTCGTCTTCATCATGGAAAGAAGTGACAAGTGGAGTGCCGCAGGGCTCCGTCCTGGGCCCGGTTCTGTTCAACATCTTTATTAACGACTTAGACGAAGGGTTAGAAGGCACGATCATCAAGTTTGCAGATGACACAAAACTGGGAGGGATAGCTAACACTCCAGAAGACAGGAGCAGAATTCAAAACGATCTTGACAGACTAGAGAGATGGGCCGAAACTAACAAAATGAAGTTCAACAGGGACAAATGCAAGATACTTCACTTTGGCAGAAAAAATGGAAATCAAAGATACAGAATGGGGGACGCCTGGCTTGACAGCAGTGTGTGCGAAAAAGACCTTGGAGTCCTTGTGGACAACAAGTTAAACATGAGCCAACAATGTGATGCGGCTGCTAAAAAAGCCAATGGGATTCTGGCCTGCATCAATAGGGGAATAGCGTCTAGATCCAGGGAAGTTATGCTCCCCCTCTATTCTGCCTTGGTCAGACCACACCTGGAATACTGTGTCCAATTTTGGGCACCACAGTTGAAGGGAGATGTTGACAAGCTGGAAAGCGTCCAGAGGAGGGCGACTAAAATGATTAAGGGTCTGGAGAACAAGCCCTATGAGGAGCGGCTTAAAGAGCTGGGCATGTTTAGCCTGCAGAAGAGAAGGCTGAGAGGAGACATGATAGCCATGTACAAATATGTGAAGGGAAGTCATAGGGAAGAGGGAGCAAGCTTGTTTTCTGCTGCCCTGCAGACTAGGACACGGAACAATGGCTTCAAAATACAGGAAAGGAGATTCCACCTGAACATCAGGAAGAACTTCCTCACTGTGAGAGCTGTTCGACAGTGGAACTCTCTCCCCGGGGCTGTGGTGGAGGCTCCTTCCTTGGAGGCTTTTAAGCAGAGGCTGGATGGCCATCTGTCGGGGGTGCTTTGAATGAGATTTCCTGCTTCTTAGCAGGGGGTTGGACTAGATGGCCCATGTGGTCTCTTCCAACTCTACTATTCTATGATTCTATGATTCTATGATTCTATGATTAAGAAAAAGCCTATTAAACATCAAATTAGGTTATGATTTTACAAATTAAGCACCAAAACATCATGTTATACAATAAATTTGATAGAAAAAGTAGTTCAATATGCAGTAAGGTTATGTTGTAATTACTGTATTTACGAATTTAGCACCAAAATATCATGATATATTGAAAACATTGATTACAAAAATGAGTTGGATAATCCAGAACATTGGATAAGCGAGTGTTGGATAAGTGAGACTCTACTGTATCTTCTAAACTAAATACACCAAATTATTAGACAGGTTTCACAGTGGAAGCCGTAAAGACTATGTGATTCCACCTTGCAGTGATATACTACTAATTTATATACTCATCCAACTCAGTTACTGGAAGTTTCTTCTCCCCTTCCCCTTCTCCCAATGCCATAATTTAAATCACTAAAAAGATGGAGAAGGGAATATATTTTAAGTAAATATGTTTAATTTAAAATCTCTTGACTATCAAATCTTAAGGCATCTGTCAGATCAAAATGTAAAACTTCTAAAATAATAATTTAATTATTCACCAAAAAGGCACAAGCATGGGTAGAGCAGAATCAACCAACTATGTATTATGAAATTAGAGAAGGGAAGAGATAAGTTTAAACCATTACTTGAAATGCAAATCTATAATATCTTCATTAGATCCCTTGAAATAAACCTATCACCAGCAGTTCATAAATTACTCAGATTTCTCATTTTGCCACTCTCCTAATCCAATCAGAATCATATGGAGTGCTGTTCAATATTTGGAAAATAGTAGGTTTCGAGTATTGTGTTCTTCATGAATGACAAAATAACTTTGAGACCCACTGCCTCTTTTTGAATGTCAACAGTGCATCATATCATGTTATCACCAAAGAAGCATATTGCAGTATTTGGACCTAAGACACTTCCATTCAAATGCCAGCCAAGCTATGATTTCTCTGGTATTACACAGCATCCCACTGCTCGTGCTTAATCCCTTCAGTAAATCAATAAAAATGGAATGACAAACATATTCACAAGTCATTGCTTAGGTTTAGGCAAATGAATGTTAACTGCTAGGAAAAACAATGCTTGTTATTTATTTACAACACGTAATAAATCTGCCTTTCCAGTGTAGCATGTTTGTGACGGGTTTCAATGCAAAATAAAACAATGCCAGATAAAATCCATTATAACTATTGGAAATAATAATATTAAACATAATAATAATAATAATAATAATAATAATAATAATAATAAATAAATTTTATTTTTAACCCGCCCTCTCTCCCTGGAGGGACTTAGGGAGGCTTCCAAAAAGAAAAATGGTAAACATTCCATGCCATGTTCAATAACAAATTAAAACAATTAAAGCAAACAATTAATAAACAGTTAAAAATAGAACAATTCAACAACTTTGGCTAAAACATATAACTAATAAGTAGATTAAAACATTTAACTGTAGGGAGGGATGCAGTTTGTCAAATAATCTGGGAAAACAAGGATGCTAGCTATATATTTTTAAAGTAAAAACATAAATGAAACTTAATGACTAGTCATCCTGGATCACTGTTGTGATTATAAACAAGATGGAATAGGTAGAGTCTTCTTTACATAATCAATACTTAGCACAGACTAATACCTGCTGTTTTTTATTTATATTTTTGATTATATTTTTGATTATAACTAAACAAAACATACACATACCAACAAGAGAGTTCTAATAGTAGCAACAAAAACCTTAAAACATCATATAATAATTATTATTATTATTATTATTATTATTATTATTCCATTTTTACCTACAAGGGAAAAGAATAGTTCGATTTTAATGTGTGTTTATATGCCTTCAATTCACCTATTGACTTAAGGCAACCTCATGAGGTTTTCTTGGGCAAGAAACACTCAGAGGTGGTTTTGCGGCATCCTTCCTCTAAAATAATAGTCTACAGCACTTGCTATTCATTTATGGTTACACCACAAATTTCAGAAGCAAAACCAGATCATTATGCACTGCAAGTTAAATAGCACAACTCTAGTATATATTAACTAACTATCCATATTTTAAACCAGTTGAGGTTTTCAAATGCTGTTCAATGGTTGTCCCAATGGATTGCAGTTATCTAGCCAGAATATGTTCAAGTTCAACTATGAACTATGGAAAAGTCATCCGTTTCCATTAAAAGACACACTGGTTGAAGTTGTTGAAAGGTTATTTCATGTCACAAAAAGGATAGAGTGAGGAGTGTTGAAATTTTAAGGGAGAATGCAAACCATCCCAGTTGATAGGCTGAGCATATCCTTCATCATCAGCTAAGCCATATACAAATAAAATGTATGTCTTGTGTGAATTAATGGTCTTAGACATCTTGGAGCCCATCACAAAAAAACCCTCCAAACATGTATCTAGCACATCCATTGCTCCATCTGACTTAGGACTCTATCCCGTTTGGGGGGGGGGGGGGAGAGAGCATCATATTACTGTGATGTTATGCCCCATAGCATTATAAAAGACATCCTTCCTTTCTCATTCCTTTTCATATGCTGTCTTTTCTTACAAGTTTTACTGAAATTATCAGTTTTCAGGTTTATCTCACAAGCCAGTGTAGTCCCTGACCATTTTTTAAATAAAAGATCTTGGGCAGAGCCGGCCCTAGGTATTTTTCAAGTGTAGGCGAACAGAATTTTTGCGCCCCGCCCCACAAACCAATTACTGAAAAATAAAAGTGTTGGATAAGCGAAAATGTTGGATAATAAGGAGGGATTAAGGAAAAGCCTATTAAACATCAAATTACATTAAGATTTTACAAATTAAGAACCAAAACATCATGTTTTACAACAAATCAACAGAAAAAGCAGTTCAATACATGGTAATGTTATGTAGGAATTACTGTATTTGCGAATTTAGCACCAAACATTGAACAGGGATATAGGGCAGTGTGGACTTAGATAACCCAGATAGCCCCCGGTATTTAAAAAAAAACTCTAAAATAAGGACAATAAATAAAGAACAACACTCTGAAAACAGGAGAAATCCAGACAGTAAACAATCAGGACAGCTAACACCTTCCAAAAAATGATTCCCCCAGGCAAGAAGAAGCCAGGCCTTGAAGCCACAGGGCCATTAAATGCTAATCAAGGTGATTAATTAGAGTTCTTTCTCCCACCCTGGACCTTCTACAGATATATAAACCCCACTTATCTCACAATCTCTGAAGGCCCCAAAGGCGGGTCCCGCATGGGCATCAGGCGGCCCAGCGCGGGCACCGGGAGCCCCGAACACCTTCCTGGTGAGGCCTTCCTGGTGAGGCCTCGCCAGGAAGGCCTTGCCAGGAAGGCATTCAGTGGTTCCTGGTGAGAATGAAGGCATTCGCAGCTTCTCTGCTCCCCAAACCGCCAAATGCCAGGAAGGCCACGCCAGGAAGGCCACACCAGGAAGGCGTTCGGCGGCTTCTCTGCTCTGCAAAGTCCTATCTACACGACTGCATCCCCTTCTATGAACTGGCGCGGGCTCTAAGATCTGCCAGGGAAGCTTTCTTCTCAGTCCCACCTTCATCCCAAGCACGGTTGGTGGAGGCATGGGAGAAAGCCATCCCAGTGGTGGCTCCCTGACTTTGGAATACCCTCCCCAGAGAAATCAGGCATGCCCCCATACTTCAGTGCTTTCAGAGGGAGTTGAAAACTTGGCTTTTCAAACAGGCCCCTGACAATGGTTAAGGCACCAGCTACATCAGATGGCCAAAACAGACTGACATTCCACTCTGGCACTTTAATGTTGACATTTTAACTTGCTTATTTTAACTAGTAACTATTGCTGCATTTTTGATTTGAGTTTTTATTTAATTGGGTTGGGTTTTGTTAATTTCTGAAAGTGTTATTTTATGTTAGTTGGTGTTGTTCTGATGTTGATAAAGGCTGATGTGTTTTATGTGTTAAGTGGCACTATTGTGTGCTGCTCTGTAAGCTGCCCCGAGTCCCTTTTGGGAAATGGTGGCGGGATGTAAATATATTTATTGATTTACTTACTTAAATCATACCCTCAATGGATTCTAATTGTTTAGAAATTAGGAGTAGAGACAGTGTGGGATAAAGTCCCTTGATGAAAAGGAAAGATAGGTCTGTATGTAATCATCATATTGATAACATCTCACTCAACCCCCTCAAAAATATGTTTAGGAAATATGGGGGAAACTGAGTTAAAAGGCTATGGTACTTCCAAAGTAGTGCTACTAGCTTAGTGCAGCATTTAAAATGCATGTAGAAATATATAAGCAGAGCATAAATAGGACCAAACATATCCAATCAGTTGCATGTCCATTTGTGTAAAGCTATTTGTCCAAGTCTCTGCACACCCTAAGCTTCAACCTGCTTTTCAGGATTGGCCGAGATACAGTGGTTCTCAAGCTGTGGGTCCCCAGATGTTTTGGCCCTCAACTCCCAGAAATCCTAACAGCTGGTAAACTGGCTGGGATTTCTGGGAGTTGTAGGCCAAAATATCTGGGGACCCACAGATTGAGAACCACTGGCCTAGAACATTAAAAATCCCTATACGGGTCCCAAGAAGCAATGTCCAATATGAAATATTAAGGTCCAAAGTTGTAATCCAATAACCGAAACACTCACTTTGCCAGGCAAAGTGAGGGGAGATGACAAGGTCTTTTAGTCCATGAACTTGAACGAGGCTAGGAAGTAACTTGATTCTTGGAAAAACAAGGCTTGGATACAAGGCAGCAAGGAACGAGGAGCAAGGACAAGATCCGTGGTATTTACTTGGCAAAATCCGGGAAACAAGGCAAGGCTGGGTCTTGGAAAGCAAGGCAAAATCCGTGGAAGAACAAGGCTGGAAAACGAAGGCTTGAATCAGGAACAAAGGCTTGGAAGCGGAGTAGCTGTCCACACACACTACTCCAGTTGCTGACGAATTGACTCCGCAAGATCCCTCCGGGAGCAAGGAACCTAAATAGGCCTTGTTTTCCCCACCAGAGAACACTTCTCTGGGGAACCAGAAACGAAAGTCAATCTCTGTGTCCAGATGTATGACTCCCTAAAATTTCTCATGGGAACAGGCTTTAATCATCTGAATGCTTTGCTGCTATTCTCAAACTCCTGCGATTAGCCTGTTGCACTCCTTTCTGCTGGAGAATGTAATTACGGCGCGAAAAAGGGGGAGAACTCGACTCCGGGCTTGTTTGGGAGATTTCTGGAAGACAAGCCTCCTGCAGGTGCAAAGGCTCAATTTCTGGCTGAAATGGTTCCCTTTCTGGCTGAAATGGAGGAAAACCCAAGTTCTCCTCTTCGTCAGTCACAACAGCACTAGGAATGGGACTACATGGCCCATGACTCATCACACTATCCCCCTCCTCAAGCCCCCTCTCAAACTGGGACTCTCTCCCCGAGGCGCGAGGCCGCGGTTTGGCGGGATAGGTCTGATGGAAGCGGCGGGTTAGATCAGGAGCATGAACCGTGGAAGCGTCTTCCCAAGAGCGCTCTTCGGGGCCAAAACCCACCCAGTCAATGAGATATTGTAGGCGGCGGCGGTGAAAGCGAGAATCCAAAATGTCCTGAACCTCGAACTCTTCTTCTCCGTCCACCAGAACAGGGGCGGGGGCCGGCCGGTCTGCATCAGGGCGCACACCATCCGCCGGAAGGAGCAGGGAGCGATGGAACACTGGATGAATGCGCATAGAGCGCGGAAGTTGGAGTTTGAAAGTCACGGGGTTAAGTTGCGCCACCACTGGATAGGGACCAATGAAACGGGCATCTAGCTTCCGGCAGGGACGGTGGGAGGGCAAAAAGCGAGTGGACAGAAGAACCCGGTCTCCTACCTTGATTTCGGGGCCCGGCTGGCGATGCTTGTCAGCGTGGCGTTTATAGTCCTCCTTGGCTTGGTCCAGTTGCTGGAGCAAAAGTTGCTGCACTGCTGTGAGTTCCTGCAGCCAGTCCTCTGCTGCGGGAACTTCTGAGGTTTCAATGACAGGAGGAAAGAAACGTGGATGGAAGCCATAGTTTGCAAAGAACGGGGTTTCCTTAATTGAAGCCTGGACCCCATTATTGTAGGCAAACTCCGACAGTGGTAACAGGGAAGCCCAATTGTCCTGTTGGTAGTTTACATAACAGCGAAGGTACTGTTCCAAAGTGGCATTGGTGCGCTCAGTTTGCCCATCTGTTTGAGGATGATGAGCCGAAGATAAACGAGAGTCTATGCCCAATAGTTTTTGTAGTGCCTTCCAGAAGCGAGAGGTGAATTGGGACCCACGGTCAGTGACCAAACTCTTGGGCAATCCATGCAATCTGAAAACATGTTGGAGAAATAGATCTGCAGTCTCTTTGGCCGTGGGAAGGCCTTCGCAGGGAATAAAATGGGCTAACTTGGTGAAAAGGTCCACCACCACTAGGATCGTGGTGAATCCACAGGAAGGTGGTAGATCAGTTATAAAATCCGCAGAGATTATTTCCCATGGGCGAGATGGGGTAGGAAGGGGATGCAGAAGCCCTGAGGGCTTTTCCCTTCTTGTCTTGGAGCACTGGCATACTGGGCAGGTGTTGATATATTTTTCTACATCCTTGCGGATCTTGGGCCACCAGAAATCTCTTAGGATCAAATGCATAGTTTTGAATAGCCCGAAATGCCCTGCTGGCTTGCAGTCATGACACAAACGAAGTGCCTTTTCCCTGCCCGGTCCTGGGGGGATGTAAACATGATTTCTATAGCAAAGCAGCCCATCCTTAAGCGAAAAGGGAAAATGTAGTCCTTGGCGAAGTTGGTCCTGCGCCCAGGCATCTGCTTGCTGACTAGCCCTGATTTCTTGAGCACAAAGGGGCCCTGGAGTAGAGGGAGTTGATTCAATGGGAGTGGATTTGGTGTTCCCCACTGTGAGCGTGGCAAAGTTCCCGGGTTGTAGCAGCTGGGACTCAAAGGTCTCCTTGCGTCCTGCAGCGTATTCCGGTTTCCGTGACAGAGCATCTGCTTGCTTGGTCTGGGCTGGGGTTACATAATGAATTTGGAAGTTAAAACGTTCAAAGAATAAAGCCCAGCGTTGTTGTCTCTGATTTAGCTTGCGGGCAGTTCTTAGATGCTCTAGATTCCGATGATCAGTATGGACTTCAATGGGAAATTTGGCCCCTTCTAACCAATGTCTCCAAGTTTCAAAGGCTGCCTTTATGGCCAATAGTTCCTTTTCCCAAATGGTGTAGTTTCTCTCTGGTGCGGTCAATTGACGGGAATAAAAGGCACAAGGATGAAGATGATCTCCCACCGGTTGTAGGAGTACAGCCCCAATTGCCACATCGGAGGCGTCCGCCTGCACAACAAAAGGGGTTTCAGGATCTGGGTGCTGAAGGATTGGCTGGGACGTGAATAATTTCTTTAGTTGCTGGAACCCTTTCTCTGCTTGATCTGTCCAGCGGAAGGGCTGTTTCCCACGGATGCAGCTGGTGATTGGGTCAGACCAGCAGGCAAAATCTGGAATGAACTTGCGGTAATAGTTCGCGAACCCCAAGAATCGTTGCACCTCTTTTTTGTTGGTTGGCGCCCACCATTCCAATACTGCTGAAACTTTTGCCAGGTCCATGGAGAGCCCTAGTGGCGAGACGCGGTACCCCAGGAAATCTACCTCCTGTAGATCAAAAGCACATTTTTCCAGCTTGGCATAAAGTCCATGATCCCGCAATCGTTGTAACACCATTCTGACGTGGTTCTCATGTTCTGATTGTGATCTAGAAAACACCAAAAAATCGTCCAGGTAGATGATCAAGAACCGATCTAGATAATCCTGAAAGATGTCATTGACAAAATGCTGGAACGTTGCGGGAGCTCCACATAATCCATAATTCATAACTCGGGACTCGAATAATCCGAATTTAGTCTGGAAGGCGGTCTTCCACTCGTCCCCTTCTCTGATGCGAACTAGATTATACGCTCCCCGAAGATCCAGCTTGGTGTAGACCTTGGCTCCTCGAAGTCGGTCTAGTAGGTCCGAGATTAAGGGCAGGGGATAGCTGTTCCGCTTAGTGATATTGTTCAATGCTCTATAGTCCACCACCAAGCGTAATTCCCCTGACTTCTTTTTCACAAACATCACTGGGGAAGCGGCTGGGGATTGAGAGGGTCTGATGAATCCCTTGCGAAGGTTTGACTCTATGAACTCCCTGAGAGCTTCTTGCTCCGGTTCAGTCAGGGAGTAGAGATGTCCTCGCGGGATCGGGGCCCCCTCCACCAAGTCAATGGCACAGTCATAAGGTCTATGTGGGGGTAATCTCTCGGCCTCTTTTTCATTGAATACATCCCAATATTCTGAGTACTTCTTGGGCAAGGTGATAATGGGTTCAGTGTCTGTGGTATGGCAGATCTTAGCTACAAGGCAATGGTTTTGGCAATATTTTGAAGCAAACTGCAGTTCTCTGTTGGACCAGGAGATGCTTGGGTCGTGAAGTGTCAGCCATGGAATACCCAAAATCACAGGGAAATGGGGAACCTCGGTAACAAAGAAGGAAATCTTTTCCATATGTTCCCTTATCCACATTCTGGTGGGTTCCGACCACTGACTTACGGGACCCGTCTTGAGGGGGCGGCCATCAATGGCTTGCACCACACGGGCATTCTTGAAATCATGATATTGTAATCCCAGAGAGTCGGCATACTCTCTATCAATGAAATTGTTGGTGGCTCCGGAGTCTATCATGGCATGGACCATGACGGGTCCTTTTTTTGCTGACCACAAGGTGACCACTAGAAGAAACAGGACCCCGGTTGGCGGCTCTTGAGTGGGTTTTTTGACCGGGTTGGCGAGCCTCTCTACGCCCGGTCGCTGGCTTCCCCCGCCGGCTGTGCACCAGCCGTCTCAGACGTCTTCGTCTCTGTGGAGGACGCCGCCGCCAGGCGGGCGGCGGGCTTCCCTTTGGCTGGGCATTCTCTGGCGAAGTGGCCCCCGTTTCCGCAGTACCAACAGAGATTTAGGCGTTGGCGGCGGGCCTTCTCGGCGGCATCTAATCTGGGACGCACATTGCCCAACTGCATCGGCACCTCCTCGCTCCCTCTGGGGTATGGGGCTGGTGGCGGGGGTCTCCATACTGGGCGCGGCTGGACGCCGGTGGGAGCGGGAGGTTTCACCCCAGCTCTACCGCTCTGGCCTCGGACCCATTGTTTTCTGTTGGCAAGCATGACTTCAGCTCGTAAACATTGATCAATGAGTGCTTCAAGAGAGTGGGGAGGATCCACCTTGGAGATTTCTTCCAGCATCTCAATGTTGAGGCCCTCCCGAAATTGTCCTCTAAGGGCTACATCGTTCCATCCAGTGTTGTGGGCCAGCACTCGGAACTCGGCTATGTACTGGGACAAGGGTCTGTCCCCTTGGGAGAGGCGCCGGAGTTTGTGGCCGGCTGCCTCCAAATTGTCCTCGATTCCCCAGGTCTCCTTAAGGTGGTCCAAGAAGTGTTGCGCTGACCTTAGATGTGGGGAGGCTTGGTCGAACAGTGCCGTCGCCCAGTTGGCCGCTGGCCCGTCTAGGAGACTGTAAACCCACGCCACCTTGATGTCTTCTTGGGGAAACTCGGCAGCACAGGCCTCTAGATAAGCCTGGCATTGGCGACGGAAAACATGAACCTTAGAAGCTTCTCCAGAAAACTTGGTTGGCAACGCCATGGCCGGGAGACGGATTCCGCGTTCCTTCAAACCCTTTATTTCCCCATCCTGCGCATTGAGCTTATCACGGATCCGGTCCACCTCATCCTTGTCGATGGTGTAGCTGATCGGTTGGCCACTCGGCCCGGCTCCGGTAGACATTCTGGCCTAGGTTAATTGGTGCTTAGGGTGGCAGAGTCAAACTGTCAGGACCCAGGCAGCAGAGCACCAATAACCATACACAGAGGCCAGAATCTATCTAATATCTTTATTAAGGAAATATGTAAAGTTAATAAAAGCAAGCGTATGAATTAGTCCAGGAGTAGACCTTTCAGGAAAGGTCAAAATTAGTCCCAAGAAGCAATGTCCAATATTAAAGGTCCAAAGTTGTAATCCAATAACCGAAACACTCACTTTGCCAGGCAAAGTGAGGGGAGATGACAAGGTCTTTTAGTCCATGAACTTGAACGAGGCTAGGAAGTAACTTGATTCTTGGAAAAACAAGGCTTGGATACAAGGCAGCAAGGAACGAGGAGCAAGGACAAGATTTACTTGGCAAAATCCGGGAAACAAGGCAAGGCTGGGTCTTGGAAAGCAAGGCAAAATCCGTGGAAGAACAAGGCTGGAAAACGAAGGCTTGAATCAGGAACAAAGGCTTGGAAGCGGAGTAGCTGTCCACACACACTACTCCAGTTGCTGACGAATTGACTCCGCAAGATCCCTCCGGGAGCAAGGAACCTAAATAGGCCTTGTTTTCCCCACCAGAGAACACTTCTCTGGGGAACCAGAAACGAAAGTCAATCTCTGTGTCCAGATGTATGACTCCCTAAAATTTCTCATGGGAACAGGCTTTAATCATCTGAATGCTTTGCTGCTATTCTCAAACTCCTGCGATTAGCCTGTTGCACTCCTTTCTGCTGGAGAATGTAATTACGGCGCGAAAAAGGGGGAGAACTCGACTCCGGGCTTGTTTGGGAGATTTCTGGAAGACAAGCCTCCTGCAGGTGCAAAGGCTCAATTTCTGGCTGAAATGGTTCCCTTTCTGGCTGAAATGGAGGAAAACCCAAGTTCTCCTCTTCGTCAGTCACAACAGCACTAGGAATGGGACTACATGGCCCATGACTCATCACACCGACTTGCATAGGGGAGATGATAATATTCTCTACATTACGCATATAAGATATTACATGTACAGTATACCTCAGTTAACAAATTAAATGTGTTCTTGGACATTATTTCTGAAACAGAAAATTTGGCGCCAGAGGCAGAAGTAATAAGATAGGTTCCTGCAGCACAAAACAGAAGATCAACACATTTCAACCAACGTTTTATTTAGAACAAACAATATGCACAGATGAAATGAAACAACCAGATCAGGTGAACCTTACTTAAGAAAACATTTTGAATATTCTAGATCAGGGGTCCCCAAACTAAGGCCCGGGGCCACATGCAGCCCATCGAAGCCATTTATCTGGCCCCCGCGGCAGCGGCTCCCTCCTACTCCACCAAGGAAGGCACGTGCAGCACCTCCTCCCTCGCCTGGTGCACGCCTTCCAAAGCTTTGCTTGTTTATAATGGTATTTTAATTATTATTTATTTAATTATTATTTATTAAGGGGTGCTTTGCTAGTGCTTTTGGTGCACAAAGGCAGGAGGGGGTTGGACTAAATGGCCCAAGAGATATCTTCCAACCCTCTTTATTATTATTATTGACAGAAGGACACAGTATAACAAAGCAAATGAGATATATATGCTGGATTTTGTATCACAAAATCACAAGTCGAACACTTCCCAAGCATTTAGGACTGTGTGATATGTTGTTGTTGTTGTTATTATTATTATTATTAACAACATTGAGGCTGGGTGGCCATCTGTTAGGGGTGCTTTGCTTGTGCTTTTAGTGCACAAAGGTAGAAGGGGGTTGGACTAAATGGCCCAAGGGGTCTCTTCCAACCCTCTATTATTTTTATTATAATTATGATTATTATTAACATTGAGGCTGTATTTGTTCCCATTTTGTTTTTTTACTTCAAAATAAGGTATGTGCAGTGTGCATGGGAATTTGTTCGTAGTTTTTTAAAAAATGATAGTCTGACCCTCCAATGGTCTGAGGGACCATGAACTGGCCCCCTGTTTAAAAAGTTTGGGGACCCCTGTTTATTATGCCTATTTAAAGGCATCTTCCAAAATGCAAGCGTATGTCTCTTGTCTTTTTCTTTTATCACCTAGCATTTCACTGTAACTATCTAAATGAGTGCAGTTATCTCGGTTGAGTCACTGAAAACCTAAAGACAAAGAATTAACTTATATTTCACTGATTCGGGTGAGTAGTTCTCTGAGCTGAGTCATTGAACACAAAGAATTAGCCTATATTTTACTGAGTTGTGGGAGAGGATGTTTGGGAATCGCCTATGACAGTTTGCTACCTCTTAGCAGAGATAATTTATTCTGTCAGTTTTAGTTTCACTAAACTTTTCTAAGCAATCTTAAGAGTTAGTTTTCTGTATGATCCATAGTTATAGATAATGAGCTGAATCATCACTGTGGCCTCAAGCCTGGTGGGCGGGATGGGACCACTGGGAAGCTTTTCTCTTCTACCAAGGAAGTGGGAAAGAGCCCATTTCTAAACATATTTGCTCAAGAGCTTTAATGAAAAGAAGTTCCCTTCTCAGAGTCTTTGTTATCTAAGGTACTTATTTTGTGTCCGAGCAGTATTTCTTTCACTGGCTTTTTGAAAAACAGGTTAACCTTCATATTCATAAAACAGACTGTCTGATGTTGTCATAAAGCCACAAAGACTGGATTTATGAATCATACTTATTATTATTCTGGAGGCATCTGGTTAGCTATTTTGGAACTCTCATTTAGCCTAGTGAGAGAATACTTAGAATTATTTTCTGTATTAAATAGGAGATATCTCCATCCTATCTTCAAAGTGTTACTAGAGGAAACCAGTGGAGTTCATTGTTAATTAGTAGTAGTAATTGCTGTAGTAGATTGTGGGAATGCTGTAGATACAGTATATCAGCAATTTAGCAAAGTGTTGAACCATGATCTTGCAGTTCCTGATGGGTTGGCAGGTGACAGACAAATGCTTTAGATAAATAAAGATTTCCCATGTTTTTGTTGTTGACAGCATGGATAATAGCAGCATTAGATAGGCCCATAGCAATTGTACTCAGTTGCAGAACTGGCACTGAGTGGGAAGTTAAAGTTGGCAATTTCCATGATCTGCTCCAATTTTGTGACTCAGTAGCAGTGTTCGTTCTCTTCTGAAGTTTCACAGAATTTTATTTAAATGCTTTAGTGTCTTGTTTTGTTCCTTGTTTTAATCAAAGAACCCTCCCACAGTAAATGAAAATTAATTTACTGTGCTTTTGTATTCAATCCAGATAATTTTACACATAGAGAATGGGTGGAAAGAACATTATCTACACATGTTTTACTTGGCAGTAGTAACTAGGAAGGTCTCCAAGAAATACCATTATTTTGGATGCAGAAGTGAACCTGTGGATAATGGCTTCTTCAGTGGATTCTCTGTGGCCAAACTTTGCCTTGTTTATTAAATGACACTCCAGCCTTAAAGAGGTTCTGAATCTGCTTGGGATTCTCTTGTGTTGGTGGCAACAAAGTGACATGTGTGTGTCTTTGACTCGCCTGCCAATTTATGGTAATCCCATGAATTTCATAGGATTTTCTTAGGCAAGGAATACTCAGAGATGGTTTTGCCAGTCTTGAGAACCTGGTATTTATTGGTGGTCTCCCATCCAAGTACTAGCAAGGTTAACCTTGTTTAGCTTCAAATATCAGACAGGATGTGGTGCCCTTATGGTATTTAGCATACATTAAAATATTTTAACATCCCATTACTATATTCTAATAAGCCACAGTAACAACACTTTTGACATTATAAAGTCTTTGAAAGGATGGAATAGGACCACATATTATGAAAACTGTGACCTCCACATCAATCAGTGTATTTTTGTACCAGACTTTAGTACATGTTGATGCTAGCACTGAGTCATCAGACACTGCGTGTTCCTTTAGATGATTAAGTTTATTTAAACAGTAATTAATTACATAAAGGTAATTGGTTACTGCTGTAGTTTCAGCATTATTATAACTAACCTTTCATTTTCTTAGTTTTTAAAAACAACTATGGTAAATAGTTAAATTTTAGTTAGCTGAAAGATAGCCGAATGAAGTAGCATAAGCTTAACTTGAACCTTATGGAATATTTCTTCTACTATGTTGTGGAGCTACAATATTATAACTATATAAAGTAATTTCAAAAGATAGTTACCCTGACAAGGAACAATAATCTTGTTATAAACAGAAGGTTACTTCCAAAAGTACTGCAACTATTAACATTTCATTTAGATAACATATATAGATGTCAAAATAAATATTAACCTTGAAAACTTACATTTCATTCCAAGCTTTATTCATTGAAACATTTGGAAGTTAACAAATGAGCAAGTAATATTGTCTAAAATTCCCCATCATCTCTCTTCTTCCTTCAAAAACTGTAGCAGTCTGTAGCCCTGAGCCTCATTCATAAATGTTAGATTATATCTCTGCATCTCACTTCTCTTTAGATCTCTTTTACGGGGAAAGAAGTACAAAGAAGCATACAGCACTCCCCATTTTTCCTCAAGTGACCTTTCAGAAGAAGATAGAAAGTCATCTTGCTAGTCATCTACTCTCCTTGAAGTGAAAAGAAAAATGTGGAAAAAGAAGACAGAGGACCTCATCACAAGCAGTCGCCCAATGTGGGAGACAGCGGAAGGATTCACCATGCAGTACGGCACATCCAGCGGGCAGGGAGGAATACATCGCCCATGCCCCACATCACCTGCAGCGACTCCTTCTCCATTACATGAGGGAAAGTGTCACTGCCCAGCTTCCCCCAAGCTCGCCACATTGTAGATCAATGAAAACACAGGAAGTTTCCTGTGTTCTTCTTGCTCACTCGTATGATGCTTTCACCATAGTTCAGGGACAGAGCCCCACCAGAAGTAGCTTATGTCATTTGATGGGATCCAGCAGACTCCGTCCCCAAACTGTGGTGAAAGTGTTGAATGACGGGTAAATCTGCCTGTGTGATGAAGTCCAAAGAGACTTCATTTGTAGTTTAATCAACTCAGTCTTCTCTAGAATTTGCACAGATGTACTGGAAATGAGGATCACAAATGGGAGGTAATTTCTTTACAATTGAAAAGAGAAAATTGTGTGATAAGAGTGAACATAACAGCCTTACTGTTATGTTCATCTGTATTAAGTACATCTATATGCACTATATCCATCTTCTTAATCTGCTGTTCATCATCTCCCCTCCAACAATTTTAGTCAAATTTTAGAGATTTTTTAAGGACTTAATATGTTTGTAATTATGTGGATTGTCTTATGTCTTGTTTAAGTTATCTTATAATTTTATCGACTTGTTTTCAATTTGTTTATACATTACTGTGGCATTGAATGTTTGCCATTGGGTATTTTGTTGTAAGCCACCATGAGTTCCTTCAGGGAGATAGGGAGGGCTATAAATAAAGTTTCATTTCATTACTGGATAAGACTGAATGAAGGCATCCCTACTAGCATTAAGTTTCCACAACAGTTCCTCCAAAAAGCAGAATATGAGCATAATACCAACCTCCACCCCTCATTCCATGAATCTCACTACCTTTTATCTAGGAATAAATTTAAAATTATCATGACTACCCAGAATTCACAATTTACTTGCAAATTAACTCATGTTATTAATTGGTTAATTTCTCTAACAGTTCTCTAACTCACTAGGTATTCCAATTAACATTGATTAAAAATTCATTAGTGAATTAGATTATTGGAATTCATTAGGGTGGGTGCCTTTCCCATTGTTACATTCAGGTAAACAGCAAAGTTTTCTTCGAAAAAAACATTTGAGTAAGAGGAAATGTAGCACATGACATCAGTGTTTGGCAGGCTAATATCTTTTGTTTTGCAAGGCAGCAGGGAGCAGGAGAAAGGTAATTTTCTGCAGCCCAAGTCAGATCATAAGGTTGGCTGGGAAGCAGGAAGGGAATCTTAGAATGAAATCCAGTTTGCTTAGTAGGAGACCTAGGTCCTAGCAAGCATCTTACTGTCTTCATGATCCTGTACAGACCAAAAGTCTTTGAGTCTTTTGAGGAATACTTTCTCTGATATAATTTACATTTTGGTCTGGTCCATAACACATATTCTTGTGTAATAATATAAATCTTATTGTCAAAGGCTTTCACAGATAACTGGGATGACCCTCTGAAGATACTAGCAAATCACAGATGCAGGTAAAACATCAGGAGAAAATGCTGCTAGAACACAACCATACAACCACATAACCACATAATACCTCAATATAATCTTATTTATTTATGTAATCTTGTTTATGCAGCAGGATGCAATGAACAGTGTTCCTCAAACCTATTCCACATTTCTAGCTTTGCCTATTGACATCCCTATCCTGTTTTTTATCCAGCACTTATCATCATCAGACTCTCCCTCCTCCTTTTTATCCATTCTCTCTTAGTTACACCATTAATATTAGAAGGGGCAAAAATGAGCTGGCTTGTTAGATGCGCATTTCACAGACTGGATTTAGGATTTCTGGTTCCTCCATGCAAAATGTGTACTCTTCGCAAACCTTTAGCAAAGAAGGCATTTGAAAAGTGAGTGAACTGTTCATGTTGGTTGAGGTAGAAATAAAAGACTTGCAGGCAAAAGACCAGCTGAACTGAAGGGGTTTATAAGATGAGAGCCTATGCCTTCAAACAGTCTATGCCCCCAAATGTTAGCCATGCATTTTAATTCTCACCTTCTGTGGCAATAGTTCTATTTGTGGGCTTTGCAGTCTGTGTAAAGAAAACTTTAGTTCAGAGGAAGATAACTTTAAAAGGGTAAGAACCCTTCTGAAGGAGCCAGTGACAACATTTGCTCTCTTGAAGTCAGCAATAGCAATCTCTGTTCCATTCTCTGTAAATTTCATGGTCTGGTCCAACACTAACATGTTAAACAATAAGTCAATTAATGACGAAGTACTCAATCAAATGATTTCAATTATTAATATTTATGGCAGTGAATTAATTTTCCCATTTCTAATGCTTAACAAATTAATTTCAAACCTAATGTTCCAGGCTCTGTGACTACAAGCCATTAAGAATCAAATCTCTCCATAAAAATGGCAGCAATAGGAAAGACCCTTGTACCATCTTCAATCATTGTGTAAAACTGAAATATTGGAAATTGAAATTTTGTCATGTCATTGTGATGTACAGATGTGAAAAAATACATTCACCAGCATTCCTACTTTTTCCTGTTTCAAATTACAGAACCACATTTTCTAATTAATATAGTCCTCGTTGGGTTACATGTTACTCTTGCAATCCCCATGATCTGAGATGTGTTTGGTTTTAAGTGTAAGCTTTAAAGTATTTTCTTGATGTTCATAAACTACCCTATATGCTCATGTAAATTGATCCAGGTTTTTTGGGTTGCTTTTTAATTGATTTTTTAAATGTATACACAAGTATATATAGTATATGTTCACCCTACACGCTTACCATAATACAATAACATAGAATGGACTTTGCTTTATCACATTTCAGTTCTATAATCACCCCTAAATTGCAAGGTAAAAGGCATGAAATTTACTTGTGCACTTATTACACAGAATGATAGCTTATTATGTTCTGCCATTTTTGATTGGCAATTGAGCTAATAACCATGTGGGTTGGCCATGTGCTAAAGATGGACTGTGATTGCTTTGATTCAGTGTCAGTGCTTTCAAGTACACCTGGGTTTCATTTGTGAATTTTCAGCTGGAGAAGCTACCATCTGGATTGGCATGAAGCTTTTGAAATGGGGGAATGAATAGATTTAAATTTAGGTCAGAATAAGCTTTTTTTGGCTAATGAGGGACTGGTTCTGTTTCTGCAAGGAACCAAACAATAATAACTTTGCTTAGAAAGAAAAAATCTGGAAACAAATAGGAGCTAGCTCATTTCATACGACAGGCTGAAAATAAATGATGTGTACTGAGTGTATCAAATAAGTGCTTAAAATCTACTGATTGCTTTTCAGCCCCCGCCCCTTTGCTTCTCAAGCTGAATGTCTAAAAAGTGAAGCAGTGGAGAAAAACTTCTGCTTGATGGAAAAAACCAAGAACAATTAAATGAATTCAAGGATGGACATACATACCATCCCATGATACCAGTGTTGGTTCACCTGCTCTTGAACTTCAAACAATGACGTTGACACAAATCATCTATCAGTGACATATCTTTTGCTGAAAATTACATTCACCTTGACCTTGCCATTTGAAATTAGGAAGAGGTGACAGATAACAGAATGCTTCACACTGGTATTTAAATAAACTATAAACATATTGCCATACATTTTGAGCATCATTTATCCAAAATCTGAAATACTCCAGTCCAAGGTTGTCCATGTGGATGGCTGAGATAGTGACACCTTTGCTTTTTGATGGTTCAATGTACACAAACTTTGTTTCATGCACAAGATTATTAAAATATTGTGTATAAATTACCTTCAGGCTATGTGTATAAGGTGTATATGCAGACCTGGGTCCCATCTCCAAGATAGCTCATTACACATAGGCAAGTATTCCAAAATCTGAAAAAAAATCAAAATATGGAACATTTCTGGCCCCAACATTTTGGATAAGGAATTGATGAAGCCCAGCCACCTGTCTGATCCCTTTTCACCCAGATACCACACAGTTCAACGATGATGAGTTTATTAAGAAAGGAGTATATAAAAGTAACAGCTTTAAAATAGTGCAAACACTTCTTTAAAAGTCATTTAAAATAAGGAAACTAAGCATGCAAGAAAGTAAACTCAAAGGCCAGACTGTAAAACAGTATCCAAGTGCATCCATGAGCTAGATATCAAGAGCTTGACAAAAGGCAAAGAGCAACTCTGAACATGAATCCAAAAATCACAGAAGATAAAACAAGAAACCAAGGTGGTGGCACTCAAAACACGACTATAATTCCAAAGACTTGAAAACTTGAACTTGACTATAATTCCAAAGGTTTGAAAACATGAAACAAGATTTGTAATCCAAACATCAGGAAACCCAGATCCAAAAACTAAGGACCAGAACTCCTGACTCAGATCTCTATAGACAGGCAACGTGATACATGACATTCCACACCAAACAAAGCCTCAGATTTCTTAAGAAGTTTCCTTCTTACCTAAACATTCTTTCCCACACCTGGGCTCTATTTGCTTATCTTTCAGCCACTGAGAACAATGAATCTGTCTCTGCTTCACACCCTCCCATCTGAGCAATCTGAGTTATCAATAACTCTCCAGTCTCCCACACATTCCTTTCACAGTCAATCTCTGGGAGATTCTCATGAGAAACACAGTATCGCAAAACACTTTCACTTTCCCACACAGAAGTGCCAGGCTCACACAAAAAATCCTCGACAGGGATACACAACAAAAAATTACTCCACAGGCCTCAACAGGGATACACAACTTGTTCTTCTTTTGAATTCAGTAATGTTGACCATAGCAAGATCCTCTCTGACTTAAGTGTCACAAATTTGTGCTGATTTCCGTTTCTCTAATAGGCATTTGATCTCTACATATTACATTGGTAATGTGTGGGAATTGGCACAGGGACACAAATGCATGGTAAGATAGTGTGAAATTGTACTCAATTGAGAAAGAGCATATTGTCCTAGTTTGGCTTACCACATTGTAGAATGGTGGGTGGAAGCCTATGGATTTTGCATTGTGTATGCCAGACTTGTTCACTCCCTGTGGTTCAAAATATTAGGTTTCATTTTCTCTCTTTTAGGTTCCTTGACTATTCTTTACTCAACTCCACTGTAGTATATATGTACATAGAAAGAAGCAGTCTGCAGGTTTTTCCAATAATATAAAAGAAAGGATAGTGTTATCCAACTCAGCTGTTGCTAAGACTGAATACTCAGGAGTTGGATTTTGTGTTCATTGTTCATTGATGTTCATTTACGATGCCATCGCACAACTCAGCTATTTTTCTTTCTCTACATTGGTCACAGTTATCAATTGAATTCTCTCTGTGTGTCTCCTTTCCCGATATTATCTCTACCTTCTGTTCTGTAACATTACATATGACCATGATGGAGGGACTGGAAATAGATCAACATCTATGATCTACAAGGGACTGGAAATAGATGCACATCTCCAAAAGCTTGTTGGCCTAAGATCTACTGGGAACAACAACTATAGTGAGTGCAAAGTAAAAGTGCTATTTCTCAAAAGATAAGGCAATCTGATCTGTAAAAAAAGATGAAAGCAAACTGAAATGTGTGGTCCAAAAATGGGCATTGATGGAATAATTCAAGAAATCTAAGAAGGTGTTTATGTAGGACATGAAGAAATGAAATTATAGTAGAATGTCATGCATTGTGGTGTCATATATTGTGGTCTTTAAAAGGCAGAACCCTTTCTTAAAAATAAAGAGTGGGGTGCTTGCATCGTGAGGAATTTAGGACCAGGTGTACCTGTGCTATGAAAGAACAATATGCTTCTGTTTAATTAGACTTTTGGTCAACCAATGGTCCACAATGGTTCTACTATATTTTACAAATTCTATAGATTACTTGGGTGACTATATTTGAAAAGCGTGATTTATAGCTTGTCCCTGCCTCTGTACTAAGCATCACTGACCTTAGTGATAGATTCTCAGACTATGCAGAAATTTTAGCAATATTCAGGATTTCTATCAACAGATATTTTTAACACTGAACTGATTCTGAAAGGATACCCAATGAAACCTTCAAAAGGGGTCACGAGTAATGATTTGAATGGAGATGTATTCGTTTTTGTTTACAGACCAACAACAAATGGAGGAAAGGGTTGTTCCTTGAAGATTTTTACTTTCACATGTGTGTTGTAGGGATGGGGTGGGCATAATCTTTACATTATGGTTTAAATCCAGCATCACATCCCCACTAGCATGATGTAACTTTTCTTATTGTTCCTGTACCTAAAAAACAGCTTCAGACAGTTTTTCAGAGAGCTGCCCCAAAGAGTCATTTTTAAAATGTGAGCAGGGATAGCGGGATGAGACAGAATCTCTCTTCTTGGTTCCATTGATGGAACTAGTTTGTGAAACAATGTCAGTGCTGGTTTTCACCCTATGTTTGGAAGTAGTGATAATATGTCATTCAGTAATTTTTTACCAGATTAGTCTAAAAGTCTGGCTTGATTTCTAAATAAATGGATAAATGAGAGATAATAATAGTGAAACCAGTAGATTGCTGGGGAAATCATAGGCTTGAAACACACATTTTATGTTCTGTTTGTTAGAAATGACATACTCTCCAACGTTTCACAGATGAAGACTTTGACACAAGTTGTGCTCAAGTTGACAAAAGGTATTAATAAAGAAGCACACATGAACTAGGAGTGCAGCAGGTTGCTTTTGCCTGAGCATCTTATCTCCCCTTTGCTAAGTTAACTGAGTTCACTCTACTTTTGCACAGGTTGCAATAATTGAAGCAAGATAAGGACAAAGGGAGAAATGGAAAGAGGAGACAAACTGGGACATTTTTAAAGCATCTGGAAAAGTAGGAAGATATATGGTTAATTGGGGCTGTGTCTGCCAAACTGGAAGAGTTGGAAGGAATGCAAGTATTTATACTAAAGTAATGGAGTTGGTACATATGCTTTGTGTCTTAGTTTATTTTATCTATTATTACTATGTTACACATTCCAATTTTCAGTTTGTCTTAATGTTTAACTGCAGCCATAAACTAGTGCTGGATTTTGTTTGGAGACACTGGTAATGGTAGTTTGAAAACATTTTGTCCCCTGTAAGGGCAAATATGCTACCAAGCAGATTGAATGATATCTTCATATTGAACATTGCTGACATCTGCGTACTTGCATTTGTCATCATTATGTAAAACACCGTCTGTCAGGAAGAAATGCTGTTCAACTTAAGAGTGGAGTAGTCCTGTAGAAAGCATGCACCATCTGTGCTAAGTTCTGAACACATTAAAAATAATGTCTAATGATTTAAAGAAATTCCATTAAGAAAGCAAAGAATAGTATTACCTCCTTAAACGATTTGTTTCAAAATTAAGTACTTTCTGATCAATCATGAAGTTATACCAGTTCACCTTCTGGTTGTCAGGAGTGAAATAAACTAAGGACAAGGCTGTCAATATGTATTTGATTTGCAAATGCTTATCTCTATGTGTATTATTACACACTGTGTAATAAACTCTGTCTTCTCAATTTGACTGTGCGCTGTCCAAATGAAAGCCTTTATCCTCTTACAAAAGCTCCCTGTAGAGTAGAAATAAAAACATGCATGTGTTTGCTTACTGAAATACATTATTATGAGTTATGTAAGACTTCACTAAGTGGTTGCTTCATAAGGTACCTTAGGAATTGAACATCTCGTTGTATGTAATAAACTTAATGCATCTATGAAGCAGTTGCAGAACACGATGTATTATCAG
Source organism: Anolis carolinensis (assembly GCF_035594765.1). Lineage (NCBI taxonomy): Eukaryota > Metazoa > Chordata > Lepidosauria > Squamata > Anolidae > Anolis > Anolis carolinensis. The sequence goes on from NC_085845.1 coordinate 155,151,272, forward strand.
GCTGACATTGACATTTAACACATTCTGTGGAAGCTGCCAGCATTTTAAATTCTGGCTCTTCTAAATATTAATTCCTGGCTCCTCTAAATAATTGTATTCATGCTTTACTTTAATAGTATGGATAATATTATTTCATAGTTTAAATTTGAAGTGAGAGACTTCACTTGGTATGAAAGTATGCCCTGCATCTTATATTCCTTTTAGAGTTCAAAGAGGATGAAATCTAGATGTTTCCTGCTCCATTTGCCACAGCCCATTTGGGAGAGGAAGACATGTTCTCCCACAAATCCCGCAACAATAAACCAGGGATGAGCTTGCAGCATTGCCTAGTTTGGAGGAAGTCAGCAAAGTCATCAGGCAATTAAAACATAACAAAGCCAGTAAACCTGACGGGATCCCTGTTGAAATCTTTAAAGAGGGTGGACCTGAGTTGACACAACAACTCCACCTGCTCATTGAAAAAGTGTAGGCAGCAAAAAAGATCCTAGCAGACTTCAAGGATGCCATCATCATCACCCTTTTAAAAAAGGGGGAACAAACAGACTGTGGAAATGGGGAGATGGGAGAATCCTTTCAAGAATCTTTGCAAACTGCCTTCTACCTATTTCAGAAGACATCCTCCCATTATCCCAGAATGGTTTCTGTCCCTCCAGAGGAACAGTGGATATGATCTTCACTGCACAACAGCTCCAAGAAAAATGCAGGGAACAAAATCAACCTCTGTACATGGCATACATTGATTTTGCAAAGGCATTCAACATAGTGGATCGCAGTGCTCTATGGACCATCCTCCAAAAAATCGGATGCCCTGACAAATTTATTAACATCCTGCGGCTCCTCTATAATGACATATTGGCAATAATCTTGGACAACACGTGACCCATTTAAGGTGGAATTAGATTTCAAACAGGGGTGTGTAATTGCTCTAACCTTATTTTCCTTCTTCATTGCTATGATACAGGTAGACAAATGTGAGCATTCTGGAAGAAGCAAAAACCACCAGCATTTAAGCGATGATCTTCTGCCATCAACTTCGCTGGACCGGCCACATTGTCCAAATGCCTGAGCACCATCTCTCAAATCAAGAATGGAAAACAGAATGTTAGTGGACAGGAAAAGAGATTTTAAAATGGACTTAAAGCTAACTTTTAAAACTGTGGCAAAGACCGAGAACTGGGAAGCCCTGGCCCTCGAGTGTTCTAATTGGATGACAACTATAACCAATAGTGCTGTGGAATTTGAAGAGACACGAATAGAGGGAAAAAGGGAGAAACGTGTCAAGAGGAAGGTGCATCATGCCAACTCTTGTTATGACTGTCCTCCACCTGGAAATCAATGTCCTCGCTGCAAAAGAACATGTGGATCAAAAATGGGTCTCTACAGTCACCTACTGACCCACCACCAAGAAGACAATAATATTAGGCATGAATGATAGCCTATGATATCTTGGTTCAGTCATAAGGATGGAGGTTGCAGGCAAGGAATAAGGAGATTAGGACTTGTAGGGACAGCTGTGAAGGAACAAGATCTTTACTCATTACATTGTTTGTTTTTGAGATGAATAGGGGATGTTCTGTAGACACAGACTGCAGCCAGGAAATAAGAAGACATTTACTTCTTGGTAGGAGAGCAATGACCAACCTCGATGAAATAGTAAAGAGTAGAGACATCACACTGGCAATGAAGGTCCACATAGTTAAAGCAATGGTATTCCCCATAGTAACCAATGGATGCGGGAGCTGGACCACAAGGAAGGCTGAGCGAAGGAAGATAGACGCTTTTGAACTGTGGTGTTGGAGGAAAATTCTGACAGTGCCTTGGACCGCAAGAAGATCAAACCAGTCCGTACTCCAGGAAATAATGCCCGACTGCTCACTGGAAGGAAGGATATTAGAGGCAAAGTTGGAGTACTTTGGCCACATAATGAGAAGACAGGAAAGCTTGGTGAAGATAATGATGCTGGGAAAAATAGAAGGAAAAAGGAAGAGGGGCCAACCAAGGGCGAGATGGATGAATGGTATCCTTGAAGTGGTTGACTTGACCTTGAAGGAGTTGGGGGTGGCAACAGCTGACAGGGAGCTCTGGCGTGGACTGGTCCATGAGGTCACGAAGAGTCGGAAGTGACTGAATGAATAAACAACAACAACAGACAGAGGATGTTCACCTAATAAAACTGGGTACTACCTGAAGTTGGAATGATACTCAGAACATTCTGTCTGTAGAAATTACTTTTATGTAGTAGTCCCTTGCTTTGATCAGGAGTAAAAATAAGTTAAAGAACAACATATTCTGTGGAATAGGACTGGATGTAGTTTTATAAAAGGCAGTACAGAAAAACAGCAGTCCAGAAGAACTCATTATCTATAATAAATTACTATACTTAAAACAAAAGCATTGAGAAAATGTTGTAAGATTGCATAACTGATCGCATTAGATTAATAAATACAGTTGCTACATAAAGCCAAACAACATCTAGTTTTATCCTCAGTTCATGGTTTGTATGATAGTATACATAAGCTAAAATTATAGCAGAAATGTTTTTATCAGCTTGATTCTGTACAAACTTTAGTACACCTGAGCCCAGTGATCTATACAGGACACAACTATAAATCACTGGTCATAATTTTAGAAAATTTGAGGAAGATAACAAGCTTATTCACCTAGACAAAAGCCCAAAACTGGAAGTTGGGGAGGGGGGGGGGTAAACAAAATAAAAAATGCAGGAGGTTATATTTTTGCTACTCAGTTACTTTTCATATCTCCTAATAAAATATTCATACTTTTTGCAACTTGGAACTTCTCAGTGCTTAAGGAAAACTGTTAAATATGTAGCAGGCTGATGTGCTGCGTTAGTTTTATAAATTTGGAGATTCAATTTTTCATGTGGCACTTTTAGGATTTTAATGTATTTCACAGCATTGTGTATCCAACAGTTTCCTGCTTAAGACTTTCTGAAAAAGTACAGATTCACAAGAAAACAGGTCAAAGATATTTTGGGTGGTGTCCAATGTTTTTTGCATAATAAAACTGTGGTCAGGGTTCCTAACCTGATCAATGTAAAGCTTCCAACCAAACTGTTTTCAATCAAGATCCACCTCTTACTATTTGGTTTAAAAAAATAAAATAAAAACATATGTAGCAGATAGATTGGCTCACTGAAAAATTACCAAAAAAATAGCAGTTAAAGCAAAGCTTTATAGTAGAGCAGAATATAACACAGCCTAAGTGATTATCTGGAAGACAGAAAAAATATTTAGTAAAAAACCTATTAAAGTTTACACACAAACCTACCATATATACTCTTATATAAATTGACCTCATGTATACGATGAGGGCAGGTTTTCAGGCCAAAATTATGGATTTTGAAATGACCATTGTCTAAGTCAAGGGCAAGTTTTGAGGCCAAAATGTTGATATGACATGTGGATAACTTGGGGGCTGCAAACGGGGGGAAAGCACCAATGCCACCCCCACCCCCCGGCCACCATTGTCATTTCCCACCCAGGAATTCAAAAGGCCAAAACTGGTACCCTGTTGGAGAGAGCAGAGAGGGATTAATGCTTCTTTGCAAGCTAAGATCTTGCCTTTCACTACTTTATTCATAGAAGGGTATGGGTCCTCAATGTGTGAGAGAGTTAAAGCATAATACTCACATTGATGCATGGATAAATCTACTTAGGTTTCAAGAGATTTTTTTAAAACTAAAATTTCTAGACTTATGCATGAGACTTATGTATTGAATTGTAAGTGATTAAATGTGGTACTCTTATCTGGAATCTTGTGCATCTTTATGCACTTTCTAGGCTTCTACCCCCAAGTTTGGAGGAGAGGAGAGTCAGATTTCATTTTGACTCCAGTTGCTAAAAATACACTATGGATAGCATGTTAATAATTCACTCAGTGTGAATATCATTGTACATTTTTTAATTGTTGGGAAGGATTTGTTATTTGAAAGCCTTTCTAGGTGGTGCACATCACATTTTAACAACAGCAGTATCTGCTGCACTTTCTGAAAAGGTGATTTCATTTTGTTGTCACAGTTAGAAAGAATGCTATACTCTTCTAAAAGCTGAAGATGGAATTATATGCTATATTGCTGTAATGGCAAAAGGGTAGAGTATTTTTTTCCCCAAAAATGTCACGCTATTGCTTTTCTTAATTGGCCAAAAAATCACTGTGAATTCACAACCTGGTTATCTTTACAGCCCTGGTCATTTAGTTTCCCTAGGAAGGCATATAACTAGATCATCTTTACTGAGCTAGACATTTAGTTTCCACAGTCTTTTTAAAGATTAATCGAACTGAGCTTTATGCTCTTCCTGTAGTAAGTTTTTTGTGTGTTTGACTTAATTATCTCAATATTTTAATGAGATGTTCTTTTACTATTTTAACAAACTTTTGGGCCACTTTTGAGAGCATAGTACAGATTGATGTAATATAGTTTTTGAAATGTGTGTACTTACATGCATACAGAGATGGAGGGAGACAGAATCCAGTCTGCCTACTGAATTTCTGCTTTATCAAGAGGAAATAGTTTCTCCTATTATTTATTTGTGTAAGAATTAATTTATGGTGGGGAAGAAACCCCAAGCTACCGCATACTGCATTTGACAAGCAAGCTTGCGTTGCTGGCTAGGCACAAAAACTTTTAGCTACATTGGAATAAGACATATTATGAGTAGCTAATTTCATCTCTAGAGCAATGTTCACATATCTCACATCATTAATGCATGCAATGTAAAAAAATCTCTACAAGAAAATATTTGTGATGTCCTAGCAGGCATCTCAAATTCTCTCCATTGGACTCTTCAAGCTTATCTCAATTGGGTATGGTCAGAATGTGCATGTTCATTCTCCAATAAACAAATGTCAGAATTCTGGGTATTACTTTCTCTTAAGAGAGAATATGTATCCACTGAAGTATATATAATTTGGGCCAATGCTTATTTTCCTGCATATCTACAGAGTGTACAGTTTTCTTTCTATCCTGAACTATGCAAAACATTTGCTAAGTAGCTTAATCCTGCATTGACATGCAACCTAGAAAATGTCATAATTAGGGTATAGATTTATAAGGCTATTGCTTATCAAAGAAGCCATATTGTAAAGTATGTATACAAACGACCTTCAAAATGTCACTGGATGTATTGTAGAATTAAAAAGCAGAACTAATTCCTTTGCCTTCATGCCATTTTGAAATCCACTGAGTTCTGCATAATTCAAAATGCCATTAACATTTCTTGTGTGTTAAGAAAACTGCCTTAAGATTTGAGGAAATGGAAATACCAAGTATTCTGATCAATGCATGCTCAGTATCTATGACACCTGTGTGGTGAACCATAATTCACAAGCAGGTCTATTCAAGTCTTTTATTACCTAAGAAAAAGTGGTAAGATTTTGGTCCCATTTCACACCCAAAATGATGAAGTAAGTATGTAAAAAAAATACCCCACGTTAAATTGCATTTTTGTTCCTTCTGATTTTGAATTTTACAATTATGAAACATCTGGTCATTTTCCAATATATTTGTTCCTGTTCAAATGGAGAACTAGAACAAACGCCTTACTGATGAAGCATTAAAACCATGTGATAGTCTTTGAAGATTCAAGAGTTAAAATAAACAAAAATCTAATTTTTTTGTAATTAAAAACTTTGCAATAAAAGCAAGAATGTTAAGTTTCTGCTTGTGGATAAAGGCTTGTTTACAAGTAAAAAATACTGAACTGAAAATAGGATTCAGTAATAAACAGTCTACATAAAGCCTTCAATTAGCAAAAAGTGACATTTTCATGTTAAGCTATCACCTCCCCACCTATCAATGTATGTGAACCTACTTACATATAGATTTGTGCCCCAACACAACAACAATGAAAGAACTATACAATATTTCAAAATAAAAACAATTTTAACCTACATAAATGTATCAGGATATAGATTTGTGCCCCAACACAACAACAATGAAAGAACTATACAATATTTCAAAATAAAAACAATTTTAACCTACATAAATGTATCAGGATTTCAATGGGAAGTGTGGGCCTGCTTCTGGCCAATGAGATAGTCAAGTTAATTAGGATTGTTGTTGTTGTGTGCCTTCAAGTCATTTGAGACTTTGGGTGAGCCTAAGTCTAAAACTGAGGGTGGGGGTCAGGTAAATGACCTTGAAGGACCGCATGGGCCTAGGCTTGGTTAGAATAGAGAAAATTTGCTTGGGCTACCATCCCATTTTAAAAAGAAACAGACTAAAATACTTGAAAATAAGTCTACAATCTTATTTCTCTAACCAGGTTCCCCAGATCTTGTGAGATTTTGCTTTATTTTTAAAACCTTCTAAGTACTGAACTTTTGGGCCTAGCCAGCTTTTAAAAAGTCACAGGGGGTATGTAGAAGCAGCTCCAGGGTTTCTTTCTGTCTTCATATGTGAAATACTGTGTGAAGTACAAGTATTAGAATTCCCAGAGTCCCTTAATGCCTGCTCATTTTAATTCCTTTACCTTGACAGGTTATGGAAGCTGTCTGATTTCAGGAAGATAGAATAAGGGCTATGAGCACCAGGGACAGAGCCTGGAGAAGTTACTTTATGGACTATTACAAATGGTAGGTAAACCAGTACTGCAGCTGAAACATCACCTTTGGTGATGGGCACTGTCACGTGGTGCCATATGCATCCTGCATCCCATATACACTATGATTCTCCCATTCCACCCTAATGATTTAAGTGGTAAGGATTCTCCTTCTCTCATACCATTCCCACTCCCACTTGCTATTCCCAAAGATAGATAGATAGATAGATAGATAGATAGATAGATAGATAGATAGATAGGCCTTTTTCTTAATGGTAGGCTTGTACAACTGTACTAAAATAAAAAATTAAACTAAATGAACCGCAAAGTATGCTGGGTAGGAAGCAGTGCAGTAGTATGGAGGTAATAATAATAAATAATAAAACTTTATTTATACCCCACCACCACCTCCGCACGGGGTCTCGGGGCGGCTTACATGGGGCAAAGCCCAAACAGCATAATTGAGCAAAACAGCAGCATAAATACAATTCGCAATATACAAAAGATAGAACAGTAATAAGATAAAACAAGAATTTTACAACAGTTAAGGTACACAGAAGACTGATCACAGGACCCTAGATTAATGAACTGGCATAACTGTGCTACGGAAGAGAGGTACAAAACTAAAGGTGCTTAACTCAGTATGTATCCATTATACTAACATATTCTGTGGAATAATGAATTGGTGTCATAAAGTCCTTTCTCTCAGAGTCACCAGCTCTAACCAGGAACCCTGCCATCCCATGGACAGTGAGAGGCTGTCATAACATTATGTTTGCCAAATTCCATAACATATGTCAGTAAACGAGTCTTTGGTCTCTGGAGTGAGCAAAACAACTGACGCTAAATCCCAGAAAAACTAAAAAGAAGCACTTTCTAAATCACATTTCCCAGTACGCTCGTGTATATTTAATACACAAAATGTCATACTGCTGGTTCTGGCTATAAATATAGATCAGGCAGCCAGATACATAAGGGGCTTAAACAAAGAGAACTAAAAGAAACCAAAGAATGCTCAGTAATCCTTCCTTTTCTGCAAAACAAACAAGAGAATGTGCAAAGGAACTGAGGTTTAGAAGTCTGGATAACATACAGAGAAATCATGTTTATGTTTTGATTCTAGATGGCTGTTGCCAAAAGAAAAATTATACCTTAACAAGACCCATAAGGGATCTCAGTGTTGTTGTTTTTGTCAACTTGAAAAACTTGAAAAGGTGTTCTTAAGCAGTTGCATGAATACACTGTTCAAAGAAATAATAGTATCATTATTTTAGATAACTATAATTAATAACATCTACAAAAGCATCCAGTAAAGCATGCGGGTAGGTTTGTGCCTGTAGATATAGGATAGCATTTTTTTCCTATTCACATGAAGGATGGCTTTTTCATGTCATGTGCCTGTCTGTTATTCCAGTTAGTATGCAATGCAATAAAGAGATGTTTCTGTGTGAGGAGGAAACAACAATACAAAACAGGAAAACAAAACATCACACATAAAAGGTTGCACTCAATCACAGTAGTCTCAGTAGTCTCATTATTTACTGAGCCACAACCACACCTCCAAGTTATTAACAATGAGTTCTAAAGAGTTTTTACTTGGAACTTTATCACGTGAGTCTGATGAAGTACAATTAAGGCAGGATACAAGTGCCTTAAATTGAGTTTTCCACATGACATCATACTTCTTACATAGTAACACTACACTTGCATCATCTCTTTTCATTTATGGAGGAACCACTGAATGAATCAGTTCTTCCATGTGTGATAAAGCTTTTCCACTGCAATCACAATACTGTGAAGCAGAGAAAGGTCTTGCAAGAATGTTGAAACTGCACAACTGTGCTGTTGTGACAAAATATGGAGGAAGGGGGGGGAAACACAAAATGCTGGGTAGAGCAAACACGGGCAGGAAGTAAGGCTGTATGGAAGACTGATTTGTGTGAATTTGCAGCAACAGAATTTACACAATTGTGGCAAGGTGTGAAAATAATCATTCCAATGGTGGTATGTTTCTGTTTACTTAAAGAACATGATTGTGCCAAGACAACAGGCTACTGTGATAAGCTCTTGGATGTTCAGACTTGTTTTCCAAGGAGAATGATGTATAATAGCTATCTTGTTCAAATATGATAGCAAAATGTTAAAATTATCATCATATCATCACAGTTGCCTGCTGGTTTTTGTCAAGATTAATTCGGAGCGATGAGAGTTGTTCATTAATGCCAGTGGGTGCTTCAGGCAGATACTTCACCAGGTCAAAGCCAACTCTGCGTATTCTTCGATCTTGTTCAGGCAGTCCCTTCCAGGAGGAGGTGTGGCCTCTTTTTCTTCCTTCAGCTGTCCCTCTCCTGCTCTCTTGGAGCACTGTTTTATTGATGCTAAAGGGCCTCAGCTCCCTTACAATAACAACAGTCCTACATTCAGGGTGTTCATTGTCTGTGTTATCCAACGGTGTCTGTAAGTTCCACATTCCAATGTTTGATTTGTCTTTTTTTACCACAAGGTGGTGACACTTCTGGATGTGACAGTCCAGTCAGGGATGAGTAAGAGAGACAGACTATGTTTAGGACACCTTTTCTAGTCCCCTCCCCATGTAGAATCATAGAATCATAGAGTTGGAAGAGACCTCATGGGCCACCCAGTCCAACCCCCTGCCAAGAAGCAGGAAAATCACATTCAAAGCATTCCTGACAGATGGCCATCCAGCCTCTGCTTAAAAGCCTCCAAAGAAGAAGCCTCCACTACACTCCAGGGCAGAGAGTTCCAGTGCCAAACAGCTCTCACAGTGAGGAATTTCTTACTAATGTTCAAGTGGAATCTCCTTTCCTGTAGTTTGAAGCCATTGTTCCGCGTCCTAATTTCCAGGGCAGCAGAAAACAAGCTTGCTCCCTCTTCCCTATGACTCCCTCACATATTTATACATGGCTATCATGTCTCCTCTCAGCCTTCTCTTCTGCAGGCTAAACATGCCCAGCTCTTTCTCTTCTCATAAGGCTTGTTCTCCAGACCCTTGATCATTTTAGTTGCCTTCCCCTGGACACCTTCCAGCTTGTCAACATCTCCCTTCAACTGCGGTGCCCAAAATTGGACACAATATTCTAGGTGTGGTCTGACCAAGGCAGAATAGAGGGGTAGCATGACTTCCCTGGATCTAGACACTATATTCCTATTTATGCAGGCCAAAATGCCACTGACTTTTTTTGCTGCCACATTGGTGGCTCATGTTTAACTTGTTGCCCAAGATCTTTTTCACACGTACTGCTGTTGAGTCAGGCGTCCCCCATTCTGTATCTTTGCATTTCATTTGTTCTGCCTAAGTGGAGAATCTTGCTTTTGTCCCTGTTGAACTTCATTTTGTTAGTAGAGCAGAGTGGGTCATAAATAGTGCTGCTCAGCCATGGATACAGCCACCAAACTGCTCTACTGCCTCAGACCTTGAGTTAGAATGACTGAGTTCATATTCACCTCCTGCATGCTCGTTTGTGGCTAGGGGCTTCCAGATTTCACAGTCCTGCCCCCATCACCACTCGCCGATTGCCATGGGGCTTTTTGGGTTTCTTTTCCTTGAAAGATGCCTATGTGTGAATTTGTTTTATGTGTGGAGAACAGTGCACAGTGATCAACATAGAGACTTCACAGAAATTTGTTTTGATCTAGTTGCACGGTTAACATGATGACTACCGGCCTCATAGCCATTAAGATCTTCAAATTGTTCTTTGTCTGGCTCCTCCCCTATGACCCCACCACCATGGGAGACCCCTCTGGGAATACATGAATCTGACAGCTTCACTCATAGGTTTACTGGAAAAACACAAGCCCACGCAGCACGACATAGTGACAAATCCAGCAAATGTTAAAATAGGCCCAGCCCGAATAAGCCAACTGCTTGTCTATGAAATCAGGGAAATAATATTGCTGAAGCCCTTATTTTAAAGCAGCCTATCCTCAAATAGCCTCTTCCTTTTCCACCTTGCCTTGAACATCTAAGGAGAATTCAGCACATTGGGGAAGATTCTGGGCATATACTGGCAGTAACACTCATCTCATGCAGTGCGTAGGAGGCACAATTTCTCTGTCAACTCACTGAAGCCAAGACCTATGTTAGTTGCACTAAGCAGTCAAGATCTGTTTGGTCACAGTGTTGTTCTGCTTCAAGTGATAGAACAGTCTCAGAACATGCAAACAATTTCCTTAAGTGGCTACATATTACAGGGGAAGACTGGTAAAATTGGCTGTCCAGTGCATTGAAATACCACCTCTTCACACAGGGCATTTTTGCCCCATTTTGCAGCTTTGTTTTGCAGCAAGGACAGGCTGTACTGTGTGACATCACACAATGCATTGCTGGCCCAGCCCACATTCCTCCCAAAGTGAGGTGGAAGCGCCAAAAGGCACTTCCTCCACCACTATGGGGAGGAAAGTGTATTTTGAGTAGCTCCGATAGAACTACCCGCACTTTCCTCCCCTTTTCCCCGTATGTTGGGGGAAAGGACGGCATGGCAACATGCATTATCGCACATTGCGGGCCTTTCTCCCATCTGATGGGGACAGAGACAGGGTGCCAACACACCCTATCCCATCCCCACCATGTGATGGGGGAAGGAGGAAGCAACAGCACAGCCCAAAAGGGCTGTGTGAAGAGGTCCATACTGTGTTATTTTATAGCTTTCCGAGAAACACCAGAGATTCACAAAACTACTGATCAGAAAGTTATTATCTCTTCAGAGCAATGGCCCAGGTCCCAAAGATAAAAAAGAAAGCAAGCATAGCCTCCATTCCACTTCCACATTCCATCTTTCCAGATATACCAGATGCATTCACAATGCAAAGGTAAGCCCTGCAAATGCTGCAGCCATCCCTTCTCCCCATTCAAAACATTACCAGACATCCCCAAGGATTGCAGGAGACAAGGCAGCAGCTGTTGCTGCTATAATCCTGAATCTTCAAGCAGGAACTATCAGCAGTGGTGTGCCAAAAAGACACCATAACTGGATTTAGAGTTAAGGCTTTAGCATTAAGCACACACAGTACTTCTATTTATGAAGTACTGTAGTAGGTTTCTTACAGTACAAAAACATTTTGGAAAAGAGTGTGACCAACAACAATAAGGAAGTTTTAGCTAAGTCCCTACCAAGCTCCTCTAAAAAAAAAATCCTTACCAAAAGAAGTATCTAGGACTAGCGTAATGCAAAAAAGAAAAGAATAATTGAGTCATAAGAAAGGGACAAGATATCGAAAAACCAAAAACAGATTAACTGGAATAAGAACTCACAAGGGAAAAAAATGTAATCCAAACCTGTCTTTCCCAGCCTGGTCACCTATGTGTGTGTGACGTAGGAATGTAAAATTAATGTGCATTAACTAGGTGATTTTATGACTATATCCCAGGGGTCCCCAAACTAAGGCCCGGGGGGCGGATACGGCCCTCCAAGGTAATTTACCTGGCCCTCGCCCTCATTTATAATATAATATTTTTATATCCATTTTAATAATATAATATATTGTATATACATATAATACTGATAATAATATTATCATTTTATACAATACAATACTAACAATAATATCATATAATAATATTAATTATATGTTATATATTACATATAATATTACAGTATAGTGGTATAGTTCAATATAGTATAATGCCAATATTGTGCTATTCTAATAATATAATATATTGTATGTACATACAGCTGCTCTGAGTTCCCTTCGGGGTGAGAAGGGCGGGATATAAATGTAGTAAATAAATGTAGTAAATGAATAAATAATTAATTTTGGACTTAGGCTCGCCTAAAGTCTGAAATGACTTGGAGACACACAACAACAACAACAATCCTAATTAACCTGACTATCTCATTGGCCAGAAGCAGGCCCACACTTCCTATTGAAATCCTGATAGGTTTATGTTAGTTAAAATTATTTTCATTTTTAAATATTGTATTGTTCTTTCATTGTTATTATTGTTGTTTTGCACTACATATAAGATATGTGCAGTGTGCATAGGAATTGGTTCGGTTTTTTCCCCCAAATGATAATTCGGCCCCTCAACAGTCTGAAGGATTGTGGACTGGCCCTCTGCTTTAAAAGTTTGAGGACCCCTGCTATATCCAGTTCCTGGTCTGCCAGACTATTAATAAAATTATATAAATATATTTTGAGATTTCTCATACTTAGGAGGAAACTACAAGTATCAATATTTTAGTTAGTTTGTCCTTCTTTTACAAATTTTGTACAAATGTGCATAGCAAAAATGTGTGTCTCTGAAAAATGCATTAACAAGTGGAAAAATAAGGCATAACAAAGTATGAAAAAAATACATTTGAAGTGTTTGCCAAAATACAAATGTAAGGAGGAAAAAGTGTGAAGTCACACAACTCAATCCAAAGCAAAGACAACAAGAAAAAGTAGATGGAGTTTAGACAGACAATGAAAGATTGAGAAATTTTCACAACCTGAGTAGGACTACAATTCTCATCAACCCCCAAACATGGCAGATAGATGTAATGATGGCTGCTGTTCAATATATATAATATGCAGAGTGATATATTAAGGAAGGCTGTAATAACACCAGAATTAAAAGAAACATCAAGCCAGCAAGAAGCTTATGTAATTTGAAACTTAATCAGGTCAAGAAGATGTTTTCATCATTTGTAGAACTGACCTTTAATGAAAGCTTTGCATGCAGCTTAGCAAAGTTCACATGCTACAGAATATGATTACATGTCAACAGTCATCCCAAATTAAATTAATTTTACAGGTTTTGCAAATCTCCAAATCCATTTTTACAGCCTAAATGTCAAGCACGTCTGTCATGCCCCATTAAGACCCTCACTGTTTACCCCTAGGTAAGCCCTTTTTAGTTAGAGGGATCAATATTTTATGTACAGTTTCTGGGGGGGGGGGGGTCAGTCTAGACAACCTCTTTGCATTTGAAGTCTCAGTCACCCTGCCCCTTTAAGAATCCCCTTAAGGGCAGAGCCTCTGACAAGGCACTTCTGGTTCTTGGAAGAGTCAGCTTTTTTGTGACTGGAAGGTGAAGAGAGAGGAGGGACGGAAGGTCTACAAATAGCACACCCAGTAAGAGCCGTATGAGCTGTATTCAAGTCCAATCAGAGTTGTATTCAAGTCCAGTCAGAGTTAAATATTGAGACCATCTTAGAGACAGTTGAACACCATACAAGAAAGAGACAATAAGAAGAAATAAAGATTCAAGAGCCTCAGTATGACCAGAACTGTGTCTATCTCTCAAAGACTTTACCTCTCCTCATAAAGACTTTGCAGTGAGACTCAGGAGGAGAGAAAGTCTAATTCTTGTCAATTAATACATTTTTGTTTGATTCAACTATATAGTCTCTGATCTGTTCCCTACACAGCCAGTTCACCTTCCAAGTAGTTAAGATAGTGTGGGGGCAGAACAACATCCCTGTAACAGAGAATGGTAAAACCTTTTGTGATATAATCTGAAATTATTTAGTGACTGATCTAAATTTTGCAGGTAGTGCCCAGCTCCTGCCATTGATTCCATTGTTTTCATGGCTTCTACCATTTATTTCTCTGGGATGCACAATATTCTTCACTGCCAACATAGACATATAACAGAAATTGAAAGTTTCCACTGAAGAGCTGAAATGAAGCAATTGCCTGCAACTGACTGATTCATGCTTAAGGAAATGAAAAAATGAGATATAATAGAAAATAAAAGAAAATATGACTAGAAGGGTGATTTCCATGGAAGGTAAATAGAATCACAGAAATGTTGCTAACTGTTTGTTGAATAGGAATTATTAAGTCCAGTTTGGTCTGCTGTTGACTTCTCAATTAACTACCTAGTGATGTTTCAGACATGGAGGTCATAGTTCCCCTTTCCAAAAAGTGGTGGGGGGGGGGGGGGGGAGAGAAAGCAGGAGTTTTTCAAAAACATAACAATCCATGGTTATTATACCGTGGTTGCAAATATCCAGCAGGCGGGGGGGGGGGGGGGGGGGTTGAAACGTTTCCTCATGGATATTAGAGGGGATCATACTGTGCCTATCTAGTAGATCTAGCTATATAGCAATCTCCCGCTGAATTTCAATATTGTAAAACAATGCAATACTCCTATCAACATTTTGATCATTTAAGAAGAAGTGGGTGACTCAGTCCTCCATCTTCATTACTCCACAATTTTGTTTTTAAATAAATCAGTCTTGAAAATTTTCTCCAACCTATACTATCTATTCTGTTATTGGAGTAGGTTAATTGGGCATAACAAAATTAATGTGAAAATGACAGCAATATTTTTTCTGTGCTTCATTTAGACATAATTCATCTAAATAATAACATGACAAATGAAGTGATGCAATTATTTCTTTTTTCAGAAAATAAAGATTGCATTCCATAAAGACAACTACATTCTTAAGTGGCAGTGCATAGTTATCACTCTGATATATGCTCAGAATGCAGATAAAACTTCATTAACAAGGGCCCACTATAACGGGAGAGGCACTAGAACCCTCTGAAATTCTAACTACCCATCCCTAAACTGCAAATCTCAGAATTTCATAGGATGTTCCCCTGGCAGTCAAAAAGAAATCATGGTAACCTAACTGTATAATATGAAAGGGGCCCCAAGAGAAAAGGAAACAGTCTGAACATTGTGTGTAACAATAACTGACTACCATAATTGGTTCCCTCTCTGGTCTCCACCAACCAGTAAAGACAAGTCTTCATATGTTAACAAAAAGATTTTGAACAGGATGTGCTGTACTTTTTGGAAACTGAAAGTACCACAAAATGTGGGGTAGTCATATCATAAACAACTATTATTTTACTGGTGTGAGCAATCCCTCCTCCAGTGCAAATCACATTTTTCCCATCATCACTGTGTTATTAGATACTGTGATCTAATGATGAGGGGGCAACCAGATCCATCTCTGGTTCCAAAATATACCTCAATTTCCTCATAGGTTTAGAGTTGACATGGTAGAGGTGATATGATGACATGATTCAGCTTAAGAATTCTGAGTTTTATGCAAACTGAAGCAAAGAAAATAAATATAGAAATGTGCTGTTCAAAGTGGTGATCCATAGACTATTTCTGCTCCCTTAGCCATTGCCCATCCATATAGAGTTTCCAGGAAAGAAAGAAAGAATTGTAGCCAATAGGCACAAGTACAGTACCAGTCCCTGGCACACTGATGGAAAATCTGCCAGTCCTCACATCAAATACCCTGAGAAGGACCAGCGTGGAATAGTTCTGCCTAGAACACAGAAGTTTAGAAAACAGTTATACATATATGATCAGTTGAAGGATCACCGGATGCAAACAGAAAACTTTAGAACAGGATTTATTTGAGGTATCCATAAAGAAACAGTAGAAAGAAAATGGTACAACTAAAATAATACTGTGGCTTATTAAATACTTATGTGGATGTTAGTAGCATCTGATCATATTGATGCCTAAACTTCCGTTTTCAGTGTTAGAGGAACATAGGAAACCATGAGGAACTTTAATGAATGGTTTCTCTGATTTACTGATCTTTCCCTAGCAAACTGACATTCTTCTATGTATATACGTGCAAGTGATTTTTTTAAAAAAAATATTCTCAACACAGGTCATTTGAGTTCACTTCAAGGTTGCATACTTTCATTATTTCATCATGTTTCTGTTCATTTATAGCAAGGTCACTTATTTGTTCTAAGCGGAAAAAGTGTACCGTGACATTTGGAATGCCAGGAAAATATATGCGGCTGAAAGTGGCACAAACTTTAAGTCAAAAGGAATTTAACACTCCTCCTGGAATATGTGCTACAGACACTTAACCTTGACAATACTCTGAGACACAGACATTAATAACAAAACCGTCCCAGTGCTATGGGCAGGTGACTTCTCTGATGTTTGTGTCCAAAAAGCTTTCACTTGTCTCTTTCTGCATTCATTTACTATTATAGTCCGAAGTAAGTGACTAAATAGGATGATCAAAATGTTGGCTTTTTGTTTTACCACCCCGAAGTCAGTAATAATAGTGCAGCTGGCATTTCCTATGACTATTCACCTGATTTCATTGTAATTTTATTTTTGATACACCTTCTTGAGACTGTACCTCACCTAACTAATGCAGTTAATGCCGTAAGGAATATTTTCCGTAGAAAAAATACAGGTATCAAAACTTTCATTTTTTATTACTCAGGAATATAAAGCTATATCTCCTTTGCTCCTACTTTCAGGAAGGAAGAGCCTCAGAATCTGGATACAAAACCAAGAAATGATAATTTAATTGGGTTCATTGATATATGACCCTGTAGATATTGCAAGAATATGGATGGAAAGAACAACCACAGACTACTAAAGGAAGTAGTACTAAAGGATAATTAGCTCACCTGAACTGTGGTGCTGCTGGAGAGTTCTATGGATATCTGGAACTGCCAAAAAAACAAATAAATGGGTCCTAAAACAAATCAAACCTGGACCCTCCCTGGAAGCCAAGATTATTAAAGTGAGGCTGTGACACTTTGCACATATCTTGAGAAGACACGGCCCATTAAAAAAAGACAACAATGCTTGGAAAGATGAATGGCAGTAGGAAAGTAGGAAAGACTCAAGAAAGTGAGTATGGTTATGGAGGTCTTGGTGCATAAGAATCCCAAGTTATGTTTCCTAAATAAATTTGGCAAGATAGCACAATGTCATAATTCTGAAGATCAACAGACCGCAACTATGAACCTTATCACACAGTTTTATAACCCGTCCCTGATGTCCTTTGCATACTGGTTCCTATAGGTCCTATCTGTTTTGAAGGTAACCCGTAGGTACCTGTAGGCAAAGGATCTTCCATGAATGCCTTTTGTAAAACTGGTAAAAATTGCTTTCATTCATCTTTAATTTCTCCATATGCACCAGAGGCACATTTTTGCATTCTATGCAGAGCTTTAAAATATTACTTTTTGGACTTGATATATGGCATAGGCATGATGATATAGGTATATCAGGTGTGTGAAACTGTGGAAGTCTAGAGAGTTGTGTTATCCCCTTAGGAATATTTGGAGGGCTCTATCTGCTTCCACCAAAAAACCCTCTAAATACACAATGTTGACCCCAGATACCTTTAGAAAGTATGGGCATTTTCACAATGTTTTGGGGTTTCAAAACTGCCTCCTGTGAATGTAATTTGGCCCTGGGAGCACAAAATGTCATGAAAAACACTTTCCCTATTTGACCTGTTGATGTGTTCTGAGGCAAAAGCATTTCTAATTGCAAAAATTGTTTCACCCCTAGGGAGTTGAGCAGGGAGGGAGAACACAGTGAAAATGCCATCCACAACTTTTTGAGTGAATTTAAAAGCATTCTGAAGCTCCCCAAAAAGGTTTTGCAAAAATATTTTCTAAAAAGCGGCAAAAAAAATTTTTTTTGTGGGGCAGAAAAATGAGCCTGGCAGATATATACAGCTAGCAGGGCACACTCTGCCTACTCCTGTTCTGTTTATTTGCACTGGAATAGGTATGTTTTAAACATCCTGTTTCATAAGATTTTCATTCTCACAGGTTTATTCCATTGGGTTTTAGGAAAGTGCCTTCCATTGAATCAGAATCAGCTCAGTTTTGCCAACAATGATTCGCAATAGCTCTCCAGGGTTTCAAATAAAAAGATTCCTAGTCTTACATTTTCTGCCACTGAGTAACAGCTCCTTTCAGTGGAGAGAATTTGAATATTTGTCACATTAGAAATATCTTCAACATTTATATCCCAATTTTTTTCACTGAGCTTAAGGCGGTAACTTTGATATTCTGATATGTGTGTGAACTGGTCTTTTGGGAAGTGGACGGGACTGAGGTTCAATTAAAAATGCATGCAACTTCTTGCACCTAATCTTATCATATAGAAATTATCTATCATCATTTTTCATCTTAAGAATTAGAGGTAAAATCCAGCACCCATATGCCTGCAACCAACTCCTATTAGTATCAGTGTGGTGAATCCAGTCCTACTCACACTTGAAGCATTCTATAAAAGGAATAAAAGCTAAATTCGTCAGGACTAACTTGAATCCCAATGATTTCAGTGGAACACTCTAAGCATTACAAGGACTGGATCCCAACAGAAATGATGAACATTTAACTTCATAGAAAAGGGCCTTTCAAAGTGGGATAAATGGGGTGTTACATATGAACTGTTTAAAGATGGACTGAGAAATACTGAGAAAGGTCATAAACTTACAAACAATGCTAAATTGGATATAGCAGCAAGCACACAGGACAGTGTGTTCATGCTGTCAAAATAAATAAATGGATGTTGACATGATGCATTTGATTCCAGTTGTTATAAGTCTGCAGATCACTAAAAGAAAGGGTCAGCATGTACTCTGAGGCCAAAAATAAAAGATCCAAAATAACTGTTCCTCACGTATGTTTATTTGGTGGACAGTTCCAAAATGCTTTTTATTCTCCTAGAGGTTTTTTCAACCAGTCAAACAAAGGTCATTGCTCACGAGACAGCAGGTGGTACAGAGCAACACGCTTTTATTTTAAGCTTTCCTTGCTCTGTATCTCTGTATAGATAAAATTATCCTTTAGAGCCTAAAGGATGGCCTTTTGTTTCTTTTCTTTTCTTTCTTTTCTTTTTCCTCAGAGCTTTGAAAAAATAATTTTCGGACTACAGTTCTCAGAATTGTGAGTGTTTGAAATTGGGCAATGCTGGCTAGAGACGGGTCCTAAAAAGGGTCCAACTTCTGATGCAACCCACCACACCGTGATGCTTAAGATAAAAAAAAATCAACTAAGGGTGCTCATACAGGCATTTGCTCCATTTCTAAAACAGGGATGATCCTCTGGATATCATTTGACTGCAATACCCAACATTCTTCAACACTGGCTCAGTTGGATGAGCTGCTTAGAGCGACAATTCAACATCATTTGGAGAACTGCCAATTAACTCCCCATCCTAAAAGCAGAATCAAAGAGAGCTGCTAGAAGTTGGAAACATTATTTCATTTTGCTTGTTGACCATTTCCAAGATCATTCTCAGTTTAATTCAACCTCCCTTTAAGAAGTCCCAAAACATGTGTTTTCCAAGCTGTCAGGGCTGCCAGGCCCAATCTTTCTGACACACCACCCTCCTATTTTGATCACCAATGTAGGGAAACATAGGGTATGGGAGTGGCCAAAGGCCAAGGTAATGGGTCCAGTGACATGGAAGTGTGTTCATGGAAGGGAAGGGCTCATTTCCCTTCCCCTCAACATATAAATTTCTCCAGAAGAAAGCGAATCTTAAAAGTACTTCCACACTGCTGAATTTCCTTCTATTTTACCTGAGATAAAGGTCACATTCTCCTTAGCCATTAGCACGTAGAAGTTCAACCTCCACAGTTCAAAGGGAAAGGAAACGTACAAAGTAGAAGGAAGGAAAATCCAGGACTGTCGTTATGGCAAGGGCAAAATGAGGACATTGTCCCCCAGTAAGAATTCCCCCATGAATTTTTTCTTCAGTCTCTAAATTTCTAGCATTGTGGTCATTTAAAACTTCAGCTGAGCCTTTAAAGATACAGTTTCAGCACCCAAAGAAAAAGGGCAGGCAATATTACCAAGGAAATATGGACACAACAGATTCAAGAATTCTAGGTGTGAAAAATGTTCAATATCACACTCTCTCTGATGCTAAAAGGAAAATTTCATTTGGAAAGCAGCCCCCCAGAAAAGTCACATATCCTATACAAAGAAAGGAACGAGAAGAACTAATTGTGCCAGTTATTTCATCCCAAGTCAAGAGGTAAGTTTTTTTAAACTTGAGAACTAGATAGGATGATAAGCAAGCCAGGTACCAGATTTGATTGAGTGGGTGATGTCAAGAGAAAGAAGGGGAATTAGGCTTGATTGGGCTCCCAATGGCATAGATCATTCTGAAAGTTGGCAACCTCTGCCCAATTCTATCTGCTAAGTATCTGCCCAGCTTTGCTTGCCACCAGTCTCCTCAAAGTCAGTTGGTGCCACACATGGACACTGCTTATATTCAGCCCAGTTTGACCATTGTTCTGGTGAAGAGTAACCAAAAAATAAGGAGAATCTTCACTGTACCAAAAAAAAGAGGGCTGAAACTTAGTGGACAGAACACATTTGAGAGATTTTAAAAAGATTTAAGGAGAAGACTTCTCTTAATACAATTCTGTGGCCAATGGCCAGCAGAGATTGGCTATAGAATTGTACAGGGGATCTACAAATACTATTTCCATACCCTGCTGTGGACTTCCCAAAGGCTACTGGCTGGTCATTGTTAACAATATGATGGACCAGTGGAATCAAAATGAAACCCAGCAGAGCCCTTCTTATGTTCACTTGATCAATTTGTGGAGAAGATTGGAAGTAAAATTATGTATTTTATGTATGGCATCTTTGTTTGCTATTTGTAAGCCACCCCGAGTCCCTATGGGAGATGGTGGTGGTGGGGTATAAATCGTAATTTATTTATTTATTTATTTATTTACAGTATTTATATTCCACCCTTTTCACCACGAAGGGGACTCAGGGCGGATCACATTATACACATACAGGGCAAACATTCAATGCCCATAAACACATCGAACCGAGACAAAGACAGACAGACAGACAGACGCAGAGGCAATTTAACCTTCTCCTGAGGGGATGTTCGATTCTGGCCACAGGGGGGAGCAGCTGCTTCATCATCCACTCTGCTGGCACTTCCTCACTTCCTCATTCCAACGTTGTAAATTAGTTGTTGTTGTTGTTGTTGTTGTTATTATTATTATTATTATTTCCAGGTGAACTACAATCCGTATCAGCCATAACCAGTATAGCCAATGTTGAGGAAAGTTAGGTCAACAAAATTTCACACTCCACAGTTCTAGCACTGTGATTTCACTTTAACTGCTGAGTAAAATTCTATGGAGTCCTGAGAGTTGTAATTTAGGAAGGAGTGCTTAAAATTCTCATCCGAGGAGCTCTAGTGCAGTGGTTGTCAGCATGTGGGTCCCCAAATGTTTTGATCTTCAACTCTCAAAAATCCTAACGGCTGGTAAACTGGCTGGGATTTCTGGGAGTTGTAGGCCAAAACACCTGGGGACCCACAAGTTGAGAACCACTGCTCTAGTGCCTCATTAAACGACAACCCCAAGATTCCAAAGGTCACATCCAAGGCAATGGGTGTGGACACCCAGCACTATTTGTCTGCATGATTCCTTTGGCTTTAGAAGACAGAAACCACATGTTAGTACCTGTGATCTCATGAGTAGCAAGAAAAACAATCCCTTCCTATGCATTACTAAATTAATAAAGTTGTGGGACAGGTTTCCTTTTCCCAAAGACATCACATAAGCATTGAATAACTAATCTAAGCATAAAATTGGGAGGGTTTTATTTCCCTCTTCTTCTTTTTTCCTAACCCAAAGGGATCCTACATTTGATTGGAATCAACAGGACCTACCCTACAATAAAGGTGTTTACTGTTAGACTACTTAATTTATATCCTGCAGAAGGCAACTGAATATAAACAGCCTCCTTGTGAACAGGAATGTAAAAAGCAAATTGTAAAGCACTCCATGGAAGCAAATCAAAGTGACATATTGTTGGGAAATGATTATTTTCAAAGCCAAATCAAGTTACAAATTGTAATTAACCTGCATTAAAGACCATTTACAGAAATTGTGAGCACAGTTCATATTTGGCACAATGCTTCTTTGATCATGGGACGAAACCATCTGGTAAACATTACAATTTGGAACTCTTTATTCTTTGAAAAAAATTCTTAGATGACCCATTGCTTTATATTTTTGAGCTGTCTCTAACATATAAAAACATGTCACAATAAATGAGACCCTCTCAGGCCACACTGTCAGGCTGCAGGTGGATTCACTTGCATAGATACGGATTCTAGGCAATTTACCTACCTCATTCCCTTTAAACTATAAAGAGCATCAGTGGCTCTCTTATCAGGAAACTGAAAATTTACACAAATTACCCCTTCTGTATCCAAAGGTGATGCTGACAATTTTGTCCCATTCACAGCTAAAACAGAAGGTCTAAGCACTTTTTTCTCCCAGGCCTTTTTTCTATTTGATCTGCTTCAGTGATGGAAACGAATTGGTACATGATGGGTAAGCAATGCTGGGGAACTAGAAGAGTAGTCATCTTCCTGACAAAAATAAGAAACATGTGGCATTACATAAAGAGATCTAGGACAACAATTGAACAACAGCTGTAAGGTTATTCCAAATTCAACGTGTGGCACTAGGGAAAAGCGATTAACTCTTTACTGATTGATCTTGTTTAGTCATTATGATGTTGTAATTTTTTACATCATCCTAACTATTCCAGTTCACCTTTACATGCATTTTACAATCACAGGAACCAAAAGTGTCCTCAAAATCCTACATAGGGATGGTATTATTCCCCGTTCCCCTCTCCGGCATCTCAGAAATGCCTGATGTGGGGGGACTGCAAAACTTCAAAAGTAAGATTTTGGAGATAGCATTGGGAGATGTCATAGCAATGTCTCCAAAGTTATGTCTCCCAGTGCAAGATCTCAGTCATTATAACTCCCAGAATCCCTAGTCACCATTGCTATTGCCATTCTGTTTGGGAGATTTGGGGAGTTGTAATCATGCAGTATGTTTTCCAGTGTCTGTCTCCATGTCATTAATGTTCCTAATGAAAAAACCCTCACTTGACTGCTATTTGTCTTAGTGTGTATATATACAATTGTGATGACTCATGGGCCTTGTAGTCCTGTTCCTAGTACTATTGTGGCAGATGAAGATGAAAACATGGGGTTTTCGCCGGTTCAACAAGAACTGGAGTCTCTTCACCTGCAGGATGTTGACTTTTGCCCACAAGAATTCAGCCAAACAGGCCTTGGGCAGAACTCCCCTCCGTTTCCCAGGAAGGAAATTTATTCTAGAGAAAGGGGAGTCAGGGAAGCTAATCGGAGAAGTCTAAGAATCGCTGCCAAACAAATGGCTGATTAGGTCTGCTTCCCTTGGGAAATTCTAAGGAGTCATGCATGTGGACAGAGTTGGGTTTCGCTTCCCGTTCTCTAGGGAAAGAGTTCTGTTGGCGGGAAAACGAGACCCAATATAGGTGTTTGGCGCGAGGGATTCTTTGCGGAGTCAATTGATCAGCTTGAGGAGAGAGATCGTGTGTGGACTTCGTAATCCCAGTTCCTTGCTTCCCGGATCAAGCTTCAAGCCTTGCCCTGTCTCACGGTTTTATCTGTTTCATGCTTCATGTTTGCCTTGTCTCCAGTCACGGATCTAGCCAAGAATCAAGTTTATTTCCAGCCTTGTTGTCAAGCTTCATTGGACTCTAAGACTCTGTTATTTCCCCACACTATTGCTTGGCAAAGTGTGTGTTTCGGTCAAGTGGATTAAAACTTTGAACTCTAATATCATTTATTGGACTATACATTTATGGACTATATTTGACCTCATTTGAAAGGTCTGCTTCTGAACTATATTCTTCACTTGTTTTTATTGATTTTATATATTTCTTTAATAAAGATATTAGATAGAGACTGGCCTCTGTGTAAGGTTATTGGTGCTCTGCTGCCAGGGTTCTGACAACAATATGCATAACATTTCCAACTGCAAGGCAAATCATGGCTGTATAGAGCTACCTCACTTAGACCCCAATTTAATCCAGATTTACATCCATACATGTGCACATGAAATGTGGCTGCTATATACATATACATACATAAGTAATCATGCTCCTATGCCATCAAATCCGCTGGACTGGCCACGTTGTCCGAATGCCCAATCACCATCTCCCAAAGCAGTTACTATACTCCCAACTCAAGAATGGAAAACAGAATGTTGATGGACAGGAAAAGAGATTTAAAGATAGGCTTAAAACAAACCTCAAAAACTGTGGCATAGACACCGAGAACTGGGAAGCCCTGGCCCTTGAGTGCTCTAACTGGAGGTCAGATATAACCAGCAGTACTGTGGAATTTGAAGAGGCATGAATGGAAGGCGAAAAGGATAAACATGCTAAGAGGAAGCAAAGCTGAACGGGATTGCCTTCCATCTAGAAATGGATCCCCTCACTGTGGAAGAACATGTGGATCAAGAATAGGGCTCCACAGTCACCTATGCACCCACCACCAAGACTCTACACTTGGAAGGCCATCATACTCAGAGAATGAGGGATTGCCTAAGAAGAAGAAGAATCATGTTCACAAATCTCCCACATCTCTAAGTCATATAGTCCAATACTCAAAGCACTACACCACACTGACCCTCATGTTTTAGCACTTTTCCAGAGAAAAGGCAACATAATCTTCTTCAAAAGGATGGAGTGGTGGCCAAATATTCCCCTAGATATGAGCTGCAATAACAGTTCCTTGTTTATCTTGTATTGGTTACTTTCTCATAAGTCAGAGCCCTTTTTATTCCATAGCTGTTGTTCTAAAATTTATAATCATTTATGTACTATTTACATTTTCAGGACACCGACAGAGTGTATTCCGACAGATAAGTATTCAAGAATTAGATATATAAACAGTTCAATGAAAATAAACAAGCCTTTTATAGTCCAAATACCTTCAATCTGTTATTCAGTAGTGTAAACAGTTCTCTTTGTAGCTTCTTGTGAAATGTAGAGTACCTGAGAAATGAAACTATAAAACTCTTTTTATCTTCCCTGTTGAATAATATGTGAGCTTAAATAGCCCATTTTGATTTTTTCCTCACTGTCACTAAATTTCCTTCATCGCAATTTCTTTAAAAATTATTTATTTTTTTGGTGGTTGTTTTTACGCATGAGGCTCTCAAATGCGAGGACATAATAAATATTTAATAACAAATCAGTTAGTTTGGAGTTTAGCAAGATGGCTAAGCATCTGCATGTATATGGTCATAAATGCATTTCAGTGTTAGCATTGCTTTGATAAATGAAAAAGATTCTCTGGATTCTGTCAATTTGCCTTCTGGGTCTGCAATCCATTATGAACCATTATGTACTTGCTTGGAAGTAAATGGCTTTGATCTAAGATGTTTTCAGTCCAAAGTGAATATGGGGAGAACTGGCACTTATCCAAAGTAATTTTTTTTCTCCAATAACTTGTATATCTTCTCAGATATTAAAAGTATGAGCCACTAACATACTTCCCAGCCAGAAAGGAGGGAGATCCTTAAAAGGAGTGCACATTATAAAATAGATGAAAATTTTGATAATTTTTAGAAAGGATACATTTCAAAGAGCCACTGAGTAAACAACATTGCATCCAATTCGAAGATGCATGCCTGTGAGACAGACGATGTGGCCTTTGCACCATTTCCTGCCCAGCAAAAAATACTCCCGTCATTCAAAGTAAAATCATTCCAAAGAGCATCAGGTTCTTTACATTGTGTGTCTTCAGTTAGATTCCCAGTGGGTGACCTGATGCTTTGAAATCTAAATCAAGTTATTTTCAACTTGATGACATTTGATCAACAAATCAATCTGGCTCTGAAGAGCTTTGGAAATGGTATCCATAAACAGGGAGCACTGAAATATTCAGTCAAGCAGAGAGAGTTGGCTTATGGCTTCAAGGACAGTATTTAAGGAAGGTGGGAAACCAGGAAACTGAAAGCATTTCATGAGACTAAAGAGATGTTTTCCTTCTCCCATTCATTTTCCTTTATCCACAATGAAAAGGTGAATTGAATGGCTAATTGAAAGAGCATGACAAGCATTAGGTAAAGGTAAAGGTTTTCCCTGACGTTAAGTCCAGTCATGTCTGACTCTGGGGGTTGGTGCTCATCTCCATTTCTAAGCCAAAAAGCCGGCGTTGTCCATAGACACCTCCAAGGTCATGTGGCCGGCATGACTGCATGGAGCGCCGTTACATTCCCGCCAGAGCGGTACCTATTGATCTACTCACATTGGCATGTTTTCGAACTGCTAGGTTGGCAGAAGCCGGAGCTAACAGCAGGCACTCATTTCGCTCCCGGGATTTGAACCTGCGACCTTTCGGTCTGCAAGTTCAGCAGCTCAGCACTTTAACACACTTCACCACTGGGGCTCCCATTACATAGTTGTTTTATCTACATTCAGGAAAAGCCACTGTACACAGTATTCATTTTATGTCTGCTGCCCTTACACAATCAAGAGGTAGGAGATACCTAACTAAAATTCATGTTCAGACTAACAGAATAGGAAGAGATTATTGGTACATGATTCAATTTCTATTCATATCTAATGTGGATATTTTCAGGTTTTACAATGTTTTGTCCAAAGGCATAGTCATTCATTCTGGTGTAATACAGTGTACTGACCATGAATAATGAGTGCCACCTTTACTACAAAGTCATTAGGTCACTAGCTCTGATAGCTAAACAGAATATGTCATGTTCAAAAACAGAATGTATCTGGAAACCAAGTACAGTGGGAACCCTGGAAGCCATATCCATGTTTCCACTTACCCGCACTGTGTGGGGGTCTCTCTGGAAACTTGCTAGTTCTTCCAGGAAATTCTATGGTATATTTACCTAGAAGTTATCATAAAATTGTGTTGGAGGATGCAGCAAATACCTTATTGAATTGTTGAGGACCCTGGAGCATTTGCTCCAAGTGCAATTACGTAGCCTTTAACTGTCCCAACTTGGCAGAAGCAGTTCTGATTAATTCTCTGTCTTCCCACCTTTTCAGCTGCTTTGAAAATGTGTCATTTTCTTTCTCCTCCTTCCACTTTCCCCAATTGCTGCAAATTGAGTCCAAAGTGCCAAAGGAATTAGCATTCAACCCATCAGGGAGGAATAGGATGAATCCCCAATAACTTCAGGCAACAGTCCTATGTAAAACTTATTTAAAAAGAATGAAAAGAGATATTCTAACGCTTGAAGATTCAGCTCCAATTATTAATTTTCTCTCGGTTACATCTGGTATTTTTCAGAAGAGATTTCTTGACCAGAGAGTATTGAACCAAAGCTCAACAGCCTAATATATTTTTAAAAAATACAATTTATAAAGACGCTACAAGCCAAATAATATGAAATATCCATGTAACTTTAGTCAATCATATTTATATATATACACACACACTATATACATACATATACATATATATATATACACATACACACAATATATATACACACACACATATGCTGGAGAGCATAGGCTCCTATAACAAAAAAGCTGAGCTCTTAGAAGGGGGGAAAGCTCCTTTAAGAAGAGTGTCGTGACAACTGAGGGCAAAAATCCTGCTTTTACTCTGCATCCATATTTCATAACAAAATTAGTTCTCTGTGGAATTTCTTTTTAAAAAAACAACAAGGAGTCTACAGTTGAAAATATTCACTTCACATATGACTCATTCAAACAGCCATTTGAATTATGGAGTGCTAGATAGTCCTGAGTTAAAGTTAAAACAAGCTTTCTATTTTAAAAGTGAGGGGTTTCTATTCTTTTCTCATTTTTATTTTCACACCATTTGAAATTGCAGGAAGTGGCTTCTGATCATGTCTACAATTCTAGACATAATCAGTAAAGAACGAGCTCCATTAAACTGAAGACAATTCTGAATACACATAACAGAATTAAGAGGCAGACAAGTCTAGAAATAGGAGTCACACAGATTCTTAATTTGGTTATTTTCAGAAAGTATGGTGACTGAAAAAATGGGACAGATTTCTAAAAGCTATAGGTTAGATCCAGACTTAGGACCTCATCAGACGGGTTGGGGGAAAGTGGAAGAAACAGTCTTACACGGTTCCCTCCCATCTTTACCCATCTTCAGGAATGGCCAACCATCCCACGTGCTTCCCACAATTTCCCCCATCTTTCTTGTACTTTACTCCATCTTTCTCTATCAGGAGTCAAGTGACACCTGACTCCTGGTAAAGGTCTTTGGGCTTTGTTACCATGCGCTTGGGAAACAGAGCGCCACAAAGTCCCACCAGAAGTGCCTTCACATTGTCTGATGGCCACCAGGGGGGGATTCCCATGGGACTCTGTTTCCCAAGAGCATGGAAACTGGGTCCAAAAATTGTGAGATGAAGTCCTTAGTTGTGCTTAAAGTAGATTTGAGAACCAATACAGTATAGTGGTTTGAGTGTTGGACTAGGGCTGTGGTTCAAATTCCTTTCATCCACTGACTCTGGAGAACTTATACTTTCTCAGCCTCTGAGAAAAGCAGTGATAAACCCTTCTTAACAAGTCGTGCCAAGAAAGGAATTATCATGATTAAGTCAGATCAAAGCCGCCAGCTTAGATCTGATTAACAATTCTAAACAGCCATTCATTTTTGAAATGAAATTGGGAACTTCTTAATTAATCTTTCCACATTAAATCATTGTTGAGCATTTTTAATGTGTTTCATATAAAACATTCATACCCTGATTCACTAATAGGACCACTTCATAGATCATGACTGCAGGCTATGCAAGAAAGGCAACCTTTATCAGGTGCTGAGATAGTTTCTCTTTCCCACAAGTCTACATTTTTTTGCCAAGCCCTACTATGGAACTAGAAAGCCAAGAAATCAGATCCAGCCTGATTACCTGGCCAACAGTCAGCCAGTGTACAATATCAATGAATACATCTACAATGAATACAGGCGTGGGCAGGCCCGTAGCCAGGATTTTGACTCCGGGGGGGGGGGGGGGCTGAGTCTGAGTGAGAGAGGATCTGCCCGAGCAAACCGTTTGTATCATTATCCCAATACCCCCATGCATATGGGATATATTGAGCATGGTGATCAGATCATGATATGAATAAACGTAACAGTTTAAATAATAAATGTTATTTATTTACTTTCATTAACAAAATGTTTAGAATATTTTTTGACTTATTTTTTACTTTACAGCAACAGTCTTCTTTTCTTTTCCCCGGCCATTTTGTCAATTACTTTTTCTGGTTTGATAGTGATATCCCGATGGATGGAAATCATTGCTAGTCCACTAAGTCTCTGGTCTGTCATTAAACTTGGGACCAACCTGAGAATTTCGGGGGGGGGGGGGGGACTGAAGCCCCTCAAGCCACCACCACCACCCCGGCTACATGCCTGGGCATGGGCAAACTAAAGCCCCGGCCCTCCTTATTTTCCTTGTCCTCTTGGCATAAGGACTGGGTGGCCCACCACATACTTATGCTGAAAGGACAGGGGAGGAAAGCACGCGGAGGCTGAGAGCCCTCTGAAGTGCTCTCAGCCGTCGCCTATCTTGCCCTCCTCCCAGTATAAGGATGGGGCAAGTGGCCCCATCCTTAAGCCAGGAGGACAGTCTGAGGAAGGCACATAGTGGCTGAGAGACCTCCGGAGTGCCCTCAACAGCTGTCTGTCTCATATTCCTCCTAGCATTAGGATGAGGCGAGCTGCACTATCCTTATGCCGAGAGGACAGCCTGAGGATTGGGGAAGAAGATGAGAAGGATAGGTTGCAGTTTTTCACGTGTCTTGCCCTCCTCTCAGCACAAGAATGGAGAGGGTATGCTGGTGCAATGGATATGTTATCAAACAAGTTCATCTGTAGTACACTCAAATTTGTAAATATGTGCATGTTAAAGGTTAAATATTTTATTTAAATTGATTCTGAATCACTGATTTCCCAGCATTTGTACAATTAAATCAGAATATGATACTTCAATATAGTATAGTGTTTCTGGGAGATTTTTAAATAGTTGTCTTCATATTTTAATAGACATTTTAATGTATTAGTGGTGTATCAGCAAATAACTTATTCTGACAAAAAAGCCAATAAAAAATCAGTCATGCGTTATGAGACTCTGTGTTGTTAGGAAGTATGCAATAACATCAGAATTATTTCTACCAGCCTATGTGGAAGGCATAGAGCTAAATATGTCTTATGTGAGAACCATTTATTTTTGTGCAAATTTATTGAAATGATTCTGTAGCATAGATCATGTAACCAAGTAACTGGCTGTTTCATAATGAAGCAAGCATTTTAGCTTAATCAGAATAATTAACATATGTTATTTTATCAATAGAAATGAAACATATTATATTTCAATTTCAATTATGTTGCCACATGCCTTGAAGTCATCCTTTGACTTAGATCAACCATATCACTTGGTAAAATGTATTCGGGGGAGTTTGCTGCTGCCTTTGTCTAAGAGCCAGAGAATATAATTTTCCCAAAGTCCTCCAGTTGATTTCCATCACTGGCTCTTCAGATACTGTTAAACTCCAGTTTCCTTTAGTCCCAACCAGCATTACCAATGGTCAAGGATGGTAGGTGTTACAGTTCAGCTTCTTATATTCCCATTCTTCATCTATAGTCCCGTAAAAATTATTTTGTCTGGACTTTGAGATATTGGGCAGGTATTAGAAGAAAATATAGGAAATTTGCAGACTGAATAAAAGCAGAAGAAAATCTAAATGGGCTTCTACTTCTGCTGTGAAGAATTAGCTCTCTCAGAATCACAATAGTATTTATTTATTTATTTATTTATTTATTTATTTATTTATTTATTTATTTATTTGCAGCTCTTTTATCCTGCCTTTTTCAACCCTGGAGGGGACTCAAGGCGGCTTCACAACATAGGTAATGCCTTTAAAGACATAGTACAATAAAAATAAACAGCACCATTAAAATAATTAAAACATCTGAATCCATACAACAATTTAAAATCATGTGATCCATAGGCATAGTCCGGGGCCATTCCATACTTCAATTACACATTATTCGTATCTAATTATTGCACTAGATGTTCAAAGGCTTGATCAAAGAGCCACATCTTCACTTTTTTGCAGAAGGTCAGGAGGGAGGGAACTGATCTAATCTCTCTGGGGAGGGAGTTCAATAGCCAAGGGGCCACGACCAAGAAGGCTCTGTCTCTCGTCTCTGCCAATTGCGCCTGCAAAGAAGGCGGAGCCGAGAGCAGGGCCTCTCCAGATGATCTTAAACTCCGAGATGGTTCATAGAGGGAGATATGTTCGGACAAGTAAGCTGGGCCAGAACCGTTTAGGGCTTTATAGGCTAAAGCCAGCACTTTGAATTGTGCTCAGTAAACTCTATGGTCTCACCAGTTAATTATGTAAGAACTGTGCAGTTGCTCCGGTTAGAAAATTCTCTATCCAAGATAATCCTCCCTCCTAGACAACCCATTCTCCTGAAAATTTATCCAATCTGCTTATCAGACCACCCAGGGTCTTGGAGGAGGCCTTCGGAGGGCATTTTGGAACAGACGGAGAAGGGAAAGAAGGAAGAAGATCGAAGGGTAGGTAGAGGTAGAGTGTAAATGCCATTAAGACTTCGGCCGAATTCGCTCCCTACTTCCTGTTGCTTGCACACAAGTGTGATCATTTGATCTTTTAAATTCTAACTTTAATTATGATGAGCTCACATTGATCTAAACCCTGTAGCATTATATCCCATATTATTCCATTTTACCTACAGTAGAGTCTCGCTTATCCAACGTAAACGGGCCGGCAGAACGTTGGATAAGCGAATATGTTGGATAATAAGGAGAGATTAAGGAAAAACCTATTAAACATTAAATTAGGTTATGATTTTACAAATTAAGCACCCAAACATCATGTTATACAACAAATTTGACAGAAAAAGTAGTTCAATACGCAGCAATGCTATGTAGTAATTGATGTATTTACGAATTTAGCATCAAAATATCATGATATATTGAAAACATTGACTACAAAAATGTGTTGGATAATCCAGAACATTGGATAAGTGAGTGTTGGATAAGTGAGACTCTACTGTATTTGGCTTTTTTATGTTACATTTTCTTCAATCTTTCAATTCCCTTCCTTTCATCTTTTTTTAACAATCTTGATCTTTCTGTTGAAGAAGGAACATTGTTATGGATCCTAAACTAAGTTTATGTAAAGTGAAAAAAAAAATTTTTAAGCTATTTGCCCACTCACTACATGTTCTACACATCCTATCTTGCATTGTTGAGGAGGCTCAAAGATTCCCCCAAATAAGCTTTTTTGGAGGTTAAATGGGCTTCCACTCCATTATATTCTTCCCATTCATTTACTAATGATCTGGGCCATTATTTGAAAGCTTTTTAAAGAATGGAAGTAGAGAGCAAAGAACATGATGTCGGACTAACCAGAGAATTCAGTACTCAATTCGTTTCCTAACTGCAGTCTGTTTTAAATTATTTTGCCCTTAGCTGTTTTAGTTTGACTTCATTAGGTAGCAGGAAGTGATACTACTTTTATCATTAGTGCTGCTTGGTTGTCTTCAGAAACTCACCTATCAAACTTCGACATCATTATGCTCTTCTTTATGATTGATGTAGTCTATTTTTATTTGCTTGTTCACTGCAAAGCGGTTGTAAAAAGTCAGCTTAGCACCTGTAGTCTTGAAAGTGTCTCCTTCTTTGTACTCTGTACTTCACTAGAATTTCAATAAGTCATTGTAGACAAATGGTCCTTTAGTTTATTATTATTACAAACCAATAGGGCTGCGCACAGGTCCATTTTTCAAAACGGACTCTGGCTGTTCCGGCTCTTTCAGCTCTTTTGGCCAGACATAACAGCATGGTGGCCGCCACCATTTTATTTTTATTTTTTGGCCACAACAGACCATGCGGCTGCCAACCATGACTACTTTCGGTTTCATTTGACTACACATGGAGCGTGGAGAGGCAGATGCGCTCCCACACAGGGTTTCCCTGTAAGCCCTGCCTGTTGAGCCAATCACAACAGAAGAAAGTCATGAAGTGTCTTTTAGCCAAGCTGGTCCTCCATTTTTCTGTTGTGAGCATGCTTCTGAGAGAAATAGATCATGCTTCAGTCCACTGGTGATCTAAATTCTCATTGCCACTCGCAGCTCTACATCTCTTGCCTTGCTTTTTGACCCAAATAGCAATAAGTAAGTACTTTCTATACACCTAAAAAAATTGCCACCAATGATGCCCTCAAGATAACGCAAATTTCAAATGTGAGGTAGAGGTATCTTCTTGCCATTTCTAAAGCCGCCGTAAAATGAGGAGATAATTTATATCTTTTTAAAAGAATTGCTAATACTCCTTCGGGTGGTATAGCTCCCACTGAAATAATTGTTTAAATAGGGTGCCTTAACTCAGCTTCATTGAAAGGGTGTTGAGGAGAACTGATGCTAGAAAGTGTGGTTTATGTCTGATGCCTTAAACCCAGGTGTTATTGAAGGATATAAGAAGAAAGGATCCCAGAAAGGATAGTTTCTTAAGTCTGATGCCTTAAGCCCAGGTCTAGTTTAATATGTGGAGAAAAAAATGACAAAAAGGGGAGCCTGAGGGAGGCTCCTAAAAAACATACCAGGAGGGCCACCAAAATCTGAATACTGAAAATAGCACAGGGTGTAGCTAATTGCACACCCCTACAAACCATTATAGCCCCTGATGGGGCAGCGGATTAAACTGCTGAGCTGCTGAACTTGCTGACCGAAAGGTTGGTGATTTGAATCTGGGAAGTGGGATGAGCTCCCGCTGTTATCCCCAGCTTCTGCCAACCTAGCAGTTTGAAAGCATACAAATGTGAGTAAATCAATAGGTTTGTATACTCTGGCTTTCAGCTTTGCCTTGCTTGTGCTGAAAATGAAACTGACTTTCAAGCATTACAGAATTCAAATGAAAAAGTCTTGGCTAAGTTTTGATTCCCCTTCCCATGTTTTTTAATTCTGTTCATATATACAAAACTTACAAATTTGATACAACTTACGATTTTAAAATGAAGATTTGCACATCCCGAGTAACTACCACTTCCTTCCATACTTCCCAACTCTTTAATTTTATTTTGTTCCCTACTATATCTCCACCATCTATTAACCTAGCACTTGCATATTTCCAAAGTGGAGGATGCCTATCTGCCTGCACATACAAATCATTTATTTTCTTTAAAAAACAGAGCTGTCTTGAATTTGGGGGGGGGGGGGGGGATCATTTTGTCCTGTAAAGAAGTTGCCACATTCTCAATGAGAATTCCATGCATTCATTGGGCTGTCTCTAACACTGAATTGTATTGTACAGAAACCAACACATACACAAAATTGTTTCCAGGGGTCATACGTTAAGGACTGTTCTATTAGTTAAAAGGAAAGCCTTACAGAATCAGCACTCTCAATCATTCTTTGCTTGTAGAAAAATATGTCTTTACCAGTAGCTCTGTCGGCTATGTAGCTATGTGCAACTGTCAATCAGGTGAAGAGAAAATGAATGCACACTGAACTGCAAAGGCTTGCCCTTAAGCATTACCTTAGGGACCATGCATTGCAAATGTTAGTTAGCCTTTCCCAACCTTCTGTCTTCCTTGTAGGTTGATCAAGGTGGCTTAGCTTAAAGAAATGCTAGTCAACACACCTGGAAGGCAGCAGATTGGAGGGATCTCAATGCTAGGGATATACGTCTTTGCTGATGCTCACATGCTTGAACAAAGACAAGAGGAGGATTTATATGCTGCTTTCTCTCTCTTAATCTTTCCTCACAGGTTGATATTATAATTTTTGTCATTTTAAAGTTATTTTTCACACTGGTGATTTATTTTTGTGAAACGTTCATTTCCACAAAAACATTTTGTGTGAGAAAGAAATGTATTTTGTGCAAAACTATACTTTTTTCTGTTCAAAATCATTGGTTTTTAATTAATTGTTTTAATGAATTTTAATGAATGAAAAGCTTTGACGGCCTGAATCACTGGGGTGTTTTGTGGGCAAGATCTAGCACCCTGGAAACCACACAACATCTCATTGTTT
The DNA here is from genome assembly GCF_035594765.1 of Anolis carolinensis. NCBI lineage: Eukaryota > Metazoa > Chordata > Lepidosauria > Squamata > Anolidae > Anolis > Anolis carolinensis. The sequence continues at coordinate 155,186,456 of NC_085845.1, forward strand.
TTAATGCAACCACCTCAGAGTTTTCCTGCAAATAAAACTTTCTAATAAACCTAGCATATGGGGAGAAATGTGGATGATTGGTCATGTCTTCTACAGTGTGTCCCAGTGTGAACAGGCACACTTGCTCATCAAATAAAAAACATTTAAATTCATGCTAAATAGATCCTACTGTAATACTCTGGCAACCTGCAATCATGCTAGTAAGTAAGTAGAAATGGAAGTAGTGCTCTTCAATATCTCACATAGAGGAATAGGCCAAAATAACAGTTATATAAAATCAAATGGATCCCTATTAACCCCTTGTATCACTTTATAGCTCCTGAGCACAAAGCATGTTGACTGCTAACCCTTTACTGATAGCTGGCCTCTTGTAACCTGGCTTGGTAATGTGTACGAAATAAGAACTTTGAACCTATAATGACAATTCTCATTTTTTTTTAATTGTTTAACATAGACCTTTCACTAAGTGAGCATACCTGAAATGCTCTCTCTGGATCAGTCAAATTCTCCCATTAGATCACAACTATACCAAGTGCAGAAACAAAATATTTGTCGGATAAAGTCTCACTCACTCACTCACACACACACATACACACACTTCATCTATGCAATTATGTCAGTTAAGACTTAACAGATCTAAAACCAGAAAGCATTAAAGATTTCTCTCCTTATTGCTTCACACTAATCAGCTCGATAATTCCCAAGGTCTGTAATAAATGCAAATAACTTTACCCTACAAAACTGTTAACATGTGTTTTTTTCTTCCCTAGGCAGCAAAATAAGAAAAGATCAGGAAGACACTACCATCAGATACGGCCTACATTTCAAGGCAATGCCATTATCTGATACCCCATGTCCGTCTCCTGTCTTTGGGGCTTCAGAAGCTTTTACTTTCCTTTTTTCCAATGGCTTTGTCTCAGTGTCTTTCATCTTAATTAACTGTCATTTCACAGGCATCAGTTCTCTCCAGCAGCTTTTGAGTATCTATCTTTGAGGTCTTCATATGGAGGGTGGGGGAAATATATTGATATCTTAACTGTAGCTATTTTTAGAAGCATTAGAAGCTCTGGCATGCAACTGTGTCAGCTCGCTTTTCTAACTTTCCTGCCTATTATGGGAAATCCTTAGCCAATTTTAAAAACTGCCATTAGCACGTAGGAGGTACTGAAGAAAAAGACACTAGGGGTTTAAGATCCATAGGGACAATTAATTTTACCAACTGATGAATATTTCAAAATATTTTATTTTAATGATCTCAGATCATGGTTTGATTCAGACATTAATCCATAATTAAGTATTGCAGGAATGAGTCTATAAGAGCCTATTGTTATCTTTTCAACATAAACCTGTGAAGTAGGTAAAGTATATCAATGTCACATGGCTAGTTTTCTTTCTGACTGAGTGGGAACCTAACTGCTATATCACACAAGTTCTTCAAAAAAAATCAGGGATGTGTGAGGTGCCTTTTTTAGCATGGACCAGGGCTGCTGTATCTTTAATAATTAACCGATCCTGGGAAAAGGAAGCTGTATTGTAAAGTTCTGCTAGCTGTTGCATGAAACACCACTAAACATCTATTTCTTCACTCCACTCCATCTTTTATCTGCTATGTCCCCCACAAACATAGAGCATGGCCATTTACTGACTGGTGCAGAACCAGGAAGAAATATGTTTCTATGGCTGGATGAACTGAAAGATGATACTTCCCACCAGTCATCACTTCTCAGGGGAAGATAACACCAGCTGAAAGGTGGGTCAAGTACTGAGAAAGAATGTTCTTGCCCCAAGATCTGTTAAAAGACACAGAAACTCAATCCCATACCTGTTGTGGTTCAGCCAGATGAAGATGAAGGGAATGGGGTTTCAGAGCCTGGGAGAGTGATAGATGGTTCTTTAGATGAGGAAACGGAGGGGATTTTAGAGTAAGATTCTGTCTGTGAGACAGAGTTTGAAAGTGGAACTGTTTTGGAGTCCAGCAGACAGGGAGAAGACCTTTCACCCACAAGCTTAGCAACCCCTGATAAAGACCTGACAGATCAAGATAGCTCCTCCAAGGGAACAGCTGGGTTAGACAGTGATACTAGACTGCATCTGAGGCTGGGGGCGGGGGACACTGGGTGTAGGAAATCCAAAAGAATCTGTGAGAAAGAAGCGCATTGGAAGGAACCTCAAGGACAAAGAAATGCTTTCATGCGTTGTAGCCCTTAAATCAGACAGCATCTCATTGAGATTTTAGATGAGGCAACGCTGCTGAAGATGTGCAGTTCAGGTTTTACTTCCTGGGAGTTTTTATTCATATTTTAAGAAGTTCTTATAACCTTGATTTTTTCTTGATTCATGTTCATGTTTTGATTCTTGTTTACCTTGGATTATGCTCATGTCCTGTACCATTTGGATTGTTTAGATTATTGCCTTTGAACTATTTTCACTCATCACCAGCTTGTTTGGGGGGGGGGGGGGGGGTTTACACATTGACTACCTTTTCTGATTACCTGCTGGATTTTGCCTTCCTTATTCCCTTTGGTGGTTTTTCCCTTTTTATATGTACTTTCTTCAATAAACTGTTTACCACTACTACTACTGGATTCTTGGTTGGTGCTAAGGGCAAGGTGAACGCTGTCTCGGGTGCAACAATACCAAGTCTGAAATCCTATCTGAGACCCACCATCATGTATGCAAAAAAGAAGTACAAAATCTTCCATGAGTGCTTTACCTTTCAACATCTCACAGATAAAAAACAGGAGATATGTGTCCAAGAAAGATCAGAGTGTGCTTAAGATGGTATCCATTTTTAATACGGAATAATTTATTAAAGGTTGCAGCTGTTTGTTTTTATCTGAAGGACAGGGTACCACCCTTCATCCTGCTCCCCGTTCTTTGACGAGTGAATTGGGTGTAAACTACTTTTGCATTTTGAACTCAGTTTGTAGCACTGAAGGTAAGCTGAAGACAAAGGAGGAAAATGAGATGAGAGATAAACTGAGACATGTTAAAACTAACTGTCAAAGTGAGAGAACAGCAGATTAATTGGTGCTGTCCCTGATAAGTTCTGATAAAGAATTCAAACTGATGGTTTTGGAATAAATAAATAAAAAAGCACGGCACAGAACATTCCCACCATTCACAGCCTTATAATGAAGCCTGAAGTAGACTTCTGACCACTTTTGGTTTGGTTAGATTTGTTTCTCCCTGTTCTCCTCTCATTTCCAGGGCCTGGTGCAATCTGCAGTAAATGATGGAAATAGAATCTAGTCCCCATTGAAAGCTATATAGCCCTTCCCAATGTCATCATTGTGGTAGGTGTCACCCAGTGTGATAACTTATGATGCCACCCACACCTCCTCCTGTACCAGACTATACACAGTTGTTAGTAATGTTTTTGTAGTAATGTTGCTCATAAATCGTAATTATCATATAACACTGAATGCAATGACAAAAAAAAACAGCAGCAAGGAAAGTAAGTGCTTGCTTGTAGCAGATGCAGATGAAACCATATTATCCAAAGCACCATTGTAATTGAGTAATGACAGCTCTAAAGATTCAAAAAGTAAAAAAAAAACCTTTTGGTTATATACCTTTGTAGGTATATTGATACATTACATGTGAACCAAACTTGGGTTTAAAAACATTTTGTGGTTATAACTTAATTACAGGGGTTTTAAAATATAAAACTTATACATTTCTGCTGAAACACTTCAAAAAGGTTTTATAGGTAGTAATTTTGATGTCACCACTTTGTTGATGTCATACGGTGTGGTTTGTACCCTCCACACACCTTAGTGACACCAACAGCCTTTTCTCATTTATACATGATAAAGTAAATGCAGAAAAACAACTGACTAATTGATCATGATGCTCCATCTGTATAGCACAATAAAATGAGGATATCATGTTTTTGAAAACAGGTAAGATTTTCTACCAATATATCCTGTAATTTTAAAGTGCCAGAAGGATTTTTCCAGGCAACTTCTATTATCTCTTTGCTCATGCATAAAATGTGGAGTTCTGAACTTATGTATTTTGATTTCCAAATTGTGTTACTGTAAACCCTGAGGTTGCTTGGAAGTGACAGTCTTAATATGGAAATCAGCAGTGAAGAAAGAGAGGGGGGAGCTCTTCTCTGAAACACCCTATTTTCCAATCTCATCTGAAATTCCTCTGAAAGATACAAATATAGAGATGTATTTATGACACTCTGAGGGTAATCACAGCAATGATAAAGCCCTAAAGCCTTGGCCTCTACTCCAACTGAGTGTGTATTCCAGACTATGCCTGCCCTTACAGAGCTGTTCCATGTCAAGCACTTGCAGATTCCCTTTCATATCAATGGATAAGGAATGCATTCCCTAAATGCAGAGTCTGAAACCTACTGCTATTATATATATATATATATATATATATATATATATATATATATATATATATATATCTCAATCAGTGAGACAAAAAATTAAATAGTCACAGAAGACCATGGAGTAGAAGGGTGGACTTATGTCAAGCCTATCACATCAAGTTCTTTAGCTGTAAACACATACTCTCCCTCTTATTTATGTACTAAACATTTAAAGTTCCTGGGAATAGCTAGCACTTGAGGAAGCTGAGCATGTGGGCAGCAAACAGGACATCAACTACTGACTTCGGATTAAGAAAACTAAACTTCAGCTAATTTTATTATGCCTATATGCATCCACCTGCAAATGTGTGTATGTCAGTCAATGATCTTCTGCAATTAAAACCAACTTGCATACTTTTAAACATCTTTAAACCCAAATAAAAGAAGAGCTCCAAAGTTTCCAATGCCGTTCCCCCCAAATGAAGCAGTAGGTTGTAGTTTGTTGACTCCAGACATCTGTGTTGGTGATATAAAAAGACAGTGAATTAATTACCCAGCCGGAAAGAAAACCAAATAGAGAAAAATATTGATTATAGAGGCATTCAGACATTCTTCAAGCATGGATCAGTTTGGTCTTTTTACATTATTATGGTATGGCTTCTCATGTTTTCTTTATACAGACTGCAACAAAAAAAAGATTAAATTTGGGCCCTTTGAAACTCTTCTTGTTATCCTACTGCTCACATGCTTTGCTTTCCAAGTGGCAATGTCCATATGATATCAAAATCCCTAACATCTGTTCACTTTACAAAATGATCATAATGCTCTGTCAGCAGCCATATATTTCAAATTGCACCATAATTCTTCAACTTTCATAGTTGCCAGTAGAGACTCACTTGGCTTATCTCAGACTTTGGCTGTGTATTAATTCTGACTATCAAATGGGTATATCACAATACACACTTAGTACACCCCAGAAAAAACAGGAGGCTTTTAGGGTGGATATTTTTACCCTTTGTGTACCCTCAAGTCCTCTTATCCTGATTATAAAGGGACCTGGCAAGTGATAGCTTATCCTCTTCTAAACATTGGTTATGAAATATACACAACTCTAGACACTAGCATCACATTTCCTGACAGCGAAGCACTGAAATGTATGTTATCTCTCCAGCCTGTCTCATCATCTTTCTTTTGCTGAGATGATGCAATCTTGAGATCTATGGCAACAGAATCAAAATCAGAAACACTTTCCCTGTTGTTTTTACGAGAGTCTTTTATTGCACTAAGGGTTTTTTATCCCTTTATCTGCTCCCGACACAAAAAAATCCCTTTATTTTAAAATATTTAAGTATAAACATGTGACGATATCCTTTCTGTGTAGCCATTTGAGAAAAGAACATGCTGTTGTCTGCGAGACCTTCCAAACGGAAAAGGATGCCCGATGTGCTGCATTTACCAGCCGCGGCACATGTGAGCATCCCCATGGCAAGTCAACTTCTGCTCCCGGCTACCCTTCAATGCAAACTAGGGCTGAATCACGACTTGGAGGTGTTCCTCCCGATTATTCCGCCATGGCTGCATTTTGACATATGTGCATACATTCTCATAGAGCCCTCATCTGAGATGACAGTGGGGATGAGTGTGTGATGTTTGTGTCAAAGCAATGAGAAAATGTATTCTAAGATTAATAATTGGCAGAGGGAAGCTGTTTTCAATGAAAACAAGGAGCCTGAAGCTGACCTGTTTCCATGGAAACAAGAAGAGCACCAGACAGTGTTGCTCTAGAGGGGGAAATGCAGATGCTGGGCAGAGAGAAATCTTCCCAATTTTACCTTTTTTCCCCTCCCCACGCCATTCCAAACAGACAGTATGAGTAAGCCCTTTTTTCTCACAGACCTTGAACTTATTAAGCAACAGGTACCCGTCAACCTTCCAGCCGCCTTCCTCTCGAAAATCACGGCAGGAGAGTTCAAACAAACCACTACCGCAATCCTACACATTTTGATTTGCATCCCCTCAGAACTGCCAGCAAAATATGCTAGAATTTTAATTTGGAGGGGAAAAAAACTTTTCACTTCTCTTTTAAGTGATGCATTTATTCCCAAAGAATGGTAATTTTCAGACAACATGACTGGAGGTCTATGGGTTTTGCTAATGTGTCATTTCTCCAAACAAGTGAAGCAGATTTCTTTTACTGGAATGGCAAAGATGTCTCCCATGTTTCTTTCTACAGAACAGTTTCATAACAATGAACTGACAGAAGCCAGCACTATCAGCAAAATTGGACAACACATTGGGCATGATCCATGCGCTCTGAGGGTTCGGGATACAAATAGGACTAAATAGATTATTTTTCCACCTCCCCATCGCGGCGTTCACACTGGCATGAATTGGTTCACACAGCTTGAGTGTAAGTCACTGGAAAGGCACTGGCGGTATGGAAGAAGAACACGTACCTCACATATTCTCATTTCCCCCAACACCCTAGCAGTGTTCACATACAACACTGCTGAAATGTTTATGAGAACCTCTGTAGCTAAGTTCATTCCTCATTTGTAGCCTGGTACATTAATCCTCTTAAATCCGGAGTACAGATCAAGTGCACAGCTTGTACTGAGTTGAATGAACAAAGATGTGCTGCTCCTTTCTACATGCATAAGGAAGGCAGCTGTGTGCATATGAAGCAAGATGATTCTCTTAGCAGCGTCTCCGCACAAGGTTTTTCTTAGTGCCAGTGAACCAGTTCATACCAGTGCCAATGGATTGTGCCTTTTCTTTAGATTAAATAAAATAAATAAGTAATAATAGATACCATTTATATCTTTTCTTCCTTTTTTCAAAAAAGTTGTTACCTGTCTTTTACTATACAAGACTATATGGTGCTTCCCTATAGAATTTTTGCAAGTCTGGAAAAACCTCCCACACTCTTATGACCAACACACACACATATATACATACATACAGACACACACATATAGGTATTGATATGAAAAACATTTCCAAGACATATCTATACTATACAGTTATACTGCTTTGATACCACATGAACAGTTACGGTTACCTGTAGAATCCTGGAATTTCTAGTTTGGTTGCAAGGGACTCATACATCTCTATCAGAGAGTGTGATGACCAAATGACAAATTTCAGGATTCAAAGAATAGAATAATAGAGTTGGAAGAGACACATGGGCCATCTAGTCCAATCCCCTGCCATACAGGAAAAGCACAGTCAACGTATACTTGACAGATGGCCATCCAGCCTCTGTTTAAACGTTTCCAATGAAATGGCTTCCACTCAATTCTGAGGCAGAGAGTTCCACTGTTGAACAGCTCATACAGTCAGGAAGTTCTTCCTAATGTTCAGGTAGAATCTCCTTTCCTGTAGTGCTCCTATTCCTAGTTTCCAGGACAGCAGAAAACAAGCCTGCTCCCTCTCCCTTATGACACCCTTTCACATATTTATACGTGGCTACCTTGTCTCCTCTCAACTTTCTCTTCTATAGGCTAAACATACCCAGTTCTTTAAGATGCTCCTCATAAGGCATGGTCTCCAGACCTTTGATCATTTTAGTCATCCTTCTCTGGACACCTTCAAGCTTGCCAATATCTCTTTTAAACTGTGGTGCCCAGAATTGGACACAGTATTCCAGGTGAGGTCTAACCAAAGCAGAATACAAAGGCACCATAAATTCCCTTGATCTAGATACTATACACCTTGTGATGCAGGTCAAAATCCCATTGGCCCTTGTTGGCTCATGTTCAACTTGTTGTCCACAAAGACTCCAAGATCTTTCTCACATGAACTGTTGTTGAGCCAGGCATCACCCTTCCTTTATCTTGGCATTTCATTTTTCTGCCTAAGTGTAATAGCTTACATTTGTCCTTGTTGAAATTCATTTTGTTAGTTTGGGCCCAGCTCATTAAACTGTTAAGGTCGTTTTCCATTCTGATCCAGTCCTCTGGAGTATTAGCTATCCCTCCTAATTTGGTGTCATCTACAAACTTGATAAGCACACACTCTAAACCTTCATCCAAGTCATTAATAAAGATGTTGAATAATACTCGGCCCAGGACCGAACCCTACGGCATTCCACTAGTCACTTATTTCCAGGATGAAAAGGAAACACTGGTGAGAACCCTTTGAGTTTGGTCGCTTAACTAATTACAGATCCACCTAATAGTAGTATTGCCTAGCTTACATCTGACAAGTTTGCTTGCAAGAAAGTCATACGGGACTTTGTCACAGGCCTTATTAAAATCAAGATATGCTACATCCACAGCATTCCCTGCATCTACCAAGCTCATAACTCTATCGAAGATTAGTCTGGCATGACTTGTTTTTGAGAAATCCATGTTGACTTTTAGTAATCACAGCATTCCTTTTTAAGTGATTGCAGACTTCCTCCTTAATAATTTGCTCCTGGTACTGATGTCAGGCTGACTGGATGGTAACTGGTCCTCTTTTTCTCCCTTCTTGAAGATAGGGACAACATTTGCCCTTCTCCAGTCTGCTGAAACTTCTCCTGTTCTCCAAGAATTCTCAAAGATTATTACCAGTGGTTCTATATGACTTCTGCTAGTTCCTTCAATACTCTTGGATGTAGTTCATCCGGCCCTGGAGACTTGAATTCATTTAGAGTACCCAGGTATTCCTGGACTACTTCTTTACTTATTTTGGGTTTCATTTACTCTATTACCTCATCAACTCTGTATTGCTCAAGTTGAACACCAATCTCCTTTTGGGAGAAGACTGAGGCATAGAAGGTGATGAGAAGCTCTGCCTTTTCCCTATCCCCTGTTAGCATTTCACCATCGTCTCCTCGCAGATTCCCTACTATTTCCTTTTTCTTCCTTTTTATATTGACATAACCAGAGAACCCCTTTTTACCTTTTCCCTATATATGTTGGTTATTTGTTTGAATTCCTCTTTGGTGATTTCCCCCTTTTCCATTTCTTGTGCATGTTTCTTTAAAATCTTAGCTCAGTTAAAAGTTCTTGACATCCGTTCTGGTAGTTTTAACTTCTGGTTGTTTTTTTTCTTTGCTGGCACTGTTTGCAATTGTGCCTTCAGTATCTCACTTTTATGAAACTCCCTTCTCTTTTAGTATTCCTGTCCATGGAATCACGCTCAGTATTTCCTTAAATTTCCTGAAGTAAGCTCTCCTAAACTCTAGAAGGCGTGTTTGACTTCTCTTAGTTTCACCCTTCCTTTATATCACAAACTCTAGGAGCACATGGTCATTCCCACCTAAGGATCCCGCCACTTCCACTCCATTGACCAGATCCTTGGTGTTGGTTAGGATCAGATACAGAATAGCTGATTCCCTTATTGCCTCTTCTTCCTTCTGGACAATAAAATTGTCTGTGAGGCAAATGAGAAATTTGTGGGAAAGAGTCACTTAATTTAAGTGGAATCAAAGTGCACATGTGGACACATCCTGGAAACAACTGGGAGCAGCAACATGTTCATCTAAACCAAAAAGTGGGGTCTTGCTTCAGTAAACAGCACTGTTTCCATGGTTTTATCTCTTTTCAAAGCCAGAAGTATACATCCAGTAATTTCCTATTTGGTGAAAAAATGGCAATAAATATTTTTAATGAGGACACAATTTTCACTGAGGCTGTCAAAAGTACCCTCTGGACCCATCAAGGTTGCCTCTCATCCCACACACAGGCACATACTTACATAGTTATATTTATCAACATAAACCAACTTGCTCCAAAAATGTGAACCTTTTGCTTATAGTAGCATTTCTCCTTTCTTTCCACACATGATATGGATGTAGTGATCTAGAATAAATAAGACTTATTTTTCAAAATAAAACTCTTAAATGCATTAAAATTAAATGGAACAAATTCTTTAAAGGATGCTCCTATATGGCTGCTATTAAAAAGATACAATTCTTGGGCTTGACATGCAGACAATAAATTCACTAAATAGTGATGGTCACCAGGCACACAACTACTTACATGTATATTCATTCATCTCAGAATCTGACTGACCTGCAATATGCAATACTAGACCATAAAGAACATGAACCAGTCATATATGCAAATTTTGCAGTCAAACCATTTAAACTGTTGGTGAAATTATTATTATTATTATTATCCCCCCCCCCCCCGCAGGTGCCACCTTGACATGGTGGGGGGGCTTAACCATTCCGAGGACGCTGAGGGCTGTGCTGGCAGTAGTGTAACTACCGGCAGGTCCAACCAAGCCAGAGAGGCCTTAGCTGAGGAATAAAACCAAGAGCACCTAACCCATTAGCATTATGGAGAATCAAACCAAAACGAAGTCTATAGTGGCTCAGTCGTCGCCCTGGATAAAAAGGACCACGGTGGATACTGCTGATTCTGGACATCCATCGACAAGTGGGCTACGGAATCAAAATACAAATGAACAGTCACAGAAGCGGCAGAAATAATAATAATTTTATTTCTTATCTGCTCTCCTCATGGCTCGAGGCAGTTTTACAGAAAGTAAATATACACCAGTGCAAATGCACTGAACCTCCATATTGTCCAACTGGACAATGAGTGAGTACTACTCTGCCTTGGGCTTACCAGTTACTGCTATTGTTATTTGCCTTCAAGTCATTTCTGACCTATAGCAATCCTAAGGTGATCTTATTGCTGGGGTTTCTTGGCAGGATTTGTTTAGAAGAGGTTTATCATTGCCTTCCTCTGAAGCTGGGAAAGTATTACTTGCCCAAGGTCATCCAGTGGTTTTCCATGGTTAAGCAGGGATTTGGAGCCCTAGTCCAACGCACAAACATCTACACCACATTCAATGATTTATCTGCTCCCCATCCACATGAAAGAGATAGAAACAGAAAGAGAGACTCAGACAGAGGGGCTTACAAATAAAACCTTTGATAAAGTGCTACTATTTTTATGGTAGTCTAGTGTCCTGACAGGTCTCTGGTCCAAAAAATTGTCTGGTTATAGTAGATGAACTCGATTGGTATAATGAGCAATAAAGTCTTCGAGTACAAGAAAACCTCAGGTTTCTTTTAATTCTAAAATGAATAAGTACAAGTTAGAAAGAAAAAAATGCCTTGAATCCAAATACATTTGTTATTACAATCATGATCAAGGGAAACTCTTTGGGCCATATTTAACGACACGTGAAAGCAACTGTCCTTTGATAAGCATGAACCAACAATATGACTCATGCAGAGCCTATAATTAGTAACCTTCTTGCTTTTTCTATAGCAATTACCCACACTTCACCCACATCCAATCTGATAGTTGATCCATTCAGACCCATCTGCCTTCATGTATTGATCTCCAGAGATCATGCATTTTACAACAAATGTCTTTTTAATATGCCATTGAACCTACCCAATAAACTTAAGAATATAACAAGTTGTGCTGGATCAGGATGAAGTCCAGCATATACTTCCCACAATGGCCAAACAGATGCTCATGAGAAGCCCATGAGAAGCCCACAAGCATGACACAGAAAGATGAGCTAAACATTGATATAAATAAATAAACAGGTGCCATAGCACCTTACTGCTTTTGTTCCCTAGCAACTGGTATTCAGAGACATACTATCTCTCATACTGAAGATAATATAAATCCATCATGACTAGCAATAATTGATAGCCATACTATGAATTTGCCAGATCCATTTTAAAGCCATCAGTCTGCCAGACATTTTTAGATCATTTTGAGAGTGAATTCATTATTTTGACTATGTGTGAAAAGTGACTTCCGATTATTCCATCATGCCTAGGTCAGAAGCAGATTAAAAGCCCTCCATCCATCCCAACTGCCACTGCTCTGGATTTGAAGGAAGAGGAGACGAGGAAGGTATGCTTCCATCATGCCTAGGTCAAAAGAAAATGAAAGACCCTCTTCATCCCAACTACAACTGCCCTGCCTACAGAAGGAAAGAAGAAAGGAAGTATCTACTGGACTTCATCTTCTCTCACAGTTTTGTTTGATGTCTTAATTGGATTGTAAGCATGAGGGGCAGGGAACTGTTTTGTTGTTCTTTTACTTCTAAAACACCATATATGTGTATGTTGTTATGATTATGATGATGGTGTCTGTGTCTGTCCGATATCCCACCACACAACTTCATTTGACCTCAGATTTCAGGTTTATGAAAAAGGGGGAAAAGCACCTCTTTGTCCAGCTTTTCCATGCAATATATAATTCTATTCCTGTCGTGTACCTCCCTCACTTACTTTCTTCTTAAAGAGCTCAAAATCTTTTCTCACAAGAGAGTACTGTTCTCTATAGATGAAGGGCCAGTAACTAAAGCCATTTCAAAAATCAGCAGTGGCAAAAAATTGAAAGCCTTTGTTGAAAGTAATGAACTATAGTCCTCACAGTTATTGTTACATTTTAAGAAATCTGTCTGAGATAAATCAGATCTGTCTGAATTCAAGATGTTATTCTATTCTTCATCCCAATGGAGACAAGTTCCTCATTATCTAATTCATTCTAATAAATACCTTCCCATCTGTAATTTTACTTTTTCTATTCTATGGAATTAATTAGTAAGAAATAAAGTTTGATTTTGTGCACTGATTCAAATAGCAAAGATTTTATAACACAATATATAGTGGCATTGGATCTTCACTTTTATATCATTGAGATCTATTTATTTATTTATTTTACGATATTTTTAACTCGCCTTTATCTCCAGAGGACCCAAGACAGCTTACATATCAAAAACATACAATACAAAAGATAAAAACACGTTTGAAATTATATGTTCTATATAAGCAATTAACCCCTCGTCCGTATCAAGACCATTCACACTGCAGAATTATAGTAGCTTGACAGCATTTTAACTGCCATAGCTGGTAAACTGGCTGGGATTTCTGAGAGCTGAAGTCCAAAACACCTGGAGGAGCACAGTTTGAGAACCACTAATCTATGCTTATGTTTGAGAAGGCAAAGACCATAGCATCATACAACATCTCAAACAGGACTATAACTCAGTTTTCTATAATTTAGTCCATTTACAATGTTGATCAAACTCACAAGGGGGGCGATTTCCTTCTCCCTTCTCTTCCCATAGCCATAGCCAGTATATGTTTTGAATGAGAAAATGCCAAAATGCCAAACTAAATCTGAATTAGACAGAAAGGATAGCAGAAGATGTATCTAGATGGCTAATGAAATCAGAAATGTACAGGAAGGACTAAGAACAAGGTCAAATTCAAAAGGCAGATAATAATAGAGATGCTAACATCCCTATCTAAAGATAACTTAACATAGTCACACTCTCCTTTGGTTTTGCTTTCAGTCAGATGAAATATCAAGGGCTAATTGAAAGATGGAGGAGTGCCCACACAGGCAAATCAAATCTTAAGAAAGCCTCTCTAAATTCAATGGTACTTACTTACACCCTATAAGTGTATTCAGGATTAATATCAAACTTACATTCTTTGGAGATCTAGGTTGCAAAACAGGACATAAACAAAAGCGATGTGGTGTGTTCGTTTGGGACAGAGAGAATGAGAACAGAAAACATCAGTTCTAGACACAAATACCCTATGTCCACATACTCTGCTTAATTAGGATATGGCATATGAAAAATATGCCTCTTAGCACATGTTGTAGCAATAAATCATTTACTTTTTTGGCCATTTGTTTCTCTGCATAGCTGTCCAATGATCAAGAAAGAGTCAATGAAAGGCATAAATTAACTTATATACTGTATTTTTGTAAGACAGTCCTTGCAGACAATTTTTTTCATCTACTCAGAACACCAGCAAATGATAGCACTGCAAAACTTCACTTGCTATCAGACCTCCATATTTGCTGGAGTTTGACAAACAGGACCCATGTTTCTAAGGCTTTTTTTCACTTGACAGAACACCTCTCAAGGAATTTCTAGATCTTCTGGCATGACTTCAGTCAACGTCCACTGAAAGCAGACCACAGAATCACACTATAAATAAGATATGTGCAGTGTGCACAGGAATTTGTTAATTTTTTTTTTCAAACTATAGTCCAGCCCCCCAACAGTCTGAGGGACCATGAACTGACCCTCTGCTTAAAGAGTTGAGGACCCCTTATATGGAAATATGCAATCTTTCCGGTAGTTTGGACCTAGGTGCTCAACTTCAGCCTAACATACTGTAAGTCTGACCTGGAGCAGCCCCAAATCCAGCCCATAGATGCTGAATCCAGGGTCATTGTTCAGATCACTGAACTGTCACTTCTTCCATGTCTCTGCCACCATTTCTCCCAGCCAGCCATGGAGCTCCGTCCATGAACCTGACCAGTGACCACTATAGTCACCTCTGCTGGTGACAGAGTGGAGCACCAGTGTGATCAGCAAGAATAAAGGGTCAACCTGACTGACTATATTTCCAGGTTTTTTTGCCTCCTAGGATGCTTTAGTCCCCGTAAAGGCCCTTCTTTCAAAACCAAATGACTTCCAGATTACTTCGTGCTTCAGAAAAAGTTCCCTCATCTAGCAAACATGTGGCACAATTTCCTCTGTGTATCATGGAACAGTTGGGGGTGTTTTTTGAGCCCCTGAGTTCTAGTGAGGGGCATTTCAAAAAGTGTATGGGTTCACTGACCATGTCCACTCCTGCAATAAAAACCCATACCTGGAACTTATTATCTGTTTTTCACACAGACGCCACTGAAAATGGTACGGCACTTTCATACTGTTCACATCCATGTAAATCAATGGTTCTCAACCTGTGGGCCCCCAGATGATTTGGCCTTCAACTCCCAGAAATCCTAACAACTGGTAAACTGGCTGAGATTTCTGGGAGTTGTAGGCCAAAACACCTGGGGACCCACAGGTTGAGAACTACTGATATAAATCAACATCTAGTGTTTGCCACTAGATAGAAACACACCGTTCTCTCCTCTTCATGTGAACGATTTATAGTATGTTGTGTGTATGCTTTGTCCCACAAGAGCAAGTATACAACATCCTTTTGTACGTACAAGCAGTTCTGCAGTAACATAGAAGTTTCATTCATATCATGAACAGTAGAGTGTGGTTAAATATTATTTTCTGTGCAAGATGAAAGCAGCTGGGGTGGGTTGTGAATGAAGGCAAAGACAGAGAAGAAAGAGTTACACAAGCCCCTCTTCCAATCCCCTACTGTTCTTTCACTGCTTTTTGCTAACATATTTTTAAGAAAGGAAAACTTCAAAGTTCTCTTAGAACAGAAAGAGAAAGTATGTATTCCTTTGTAAAAATAAAAATCCAGTTCAAAATTAATCAGTCACTATTTCTCACCACCTCTCAGCCTCGGCTCCTCATCAACAAACGAGATCTACATGGGAACAAAGCAAGATTGGAATGGGAAATACTTAGTTAAAGATGCAAGGAGAGAATGATACTGTAAATGGAATAAAACAAATGCAAACATTCTCGGTTTGCGGTAACGAGGGGTAAATATGTTAAGGTGGCTCCAGACATTTATTCAGGGTTTCTACTGTTCGTCAACAGCAGATCCAAAGGAGAACTCGGGCTCCTTCTACACTGTCATACAAAATCCAGATTATCTTATTTGAACTGTATTATACGATGGTGTAGACTCATCCAGTTCAAAACAGATAATCTGGATTTTATATGGCAATATAGATGGTACCTCACTATCAATAAAATGGTTCTTGGTAATCCCACAACTATCTACATTTTGTTACCTAAACACATCTTTTTGAATCAGAGGGAATGGTTTCAATTATGAGAAAAAAGGGGGTGAAAATAAATTAATACTATATCGCTCTCTGCTTTGAAATCCAGTGTTTCCTGAAAGGGTTGGTGCACATATGAGTATGTTTTGCTCATTTATTTTATTTCGTGTCGAAAGCATTTCACGACAAATACATTTCATAATGGGGGGGGGGGGGAGAAAATCACAAGCAACTAAATAGTTTTGGACCAAAAGCGGGCAACAGCAACCGCATTGTCCGTAGCTTTAAACAACTCCTCCTCCGTACATGAGGCAGGATATTGTGGGCAAGCATACATATACGGAGTTGTTTGTTCTGCTCCACAGTCACACAAGGTGGAGGATTCTTCCAGGTAGTGCCATCTTGCCAGATTGTCTTTTGATCTGCCCACTCCGCTTCTCAGTCTGTTTAGGGACTTCCAAGTTGCCCATTCTTGATTTGCCCCTGGAGGAAGACCCTCATGGGGGGCCATCCAGTTAGAATTGCCAGGTTTAGCTGCCCAGAGAGACACCCTTGCTGCTGCTGGAGGAACATCAAGAGGAGTGGTGGTTTTCATGAAGCCCTTCCTTGATTTGAGTCTGGTGGGAGGAGGCTGATAGTCATGCAGTGGGTGGCTTTCACAATGTTTGACCTTTTTTCTCTCGCAGTTAGCAGCGACTTCCCGTCGCACATCAGAAGGGGCAATGCCAGCTAACTTCTAGAGTTTATCAACAGGTGTAGGTTTAAGGCATCCTGTGATGATTCTGCATGTTTCGTTTAGTGCTATGTCCACCTGCTTCGCATGGGCAGACTTTTGCCAGACAGGACAGGCGTACTCTGCAGTTGAGAAAGACAAGGCCAAGGCTGATGTTCTTATTACTTGTGGGTCTGCACCCCATGCGCTGGCAGTCAGTTTCCACAGGATGTTGTTGCGTGCAGCTACTTTGTGCTTGGTGTTCATGCAGTGTTTCCTATATGTTAGTGTTCAATCTAAGGTGACACCAAGATATTTAGGATGGAAACAGTGTTCGAGCTCTTGGCCTTCCCAAGTAACTTTCAGTTTCCTGTTGGCTTCACGGTTACGTAGGTGGAAAGCACACACTTGTGTCTTGGAAGGGTTAGGCTTCAGGTGGTTCTCTTTGTAGTAGCTGGAGAGATCTTTCAAGGCATTAGTAAGTTGCTTTTCAACTGTTTCAAAATCTTTCGCTTGTGTTGTAAGGCCAAGGTCATCAGCATATATAAAGCTCTTTGTGAGTGGTGGTTGTGGCTGATCGTTCGTGAAGATATTAAATAAGGTCGGTGCAAGGACGCTGCCTTGGGGTAAACCATTCTTTTGCCTCCTCCATCTGCTTTTCTGGCCCTGAAACTCCACATAGAAGCTGCAATTTTCCAGGAGGGCCTGGACAGTTTTTGTAAAGTCAAAGTCCCGGGTGATATGGTAGACTTTATGCAGCATTTTTCTATGTTGCACCGTGTCATAGGCTGCTGTAAGGTCCACAAAAACTGTTCCCGTAATGCAGCCTTTCTCGTAGCCTTCCTCGATATGCTCAGTCAGATGAAGAATTTGACCTGTACAGTTTTTCCCTGGTCTGAAACCTGCTTGTTGTGCAATAAGCTTGGGTTCGATAACAGGTCCTAGTCGATTTAATAGCATCCTCTCATAGACTTTATATAGATGACATAAGAGGGAGATTGGTCGGTAGTTCCTGGCATTGGAGGCATCTTTACCAGGTTTTAAGATGGCAATTATCTTAGTTTTCCTCCATGCTCTGGGAATCTGTTTGTGTGCCAGGCATTGATTGTATAATTTCAAAAGGCAGTTTTCAGCTTTTTTTTTTTTTTTTGCTCATAGAAACCCCTATGAAATTCATGGAGCTGCCATAAATTGGAAGTCAACTTGAAAGCAGACACATATCTAGCATACTGAAGTCTATGGTTTTCTCCTCTCAGCCTACTTCCTCAAACTTGCTTTTCATTGCATAATATTTCAAGTATGTGTTCATGGGCAGTATTCCAAACATATTGGACATTTCCAATGTGTGTTTGTATGGAGAAATAAAACAGCTTGAACATAACAGTCACACATCAAACCAATGTTATCTTTTCTTGAGGAAGTCAGATGGGGGAAAGTAATGAACTTTTCTCACAGGGATACCTCCACCAGAGAAATCTGAGAAAGCATCTACCAATGATAGTCCTACAGATGGAAGGGATAAACCTGGGACAAACTGACCCTCATTTACAATTGGATCTTTGTTCCTGCATGGCTGGAGGTTGGGCAATTTGATGATTCTATGATACTATAGTACCTTGGTACTATAAAAGAAGAACTACAGAATTATTCTGTTTATGTGGCTGTTGTGCTTTTTACTGACCTTGCCAACCTAATCCCCTGCTCCAAGAATCTACCCTTTTCCATTAAAAGCTATAGTCAAATCAGTTTTCATTTCCACATGAAAAGATTTCACATAACCCATTACCTCTCTGTGTGTGTATGCACCTTCAAGACACCTGTCAACCTATGGTAACCCCATTAATTCCATACTGCAAGGGATATCCAGAAGTGGTTTTACCAGTCTCTTCCTCCAATATATAGTCTAAAGCATCTGGTATTCCTTGGTGATCGCTCATCCAAATATTAGCCAGGCCTGACCCTGTTTAGCTTCCAAGATCAGACAAGACCTGGCACCTTCTGAGTATTTAGGTCACATCAATATCTACGAAGTACCAAACCGTGGTCAATAAATCGGAGCAGCTGTGATACTGCCTATGGCAGTACTTATATACCAAACATCCTAAGAGTAGCCATCACTTGCCATATACATTGACAACATGTAATGTTATTATAAGAAGGCTATTCTGCACTGTCCATCAGCCCAAGCCAACAGGAGCAGTGATCAGGGATTGTAGAAGCCAGAGCCGAGAAAATGCCACATTGCTTACCCTTCTCAGTGCTTAAAAAATTACACTAGAATTCTGGAAGCTTGTTATCCTGACGATATCCTCTTTCACCACAAAGGTACTACTGCTACTGTCAAGGACAGAACGCCACAAGATTCAAAGTAACAGAGTTTATTAGATTACAGAACTCAAAAATGCCCGTAAAACACAAGGGCCAGGCAGTTTTTGCCTTTAGGAGCAAAAAGGGACAAAAGTAAATGTTCAAAAGATAAACCGGATTAAACCGGAGTTTAATCCGGGTAAAAACAAACTGCTTGCTTCAGCCTGGGTATAAACGAAACGAAAGCCAAGGAACAAAAGATACAAAGAATGCAACTAATTGGCAGCAGATTCCTCTCTGCTGCCAACACTGTGCTTAGAGTAACTTGCGTCGCTCCCCCACACACACAGCAGACAGGATCTCCAACACGAGTAAATCAGCCAAGGATTGTAGCAGTTGAGTAGACCAGTTCCGTTCCGTAGATCAAAGCCAGAAGCAGACGTTTGTAGTTTTTCCAAGTCCAAGAAGGGGGGGAAGACAAGCCGTGGTCAGTTCAGTCCGAGTTCTCAAAGCAGGAGATGGCGTCCGTCAAGAAGACGACGGAGGGTCAAGCTAATAAGAGTAAGCACAGGTTTGCACAAACAAATGCCCACACAATCCCTCCCGCCGTCTGACCCTGGATTCCAATCAACTTACGTCACAGCACAGGAAAGCACACAAGTCTTCAGGGAAGCGTCCCACACACACACGGATCCCAAGCGTTTGCCCAGATTACCTTGCCCAACGCAATTTGCAATTGCTCCCAAGCCCCATTTTATGCCAGTTACAAATCTTCATCACTGTCAGCTGTCCTCCTTAACCCGGGCGTTTCCTCATCACTTTCCTCGTCAGAGCTGGAACACCTCTGACTACGCCCAACAGCATCTCCAGCTGTGGATCCCGTCCCATCCCTCCAGCTAAACCATGGGTCTAATCCTGAAGGTCCCCATTCATCTTCTGTCCCATCATGGCCAGTGGCACCCACTTCCTCCCTTACCCGAGTCCAATCCATCTCATCCTCCTCTGAGCTAACCAGCCCCTCCTCCATTCTCTCCGTAAACCCTTCGAAAGACTCCTCGTCAGATGGTGCTGCAAATATGTCTCGCAGTCTTTTTCTCTCTCGCTCCTCGAGAGTATCTGACTCTCGAGGAGTCT
Source organism: Anolis carolinensis (assembly GCF_035594765.1). Lineage (NCBI taxonomy): Eukaryota > Metazoa > Chordata > Lepidosauria > Squamata > Anolidae > Anolis > Anolis carolinensis. Next base: position 155,206,575 of record NC_085845.1, read on the forward strand.
TACGCCCACGTCTGTCAGTAACAGAGCCATGAGGCTCAATCATAACACTATCCCCTCTCACAAAGGCCTCCTCCCCCGATGGCGGAGAAGTGGCAGTGATACCCTCCGCTATAGCACCACGACGACTAGAGGTATCAAGTTTCAACAGCGAACGATGAAAGACTGGATGGACCTTTAAACTAGACGGTAAACGCAAACGAAACGCAACAGAAGAAATCTTTTTAACGATAGGAAAGGGACCCAAATACCGAGGCGCAAACTTTCCCCCAGCCTGTTTAATATGTTTGGAAGATAACCACACCAAATCCCCTTCTTCCAACTCCTCCCCTGCCTGCCTGTGGCGGTCAGCCTGAGTCTTCTGCGTTGCCTTAGCTTCCAACAGTAAGCGACGGGCAACATCATGCAATGCAGCCATTTCCGAAGAGCGGTACACAGGGTCCGAAGAGACCACATTGGTCGACGGCGCCACACCTCCCCGTGGGTGAAAACCATAAGTTAGCTCAAATGGCGTATGCTGACTAGACGTGTGCACCGCATTGTTGTAAGCAAATTCCGCCACCGGTAACCACTTTACCCAAGCCGTGGGTTGATCTAAACAAAAACAACGCAGATACTGCTCTAAGAGCCCATTAACCCGTTCCGACTGTCCATCCGTTTGCGGATGGAAAGCTGAAGACACGTTTAACTTAGTCCCCAAACACTCATGGAAGTGTTTCCAAAAGCGTGACACAAATTGCGGAGCCCTATCTGAAATAATCACCTCGGGTGCTCCGTGCAAACGATAGATGTGCTTTGTAAATAGTAAGGCCAACGTAGGGGCCGCCGGAATGGTTGAACAAGGAATAAAATGAGCCAGTTTACTAAATAAATCCACCACCACCCAAATACAAGTATAACCCCCAGACTTAGGCAAATCTGAAATAAAATCCATGGAAATGATTTGCCATGGCCTCTCCGGAACAGGTAAAGACGATAACAACCCTCTAGGGCGCCCAACAGGCGTCTTACTCTGCTGACAAACGGCGCAGCTGTCACAAAAGCGCAGAATGTCTTGCCGCATCTTTGGCCACCAGTAGCTCCTGGTGATAAGCTGTACGGTCTTGAACCTGCCAAAGTGCCCAGCCATGGGTTCGTCATGGTGGGCTCTAATCACCTCCAACCTGAGGGTCCCTACTGGTACGTAAACCTGCCCCCTACGCACCAATACCCCGTCTTGATCCTGGAGATGCGGCAGTATGGTACGGTTACCTGCAGAGAGCAGCATCAGTTGCTCCTGAGTCCACACATCATCCTTCTGAGCCTCAAGGATCTGGTCATGTAACCCAAGCTCATTATCTACAACACACAGAGAGGCAGTAGGCAAGATGGTCTGACATACTACCTGCTCATTGGTCTTAAATTCCGGCTTGCGGGATAAAGCATCGGCCCGCAAGTTTGCCTTCCCCTCCACGAACTGCACCTTGAAGTTAAACCTGGAGAAAAACAAAGCCCAGCGGATTTGACGCTGGTTTAACTTCTTTGCTGTTTGCAAGTGCTCTAAGTTCTTGTGATCAGATCTGACCACGATCTGGTGCCGTGCCCCTTCAAGCCAATGCCGCCACACCTCAAACGCCACCTTAATCGCTAACAACTCCTTCTCCCATATGGTATAGTTCTGCTCGAAGGGTGTTAGTTGCCGCGAGTAAAATCCACAGGGACGCAAGGTCCCTGAGGAATCCTTCTGAGACAATACAGCCCCCAACGCGTAGCTAGAAGCGTCCGCTTCTACCACGAACGGTCTGTCAACATCAGGATGGGTTAGTATGTTGTCCGATTGAAAACTAGACTTTAGTTGTAGAAACGCCTCGTGAGCTTCCCGCCCCCACACAAATGGCTGTTTCTTGCGCAGAAGCTGCGTCAAAGGTACCGTGAGCTTTGCAAAATTCGGAATAAACTCCCGGTAGTAATTAGCGAAACCCAAGAACCTTTGTACATCCTTCTTAGTCTTCAGCTCCTGCCATGAGTTGACGGCGTCAACCTTATGTGGGTCCATTTTAAGTTCCCTACCTGACACTACATGACCTAGGAACTCCACTTCAGGCACATGAAAGACGCACTTGGAAGCCTTGGCGAAAAGCCCATTAGCCCGCAGTCGGTGCAGAACCTGCTTGACATGTTGACGATGTTCTTTCTCGTCCTTAGAAAAAATCAAGATATCATCCAAATAAATCACTAAAAATTGGTCAATTAGGTCCCTGAACACATCGTTCATGAACCTCTGGAATACCGCAGGAGCATTACAAAGCCCAAAAGGCATGACTCGGAACTCGTGGCATCCGAAACACGTGTTAAATGCCGTCTTCCATTCATCCCCTTCCCGTATACGGATTAAGTTATAGGCCCCCCGCAGGTCAAGCTTGGTAAAGACCTTAGCCCCTTGCACCCTTGATAACAGTTCCGAGATTAAAGGCAGCGGGTACCTATCCCGAATGGTGTATTTGTTTAGGATCCGATAATCGCAGACCAACCTAAGTTCCCCAGTCTTTTTGGCTACAAAGAATACCGGTGCCGCAGTTGGAGAACTAGATGGGCGAATAAACCCCTTGGCTAAATTTTCATCTAGAAACTCCCGCAAAGCTTGCCTTTCCGGTACAGTCAAGGCATACAGCCTCCCTGCTGGCAGTTTCGCACCTTCTGCCAACTTGATGGCGCAATCATATGGCCTGTGCGGTGGTAATTTGTCCGCTTCTCTTTTACAAAATACATCAGAGAACTCCCCATACTCAGCAGGCACTCCCTCCATATCAGAATGAGTAACATTTAGAGTGCAACAATCCTGCCTCTTTAAGATCACTTTACGTGTTGCCCAATCTACTTGTGGGTTTACTACAGCTAGCCAATCCATCCCCAGGATCACATCATATCTAGGCAAGCTCGTAATATCCCACACAAACGTTCCCGTTACTCCCTGCACCTCCCACGTTACTGCTGAGGTTTCATGGTTAACCACCCCAGTCTCCAGCAGTCTCCCATCTGCTCCTTCCACCCACACGTCGCATGCCTTGCGCACTCTAGGAATGCCATGCTTCTTAGCAAACTCAATATCTACATAGGAGACCGTAGCCCCTGAGTCCAGCAGTGCCAAAGTAGAAACAAGTTCCCTTCCCCCAACAGATAATGTAATGGGTACGAAAACATGCTTCCTCCCCTCAGTTGACTGCTTGAGGAGCCCTAGTGCGTTGGACTCACGTCGCACTAGGGCTGGCCTTTTCCCGAAAGCTGGGAAGGTTTCACATTACAATTTTTGGCAAAATGCCCAGCATTCCCACAGTACAAACACAAGCCCAGCTGCCTCCTACGGCTCTTTTCCTCAGTAGACAGCTTTTTAAAGACCCCAAGCTCCATGGGCTCTTCCCCCATCACCACAGGTGTCCTGGTTACATGCATGGGTGGCGCACACATTGCTTTTGAGTGTTTACGAGCCTCGAACCTTGCGTCTAAACGCAGCACCTTAGCTACTAAGGCGTCCCAGCTTTCAGCCGGCTCCAAGCGTGCTAATTCATCCTGGAGCATATCACTTAACCCGGCAGTAAATAAAAGCATGAATGCATTTTCCCCCCAATCCAGCTGGTGGCGATACAGGTTAAACTTATTTAAGTAATCCAAAACAGTCCCCTTTCCCTGTTTCAACCGATACAGAGCCCACCCAGCGTTCTCCGTGCGGAGAGGATCCCCAAAAGTATCAGTTAACAACTTTTTGAAATTATTCAAATTGTCCTTGACTGGGTCATTTCCCAAAATTAAATTAGTGGCCCATTGTCCTGCGGGACCGGTCAACAAACTCAAAATAAAGGCCACCTTGCTAGTGTCTGTAGGAAAAGCATGAGCACTGAGCTGAGAAAAATAAAGCTCCACTTGTGCCAAAAAGGTTGGCAACTTGCACCTGGTTCCGTCAAAGCGTTCAGGAGTCAAAACATGTCCTTTCACAGCCTGAGCTGTTTGGATAACGGTAAAAGCCGTTTGCAATTGGTCTACTTTGGCCCTTAACTCATCCATCGTCTTCCTGACGGGTTTATTGCTGCAATAAACTTTTTATGGGCGTTGGGCAATCTGTCAAGGACAGAACGCCACAAGATTCAAAGTAACAGAGTTTATTAGATTACAGAACTCAAAAATGCCCGTAAAACACAAGGGCCAGGCAGTTTTTGCCTTTAGGAGCAAAAAGGGACAAAAGTAAATGTTCAAAAGATAAACCGGATTAAACCGGAGTTTAATCCGGGTAAAAACAAACTGCTTGCTTCAGCCTGGGTATAAACGAAACGAAAGCCAAGGAACAAAAGATACAAAGAATGCAACTAATTGGCAGCAGATTCCTCTCTGCTGCCAACACTGTGCTTAGAGTAACTTGCGTCGCTCCCCCACACACACAGCAGACAGGATCTCCAACACGAGTAAATCAGCCAAGGATTGTAGCAGTTGAGTAGACCAGTTCCGTTCCGTAGATCAAAGCCAGAAGCAGACGTTTGTAGTTTTTCCAAGTCCAAGAAGGGGGGGAAGACAAGCCGTGGTCAGTTCAGTCCGAGTTCTCAAAGCAGGAGATGGCGTCCGTCAAGAAGACGACGGAGGGTCAAGCTAATAAGAGTAAGCACAGGTTTGCACAAACAAATGCCCACACAATCCCTCCCGCCGTCTGACCCTGGATTCCAATCAACTTACGTCACAGCACAGGAAAGCACACAAGTCTTCAGGGAAGCGTCCCACACACACACGGATCCCAAGCGTTTGCCCAGATTACCTTGCCCAACGCAATTTGCAATTGCTCCCAAGCCCCATTTTATGCCAGTTACAAATCTTCATCACTGTCAGCTGTCCTCCTTAACCCGGGCGTTTCCTCATCACTTTCCTCGTCAGAGCTGGAACACCTCTGACTACGCCCAACAGCATCTCCAGCTGTGGATCCCGTCCCATCCCTCCAGCTAAACCATGGGTCTAATCCTGAAGGTCCCCATTCATCTTCTGTCCCATCATGGCCAGTGGCACCCACTTCCTCCCTTACCCGAGTCCAATCCATCTCATCCTCCTCTGAGCTAACCAGCCCCTCCTCCATTCTCTCCGTAAACCCTTCGAAAGACTCCTCGTCAGATGGTGCTGCAAATATGTCTCGCAGTCTTTTTCTCTCTCGCTCCTCGAGAGTATCTGACTCTCGAGGAGTCTTACGCCCACGTCTGTCAGTAACAGAGCCATGAGGCTCAATCATAACAGCTACATACAAAGAAACCAAATGTGCCACATACTCTTTTTAACAGGTGGGTTGTGGATGGCTTGTTAGAAACATAGACATGATTAAGAAACACCTTACTTGAATCTTGCAACATCTGTTTCAACCACATACCCCCACTCCATATAGAAAAGAAAACAATTGGGCATTTCATATAGTTTCCAGTAAAGGTAAAGGAAGTCAATATGCTAATGCTGTAGTGATGACAGTCATACCAGTCCAACCACCAGCCATACCAGTGGAAGAATAAATCCTATTTTGTTATCTCCATAGTACTGAACTCAATTACCATAATAAATGCAGCCACTTGGATAGCTGTACCAAAGCTCAGACACAAGGTACAGAATACAGTTTGACACCACTTTAACTGCCATGGTCTAATGCTATGTAATCCTGGGAGCTGTAATCTTACAAGATCTTTAACCTTCTCTGTCAAAGAGTGTCATGTCACACCAAACTACAACTCCCAGGATTCTATAACACTGAGCCATATCAGTTCAAGTGGTGTCAAACCACATTTATTCTACAGTGCAGATGCAAACTTACTATGCTGCTGACCCCAGATCCATTGGCTGGCCCTGTCAGGCGGCACGTTTATGCACACTTATCTAAGAGTAAGTCCCACTGAATTCTATGAGAAATAAGAACAAGGATGTACTAGAAATTGTGATTAAAATAATAGTGGCGATACATATATACATCACAATTCTAAGGGTATAACCATCTGCATGTTACAGCATCAGACTTTTAAGAGTAAGATCATGTTCACATAAGTAAGTACTACCATGTTCAAGCAGACCTACTCCCAAGGCTGCATCTACACTGTAGAATGAATACTTTAACTGCCTTGACTCAAAGCTGTGAAATTCTGGCAGCTGTTGTTTGGAGAAGGCTAATGATCTTATAAAACTAAAACTCTTATGATTCCATAGCACAGACCCATGGCGGTTCAAGTGGTGTCAAACTGTATTCATCCTACAGTGTAGATGCACCCTTTAGGTAAATTGACCATCCTGCTGACTCTAGACCAGTGTAGGTCTTCAGGTGTTTTTTGGCCTACAACTCCCAGAATCCCAGCCAGTTTACCAGCTGTTAGAAATTCTGGGAGTTGAAGGCCAAAACATCTGGGGATCCACAGGTTGAGAACCACTACTCTAGACCCAGTGGCTGGCCGTGTTAGGCTGCAAGTTTGCTCACACTTAGTTGGAAATAACTCTCACTGGGAACTATGTACACTTAGCCACGTCTGAAACAATAGTAGTGATCCTATGAAAACATAAAAGTCACAGAAGAGTCTGATATATACATACAGGCAGTCCCCAAGTTACGAACAAGATAGGTTCGATAGATTTGTTCTTAAATTAAATGTGTATGCAAGTTCTGTTGTCTGTTTTTATTGTTGCTTTTATTGTTGCTTTTATTGTTTTTATTGTTATTTTAAAACCAAGTGTATTGTTTTAATCTATTTTTGTAAACCGCTCCGAGCCAAACCGGGAGTAGCGGTATATAAGTTTAAAAAAAAAAAAAGTTGGAACAGGTACATTTTTAAGAGTGACTCCAGTCATATACAGTAGAGTCTCACTTATCCAACATAAACGGGCCGGCAGAATGTTGGATAAGCAAATATGTTGGATAATAAGGAGGCATTAAGGAAAAGCCTATTAAACATCAAATTAGGTTATGATTTTACAAATGAAGCACCAAAACATCATGTTAGACAACAAATTTGGCAGAAAAAGTAGTTCAATACGCAGTAATGCTATGTAGTAATTACTGTATTTATGAATTTAGCACCAAAATATCATGATATATTGAAAACATTGACTACAAAAATGCGTTGGATAATCCAGAATGTTGGATAAGCGAGTGTTGGATAAGTGAGACTCTACTGTATATAGTTTTGGTAGGGAAAGATTAACAATCCTGTGGTGTTTGTTCTCCAGTCTGTGCCCCTGTTCAGAAGATTTCACTTCACTTTCTGTCCCTGTGATAATTAGATTGTGAAAAATTTGGCTTGTTGTGGAAAAAAAGGATGGGTGCTAAAGCTTCAGTGGAGACACCTTTTCCCCATAACTTTTTCACAAGTAAATTTCCCTTCCTAAGGATAGATTTCTCTCACTTCCGGTTGTCTCACCCCCGTTAAAGGTGAATCATTTATAAGTTGAATGTTTGGAACTCAGGAACTGCCTGTATACGATAATGGATGCCATTGACTAGATTTGCTTCTTCAGGCATTATATAAATTCATTTCCTATATACTCTGTATATGCCGCTCTAATATTATAAATTAAAACAAAAAAAGAAAGTGGTTGTTAAATATTAGAACCCCTTTGTTCAATATTTTTCCCACCCTGGCACATAGTGATGCTGCGTGTTAACAGTGTTGGACTTTGGAGAGTGAGATCATGGTCGTAGTTTCACTAGATTGAAGCAGACTCAGGCTGGATCTACAGTGCCATATAAGACAGCATTATATGGTCAATGTAGATCTATGTTATGCAGTGCAGACTCATATAACGCAGTTAAACTTCATGATATGGTCTGTGTAGATGTAGACTTAGGCTGGATCTACACTGCCATATAACACAGTTTGGAACTGCATTATATGGTCACTGTAGATTTATATAAGGCACCGTAGATCCATATAATGCAGTTAAACTGCATTATAGGGTCAGTGCAGACCCATATGTATGGATCCAGACTTAGGCTGAATCTACACTACCCTATAGTTCAATTTGAAATGAATTATATGGTCAGTGTAGACCTATAATACACTGTAGATCCATATAATGTGGTTAAACTGCATTATATGGTCAGTGTAGATCAAGCATGGGCAAACTTTTTTAGCTTGGGGCCGCATTGTGGGCCTGACCGAGAGGGCCAGGCCAGGAGGGCGAGTGGCAGGGCATGTGCTGGATGAGATAGGCTCTTCACCCTATCCTTTTGCTGGCAGGAAAACGAAACATGCACTGATTCCCCCATCCTCCTCCTTAATCCTCCTCCTTGATCTTTGGGCTGTACTCTTGATATTATGCCTGGAGGAGGGCAAGACAGGCAATGACCAAGAGCACCCCAGAGAGCTTTCAGCTGCTGCGTGCATTCCTTGGGCCAGCATAAGGATGGGGTCACTTGAACCATCCTTATTTCAGGAGGGCGAAACATGTAGTGACTGAGAGCCCTCCAGAGGGCTCTCAGCTACTGCGTGCCTTCCTCCACCGTCCTTTCTGCATAAGGATGCGGCAGGCCACCATGTCCTTATGCTGAGAGGACAGGGAAAATGAGGAGGGGCTGAGATAAGCACCCAGGGGGCCGCATCCGGCCCCTGGGCCTTAATTGCCCATGCCTGGTGCATGTGTGTAGATCTAGATGTAGGCTGCAGCTACACTGCCATATAATACAGTTTGGAACTGCATTATATGGTCAGTGTAGACCCATGTGTGTAGATCCAGACTTACACTGGATCTCCATTGGCCTGTAGTGCAATTTGAGCTGCATTATATGGTCAGTGAAGACTATCTGAAAATGTGTATCCTCACTGTGAAAGATCATGCGGGTCCAGATAAGGTCTCTACAGTCATTTGCAGAACCCACCGCCAAGACTCGACACTTGGAAGACAATCAAGCTGATGATAATGGAGTGTAGACCCACATACTACATTATATGGGTCTGCACCAGGCATGGGCTTAAGCGGCTGAGGGAGGAAAGGAGAGGGCCTAAGACTGTGAGGAACTGTGGGAGTTCAGGCCTAAAACACCCGGAGGGCCGAAGTTTGCCCATGCCTGGTCTACACTTACCATAGTTCCAAACAACATGATGGGGTCGTTTACCACCAGAAGTGGTCCAGGGCCCCTCTCCCTCCTTGGCTCCTTACCCTGGCGGCGCGGGAGGAGTAGGGGTCTTCGAAGAGGGCCCACATGCGGGGCTGGAGCCTCTTCCACCGCCCTCCGCGCCCGTCCAGGCCCGCCCCGTTGGGCCCGGAGCAGGAGGAGGAGGCCGCCCCGCCGCCGCCGGCGCCCACGTCCTCGATGCCCAGGCGCTTGGCGGAGGCGGCGGCGCCCTGGTGGTGGTGGTGGTGATGGTGGTGGAGGGGGTCGTCGTCGTCGTCGGGCTCGAGGGGCGGCTCCCCGGTGAGGAGGTCGGGCGTCTCGAAGATGTCGAGCGCCTCCTCGGCGTCGCGGTGCTGGCGGTAGGTCATCCAGCAGCAGGGCTCCACGTCGGTCTCGTCGATGCCCCAGAAGGCCAGCTCCTCCTCGAAGAGCGGCCCGCAGACGTCGGCCGGGCAGTGCAGCTTCCCCGTCCGGTAGTAGTTGAGCACGTAGGCGAAGACACCGGGGTGCCGGTCGAAGAAGAACTCGCAGCAGGACGAGGACGAGGAGGAGCCGCCCGCCACCGCCGCCGACACCTCATGGCCGCCGCGAGGGCCCCAGCTGCTGCCCAGGCCCTCCAAGGGGCCCACCACGGCGCCGGGGTTGGGGCCCGGGTTGGGCGCCGGCAGGGGCGGCGGGTGGTGTTGGTGGTGCTGGGGGTGGTGGTGGTCCTCCCCGACGGCGCCTCCGCCCGAAGGAGACTCGCCTTGGGAGGCCAGCAGAGCCAAGCGCGTGCCCGGCAGCGTCTTCAGGGTGCTCCGGTAGGTCTCGTGCCTGGTGCCCCCCACGTTGAGGATCACCCTCTCGTTGTCCTCGAGCTTCCCCATCGCGGTGGTGGCTCAGACATGACTGAGGAGGAGAGAAGAGAAGAAGGAGGAGAGACAACGCTAGGTTTCAGGGGAAGGAAGACCGAGAAGGGGGCTGGCGAGAGGGCCGCGTTAGGGCTTGACTGCTACTGTGCCCATCCCCTTCCTCCTGTGTTTCCAATATATTGGGGGGGGGGGAGTCATAGGGAGGAGAGAGCAAGGTTGTTTTCTGCTGCCCTGGAAACTAGGAAGCCCAACAAGGGCTTCAAACTACAGGAAAGGAACAAGATTCCACCTAAACTTTAGGAAGAACTTCCTCACTGTGGAAGCTGTTCAGCAGTGGAACTCTCTGCCTCAGAGTGTGGTGGAGGCTTTTAAGCAGTGGCTGGATGACCATCTGTTGGGAGTGTTTGGAATGTGATGTATAGGCCTCTTTTTAATTATAAGAAAATGTGAATATTTCCATACCACAAAAATAATTTCACTATCTATGAAACTACAGCACAGTGGATGCACATGCTTTAGACAGACTTGCTAGAATGGCTGGTTCTGATATTTACAATGGCTTAGTGTCTGTTCTTTGCCAGTCTTATCATATAGGCCCTGTCTATACTGGGGCCCCTGGCGGCACAGTGTGTTAAAGCGCTGAGCTGCTGAACTTGTGGACCAAAAGGTCCCAGGTTCAAATCCCGGGAGCGGAATGAATGCCCGCTGTTAGCCCCAGCTCCTGCCAACCTAGCAGTTCGAAAACAAATGTGAGTAGATCAATAGGTACCGCTCCGGCGGGAAGGTAACGGCGCTCCATGCAGTCATGTCAGCCACATGACCTTGGAGGTGTCTATGGACAATGCCGGCTCTTCGGCTTAGAAATGGAGATGAGCACCAACCCCCAGAGTCGGTCACGACTGGACTTAACGTCAGGGAAAACCTTTACCTATACTGCCATAGAATGCAGTTTCAGGATGCAGTTTAATTGGATTCTGAAACTGCATTAGGTGGCAGAGTAGAGTAATATAATTCTTGCTTCTTGGCAGAGGGTTGGACTGGATGGCCCATGAGGTCTTGTCCAACTCTATGATATGTGTTTAATGCCCCCCCTTTACTTTCTCTATGTCGCTCTCGGTTAACCGGAAACTCTCAAGCAACTGGCAAACAAATGAAACAACTAATACTTTAAATAACGTCAGTGTTTACAGTGAAACAGTGTTATACGGTATTAACTTCTTTTAACTTCTAACAACCACTATGTCAGACTACACAGAGAAGCCACTGAAATCCACAAGCATATGGATAATTTCAAGACAAAGGAGGAAACCATGAAAATGAACACAATCTCACTACCAGTATTAAAAAAAACCTCTAAAATCAGAACAGTAAATAAAGAACAACACTATGAAAACAGAGGAATTCCAGACATGATTCAAACAGGGCCAGGTATACCTCCCAACAAAGGATTCCCCCAGGCAAGAAACAGCCAGGTTTTGAAGCTGAATAGCTATTCAATGCCAATCAAGGTGGCCATTTGCAACATTCACACCTGCCTCGAGCAGACAAGAGTTCTTTCTTCACCTTGGACCTTCCACAGATAGATAAACCTCATTTAACTAGTTTTCAACAGACCTCACAACCTCTGAGGATGCCTGCCATAGATGCAGGTGAAATGTCAGGACAGAATGCTTCTGGTACATGGCTATACAGCCCAGAAAACTCACAGCAACCCAGTGATTCCAGCCATGAAAGCCTCCAACAACACAAATGGAAGATGCTCCACTTAGGCAGAAAAAAATGAAACGCAAAGATACAGAATGGGGGATGCCTGGCTCAATAGCAGTATGTGTGAAAATGATCTTGAAGTCCTTTTGGACAAGAAGTTAAACATGAGCAAACAATGTCATGGGGCAGTTAAAAAAGCCAATAGGATTTTGGTCTGCATCAATAGGAGTTTAGTGTCTAGATCCAGGGAAGTCATGCTACCCTTCTATTCTGCCTTGGTCAGACCACACCTGGAATCACACTGTTTCCAATTCTGGGCACCACAATTGAAGGGAGATGTTTACAAGCTGGAATGTATTCAAAGGAGGGCGACTAAAATCATCAAGGGGTTGGAGAACAAGCCCTACGAGGAGCAGCTTAAAGAGCTGGGCATGTTTAACCTGAAGGAGAGAAGGCTGAGAGGAGACATGATGAGGGCCGTGTATAAATATGTGAGGGGAAGTCATAGGAAGAACGGAGCAAGCTTGTTTTCTGCTACCCTGGAGACTAAGACACTGGCTTCAAACTTCAGGAACGGAGATTCCATCTGAACACTAGGAAGAACTTCCTCACTGTGAGAACTGTTCAGCAGTGGAACTCTCTGCCCCAGAGTGTGGTGGAGGCTCCTTCTTTGGGGGCTTTTAAACAGTGGCTGGATGGCCATCTGCTTTGATTGCAATTTTCCTGCTTCTTGGCAGGGGATTGGACTGGATGACCCATGAGGTCTGGACTGGATGACCCATGAGGTCTCTTCTAGCTCTATGATTCTATGACTCTATGATATGTGTTTTTATGGCCCTCTTGCTATCTCTATGTCAGCTCTCAGTTAACCGGAACTCGCAAGCAACTGGCAAACAAATAGAACAACTAAAACTTTAAATAACATTAATGTTTACAGTGCTGTATTAACTTCCTTTAACATCTAACAACCACCAAGTCAGACAACACAGAGAAACCAAGGAAATCCACAAGCGTATGGACAATTTCAACAGAAAGGAGGAAACCAAGAATATGAACAAAATCTGGCTACCAGTATTTTTAAAACTCTAAAATCAAGACAGTAAATAAAGAACAACACCAAGAAGACAGGGGAATTCTAGACAGGAAACAATCAGGGCCAGCTAACACCTCCGAACAAAGGATTCCCCCAGGCAAGAAGCAGCCAGGCTTTGAAGCTGAATGGCTAGTCAATGCTAATCAAGGTGGCCAGTTGCAACATTCACATCTGCCTCAAACAGACAAGAGTTCTTTCTTCCACCCCGGACCTTCCACAGATATATAAACCCCACTTGCTTAGTTTCCAACATCCCTGAGGATGCCTGCCATAGGAAACGTCAAAAGAAAATGCTTATGGAACATGGCCATACAATCCAGAAAACTCACAGCAACCCAACTTCTTTTATCTTTCTTGGTCTTAATTTGCTTTTAATGACTGTGTTTCAATAATTATATCAAGGCAATACATATGGTATAATATTCATTCAGCCCATTTTTAATGGCCGCTCTCAAGCAAGCAGAAACTAAGTTCAGACCAGCATCTACCAATCTCGATGGTGCAGGTTAACTGAGAGTCTACTCGAGGTATGAAGAGAGGCGGGTAAGAAATAATAATTATGATTGCTGTGAGTTTTTCATGATGTTTGGCCATGTTCCAGAAGCATTATCTCGCCCACATCTATGGCAGGCATCCTCAGAGGTTGTGAGGTATATTGGAAACTAGGCAAGGTAAGATATCTGTGGAATGCCCAGGGTGGGAGAAGGCAAGTGTGAATCCTGAAATTAATCACCTTGATTAGCATTGAAAAGTCTTTTGCCTTCAAGGTCTGGCTGTTTAGTGCCTGGGGGAATCCTTTGTTGGGAGATGTTAGCTGGCCCTGATTGTTTCGTGTCTGGAAGTCCCCTGTTTGCAGAGTGTTGTTCTTTATTCACTGTCCTGATTTTAGAGTTTTTAATACTGGTAGCCAGATTATGTTCATGTTCATGGTTTCCTCCTTTCTGCTGAAATTGTCCACATGCTGACAACCACCATGTCAGACTACACAGAGAAGCCATTGAAATCCACAAGCATATGGACAATTTCAACAGAATGGAGGAAACCATGAAAATGAACTAAATCTAGCTACCAATTTTTTTTTAAAAAAAACTCTAAAATCAGGACAGTAAATAAAAAACAACACTCAGAAAACCAGGAAATTCCAGACATGAATCAATCAGGGCCAGCTAACACCTCCCAACAAAGGATTCCCCCGGAAAGGAAGCAGCCAGACCTTGAAGCTGAAAGGCTATTCAATGCTAATAAAGGTGGCCAGTTGCAACATTCACACCTGCCTCAAACAGACAAGAGTTCTTTCTCCCACCCTGGACCTTCCACAGATATATAAACCCCACTTGCCTAGTTTCCTGCAGACCTCACAACCTCTAAGGATGCCTGCCATAGATGCAGGCAAAACGTCAGGAAAAAATGTTTCTGGAACATGGCCAGGCAGCCCGGAAAACTCACAGCAACCTAGTTATTCCAGCCATGAAAGCCTTCGACAACACAATATAATATTAGCTTGGCCCATTTTTAATAGGCGCTGTGAAGCAACCAGAAACTATGGTTGGACTGGCGTCTACCAATCCCCATGGTGCCGCTTAATTGAGAGTCTAGGTGTGAAGAGAGGCGGGTAACAAATAATAATAGTTATGATTGCTGTGGGTTTTTCGGGCAGTATGGCCATGTTCCAGAAGCATTCTCTCCTGATGTGGTGTGAAGAAAGACGGGTAACAAATAACAGTGATAGTGGTGGTGGTGGGGTCTTAAGGGAGAAAGGGGGAAGGAGAAAGAAAGCCCACTCCCTTATATCCTGGAGGGTCACCGCCTTGGTAAACTTTCCAGCCAGCTCTGTTGCTGTTGTGTTTTCCCACTTCTTTCCTTCCGCGCTTCTCTTGACACCCAATTCACCTTTTTTTCCCACCTCAAAAGCGGAGCCCTCGGGTTTCCCCTCCGTCGGAGTTCCTGCCTCGCCTTCGACCCGGGGGACCCGCGTTGTGCCGCCAGCCCTTTCCCCAAAACACTGCCAAGGCAATCCCCACCCTTTCCTCCTTACTATCCGGGGGCTTCGGTTTCCGCCTCATCCTTCCATCTCCTCGCCCTTCCTCCTCCTGCGTGGACCCGGTCTGTGCTTCTCCTCTTCCTCTGGAGACGAGACCTGAGGCGTCAAAGCGCCATCGCTTCGCTTTTATAGACCCCCTCCCCTCTCTTCCTCCTCCTCTCCCCGCGTAGTCACCTTCCTCCTCCTTCCCTCTTTCTCTCCCCTTGGCATCCTTTCCTTCAAGTTGGCAGCACCCACAAGGCAAGGATCAAATGCATCTGCCTTCTCCCTCGGGGTCAGCAAGGAAAAGACTCTCTCCGCACAAACCCAGAGCGGTGGGCACACCCTATTGGAAGAGGCTCCCTTTACCTGTGAGGTTTTCTATGGATGATGATGGGGATTGAGGGGATTCTCTGCCCGCCTCCGTCCCCGAGATGCCTCTCATTCGCCCCCAGTACCTTGGTGGAAGGAGAGCGGCTCCAGGTCCGTGGCTCTCGGCGCCGAACTACTTGTTGGGGCGACTGGCTCGCCTCCTCGCCCTCTTCAGGTGGCCCTTTCCTCGCCCTTGGCGGCCCGAGGAGCCTCCCTCCACCTGCTGCTAGGAAACCTCCCTTTTGTCATCGGGAGAGAAAGAGAGGAGCCGCACGGGCATCGCGGCGGAGACAAACCATCGCCAAAACATGGGGAGGGGAGAACGGAGAAGGGAGGGGGAAAGAGGCAGCATCGTGGAAGTCGTGGGCTCGGAACATCTCACCGAGGACTCTGCCAACGCCGATTCGGATCCAAGGTGAAAAGGTCCCCGCTTTTTCCTTCGAAGCGGCGAGAAAGGAGCTGTCCCTTTCAGCACCACTCTGAGCTCCAGCCTCGGGAGACCCTCACTGTTCACATTCACATATACAGTAGAGTCTCACTTATCCAACATAAACGGGCCGGCAGAACGTTGGATAAGCGAATATGTTGGATAATAAGGAGAGATTAAGGAGCCTATTAAACATCAAATTAGGTTATCATTTTACAAATTAAGCACCAAAACATCATGTTATACAACAAATTTGACAGAAAAAGTAGTTCAATACGCAGTAATGCTATGTAGTAATTACTGTATTTACTAATTTAGCACCAAAATATCACGATGTATTGAAATCATTGACTACAAAAATGCGTTGGATAATCCAGAACGTTGGATAAGCGAATGTTGGATAAGTGAGACTCTACTGTAATTGACTTCCTTAGGTGATTCCTTGCAGCCTGAGAATGATGGCCCTCCAAGTGTACTGTCTTGGTTGTGGGTGCGTAGGTGGCTGTAGAGCCTTATTCTTGTGGAAAGTCCAAGGTGAGAGAAAGAACTCTTGTCTACTTGAGGCAGGTGTGAATGTTGCAGATAGGGTTGTTGTGTGTTTTCTGGGCTGTATGGCCATGTTCCAGAAGTATTCTCTCCTGACGTTTTGCCCACATCTATGGCAGGCATCCTCAGAGGTTGTATACCTCTGAAGATGCCTGCCATAGATGTGGGCGAAATGTCAGGAGAGTGTCGCACCTCAGAATAGTTCACCTTGCTTTTGACACCAAGCCATACACAGAAGATAGTCTTTTGTAGTTTTATTGAGTAAAAGCAGTATATATGCATATATAATATCAAAGCAGGCAAAAATATAGTTCCCAAAGTAGTTGTAAAATAGAGTCAATAAATCAAATGGTCCATAGGCAAAAAGCAAGAGTCTATCCCCCAAAGATACAATAGTCCACAGGTTACTAGGATTCACGAGCAGGAGAACTCCCAAAGCATGAAGACATAGACCATCCACTCTGATGAAGGGAGAATTTGCTTTGACAGAGATTTGTCTCCCAACACACAGATTTAAAAGCAACTAAAAAAATGCATTTCTCTTCCCCTCAGTGGCCTCCCATTTTCCAGCTAATCTCAGGCTACGCTGAGGCATTCCTTTCCATTGCAAACTATCTACCCGAGATAGCAATGGAGCTTCTTGACTGTAAAGGTCAAACGGTTCATTATCTTGCACCTGAACAGGAGCCTGGGACATTATTTCCCATGGGAATGTCTCCCTGGTTTTTATCTATGACAGGCTGGTTCAAGAGTTCATCCACAGGCTGTGCTTCTGAACCAGCCTGTATAACTCCATGATTTCCCATCCCCATGACATCATCCTGGAATTAATCTTGCAACCCATCATCTGGCTCCTGCATCTGTAATCCAAAATCCCCTTCCTCATCTTCACTCAGGCTCTGCTGCTGCTGAGTCACAACGGATAGAATACTTCTGGAACATGGCCATAAAGCCCGGAAAACACACAACAACCCTGTGATCCCGACCATGAAAGCCTTTGACAACACATGTTGCAAATTGAATAGCCACTCAGCTTCAAAGCCTGGCTGCTTCCTGCCTGGGGGAATCCTTTGTTGGGAGATGCAGTGAGGGCATCTCTTTCCAGCTAGAAGGCAGTCCCGGTCAGAGTAAGGGTTGGCTTGGTGCACCTTCCTCTTGGCACATTGCTCCCTTAAGCCCTCCATTCCTGCCTCTTCGAATTCTGCAGCACTGCTGGTCACAGCTGACCTCCAGTTTGAGCACTCAAGGGCCAGAGCTTCCCAGTTCTCGGCGTCCATGCCACAGTTTTGAAGGTTGGCTTTAAGCCCATCTTTAAAACTCTTTTCCTGTCCACCAACATTACATTTCCCGTTCTTGAGTTGGGAGTAGAGTGACTGCGTTGGGAGACGGTGATCGGGCATTTGGACAACATGGCCAGTCCAGTGGAGTTGATGGCGTAGGAGCATTGCTTCAATGCTGGTGGTTTTTGCTTCCTCAAGCACGCTGACATTTGTTCGCCTGTCTTCCCAAGAGATTGGCAGGATTTTTCTGAGGCAACGCTGATGGAATCATTCCAGAAGTTGAGTGTGACATCTGTAGACAGTCCACGTTTCACAGGCGTATAACAGAGTTGGGAGGACAATAGCTTTATAAACAAGCCCCTTGGTATCCCTACGGATTTCCCGGTCCTCAAACACTCTCTGCTTCCTTTGAAAGAATGCTGTGCTCGCAGAGCTCACACAGGCGGGATCTTTGAGGTGGCCGACTGTCTTTGAGAGCACTCCACGGGAAGCCCCATCCCCACAAACATACACATGCCAAGGGATCTTTTGGGTGGGTGATCGTCTTTAAAAGCAGTCCAGGGAAAACCCTCTTATCCCCAATTCACTCTTTTTTTGCTCCCCACCTTTCCTCCTTTACAAGTTCAAGAGCCTTGGGAGCTCGGAGAGTTGTTTCATTTGATCTGTAAGTAGCATTTCCCTTCAGATGAGGAACTAAGCAAGGATGGCAGACACAGAGATGGGGAAGGGGTCAGACAGAGCTTGATTCTTCTTGGTGGAGCTGTCCCTTTTCTAGCACCACTTTTCTAGCAATCCAGTCATTGACGTGGCAACATGGGACCCCTTGATGCACATACAGAGAGGATCTTTAGATGGACAATTGCCTTTAAGAGCAATTCATGTACACAGACACACACACACACCCATCTCCAACTTGCCCTTGAGAGAGAGACCTTTACTCCCCACCTTCTCTCCTATACAAGATCATTTCACTCCAAGAGCCTTTGGAGTTTTAAAAGTTGTGTTGTCAAAGGCTTTCATGGTTAGAATCACTGGGTTGCTGTGAGTTTTTCGGGCTGTATGACCATGTTACAGAAGCATTCCCTCCTGATGTTTCACCCACATCTATGGCAGGCATCCTCAGAGGATATGAGGTATATTGGAAACTAGATAAGGGAAGTTTATATATCTGTGGAAGGTCCAAGGTGGGAGAAGAACTCTTACCTGTTTGAGATGGAAGCTCCTTCTTTGGAGACTTTTAAGTAGAGGCTGGATGGCCATCTGTTGGGGGTGCTTTGAATGTGATTTTCCTGCTTCTTGGCAGGGGGTTAGACTGGATGGCCTGTGAGGTCTTCCAACTCTATGATTCTATGATTCTATGAGGCAGGTGTGAATGTTGCAATTGGCCACCGTGATTATTAAAAAGCCTATCAGCTTCAAGGTCTGGCTGCTTAATGCCTGGGGGAATCCTTTGTTGGGAGGTGTTAGCTGGCCCTGATTGTTTCCTGTCTGGAATTCCCCTGGTTTTCTGAGTGTTGTTCTTTATTTACTATCCTGATTTTAGAGTTTTTTTTAATACTGGGGTAGACCGATTTTGTTCAGTTTCATGGTTTCCTCCTTTCTGTTGAAATTGTCCACATGCGGCGCAGACGGGAGAGCAAGCCAGTGCAATTAACTGCAATGAATCACTGACCAGGAGGTCATAAGTTCGAGGCCCGCTTGGAGCTATGTTGTTTGCCTTTGTCCTATGTTAAAAAGGCATTGAATGTTTGCCTATATGTGTAATGTGATCCGCCCTGAGTCCCCTTCGGGGTGAGAAGGGCGGAATATAAATACTCTAAATAATAAACTAACTAAATAAATAAATCTCAGTGGCTTCTCTTTGTAGTCTGGCATAGTGGTTGTTAGTGTGGTCCAGCATTTCTGTGTTCTCGAATAATATGCTGTGTCCAGGTTGGTTCATCAAGTGCTCTGCTATGGTTGGACTAGTCTGCAGTGCCTTTCATGTTCCTTGATTCGTGTTTGGGCAATGCTGCGTTTGGTGGTCCCTTTGTAGACTTGTCCACAGCTGCATGTAGATGGTAGACTCCTGCAGAGGTGAGAGGATCCCTCTTGTCCTTTGCTGAACATAGCATTTTTTGTATTTTCTTAGTGAAAGGCTTTTCAATGCTAATCAAGGAGCTAGATATATAAACCCCAATTGCCTAGTTTCCTACATCACAGTCTCTGAGGATGCCTGTCACAGATGCAGGCAAAACGTCAGGAAAGAATGCTTCTGGAACGTGGCCATATAGCCCAGAAAACCCACAACAAAACAGCGACAACATGTTCAGGGAGTTGTTTATCAAGTCTGTAAAGTAGCATTTCTCTACAGGTGAGGAACCGAGCACCTTGACACGTGACATTCAGGTGCCAAGGAAGGCAAAGACATACACAGAAGTAGACAGGGGTTGCTGCCTGTGTGTATGCATCTTCAAGACACTGTTGACTTTTGTTAATCTTATGGATGTCATAGAGTTTTCTTAGGCAAGAAATACTCAGAAGTGGTTTTGCCAGTTCCTATCTCTGAAATGTATCCTACAGCACCTGGTATTCATTAGTGGTCTTCCATTCAAGCACTACAGCCCTTTAAACAGAGAAATAGCTCTAAATCTGAGATCTAGAAAATGGGTAGGCAATATGCTTTGGTTCATGCAGCGCTATATATAGATATAACTCTAAAGACACTTACGCTTGCCCAGCTCACTCCTACTATTTTCCTTGGGAGCAAAAAGGCCACCCTGAAGACATGGATGAGTAGAGAGGTGACCAAGTTTGGCAGCGACACAGACTTATTTAGGGTAATGTGAATAAAAACTGTTGTCTTTAGGGTAGTGAACATTATTTAGAGTAGTGAGAACAAAAATGTATGTTCTCATACATTGTGAAGGTTCTTTCCAAATTGGGAAAATGAACATTAAAATAGGAAATGAGATGTAATGTAAGCGTGTAGAAAGTGATTCATATTGGGACCAAAACAACCCCAGTTTCACACATGTGGGATCTGAGCTGACAGTGACTGACTAAGAATTTTGAGGATGTGGTAGAAAGCTCCATGAAAACATTAAATCACTATGTGGCTACTGTATTTTTGTTGTTTTCTTTTAAAGGAAAATTCCACCACATTGGGCTTTAAAAAGAAATCAAAAGTAACACTGACACTATAATATTGAAAAGAACCAGCATGATGTATCGGCTTGAATGTTGAACGAAGACTCAAAGAGATCTGGTGCTGAATGCCCAACCTGCCATGGAAACCCACTGAGTAGCCTTGGGCAAGTCATGCTCTTTCAGCCTCAAAGAAAGGCAATGGCAAATGTCCTCTGAATAAATCTCATCAAGGAGATTCTAGGATTACATCACCTTAAAATGGAACAAAAAATAAAGATGGCAGCTAACAAAAATACAAATCTGTGATGCAACTACATCTGGATTACTATAGGCATCATACTTTAAAAGGGAAAGGTAGGAGAAAAGTAGGGAAGGACAATTGAAATAATCAGAGACTGAAGTAAGTTCCCTGTGAGCGAAGGCTACAGAATAGAAAAAATATGGGTAAGGTGAGACATGATAGAAATTTATAAAATTCAGTAAACAAGTAAAAAGAGACTATTTTTATAATGCTAGAAGAAACCTCCTGGATATCCACTGACTGGAGTAATAAGATATTTAGGAGAAAAAGAAGAAGTACTCTCTCTCTCTCTTTTTTTTTAAAGAGTACAGTACCTCCAGTGGAATGTATTGCCCAAGAAGTAGTGATAGTTACAGTTGCCTTGCATTCATGCCCTACTAGCTGACTTCCCATAGGGAAGTTGTTGGTTATTATTTCATCAAAATGTTTCTCTGTGTATAACTGATCCAGCAGATTCTTACAAATAGATATCTTTATACCGTTAAAAGCTACTGCCTAGAAAAGTGATGTTTCTTAACGTTTTGTTCCAATGTTCAGAAAGGCAGAAGGAGACTGAAAAGATTGTCATTCTTAATCAAACGACATGAATAGATCAACCAGAAGCCTGAAGTCTCTCCTGGGTAGACTTAAGACAGCTTTCACCAATCTGGTGCCATTTATATATATAAAAAGGTAATGTTCATTTTTCCAAAGCAGTAAACAAAAAACCACTGGATGAAATGACACCAAATTTGGCCACAATACCCCTACTCATCCAATGTATGTCCTTCACTCAAAAAACCTGTAAAATCCCCAAAATTGAAAAGACATTACAGCGCATGTGCGACCCCCCCCCCCCCCCGGGTGAGGGAAAAACAATGCACCAACCATCCATTTCCAGGGAGATGGTTGTCCTTAATACAGAAGCCAGGCTGCTTCTGGTATGACAGATTTTTTTTCTACTTGAGGCAAGTGTGAATGCACTGAACAGCCTTGCAGCCTCAAAACCAGGATACTTTCCATTTAGAGGGATCCTCCGTTGGTCACCTTGAATAGCACTGAACAGCCATAGAATCATAGAACAATAGAGTTGGAAGAGACCTCATGGGCCATCCAGTCCAACCCCCTACAAAGAAGCAGGAAATTGCATTCAAAGCACCCCCAACAGATGGCCATCCAGCCTCTGCTTTAAAAAGACATGCAGCTTCAAACCCAAGCTGCTTCCCATCTAGGGAGATCCTCTGTTGGCCACCTTGAATAGCACTGAACAGTCTTGCAGCTTCAAACCCAGACTGCTTCCCACCTAGGGGGATCCTCCATTGGCCACCTTGAATAGCACTGAACAGCCTTGCAGCAACAAAGCCTGCCTGCTTCCTACCTAGGGGAATCCTTAGTGGGCCAGCTAGAATACTGTTGAATGCCTTGAGCTTCAAACCCTGGCTGCTTCTCATTACTTTATTTTCCATACCACCAGACTATGCCACAGCAACACATGACCGGGCATGGCTAGTTCAGGTATACGGAGCTATCCCACCATGTCCAGCTAGTTAGAAGAACCTTAGATTGGGAAATGCTGGCTAAGACACCAACTACTCACTGTTAGCTTCTATTATTAAAAATAAGATTTTAACATCACCAAAAGGATATAGATAAGATTTTGCAAGCCAACATACACTTCCATTGAATGGTTCTAAACACACTTGTAAGATGGTTACTGGTTACTCTGAAATATACAGAATGCCTGCATGCACAGAACTATCATGGGGCTGGGAACTCTCTGGTCCCCTAGAAGTTGCTGGCCTCCAGCAACTTTAGCCAACATACCTTAGGATGGAAATTGCTATGGTTGTGGTTGAACATTTGCTGGGCCACACAGTTCCTACCTCTGCTCTCAAGCTATATGTTTGCATTGCATTTTTTGTTGTTGTGTACATCAAATGTGTGTGTGTGTTCTTAGTGCTTCCAGTATACTTGAAATCTACATCTTCTGCCTGTGCCCTCACTCCATCTCAACTGCCACTGCCCTGTCCCTGAAGAGAGAAAAGAGGCAGTATCTTCTAGACTTAATCTCCTTCCACACTGTTATTCGCTTTTTTGTTTGTATAATTGGAGTATAGACTTGAGAGCAAAGAACTAGAAAGGTTTGGGAGTGGGGTGGACGTTTACATGTAAAGTGCTATATAGTAATGGTGTTATAGACATCATTATATTCTCTTACAAATGCTAAGCACAAATAATGGCAGTTATTCACCAGATATAGCTGGTATAGTAAACTATATGGTGCAGTGGTTTGGGTGTGGGACTAGAATATGGGGTCCAATTCTTATTCAGCCAGGGAAACCTATAAGGTGGCCTTAGGCAAGTCATATTCTCTTGGCCTCAGAGGGGGAATACTAGCAATACACCCTTCAAATGGGTTTTGCCAATAAAATCCTGTGGTAGGGTCACCTTAGAGTTGCCATAAGCTGGAAAAAAGTTATAGCATAAACCAATGCAGTGCAGTGGCAAAAAAAAGCCAATGGGATTTTGGCCTGCATAAATAGGAGTATAGTGTCTTGATCCAGGGAAGTCTTGCTACCCCTCTATTCTGCCTTGGTCAGACCACACCTGGAATCACAATGTGTCTAATTCTGAGCACTGCAATTGAAGGGAGATGTTGACAAACTAGAAGGTGTCCAGAAAAGGCTGAAAAAACCCTATGAGGAGCAGCTTAAAGAAGTGGGTATGTTTAGCCTATAGAAGAGAAGGCCGAGAGGAGACATGATGAGGGCCATGTATAAATGTGTGAGGGGAAGTCCTAGGGAGGAGGGAGCAAGCTTGTTTTCTGCTGCCCTGAAGACTAGGATGCGGAACAATGGCTTCAAACTTCAGGAAAGGAGATTCCACCTGAACATTAGGAAGAACTTCCTAACTGTGAGAGCTGTTCACCAGTGGAACTCTCTGCCCTGGACTGTGGTGGAAGCTCCTTCTTTGGAGGCATTTAAGCAGAGGCTGAATGACCATCTGTTGGGGGTGCTTTGAATGTGATTTTCCTGCTTTTTGGCATGGGATTGGACTGGATGGCCCATGAGGTCTCTATGATTCTGTGATTCTATGATTTGTGTTTTTATGGCCCTCTTGCTGTCTCTATGTCAGGTCTCAGTTAACCAGAACTCTCAAGCAGCCAGCAAACAAATGGAACAACTAATACTTTAAACAGTGAAATAGTGTTATGTTAACTTTTTAAATTTCTAACAACTATCATGGCAGAGGGTTGGACTGAATGGCCCATGAGGTCTCTTCAACTCTATGATTCTATGATTCTAACTGTGCTCTCCCAGGTATTTTGGACTTCAGCTCCCAGATATATTCCTAGTAAAAATTGCAAAGGAATCAAAATACTGCTAGTCTCGAAGATCAAGTCCTGAATCAACTAATGGCCTCAAGAAGTTTTCATATTCATAACTGGCTGTTTAAATAGAAACATTTCTAACCATGTTTTTCATAGTGAGAACAATTTATAGTTTTCTTCAGATACACAAACATAATAATAGTAAAGTGCAAAATATTTAGATGCAATTGAGTTTTTTTATAATTAGAAATACTTCCACGTTCATTTTTTCCAAATTTTTTCTAATGGTTTAAATTATTGCATCTGTTTTTTGCACATACACAACTCTTAACCAACATTAACTGATATATACACAGACTTCCACAAGCTAGTGGTTTCATAACTGATGAATTTGTGAAGGTCTGTTGGAATGGACAGAGCTTTTTCAAACAATATCCCTTTCAAAGGAATTTTGAAAGGTACACATCTTGCATTATCAAAAAGCAAAGGCAAGAAAAGCGTTTGAACAGCACAGAAGCGGTTTCCTCTTGGGAGACAAAGGAATGCTTCCTGCAAAGCTTTTTTTCAGATCCCTGACCACTTAATGAAAAAGGATGTTTGAGAAAGTGCAAAACCACTGGCAATTTCTATGAACAAATAGCAGAAAGGAGCACACAGAGTGGGGTAATAATGTCTTCATGTGGTATTGTGATTTATTGAGAGGGTGGTAGTCACTATTTCTGTATTTATATTCCTTTCTAAATAAAGTTTCAGCCACAACACACACAACTACTATTTTTGATGCTATTACAACCATACCTGATACTGGGTAGTTAAAATGACACAATTGTTACTGGAAATGTAATAATAAAACAAAGAGTCTTATTTCATTGGGTTCTCTGAATCATTTTAACTATGCGATAAACCTGTTTTTGAATCAAAGTTTAATTATTGTTCTTCTTCAATTTGCTTGTTATTCTGATACCTACTTTAATAACAAAAATTACTTGTGCCATTTTTCTACAATTGGCCTTCCCCTGAGATTCAATAACATTAAACTTTAGATATTAAATGTGACTCTTACCTCTAATGGAGGCTATTTATGCTTTGCAGTGTCTGATTGACATTCAGAAAAGAACATGATAAGGACCTGCTTTTCTACTGAGAGGATGTATTAAATTATGACAGAGTTTCCTATTAGTGAACCCTATCCAATGGGGAATGCTGACAACGGAAGTAATAGAGAGAAATACAAATATATCTTAAAATATTAGCCAAGTGAAAAAGTACTTTCATTGTTGAAAGAATGGATAATGTGCATTAATACTAATGCACGCATTAGATGCACTATCAAACAAGAACTTAGTCAAGAACAGTGGATGAGCATAGCAGAAAGATAAACATACAGCTAGAGAGAGAAAGGTTTCATTTGTTACAAAAGACTTGTGGGCACTAATAAGAGACTGAAAAAGCAGGGTGAAAATCTGAAGATCCTTAGAAGTCCAGCAAAGCCCTCCAATTTCTCAATTTTTAAGAGAAACTGGCCAGAAAACAGACCACGGACTATCAAAAGCACCACCAAAATGTGGCTGTTGGGATTCTCTTCCCTACCAAACACACTCTGCCACACATTCCCAACAGTAAAAAACTGGCAAAAAAATAACTACTTTTAGACCAAATTTCAGAAATGGAAATGATATTGCATAGGGAAAGATGGGATGGTTTCTAGGAAGAGGAGTCACAGGGGAAATAGTACTATACCCATTAGTAGTTGTTTAACCCAGGTTTAGGGTAATTGCAGGGTTCTATTTTACAAGACTAAAATATTAATCCTAAGAGTACATAAAGGCAGTAAATCTTATTGACTTCTTTGACATTTGTTCTCAGCGTGCATGCCAAAAAAATGGGGAATGAATGTGTTAACTCTGCATCCAGGCAAAGATGTAACAACTGTAGAATTAAAGCAGTTTGACACCATTTCAACTGCTGTGAATCAATGCTATGGAATCATGGGTCTTGTAGTTTTACAAGGTTTTTAGGCTTCTCTGCCAAAGAGTGTTGGGGCCTCACCAAACTTCAAATCCCAAGATTTATTTATTAATTATTTCTATTATTTCTATCCCGCTCTTCTCACCCAAAGGGACTCAGGGCAGCTTACAAAACTGGCAGAATTCAATGCCAATACACAACAATACAAAAGAATAAAACATAAGCAATTAAATACAGATTTAAAATAATACAAAATAATTGAGCCATTCATCCAAAAAACATTGTACATAAACCTTAGTCCAGACCAAGTTGAAGCAAACGAAACTTATTCTTTGAATGCTTGCTCGCATAGCCAGGTCTTCACTTTCTTTCTAAAACTCAAAAGGGATGGAGCTTGCCAGATGTCACTGGGGAGGGAATTCCACAGCCGGAGAGCCACCACCGAGAAGGCCCTGACTCTCATCCCCGCCAGCCGCACCTGTGAGGCTGGCGGTACCAAGAGCAGAGCCTCCCCTGAAGATCTTAAATTACGTGGTAGATCATAGCGGGAGACACAGTCGGACAAGTAAGCTGGGCCGGAACCATTTAGAGCTTTATAGGCTAAAGCCGCACTTTGAATCATGCTCGGTAGCTAATTGGCAGCCAGTGGAGCTGACGTAACAGAGGAGTAGTGTGCTCCCTGTACGCTGTTCCGGTTAACAACCTGGCTACCTCCCGTTGGACTAATTGAAGCTTCCAAACAGTCTTCAAAGGCAGCCCCACGTAGAGTGCATTGCAGTAGTCTAATCGGGATGTAACAAGAGCATGGACCACCGTGGCCAAGTCCGGCTTCCCAAGGTACGGGCGCAGCTGGTGCGCAAGTTTTAGCTGTGTGAAGGCTCCCCTAGCCACCGCTGAGACCTGGGGCTCCAGGCTCAACAATGAGTCTAGGATCACCCCCAGACTGCGCACCTGCACCTTCAGGGGGAGTGTGACCCCATCCAGCACAGGCTGTAACCCTATACCCTGTTCAGCCTTCCAACTGACCAGGAGGACCAAAGTTTCAATTTGTTGGCCCTCATCCAGTCCAACACAGCTGCCAAGCACCGGTTCAGGACCTGGACAGCCTCCTTAGCGATAGGTGGGAAGGAGAGACAGAGTTGGACATCATCTGCATAGAGATGACACCGCACCCCGAAACTCCTGATGATCTCTCCTAGCGGCTTCATGTAAATGTTAAACAACATGGGAGGCAATACAGAGCCCTGCGGGACTCCACAAGACAATGGTTGTGAGGCCGAGCAGGAGTCTCCCAGTGACACCATCTGGGACCGACCCTCCAGGAATGAGTGGCGGCACTGCAAAGCAGTACCTCCAAGCCCCATCCCCGTGAGGCATCCCAGAAAGATACCGTGGTCAACGGTATCGAAGATTCCATACTATTGAGACATGGTGATGATGATGATGATGATGATGATGGGGAGGAGGAAGAAATTTATTACCCACCTTACCTTATGACTTGAGGTGGGATAATATTGGAGTTTGTGGATGATAGATGGAAGCTCTTACGTGTGCCCATGGGCCCAGAGACACCCTGCAGAATGATGCACCACTCAGCTTTGAAGAACAAATAACACAGGAACTTTCATAAAATTCAAGAGATCAACAGAACAATTGTATTTACAATAGTCTTTCTGTTTGCTTACAGAAAACAGCAGTTACAGTATAGGAAATCCTTTCTTAGTCCATGAGTCTGCTTCAGTGAAGATCAGCAGCAAACAAAGCCTCAAAAATAGTCAGGCCTCTCTGAGTACAGAGCCATCTTCTTTCTAGCCAGTACTCAGTAGACTTTCACACACAGAGAGAAACCTGTTCAAACTGGTTCTCCAGCAGCACGATAGCAACAGTTACAAACTAATTCCCAGGTCCTTGCGAACTCAGCCAATCAGCTTCATGCATTTGATTTTCCAGTGAACACACATATAGTATCTTTGCAAACCATGACAGATACAACATGGTTAAAAAAAAAGAAATATAAAACACATGATTATTAAAATACATATAACAAGATACACAGTTAAAATGCAGGTTAAAATTCACCAATAGAATAAAGTATTATCAAACTTAATTAATTCTACAGTGTAGATGCACTCTGAATTAAAAGAACTAAGAGCCTTGCATGTTGCCTCTATGTATATTGAGGAAGAAGGAAATGCAGGGTTGGAGAATGTTCAATAGTCTAGGATGCAGGAGGGAGCTGGGCATCAGAACCCAGGGTCAAGCAGTGACAAATCCAATCCTGCTTGTTCTTTGGGCTTGGTTTCTGTGCCCAACTTCCAGTTTAATTCTAAACTGCTGACCATTCTCCAAGAGGTAGGGAGGAGAACTATTTAAGCAAAAAATAAATAGTGGGTCAGAGATGCAACAAGGCTCAGGTAGACTTTTCTTTTTCTCATACTCCTTCCCGAACAAGGGAACCTAACAATTAAAGGGTACTCTACTGTGAGATTGCAGTTACATGGTTCAATCAAAACTAAAACAAAACTCCCATTTTCTAGCTAGTGAAATTATCTGCAGACAGCCACATTCTGTGACAAATCAAAAGCTGATATAAAGCTTCCAGCAACTAACTGTTTGGTCACTAATGCTGTCTTATTATCTCCAGTATGTTAACATTAACTTGACATTTAAGTATGAAAAAACATTAGAACATCCAACTTAAAATAATGTGTTTCATTTATTGTTCTTGCAGTTCACAGTAGGCCATCACTTATGCAAGCACCAATTTAAAATGAGGGAAAATGCATGTCTTTGACTCACTGTTCCAGACTACTCCTGAGTAAATAATGTGTAAGAGAGAAGTTGTAGTACCTTTCATTTCCTGAAAGTAATACTTATTCACAACCAGTGTGGTGGTGGTGACAAAAACTGTACTATTAAGAGAATGTGAATGTATGACTCAGTATGCCTGTCTTGAAACTAAGGCATTCCCTACAACAGAACCTAGTATAGGTGATCTGGCAGAATAATTCTGACTTAATCCATGCCTTGCCCCTTACCTGGGAAAATCCATATACCAGTGGTTCTCAACTTGTAGGTCCCCAGATGTTTTAGCCTTCAACTCCCAGAAATTCTAACAGCTGGTAAACTGGCTGGGATTTCTGGGAGTTGTAGGCCAAAACAATTGGAGATCTACAGGTCTATATACCAACCTGAACTCTATTGGAAAACAAGTCAAGATGTGACCAGTATAGTCAGATTGGGAACCAAGGTACAGATTAAAAGACAATTAAAAGGAGACAGAATTTGAAGAAAGCACAGGTAGAAGGAAGATCTGTCAAAAGTAAGTAGGATTGACACTGTCCTGTTTTGTATAGAGGGTCCCATATTTAGGGGGTTGAAGTACAGTTCCTATTGGGTCTATAATATTCTGTGTTCATTGATATATTGAGTGTGAACGCTTAAAAGTTTCACAACAGATTGACCCCATCATATTTGGTACACAGCAAAACAGCTTGGGGAGGGATCCAGCTATGGTAGAAGTGGCTGGTGCTCACTTATCCTACTGTCAGTAACAGGTGACTGAAACAAGGATGTGTAAGGTCCACATCAATTTTCATGAAAGGAAAGCCTTTTCAGAATGTTTCTGACTCCTGCAAGATATCAAGTTTCACAGGAGCCTGTAGCTCTTGTGAGATGTCCTCCACGTGTGGGGTTGAGGCAGGCTTTATGTAGGCCTGTCTTGAGCAGGTTGGACAACAAACAAGGTCCTGCATTAGTCAAAGCAAATCAGGAGACAAACTCCACATTCTGATAGATAGTCACTTGTTTTATTTGTTCTAAAAAGCTCAATGCATTTTAGCCAGTATCACAGCTGGGCTTCCTCGGGAGCTAGATTTACACAGAAATTCCAGGAGTTATATAACACACTCTCTAAAGAAATGGTCCATTAAGTCAAGAGTTCCTGATTTGCTTTGACTTTTCATACATGTTCATTGGTTCCTTCCTTTGTTCTGTATTGGTATCAGAAAAAACCTAGCAATTCTGAAAGTAAGGTAAGGAGATGCAAGCATGAACTTCAACCTGAAACTGGAGAGAAGCTTCAGCCTGCTTTTGTCAGGATAAATTCAAGAGAAGAAGAGCCAAGTAAAATAGATCAGCAGGGCTATCATTTGAATGCTATTCCTGATCTTCTTGACAGCCAGCAAGAAAGGTTACTAACACAAAAAACAATATACTGATGACTTGCAAAATGCTCAGTGCTGTTGCTATCATCTTCTAACACAGTGTTTCTCCCCAGATGTTTTTGGCCTTCAACTCGCAGAAATCCCAACAGCTGGTAAACTGGCTGGGATTTCTGGGAGTTGTAGGCCAAAAACATCTGGGGACCCCAGGCTGAGAACCACTGTTCTAGCACATCTAGAACGATGTCTAGTAGCTAGTGTTTCTCTCTTTTTAAATATTTTAATTAATTTTTAACAGAAAGAAAAATACACAGGAAGAAAAGCCACAACACTCATATGTACATAAACATAAACATACTTGGGCAACAATTACATAACTAACTACACAACATACATCTCTACTTTAATTACATATTACTCTAAAGCTACCAACATATACATACATTAGTTTAAAAGTGGATTTTCCAGCCTCCCATTTGTTGGGTTCTCTATAATTCAATGTAACATTGTGTTGTCAAAGGCTTTCATGACCAGAATCAATGGGTTGCTGAGAATTTTCAGGGCTGTATGGCCATGTTCAAGGACATGTATGGCCATGTTCTGGAACATGGCCATACATCCCGGAAAACTCACAGCAACCCACAAATTTAACATTTTTTCTTCTACTTTAAATCCAACAAGTTGTTAACTTCTGCTTGTTTTAACCTTAACAAGTAAGTATCTCAAGATTTTATGTCTCCACACCTGTCTATAAAGTCTTTCTCTTTCCCTCAGATATATATTGATTAAATAGTTTCCATTCTTCTAAGAATGTATCCAGTGGCTTATCCTTCGATGTTTTTATTAATCTTCCAGAAACATGGGTTAATGCAGAGATAAGCCCCATAAAGGAGCCCCCAGTGACATAGTGGGTTAAACCTCTGAGCTGCTGAACTTGCTGACTGAAAGGTCTGCAGTTCGAATCCAAAGAGTGTGGTGAGTTCCTGCTGTTGGTCCCAGCTTCTGCCAAACAAGCAGTTCGAAAACATGCAAATGTGAGTAAACCAATAGGCACTGCTCTGGCGGGAAGGTAACAGTGCTCAATCTAGTCATGCCGGTCACATGACCTTGGAGGTGTCTACAGACAATGCCAGTTCTTCGGTTTAGAAATGGAGATGAGCGCCACCTTCCAGAATTGGACACGACTAGACTTAATGTCAGTAAAAAACCTTTACCTTTACTTTATCTTTACCATAAGCCTCTTCAGCAGTTGCCACCTCCAGGAACCTGTGTGTGTGTGTGTCTCCAAGTTGACCTCTGTTGACTTACAAAAGGCCCCCCCAAATTTCACAGCATTTTCTTTGGCAAGAACTGTTTGGAGGTGTTTTGAATTCACCTGGTATCCAAATACTGCCCCTGCTTAGCTTACAAGATAAGACAAGATCTAGTGCCTTTAGGCCCTAAGGAACCTGTACAGGATTCCAAATATGGCAGAAGGTGAGCATAATAGCTGTGCTTGTTTTGTTTTGTGTTTTTTTTAATTAAGAGGGAGATACTGTACATGAATCAATTACAAAGCATGCCAGCTTCAAAGATACGCAGATATGAATGTGGAGGCGGACAGGTGAGTAAGGCTTTCCTATTCCCCATTCAAGCATTTATAAAACAACACGGTAGAACTGATCTACTTGCTTTCAGACCAAGTGCTAATAATCTTCTTTTGGGTTGTATGCCAACCCCAACCTCCCCCCCACCCCATAATATTTTTGCAGAGAAAACTGCCTGTGTTTGGACAGAGCTGTCTACTGCCATGGAAACCGAACAATGTTCTACAAAGGACCAATGCTGAGATTTCTCTGCTTGTTTTCAAGCACTATTTCCTAGTAAAGTCTCTGAGAGGCTCTTCAGGAGCTTCCTGTGATATCCTATGAATACACTATTTTGCTTCTCTGTATGGCTGATGATCAAGTAGAAGTGTGTCAGTTGGCAAATATCCATTCTTGAGCTTAGGATACTTGTAGATTCTTAATCTTTTGAAAAAGTAATACTGAAAACATGTCAGATCCCCCCCCCCCCAAAAAAAAAGACTTTCCCACTGCTTCTTTCCCCTTGAATTTACTTGCAATTTCTCCTACCAAAAGCTTTCTAAATTATGTAGGAAAGCATGCAGAAGGCTTATGAAGAAAAGAGTCATCACACAAGTTTGATAATATGGCCTAAGGTCAATTCTATTTTTTTTAAATCCTTAGAAGGGAAGATATCATAACCCACCCCACCACCATTGCCGCATGCCTCTGCAACTCAGTTTTCATGGTTTTGGGGGAACATTTTGAGTGTCCTCTGGAACAGGAATCTTCTGTGAACTTCCCTATCTTAATTTATGTTAAGAGTAATTTCACCTATTTCTGTTTTACTCCAGAAAATACTGAAGAAAACTAAAACACTGTAATTACTTCAAAGTTTCAACATTGTATTAGGTTATATAAATCAAATACGTTAAACCAATATTACCTCTCCCCAACGTCTCTTGTTAGCATATTTCCCCAGTTATTGAAAAAATGAAAACTTTTCCATCTATTTCTTTGACATGGACAAGATCCTTGGAGTGGTGAGAGCAACCACATGTGTTCTAGATCCTTACCCTTCCTGGTTTATCAAACTTGGCAGCAGAGGATTAGCTGAGTGGTTCACGAGGATTATAAATGCCTCATACGGAATAACTACCAGCCGATTTCTAATTTTTGCTTTTTGGGTTCTGGAACGAGTGGTGGCTTCTCAGCTCCAGGGTTTCTTGGATGAAACTGACTATCTTGATCCATCGCAGTCTGGTTTTAGGCCTGGTTACAGTACGGAGACGACTTTGGTCACCTTGGTGGATGACCTCCACAAAGAGATAGACAAGGGAAGTGCGTCCCTGTTGGTTGTCTTGGATATCTCAACAGCTTTCAATACCATCGACCATGGTATCCTTCTGTGGCGGTTCTCCAGAATGGGTCTTGGGGGCATTGCTTTGCAGTGGCTCCGCTTCTTCCTGAAGGATTATACCCAGTAAAGCTGGGGACTACTACTAAGACCTCTGGCCATTGACCTGTGGGGTCCCAAAAGGTTCAATTCTATCTCGCATGCTTTTAAACATCTACATGAAACACTGGGTGAGGTCATCTGGAGTTTTGGAGTTCAATGCCATCTGTATGCAGATGACACTCAACTCTATTACTCGTTTCCACCTAATTCCAAGGAAGTTCCCTGAATCCTGGACCAGTGCCTTACAGCAGGGATGGACTGGATGAGGGCTAACAAGCTGAAGCTTAATCCAGACAAGACAGAGGTTCTCCTGGTCAGTTGTGAGGTTGATCGGGGTAAAGGGTGGCAACCTGTGCTCGATGGAGTTACACTCCCCCTGAGAAGTTAGAGCACCTTCCTGAGATAACTTGGCAGACAGAACATATAAAGTGGATTGTTTTCCCTTTTAAGTTAGTAAGATACAGTAAGCTAGTCTGTTATAATTGGCCTGATTAACTCCATTTTTTTAATAACTGATAGCTCACCCATGGCCTGTTTTGTTTTGCTGAACCCTGCCATTTGTGCTATGCTAGAAATGCTGTAACCCCAATATTAAGTGATCAGGGCCAACAACTAAATGTTATTGCTACAGTGCCAGATCCTGAGAACTTGCTCATAAACAACATAAGGAAGATCTCTGTCTGCATTCTGTGATAAGACTTACCAAGTATGCATTAGATATTGCTCTCACACACTTTATCTTTTCTTTGTAACTAAATTGCTGATGCTTGGAATAAACACTCACTCTCTGGGAATGTTGATGGATCCTCTGGCCAAGGTTATTGTTTGTTGTCTGTTTGCCTTCCTGCTCAGTTTCAAGGCCCATCCAAGCTTTGTGTCCCCCTAGGAGGATATTGTGAGGCTGATATTCCAGCTTTATTCTACATGTGACTGCAACCCTATCTACACTGTCATATAATGCAGTTTCAGAATACAGTTTAACTGTGTTGAACTGAATTACAGTAGAGTCTTGCTTATCCAACATAAACGGGCCGGTAGAACATTGGATAAGTGAAAATGTTGGATAATAAGGAGGGATTAAGGAAAAGCCTATTAAACATTAAATTACATTATGATTTTACAAATTAAACACCAAAATATCATGTTTTACAACAAATAGACAAAAAAAGCAGTTCAATACACGGTAACGTTATGTAGTAATTACTATATTTACAAATTTAGCACCAAAACATCACAATGTATTGAAAACATTAACTACTAAAAAAAATGACCACCAATAAAAATAGAATTGCATAAAATGAACTTCCAGTAACAACAGTGTTGGAAGTTAAATCCGTAAAAAGTTCAGTCCTTGATGTCTAGAAAAACAGCTGTGGATCTGGGCGGGAGGCAGACTGCATTGGATAATCCAGAACATTGGATAAGCGAAGGTTGGATAAGTGAGACTCTACTGTATATTAGTCTACACTGCCATACAATGCATTTTCAGAATGCAGTTAAACTGCATCCTGAAACTGCATTCTATGGCAGTATAGACGAGGCCTATATGATAGGACTGGCAATGAGGAGACACCAAGCCATTGTAAATATCAGAACCAGCCATTCTAGCACATACATCCACTGTGCTGTAGTTTCATAGATAATGAAACTATTTTTGCGGTATGGAAATATTCACATTTTCTTATTCAGTCAGATAATTAAAAAGAGGCCAATAGTTTGTCCCTGTAGCAATCCTAAACCTTTTAAGTTTAAGATTCATTTGTAAACTTTGATTAACCAGCCAGAAAGGTTTAGTGTTGAAGCCGTCTGGCTTAGTAGTCCTTTAATGCTTTCCTTTAATCCTATTTGGACAACCTTTAATTTCTACCCAGAAAAATAAGGATTCTATTTTGTCTCCATTGTTGGTTATGCCACAACCTTCCCGCTCCTTGTTTTGTGGAGAGTGGATATCAGCCCGAGAGACTGCAACATCTAAAGCTTATTCAGAATGTCATGCCTTGCAGATTAATTAGAGCATAACTTCAGGAGCATGTTACTGGATCCGTATTAGCTTCTGGTAAGCTTCCAACTGAAATTCAAAGGAGTGGGTTTATTGGTTTCTCGGCTGTAAATGACATGGGATTAGTCAGCTGGAAAGCTACCTAAGTCTTGTTTTCCTATCTGAGTGCAGCTGTTCTAGAGGACAAATTTGCAGGAGATTCAAACAGCCAAACAGAGATGTTTACTCCGTGAAATTTTTTCCCCTCTTGAGAAATATTCTTTGCATCCATTTAAGAGCTAGCATGTATATATGCATACATGTATACAGGTTTTGCAACATGGTTACATTCTTTACCTTCAGCTTTTTGAGCTGCATAGTTTGAAACTTAGAGAGGTTATTTTTTCTTGTGTCTGATGTCTATTTTGACTGCCAGGCTGAAATGTGCATTATTGATGGTGCTTGAGTTGTATGTTTTTGGAATAATGCCCATAAAGTTGGAAGGTACATTCAGATAAGAACCTAAGTTCCCTCTGAGGAGAGAAATCTCACCGGGAGGAAAAAGAACTGTTTTCTAATTTATCAAAGTTCTATCATTAATCAGTCAAATGCCAGATGTAATTTGGAGAAAAAAAGAAAAATCTAACCAGGAGCAATACTACTTCTCTGAAACTAGGTTAGACAGCTGGTCATCTTGTGGCTTATAGCACATCTAGAAACTTCAGCTGCATAAAGTATCTTGTTTTGTCCTCAATAATTTGATGGGGTATATTCTGAAGCAGCTGTCAGTCCTGAGCCCATGAGGTCTAAATTAAAGAAGTGGGAAAATCTTTTTTTTTAAAAAAGCACACATCATACTATTATTAACCGCTGCATAAATATAGCAAATTGTGTCTGGGGAGATGAAACATTGATGCTATGTTTGTTTTAGATGTTATGAATAACTTTTCAATAACTTTAAAGCATTGGTTCTTTTTACTGCAATTTTCCAGTATGAGAAAGGGTATCAGAACTTTTACACAAAGAACGACATTAGACATAAAGACATACAGATTCTATGTAACTACATTTAATCCACAAACAACCTACAGTTACATTGGCTACCAACAAAGGGGGATTACATTTTTACTCAGCATTCAGATTACACATACACATTCATTCATCCTCATGCATACATCACCATTTCTCCTGCTATTTCCTGGAGAAGAACACTTATTAGGCCAGACTGCTTCCTTACAACTCTGCCACCTTTCCAGTACAGTAGAGTCTCACTTATCCAACACTCACTTATCCAAAGTTCTGGATTATCCAACACATTTTTGTAGTCAATGTTTTCAATACATCGTGATATTTTGGTGCTAAATTCGTAAATACAGTAATTACTACGTAGCATTACTGCGTATTGAACTACTTTTTCTGTCAAATTTGTTGTATAACATGATGTTTTGGTGCTTAATTTGTAAAATCATAACCTAATTTGAAGTTTAATAGGATTTTCCTTAATCCCTCCTTATTATCCAACATATTCGCTTATCCAACATTCTGCCGGCCCGTTTATGTTGGATAAGTGAGATTATACTGTACTTCCAGAACTCCAAAATGCATCCTCTTTCCCTAAGAACAATGCCAAGGATCAGATCTCTACAGCAGAACTAATTCCCTGCAAATGTATCATGACTCCAAAATCACACCCCTTTCTCTTCCCTTGAGAAAAGGAGGCAAGTGACCAGACTGTGTTCCATTGCAGATCTGTCACTCCCAAAGGTACACCACCTTTTTCAATAGAGCATAGTAGTTGAACAGCACAGCTGTCTGTCACACTTGAGAATTATTAGATTGAGTCTTTTATAGGAATATTCTGCTGATCTTGTTCCAAAGTTGTAAATGAATAATAAATATTTGTCCAGCCTAAAACATGTTAATTTCATCTCTGTTCCGGGCAGATGTTGACCCTCCTTAATTGGTGTTGGTAAACGTAAGGAGCCTTGTGTTGACTTCCTCCTTAACAAATACTGGTTTCTGGTTAATAAATGTTGACAGATGTAAAAATTTATCTTACCACTGTCACAGTTCTTATCACAGTTTACTAGGGCAGGTCAACCATTTCAGTTCTCATTAGCAGGTTTTAATTACAAATCATCAAGCAGGTAGTTAATGGTTTAGTCATTGCAGGCCTTAATCTTCAGACTGGTGTCTCCAGAATTATCAGCTCTTATTCATTCATTCCTTTCATTCAGCTCATTCATACCCACACATATAAAATCCACATTTAGCAAATCTATACATCATTTTAATATGACATGGACACCCATCAAATCTCCCATTTGACGTATCAAACCTCTTTCCTGTTTACTTGAATAATAGTGTTTCTGGGAGAACTATTTTCTCTTTTGTTTCTACTGACTGTAGATCAGACTATAAGATGTCCCAACTTAATTTGGCCTGTTAACGAAATATTGTGTCCAAAGCCATGTATAAGAAGCCTATGACAAAGTCAAAAGAGACTGGTGATAAAGGAGTTGATTTTATATCAAAGGCCACAAAGACTTGCTTTTAGGGATGTGAGAGGGTATGGCTATCTGCTCTCTTTACTCGGCTCTTCTCCTTCATTCAACATTATCATTTCAGCATTAATAGGAATATTTCATGCCAGGAGTAGGAACATCCTTTTGGCAATTTGGGGGTTGCAGGTCAACAACATCTGAATGATCTCCACCCCCATTCTATTCTGATCTCTCCCTGCAGAATGTCAACACAGTGGCCTCCAGATTATTTACAATTCACTGTATCTGTGACTCAGCACCGCAGCCATAATCCATTTAAAGCAGGGAATACAATGGAAAGCAAAAGAATTGGGGTATTTATGTAAAAATCCTGAATCGAATGTTTAAATGGGTCATTTCATGAAGATGAAAGGCAGAGCATTGTGCAGGTGGAAGGAGTCGAGCAGTAAAGATCATCATTAGAAGGGCTTCATGTCTTCCCATTTGGAATGCAATTTTAGAAAGCTGAATTGTGTTGCTGGCAAACGGCAAGAATAGTGGAACAAAAACCTAAGTCTATATATTTCCTCTTTGAGTGGACCTGCAGAGCTTTCATACATGCATCTACTCAGAATTATTCCCCACTGTGGGGGTTGTTTCCAAGCAAGCAGGCAAAGTATTGAGGTCTGACTTTATTAACCACTTGATTTTATGGAAGTCAGTCCAGCTGAGTTTAGTTGGGATTTACTCCCAGGTGCATATAGGATTATAAAGGCCTAACTGCCTTAAAGGCACAAGATTTTGTCTGAACTTGGAAGCTAAGTGAGGTCAACCCAGGATAATATTTGTATGGAAGACCACTAACACATATTGTGCACATAAGCTACATTTCAGAGGAACAAACTGACAAACCTACCTCTGAGTATTCCTTGCCTAAGACCATCATATGGAATTCATGTAATTGCCATGACAGGTGGTTTCAAGGCAGATATACAGTACAAATACTTCCATATAGTTATATAGAGATTGTTGTAAAAGGGTTGCAGATTAGATTCATACTGCTCCTGATCACACAACACGTAGTACCTAGATAAATACACATTTATCCATATGATGATACAGATGCAGACATACATTGACATCTTTGTAGTGAGGGTTTATATTTACCTAGATACTTTATCTCACTATGATCACAACTATGATGAGGATCTATGACCCACGTTCTAGCAAGGAGTTCCTTGAATATAAACAATCTCTCTCTCTCTCTCTCTCTCTCTCTCTCTCTCTCTCTCTCTCTCTCTCTCTCTCTCTCTCTGTGTGTGTGTGTGTGTAGCATGTATATGTGAGTGTGTGTGTGTGTGTGTGTGTGTGTGTGTGTGTGTGTATATATATATATATATATATATATCCCTGGCCGCCACCATCGATATAAACAAGCACATTGATGGAGCACATCAATGCGCT
This sequence comes from Anolis carolinensis, assembly GCF_035594765.1. Taxonomy (NCBI): domain Eukaryota; kingdom Metazoa; phylum Chordata; class Lepidosauria; order Squamata; family Anolidae; genus Anolis; species Anolis carolinensis. The sequence goes on from NC_085845.1 coordinate 155,245,755, forward strand.
CAGGGAATTCTACTATTTATTTTTTTGCACCCCACCACTCAAACATTTCTGTGGAACCTACTCTTACATAATGGCCATATTCCACTGATCTACAGATACTGCTATGCATGAAGCTCTCCATATGCATACCTGCTAAACAGATGGTTTGTGTTTTCAGCTACAACACCTATCACTTGTTGGAGGAGGGAATCCTTGCTCACTCGATGTATTTAGAACGATATGTTCAGCCTCTGAATATTTTTGTTCAGACATGGTCTGGCTGTACTTGTCATTTTAGTTTCTGCAACTACTGTAAAATCTTCAGTTCCAAAAGCAGACATATGAGATTAGATAATCGGGTGAGTGGCAGATTAGATAATTTGTAAATCACACAAGTCTACCAAAAAGATGGGTTTATAAATAATTTAGAATGAGCAAGGGTATAGAGAAAACTGCACATGAATTTGTAAAAAGGATTAGAAAATATTTTAGTTCTCATGATCTTAAGAGAGGGAAAGAAGAGGTTTTAGAACTTCATTTTTAGTAAACAAGAAATAATAATTCCGCTATCATCTGCCCTAACAGACACCACTTGGGTCCATACTTTAAAGATACTCTGTGTAGAGTTGGTTGAATTTAACACTGAAAGTCAAACTTAGTTTGCATGTATCATAGGTCTTTTCTTTTACATTGCCATATAATCCATTTCTTAGCAGATAATCTAGATTTTATATGGCAGTGTAGAAGGGGCCATGGAGACCTGGTTGAATAGTATTGGGGCGGTCCCTCATAGCTTTGTCCATCAGAGTTCTCTGAGAAGGAGCTGGTTAAACTTGGGAAGATAGAGTGATGGCATTGCAGTAGTCTATCCGGATTGCAGCCCCCTGACCAGGTGTCATAACCCAGTGTCTTCTGGGTTCAAATGTGTCTAAAGGTAGGGGACAGGAGAAATTACCAATACTGTTGATGTACCTATCCCGCTACTCAACAATCTTCCTTTCTGAGGTAGCCAAATGGTCTTAGGGTTGGTGTTAAGAGTCCCTTTCAGCTTGTGATGCTGGGGAATTTCAACATCCATGTTGAGACTTGCCCTGTCAGGAGTTGATCAGCACATCATGTCTGCCACAACAAACATGTGTCTGTACATGTGGCATCCGGCTCCATTTATGCTGCTGGAGATAATTCTGTTGAAGCAATGGTCATTGTCTAGACTGGAGATATGGCCAGGTTGGTGGACACAACTGCTCCTAAGTATCCCTTTTTATGGAGTGGAGCTAAGTGAGCCCCGTTTCCAGGGGAGCTGGCAATGGTAAAACCAGTGGGATGAATTGGAAACTAGTGTAGTGTTGATTGCAAAACATTCAAAGCAAGCGCAATTGAACAGAAGCTAAAACTAATCTGAAGACCTACTGCATGGTAATATATGTAGCAAAAATGCATATGCTCTGTTGCCATTGCAGCTAGTGAGAGCAAACCAGAGTTGTTGTTTTGAGTCGTCATAAATCTTTTGCATGCTGGCCTATGAGAGAAAAATGAGAGCAAGGTCCCAGGGCACTGCCATACTTTTACCTTCACCGAGTTTCCTGCTATGAACAACTTCCCCAACCCTTTACAGATAAAATTGCTCAGATCCACTCTGACTTGGATGCTATCTTTAAAACAGATCAGGGAATGTTGCTTTTGCTCTATTTTTCCAGTACTTTTCAATTGCTACCTGGGGATGTGGACAGGGTTCTTAGAGATGCGAGAGCTACCATGTGTGTATTGGACTCTTGCCATTCCTGGCTTATTCCATTTTGTCTAAAGGTGGCAGTTGTAAAACACTATTTAAAAGCCATCTTTGGATCCCACTATATTCAACACCAACTGGTCATCCAACATCCCATAGTTGGGCAAGGTGCTAGTAGCTTTTTATAACAGCTTCCTAGGTCCATTTATTTTAGGCCAGTATAATGTGATTAAACCACTTAGCTGCTGAACTTGGCATTTCGAATCCGGGGAGTGGGGTGAGTTCCTGCTCTTAATTCCAGCTTCTGCCAAACTAGCAGTTCATAAACATGCAAATGTGAGATCCATAGGCACAGCTCCAGCAGGAAGGTAACAGCGTTCCATGCAGTCATGCCAGCCACATGACCTTGGAGGTGTCGACGGACAACGCTGGCTCTTGGAGATGAGCACCAACCCTCAGAGTCGGACACGACTAGACTTAACGTAACCTTTACCCTTATCTTTAACATCAGAAAAACAGGAATAATATCTGGGATTGGATGTGTCCTGATACAGACATACACACAGAGAGAGATTACTTCCCCAATAAAATACACAAATGCGTATATGTTTATAGGCCATCTTTATTACAAGTCAACAACAATTTAGATTACAGGAGAAATAAAAGTGAATTATTCTGAAGGAAACAACTGGGTCAAGGATAGAAACTGGAAGTAATTTAAAATAGTTTTTCTACTTTCTCTTCATATTTTTGTAATAGAAACATTCATTGGTCTTACCTGAAATATGTTCACTTCCGGGGGGAAAGGTGAACATCCTTTGATTGGGGTTGAAAGATGTAGCCTTTCTGGGTCAGCAGACCTGTCCCTGCATGAGTAGACCTGGACAGTATGGCAGAGGCATCAGATCCATGGCCTGGCAAATGATTTGGTGCACCAGGACCTTCTTGGTCACACCAAGGTGACTAGCAGACTCTTTCTAGTCCTATTTTCCTCATCATCCTAGGAAACAAGGCAATTGGAGTCAAGGCATATAGTAGACAATTAGACTAGGAAGGAGAAGGCATATTCTTGGTTCTATCTAATACCTCAAGATGAACCTATCTACCTTGAAGTTGATTAGGGAGGCAAAGAGATCTATGTCTGGTTGGACAAACCTTCTGGTTATTAACGTAAATACTTCTAGAAAGAAGCTCCATTCCTGTGTGACAATATTGTTTAAAGCAGTCCCATGCTCTTTAAGTCTAATTAGATTCATGAAAAGCAAAGTAATGATAAAATAATTTTATGGAAGCTACCTTGTATTATCAAACTATTAAAAATGTTATTTTAGAAAGTGAAATTGGAGCAGTGGCTTGACATTGAAGTACCTTAAATCCTCTTATCCTTTGAACGTTAGGCAAACCAGACATTTAAGCCTGTAGTTTCCAGATCTCAGCTACTTTTCTGTTGGGGTCTCTGAGACACTGTAGGAGGGGGCAGGGATTAATTGCTCTAAAATGCAGAAATAGTTACTGGATTCACATACTATGTACAGTTGTCCCTGCTATGATGTAAACGCTGCCATGAAAGAAAAATACTTCAGAGGATTTCAGAAGCCAAATATCTTTTTTATGAGCTTGATTACAGGATTTAATTTTTCTCAAGAAAAATAGCAGGATCCAGAATCAGAGGGAATTATAAGGAGTATTAAGGATTCACTTAATTAGCAGAGTTTATAGAGGAATGGAATATCACTGCCTCAGCTATTTGGACTATTGTAACTAGTCCTTTACTGTAGTGAAGCTTCTCTTTTACAGACAATCACTATTTACAATCAGATAAGGTATTTGCTGCAGAGCTAAAAAATATTTTTAGACCAAGATGGACTTCCAGAACTTTTGACCGTCTTTACTTTTTTTTGTACCTGGCAACCTCTTGGATTCAGAATCAAAGCCAACTTCAATGGACATTTAATTAAGGAGCTTTTAATTCGGCAATAGTTAAACCCATAATAGAACTATCCAGTTAATTTTTGTCACCATTAAATTATGATCAGGAGAATCCTACAGCCTTACTGGGAGAGAGAGGGTGATTTGACTGCTATATTAAGTTACACTCAGTCACTTCCCATCTAAGTCATTAAATGAGTCCTGGTAAATGGGTCCCAATAATCACTTTTATATTGTTTCTATGGATCTACAAAGACATCAATTTAGAAGCTGGCATATAAAGTGCGCTGTGTTTTGCCTTCAGAATCCCGAGGATGAAACCACACTAGCTGCACTTTTAACAAACAACAAGATTTATTAACAGCATGAAACAAGATGCTGCAGTGAATTTAAATAGAAAATAAGTGTTGTTATCTACAAACTTGCCTTGACTACAATAAGCAGACCACTTCTGGTAATGCATATGATCCATTTTTGTTCATGACTAGCATATCTACCCAATGTCACTAGGGCTACTCATTTTGTATTAAAATTAGGGTATTAGAAAAATTCATTTGCCTTTCAGTTTTATGAATTGACCCATTAGAAAATGCATACCTGTAAAACGAGATCTTTTATAAAACTGTACACCTGATGAGCTGCAACTCCCATCAGCCCAAGATCTGGTCAGGGTGCAGCTCCATCTATTCTAAATCTGGCTGGCTGCAACTTCGATCAGCCTGAAGAATGGGTGGCTGCAATTCCTATCAGCCCCAGATATGAGCTGCTGCAAAATCCACCAGCCCCAGATCTGGCCAGACTGCAACTTGCAGCTGTCGTCATAACCACTCAGATGACTCTGCCTTCTTGTTGGGCTGGAATTCCCATCATCTCCAGCCTACCTAGCAATGGAATACGGATGTTAAGAGATGCAGCCTGGCAAATAGGCTGCATCATTTGACTGGTTAAGTTGCACCCTCAGATGGGAATCATACAGCTCTCTGGATGTGATTGGACTCCCAGCATACTCTACCAGCCTCAAATGCTGCTAGTATTTGCTATGTGTTCCAAGGTTGTTTCAGAACCATTTTGGATGGGATTTATGTGGATTTATGTGGTTCTCAGGATATGACTGGACCTGGACTACAACTCCCATCCACCTCTATTAATCCCCCCCCCCCCCCCATCCAAAAAAAGCCCACCAGAATTTTTGGTAGATCATGATGGCGATGTGTACCAAGTTTGGTCCAGATCCCATGAAGCCTTTGTGAATCAAACATACATACATTCATACTTTGACTTCTATAAATATAGATAGGTCAGTCAGGAATTAGAGAGGTTTTGTTAAGCTCCTTTGCACATGTACAGCTTGGATTCTATGGAACTTTACCAGCAAACCCCAACTGAGCCTCCCCAGCACAAAACCTGGTTAAGCATAAATAAGATTTTGCCTTTCAAGGTCTTATAGATGAGCCCTGATTGCATCATGACTGTTCCTCTGAGGACATCAGAAAGGAACACTGGAGACTAAGCACAGGAAGAGATCAAAGCAGACAAAATATTATTGAACTTTCTTACATTTTGAATCTTTGCATTACAACTGCTTTCTGACTTTGCTTCCCCCTTAAAGGAAGAAATGAGGTGACACTGATTATAATTACGTCTCTTTCTCTTATACTGTCAAAATATGATACTGCATTATCTTAGAAAGATCCTCATTTTAAGAGAATCTCCAAATCTTCTTAGAAAATTATGGGGATCCCTTTTTTTTTAGATGTTGAGCTTCAAATTCAATAGCTTCAACCACCATAGACAGTGAACACGAATGATGAAGACTGCAGTCCACTATGTAGAAGACAAAAAGTCCTCACGCTACTGTCTTAGAAGAATGGAAGAAGGGAATTCAGATGTTAAGAATTCATTTTATAATCTGATTAGCTGTGCCGGCCACGCGTTGCTGTGGCTTATGGGAATCATCTGTTGACCAGGTGGAATAGCAGTGAATAGCTTTGCAGCCTCAAAGCCTGGCCGTTTTCTTCTTATGCAAATCCTTGTTTGGTGAGCTGGAATACAATGGAATAGGCTTGCTGCTTGGAAGGCTGGGTACTTGCGTTCTAGGGGAATGGTTTTTTGGCCAGTTTGAATTGCACTGAATAGCCTTGCTGCTTGCAAGCCTGGCCGCTTTCTACTTTGTTGAATTCTTGATTGGCCAGGTTGAATAGCAATTAATAGTCTCAGTGTGGCAGGTATGAATGCTGTAATTAGGCACCTTGATTAGCATTTGCAGCTTCAAAGCCTGTCTGCTTCCTGCCTGGGGGAATCCTTTGTTGGGAAGTGTTAGCTGGCCCTGATTGTTTCCTTTCTGGAATTCCCAATTTCCCTGCTTTCAGAGTGTTGCTCATTATTTACTGTCCTGGTTTTAGAGATTATATTGTTTTGTATTATTTTACCACAGTAATTATTATATATTATATTTATAATCTTATATTATCTGCATAGAAATGGATTATATGAGGCCCCTCCTACAATGCTGTATAAAATCCACACTGAAATGGATCATGTGGCAGTGTGAACTCTAGGTAATCCAGTTCAAAGGAGATACTGTGGATTATCCTGTCTTGGCATTCTGGGTAATATAGCTGTGTGGAAGGGCCTTGAGTCTACACTGCCATATAATCCAGTTCAAATAAGATAATCTGTATTTTATAGGCTGTGTCGAAGAAGCCTAACTGCCTGTGCCTTGGATGCCATCTTGGCTGAGGGAGTTGCTAGGACACGAAGGGGGCAGGGCCTAAAGGCAGCGGGGAGGGGGAGGGCTAAAGGCAGCAGAACCTACTTTTCTAACTTTCAGTTAAGGGGAGGAAAGCTCTTTCTCATCCTCTGTAATTTGGACTATTTTTCTATGTTTTTTATTGAAAGATATATTTTGGATGACTATGTCTTTTGTGGCCAAATTTGGTGTGATTGGGTTCAGTGGCTTTGTTGTATACTCCGTAGTAAAACGAACATTACATTTTTATATATATAGATAGCTATCAGCATTCCTTCTCTTGCTCAGAAGTGCTGTCCTTCCTAATACCCCAGCTGTCCTCTTACTCAAGAAAAAAAGAGTGTGTCTGTATGTGTGTGCCTTGAAGTCACCTGTCAACTTATGGTGACCCCATGAATTTTCAAAAGATAAGGAAAACTCAAAGGTGATTTGCCCCCTGCTAAATGGGAAATGCTTGCAAGAATTAATCATTAATGTAGGTCATTATATTAACAATAAAACGTAACATTTACAAATGTAGCAAATATTCATAGTTTAATGGTACATAATTACACATGAAATTTGCACGGAAAAGTCATTAGTATTAAATAATATATTTCATCTGAAGACTCCTATAATGAGACTATACTAATTTCCAGGATTTTTACACCATAAAATGGGAAACATGTTCAAAATTAATACAACCTGTATTATTTTACACGTGCAATAAAAATACATGATATTTGCAGTACTAATGAAAGTGTGAACATTTAGGCCAAATGAAATCTTAAAAAGCTTATTTGATATTAGTTCAGGTGTTTTTTTATTAGGTTTGATTAAAAATAGCCAACATTATGGTAGATCATAACAATGTAATAGATGTGAACAACATATTACAGTTATTAAGTAAGATACCAAAATAATTCTAACAGTAGTCAAGAAACTGTGTTTTTAAAATCAGAAACCTGTCATTTTAAGAAAAATATAACATTCATATTGGAATATCCTTTACAAATTGTGCAACTTTAAAAAATCTAAATAGAATATCTCAATGAATTGAAAGGGGCAATTTCTTTAAGAAAGAGTAATGTGGATTACTCATAACTATGTATGAAGTCCATTATCCAGCTTTTACTGCATTCTAACTACTATAGCAAGATTCTTCTTTGCTGTTTGCAACAAGATAATCTTTTAAAGGGCACATGACGCACATATATGAAGACTTCTGTATGCTACGTGATGTACATACAGCTACAGAAAGTAGCTAAGAAGGCACAGAAATACCATTTTATAGTAAGACATTTCATAGAAAAGTAGATTACTATAATACCATATAATTGTGTATGTGCTCTGCTAACTATACAAATTTACTAAAATAGCTCTAGCAAATAAAAGCCATACGTCTAAATCTTATTGGTAGTCTGAACTAGAACAAAGCTATTGAATCAATTGTTGAATGGTGAGTCCACACTTGTGGGAATCCCACTAGTTTGATATGCCTTGTTTAGATAGGACTATCAAGAAAGTTCAGGCCATAGCAATCACTGTGCTTCTGAAAAATTCCAACTATATCAAATAAGTTGACCTTGTGGGTAAGTCAAAGGCAGGGCTGGATCCAAAATGATGTATTATCTCTTATTTTTTTATTAAATATATATCCTTTTATCAGGTCCATGGTTCACATTATTTATTTATTTATTTATTTATTACATTTTATGTAGAATCTTGTCCAGTAAGACTTTGAGTAGTTGAAAAAGATTCTAACTGTAAGTCAAAAGTATATAACATTAACACAAGAAATATATACTGTTGTATGTCCAGACTCGAACAAACATTTGGAATGTTTCCTCAATTATCTTTATACTATTCAAACCAATCTATTAAATTGTCATTCAAAGGTTAGTGTGTGTCAAATTCTAGCATTTCATTTCTCGTCCTAGTTGTTGCTGTTGTTAACATATATCCTTTACTTTTAAATTCCCCAAGGGTTCCTTAATGTATTAACAAAATCTTCATCATCCACAATTCCAATACTTAATCCTTCATAATAATCCTCAAATTCAGAGAATGAGACTTCATTGGGATTGCTGCAAGCATCCTCCAGGGTTTCTAGAAATGAAGATTTAACTTCTTCCTCTGTTGCATTACCTGTTGAAATATTACTCACTATTACTCACTCTTGAAATTATGCCAGGAATGTAGAAAACAAAGACAATATAATCAAAACCTATGTGTGCATGTCAAAATAGAACATAAAGGGATTAAGTGAAAATTATAGCTGGTAAAATAAGACAGGGAGCTCAAAGGGGATCTCTGGAAAACTGATTCATCTCAGATTTGCAGCTTAAGTCTTATCCCAAGTTATAGATGCATAGAAAGGAGAAGCTAAGGAAAGATGTTACTTTGAGTGTATAGTATGGGTTTTAAGGACTCCTGATAAGTATACAAGGAACCAAAAATTATCACCAGAACTGCAGTACACACAATAAATAATCTTTCATGCAAGTTTTTCATCCAAGTAACATTACAGAAGAGTTTGAAAATCTGCAGGGCAAATGTACACGTATTACTAATTTGTTTCCCTTGAAACCCACCTGAGCTGGAGGAGTAGGCGAGTACACTCCTTCTCTAAATAAAGTGAAATAGGATTGCTGCAAATCATTCCGATGTTGAGAAAAAAAATCTCAAAAAGCATACTGGACTGAAATGTTGCCATGGGATAAATGGTTGCAGACAATAGTTTTCATGTTGAACAGGACTTTTCAGTTTACGTCTAAAACCGAAGAGCTAAAAAACCTGGACATCTATTTTAAGAATGCTTACTCCATTCTGGGAAACTGTGTGGAAGTAAAAATGTGGTGCCAGGATAATAGGTAGTTGGTTTCTTAATAAATTAATTGATGGGCTAACAAAAGGGTCAGCTACTATGTATGGTCATTTTATATCCTCCAGACCTATGTTGCCTGAAGATGTCTTTAGGAGAGGGAGGGAATCTATTTCCTTAGTCCAGGGAGACGGAGAGAATTCAGCCATGTTCCAAATCTCTTTTACCATGTCCTTCAAAATATATCATCAAACCCCTACATTCAGAACACTGAGTAAATCTTATTTTGTGCATAGGTAGGGAACAAGTCAGAAACAGTGAGACTTTGGTAACAACAAAAATGAAAATTAACTTTCTTGCACATTAATTACCTGCTAAGACTTGGGGATGTTTTTTAGCACAATAACATTTCTTAATATCGATCATAGGCACACTGCCAGTTTTGTTGTAATCCAACTTCATATAAGCCTGAACAAAGATAAAAAATCAGAAAAACATGGTAGGGAACAAATCAACTAAAATATTTTTCAAAAAGAAATATGTATTTATTTGAACACAATCCCAGAAATCTCACAAAGGTATTTTATACCCAGAAATCCTTTTAAGTTTTCTTTGGTCAACACTAATTTTTTAACTTTTTCTGTTGCATACACTGTGAGGTATTTTCTCACTGACTCATTTATTTTCTCACTCACTGAAAATTACGTTTGATGATCCAGAAATAGAATTTTAGTCGTTCCCCATCCCCACCAAACTGTATTGGCTTGATAATGTTCAAAGCCTAAATTATATTTTCACAAGTGAAATTCTAGTAGGTTCAGGGATAGTATAATTAAATACTAAGAAGCAGACATTCAGCTTAGTCTGAGGGGGGAAGCCTGCAAATGAAGGTAGATCAGGATGAAAGGCCTGCAGTTAAAAATAGGACAGGTTATTTCCAATGCAGAAAATTCAGCAGTGCCTTCTAATAAAGTATCATGTTATGAATAATCACTTTATGATTTCTGTAAAATATGACTTTTTCAAATGTTTATAAAATGAACTAAAGTCAATCCATGGCTATTTGCCACTGCAGATAAGCATAGTGCCACTTTATTACAATCATCCTTAATTACCACAATTCAAGATCAAAAAGAAGAAATTATTTGCGACATGGGTTGTGAACCTATGAGGCACACCAATTGTAATTGGTTCTATTCCCTCCATATTCATGCCAGAAGAGGAAGGTACCAGCAATGAAAGAAGGAAGATTTTGGCTACAAGCTGTCTAATCCTCAAAAGATTGGCTTCTTAGGAAGCTGTATTTTGAGCCAAGGTTGAACAGGAGGAGAGGTTTGGATAATTGCCAATGCCATGGAACAAGCAACTGTCCAGTACATTTCTTCCAGGTAGCTTTGGCTCAGAAATCTCCATCCTCAGAATAGGCAAAAACAAACATTATTTGTTTTTGCCTACTCCATACTGTGAGCAGGGAAATCAGACAACTTTTTTTTTTTGTGTCAGGAGCAACCGGAGTTGCTTCTGGAGTGAGAGAATTGGCCATCTGCAAGGATATTGCCCAGGGGACGCCCGGATGTTTTTTTGGATGTTTTTACCATCCTCGTGGGAGGCTTCTCTCATGTCCCCACATGGAGCTGGAGCTGATAGAGGGAGCTCATCTGCGCTCTCCCCGGGTGGGATTGGCAGCCTTCAGGTCAGCAACCCAACCTTCAAGTCAAAAGGCTTTTATCCCCTAGGCCACCGGAGGCTCCATCAGACAACTGACTATGAGTAGTGTCATAAATAGAAGTATGTTAGCAGTAATGAGCAATAAGTTAAATTCAGTGAACAACTATGGTATCCCTTTAGGACAAAAGGAGGACATCTAGCATTGCCTCTTTAAGTCCCAGGATTGGAGAGATGGGGAAAATAGAATGCTTTGAGGCTGGCTTAAGGGTTAAATCTTTAACCTCATTTCTTTGGATTTGGGGAGCAGGTAACTTTGGGCAAGACTTCCAGATGTGGGCTAATTGAGGGAGCAACCTCAGGCTCAGGTGTTTTGCCCAAGGAAAGCTGCAGGAGGGGTTTAGCAGGAGACCGCCTGCCCAAGCAATTCCCAACCTAGTTCTCTCCCACAGGTATCCCTCTAGACCAGGCCTGCACAACCTGTGGCCCCCAAGGTGCTTGGGACCCCCACCTCCCAAAAGCCCTAGCCAACTTGTACCATGGTCAGAAACTCTGGAGCTGAAGTCCAAAATACCCAGAGGGCTGCAGGTTGTGTAGGCTTATTCTAGAAGAAATAATAACTAGGTTAATAAATAGCCCAATTTTACCCCAACTTCTATGTCTGACCTCTTTAGTTTTTTATTGATCACAATACTCAGATTATCTACTCGCAGACTACATAAATAAAAAAACTTACTTTTCTGACAAATGTTTTTCTATATTCATTCATTTCTCCAAGAATGGCACGAATAAAGTCAGTATAATCAATGTTACCATTATTGTTGTCTTCAAGTATTGACCACAGAGATTCAAAATCCTAGAATTCAAAACTTTTGTGATGAATAAGTGACTAGTCAACATGAAGAACAGGAGATTCTATTACATAACAGAATGGTGGCAAAGTTCAAATTACTATCTAAAGATGAATTTTCATTTGAATATTATGTAGCATAAGCAGGACTATTTTCTTTTCACAAAAAAGCTGTATGATCTAAGCTTGTGCATTTCGGCTGAACCTCGAGCCATTTCTTCTATCTGGATTTTGGGGTACTTGCAGATCCGTTTTTGCACACCTCCCAAAAACAGACGGGTGTCCAAATTGACGTTTTTGATCTGCAGCTGGAAAATGGAGCAAGATCTGGCCCGTTGGAAGCAACTGGGGGGCTTCACGAGCTCCCCTTCCCATCATTTTTAGAGCTATCAGGATGAAAATGGCCACACTTGGAGGACACATTTAACATTGCTGGCCCACCAAGTTTCATAATGTTTGGGGTTTTAGGAATTTTTCTTTTTAGAAATAAAATCTCCTTTAAAAATTCCAGATGTGCTGCTGGAGTTTGGAGTTAGAGAGAGACGATGGGTTCTGTTGGATTGGCAAAGCTTCCACAGAACCCCAATTCTATTATTATTATTATTATCATCATCATCATCATCATCATCATCAGGCGGCAACAGTCAAATTATTATTATTATTACATCCAAGTCATGAAATTAAGAAGGCAGACAGCATAGAGAGAAATATAAACAGAGAGAACTTGTGATGAGATTGCAAAGTAAAAAAATTATTAGATATTGGTGGTAAGTTTAGGTAGGTAGGTAGTTTTTCTGAAAATGAGGGTTTGCTATTTGCTGTAATTCCTATAATTATTAACAATAATATTTTTTAAATACTTTCTGAAAGAGAGGAGGAAGAAGAGTCAAGAGAAGAAGCTAAAGGTTTTAATGAATGACTCAAAACTCAGATCCACCTTAAAAGAAAAGCACACCCACAAGTCCTCAAACACTGCACATACCCTCACCTGCACTTTCCAACTCCCAGTCCCACTAAATAAAGAATCAAGAAAATAAAGGGAAATCAAAAAGATTCAATGCTAGAGTGAGGCCAAGCAAGGCCAAAAGCTAAAGCTGAGAGTGAGAAGCAAGGCGATCAGACTGAAGCATTTCTGTCTAGAGTCAGGGTGCAACTGAGCAATGGAGCCACTTGCCCCATTAAATAGACACAGCTTGCTTAAGACATATCAAGACTTTGTTCTATTCTGGTTGGCCCAACGGGCAAGGCTCACATAGAAACCCCGTGCAAACAAGCGGCAGCTTCTTCATGCGCCACGTGATCCTGAACCGAGCAGAAAGTAGCCACGACCAGCAGCCACGTGGTCCGACTTGGTCGAAAAAAACATGGTGGCAGACCCCTTGCCATTACGGGAAGCCAAAGGCAAATGGACAAAACGAATCCGTGCACAAGTTTAGTGTGAACCATTCTATGTCTATCGAATTACAATTGTAGATATATTTTAACTCAAAATCTTCTTGGTTACCTAATAATAACCATTTAAAAATGTCCCCAAGATTGCCAAGAGAACACAGTGACATTACCTTATGCCCGCAAACAGCAAATGATATCCTACTCAATTGTTACATCCATTGCTTCCAGTCAGCCTTAGTTAGTGTGCTTTCCAAGTGAGAGAGAGACCTGAATGGCCCTGATTAGTAACTTTAACCTCTAAAACAGCTATAAGAATATTTCTAATTCTTCTGTCTTCAACATTAACATCATTTGAGACTACTTTTACAATGGCAAATCCAAATTTACAAACAGCACAGTGAGACTGAATTGGTTTCATTCAAACCTGCACTCTACAAATCAAACAATTTTCATAGAAAATTTCAGAACGCCGCCAATTGTAATCTTGACTATTATCATCAGTGAATCCCTTCTCCAGTCCACGAGTCATAAACTTCATTGTAAACACTTTCTTATAACCACCTGAGTGCTGATGTGATGTTATGATGTTTATAATGTTTTAGAAATACCCTATGCAGCAGAAACCTGTGGAAATATAATTTTCTTGAACTGTCAGTGTCATTCTTAGAATGGATGATGAGTCCCCTGAAAACTACCTGCAGAGCAGCTTGTGACAAGAAAAGTAATACAAGTAGTTTTCATGTCACCTAATATTCATATGAAGAATAGCAAGCATACCAGGGGCATTGCTGATAGGGCATGGTATCTATAAGACTGTCATAACAGTCCTTCATTTCACTATTACAGCAACTACAAAAACTACCAGGGAGTTAATGGATAGGGATTCTTCTCTGGCTTAATTTAAAATCCAAACCAGTAACAAACTATTAGCAGAATGGCAATTGATTTGCTATATACCATGACCGAGAACCAGCCCAACCCCTCTTCCACTGTTGAGGTAAAAATTCTAAAATAAAACTCCACCTTCCACAAACATCCATTAAAAAGATGCTTTTTGCTGGTTGGCCTGGACAACTGGAGTGTCTGATTCTACTATCATGGATAATGTTCCCTAGATTATTTAAAAAGAGATAAATAAATCTAAGTAATCCTAGCAATTTGTCTTATCCTAAAGAGAGCTCTGATCATGAATATCAATGCAGAAATAGGACAACAAAGCTTTTGTCTTTAGTTCTTCCTTTCTAAATTACCTAACCTGTTGATTCATATTTTATGTTCTATTCTACTCCATTTTTAAAAACTCAAACATGGAGGATGAAGATAGCACAACTAGGGAAATAAGAATCTCTAGGAAGACTGGGAATTGCTCAATAAAAAGCACCCCCTATGCTTGGTTAGAACAGAATCCATAGAGCACTGAGGAAGGTTAACTTCTGGCACAATTAGAATAGTTGTTTGAAAGAAAATGCAAGATGGGACTAGTGAGTGGGTTCAGGACAACATACCTCTGCAGGAACTTCTAAATGAAACACTTTCAATGCTTGCTTGAAGTCTGTTTTTGAGAGGACTCTATTCGCTTTCCTTTCTAACTCTCTGAAGTATTTCCCTAATCCTGTAACAATACGAACTCCTCTCTTACTCAGTTTTTCTCTTAGCTTTTCTAAGACGAAGAAAAAAAGAAACATTTTTATTGCAATTTGCTTTTTTCGTAGTTACAAAAACATAAAGGATAAGCTATTGTTGTGCAGAAAGCTAGCTCACTGCTTGATATAGTGATATTGTTCAATACTGTTTCTTCTTTAGGTTTTAGGCAGAGTGCTTTCTCAGCTCTGATACAATGTAGTGGAGATACTGAGAATTCAGCCTGGGAAATCATACATATAAAACACTATTCTAAGATACAGCATATTAAAACAAAGCATTCAATTGATCTATACAGCACTTCCCCCGAGTCAATAAATAACCAATTTATTATGTACGATCCCAGACCCTTTTTATCCTGAAGATCTGCTAATATTTATAAAAATAATTTGCAATAAACTGCATCCTATACACAAATGCAGAAATTTTGGTTTTGGAATAAACTGTATCTTAAATGTCACAAGACACAAAATGTAAAGCAAAGAAAATATACATACTTTGAACCATTCTAAAAATATTCTTGTCATCACCTTCCTGCTTGATAAGATGTTCCTCATTTTCCACATCAGAAGCCCTATAATATATGCATTCATTAAGCAGTCACATTACTCACAACAGAAATGAACTTTCACAGATATAAAAACACCAAGAATCATTTTCTGTAACAAGCTGAAGGAGAAGGAAAGGAGAAGACTTTTATAACAAGCCAATGTTTTAAATGAAATTGTTGTAATTAAGAAATGTTGAAGCTAATTTAATTGAAAGGGATGATTCTATTGTCAAGGTATACTTTTTCATGTGTCAGAACTGCAAACCCACAACGTAAATAAATAAAGATTACACAATATGACATCTTTTAAACCAGTGATTTCCAAACTCTTGTTCTTCTTGTATTTTGGGCTTCAGTTCCTAGGAGCCTCAGTTGCCTTGGCCAATGATTAGAGACTCTGAGACTTAAAATCCTAAATATCTGGAAGAACAGTTTGAGAAATACTTATCTAAGCTACATACCATACACTAAATTATCTTTCAAATCAAGACTAAGTCCAGGTTTGATGGGGCCTTGAGCAACATTTCACATTTGGACTTCGCATTCTTTTGGTAAGCACCTTTGCAATAATTTTAAGCAACATAGCATGCCTGAGAGTTGCCATTTTAAATACCCAAAATGGCCCAGAATGATTATATGTTGCAGGTACTATAAGAAAATAAACCCGCAACTAAACCAAGCCACTCTCAGTGAGGAGCCAAGAAAAAAAAAGTCAGGGAAGCATGAGACAATTTCACTATGTTTTTTATTGTTCTGGGATGTTTTATGCACAGGAGAGACTTTTTGAACAACCAAAAAAACCTGGAAGTCATTTCTACATCACTATATAAATAGACATCTCCTAGTACTAAATGCCAGAGCATCCAAAACCATAGTCCTTTCATGCTACAGAAGGGCAATTTGACTACATTTTTTAAAAAATAAAAGGATTTTTTTCTAGTGGTGGGAGCATAGAAAGGTGGATGAGCCCTCCTTATTTTGGGGAGGGGCTGCCTCATCCTTGCAGGGCTTTCAATTGACATTTAAAAAGTGCTAACCAATCCAAAGCTATAATGAAGTATAATCAGTCATATTTCATCAAAATAACATCCTACTGATTATATTTTCTACTAATAACTGTCTCTGAACTGCCTTTAAAGACAGCTAAATACCTTAATAATCTAGTTTTGATGGGCTTAGTGCATGGATTAATTAAGGCCAGACTCGTTCTCTTTAGGTAGTACTGCAATTGACAAATCAATGAAAACTGGAAAACTGTGATCTTAACTACCTCTGCTATTGGGTTGTTTATCTGATTCTTCAGGGAGATTAAAGTATCATTAAAACAAGGTGCACATCTCCACTTAATCAATACACATGTCTAGATTAAGCTTTACCTCCCTTTCTACTGAATTTACTATTTCTTTCTAACTTTCTTGTCAGGAAGTTATTTCTTTATCCTCACTCACCCACTCCTCCTCCTCCTCCTCCTCCTCCGCCTCTTAATAATAATAATAATAATAATAATAATAATAATAATAATAATAATAATACATCACACAGTCCTAGACACTTGGGAAGTGTTCGACTTGTGATTTTGTGATATGAAATCCAGCATATCTATCTTGTTTGATGTGTCATAATAAAATAATAATAATAATAATAATAATAACAGTATTATTATTATTTTATTTTTGTATCCCGCTACTATCTCCCCGGAGGGACTCGGGGCAGCTTACATGGGGACAAGCCAAAACAACACAAGTTAAAATATAACACAATAAAATTTACAAACTGCTGATCACTGCATTTTACATCATCTAGCTTTCAGTGAAGTGTCTGGAAACACAGAACAACAAACTAGGCATCTGCAGCAAAAACCTGGCTTGGTTTTTTTTTCTGCCTGTAATCTGCTTCCTATTTGAGGCTTACCTTTATACCCAACAATGTAACTGCTTATATATTCCAAAACCCCACTTTTGAGGATAACATTACATGTTATATGAAGCTTTGTGTTTTCTTGTATATGTTATAGGCAAAATTCAAAATGTAACTACACTTTCTGAAACAAAATATAAAAAACAAACAAGAGAGCAGTTTATAGCAGTTTCCTCTAGATGCATACTTCAGAGAAGGACCACACACATATTACTAATTGAAATTCCACTATAATACAATTGGGCAATGCAAACCTATAATATCTCTTAATAAAATATAAATATCTATGTCAGAAAGTGCCAGCAAAAGCCTCAGATCTCTTAAGCCAACTATAATTCTTTCTCTGTGCACATGTTTTCAAGATAGAGTAACTAGTCAGATTTAATTTCCTATCTCCACTTACTTGAGAAAAGTCCTAGCAATTTCATCAATATTTATGACACGGATTGTAAATATTGGCTTCTGTTTAATACTTTCGGGAAGACCAGGATGATGAAGGCTCAAAAACGTTAGGTCTGCTCCCTGTGAGTAATAATTTAAGAGTGATTTACAAGTACATACTCTCTTTTATATTTCACAAAATATAACTCAAGTCACCCCTACTACATTTATATATGTGAACTCTGTCGCAGAGACTTGACTTAAGATGAAGTAGAAAGCATCATGATTCATGATCAACATACAACCCACAGCTGCAGTCTAGCTGCTACACTCAATCTTCTCCTTTTTTCTTTATTGTTTATTTAGTAGTCTGAAAACACAATTCACAAGAACCACCACTGACCTACATCTTTCGTTCCTCAGTTACCTTCCTTAGTAATTTCTCCTAACCAAACACCTAAGTCCAATTCCATCGCATATGTTGCTCATTCATTTATTGATCCAGCCGCCCCCTCCAAGCTTCCACCTATTATCAGAAAATGAACTCATTTCTTAACAGACTCTTCTTTGCTCCCATGACTTTTTATATTATTTCCAACATCACAAAATATTTATAATGCATAGGCTGGAGGAGTGTTAAGCAATAGGGTGCAGTAACTTGAAGCGAACAAATTCTTGAGTCAGAGACAATTGCTGGAATGAGATGGATTTACTGTAGAGCTAAGAGGAACTTAGGTGCTCACTTCCTCTTATTAATAGTTACATTTTGAATCATAACATGCATCAAACAATCGACTGTATAGAAGTAACACTATTACCTAATTCTAGAACATTTCAGGAAATACTAATTCCAGGAAAACTATGCAACAGAAGCTTTATGTGATACACTATTATCAAACAATGAGCAATTAACAAAGCTATCTAGGCTGAAAATCTGTGATAAGGAACATGGAGAATGAGCTGAACCTATTTGGATAAGAATTGTGGGAGAAAGAAGTTAAACGGATATCTCCCAGAGAACTTCAAGCTAGAGTGAAAGACTCAGTGGGGTCTCCTTGGAAGAGATTGCCAAATATTAAAAAGATGGAAAATACAACAGTAATGGGAGACTTCAAGTATCTTGATATCTACTGGATTTCAACATTTGCCTTGAAAATAAACTCCATAATATTCAAACTCATGTGCCTTCCATGAGTTAAAATGTAGAGCAAATATGCATGCAAGTCCTGAACAGAATGTACCCTGTGTGATCCCATCCACATCTACGTACAGATACATCAGATATACCTGAAAAGTCTCTTATGTCCTGTCAAGTCCCAGGCTCAACTGCCACGATCATCATTATGATTACAGCAATAAAGCCCTGCAGGACCTGTCAGCAATCAGCTATGAAACTTGACTAGACATTGTTGCCATTAGAGACAATTCTTATCCTCTGCAGCAGCAGCAGCAAATGTTGCATATAATTGGATCTGTGCATTTTCTGAAAGGAAGGTGTGTCAGCTATTCACATGACATGACATGACATGACATGACATCCTGCTTTTCCCAGACCTAGTGATGGCACTTATCAACCCCCTTCTTGGTTATGACCATCAGGTGTAAAATGGCTGGTGATCGTCATCGCTCATTGCATCCAGTACTACTGGGCAGAGCACTGGTTCTATCAGAGAAGGTAGCAGGGGAAAGATTAAGGGATTCCTCCTTTCCCCCTTCCCTCTCCCATGTTGCTCTGGTGCTCCGGTCAGCATCAGTAGATGCAACAAGTGACAATCCCCAGCAATTTTGCATCTCATTACTAAACCAAGGACAAGAGGGGGATGGTAAGGTTGGTGGTCCAGTGGTGTTGAACCGGGTTTAGCACTGATGAGTCATGCAGACCCCATCTAGCTGCTAGGCCAGCTTGGTGCTATGCAAGCATGCACAAGCCACTGAAGTACTTGGCAGCCAGCCCTGCAGGCTCTCACGGTACTGATCCGGAGTACCCCACTCTGGATCAACACCGGCACATGTGGCCCATGCAGATGGGCCCTAAGAGATCTGAGTGCTAATTTACAAGTTTTGCATTTAACCCATGCATATAGCAAGTAGTTTTAAAATATAATTTTCAGTTAGTGATTTCAATCTGGATTAAGACTGCATAATTCAACTAAGAGGGGTGTTTAACCTTTCTCTCCTCTGTCACAAGGCTCACTTGTAGCCAGTGATTAGTAATTTTAATCAGGATCATAGCAAGGCTAAAACTGTCAAGAAAGGGCTAAAATGTGTCCCTTGCAACAGCTTATAAAACAATACTTACATTAAGTGTTACAGTGTATTTATCATTATGTGTGGATTGGTCCTAAAACTAAGTAGGAATCTGAGCTGTTCTGGAAAAACCACATACAATCTGTTGGAGGGTGCTGATATCACCCCCAAATATAATACCCACTTCCCCAAACCCAGCTTTTTGTTAACAATTTGGGGCTTTGCTTAGTCATTCATAGAAAAAAACCAAAGACTTTAGAAATAGTTTTTAGGCATACCTTGATATTAGTCTACCATCAAAGCGTAATTTGTTGGAAAGCACATTTTCAGTTAAGGCTGACCTAGTTCTTATTCTGCAAAAATAATAATAATAATAATTCAGTTCTATGCAAGCGAAACAGGACGGTTCTCAAAGTAAGAGTTTCTAGTACTTAAAATGCTAGTGAATTAAAAGTTAAACTAATCATGAAGATAGCCAAATTCAAAATGTATGCGTGTCACTAATACAATAGAGTCTCACTTATCCAACACTTGCTTATCCAACGTTCTGGATTATCCAACGAATTTTTGTAGTCAATGTTTTCAATACATCGTAATATTTTGGTGCTAAATTCGTAAATAGAGTAATTACTACATAGCATTACTGTGTATTGAACTACTTTTTTTGTCAAATTTGTTGTATGACATGATGTTTTGGTGCTTAATTTTTAAAATCATAACCTAATTTGATGTTTAATAGGCTTTATCTTAATCCATCCTTATTATCCAACATATTTGCTTATCCAACATTCTGCCGGCCCGTTTATGTTGGATAAGTGAGACTCTACTGTACATAGAGACACACAAATATCACAGAAAGTATAGAATGATGTGCAGCTCACTGATCATTGGTATAACATAACTTCAGGTGGTTTTCCATGGCTCTCAAGTAGAGATCAGTGCTAAAAAGAACTTTTATAATGAGCCAAACAACCATCTTCAGCTCACCGCTAAAACAATACTAATGATCAAATTTTCCACAGCAACTAAGTAGATGTTTATTGAAAATTCTCCTACTGTCATTTCTCAACATCTGACATTTAGAAGCCTACAACTTATGGCTACAAGCAATTTCATTTCCTTTTTAAAGCTATCAAATGGTGACTATCAACACCATCTTGCTGCAATACATTCCGCAAGTGGACTGTGAACTGTGTAGAAGTACTTTCTTTCATCTTCTGGAAGCTCCTGCCATTCAGATTCATTGAATAAGCCTAGATCCTAGCATTATAAGAAGAGAACTTCTCCCTATCCACTCACTTTACATTGTGCAATTTTTCTACACCTCTGTTATGCCCTCCTTTACTTTTCTGAACTCCACAGAGCCAACAAATACTGTAGCTTTTCTGCACTGGGGATTTGCTCAAGATAACACCTAATCTAGGATTGGTGGATCACCAAATCAAAACTATCACCTTTATATGTGAACCGAGTAATGATGCCATCATAGCATGGCTGGGAGCACATCTATGATGTCTCGACCATAGGACTGGAAAGAGAACAGCATACGCGGCCACACTTATATGTTACTATGGGCACTGAATATTCTTTTAAATAATGAGTTAATAAGATTTTTTTTAAAAAAAAAACCATAATCACACTTGATATGTGAAGAGGGAAAAAAACAACACCTTTCTGTAAAAAGAAACAGGACATGTGTTATTTCAGTTTATTATTTTCCTGTATAAAGAATAAAGAAATGTAAACACATGACTTTAAATTAACCATGCTAACCATTTCAAAGATTAAAGAAGTAAAACAAAACCATATAATAATATATCCTTACTTTGTTTCATGTAATGTTCTTTTCCTAAAGCGCAGGGGTGCTGTCCTTAATCCTGGAAGAACAGGCTCACTTTCAAAAAGAGCTCCATTTCCATTTTGCTCAGGATCACTGATCACGGCTCTAACTCAGAAAAAAAATCTCTTGGTTCATATCACAGATCCTGCTCACATAGTGTAAATCTCCACTTACGTTATTACACAGTGGCTGCACTACACTCTCATTCTGATGTGCACCCAAATTGTGCAGCTGATTGGTTATCTGTTTACTGATCCATTGTGTAAAGAGGAATATATAATGTTTGTTTCTATAAATGTGTTGAATGTGGTTTAAGTTTTGTTTTCTCAGCATCCTACATTGGTTTATATGATTTATAACATATAAGCTATATGGAGAATATTATCAAGGGGACATATAATTGTACAAAATCAATGTGTAATATAAACACAATCAAATGAATATTTTAAATTTCTATTGATTTCATGTACTTCACTCTTCCAAATTAAATCAGTGAGACAAGAAAGACCCCAGTTTCAGCTGAACTGTAATCTAAACATGCTCAAATTAATTATATCCATAATTTTAATTTCCTTTGATAAAGAGAAGGAATGCACACATATTTATAACAGAACTCTTATGTTTAGTAAATCAACATTTGTATTTATTGATTTACCTAGATAATTGATCTATCATCACTTGTTCCACTACCGTTTGTTTTTTTCTCTCTGCTGCAACATCCTCCTGCAAAGCAACCCAGGAAAAGAAAAGGGAAACACTGAATGAGTTCAGAAAATCTTGCTAAATGCAACATAGGATAAAGTTCAAAACATAGGATCATTTAGGACACAAATAAAATATTGTAAAAAGTTTTCAAAGATTATTAATCATACCCGAGTCAACAAAAAAGGGAATCCTTTCCAGCAAACTGGATAAGAAAATACTAACTTGAGTATCTGCTTTATGTGCAAACAAACTTCACCCAATAGTTGAAGGATACTTCCATTATTTTTGTTTTATCATTATTGTAAATCAACCTTAATAGAGCTAAAATGTATAATCAAATATGCACATCAATTAAATATTTAGTCAAATGAAATTGGAATTCTATGCTATTATAATCCTAAACTCAGTGTAATGATTTTAAAACACTCTAATGCTTATTGAATGTAAAGTGTTCTAATGGAGTGGAAAATAATTTAATTAGTAATGGTAAATGATGCATGGGTTTACTGTCTTCCAATTTAAGGTAGAATATAGTATTAATTTGAGCTTGTGGCATCAATGCTCTTGAATAATAAGCATTTATGCTGCTAGACTGTAACAATTAAATGCAGTGGTCTATACCAAATTTTCCTAAAAATATCACAGGTCTATGAAAACTTACTGCTTCCAATTTTCTTACACTGTGTTGCACTGTGTAGGGTTTACTTGTATAACACTGTTGCAGAAATGCCTTCTCATCAAGAACTGTCAATTCATCCTCTTTTCTTTCAGGCTGTAAATCCTACATCATAGAAGAATACATTATTTAGAGAAACAAATACCACATTATGTTACTAATTTGTTTTGTTTCCCACTGCCCAGGTTGTATAGAAAACATAAACATAAAACTTTGTTCAGGCCAGCTACATAATCTGCACTGCCATATGGTGCAGTTTCAGAATGCGTATTGACTGCACTGAAATAGATTATAGAGTTAAAGGTTTTCCCCTGACATTAAGTCTAGTCGTGTCCGACTCTGGGGGTTGGCGCTCATCACCATCTCTAAGCAGAAGAGCCAGCATTGTCCATAGACATCTCCAAGGTCATATGGCCAGAATGACTGCATGGAGCATCATTACCTTCCCACCAAAGTGGTACCTATTGGTCTACTCACATTTGCATGTTTTTGAACTGCTAGGTTAACAGAAGCTGGGACTAACAGTGGGAGCTCACTACGCTCCCCGGATTCGAACCACTGACCTTTCGGTCAACAAGTTCAGCAGCCCAGCGATTTAACCCACTGCGCCACTGGGAAATGGATTATAAACTGACATATAATCCAGTTCAATGCAGTTAGTCTGCATTCTGAAACTGGATTGTATAGTAGTGCAGTTCCAGTCTTAGCTTTGGATAAAATGTTGAAGCATGTTGAACTGTTTCTCTACAGTGAGGGAACCTATTCCTATTCTTTCCACATTATTTTCTGCCTCTATAAATGTTCTATTAAAAAGTAATGCTGGGGAGATATTCTACAATAAAAAAGAATGGAAGTGGAGGTTAGATGAAAATCTATTGAAGAAAGAGGAAGATATTGAAAGAATAAGGAAAGTAATACAAGAATATTTCGAGATAAATGACACAACAGAGATAGACCTATTTACATTGTGGGAAGCAAGCAAAGTAGTAGTAAGAGGGAGATTTATCCAACAAAAAGCAATTAAAAAAAAGGAAAGATTAAAAAAAATGAACAAGATAATTGAAGAAATAAAAAAGGAAGAAATTAGGTTAAAATCAAACCCAAGAAACAAGGATACCCAGAGGAACATAGAAATCTTACAAAAACAAAGGGAATATTTGATAATGGAGGAAAGGGCTAATAAACTGAAATTTATAAAGCAAGATTTCTTTCAAAACGCAAATAAACCGGGAAGATGGATGTCTAATAGAATTAAGGAAAGAAAGGAAAGTAAATATGTAACAAAAATAAAAGAAGGGGACAAAATATATACAAAGGAGGAAGACATAAAAACCCAATTCCAAAAGTTTTACGAAACACTCTACCAAAAAGAACAAATAGACGAGGAGAAAATAATGAAATACATAGAAGAGAGAAAAGTGACCAAAATCTCAGAAAAACAAAGAGAGGAACTAAATAGGGAAATTACAGAGCAGGAGATAAAGAAGGCCATACAAAATTTGAAACCTAATAAGGCCCCAGGACCAGATGGGCTAACAGCAGTATATTATAAAACCTTCGGCCAAGAGCTAATACCATACTTGAAAAAAAATATGAATAGGATTAGAGAAATTGCAAAAATGCCGGAAACATGGAAACAAGCAAACATATGTACAATACATAAAGAAAATTCGGACCCAGAAAAAATTAAAAATTACAGGCCAATTTCACTATTAAATTGGGATTATAAAATTTTTAGCAATATAATAGCGGAAAGATTTAAAAACTTTTTAAAAAACTGGATAAAAGAAGAACAAACGGGGTTTTTGCCCAATAGACACCAAAGAGAAAATGTAAGAACCATTATTGACTTGATTGAATATTATGAAATAAAAAATAAAAAAAAAGTTCTTTTACTGGCCCTCGACGCTGAGAAAGCTTTCGACAATGTAAATTGGTCCTTTTTCAAATTATTAATAAGGGAAATGGATATAGGTTATTATTTCCAAAATACAATTGATGCAATATACACCTCACAAAAGGCAAAAATTCTAATTAACGACCGAGAAACGAAAGATATAAATATAGAGAAAGGAACTAGGCAAGGCTGCCCCTTATCACCATTAATATTCATTTTAACACTGGAGATACTATTAAATAGAATAAGGGAGGAAGAAGAACTGAAAGGAGCAAAAATACAGAATTATGAATACAAAATCAGAGCCTTCGCGGATGATATTATATGTGTAATAGAAGACCCAGACACAAAACTAGGAAAATGGCTAGAGATAATAAGAGAATTCGGAGCAGTAGCAGGATTTAAAATAAATTTGGAAAAAACAAAAGCAATTACCAAAAATATAACAAAGAAGGAACAAGAAACTTTAATGAAAAAATGGAATATCCAAATCGCCCCCAAAATAAAATATCTAGGAATAATTATAACCCAGAAAAACTCTCAGCTATTTGAAAATAACTATCTAACAAAGTGGAAAGAGATGAAGAAGGAAATGGAGATTTGGGGGAAGTTAAAACTTTCACTGTTAGGCAGAATAGCATGTGTAAAAATGAGTATTTTACCAAAAATGATATTCCTATTTCAGAATCTGCCGATAATTAGAAACCAAAAGACCCTTAAAGAGTGGAACAGGGACATAATGAAATTTATATGGCAAAAAAAGAAACCGAGAATAAAGCTGAAATATATGATCCAGGAAAAGAACAGGGGTGGATTAGCGACACCAGACTTAAAACTTTATTTCGAAGCATCGGCTTTAATGTGGGTACGAGATTGGACAAAATTAGAAAATAATAAATTGCTAAATTTGGAAGGAATAAATTTAAGATTGGGTTGGCACGCATACCTATGGTATGGGAAATCCAAAATTGAGAAAGAATTTAATAATCACTTTATACGCTCAGCAATTCTTAAAATTTGGGAAAAATACAAAAATAAATTATATGACAAAACGCCTTTATGGGTCTCTCCCCTAGAAGCATCGCAGAGAAGACTACTGGGATGGCACAACTGGCCAAATTATAAAGAATTATTAGTAAAACAGAATGGAGAATGGGAAATGAGACCCCAACAGGAACTGAGAGAGATAAATAAAAAGATTTCCTGGTATCAGATATGGCAGGTAAAAGAACATTTTAAGACAGACAAACAAGTAGGATTTGAGGAGCAAAATACATTTTGGGGAAAAATAACACAAACAGACAGAAAAATAATAACAAAAATCTATAAAAAATTAATAGAATGGGAAACAGAAAAAGAGGAGGAAAAATCATATATGACCAGATGGAATGAAAATATAGGCAGGAAGATTAGGAAAGAAGAATGGGAAGGAATCTGGAGGGAGAAACTGAAATATAGCTATGCAACAGATCTAAAGGAGAATTGGATTAAGATGGCCTATAGATGGCACATGACACCACAAAAATTAGGAAAATGTTATAAAAACTTAAAAAAAAATTGTTGGAAGTGTGAGAAGATTGAGGGCACATACTACCATATGTGGTGGGGATGTGAAAAAGCCAAGATATATTGGAAGAAAATTAGGGGAGACATAGAAAAGATATTAGAGATAAAACTGCCAATGAAACCGGAAATATGGTTACTAGGAATAACGGAACAAAAACTAGAAAAAAATAAAGATAAATTATTATTTCTGCTAACGACGGCAGCAAGGATATGCTATGCGAGGATTTGGAAGAATCCTGAAATCCCTAAAGAAGAAGAATGGTTGAAAAAAATACAAGATATAAAAAATATGGATAGGCTCACTTTCCTTCTATCAAAAAGTAAGGGAAATCCGATAAAAGAAACAAATTGGGACAATGTAACAAAATACCTAGAAGGAAAGATAAAACATTCAAAATAAATATAAAAATAAATAAAACAGCAAGACCACAGAATAAAAATGGAAAGACAAGAGACATATATAAAAGAAAATAAATAAATAAATAAATAGATAAATAAATAAACAAAAACAAAGATAACATAAGAAGCAAAGGAAGTCAGGATAAAATGAAAACTAAGAAGGGAAATATTAAAAAACAGAAGATGAAAAAGGAAACCCCCCATCATGAATGGAAGAAGGACGGGAAGGAAGGACTCCAGAGAAACGATATGAAACAAGGAAAAGATTGAAGAATGAAAAGGAAGGAAATCTCCAGGAAGATGCCCAGAAGTCCAATTTATTTTATATATATTCTCTATTCTCTTTTTTTTTCTTTTTTCTTTCTTTTTTCTTTCTTTTTTCTCCTTTTTCTTTTTCTATCTCACTATTTAATCATGCTTATTATCTTATATCTATATTTTAATATGTAAATGGAAAACTTAATAAAGATTATTTAAAAAAAAAAAGTAATGCTGGGGAATGTATCGACTTTGCTTACTGAGGTATAACAATATGAATTGGATTAGGTTTGTTGACCCTTCCATATGTGTGGTACCTGTTCACAAATTGCAAGTTTCATGATTTGATGGATGACATTTCAAAATATCCAAAACTCATTCCTGAAAAGATGTTTATGACCTCACCCTTAGAATAGCATACATGCCCATATCATCTCATTTTATTCTCGAAAATGGCCGAACCTTAAACAGCATGTGGCCCAAGGTCTTTCAGTGATTTGCAAAAATGTGGTGATCTGAAGCCAGAGATCGTGGTTTACTCCATCCACCACCTCTTATCTTATCTTTACACAAAGCTGGTTTGCCTTATGTATTGCCTTCTTAACATGAAGCTGTCGAGAGTGCTTTGGTTGTACTTTTTCTGCATAGCAGGAGGCTGGACCCGATACCCATTCTGTGTTTTCATTTAACTTGTAGACATCTTAAATGGTCTCACTAAGTCAGGTATTAATATGGGCAAAATACACAAATGAATTTGAAAAAGTAAAAAGAGCAAACAGATTTAATTGTACAGCTGATGAAGATAGCATACTCTTGAACTCAGAGTGACGAAAGTTTCAGATATGAAAGGTAGAGAAAATTACTTAGGATAACTGAGTATGTTGTGGCTCAGAAAGGTAAGTACTGAAACCAAAGTATATAAATTAATTTCAGCATAACTGAGAAATAATACTTTGAAAATAATGCATAGATGGGACTATCATCCACAAACTACATAAAATCAATAATAGAATTTCCCTATTGTGTTATAAAAAGTGTGGAGAAATAGGGGACTGGAACCCAAAAGTACAAACATTCCGAAATGAAGTTTGAGCATGGATAAGGCAAATGGTAGGGGAAACAGTACACTTCAGGGGAGCTCTACTAATTGTTTATGTATTAGAAAATAAGAATAAGGATTTGGTAATCAAAATCTCGTATAACTCAAGTTATGTGCTGCCAGACTAAAAATAGTCTAAACATGGAAAAAACTATAACGCATGGAAGCCATGTATGATCAAACCACCAAATGTTTAAGAAAGACTGTGGATAAACAATCAGAAAATATATTACAACAATTATGTGTAATGGATGAAACTAAAATCAGTATAAAACACTATGTGAATGATGGGATAAGGGTGGGAGGAGTATAGATTTGGGAATTGATGGTGTAACAAGAAAAATGTATTATGTGAAATGTTTTGAAATTAGTAAATAAACCTTTTAAATTATTTATATAAAAAAGGAAAGGTAAGTACTGCTGCTTAATGAAGCTGATGGCATAGGCAGAAAGGGGAAACAGGATATGTACTGGATTCAGTCAGTTCTTTTTCTCTCTTCCAGAAGTTTGCAGCTGCATGAAAATATGAACAGGCACTGAACCAGGACTAGGGAGGAGAGTGATTGAGAGTTAACTGGGAAAACGGGGCAAATGTGTCAAGTGCTGATTTGAACAGAGATTAATTGAAGTTACACACTGCAGAGTTTAACTAACAGAACAAAATCTTAGCAAAAGAAGGTGAAGACAATACTTTGAGTCAAGTTAATTAATCAGTGGATTAGAACAGACAGAAGAGAAAAATGTGGAGAAAGTAGCCAGCAGCTCTGAAAGAAAGAAAAAATATTTCAATGGCAGACGTTTTAAACAAAGCACCCCCTGCTAAGAACAAGATCAAGAGAGGCTCCAACATAATATATATATATAGGGGGACATTATTCAAACTCCGAGACTGGAGGTGAAGACTAAAAGGAAGAAACAGGGTCAAAGCAATTATCAACAGAGATGTTGAAGCACTATGGAATGAAGTGGAGGTTTTGTTAGGGGGGAAAGATGACCCAGGCATCATCTGAAATGAAAATTGCAGCCAAAGGGATAATACAGAACAGCAATAACGATGTAAAAACTACTACCACAGAGTCCTATTTCATGCAGCAAATTTCAAAGGAAGAAAAACAGTGTAAAGGACAAAGTCTAGAACTGAAAAAGTACAATTGGCAGAGACTATTAAATTGGAAAACAATAAGGCCCGAACTTGTGTTACATTCAAATAAAAATCTATATGATAACTTGTAGATTGTGCCTCTATATGTCACCTTGTCCTGAAGGGTTTTTATCTTAGAACAGTCTTATTAGGCAGACAAGGATAATATAGTTTCCATTTTCAAATTAAGTAAAAACACTACCTCCTTCTCATCCATTTTTCCAGGAGGTTCACAAGTCTCATTATTTGTTTTCTTTTCTTCAGCTCTTTGAGAATAACGTTTATATTCCTCTTTCATTTCGGCTTCATATTGCTGATACTTCAATTTGTATCTATCAGCTGGAGGTGGCAGATTTTCTGGTACTGTATTCTGCTCCCATAAAGAAAACTGAAAGTAAATCAGAAATGTTCATTACGGCAAATTCTATTATTTTCCTAAGACGTATTTCCTGCAGAAACTAAGATACCCTGTTTCCCCTAAAATAAGACATCCCCAGAAAATAAAACTTAGTAGAGGTTTTGCTGAATTGCTAAATATCAGGCCTCCCCCAAAAGTAAGACCTAGCAAAGTTTTTGTTTGGAAGCATGCCCGCCAAACAGAATTACAGCATGCAGAATCGGTAAACATACGTACCATAGACTGTTGTACATAGAAATAACGGTAGTAACAAGAAATTATTGATAGGATTCAGTTTGTCTGGTTATGCTGGTTTGTGATGACAACTACTGTACAGTATATAATCAATGATCATTTTTTGTTCAACAATAAATATGAATTCTTCTTCATGGAAAAATAAGACATCCCCTGAAAATAAGGCCTAGCGCATCTTTGGGAGCAAAAATTAATATAAGACACTGTCTTATTTTCGGGGAAACACGGTATGAGGAAGGTAGCCACTCTAAGAAAAGTTATCCAAATTATACTTAGTTTTGACAATGTTGCAAAACATTTGGATACAGATCTAAAATGAAAGTTGAAGCAATGATTAATAGCCTGAACCTAATATTGCACTAATTAACAAATACATGAAAATAGCCTGAAATTTCTACAAATTCCATCCAAATGTTTTAAATATAGCAGTCAATACTTCAAGTGCAATTTAAAAAAAATAAACTAGCATACTTTTTTCTAATGGTGAGATGTTAGCTGTATTCTTTTTTTATCTATGCTGTGAACCATTCTTGGGTCCCACACTAGAAGAAAGGTGGTGTGTAAATAAAACAACTTAATTAAACATGTTTTTAACATCTGAATATTTTATTTTTTATTACTTGGCAGTAGTAAAAATATCAAAACCCATTAATCTTGATACAAAAAGCGTGTTCTTCTACAAAAAACCTACCTCAGATTTCTTCAGACCAGGTTTTCTAGCTGTCTGGACAACAGAAACAGACAAATCATGGAATGAAAGAGATAGATTATTTCATCATATTTAAATATCTCCTTTAATAAAAATATTATCAGCTGACATGCTGTTAGCCACTGTAACTCCCTTTTTTGGTGGCTGTTGAAATTCTGTACTAATGATACAATGACCCAAATTCCTCCCACTTCAAGACACTTCTTTCCTCTGCTGCAGCTCCTCTTTCCATACAGTCATTTCCTAGCTGGCAAGGGCAAAAATCAAAGAACTGCCTAGTCATTTTCCTACAGCAATGGGTGGATTGTACAGGAGAAGGCGATCCTGTAGGTAACCTGGACCCAAACTGTGTAGATCTTTAAAGATCAAAACCAACACTTTGTACTTTGCCCAGAATCTAATTGACAACCAGTGGAGTGACTGTAGTATGAGTGTGATATGCTCATTCCTAGATGTTCCTGTAACTAGTCTGACTGCCGTGTTTTGAATTAATTTGAGTTTCCAAATTTAGTACAGAGGTTAACAACATTGCAGACGTCCAGCCTTGAGATTACCAGCACATGCACTACAATCCTTAGGTCCTCCAGTTCTAGAGAAGGGGCACAGCTGGCATATCAGCCAAAGCCGATAGTAATTACTCCTAACCATCACATCTACCTGGGCTGACATTTGGAAAGACAATCTAGGAGAACTCCCAAGCTGTGAACACAGTCTTTCAGGCATACATTGTTGTGACTGCGCCTTCGGGGATTATGGTTGATGGTGATGGAATTCGAAGAGGAAGAAAAAACCCTCGTGATGAGGGTTCACTGGAGGAGTTGCGCAGGAAGCGACTTAGAGAGCTATATGGGGGATCTTCTGAGGAAGATTCAGATGGGGAGATGGATGCTGAGGAACAGGTGGTGGCTGGGAAAGCGGGCACTGAATGGGCACAGCCACCGGAGATGTCTGGGGATTTGGGGCTTATGGATACTTCTGAACCTGGGGTTTCTGCAGGAGCTGATCCCAATTGGGATGCTTTTGGGATGCTTGGAGAAGGGAGGATGGTTCTTTAAGTGTTCATGGGGCTAAGTGTGGGTAGGATGATTGGGACTCCGACGAATTGATAGGTACTCCAGATCCACGAGCTCTAGCTGTGTGGAGTTCAGACTCTGAGTAGATTTGGGACACCTGGTGTTTGGGTGTGAGTGTTTGGTCACCCAGGAGGAAGGGGAATAAAATGGGAATGTTTGGCCACTGCACTTTGCGTGTGGCAAGGTGTTGCTGAGGCGCCATTGGGATCTCTGTGAAGACTGGACTTGGACTATGATTTGAATCTGCTGATATCATCTAGCTTGGCTCTCGCTGTGTCTTATCGTGGACCTGTTTTGGATGACTGCACCCTCTTCGGACTTTGGATTGAATTTAACCTGGCTTCTGTCTACGCCCTCTGACTGATGGCTACTCCCGGCTTCTGACTATTGGTTTGTCTTTCGGAATTTCTGCTGCCTCCTGACCTGACCTTGGATTCTTCTGACGATGGCTATTCATCATCCCTTTGAGGCTCTCGGCTTATCTGCACCGTGGAAGCAGCTTTACTGCTTTTCTAGTTTGTTTATTTTCCAGCAATTAACTCTATTTGTTTTCCAAAGCTGAATTGAAGCGTTATTTAGTTTTTTATTGAATGCCAGCATGGGAAATTAGCGTGGCTCGTTTTTGAGTTATTATTGTCCAATCTACTCTCGAAACACTGAAAAGTGAAGTGTTTCAAGGATATTTCCTGTGTTTATGTTATTTTTTGGCTTATCTTCGGAATAAACTTTGTTTTGTATGTTAACTGGCGTCTGACTCTTGACATACATACATACTATTATATATTATAGTGGCCAGCTCCAGACAAAAATAAATGATACAATATTTTAACTGTTCACAAATGTTCTCTGAATATGTTCTATTGCAAAAGTCATCTTATTCAATGCAATTTCCACCTCTTTTCTATCATGCTTTGATACAATTCCTAGTGATATGGCTATTGATGTTTGTACAAATGTATGATCAGCGGTACTTGTTCTCAACTTCCCAGCAGTATATTTTTACTGATTAATATACTTGGTTTCTTTAAAACAGTCTTAAAATTAGGGACTCTTCTATACGATTTCTGACATCAAGACTTTTCAGATCAAATAATGTTTCTTTATCAGAAGCCATATTAATCATTACTTATTGAAGTCCCCATTAATCTAACTGCTTGTTATTTAAACATTTCTTTCTTTTCAAGCAACATGAAGATTCTCCATCTCAGGTCAATCAGTTCTCTTAAGCCTTTATGCTTCAGCAATCTGTTAACAAAAACCACAGCACTCTATGCTCATTCTATAATTACTCCAATCATATGTGGAGAGAAACAGAAAGAGAAAGATGGGATAGATATCAATGAAAACGTTCACACTGAATAAATAAAGAGATAGGCTTTCAATTAAGACCAGATGCAGCAATGAGGTCATTACAATCTAATTTCTGTCCTAACAGGACTGCAAAATGAATCATGTCCAGTGCATTTAAGATGCAGATGCACATGGAAAAACAACAAGACCACAATATTTTAAATATAACATACTTTAATGATTAAAGTCACACAGTTACTCTTATGTAAAATTTCAATTATTCTGACAAAAGTAGACAATGACTGAAGTGCCATTACCATTATTTCAAATTAAACTAGCAACAGTATTACAATGAAAAAAATATTTCAAATGTATGGAATAATCTAAGAATGTATTTTAAAAGCATCTCTTTGAACAACAGTAGATTAAGTGATAATTCATTGACACACCCACCCCATTTTATCCATGAACCTAATAATTCAATGCAGCATTTTTTTTCCTAACTATATCTACAATAACAAATTAACTTACCTGTTGAACATTATAATGCTGTGCATAAGGAGTCTGTAATGGAGTACCGCAGCTAATAGTTGAAGCTGATTGTAGAGGACCAGCATGAGAACGGCCAACACTATACGGTTTGTAGGTATCTCCATCCTAAAATAAAATACAAGATTATTGGCTTATATTTTACAATACATCATGTTCCATTAAACTATACAGAGCTAGTGTAAATACACAAACTACACAAAAACCTTATATTTACCTTAGATTTGTGAATTATCTGTATCATTTCTTGTGTTAGAAATGTTTCCACACATCAGTACAAATAAGTAATGAAATGTAATAGAAATAGTAATTGATTAGTACTGAGAGTATATTTTGAAATGAAATTAGATGGACATAAACTCACTCAGATTATGACTAACAACAGAAACAATAGAAATAATATCTACCAGTCTGAATACTAGAACTATGTTATGTCTGCTTTTACAGAAATCTGAAGTCCATTTAGTGGTCTCCCTTAAATTACAGCCAGCATGTCAAGGTAAAAAAAAATCATATTCAAGAGTTTCATTCTAGTATGTTGTAAGTGGACTATTTTTAAAAAGTAGCTTGAATTAAGCTTTCCAATTTTGTCACTGTAATCTACCATCATGTAGATTTTCATCTGACATCTATGATATTCAACATAGGCATTTTACATACCCTCATATTGGTAAAAATGTTTTTACAAAACTGAAATCCTTATAAGAACAACAGCTTTCTTTAGTCCTGGAATAATCATTCAGCACACAACTGAACATTTAATTCTTCTTAATAACAAATTCAAATAAGGATGGACAACTGTTTTGATGTAGGATCTGTACTAAGCCCCAGAAGGGCTACTCTCTATGGTGTTTTGAAGGCAAATTACCACAGTTCTGACCTCTTTGGGTAATTTCAGAACCAGGTGAGACTTTTTCCAACCATTTCCCCCAGCTGGCCTGGAGGGGAATAAAAAGCATTAAAGGTCTGGAAGGAAGCCCATAAAGAATCTTGAGAACGGCTTAAATTTCAGGCTGCATTTTTTCCACCCCTGCACTAGAAAGGTCACATCTAGGCCATACAAATCAAATCACAGCATGAGATATTGATTTGAAGTCCAATCTTTCTCATTAGTGTTTATATTCTAGCAACTTTTATATTTGAGTCAGTATTAATCATTTTCAGATAATTAATATTAGTTACCTCATCCTCTGAATCTCCCAGTTTTCCCAAGTCTAGGCATGGAACTCTGCAGAACAATAAGAAGTTATGAAATATAGCAAAATTTCCCCTGAGTTTCAGGGGCCATCAAATGTTTTTCTGTCAATGAAGAATGTAGCTTTCAAAATGGCCTAATCCTCAAAACCAGAAACCTTCCTATTAAAATATTTTAGCTTCAGGAAACAGGAGAAAAAAGCTGGGACTTCTTCATCCAGGATTAAAAGGGGCATTGGAGGCACTACAAGTATATAGCAGGTAATTATTTTGTTTCCACTTGAGAACTGCTCAAGACAATGCAGATTCTTTTTACTCTCTACTGGAGAGACAATACTGAAAAGTCTTAAATTTCCCAACTAATTGATCACAATTAGGCTTCATATAACCATGCATACCTTCCAGAAGCCTCTTTGAAGTGGAGAACTAATCCTAATGAAAATGGTAAAAATCTGCCCTCCCAGTTTTATCAAAACTGCAAATGCATGAGCATATTTGGAATTTAGAAACAAGTGTTCAGCCTTTTGTCTGTAGCATTTGGCTTGACCTAGTTCTCAGTGAAGTTGAGTGTAATATTGCCTAGTTTCAATATTGACATGTGTAAAAGTGTTCAAGAAGAAAACAATTTGCAGCAATGCTTTTCAAACACTGAGTATCATTTATATCCACACAAGTACTAGTTATTTTCTACCAGTAGCTTTTGGTCCTTCTAGCAAAGGGAACTGCATTTTATCAGTGCAGAATAGAGTGCTCCTGCCTTCTTGTAGCACACCTACACGAATATTTAATTCTGATGGGAAGGAGAATAAGCTCTGTGGCAAGTATATGACTTACGAAGCTGATTTGAGTTAATGAGAGCAAAAGTATTTTTTCCATGGCTTTGAACCACATTAACAAAAGTCACGGGTTGCTCTGAAGTTTCCCCAGGAATCCGGAGCAAAACGCAACTTCGTGCTAAGCTGTGGCAGTTCTAAGATTGAAATGGCTGCAATTGTTTACATGGGTATCCTGTGTTCCCAGTCCAGGAACATGGGATGGCACTTACTGTACCCCTCCTGTTTTTGTCACAGTGGCTACCAACTAAACATAAAATGACTTGGGATCATCACTCATCACCTGGAGTGACATTGGCTGGAGCACAAGGAAAAACAAAGAAGGGAGGGGAAGGAGGAGTAATTCTTCCTTTCACTCTCCCAAATCACTCTCGTGCCCTTGCCAATATCACTACAGGTGATGAGCAACAGCCAACAGCCATTCTGTGACTGGCAGTCACAACTATGATGAGAACAAGAGAGGGATTGTAAGGATGGCTATCCAGTGGCACTGAACTGGGTTTGGCACCATTGGACTGTCAGGACACTTTCCCACTTCTGCAAGGCCCAGGGACTGGTGATAAAGGCTCCTTCCCACCTCCGCAGCTACCTGGGGGCAGCACAGTAAGAACATTCTGGGGGCCTCTCCAGACTTCAATACTCCAGATCGGCCCTTGGGTATTGTGTCTGTGTAGACACACTTTTGGGTGACAGCAGAGACCTTCCACAAAGTTTTGCACAGGTATTAGTACTATCATTAACATAAAATTTATCTTTGTCTCTGCTTGTCATCCAAATACAGACACACAATGGCCAAATCAAATCTACTTTTGAGCCTTTTGGCATGTTGTATAGCTTTCAGTCATGACAGAAGAACAACCGCATGGGTAAATTTTCCCTCCAGCTTCCCTTTTGTCATAGGCATGCTTTGGTTTGGGTTTATAACCAGCTGTTTTTATGTCAAAAGGAGACCTTTCCCATTCATATTATACAGCTCCTTCATTCCCAATGACTGACACTAGGGAAAACTATTCTCAGCACCAATCGGTGAGTATAAAATGTCAACACATACGAAGGAGAAATTAACCCCTCATCCTGGTACAGCAAGAGAAGTAGCAGCAGCATATGATCAAGGTCCTATGTCAGGGCTACATAGCATAAATCTTCACACGTGAAATTAGTTAATTTTGTTTATATCAGGTAAATAATGCATTTGTTTATTTATATCAGGCTACATATCCAAATGATCAACTGCAGGATTATTACTGCCAGTTCCATGTGTGCATTGGACAAAACTGTCCAACTCTATAAGAACTTGTGCACACCTAAGACATAGAATGAGTCCCACCAATGTCTTCTTTTGTATTTTTGCCTTTGTTCTTTCTGTACCTATGGTACCTAGTCTGTCTATGAACTCTTAATATGTGTGAATGCTTGTCTCTGTGCGTGTGCAGTTTTAGTTGGCCATGTCTATACAGGCATTTTATAACCCATCATCTATTACCACATGTAATCTTTCCCCGTTACATTACACATTTATGGACTATTCTGTAGATCTGGAATAAAGAACATGGTACTTAAAATTTTAACATAATTTCATAGTGAAATGATGCCACTAAGAATGAAAAAGGAAATCAAGTACACTAAAAGCACCAGATCCCTTCTGATCTTTGAAGCTAAGCAAGGTTACCCCTGATTAGAACTTCAATGCTGTCTTTTAGAGGAAAACCATGGCAAACCACCTCTGAATATGCCTTGCCTTAGAAAATCCTATGAAATTCCTAAGGTCATGATAAGACAACAAATAATTTCAATGTACATGCATATCCATGGGTAAAAAATTGTTAGAACAGGTCAGCAACAGATACTGAACACATGCTAAGAAATAAACTAATATTTCTTCCATGTTGTTGGTTATATTTCCTTGACAACAGTGGTGCTTGATCATTCTGCCTTTTTTAAACTTATGCATTTGGGGGGGGACTATTTTGCATAGTATAGTATGTAAATGAAAGATTGACTTACTCTGCTGGTCGAGGACCATGACTTGACCTTGTTTGTGGCCTCCAGCCCTAGAAAATAACATATAAACTTCTTACCCCAAATTTTTCTATATCTTTCAAATACTAAACCTTAGGTAAGGATTGCAAAGCTTTTAAATAAAAATAAAAATATATTTAAAATAAAGGCATATCAAGGGGAAACATGAAGAAAATAAAGGAATAATTATGAAAAGAATGAAAAGTTAACTCTATGGTACTACAGAAGTTTAAATTTCCTGAATTATCCGAGAGTAGGATAGTATATGTGCTATCTACTAATAAGTTACTACCTTTTCCCTATATTCACAGTCATTTTCTATTCATAAAGTTCAAGCCTAAGAGGCAATGTGGTGCAGCAGTAGGAGCATTACACTATGACTCTGGAGAACAGGGTTTGAATCCCTGTATAATCATGCAAATCCACTGGGTGACTTTGGATACGTCACATTCTTTCAGCCTTGAAGAAAGGAAAAGGCGAACTTTCTCTGAACAAATCTTGCCAAGAAAATCTCATTATAGGTTTGCCTTAGAATCACTTTAAATCAGCAAGCAACAAGCAAGTTTGCAGATGTTGTTCTTAATGTATATAATATATAAACGACTACATAATTATATGAAAAGGGAGGTCAATTACATTCATTTGCAGTATTTTAAAAGAAAAATAATTGTATGCTTAAAAATTAATAATCATTAATTTAAACTTACTTGAGCATGTTTGCCTTTCCTTGTGGAGAGGGGTGCTTGCCTTGGAGACGCAGCAACTCCTTTAATCTCCAAATCCATTTGAACTGCTATCAGCATTTTTAAAGTGTAAAACAAAAGCAAAATAAATAAAGATATCCTCATAGATGAGTGAGATTGTTTCTAAAGGGATTTTAGTAAGGCAATAAAGTCCTTAGTAATTATATTTCTCCCTAAATTTTAGCTTGGCCTAAACATTTTCAGTGTATTATATGTCTCAATATATTGTTGAAAATTGTAGTATCTATCAATTTTAATTGCTGTTTTATGCACAAACTGATAGCAGCTATCAATGTTAATAAATTTCACGTTCCAGTCTTCACCTGAAACTTGTCATGGTACTTCAAAGCCAAGTTTTGCTTGCAGTGCCTCAAACACATTTCTTTTTATCTCTTAAAATAAACTATCCCCACTAGGTCACAGAGCTCTGGGGCCTCACTAAAGTACTACAAGCTCTGCAAATCCATACAATGTTTCCATGATTGCTAAAATGGAATAATAGCGCTATAACATCAGAGTGGAATAGGGCTCTTAGTCTCAAAGGTGCTACAAGATTCTTTGCATACTGATATTTCAGATAAGCACTGCTAGGTTTTTGGGTTCCTCCCCCATTAAGGGCTGAGCACCTCTTATTCTGAAATACAGGCAGTCCACAAGTTACAAACAAGATAGTTTCTGTAGGTTTCTTCTTAAACTGAATTTGTATATACAGTACCAGTCAGAACAGATACATTTTTAAAGTGTAAAAACAGTCAAATGCTTTGGATAGCATCGGGAAGGGTTAACATCCCTATACCGATAGTTTTTCTGTCTGTGCCCCTTCAGAAGATTTCACCTTTCAGTCCCTGCAATAATTGGATTGTGAAAAAATCGGCTTGTTGTGGAAATTGGTGAGAAAGCTTCAGTGGAGGCATCTTTCCCCCATGATAACTCTCTCAGTAGTGAATATCCCTTTCAAGGAGCTGAATTCTCCCACTTCCTGTTGTCTCGCCCCATTGTGAACTACAAGTTGTTTGAAAATCTAATGTTTGTAACTCTGTGACTGTACTCCAAA
Organism: Anolis carolinensis; assembly: GCF_035594765.1. Classification (NCBI taxonomy): domain Eukaryota; kingdom Metazoa; phylum Chordata; class Lepidosauria; order Squamata; family Anolidae; genus Anolis; species Anolis carolinensis. The sequence continues at coordinate 155,285,284 of NC_085845.1, forward strand.
ATTGTCCTCATGAGCAGCTGAGACAGGGACATCTTTACTCTCTGATTATTTATTTTATTTCATGTCAAAAGCGTTGCATAAATAAAATAAAACTTATTTATTTAATAAAACTAATAAAATAGAGGGAACACAAATAGTTTTAGACCAAAAACGGGCAACAGTGACCACACTGTCTGTGGCTTTAAACAATTCTTCCTATGTGCATGAGGCAGGGCACTGAGGGCAAGCATACCGATGCAGAGTTATTTGTTCTGCTACACAGGCACACAAGGTGGAGGATTATTCTAGGTAGTGCCATTTTGCCAGGTTGTCTTTTGATCTGCCTGCTCCACTTCTGAGTCTGTTCAGGGACTTCCAAGTTGCCCATTCTTGGTTTGCCCCTGGAGGAAGACCCTTGGCGGGGAGCCACCCAGTTGGGATTTTCTGGTTTAGCTGGCCAGAGGGAAAATGGTCAAGTGGATACAAACCTTCTGATGGTCAAGTGGATACAAACTTTGTTTAATACACAAAATGATTTTAAAATATTGTGTATATGATAACCTCTAGGCCAGGCATGGGCAAACTTTGGCCCTCCAGGTTTTTTGGACTTCAACTCCCACAATTCCTAGCAGCCTACCAGCTGTTAGGAATTGTGGGAATTGAAGTCCAAAACACCTGGAGGGCCAAAGTTGGCCCATGCCTGATCTGTAGTGTAGAATTAATGAGGTTAGATGGCACTTCAACTGCCATGGCTCAATGCTATGGAATCCTAGGAACTGTAGTTTTGCAATGTTTCTTTCGTCTTCTCTGCCAAAAAGTAGTGGCGCCTCACCAAACTACAACTCCTGAAATAACACATTGGGCCTGTCGCCAAACTACATTCATTCTGAACAGTGTAGGACTTCGCCTCCCAGAATCCCAGGTTCTAGTTGAAATGGGCTGGAGCTTCTAGGAACACAGTTTTAGCAAAAACAGACTACACAGCTGAATAAAATCCTACATTATGTGCTTTGAACTGGAATATATGGCAGTGTGGACTCAAGACACCACAGTTCAAAGCAGATACTGTATTGTGGGATTTTCTGCCTTGATATTCTGGGTTATATGGCTGTGTGGAAGGGCCCAAGGACGCATACAAAACAAAGGCTTTCCACTGCAGCGTTACGCGCGTCCGTCCTTGTCGAGCGAAGAAGTCTCAAGTGAAGAAAACCTGCTTCGTTCACTCAGAAAAATCCCTCCATTTGCCTTGGTTTTCTAGCCTCGCCGATCCCTCCCCCAGCCCCCAGCCCTCCGTTTTATTTTGTAAATACAGGTTAAAATGAGACGCAGGACCCACCGTGGAAAGGCTGGGCGAAGATAGAAGCGGCACCGACAAGTTCAAGCGAGGCGTAAAGGCCTCTTTTTGCCTAGGCCTCGAAGCGCCGCAGCCTGCGATTTTGGTTGCCTAGGCGACCAGCAAACAAGATGGCGGATCCCTCCCACACACACACAGACGCGCGCGCTCCCTCCCCTCGCTTGATTTGGAGATGTTATCGGGTCCGTTTCGCCCCTTTTATCCACGAAGGAAGGACTCAACTAAGCGTTCTCATCATCCGTTTTCTGGCTTATCTTCCCGGCGGTGGTTGTTGCTTGGGTGTTTTTGTTGCAAAGGAAGGCGTTTCACCCTTTTCATCTCTCTCCTGTAACCATAGTGCATGTGGCAGGCCTCAGACTGCATTATAAATTGTAAATGCAGTCTTAGCCCTGCCATATGCACAATGGAATACCTTCTTACAGCGACACCAGAGGCACTCCAAGTGGCCAGCTACTGGTCCAAGGACATTTAGTATAATGCCAAGTTGTTGTTGTGTGTGTGTTTTATCTCTTTATATTTTCAAATACATTACAACTTTGTACCTTTGCTTCGCTTCTGACACTATATATAAATATCTCTCTCCTGGCACGTTTCTGGGTGCATGCAATTTTATTTACTGTACATATTTATTTGACACTGTCATATTTGTCATGGCTCAATGTTATGGATAATAATTTTATTTCTTACCCACCACTCCTCATGGCTCGCGGCGGGTTACAACATTGCATAGGATTTGTAATTTTGCAAGGTCTTGAGCCTTCTCTGTCAGAAAGTGTTGGTGCCTCAGCAAAGTACAACTCCCTTGATGCCATAGCACTGAGCCATAGCAGTTAAACTGCATTCATTCTACAGAGTAGATCAGGCATGGGCAAACTTTAGCCCTCCAGATGTTTTGAACTTCAACTCCCACATGGGCAAACTTTGGCCCTCCAGGTGTTTTGAAGTTCAAAACACCTGGAGGGCCAAGGTTTGCCCATGCCCATGCCCGTGCCTGCTGTAGATGCACCTGTCTCAAGAGGTTTACTGAATTGAACTGTTTATAATATTGCCAAGCTTCTCTTTTCATGTATGGCTCATATCTTGATTATATAGGTTTAAGAAAATCTTTATGTATTGCTATCAACCTCCAGAGCCCCTGCCGTTTATTATGTTCTAAACCGCTTTGAGTCCCCCCAGGGGTGAAAAAAGCAGTATAGAAATGCAGTTAATAATATTGACCTAGGAGAGGAGCTATCATGTCTCCTCTCAACCTTCTCTTTTGCAGGTCAAACATACCCAGCTCTTTATGACACTCCTCATAGGGATTCATGGTTTCCAGACTTTTGATCATTTTAGTCGCCCTTCCCTTTTCTACAGCTTTCCAGAGTATTTCCACTGTTTCAAATCAAATGAAGTGAACAGCAGAAACAAGAAACACATTACATCTGCACTATGTCAATAAACTTCAAAATCAACTACGGGTAGTATCAATTCACAATACCAATTGGTATTTGTTCCAAGTTATTTCAATACAAGCAAATGGCTAGAGTCATTTTACTGTGAGAGAAGACAAAAAGGCTTACTGTGTATTTCGTTGCCATTCCTCAACTTTAATCATTGTAAAAATATGATAAAACTCGATAGCATATTGGACTTTCAGCATAATATAAATAAATAGAAAAGTTTCATAAATATCTCATTTCAAAGCATATTACAGTAAATGTGTACCTATTACAGGATAATTTAAAAGTGCATAATAAGATGTGCAATAATTCATCACTGACTTCTATCTGTTTTATTCATTTCTAATACGTCGTCTTAATCCAATGTCTGCTGAATCTAGATTAGCTACTTCAACAGCTTCCATCTTTGGTTCCTCCATCAGATTAAGTAAGAACTCGTGATCCAAGTGTTCATGCTCTTCTTCATCACCATGTTCCTCAGTGTCATCAAATAACACTTCATGCTCACATTTTTCATCACTCTCCTCGCTCATCTCTGTTTTAGGAGGTTCACCGAATGATTGAATAAGATCTTCAAGCTTCTCTTGGCATGTATGGCTAATATCTTGATTTTCAAAGAAACAAGTAAAATTTTCAAATTATTGGTGAGTTTAATGTCTTTACAAGAATTAAAATAGATGCTGTCCTCAAATTACATGTAAGTCATTATATACTGCATTAATATGCCCAATTGACTTCCACATTGAATCATTAACCATGTTTCTATTATTATGCAAGAGCAAACAAGTTTATAGATCATATGCAGAAAATATATTGAAAAGATAAAGCAGAAGCAAGAATTTTCCACAACTAGACTATCTGCTCCATTCATTTTAACAGGGAAAACCAACACCTATACCTAATAGAATGAGGAGTAAGCATCATCTCTTTTTAAAATGAAGGACGGTCACAATATTAGAACATTATATGTGAGAATTGTGAAATTAATAGCCTAATCAGGAGGCATAGAACTGGCTTAGATTAGAATACTGCACTAAACCAGCAAAATGTCATCTCACATTAAGACCATAAGAAACATATGTGGCATTTTTTGGGATCTAAGAGTGCATTTCCACTGATAATTAATGTAATTTGACACCATTTTAACTGCCATGGAATAATGGGAGCTGTTGTTTTATAATGCTTTTTGTCTTCTCTGTCAAAAAAGTGCTAGTTCCTCACCAATCTACAACTCACAGGATTCCACAGCATTGAGCCATGGCAGTTAATGTGGTGTTAAACTGCAATAATTCTAAAGTATAGATACACCCCAAATTATCTAATGGAGGAATTTTTGTTACAAACTGTAAAACAAAATAAATAATTACCTTGTGGTTTCATTGCTGACTTGTCCAATCCACTTTCTTTCATCAACTTCCTAATGGACTCAAGTTGTACCATAATTTCATCTTTCTGTTCAGAGGCCAAGGCATTAATGCTGAAAAGCCAGAAAAGAATGACTTGACAATTGAGTAAGTGTTAGCAAAAGGACTGAACTTATGTATCCCACCCAAACAAAGATTTTACGTTGGACTACAATCCCGGACACAAGGGTTCAAATCCTCGCTAGACCATGGGAACTCACTGGGTGAGCCACACTCTCTCAGGCTCAGAGGAAGGCAAAAACAAACCCCCTGAACTATTTTTGCCAAGAAATTGCCATAAATTTGGAACAAACACAACAAGTTAGATGAGTCTGGGGCTCATATTCTAAACCCCCCCGCCCCCACAAACACTAATATGAAAAAGAAATCAAAGGATATTGTTTTTGTGTAACATTTTCTGTTTTTAACACTAACATAATTCAAACCACAGTTTATGAAGCTGGCTTCTTTTGATTAACTTCTCTGGCCAACTATTCTCTGATGCATGAACAAGTATTCCCATCACCCTTAGAAAGTACAAGATCCTGTGACTTCGTTGTAAAACAACTCCCATCCACTGCAGCCAGTATTGCAATGTAAAGGAAGATGGGAGTGAGAGTTCAAAAACATCTACAGTGTTCCCTCACTACTTCACAGTTCACTTTTTGCAGATTCACTGTTTTGCAGTTTTTCAATAAACTCTAAAAGAATATTATAAATCTTAGAAATTTACAATTTACAGCCCAAGGAAGGGAGGAAGGAAAAGCTGAAGGGAGAGAAAAGAAGCCCAAGCGGCAACGGGAGGAAAAGGAGACGATTTATGAACATAGGATTGGTTGATAAAGATTTAAAATAGTGTATAACTACTAAAATAATGTATAAATATTAAAATAAATATAGTGTCCCTACTTTGTGGATTTTCACTTATTGCGGGTGGTCCTGGAACATAACCCCCACAATAAGTGAGGGAACACTGTAGTTGTCAAGCAGAAATCATCACACACCGAAAACTCTCAACATTACATTCTTATCATTGCAGTTTTAATGCCATGGGACTAGCTGTGCCAGCAAAGGAGGCACTATAGTCGTATCTTGATAACAGGAAGTTCATGTTGCCAGGATACAATTAAAATTAAAAGTACTGTCAAACCTTCAAACATGGAGATCTGACTTCAAGGAGCAAAAACTGGTCGGTGTGAAGGAGCTAACACCACTATCTTGATAACATGGATAATAATCCAGTTTCACTGTCCGCAGTGCAGTCAGAGGCAGTTGGGTACACCAATGAAATTTGTTCAACTTCTAGATAGATGCATTGGACCAAGACTGTGATATGCCCATCAAAGTTTTATTTTCCAATTTGCTTAGCAATCACTATGTTATGTATTTTTAACCAGATCATTAAAAAGTTGTATTAGTGTGATAAATATTTCTGTGACATTTCTGGTCAGTTCAAAAGTACAGAAATATAATTTTTGCATGCCTAAGGGAATTCAAAATTATATTATTAAAGAAAATTTGTATAGTTTAGCCTGGTTTACTTACCAGCTCGAAAGTGGATCTAACTGAGTTAACAAAGAATTCAGCATTTTCTCTGTTTGAGCTAGATGTTGCTCCAGCTCCAATAGCTGCTGTTCTACAAGTGAGAACAAACACTTACTGAATGAGTCTAGTGCTTGTGTTAATAGTCTGCATGCACATTTCCAAAAATAGTGACTATATACTGTTTGTAAATAATAGCATTCTATTATAGCATTCTATTAACTAGGTCTCATGTAAGTTTTATATTGTTCAGGTTAAAGATGCTTTGAGTTAAACAATTAAGTAAAAGAATTTTCAAAAGTCTTCTTTCATAGGATGGTAATGAAATAAAGAATTTATTGCAAGATTTCATATACAAGACAGATTTGTATGGAAATCAAATATATATCAAGTTTCATTTCCAGCATGGTTATTTTCCTAAAACTTCCAGTCTACAAATAGACTGTGTAATGCCTATTTTCCCAGAATCTTTGGTATAAATATCAAAAGGATGTGGGCAGAATGCATTTCTAATAAAATTGTAGAATATTTTTACAATAAAATTCCCATGTGCAATCTTACAAAACACTGACGGTATATTATACACTTTTAAAAACCAGTTTAATTTAATAAACCCAATATGATCAAATGGATAAACATTATGTTCAAATCTACTTTGGCAATCATTTTTAAAAGAATTTTAAAAGAATTACCTTCAACTAATTATTCTTAGAACTGAGGAATACTTAACGTTACATTCAGTTTACTTCATTTTGACTAGACTCTTCATTAATCCGTCTTGTATATGGTGATAAAATGGCAGGATATTTCTATGAATAAGTAGAGATGTCAAACAGCTCATTGTCAAAGCATGCTATCTCTCTGAATGAACAACAATCAAACTATGATGTCTAATTAACTAAACGTTCCCGTTTCAGCCATAGAATAAGTTGTGGTTATAAACTTTGGAAGAAATCAAGGCTTGAAGCTGTTTTAACGTGCTTTGGTTTGTTCCAAATTTGCGATTAAAACTTCCCAATTCAGATAAAATGAAAAGCATGTTAAACCCTCTTCATTTAATCACAAATCATGTAAAGGGAGAAGCAAAAGAACTACACTACCTGTTTCTTTTGTCTTATCTTCTGTGTTTTTCTCATTCTTGGTTAATTTTTCTTCTTGAGCTTTCATCTGCAATTGGTAAAATAAAATGCACTATAAAATGTATCAATAAATCTTCCACTGTTTTAAAAATTGCAATCTAATGATTAGAGCCTGAAGACACAATTAAGCAGGTAATATCACTTTATCTTAGAAACAAACTGTAATAGTAAGGTACTACTCCCAGAGTTGTCCTTCTGAACGTTTTTATTTGTTTGAACATGCTCCTCTTTGAGAAAAAAGGCACCAGGAAGCATATATATCCTATTTATTTATTCATGTTTAAAAAACAACACAAGATACTTTACTTGTGTGTGCTTACATGCTACCTCCAAAATCATTTAGTGCATGTGAAGAGCAAAAGAATAAAAAGTTTGATGAAACATGTTGAACTGCTCTTCGTTTTTGTGGTATAGAAGTCTACCTCTGTTCTTTCAGTATTATCAGGTATCAAAGCCGAAGAACACATCTACTTCATTAACTGAGGTATTCTTATATTAGGCAACTCATTACACCCTCAGACAAGTGCAGTTTATGAGCTGACTTATTTCAACTAACCACAGTTAAGATTGATTACAGTTTAGGGTGCAGACATATTAAACCAGAGTTAATCGAAAACAGAAGCCTTTAACATCATGGTCAAGGCAAACAAGGAAAAGAGAACGTAAGTCTAAAACTTGCTGTGGCTCATCCTTGTTAAGTAAGGGACCTTTGTTTTGCCTAATTCAGTTAGAAACAATATGAATATATATATTTTAAATACTACCTGATATAATTTAATAACACTTTTTATGCTGCAAGATGAGAAAGTCTATCTGAAATAATTGTAAAGAAAAAACTAGCCTTTTCACTTGGCACTATATATCTGAAATCACACTTACACAGAAGCACACAACAGAATCAATTCCAGTTGCATTAAAATCTATAGTCGAATAGCTCTCTGGATCCTTATTGATTACCTTTAAGAACTTGTACACAGCAAACACTCCCACACCTAGAGCATATAAAGGCATAAGTGTTAAAGCAAAATCTTTGCCATTCCCTCTACTTCGTTCAGTCTTCAACTCCTTCTCCATTGCGTTCCTCATTTGTTGAATGCTCTGATACATTTTAGTGTCAGAATTTTCTGATTTCATTTGTGACTGGAGAAGTCTCTCAGGTCTACCTATAAAACAAATATTTAGACAAATTATTGAAAGTTCAGTCCAACACATTAATTTGTATCATTTGAGCTCAAGTAATTTTTTTTGTATAGACTTGGACTTGTTTGAGATTTCTCAGAGTAAAAACTACTTTTGCTGCATTTTAGACATGGTTGGAGTACAACTGCTTAAAATTCCAGTTCCTGCAGGAAGATCAGAAGCCTGAAGCACAAAAATAATTGTTAGCAACCAATTATTAGCCCTGGCTTATTTATCATATTTTTTCAATCATAAGATGCATCTTCACTACTAAGAACCAAAATATGTAAGATACACCTGTGAGTCTAAGACTCACTCCATTTTTAGAGATGTGTATATATAGGCAGAAAACGTGTATCTTAGAATTGAAAAAATACAGTAATTTTGGATTTTTTTTAACATTCTGTATTTGAGTGTTGGGCTACAACTCGAGATCAAGGTTCAAATCATGGCTCTGTCATGAAAATCAACTAGATGATCCTGGGCAAGTCACATTATCTCAGAAAATCCCTGTCACATTATCTCAGAAACGACTTGAAGATATACAACAAGAACACAGTAAGTGTACACCCTTACATGCTGCATAGCATGTATAACACTATGTAACAATATTTGAGAAATTTTCTGTTCCTGGTCTAAAACTGTTGTTTTCTGTTTAATTGTGCTCCACAAACATTTTTGTGGCTGCCACAAACTATGTTGAATAGGTTGAGACTCTATGAGATATTCAATGAAAAACTATAGCAAAATGTGCTGCTGGATGTCCCATGAAAACAAGATATTTACACTCCCAATGATCTTCCATTGCCCAATAAATTAAAGGAATACTCCACAAACTCTGCTACCCAATACATTATGATCCAACAGGTCATAATTTATATTTATTTATTTACAGCATTTATATTCCGCCCTTTTCACCCCGAAGGGGACTCCGGGCGGATCACATTATAATCCCCAATAGGTTATGATCCTAACAGGTCATAATCCAAGAGCACAATATAAATGTCATTTGCTGATTGGTTCTATCATAAAAACATGGAAATGTTTATTAAACTGAAAAAACATTATTTCTATTTGATACTCTCAGCAGACAAAGATTCAAGCAGGGTTCTTTAAAATAACATGTTTGTTTTACTCACAACTCCATATATTTAAATATACAAGTACATTCCTTATCAGGTTAAGCTTTAAAACGTTTCAGTTTGTATCTTTAACTTATGGTTTTTAACAATCTCTCCAAAACTATATAGTTCTGTATAGCTCTTTTGTATAACAGTCTACTTCCAAGGAACTCAAACCTCAACTGACTTCTACCTTCTAACACTGGAATCTGTACTCAAACAGACTCATGCCTCAACTGTCATCCTTTTAAACTATGATCCTTTTAAACTGCATTCTAAACAGTTACTGAACCAGTCACATGGTCTGCAGCCCCTCCCACTGCCTCAAGTACATAGAGCTAAGAAAACTGCAAACCAAAGACATACACTTCAGTGAATAAACAACATAGAGTCTCTCTTATTCTGTATTATCCAACGCAGTCTGCCTTTTAGTAGTCAATGTTATCAATACATTGCGATGTTTTGGTGCTAAATCTGCAAATACAGTAATTACTACATAATGTTATGTAACGAACTTTTTCTGTCAACATGTTGTTTAGGTGCTTAATCATAACTTAATTTGACATTTAATAGGCTTTTCCTTAATCCCTCATTTTCCAACATTTTCACTTATCCAACGTTTTGCTGGCCCGTTTGAGTTGGATAAGCAAGACTCTACTGTATTATAAACAGACAAAACATTGGATAGAGGAGGCTTGAGAAGGTTGCTATCTCCAACAATTTATAACCCAGGAAAAAAATCATGTTACAGTGTAATCTATGCTGCAGAATTAATACAGTTTGACACCACTTGTAACTGCCATGGCACAATACTATGGAATAATGGCAATTGTTGATTTGCACCAGATCTCTGGCAGAAATGGCTGAAGATCCAATAAAAACTATAACTCTCATATTCCACAGCACTGAGCCATTGCAGTTAAAAGTCGTGTCTGCCTGCATTAAGTGTAGATTCGCCCTCTGAGTCTTCCATTCGCGTCTACATTTACAAATAGGTTTGGGGGCGAAGGAACGTCAATAAAGAAGTCGAGGAAGCTGATTTGCAGCGATGGCAGCTCCCAAGACACATCTAGCCATCTCATGCCGGAAGCCTTTTTTCTCGTCGGCCTTCAATAACGGGTTGGGAGTAGGAGGAGCCGGGAAACGCGTTACCATAGCGGTGCTGATGCGGTTCGTGGCGACCGGGGGAGGCCTTGGCCCCGCGGTTGGCCCTCCCGGCCCCGCCGAACATCCGGGGCATCACCACGAAGGCGCAGAGCACCAACACCACCGAGACCGCCACTTGCTGCACCGCCGACAGGCCCAGCGCCGCCATCGCGGAACCGCCTCGCCCTGCAAATGTTGAAACAGGAAACAGCCTCCGCAAGGAGGAAGCAGGCCGGAAGCCCAGCTAACCATAGGCTTGTGACGGGAACGTTCCCCTCCGGCTGCTCCTCCGTTTTCGCTTCCTCCTGACAGCGCCCCCTGGTGAGCTCCGGAGGTGCATATTGTACACTGTGGAATTAATACCATTTGAACTGGAGAAATTACACTGTTTAGCCCAGTGGTTCTCAACCTCTGGCTGGCTCCCCAGGTGTTCTGGCCTACAAATCTCAGAAATCCGAGCCAGTTTACCAGCTGTTAGGATTTCTGGGAGTTTAAGGCCAAAACATCTGGGGGCCCACAGGTTGAGAACCACTGGTTTAGCTGGTGTGTCACCACCTGACATCCGCCGGGAAGTAGCAGCCAACAATGAAAGGACCAAGGCAGTGACATCTCTGGCCCATCCTGTTTGGATATCAGCCAGTACACCAATGCCTTAAATCAAGAAATCGTTTTCTAAGATCTACTCTCAGGAACACCTCAGCAAGCGAGAATCCAAAAGTGGCAGGCTAAAACCTGGAACCTCAAGCCATGGCGGATGCTGAATGAGAGACTCCCTCTTGAGCACATAAAAGACTGGGTGACTTGGAAGGCGCTGAAAAGATTGCGCTCTGGCACCATGAGATGCAGAGCCAACCTTAAGAAATGGGGCCACAAAGTGGAGACCAAGACATATGAGTGTGGAGAAGAGCAAACCACAGACCACCTATTACAATGCAGTCTGAGCCCTGCCACATGCACAATGGAGGACCTTCTTATATCAATACCAGAGGCACTCCCAAATGGCCAGTTACTGGTCAAAGGACATTTAGTAGAATGCCAAGTTTTTAACTTTGTGTTTTTAAATACATTATAACTGTACCCTCAGTTCGCTTCTGATATGATAAATATACCAATTGAACTGCCATGGTTCGGGCTTTATAGTTTGGCAAGGCACCAGCACTCTTTGGCAGCAAAGGCTAAAGACTACGGTAGCATGCAGCCATAACAGTTAATGTGGCATCAAACTCCATTAATTGTGCAGTATAGATGCACCCTTGGAAACCACTGCGAAATTCTTGGATCCCAAGTGTTTTGGATTTTATTTCAGATTTTGAAACATCTGTATTCACATATACATGCCCTTCTATATTTACATATACATACACAATGGAGATGAGATCCACGTTTTAACATAAATTCATTATGTTTTGTAGAGACATGGAGGATCAAAGTTTGGGAACCGCTCAGCTAAAAAAATAGGTACTGGTTAAGTATCCCTTATCCAAAATATCTGGTATCTGTGATGACTCATGGGCCATGTAGTCCCGTTCCTAGCGCTGTGGTGACAGATGAAGAGGAAAACTTGGGTTTTCCACCGTTTCAGCCAGAATTGGAATTGTCCCAGCCAGAATTGGAGCCCTTGCACCTGCAGGAGGTTTGTCTTCCAGAAAGCTGCCAAACAAGCCCTGAGTCAAAATCTCCCCCATTTTCTCGCCGTAACTATTATCAACAACAGAAAGGAGTTCAGCAGGCTAATCGCAGAAGCCTGAGAATCGCAGCCAGGCATTCAGCTGATTAAGACTGCTTTCATGAGAAATTTTAGGGAGTCATGCATCTGGACACAGAGATTGACTTTCGGTTCTGGTTCCCCAGAGAAGTGTTCTTTGGTGGGAAAACGAGACCCTATTTAGGTTCTTTGCCCTGAAGGAATTTTGCGGAGTCAATTCGTCAGCAACTGGAGTAGGTTGTGTGTGGACAGCGCTACTCCCGCTTCCAAGCCTTCGTTCCTGTTTCCAAGCCTTCGTTCCCGTTCCCAGCCTTGTTTACCTCCACGGACCTTGCCTTGCTTCCTAGGACTCAGCCTTGTCTTCCAGGACCTTGCCAAGTATTTTACCACGGATTTTGTCCCTGTTCCTCGTTCCTTGCTGCCTTGTATCAAGCCTTGTGTTCCAAGAATCAAGTTTACTTCCTAGCCTTGCCTCAAGTTCCTTGGACTAAGAACCTTGTCATCTCCCCTCACTTTGCTTGGCAAAGTGAGTGTTTCGGTTATTGGATTACAACTTTGGACCTTAATATTTTATATTGGACATTGTTTTCCTGGACTATAATTGACCTTTCCTGAAAGGTCTTCTTCTGAACTACATTCTACACTTATTTTTATTGACTTTATATATTTCCTTAATAAAGATATTAGATAGATTCTGGCCTCTGTGTATGGTTATTGGTGCTCTGCAGCCTGGGTCGTGACAGTTTGACTCCGCCAACCTAAGCACCAATTAACCTAGGCCAGAATGTCTACCGGAGCCGGACCGGGGGCCCAGCCACTCAGCTACACCATCGACAAGGATGAAGTGGACCGCATCCGTGATAAGCTCAATGCGCAGGAGGGAGAAATAAGGGGATTGAAGGAACGCGGAATCCGTCTCCCGGCCCTGGCGTTGCCAACCAAGTTTTCTGGAGAAGCTTCTAAGGTTCATGTTTTCCGTCGCCAATGCCAGGCTTATCTAGAGGCCCGTAATGCCGAGTTTCCCCAAGAAGACATCAAGGTGGCGTGGATCTACAGTCTCCTAGACGGGCCAGCGGCCAACTGGGCGACGGCACTGTTCGACCAAGTCTCCCCACATCTAAGATCAGCGCAACACTTCTTGGATCACATTAAGGCGACTTGGGGGATCGAAGACAATTTGGAGGCAGCCGGCCACAAACTCCGGCGCCTCTCCCAAGGGGACAGACCCTTGTCCCAGTACATAGCCGAGTTCCGAGTGCTGGCCCATGACACCGGCTGGAACGACATAGCCCTCAGAGGACAATTTCGGGAGGGTCTCAACATCGAGATGCTGGAGGAAATCTCCAAGGTGGATCCTCCACACTCCCTTGAAGGACTCATTGAACAATGTTTACGGGCTGAAGTCATGCTTGCCAACAGAAAGCAATGGATCCGAGGCCAGAGCGGTAGGACTGGAGCGAAACCTCCCGCTCCCACCGGCGTCCAGCCGCGTCCAGTGTGGAGACCCCCGCCACCAGCCCCATACCCCAGAGGAAGCGAGGAGGTGCCGATGCAGCTGGGCAATGTGCGACCCAGATTAGATGCTGCCGAGAAGGCCCGCCGCCAACGCCTAAATCTCTGTTGGTACTGCGGGAACGGGGGCCACTTTGCCAGAGAGTGCCCAGCCAAAGGGAAGCCCGCCGCCCGTCTGGCGGCGGCGTCCTCCACGGAGACGAAGGCGTCTGAGGCGGCTGGCGTGAAGCCGGCGGGGGAAGCCAGCGACCGGGCGTAGAGAGGCTCGCCAACCCGGTCAAAAACCCCACTCAAGAGCCGCCAACCGGGGTCCTATTTCTCCTAGTGGTCACCTTGTGGTCAGCGAAAAAAGGACCCGTCATGATCCATGCCATGATAGACTCAGGAGCCACAAACAATTTCATTGATAGAGAGTATGCCGACTCTCTGGGATTACAATATCACGATTTCAAGAACGCCCGTGTGGTGCAGGCCATAGACGGCCGCCCCCTCAAGACAGGTCCAGTAAGCCAGTGGTCAGAACCCACCAGAATGTGGATAAGGGAACACATGGAAGAGATTTCCTTCTTTGTTACCGAGGTTCCCCACTTCCCTGTGATTTTGGGAATCCCATGGCTGACACTCCACGACCCAAACATCTCCTGGTCCAACAGAGAACTGCAGTTTGCTTCAAAATATTGCCAAAACCATTGTCTTGTAGCCAAGGTCTGCCATGCCACAGACGCTGAACCCATCATCACCTTGCCCAAGAAGTACTCAGAGTATTGGGACGTATTCAATGAAAAAGAAGCCGAGAGATTACCCCCGCATAGACCTTATGACTGTGCCATTGACTTGGTGGAGGGGGCCCCGATCCCGCGAGGACACCTCTACTCCCTGACTGAACCGGAGCAAGAAGCTCTCAGGGAGTTTTTAGAGACAAACCTCCGCAAGGGGTTTATTAGACCCTCTCAATCCCCAGCCGCTTCCCCAGTGATGTTTGTAAAAAAGAAGTCAGGGGACCTACGCTTGGTGGTGGACTATAGAGCATTGAACAATATCACTAAGCGAAACCGGTATCCCCTGCCCTTGATCTCGGACCTATTAGACCGGCTTCGAGGGGCCAAGGTTTACACCAAACTGGATCTTCGAGGAGCTTATAATCTAGTTCGCATCAGGGAAGGGGACGAGTGGAAGACCGCCTTCCAGACTAAATTCGGTTTATTCGAAACCCTGGTCATGAATTTCGGTTTGTGTGGAGCTCCCGCAACGTTTCAACATTTTGTCAACGATATCTTTCAGGATTATCTAGACCGGTTCTTGATTATCTACCTGGACGATTTTTTGGTGTTTTCTAGATCACAATCAGAACATGAGAACCACGTTAGAATGGTGTTACAACGATTGCGGGATCATGGACTTTATGCCAAGCTGGAAAAATGCGCTTTTGATCTACAAGAGGTAGATTTCCTGGGATATCGTGTCTCGCCACTAGGGCTCACCATGGACCCGGCAAAAGTTTCAGCAGTATTGGAATGGCGGGCGCCAACCAACAAGAAAGAGGTGCAACGCTTCTTGGGGTTCGCGAACTACTACCACAAGTTCATTCCAGACTTTGCCCGCTGGTCTGATCCAATCACCAGCTGCATCCGTGGGAAGCAGCCTTTCCGCTGGACAGAGCAAGCAGAGAAAGGATTCCAACAGCTAAAGAAATTATTCACATCCCAGCCAATCCTTCAACACCCAGATCCTGAAACCCCTTTTGTCGTACAGGCGGACGCCTCCGATGTGGCAATTGGGGCTGTACTCTTACAACCAGTGGGAGATCATCTTCACCCGTGTGCCTTTTACTCCCGTCAACTGACCGCACCAGAGAGAAATTATACTATTTGGGAAAAGGAACTTTTGGCCATAAAGGCAGCCTTTGAAACTTGGAGACATTGGTTAGAAGGGGCCAAATTTCCCATTGAAGTCCATACTGATCATCGGAATCTAGAGCATCTAAGAACTGCCCGCAAGCTAAATCAGAGGCAACAACGCTGGGCTTTATTCTTTGAGCGTTTCAACTTCCAAATCCACTATGTAACCCCAGCCCAGACCAAGCAAGCAGATGCTCTGTCACGGAAACCGGAATATGCTGCAGGGCGCAAAGAGACCTTTGAATCCCAACTGCTGCAGCCCGAGAACTTTGCCACGCTCACTGTGGGAAATACCAAATCCACTCTAATTGATTCAGCTCCCTCTACTCCAGGGCCCCTTTGTGCTCAGGAAATCAGGGTCAGTCAACAAGCAGATGCCTGGGCTCAGGACCAACTTCGCCAAGGACTACAGTTTCCCTTCTCGCTTAAGGATGGGTTACTTTGCTATAGAAACCATGTCTACATCCCTCCAGGACTGGGCAGGGAAAAGGCACTTCGTCTGTGTCACGACTGCAAGCCAGCAGGGCATTTCGGACTATTTAAAACCATGCATTTGATCCTAAGAGAGTTCTGGTGGCCCAAGATCCGCAAGGATGTGGAAAAATATGTCAATTCCTGCCCAGTATGCCAGCGCTCCAAGACAAGAAGAGAGAAGCCCTCAGGGCTTCTGCAACCCCTTCCTACCCCATCTCACCCATGGGAAATAATCTCTGCGGATTTTATCACTGATCTACCACCTTCCTGTGGATTCACCACGATCCTAGTGGTGGTGGACCTTTTTACCAAGCTAGCCCATTTCATTCCCTGCGATGGCCTCCCCACGGCCAAGGAGACTGCAGATTTATTCCTTCAGCATGTTTTCAGATTGCATGGTTTGCCCAAGAGTTTGGTCAGACCGTGGGTCTCTATTCACCTCTCGTTTCTGGAAAGCACTACAAAAACTATTGGGCATAGACTCTCGTTTATCTTCGGCTCACCATCCCCAAACGGATGGGCAAACTGAGCGCACCAATGCCACTCTGGAACAATACCTTCGCTGTTATGTAAACTATCAGCAGGACAATTGGGCTTCCCTGTTACCGCTGTCGGAGTTTGCCTATAACAATGGTGTCCAGGCTTCAACTAAAGAAACCCCGTTCTTTGCAAACTACGGCTTCCATCCACGTTTCTTCCCTTCTATTGTTGAAACCTCAGAAGTTCCCGCAGCAGAGGACTGGCTGCAGGAACTCACAGCGGTGCAACAACTTTTGCTCCAGCAACTAGACCAAGCCAAGGAGGACTATAAACGCCACGCTGACAAACATCGCCAGCCGGGCCCCGAAATCAAGGTAGGAGACCGGGTTCTTCTGTCCACTCGCTTTTTGCCCTCCCATCGCCCTTGCCGGAAGTTAGATGCCCGTTTCATTGGTCCCTATCCGGTGGTGGCGCAACTTAACCCCGTGACTTTCAAACTCCAACTTCCGCGCTCTATGCGCATTCATCCAGTGTTCCATCGCTCCCTGCTCCTTCCGGCGGATGGTGTGCGCCCTGATGCAGACCGGTCGGCCCCCCCTCCTGTTTTGGTGGATGGGGAGGAGTTCGAGGTTCAGGACATTTTGGATTCTCGCTTTCACCGCCGCCGCCTGCAATATCTCATTGACTGGGTGGGTTTTGGCCCCGAGGAACGCTCATGGGAAGACGCTTCCACAGTCCATGCCCCCGATTTAACCCGCCGCTTCCATCAGACCTACCCCACCAAGCCGCGGCCTCGCGCCTCGGGGAGAGAGCCCTATTTTGAGAGGGGGCTTGAGGAGGGGGATAGTGTGATGACTCATGGGCCATGTAGTCCCGTTCCTAGCGCTGTGGTGACAGATGAAGAGGAAAACTTGGGTTTTCCACCGTTTCAGCCAGAATTGGAATTGTCCCAGCCAGAATTGGAGCCCTTGCACCTGCAGGAGGTTTGTCTTCCAGAAAGCTGCCAAACAAGCCCTGAGTCAAAATCTCCCCCATTTTCTCGCCGTAACTATTATCAACAACAGAAAGGAGTTCAGCAGGCTAATCGCAGAAGCCTGAGAATCGCAGCCAGGCATTCAGCTGATTAAGACTGCTTTCATGAGAAATTTTAGGGAGTCATGCATCTGGACACAGAGATTGACTTTCGGTTCTGGTTCCCCAGAGAAGTGTTCTTTGGTGGGAAAACGAGACCCTATTTAGGTTCTTTGCCCTGAAGGAATTTTGCGGAGTCAATTCGTCAGCAACTGGAGTAGGTTGTGTGTGGACAGCGCTACTCCCGCTTCCAAGCCTTCGTTCCTGTTTCCAAGCCTTCGTTCCCGTTCCCAGCCTTGTTTACCTCCACGGACCTTGCCTTGCTTCCTAGGACTCAGCCTTGTCTTCCAGGACCTTGCCAAGTATTTTACCACGGATTTTGTCCCTGTTCCTCGTTCCTTGCTGCCTTGTATCAAGCCTTGTGTTCCAAGAATCAAGTTTACTTCCTAGCCTTGCCTCAAGTTCCTTGGACTAAGAACCTTGTCATCTCCCCTCACTTTGCTTGGCAAAGTGAGTGTTTCGGTTATTGGATTACAACTTTGGACCTTAATATTTTATATTGGACATTGTTTTCCTGGACTATAATTGACCTTTCCTGAAAGGTCTTCTTCTGAACTACATTCTACACTTATTTTTATTGACTTTATATATTTCCTTAATAAAGATATTAGATAGATTCTGGCCTCTGTGTATGGTTATTGGTGCTCTGCAGCCTGGGTCGTGACAGTATCAGAAGTGTTTTGAATTTTTTCCCTCCTAGATTTTGGAATATCTGCATTTGCCTTCACAGATAAATAACGAGATATCATGGAGATGGAACCCAAGCCTAAACACAAAATCCATTCATGTTGCATGTACATTTTAGTATACACATATAATATTATACAGACGAGCCCCTGGTGGCCCAGAGGATTAAACTGCTGAGCTGCTGAACTTGCTGACTGAAATGTCAATGGTTCGAATCCGTGGAGTGGGGTGAGCTCCTGCTGTTAGCCATAGCTTCTGCTGACCTAGCAGTTCGAAAATATGCAAATATGAGTAGATCAATAGGTACCACTCTGGCGGGAAGGTAATGACGCTCCATGCAGTCATGCCGGCCACATGACCTTGGAGGGATCTATGGACAACGCCATCTCTTCGGCTTAGAAATAGAGATGAGCACAACCCCCGAAGTCGGACATGACTAGACTTAATGTCAGGGGGAAACCTTTACCTTTTTATACACATATTTTTATTGTATTTATTGCATTTTGATACCGCTTTTCTCACCCCTGGGGGAATCAAAGCAGTTTACAACGTAATAAATGGCAAAACTCCATGTCTCACATATATATAAAAATACATCACATATCTAAAAATAGCATATAACTGTGGATTAAAACCATTAAAACTATAAAACATCAGACATAGACATTGACATAAAACATTAAACTTTGCACCATTTGTCATTTAACTACAGTACTTCATTATTGCTATCGCTCACCAAGTGTTTGCTTGAATAGCTAAGTTTTCAGTTGTTTACTAAATGCCAGGAGGGAGGAGGGCCGATCTAATTTCACCGGGGAGGGAGTTCCACAGCTGAGGGGCCACCACTGAAAAGGCCTTGTCCCCACTAATCGCATCTGCAAGGGCGGCGGGACTCAGAGCAGGACCTCCCTAGCATATCTTAGCGCTCTAACTGGCTCATAAAGGGAGATGCGTTCATACAGGTAAGCTGGACCGGAACCATTTAGGATTTATTGGCTAAAGTCAGCACTTTGAATTGTTGGGTTGCTGTGAGTTTTCTGAGCTGTATGGTCATGTTCCATAAACATTTTCTCCTGATGTTTCTCTCACATCTATGGCAGGCATCCTCAGAGGTATATTGGAAACTAGGCAAGGAAGGTTTACATCTCTGTGGAAGGTCCAGAGTGGGAGAAAGAACTCTTGTCTGTTGGAGGCAAGTGTCAATGTTGCACTTAATCACCTTGATTAACATTAATGGTTCCTATGTAGACTTGTCCACAGATGCATGGTATACGGTAACCTCCTGCAGAGGTGAGAGGATCCCTCTTCTACAAATGCTACATTCAGCAAAGGACAAGAAAGATCTTCTCACTTCTGCAGGAGTCTACCGTATAACATGTGTCAAATTGAATTATTCCTACAATGTAGCTGCACTCATAGTTATGGCTCATCTCATCTTTCACAAGAGGAAGATGGGATCTGAGTGAATGAAAGATTATAAATATCATATATATATATATATATATATATATATATATATATATGGAGCAGAGTGAGCTCCCACTGTTAGCCTCAGCTTCTTCCAATGTAGCAGTTTGAAAATATGCAAATGTGAGTAGATTAATAGGTACCACTCCAGTGGGAAGGTAACTGCGCTCCATGCATGAGCCACATGACCTTGGAGGTACAATGTTCCCTCACTTATCGCTGGGGTTAGGTTCCAGGACCACCCGCAATAAGTGAAAATCCGCAAAGTAGGGGCACTATATTTAGTTTAATATTTATACATTATTTTAGTATACACTATTTTAAGTCTTTATCAACCAATTGTGTGTTGATAACTTGCCTCCTTCTCCTCCCGTTGCCGCTTGGGCTCCTTTTCTCTCTCTTTGGCTTCTCTTTCCTCCCTTCTTTAGGCTGTAAATTGTAATTTTTATGATTTATAATAGTCTTTTAGAGTTTATTGAAAAACCGCGAAACAGCGAATTCACGAAAAGTGAACCGCAAAGTAGTGAGGGAACAATGTATCTATGGAAAATGCCAGCTCTTCGGTGTAGAAATTGAGATGAGCACCAACCCCCAGAGTCAGACACGACTACACTTAATGTCAGGAGAAAACCTTTACCTACACACACACACACACACACACACAGATATATATTTTTAGGAGATATATATATATATATATATATATATCCCATTTTTCTCTCCTGGAAGTTGGGATGAAGCATCTACACTGTAGGGATGAGGCATCTACACTGCAGCTACACTGTAGGAATAATTCAGTATCTATCTATCTATCTAAAATATATAAATATAAATAAATATATATATATATATATATATATATATTCGAAAACATGTAAATGTGAGTAAATGAATAGGTACCACTCCGGCGGGAAGGTAACGGTGCTCCATGAAGTCATGCCGTCCACATGACCTGGAGATGTCTATGGACAACACCGGCTCTTCGGCTTAGAAATTCAGATGAGCACCAACCCCCAGAGTCGGTCACGACTGGATTTAACGTCAGGGGAAACCTTTACCTTTACTTATATAATAATAAAATAATTATATATTTTCAGGATGAGAGAGAGAGAGAGAGAGAGAGAACAACACAAAATATTATAAATGAACTTAAAATCCCACAACCCCGTTGGTTGCAACCTATGTTACAGGCGAAGTGGAAGAATCCACTCGATGGTGAGGGAGGTTTTAGCGAAACAGACGAAACCATTCATTCTTCGGGGGGGGGGGGTGCGTTTTTCAGGATTTGGCCCCCTGTCGGATTCAGGGCCGCGACTATTGGAGGGGAACTGCTGGTTGCGCATGCAGCCCCTCCGGTTTTTTTTAGGGAGCCGCAGTCGCTGCTGCCGTGATGGTGAGGGCGTGGGCCTGGCTTTTGCTGGGGCTCTTCGTCGCTTCTGTCACCTTAGGAGGGAGCCAACGGTTCGCCCCTTACCCCAAAATCTACAACAAGACCTTTATCAAAGAGTATGTCGACGCCCACAACAAATTCCGGAGCCAAGTCAAGCCCACCGCTAGCAATATGCTGTACATGGTGTGTGTGTCCTGGGAGAAAAGGCGGGAAGGCATTTTCTGGGTTGAAGAGAAGGCCTCTCACCTCGCACCGAAGGGTGGATCTATGCTTCATATTAAAGCAATATGACCCCTCTTTTAACTGTCATGTTTAAGCGGTATGGTTTCCTTCGAGTTGTAGTTTCACAAGGTCTTTAGCCTTCTCTGCCAAAGAGGACTGGTGCCCCACCAAGCTGCAACTCGCAGGATTCTATAGCCTGGAGCCAGGGCAGTTAAAAGTGATGTCAGACTGGGTTGTTATGTGTTTTCTGGGCTGTATGGCCATGTTCCAGAAGTATTCTCTCCTGACATTTCCCCACATCTATGGCAGGCATCCTCAGAGGTTGTGTGGCATATGGGAAAACTAAGAAAGGAAGGTCCAGGGTGGGAGAAAGAACTCTTGTCAGTTTGGGGTCAGTGTGAATGTTGTAATTAATCACCTTGATTAGCGTTGAATAGCCTAGCAAGCTTCATCTCCTGGCTTCCTCCTGCCTGGGGGAATCCTTTGTTCAGAGTTGTTAGCTGCCCCTGATTGATTCCTGTCTGGAATTCCTCTGTTTTTAGAGTGTTGTTCCTTATTTACTGTTCTGATTTTAGAGGGTTTTTTTAAATACTGGTAGCCATATTTTGTTCATTTTCATGGTTTCCTCCTTTCTGTTGAAATTGTCCACATGTTTGTGGATTTCAGTGGCTTCTCCGTGTAGTCTGCCATTATAGTTGTTAGAGGGGTCCAGCATTTCTGTGTTCTCAAATAATACCCTGTGTCCAGGTTGGTTCATCAAGGGCTCTGCTATGGCTAACTTCTTTGGTTGAATTAGTCTGCAGTGCCTTTCATGTTCCTTGATTCGTGTTTGGGCAATGCTGCATTTGGTGGTCCCTATGTAGACTTATCCACAGCTGCATGGTATACGGTAGACTCCTGCAGAGGTGAGGGGATCCCTCTTGTCCTTCGCTGAACATAGCATTTGTTGGATTTTCTTAGTAGGTCTGTAGATACTTTGTAAGTTGTGTTTCTTCATCAGCTTGCAGCTCTTCTGATATCTGTGGTGGAGTATCCGTTGTCCTGTAGAGCCCAGTTTAGGTGGTTTAGTTCACCTTGGAGGAGGTGAGGTCAGAGACTGCCTTAATTCTCCAGTGTAGCTGCAACCAGAGATGCCATTGGGAGTCATTGCCTTGTTCACAAGGATCCCTGAGACTTGGGACCATTTTATACAATGCTGTTACAGTGTTCTAATTCTACTCCAACTGCCATAGCAGAATCCTATGGAGTGCTGTAATTTGTAGATTGATGAAGCATCAGAACTGTAGATGACAATTTTTTTATTGTTGTTTTATTGTTTTATCCTCCTCCCACCCTCCCCTCCTTGTACGTGCAATTTATACAAAAAAACTACAGAAGTTACATTTGAAATATCAATCTCGGTCTTAATTTTTCCACTCCACAGCTTAGCACATTCTCTAAATAATTCCTAACTGGTTCCCACATCCTCTTAAGAATTGTGACCTTTTCCATTTTATCTATATTATTCCATTTGCAGTTTGTTATTTCCACATTTAACATATTCACTATATACTTATACCAATTCGTCAGACTCCACTTTGTTTTTATTTTTCCAACCACTCACTAAACAATTTGTGCACACGCAATACATTGTGATGTTTGAGTGCAAAATTCGTAAATACAGTCATTACTACATAACGTTACCGTGTACTGAACTGCTTTTTTTTAGTCAATTTGTTGTAAAACATGATGTTTTGTTGCTTAATTTGTAAAATCATAACGTAATTTGATGTTTAATAGGCTTTTTCTTAATCCCTCCTTATTTTCCAACATTTTCGCTTATCCAACATTCTACCGGCCCATTTATGTTAGATAAGTGAGACTCTACTGTATATGGCAGGGTAGACTATGGGCCCTTCCCCATAACCATAACCATATAATCCAGAATATCAAGGCAGAAAATCCCACAATATCTGCTTTGAACTGCATTATCTGAGTCCACACTGCTATATATTCCAGTTCAAAGAAGATAATGTGAGATTTTATTCAGCTGTTTGGAAGGGGCCTCTGTAGGTGCACCATAAACATTCACACCCAGAGTTCTGATGCCTCATCAATCTAAAATTACATAGCCATACAATGTCAAGGCAGATAATCTACAATATCTGCTTTGAACTAGGTTAAAAGCCACCCTGAGTCCCTTTTGGGAGAGGGGACAGCATACAAATAAAGTTTATTATTATTATTTATTATTATCCATACTGCTATATAACCCAGGGCCTTTCCACATAGCCATATAATCCAGAATATCAAGGCAGGAAATCCCTCAATATCTGCTTTGAACTGGAATATATGGCAGTGTGGACTCAGATAACCCAGTTCAAAGCAGATATTGTGGGATTTTTTGCCTTGATATTCTGAGTTATATGGCTGTGTGGAAGGGCCCCCAGTTCAAAGCAGATAATGTGGGGGTTTTTTTACAGCTGTGTAGAAAGGGCCCTAGAGTGTCTCACTGCTGATGTTCTAGCAGCCATCTAGCCTTTTTCCACTTGTCATCTCTCCATTGGAAAAGGGTTAGAGCAGTGGTTCTCAACCTGTGGTTCTCAACCTGTGGCTCCCCAGGTATCTTGGCCTACAACTCCCAGAAATCCCAGCCAGTTTACCAGCTGTTAGGATTTCTGGGAGTTGAAGGCCAAAACATCTGGGGACCCACAGGTTGAGAACCACTGGGCTAGAGCATCAGTAGTGAGACACTACTTGTCATCTCTCCATTGGAGACATGACAGAAGCCTCCCAACAGGATGTTAACACATCTCGAGTTTCTCCTGGGCAATGTCTTTTTAGATGGCTGATTCTCTCACACCAGAAGCGACTTGCCTCAATTAGCTTCTGACGTGATAAATAAATTTTAAAAAATCTCTCAATTTGAGGGAGTCTTCCTATTTATATAGTGCCCTCTTTTGATTGCTTCTGTGTTTTGCAATGTGAATATTTTAAATTGTATAATGAAGTGTCCCTTCTACTCTGCCATATAAAATCCAGATTATCTGCAAAAGGATCACTTAGGCCCCTTCTACACTGTCATATAATCCAGATTATCAAATTGGATAATCTAGATTATCTGCTTTGAACTGGATTATATGAGTCTGCACTGCTATATAATTCTGTTCAAAGTAGTTAGTCTGGATGTTATATAGCAGTGTAGAATGGGCTTCAGTGAACGCTCCCAGACTCAGGGCTTTCCCCCCCTAGGTAACTCAGAGCCCTTCTACACTGCCATATGATCCAAAATACCAAGTCAGATAATCCACATTTTCTGCTTTGAACTGAATTCTCTAAGGCACCTTGCACACCGCTGAATAAAATCCCACTTTTTCTGCTTTGAACTGGGTTATATGGGAGTGTGGATTGGGATAATCCAGTTCAAAGCAGATATTTTGGATTTTATACAGCTTTGTGGAAGAGGCCTCAATTGGCTCTTCATATACTCTGTTAGGAGACATAACTTTTCATTTAGGCAGGCCTTTGGCTTTTAATTTTCTGTGGCAGAAAGATCTTTCTAATGAAGTTCATTATGTTTTTATAGTTTTACTGTGTTTTAATATATTTTAATTTGCAATTTAGTGTTTTTGCTTGAAATGCTTCAAAATTTAATATTTGTATCAAATAAAATACCTTCGCTAAACCTTTTGCCAGGCTGAATTAGACCCAGGGCCCTTCCACACAGCCATATAACCCAGAATATCAAGGCAGAAAATCTTACAATGACCCTTTCCAGGTTTCTTCGGTGCATCTGAACAAAATCCCACATAATCTGCTTTGAACTGGAATATATCGCATTGTGGACTCAGATTACCCAGTGCAAAGCAGATATTGTGGGATTTTCTGCCTTGATATTCTGGGTTATATGGCTGTGTGGAAGGGCCCCGGATGCCAGAGGTTCCCCTCAGGACCTTTCAACACAGCCATATAACCCAGAATATCAAGGCAAAATAACCTACAATATCTGCTTTGAACTGGAATACCAGAGTCCACACAGCCATATATCCCAGTTCAAATGTGAGATTTTATTAAGCTGTGTGGAATGGGCCTCAGCTCCCCTAGTAGTTATTAAGGGCCCTTCCACACAGCCTTATATCCCAGAACACCAAGGCAGAAAATCCCACAATATCTGCTTTGAACTGGGTTATCTGAGTCCAAACTGCCATATATTCCAGTTCAAAGCAGAAAATGTGGGATTTCCTGCCTTGATATTCTGGGATATAGGGCTGTGTGGAAGGGCCCTATGATATTTGTTGAAGCTTGATATAAAGGGTATCAAAATAAAACTGTTATATTTTGACAAGTAAATAGATTAAAGTATATATCCAGAGTATTTACTGCATGTAGAACATTTACTAAATGTCATAATGCTTTTAAAAATTTGCAGTCATTTGATGTAGCTTTAGCTAGAATAGCTGACGCTTATGCAAAGAAATGTATTTGGGAACACAATGAAGTCGATATGATCCACCCAGATCCTAAATTTAAGCCTTTTGGAGAAAATTTGTGGTCGGGACATGCTAGCAAACAACCTTTTAATATTACTGCTGCCATTGGAGGATTTTATGAAGAGATGGAACACTACAATTTCAGTACCGACAAATGTACAGGCGTATGTGCTCATTATACTCAGGTGAGTTTTATCCTTCCCTGTTCACATAGCAAATTTTGAAACATATCAATATTTTGAGGGGAAATTTAAATTATGCTGTTATAGTAGCTGAATATTTCATTAGGTAGTACAGTACTCTGTCATCTCACATATTAGAGTCTGATTACTTGCAAGATGCATACATGTTGATAGCAATTGCTAAATTTCAAAAATAAAACAACTATTGCTATTCTAAAGGAACTGTGTGAATGCAAATAACTGAGGGCCTTTCCACACAGCTGAATAAAATCCCACATTTTCAGCTTTGAACTGGAATATATGGCAGTGTGGACCCAAATAACCCAGTTCAAAGCAGATATTGTGGGATTTTCTGCCTTGATGT
Organism: Anolis carolinensis; assembly: GCF_035594765.1. Lineage (NCBI taxonomy): Eukaryota > Metazoa > Chordata > Lepidosauria > Squamata > Anolidae > Anolis > Anolis carolinensis. Next base: position 155,311,570 of record NC_085845.1, read on the forward strand.
TCTGGGATATATGGCTTTGTGAAAGGGCCCTAAAACTTCCATAAAATCTCTGTGCTACAAATAGGAGACTATTACGCAGTATTGAGGAGGATATGCATAACCTCAGAATAAGGGGAAACAGATTTAGTACAGGGCAATTGGGAAGCCTGCCTTTTCTGTGTAAGGTGACAGCCTTACAAAGATTGTGGGGGTCTCTTGGGCAATGAAGCTTTCTGGAAGTCATAAAGATTTGGAAAGATCTAGAAATTTAAAAAACACGTTTTTTTAAAAAAAAAATCCAAACAAATTATCTGTTTTGTACTGGATTATATGACAGTGTAGAAGGGATCTGGAAAGCACTGACTGAGGTAGGGGAAAAGTCCAGACTTTCAGCATCCTGTGATGGAACAGCAAAGGTCTCCACACTGCTTTATATCCCAGGATCTGATACCAGATTATCTGATATAACAACAACAACATTTGTATCCTGCCTCCATCTCCCAAAAAGGACTCGGGGTGTCTTAAAGAACAGCACATGATAGTGCCACAAAACACATAGAAATACAGGTAAAATTACATCGTATTACATTTTTAAATGACATTTAAACTGGATTATAAAAATTTCCAGTCAGATAATCTGAGAATAAGAAAATAATCTTGGATCAGATACTAGGATATAGGGGCAGCATGGAAGCAGCCTAAAACTACTTTGAGGCTCCTACAATGCCACATAATCCAGATTATCAAAGTAGATAATCCACATCTTTGAACTGGTTTATATGAGTCTACACTGCCATAAAATCCAGTTCAAAGCAGATAATCTGGATTTTATGCAGCTGTATAGAATGGGCCCCAGGGCCCTTCCATACAGGCATGTAACTCAGAATATCAAAGCAGATAATCCACAATATCAGTTTTGAACTGGATTATCTGAGTTCACACTGCCATATAATCCAGTTCAATGTAGATTTTATACAACTATGTGGAAGGGACTTCAGGGCCCTTCTACAAAGCTGTATAAAATCCAGATTATCTCCTTTAAATGGATTATCTGGCCGTGTAGACTTATATAATGCAGTTCAAAGCAGATAATGTGGGTTATCTGCCTGAATAGTCTTGTTTATATGACAGTGTAGAACGGCTCCCAGTCTCCTTGTGGAGAGAAAAAGAAGGGTATAAATAAACATAAGACGAGAGTACTAATTTCAGTGTGACTAGACAAGGAAATGTGTAGCCAGATATATAAAAGCAAATTATGTTTGGGTTTGCCTAAATATCAGCATAAGGATGATTTTATAACTATTTCTTAAAGCTATATCTCAAAGCATGTCTGTTATTACCTCTTAGGCAGATTTCTTGCTTGGAATAAAATCTTTTTTTGCTAAAATTCTGTTTTTTCATATTTCACTCAATTTTAGGTACTAGGCTAAAATGAACAGCTAGAGAAACAGGAAATGCTTTAAGGAAATTACTCCTACCTTTTAGGGAAAGGGATAATGAAATGTATAAGCAGACATCTCCCTCTGTCCACTTGGATGATGTGTGTGTTTGTCCCAATGTTATAAAATGAGAAACTAAATTTTAGAAATGCTAACTTTTTAAGAGCGCTTTTATATTTGATGTGTCATAAAATCTATTTTTTTCTAGGTTGTTTGGGCTTCTTCTTATAAAGTTGGCTGTGCTGTTGCTTTCTGCCCTAAAGTGCTCAAAGGGGGAGAGAATATGGGAATTCTAGTGTGTGATTATGGTCCAGCGTAAGTTAAAAAGATGTAATGTTATATTCAGACTTGGTTGCTCACAGAGGAAGTACAATATTCTAACATCGTGGCTATTGTAAACTTAAATGGAATCACATGTGTATTATTATTAACATATGAAGAATAATCAGAAAATCAATTGCAATATTTTCCCACCATTACTGTGTTTTAGAATTCATTCTGACCTGAAATAACCAAAGGATGGTAGAAAGCTAGGAAAATGATATATTAAAACTGTGTTCACACTTCTGGAATTGTTTGCAAGAATTCTTTCCTGTAAGAGTGTTTTCAGCTTCCTACCCATGGTAATAGGAATGTTAACCAAATGTCCAGCAGTGGTCCTCATCCACCATCAGACCCCCAGTACCATGGTTTATTCAGAAATTAACACTTCCATGTCATCCTCTGAACACCTCCCCACAACTAATCATTCAACCCAAAAAGTCAATTCCATGGCTATCTAATAATATATAGTTCATTGGTGGCTGATTATTCCAAAAGTTGATTATATCCCGCCTTTCCTCCTATATGGAGGAAAGCTCACAGTATAAGTTAAAAATCAATACAATTTAAACAATGGAATGGAAATGCTTGTGCTGTTTAACATGTAGCACATTCAACCTCACATGAAATTTGAACAGCAAAGTTTGTGGTAGTAGAAGATTTATTACACTACTAGCTTGGGGTACCAGGCGTTCCCCGGGTTATTTGAAAAAGTACTTTTTATTTTACAAAATGCATAAAGTTGTAGGTGAACTACTACTCACATCATGCCAGGTTAATCCCCTGAAACTCCATCAGTGGTTAAAGTGTGTCATGTTTGGAAAGTTTACTCTCTAGATTCATCATCGGTGCAGTCCGTGTGGTCTCTGGCTGCAGGGTGAACTACAGCTCCCACCATGGTGGGTCAGTTCCCCTCAAACTCCTCCAGTATGTTCAGTTGGTCATGGGGGTTCTGTATGCCAAGTGTGGTCCCGGTCTATTGTCGCTGGTAGTCTCAATGTCTCCAGATGTAGGTGAACTACACCTCCCAGAAATGAAGGTTAGTTCCCCTCAAACCTCTTCAGTAGGATCAGTTGGTCATGGGGGTTCTGTGTTCCAAGTTTGGTCCCCGTCTATTGTTGGTGGTGGTCATGGTGTCTCTAGGTGTAGGTGAACTATAACTTCCAGAAATGAAGGTCAGTCCCCCCAAACCCCTCCAGTATTCAAATTCGTCATATAGGGTATGTGTGCCAAGTTTGGTACAGGTCCATTGTTGGTGATGTTCAGAGTGCTCTTTGATTACAGGTGAACTATAAATCCCGGTACCCACAACTCCCAAATGTCAAGACCAATTCCCCCCCCCCAAATCCTACCAGCATTCAAAAATGTGCATATCAGAAATGGGTGCTAAGATTGGTCCATATCCATCATTGTTTGGGTTCACAGTGCTCTCTGAATGTAGGTGAACTACAACTCTTATAAATGAATGTGAATTCCCCTCAATGCCCTCCGGTATTTTTTGTTGGTCATATGGGTTCAGTGTGCCAAGTTAGGTCCAGGTCTCCATCATTGGTGAGGATCAGAATGCTCTTTGATTGCAAATGAACTATAAATCCCAGAACCTACAACTCCCAAATGTCAAGGCTAATTCCCCCCAAATTCATCCAGTATGTTCTGTTGGTCATGAGGCTTCTGTGTGCCAAATGTCCATGGTCAGTGGGAATCACAGTGATGCAGGGTGAACTACGACTTCCATCATGTTGAGTCAGTCTCCCAACCTCCTCCAGTATGTTCAGTTGCTGATCAATTCTGCTCTGTTTGCTGTGTGCCATAAGAAAGCGTAGGAAAGGGTTATGGGAGAGGCAGTGGGCGGGGTCATGCAAATTCCACACCAATGGAGAGAGTAAGGAACACTGGGAGGTGTATTTGGTGGAGGAAATTGCCCCCGTGTCAAAGCCTTAACTTGGGTAGTGGGCAGTATGGTGTTTGTGGAGGACATTGGCAGGGCTTTTGGACACGTTCATGGAACTCACTATAACCTGCAATGTCATTGGAAAAAAGGCCATTGGTGTCTCCTGATAGGTGTGAGTTATAGTTTTTTGTGGAGACGGCAGCTCGTTTGCGAAAGTGGGCACCCCAGCTACATATACTCGTACAGATTTTCACTTTTATTATGTGTATAGATAGATTTGCCAGATTAAGAATGTGGATCCTACAGAGTTGGATCATCAGGATCTTCAATCCAGAACCTTCTTCCCTGAAAGGTTTTGTGCTCTAAAGTGGCGGAGGAGAGTATGGCTTTCAGTCCTCACTAACTTCTGGATGCGAGGCATCTGTTGAAGTGCTCGTGTTTGATTCTTACAAGTGAATGTCAAGTGGTCAACAGCTGAGCTGAGTCTCCACATTTATTCCTTCTGTAAAAATCTAGCATGCATTCATACAGTGCATTTTAGGATGGACAATGCAGCTCAAGGTCGAAAATCCTCTTTAAAATGGGAAGAGGCAGTGATGGGCTGTATTCCTGATAGGTGAACTATCCTCCCAGTTAAATGTTTTAAAGAACTTTGTTTTGGAAATTGTTGGGCCAGGATGTCTCCACATATCCCCAAGAAGAGTAGTGGAGACTTTTGCCACATTTATAGACCTCTTGGGACATTTTGGACCAAAGAGAGGTCTTTTTATGAAGGAAGGCAAATAGAGGTTGTGATGTCAAATGGGTGATCTTTGCAATGTTCAGCACTGTCTACACCTGTAACTTCACTGTATTGATGTCACACTGAAACCTGGAAACTTTGGCCCCTTTCCCACAGCTGAATGAAATCCCACATTTTCTCTTTGAACTGGAATATGTAGCAGTGTGGACTCAGATAACCCAGTTCAAAACAGATATTGTGGGATTTTCTGCCTTGATATTCTGGATTATATGTCTGTGTGGGACGGCCCCTTTTTTAATGTACCCACGTCTTAACATCTGTCTAGCCTAGATGTTATGTTTCTCTGGATGTCAAGAAAACTGTGGCATTCTAAATGGATCACACTAGAGTTTTGCTTACTTATCTGAAAAGAATTTTCTAGTGTAATCATTATCCAGATAAGCTAATATTTGATTATTGAAATAGTCAAAACCTTTTGACACTTTGATTATTGAAATGCAGGTGTTACTGATTATGCATGGAAAGGTTCTAGATGAGTAAACATTGTGACGTGTGGTAAAATACAGGACTCCCCATTATAGACCAGGCATGGGCAAACTTCTGTGGGTGTTGAAGTCCAAAACACCTGGAGGGCCGAAATTCGCCCATGCCTGTTATACATCATTTTTCTTATGGGAAATTATTTTCAAGGGGTTAGACAATTGCAGTACCTATAATGTCTGTACAGTGAGAAGTATATTTCATATATGTAGGGCAGCCAAATATAGTGTGTACATATATTTAGTGATAAATAAGCCAACCACTGGATACATAGTGTCATGACAGGACTAGCAAAGAAACTAATCTCTGTACAATTGCTCACACTTGCGATACCCTTTTAAACATATTTGCAGTTGCTTGTAATTTCAATTGCAGTTTAATTTTTATGTACTAAATACCTTACTATGGTCTAAAACATTTGTTTTTTAGGGGCAACTATAAAGGGACCCGTCCTTACAAAGCAGGAAAGCCATGTGATGAGTGCCAAGCAAAAGATACATGCCAGAATAATCTCTGTAGTAAGTATTGAACTGAACAAAACAAACATTCATGATATATATAATTATTCCATCAAAGTCAGTTTCTGAATTCCATCCTATTTATATAGCAGCTCTAACCAACACCTTGTTAACATGGATTCTGTCATCAACTTTATCTCCTTCACAGATAAGATTAAAAAATAATGTTCAATTGCACTCAACTCCCCCCTCTTCTTTTGTTTACTGATATTGTTCATTGCTCCTGCAGCTTTCTCTATCATTCTGTCATCTGAAAGTTTAAAGTCTCTAAATATTTCTTTTAAACAAGTGGACAGCGTAGAGAGACTATTGTGAGATGAAAATTATTGTGTTTTCCCTCAGTACTAATGTAACTTTTGATAGACCCTTCTTACTCCTCATGAGAGTTTTTGCAAAAGCACTGAGTGACAGCCTGGAGCTCGGTGGTTGTTGCTGCATCAATAAACAACAACAAAGGTGGTAACAACTGTCTAACAGAGCTGAACTGGGTTCGGACTGACTGGACAGCAAGGACTCTGCTGCTGCCACTGAGGCAGTGCCAAAGTGGAATGCTGTAAACACCATGTGTGTCCAGGCTTTTAATTAATAAATGGTGAAAATGACACGGACTGAACTATGGACAAAGCATGAGGAAGAACGGATCTGATTTTATGTTTGAAATGTATATTTTTAATTCATAATGTATTTTAATAGTTTTAACTGTTTTATGTGCTGTTTTTATATTGGTTTGTATGGGCATCTAATTGTTGCCACTGTTGTAAGCCGCCCAGAGTCCCTTCGGGTGAGAAGGGTGGGATATAAATGTGAGAAATAAATAAATAAATAAATAAATGGCAGAATTGAGCTGGTTTGAGGCAGTGATGCTTCAGACTAGCCCTGGATTTTGTGGTCCATGTTGTTGGACCCTGAAATATTGAAGTAGCTAAATACAAGATTCCATCCATAATTCAGTGTGAATGCTGTAATGAGCTATGATTCCTGGAGAGATTAATGTATTTTCTCTGTTTCTGGTGTGTTGTTATACAAATTAAAAAATAACAGGAAAGGAGGAGAAAACCTAGTAACCTGATGATACAAAAAACCCAAAGTTTGAGACAATTAAAATAGCTTATTTTATTAGTTTTGTTATTCATACCCTTTTGAAATCCTAAGGGATTAAGAAGGATAACGTAGCTTTAACTTTCCATCTCATTATACAGGGTGTTTGAAAAAGAACTCCCTATTTCACCATTGAATTAAATGGTGAAATAGGGAGTTCTTTTTCAAACACCCTGTAATATTAAGGATCCTAGAATTTAGAAAAAATGTTCCCTTATTCTTTGTCATGATGTACCTTAAAAGTAGAATTTAATATTTGTAAAGCTTTGCTTCATTTGTTATAGCTACTTTTTCATTTTACTAGGAAATCGAAAACGTGATCAGGAAAATACCAGTATGTACTTCTCTTCCATTTTATATTTTATGTTTATTTCAAAAATAAAATTTATATCTAATAAAATTCTTTTCCATTTTTGTACAGGTTATGCACATTGGTATCCACCATTATATAGCTGTTGCGGTTTTAAGGACTTTGTTAATGTTTATAGCATTTGTAGCTGTTTATTTCTTGAAATTCTCTTATCCTGGATTAAATTTTAAAAAAATAATATTTCCTATTCATGTAACTTACTAAAACATTCCTATGATTTCTATTTTTTCAAACTAAATTGATACCATTTAATTGTTCTTATGATACTTTGAACTTTTCTCTTGTAATAAAAAGCCATATTCTACATTAAGAAAATGTTCAATATTTTTAAATGAAGTAGACACCATTACAAAATAAAACGAGTGGAAACTACTTAATATTGTTAATGATTATGTGGGAGGAGAGACGGTTAATCATCTTCAAAACAAGTTTGTCATAGTTCACAAGCTGTAACTAATAAATGCTTTTGCAATTTATGTAATGCCTGATAACTTTATACATACTATAGTCTCACATGTCTAATTCCAAGAGTTGGAAAAAGTTATTTAAAAGGATGAGAGCTCCCAGAATTCCCCAACCAGTAAGGGATGCTGCCTGATGGAGTCTAAGGCCCCTTCCACACAGCTGAAGAAAATCCCACATTTTCTGCTTTGAACTGGAATATATTGCAGTGTAGACTCAGATAACCCAATTCAAAGCAGATATTGTCCGATTTTCTGCCTTGATATTCTGGGTTATATGTCTGTGTGGAAGGGCCCTAAGAGTTTCAGTTTGAAAAGGTGCATTCTGAATCAAACCTCTACTATTTCTTTTTTTTTAATTTTAATTTTTATTAAATGTTGAAAATAACAATAAAATCCACTTTAAACCTTTACTATTTCTTTGCCTCTCTGCCTTGCCCTATCATTCTGTTACAGTAGTAACCAAGCACATCCGAGAATCACAAGTTGAGCAAAATGATAATAGTCAAACTCTTTAAAATACTTTTATTTATTTTGTCTTAATACTTCTTTAATGGGCCGGGCATAGCTTCAGTCTCTAACACAATTGTTCTCAATCTGTGGATCCTGAGGTGTTTTGGCCTACAACTCCCAGAAATCCCAGCCAGTTTACCAGCTGTTAGGATTTCTGGGAGTTGAAGGCCAAAACAACTGGAGACCCACAAGTTGAGAACCACTGCTCCAACAGGTCCACATACAGGTACAAAATCATATGCATGCAGGTCTTCAGTATTGCTTATTTCTGAAAGGTTATTCAGGGATTCTTACAGACAAGGGACTGCTGGAGATGTTGCCCCTGCAGCTCAAGCAGATTTCCATCTCAGTTACACAAATACTGCTGTGCTCCAGAATAGCGGATGAAGATCTCTTAGGGCCCTTTCATACAACCATATAACCCAGAATATCAAGGCAGACAATCCCACAATATCTGCTTTGAACTGGGTTATCTGAGTTCACACTGCTGTATATTCCAGTTCAAAGCAGAAAATGTGCAGTTTTATTCAGCAGTGTGGAAGGGGCCTTAGTAGACTCCCTATCCACCCAGCACTATACAGAAAAGTGAGTATTACAACTTCCCTAGGAATGAAGTTCCAGAATCCAGGAGCAGCCACTGAGAAAGCCCATCACAATGCATACGTACTGGCAACCACTTCTGAAGTAACTGGAATGGGAAACTTACAGCCTTTTCCCCTAGCCCACCTTTGGGAAAGACCAACTCCATCTTTTACCAGGGAAGAATAATTGTGATAAGTGATATTTCTAATGAAGTGACAATTATGCAAAAACCACTCTCTAATACTGTCAAAGGGAGAATGTGCTGGCTATTCATAGACATCAGGAGGATATCCACTAGAATTAATGCAGTTCGACACCACTTTAACTGTCATGGCCCATTACTACAGAATCCTGACAGTTGTCTGGTGAGGCACCAGCTCTCTTTAGCACAGAAAGGCTAAATACCTTGCAAAACTACAACTCGCAGGATTCCATAGCATTGAATGACAAAGTGGTGTCAAGCTACATTAGTTCTAAACTTTAGACATTGACCCTCCAAGTGTTTTGGACTTCAGCTCCCATAATTCCTAACTGTATTGACTGTTAGGAATTGTGGGAGTTGCAGTCCACAATACCTGGAGGGCCAAGGTTTGCCCACGTCTACTTTAGATGCTTCCCAATATTCGCAATCATTATGATAGACAATAAAGCAATAGGGATTATTAGTGATAAAGGCAGCAGGTTCTTTCAACCATACACAGGTCAAAATTTGTTTTTCCCATTGTTGCAATGAAAAGTTGTATGCTTTCAAGTTGTTTCAATCCATGGAGACTCCAAGGCAAACCTATCATGGAAGCCAAGCAGAGTCAGCCCTGGTTAGTATTTGGATGGGAGACTACCAGTGAATTCCAAGTGCTGTATGCTATACTTCTGAGAAAACTGTTAAACCCATCTCTGAATATTCCTTGACTATGATTCCTTTTTTTTCATGTCAGGAGTGGGCAAAAAATGTTGGTCGCCCAATAAGAATGGAAGAATGGGAACAGATTTGGAATAGGAAGTTAAAATATACTTATGCATGGGATTTAAAAGAAAATTGGTTAAAGATATTTCACAGATGGTACATGACCCCCAAAAAGTTAAATTCAATGTATAAAAATTACCAGAATAAGTGTTGGAAGTGTAAAAAGCAGGAAGGGACATTTTTTCATGCATGGTGGACATGTGAAAAGTTACAAAAATTTTGGAAAATGATCCACGTAGAGTCACAAAAAATTTTGAATGTGAAATTCCCAATGAAACCCGAGTACTACTTATTGGGAATATTAGACACATCGCTGAAATTAGATACTAATGACGATAAACTATTTATGTATATATGCACAGCAGCAAGAATAATAATCGCAAAAAGATGGAAAACAGAAGAGGTTCCGCAACTGGAACATTGGTTGGAAAAAGTAGAAGAAATAAAGGACATGGACAAATTAACTTTTTATTTGAAAACAATTAGAGGAAAACTGATCAAAAACACAAATTGGGAAAAATTTGACTTATACATTAATGAAAAATTAAAACAGTAAATTGAACCGGGACATAGTAACAATTATACATTAATGAATTTGTTTTCCGAAAAGGGGATAGAATGGAAGTCTTCACTGTACCCCCACCCTTTTCGTGATGATCCTTATGTGTTTGTTCCCCTCCACTCCCTCCCCCCTTCCTTATTTTCCTTCCCAATTATCCCCCACTGTCATTTGTTTTTAAATTGTGTCTATGTATCTCACTTACCTTTCAATAAAAATTTTAAAAAAAAAAGAAAAAAAAAAGAAAAACTGCAAGTCACTTCTGATGTGAGAGAATTGGCTGTCTGCAAGGACATTGCCCAGGGGATGCATGGATGTTTGATGTTTTAACATCCTGTGGGAGGGTTCTCATGTCCCCGCATGGGAAGCAGGAGCTGACCAATGGGAGCTCACCCCACTCTCTGGATTCGAACCACTGACCTTTCGGTTAGCAGTTCTGCCGCCATAAGGGTTTAACCATTGCACCACTGGGAGAAGACTTTAGGAAACAACAGGTAACTTGAGCACACATACACAAACGTCATGAATTAATTGGGATTTTTTATATTCCCATAGGCATAACTTTTAAAAGCTATATATATCATGAGTTAAGCATCTCTTATCCGGGATTCTAAAATACTCTAGAATTGTCCACTTGGGTGTCTGAGATAGTGGCACCTTTGCTTTCTGGTGCTTCGGTGTACACATACACCATTTCATGTGCAAAAATATTGAAACATATTGCAAATAAAATAGCCTTCAGTCTATGTGTTTACGGTATGTATGAAAAACGAACAAATTTCACGTCTAGACTTGGGTTCTGTATCTATATTCAAGTATTCCAAAATGGCGAAAAAGAAAACTGAAATACAGAACTCTTGGTCCTAAGTAATTCAGATAACGGATATTCAACTAGTGTATAACACTGTTCAAACATGCAGCACCCACGAGGAGAGGCAGTAACAAATAAAATGCGCTATATTGTTATTTATTCAGTCCCTGGATAGGACACAGCTGCAACATCTTAGAAGGCATCTACACTGTAGAATGAAAACGGTTTGACACCACTGGAATTGCCATGGCTCCTTGCTATGGGATCCTGGGAGTTGTAGTTTGGTGAGGAACCAGCATTCTGGCAAGGAAGGCTCTTGTAAAGCTAAAACTCCCATGACTCAATAGTATTAAGCCAGGGCTGTGTTGTCAAAGGCTTTCATGGCTGGAATCACGGGTAGCTGTGAGTTTTTCAGGCTGTATCGCCATGTTCCGGAAGCATTCTCTCCTGACGTTTCACCTGCATCTAGGGCAGGCACCCTCCGATGTTGTGAGATCTGTTGGAAACTAGGCAAGAGGGTTTTATATCTGGAAAGTCCAGGGTGAGAGAAAAAAATTGTTTGTTTGAGGCAAGTGTTAATGTAGCAACTGATCACCTTGAAGAGCATTGAATGGCCTTGCAGCTTCAAGGACTGGCTTCTTACTGCCTGGGGGAATTCTTTTGATAGGAGCTGTTAGCTGGATTTCAATGGCTTCGCCGTGTAGTCTGACATGGTGGTTGTTAGCGTGGTCCAGCATTTCTGTGTCCTGAAACAATATGCTATGTCCAGGTTGGTTCATCAAGTGCTCTGCTATGGCTAACTTCCCTGGTCGTATTAGTCCGCAACTGCAGTGCCTTTCACGTTCCTCGATTTGTGTTTAGGCAATCTGCGTTTGGTGGTCCCTATGTAGGCTTGTGCACAGCTGCATTCATTCCACAGCTGCATTCATTCCTCATCCTGATTTCCACGAGGGAAAGTTTGGGTCTGGATCAATGAAGTAGCGTTATAATATCTCTAAACTAGCTATCCAATCTTATAAAGTGAATATCCCACGATGCCTTATATTGCAAGCGAAGTGGAAGAGTCCGCCTGCTCGTGAGGGAGTTTTTTTAGCGAGGCGGAAGAATCCATTCGCTAATTGGGGGGGGGGGGGGGTAGAGGAGAACTCTATTAAGGGTTTGGCCCTCTGTTGGATTTAGGAGCGAGTCAGCCGTTGGAGGGAAGCCGTTGGTTGCGCGCGCAGCCCCTCCGGGTTTTTTTTTAGGGAACGGCCGCCGCTGCCGCCGCTGCTGAGATGGGGATGGGGATGGGGAGGGCGTGCGCCTGGTTTCTGCTGGGGCTCTTTGCCTCCGCCATCACCTTGGGAGCGAGCCAGATGTTCGCCCCTTACCCCGACATCAACAACAAGACCTTTATCAAACTGTATGTCGACGCCCACAACAAATTCCGGAGCGAAGTCAAACCCAGCGCTGCAAACATGCTGTACATGGTGTGTGTGTGTCCTGGGAAACAGGGCGGAGGAAATGGCGGGAAAATGCAAGTCGCCATTAGGATCTGAGGAAAAGGCTTTTCACAACAGAGCGCGTCTACTCACTACAGGATTAAAGCGCTTTGACACCGCTTTTAACATCCGTGGCCTAATGCTGGTGAATCCTGGGAATTTTAGTCTGGCGAAATGCCAGCACCATTGGACAGGGACGGCCAAACACCTTCCAAAACTCCAACTCATAGAATCATAGAATAGTAGAGTTGGAAGAGACCTCAAGGGCCATCTAGTCCAACCCCCCGCTAAGAAGCAGGAAATCGCATTCAAAGCACCCCCGACAGATGGCCATCCAGCCTCTGCTTAAAAGCCTCCAAAGAAGGAGCCTCCACCACGGCCCGGGGGAGAGAGTTCCACTGCCGAACAGCCCTCACAGTGAGGAAGTTCTTCCTGATGTTCAGGTGGAATCTCCTTTCCTGTAGTTTGAAGCCATTGTTCCGTGTCCTAGTCTGCAGGGCAGCAGAAAATAAGCTTGCTCCCTCCTCCCTATGACTTCCCCTCACATATTTGTACATGGCTGTCATGTCTCCTCTCAGCCTTCTCTTCTGCAGGCTAAACATGCCCAGCTCTTTAAGCCTCTCCTCATAGGGCTTGTTCTCCAGACCCTTAATCATTTTAGTTGCCCTCCTCTGGACGCTTTCCAGCTTGTCAGCATCTCCCTTCATCTGCGGTGCCCAAAACTGGACACAGTATTCCAGGTGTGGTCTGACCAAGGCAGAATAGAGGGGGAGCATGACTTCCCTGGATCTAGACGTTATTCCCCTATTGATGCAGGCCAAAATCCCATTGGCTTTTTTAGCTGCCGCATCACATTGTAGGCTCATGTTTAACTTGTTGTCCACGAGGACTCCAAGATCTTTTTCGCACACACTGCTGTCAAGCCAGGCGTCCCCCATTCTGTATCTTTGATTTCCATTTTTTCTGCCGAAGTGAAGTATCTCCCTGGGTTCCCTAGCATTGAGCCGCTACAGTTAAAATGATTTCATACTGCATTAATTCTGTAGTGTAGTCGCAACTAGAAATGCAGGTGGTACACATGTGGTGTCACTGTCACATACAAAAAGTATATTGTGTTGTCGAAGGCTTTCATGGCCGGAATCACTAGGTTGCTGTGAGTTTTCCGGGCTGTATGGCCATGTTCCAGAAGCATTCTCTCCTGACGTTTCGCCCACATCTGTGGTAAGCATCCCCAGAGGTTGTGAGGTCTGTTGGAAACTAGGCAAGTGGGGTTTATATATCTCCAGAAAGTCCAGGGTGGGAGAAAGAACTTTTGTCTGGGAGTACACCTCCCAAGAAAGGATTGCCCCAGGCAGGAATCAGCCAGGCTTTGAAGCTGCAAGTCATTTTAATGCTAATCATGGTGATTAATTGCAACATTCATACTTGCCTCCAACAGACAAGAGTTTTTTCTCCCACCCTGGACTTTCCACAGATATATAAACCTCACTTGCCTAGTTTCCAATATACCTCAACTTCTGAGGATGCCTGCCATAGATGTGGGAGAATCACCAGGAGATAATGCTTCTGGAACGTGGCCATACGGCCCGGAAAACCCGCAGGAATCCAAAACTATATTGCTTGAGACCACTTAAAACTATCCTATTATAGTGGTTTGGTCCTACTCTAGCTGCTAGGCTTGCTCAAATAATTCGTTTTCCCCGTTTACCGTTATTGATTCGTTTTTTTCGATTGTTTTGAAGCAATATCGAACCTTGGTTGTCCACACGTCTGGATATCGCAGTTTCGAATCGCGAGAGGCCGTTTTTTCTTATTTCTTCGTTTTTTTCGAAAAGAAAAAAAAGCTTTTGCAAAGCACCCAAACTCCTTTCCTTTTGCCCCTCAGCCAATGGGAGGCTCAGCCAATGGGAGGGGGCGAGGGGGAAGGAGGCCGAGGAGGAGGAGGAAGACGGAGGGGGGAAATGGCCGCCGCCGCCGCCGCCTCGCCTCAGCTCAGTGCATTAATTAATTGGGCCTTAATGAGCCCCCTTCCAAGCCAAACCCACCAGAGAAACACCCTCAATGCAAACCTTGCAACGTCCTTCTCTCCTTCTTGGACACAAAGGCAAAGGGAGGAGGCACTTCGGGTTCCCAAGCGACCTGAAAAGAGCCTTAGAGAAAGGGAGAGCCAGTGCGCATGCTCCACCCTCCAAGGCACACAAGGGGGAGTTCGCATGGGAGCCGGAAGTGTTGGGGCCTCCGTCCCTCCCTTGCTTTTCCTCTTTGGTCTCCCTATCTTGAACACAGAACACGCATGAAAAAAAACACACCATAATTTCACAATATATAGTTTAAATAACAAAAGGAAGAGGAAGGAAGAGGCCCGGGATGCGAGGGGGTGTGGGCCAGGCCCGTCCTCGGCTGCTCCCAGGGGCCCAGATTCGCACCCTCCCTCCCCCCAATACAGGTCTCCAGTCCATACCACGCTACATGAACTTGAATGGATACTGTGGTTGTGTTGTCGAAAGCTTTCATGGCCGGGATCACACTGTTGTGGTATGTATTCCGGGCTCTATGGCCATGTGCCAGAAGCATTCTCTCCTGACGTTTCACCCACATCTGTGGCAGACATAGAGGTTTTGACGTCTGTGCGAAGCTAGGCAAGTGGGGTTTATATATCTGTGGAAGGTCCAGGGTGGGAGAAAGAACTCTTGTCTGTGGGAGGCAAGTGTGAATGTTGCAATTGGTCACCTTGATTAGCATTGAATAGCCTTGCAGCTTCAAAGCCTGGCTGCTTCCTACCTGGGGGAATCCTTTGTTGGGAGGTATTAGCTGGCCCTGATTGTTTCCTGTCTGGAATTCCCATTTTCTGGGTGTTTCTGGGAAGGTAATGGCACTCCATGTAGTCATGCCGGCCACATGACCTTGGAGGTGTCTATGGACAACACTGGCTCTTGGGCTTAGAAATGGAGATGAGCACCAACCCCCAGAGTCAGACATGACTGAACTTAACGTCAAGGGATACCTTTACCTTTACCTACACACACACACACACACACACACACACAAGCAGGGACTATATATATATATATATACACAATATATATCACACACACACCAATTTAACAAAGTTTCAGCCACAAAAACAAAGTTTCTGAAGTAGAACAATGACTTTCACAGTAAAGACAACCCAATTTAACAGGAAATAAGACTTTCAAACCAGGAACAGATTACTGCAATTATTAAAAAAAGGTTTATTATAAAAGCTATGAAAATTTGCCAAAAATCAGAGGATAAGGGAAACGTTCCACATTTTGGTGCGCTATCAGTGTTAAATGTGTTCTACCACTGTACCAAGTTTGAAGAAGATCACTCAAAAAATGAGGGCGGGAGAGCCCCCTAAGTCCCCCCCCCTTCGGGCTGTTTTTGGGCCACCGCGCATGCGCGTCCGCCATTAACGAATTAATTTAGAAAATAACGAATTTTCATTAATTTCGAAAAATTTTGGGGGCCAAATTCGTTATTAGCAACAAAAACGAAAAAACTGCCCCCTCTAGTATTGAAACGAGTTTAGAATCAAATTTTTCATGGATCGATCAAGCCTACTAGCTGCCATGGTAACATCTTATGAAGTCCTGTAATTTGTAGTTTGACGAGTCACCAAGCCTCTGGCTTAAACCAAGGAGCATCTACACCAGGCATGGGCGAACATGGGCCCTTCAGATGTTTTGGACTTCACCTACCACAATTCCTAATAGTCACTAGGCTGTTAGAACTTGTAGTTGAAGTCAAAAACACCTAGAGGGCACAGGTTTGCCCATGCCTGATCTACACTAGAATGAAAACAGATTGACGCTATTTTATCTGCTGTGGTTCAGTGCTATGGCATCGCATTGAGCCATGACATTTAAAAGTGTCAAACTGCATTAATTGTACAGTGCAGATGCATCCTAAACGCTCCAGGCTCAACTGGAGAGAGCAAATATAAATATTTCAATACATAGGTAAATTAATAATACTCTATTGGCGTGGGATCATGAGTATGTTATGGAACAGACAAGAAAATACAACAATATGTTGCTATATTGTCACTTACTAATGAGTGATCCAGCTGAGGACTCCAGATGCCTTGGATTATAAGTCTAGTAGCAGTAGTTGGGCCTTAGAAAATTACATGGCATTCAAAATGAAAGAATTAAAACAGATTATGTGTTTACCAACGATCTAGAAGCTTCCCTCTGAATTAAAAAGCACAGGGGGAAATTATAGTTATCTCGAAATTTAGCAGTTTGTTTAGTATTTTCCTATTTCCTGAAATCTCATGTACCATAGAGAGATTCCAGTCCTTGATATTCAATCCATGGATGCAATATAATCACTCAAGAAGTACCCCATAATGTCAGAGAGGCTTTCTCTCTGTCCTGTGATCTTGACTAGTGTGTTTGGTGAGGATTAAAAAAAGAGCTTTTTCAATGACTGCTCCACAATTCTAGACTTCCCACCCACCGCTGGCTCAAATGATGACCCTTCATGTACTCTTCTTTCTGCCCTGTTTCCCCAAAAATAAGACAGATTATATCAATGTTTGCTCCCAAAGATGCGCTAGGTCTTATTTTCAAGGGATGTCTTGTTTTTCCTTGATGAAAAATTCACATACATTCTTGAACAAAAAAATGAACATTTACCATATATTGTCCAGTAGTTGTCATCACAAACCAACATAATCAGACAAACTGTGAATCCTATCAAGAATTTCTTGTTACTAGCATTATTTCCATGTAAAACAATCTACGGTACGTACATTTACCAATCCTGCATGCTCTGGTGTTCTGTTTGGTGAGCATGCTTCAAAAAAAATTATTTTGCTAGGTATTACTTTTAGAGGAGGCCTTATATTTAGCAATTCAGCAAAACCTCTACTAGGTCTTATTTTCAGGGGATGTGTTATTTTCAGGGAAACGGTGTTAGTAAGCAACCTTATTATTTAGGCAGGCCTTTGACCTTTAAATTGCTGTGGCAGAAGGATCTTTTTATTGTATTATGTTTTTATGTTTTAGTTTGTTTGAATATACAGTAGAGTCTCACTTATCCAACATAAACGGGCCGGCAGAACGTTGGATAAGTGAATACGTTGGATAACAAGGAGAGATTAAGGAGAAGCCTATTAAACATCAAATTAGGTTATGATTTTACAAATTAAGCACCAAAACATCATGTTATACAACAAATTTGGCAGAAAAGGTAGTTCAATATGCAGTAATGCTACTGTATTTACGAATTTAGCACCAAAATATCACGATGTATTGAACACATTGACTACAAAAATGTGTTGGATAATCCAGAATGTTGGATAAACAAATGTTGGATAAGTGAGATTCTACTGTATCTTTAAACTTGCAGTTTAGTGTTTTTATGATAAATGTTTAATTTAATTTTTGTATCAAATCAGTCTTTAGTCGGGTAAGAAGAGCGGGATATAAATACTGCAAATAATAAATAACTTGTGAGTTCTTTTGCATCCTGGGTCAGGAGAAAGGTGGAATAAGACTTAAATAGTTAACATAGATCAATTCTTGGCTGAAATGTAGAGATCATGATGAATACATTATCCAAATCTTTTGCCAGGCTGAATTAGACCCAGAGGCCAAACGTTCCCCTCAGCTTCCCTATTTATAACATGTTCTTGTTTGTGAAAGCTAGATATAAAAGGTATCCAAATAGAAATGTTATATTTTAACAAGTGGATGAATTAAAGTATATTAGAGTTTTACTAGAGGTAGAACATTTACTATTTTTATTTGCAGACATTTGATATAGCTTTAGCTAGAATAGCTAAAACTTATGCAAAGAAATGTATCTGGGATCACAATGAACACAGGAACATCCATCCAGATCCTAAATTTAGGCCTTTTGGAGAAAATATGTGGATGGGAGGTGCCAGCGAAAGACCATTTAATGTTGCTGCTGCCATTGAAGCCTTTCACTCAGAAATAAAATACTATGATTTCAGTACTCACAAATGTACACATGTGTGTGGTCATTATACTCAGGTGAGTTTTATCCTTCCCTGCTCGCATACTTTACAGATTTTGAAGCATAATATCAGTATTTTGGGGGGTACTGTTCCATTATCCAGGTGGAATCCAAAAGGGCCTAGACAGAGAAAGATAGTCCATTTTATGGGGGGGGGGAGTTGAGAGAGGAAAGCCATTTTGCTGATTATTCCTCCCCCTTTACCATATCATACTTGATGATTGTTTTGAAGATAGCAACATGGATAGGGAGAATAACAGGAAACTCAGTTGGTGTTATAGTAGCTGAGTACAGACAGTCCCCAAGTTACAAAACAAGATAGGTTCTGTAGGTTTGTTCTTAAGTTGAATTTGTTTGTAAGTCAGAACAAGTACATTTTAAAGTATAGATAAGTTTTAAATAAGCTTTTTTTGCTGTCTATGCCCCTGTTCAAAACATTTCACCTCACTTTCTGTCCTTGTGATAAATGGATTTAGAAAAATTGGGCTTGTTGTGAAAACAGCTTTTGGATAGGGCAGTCAGGCAATCTGCCCTTTCAGTGTTTTTGTAAATACTAAGGGAACAACTTTAAAGAGATCACAAGAGAGCCTCTTGCGTAGTGGGACTTCCTAGAAATAGGAAAGATTTGGAATGATCTAGAATTTTTGAAGACAATATTATTTGTTTATTTATTTATTTATTTATTTACAGTATTTATATTCCGCCCTTCTCACCCGGAAGGGGACTCAGGGCGGATCACATTATAACACACATAGGGCAAACATTCAGTGCCCATAAACACATCAAACAGAGACTGAGAGACACACGCAGAGGCAAGTTAACGTTCTTCTGAGGGGATGTTCGATTCTGGCAACGGGGGAGCAGCTGCTTCATCATCCACACTGGCGGCACTTCCTCATTCCAGGTCGTAAATTAGTTAATCTTGCCTCCCCACTTTATAAGTGGTACCTTATCTCCTACTTGATAGATGCAACTATCTTTCGGGTTGCTAGGTCAGCAACGAGAAGGGGCTATTTTTTATTTTTAATTGACAGGTGCTCACCCTGCCACGGGCTGGCCTCGAACTCATGACCTCATGGTCAGAGTGATTTAAGGCAGCTGCTCAACAGCTGCGCCACAGCCCGGTGCAACGGGGATTGATAACCAAACTGCTACAATTTTTGTGCCTTTGTCTGACTGGGGAAGCAGTGATTGAGGTCCAGACTTCCAGCATACTATAATGGAAAGCCTGAGATGAAAGCACCAATTTCAATGTGGTTACAGTAGGAACTGTGTAGCCAGATATAAAAGGACAAATTAAGTTTATTTCTGTTTGTGAGCACAAGGATGATTTTATAACTATTCGTTTTAAGCTATATCTCAAAGCAGGTGTCTATTATTACTGTCTCAGTGTTTGGATAATTAAACTGTTTATAAAGCTTTGATACCACCTTTATGTTAAATATACTGTAATAAATAGAATGTGGTTATTGTAGTATAATATGAAAATATGAATTGGAACAATATTAAAAGATACATTGCTGATTCTTAAAGCCTGTTCACATGAGCCTCCTCTGTTGCTACAATTGCACTTTCTGTAAAAATGTTATTCATAAAATCATAGAATTAGAAATGATTCCCATCCCATCCAGCTTTCTGGTATGCAGGAATACACAATCAGAGCATTCCCGACAGGTGGCCATCCACTCTCTCCTTAAAAACCTTCAAAGATGAGAGTACATTTAGAGGCAGTACATTCCACTTGAAAACAGCATGATGGCTTTTTTCCCCTACCTTCAGAACCATTTCACTAAAAACATATTTCCTACCGCTACCTTCCCCAAGACCCCATCTCTGTCTCTTTTTATGTTTCATGGGGACAATAAATTGTATAACATTATTTGTTCTCTGAAGTTGGAGTAATTATATAAATAAAAACTTTATTTATATCCTGCCCCATCTTCCAACAAAGGACTTCTTGATGAAGATATTGCCCAGTAGCAGACAGGGCAAAGGCCAGTATTGATGAAAGGAACACAGATTTATTCTGCCTTCAGTTTATTTACAAGTTCACATTTCCATATTTTTATGTAAATACTGTATGTTTAAATTCTCTGTTGTCCAGATCAGAAATAACTGCCCTGATGGGGAGCATTTCTGCCTGGCTGTATTCAGTTGGCGGGGTCAAAGTTCTCAATTCCTGATAAAAGGTATAAAATGAGAGGTACTTTAGGAGTAACTGAATTTTACAAATGAGTTCTTTTATATTTGATTTATAATAAAAACCTATTTCTTTCTAGGTTGTTTGGGCTTCTTCTTATAAAGTTGGCTGTGCTGTTGCTTTCTGCCATAAAGTGTTCAAAGGAGGAGAGAATATGGGAATGCTAGTGTGTGATTATGGTCCAGCGTAAGTTAAAAAGATGTAAAGTATTCAAACTTGGTTGCTCCCAGAGGAAGTACAGTATTCTAATATCGTGGCTATTGTAAACGTAATTGGAATCACATGTGTATTATTATTAACATATGAAGAATAATCAGAAAATCAATTGCAATATTTTCTCATCATTACTGTCTTTTACAATTCATTCTGCCCTAAAATACCAAAGTACAGTAGAAAGCTAGGAAAACGATATACTAAAACCCATGTTCACACTTCTGGAATTGTTTGCGAGAATTCTTTCCTGTAAGAGTGTTTTCAGCTTCCTACCCATGGTAATAGGAATGTTAAACAAATGTCCAGCAGTGGTCCTCATCCACCACCAGACCCCTGGTACCATGGTTTATTCAGAAATTAACACTTCCATGTCATCCACTCAACAACTCCCCACAACTAATCAATCAACCCAAAAAGTTGATTCCATGGCCATCTAATAATATGTAGTTCATTGGTGGCTGATAATTCCAAAAGTTATTTGATTATATCTCGCCTTTCTTCCTGTATAAGTTAAAAATCAATATAATTAAAACAATGGAAATGCTTGTGCTGTTTAACATGTAGCACATTCACCCTCACATGAAATTTGAACAGCAAAGTTTGTGGCAGTAGCAGATATATTCATAATCTGGCAAATCTGTTTATACACACTAGCTTGGGGTACTAGGCATTGCCTGGGTTATTCGAAAAAGTCCTTTTTTATTTTACAAAATGCATAAAGTTGTGGGTGAACTACTACTCACATCATGCCAGGTTAACCCCCTGAAACTCCATCAGTGGTTAAAGTACGTTGTGTTGGGAAGTTTACTCTCTAGATACATCATCAGTGCGGTCCGTGTGTTCTCTGGCTGCAGGGTGAACTACAGATCCCACCATGGGTCAGTTTCCCTCAGACTCCTCCAGTATAATCAGTTGGTCATGGGAGTTCTGTGTGCCAAGTTTGGTCCAGGTCTGTTGTTGCTGGTGATCATGGTGTCTCCAGATGTAGGTGAACTACCACTTTCAGAAATGAAGGTCAGTTCTCCCCAAACCCCTCCAGTATTCAAATTCGGCATATAGGGTATGTGTAAGTTTGGTCCAGGTCCATTGTTGGTGGTGTTCAGAGTGCTCTTTGATTGCAAGTGAACTATAAATCCCGGTATCTACAGTGTCAAGATCAATCCCCCCCCCCCAAAAAAAAACCCCTACCAGCATTCAAAAATATGCATATCGGGAATGCGTGCTAAATTTGGTCCATATCCATCATTGCTTGGGTTCACAGTGCTCTCTGAATGTAGGCGAACTACAACTCCTATAAATGAAGGTGAATTCCCCTCAAAGACCTCCAGTATTTTTTGTTGGTCATGAGGGTTCTGTTTACCAAGTTAGGTCTAGGTCCATCATTGGTGGGAATCAGAATGCTCTTTGATTGCAGATGAACTATGAATCGCAGTACCTACAACTCCCAAATGTCAAGGCTAATTCTCCCCAAATCCTACCAGTATGTTCTGTTGGTCATGAGGGTTCTGTCTTCCAAATGTTTAGGTCCATGGTCAGTGGGAATCACAGTGATGCAGGGTGAACTACAACTTCCATCATGTTGAGTCAGTCTCCCAACCCCCTCCAGTATGTTCAGTTGCTGATCAGTTCTGCTCCATTTGCTGTGTGCCATAGGAAAGGGTTATGGGAGAGGCAGTGGGCGGGGTCATGGGTAGTGGGTAGTATGGTGTTTCTGAAGGACATTGGCAGGGCTCTTGGACATGTTCATGGCACTCACTATAGCCTGCAATGTCATTGGAGGAAAGGCCATTGGTGTCTCCTGATAGGTGTGAGTTATAGTTTTTTGTGGAGATGGGAGCCCGTTTGTGATAGTGGGCACCCCAGCCACATATACACGTACAGATTTTCACTTTTATTACATGTATAAATGTGTATAAATAGATTTGCCAGATTATGAATGTAGATCCTACAGAGCTTGACCATCAGGATCTTCAATCCAGAGTCGTCTTCTTGGAAAGGTTTTGTACTCTAGAGTGGTGGAGGAGAATATGGCTTTCAGTCCTCACTAACTTTTGGATGTGAGGCATCTGTTGAAGTGTTCTTGTTTGAGTCTTACAAGTAAATGTTGAGTGGTCTCCACATCTAATCCGTCTGTAAAAATCTAGCATGCATTCAAGCAGTGCATTTTATGATGGAAAGTAGCTCATGGTCGAAAATCCTCATTAAAATGGGGCGAGGAACTGGTGAGCTGCATTTGGTTTGGAAATTGTTGGGTTAGGATGTCTCCATGTATCCCCAAGAAGAGTAGTGGAGACTTTTACCACATTTATAGACCTCTTGGGGCATTTTGGACCAAAGAGAGGTCTTTTTATGAAGGAAGGCAAATAGAGGTCAACTTGCTTATGATGTCAAATGGTTGATCTCTGCAATGTTCAGCACTGTCTACACCTGTAACTTCACTGTATTGATGTCACCCTGAAACCTGAGAGACTTTGGCCCATTTTACACAGCTGAATGAAATCCCACATTTTCTGCTTTGAACTGGAATATGTGGCAGTGTGGACTCAGATAACCCAGTTTGAAGCAGATATTGTGGGATTTTCTGCCTTGATATTCTGGATTATATGTTTGTGTAGGAGGGCTCCTTTTTTAATGTACCCATGTCTTAACATCTGTCTAGCCTAGATGTTATGTTTCTCTGGATGTCAAGAAAACTCTGGCATTCTAAACAGATTACACCAGATTTTTACTTATTTTTCTGAAAAGAATTTTCTAGTGTAATCATTATTCAGATGGGCTAATATTTGATTATTGAAATAATCAAAATCTTTTGACACTTTGATTATTGAAATGCAGGTGTTACTGCAGCCAGCTGATCATGCAGGGAAAGGTTCTAGATGAGTAAACATTGTGTTGTGTGGTAAAATACAGGACTCCCCATTATAGACCAGGCATGGGCAAACTTCTGTGGGTGTTGAAGTCCAAAACACCTGGAGGGCCGAAATTCGCCCATGCCTGTTATAGATCATTTTTCTTATGGGAAATTATTTTCAAGGGGTTAGACAACTACAGTACCAATAAGTGAGCAGCCAAATATAGTGTGTACATATATTTAGTGATAAAATAAATAGGCCAACTACTGGATACGTAGTGTCATGACAGGACTACTTACTTACTTACTTACTTAGGCGATCCCTCGTCGTTCGAGGACGATGGTCTTCCAACCTTGGTATCTTGGGCGTGTGTTCTTAGGTGACTGAAGAGACCGATTCTTGACCCGCATATTCTCCCGCAGTGAGGACATCGGTTTCCAGGTGGGAGGCGGTCCCGGTCGGGGTTAGCTTGACGCTCCTTCCTCTTGGCACGTTTCTCCCTTAAGCCCTCCGTTCGTGCCTCTTCAAACTCCGCAGCACTGCTGGTCACAGCTGACCTCCAATTAGAGCGCTCAAGGGCCAGGGCTTCCCAGTTCTCAGTGTTTATGCCACAGTTTTTAAGGTTGGCTTTGAGCCCATCTTTAAATCTCTTTTCCTGCCCTCCAACATTCCGTTTCCCATTCTTGAGTTCAGAGTAGAGGAGCTGCTTTGGGAGACGGTGATCGGGCATTCGGACAACGTGGCCAGTCCAACGGAGTTGATGGCGTAAGAGCATCGCTTCAATGCTGGTGGTCTTTGCTTCCTCAAGCACGCTGACATTTGTCCGCCTGTCTTCCCAAGAGATTTGCAGGATTTTCCTGAGACAACGCTGATGGAAACGCTCCAGGAGTTTGGTGTGACGTCTGTACACAGTCCACGTTTCGCAGGCATAGAGCAGGGTTGGGAGGACAATGGCTTTATAAACAAGCACCTTGGTCTCTCTACGGATGTCCCGGTCATCGAACACTCTCTGCTTCATACGGAAAAATGCTGCACTCGCAGAGCTCAGGCGGTGTTGTATTTCAGTGTCGATGTTGACTTTTGTGGAGAGGTGGCTACCAAGGTAGCGGAAATGGTCAACATTTTCTAATGTTGCACCGTTAAGCTGTATTCCTGGCTTTGCAGAGGGATTAGCTGGTGCCTGTTGGAAGAGCACTTTGGTTTTCTCGATGTTCAGTGAGAGGCCGAGCTTCTCGTATGCTTCTGCGAAGGTGTTTAGAGTGGCTTGTAGGTCTTCTTCTGAACGCGCACAGACTACGTTGTCATCAGCATATTGGAGTTCTATAACAGATGTTGTGGTGACCTTGGTTTTGGCTCTCAGTCTGCTGAGGTTAAATAGCTTGCCATCTGTCCGATAGATGATTTCCACTCCGGTGGGAAGCTTCCCATCAACAAGGTGAAGTATCATAGCGATGAAGATGGAAAATAAGGTGGGGGCAATAACACATCCCTGCTTGACACCTGATTCAACCTTAAATGGGTCACTTTGGGAGCCGTTGCTGTCCAAGACTGTTGCCATCATGTCATCATGGAGGAGCCGCAGGATGTTCACAAATTTGTCAGGGCACCCGATTTTTTGGAGGATGGTCCAGAGAGCGCTGCGATTCACTGTGTCGAATGCCTTTGCAAGGTCAATGAATGCCATGTACAGAGGTTGGTTTTGTTCCCTGCATTTTTCTTGGAGCTGTCGAGCAGTGAAGATCATGTCCACTGTTCCTCTGGAGGGGCGGAAGCCATTCTGGGATTCTGGGAGGGTGTCTTCTGAGACAGGGAGAAGGCGGTTTGCAAGGATTCTTGCGAGGATTTTCCCGGCGGAGGTTAGAAGGGAGATACCACGATAGTTCCCGCAGTCTGTTCTGTCCCCTTTCTTGAAAAGGGTGATGATGGTGGCATCCTTGAAGTCTGCTGGGATTTTCTCGGTCATCCACACCTTTTCAATGAGCTGGTGGAGTTGTTGCATCAGCTCAGGTCCACCTTCTTTGAAGATTTCAGCGGGAATCCCATCAGGTCCGCTAGCTTTGTTGTTTTTTTGTTGGCTGATGGCATTGCTGACTTCTTCCAAACTAGGCAGTGCTGCAAGCTCATCCCTGGTTTGTTGTTGCGGGATTTGTGAGAGGGTCTCTTCGGCCACATTGGAGCTGCGATTCAGCAGGTTCTGGTAGTGCTCTTTCCAACGTAGTGCAATTGATGTTTTGTCCTTCAGAATTTTGGTTCCATCTGATGAGCGTAGGGGCTGTATGCCATGGTTTCTTGGTCCATAAATGATCTTTGTGGCTTTGAAAAATCCCTGAGCGTCATGGGTATCTGCAAGGTGTTGGATTTCTTCAGCCTTCTTTGTCCACCAGATGTTCTTGAGTTCTCTGGTCCTTCTTTGGACCTCAGCTTTTGCACTGGCATAGATCTTTTTCTTGGCAGCACAGTTGGTGTCTCTCTGCCATGTTTGGAAGGCTTTCCTTTTGTTATCAATCAGCTGTTGGATCTCTTTGTCGTTATCATCAAACCAGTCTTGATGTTTCTTAGTTAGGTATCCAATGCTTTCTTCGCAGGCTGTGATGATGGAGGTCTTCAGTTTGTTCCAATGTTCCTCAACATTTTCGGGGTGTTCTGTGGGTAGATGATCTTTGAGTGTTGTTTGGAGAAGGGCTCGTTTGGAGGGCTCCTGAAGGGCTTGGGTGTTCATTTTTCGCCTTGTTTTTCTTCCTTGGAGTCTGCGTTTGGGGACGATCTTGATAGCCATCGTGGATCGGATTAGCCTGTGGTCTGTCCAGCAGTCATCAGTACCTGTCATGGCTCTTGTGAGAAGCACATCGCGGCGGTCTCTGGCACGTGTGATAACATAGTCCAGGAGGTGCCAATGCTTTGACCGAGGGTGCTTCCATGATGTCTTGAGCTTGTTTTTCTGGCGGAAGAGCGTGTTGGTGATGACAAGGTTGTGCTCTCCGCATTTGGTGAGAAGCAAGATGCCATTCGAGTTGCTGTTTCCGACCCCGTCTTTTCCTATGATCCCTGGCCACAGGTCAGAGTCCCTTCCGACTCTTGCGTTAAAGTCCCCCAGGAGGATGATTTTGTCCTCCTTAGGTATCTCCGATAGGATGGTATCCAGCTGACAGTAAAATTTTTCCTTGATGTCTTCGTCAGCATCTAGAGTTGGTGCATAGGCGCATATGATGGTTGCCTGTTGGTTTTTGGCAAGGTTAATTCGGAGGGTTGAAAGTCGTTCGTTGATGCCAGTGGGTGCTTCAGTCAGGTGCTTCACCAGGTCGTTTCTGATAGCAAAGCCAACTCCGTGTATTCTTCTTCGCTCTTCTTCAGGTAGTCCCTTCCAGAAGAAGGTGTAGCCTCCCTTTTCTTCCTTCAGCTGCCCCTCTCCTGCTCTCCGGGTCTCCTGAAGGGCTGCTATGTCGATCTTGAAGCGTCCCAGCTCTCTTGCAATGAGAGCAGTCCTGCGTTCGGGGCGCTCGCTGTCAGTGTTATCTAACAATGTCCGTACGTTCCATGTTCCAAAGTTCATTTTTCTTTTTTGGCCGCAGAGTGGTGACCCCTCTGGACGCGGCAGTCCAGTCAGGGTAGGAGAGGCAGACTATGTTTAGGGCACCTTTTCTAGCCCCTTCCCCGTGTGGGGTGAGCAGAGCGGATCCTAAAAAGGGCTGCTCAGTCATGGATACAGCTGCCGGACTACTCAACTGCCTCGGTCCTTGAGGTAGAACGACTGAGTCCATATCCACCGCCCATGTGCCAGTCTGTGACTAGGGGCTTCCAGATTTCACAGTCCTGCCCCCGTCGCCACTCGCTGATCGCCATGGGACTTTTGTAGGTTTGTTTTTATTTTTGTTGGAAGACGCCTGTGCGTGATTTTTTTTAATGTGTGGAGGTCGGTGCACGGCCGGTCAACACACAGTCTTCACAGAGTGAGGTTCCAGCAGTGGTGTGGTTAACACAACGACAGTGGCTTCTCAGTCTGTTGCAGCCTTCTTCCGCCTTCACAGCCGTTGTAACATGTACCATGTTATCCTCCGCCTGCTCCGCCGTTGAGGTCTTTGGGTCTTCGGATTGTGCTTGGTCTGGAACCTCCCCTGCGGCCACTCCTGGGAGTGCATCAGGACTAGCAAAGAAACTAATCTCTATACAGTTGCTCACACTTGCGGTACCCTTTTAATCATATTTGCAGTTGCTTGTAATTTCAATTGCAGTTTAATTTTTATGTACTAAATACCTTACTATGGTCTAAAACATTTGTTTTTTAGGGGCAACTATAAAGGGACCCGTCCTTACAAAGCAGGAAAGCCATGTGATGAGTGCCAAGCAAAAGATACATGTCAGAATAATCTCTGTAGTAAGTATTGAACTGAACAAAACAAACATTCATGATATATATAATTATTCCATCAAAGTCAGTTTCTGAATTCCATTCTATTTATAATAGCAGCTCTAACCAACACCTTGTTAACATGGGATTCCGTCATCAACTTTATCTCCTTCACAGATAAGATTAAAAAATAGTGTTCATTTGTGCTCAACTCCCCCTTCCTTTTTTATTGATACTATTCATTACTCCTTCAGTTTTCTCTGTCATTCTGTCATCTGAAAGGTTAAAGTATATGTTTCTTTTAAACAAATGGACAATGTAGAGAGACTATTGTGAGATGAAAATGGTTGTGTTTTCCCTCAGTACTAATACAGTAATTTTTGATAGACCCTTCTTACTCCTCATGAGAGTTTTTGCAAAAGCACTGAGTGATGCCCTGGAGCTTGGTGGTTGTTGCTGCAAACAACAAAGGTGGGAACCCAGAGCTGAACTGGGTTCGGACTGACTGGACAGCAAATAATAATAATAATAATAATAAAACTTTATTTATACCCCGCCACCATCTCCCCAACGGGGACTCGGGGCGGCTAACATGGGGCCATGCCCAGAGCAATACAATATAACAAAATATAAAACAACATAACATAGCACCATTAAAAATACAATAAATGATAATAGGCATTACATCAAGAAATCAAAAAACAGTAAAACAAGGGCAGGCCACGTGAACACAAAGATAAAACCTGGAGTGAGAGGGACATAGGGGTACTCCACCCCTATGCTGCTGCTGCCACTGAGGCGGCCCCAAAGTCGAATGCTGTAAACACCATGGCAGAACTGAGCTGGTTTGAATCAGTAATGCTTCAGACTACCCCTGGATTTTGTGGTCCATGTTGTTGGACCCTGAGGTATTGAAGTCGCTAAATACAAGATTCTGTCCATAATTCAGTGTGAATGCTGTAATGAGCTATGATTCCTGGAGAGATTAATGTATAACAGTTTAATGCATGAGGATTAATGTATTTTCTTTGTTCCTGGTGTGTTTTTATACAAATTAAAAAATAACAGGAAAGGAGGAGAAAACCTAGCAACCTGATGATACAAAAAACCAAAGTTTGAGACAATTAAAATAGCTTATTTTATTACTCAATTTTTTATTCATATCCTTTTGAAATCCTAAGAGATTGAGGAGGATGAGGTAGCTTTAACCTTCCATCTCATTATACAAGGTGTTTGAAAAAGAACTCCCTATTTCACCATTGAATTAAATTAAATTATATTAAGGATCCTAGAATTTAGAAGAAATGTTCCCTCATTCTTTGTCATGATGTACCTTAAAAGTAGAATTTAATATTTGCAAAGCTTTGCTTCATTTGTTATAGCTACTTTTTCATTTTACTAGGAAATCGAAAACGTGATCAGGAAAATACCAGTATGTACTTCTCTTCCATTTTATTTTTTATGTTTGTTTATTTCAAAAATAAAATTTATATCTAATAAAATTCTTTTCCATTTTTGTACAGGTTATATACATTGGTATCCACCATCCTATAGCTGTTGCGGTTTTAAGGACTTTGTTAATGTTTATAGCATTTGTAGCTGTGTATTTCTTAAAATTCTCTTATCCTGGATTAAATTTTGAAAAATAATATTTCTTATTCATGTAACTTACAAAAACATTCCTATGATTTCTATTTTTTCAAACTAAATTTATATCATTTCATTGTTCTTATGAAACTTTGAACTTTTCTCTTGTAATAAAAAGGCATATTCTACATTAAGAAAATGTTCAATATTTTTAAATGAAGTAGACACTATTACAAAATAAAACAAGTGAAAACTACTTAATATTGTTAATGATTATGTGGGAGGAAAGACACTCATCTTCAAAACAAGTTTATCATAGTTCACAAGTTGTAATTAATACATGCTTTTGCAATGTATTTCATGCCTGATAATTTTATGCATACTGTAGTCTCACATGCCTAATTCCAAGAGTTGGAAAAAGTTATTTAAAAGGATGAGAGCTCCCAGAATTCCCCAACCGGTAAGGGATGCTGCCTGATGGAGTCTGAAAGGTTATTCAGGGAGTCTTACAGTCCCTGAGATGTTACCCCTGCAGTCAGGCAGATTTCCATCTCATTTACACATCTTGGTCCTAAGTAATTCAGATAAGGGATATTCAGCTTGTTGAATATCAACAGTGTTGATGCAGCACCCACAAGGAGAGGCAGTAACAAATAAAATGCACTATATTGTTTATTTTCCGGTCCCAATTCAAGGTGCAGACCATCACCTATAAAGCCCTAAACGGTTTGGGACCCACCTACCTTTGTGACCGTATCTCCTATCATAAACCTGCCCGATCCCTTCGATCGTCAGGGGAGGCTCTCCTGTCGCCACTGCCGATATCTCAGGCCCGCCTTTTGGGAACAAGGGAGAGGGCCTTCTCTGCTGGTGCCCCCCGATTGTGGAACTCACTGCCCAGTGAGATTAGGCAAGCCCCCACATTAGTGGCCTTCAAGAAAGACCTGAAAACATGGCTGTTCCGTTGTACTTTTGGCGAGTAATCACTACATACATCCCTTTTGCTGCTCTCCTCCAATATCTGTCCTCCAGATTGCACCACCACTCTATGACCCTGTTCTCTGTGGTTTTTACTCCTACTTCCTTTCTCACCCCGAGTTTTAACCTAGTGTTCATGTGGCCCGCCCTTGGTTTTATTGCTCTTGTTTAATGTAGTGTATATTTTCTTTTATTGTATTGTTTAATGTGTTACGATTTGTTGTTCTATTTATATTTTGTTATATTGTATTGTTCTGGGCATGGCCCCATGTAAGCCGCCCCGAGTCCCCGTTGGGGAGATGGTGGCGGGGTATAAATAAAGTTGTTTATTATTATTATTATTATTATTATTGTTGTTGTTGTTGTTGTTGTTGTTGTTGTTGTTATTTATTCAGTCCCTGGATTGGACATAGCTGCAACATCTTAGGAGGCATCTACACTGTAGAATGAAAGCAGTCTGACACCACTGGAATTGCCTTGGCTCCATACTGTGGGATCCTGGGAGTTGTAGTTTGATGAGGCACCAGCATTCTGGCAAAGAAGGCTCTTGTAAAGCTAAAACTCCCATGACTCAATAGTATTAAGCCAGGGCTGAGTTGTCAAAGGCTTTCGTGGCTGGAATCATTGGGTAGCAGTGAGTTTTTCAGGCTGTATCGCTATGTTACAGAAGCATTCTCTCCTGACGTTTCACCTGCATCTAGGGCAGGCATCCCCAGACGTGAGGTTTGTTGGAAACTAGGCAAGTGGGGTTTATATATCTGGAAAGTCCAGGGTGAGAGAAAAAACTTGTTTATTTGAGGCAAGTGTTAATGTAGCAACTGATCACCTTGATGAGCATTGAATGGCCTTGCAGCTTCAAGGACTGGCTTCTTACTGCCTGGGGGAATCCTTTGTTAGGAGCTGTTAGCTGGATTTCAATGGCTTCTCCGTGTAGTCTGACACACGGTTGTTAGAGTGGTCCAGCATTTCTGTGTCCTGAAATAATATGCTGTGTCCAGGTTGGTTCATCAAGTGCTCTGCTATGGCTAACTTCCCTGGTCGTATTAGTCCGCAACTGCAATGCCTTTCATGTTCCTCGATTTGTGTTTAGACAATCGGCGTTTGGTGGTCCCTATGTAGGCTTGCGCACAGCTGCATTCATTCCACAGTGTATGCCTCATCCTGATTTCCACGAGAGAAAGTTTGGGTCTGGATCAATGAAGTAGCGTTATCTCTAAACTAGCTATCTAATCTTATAAAGTGAATATCACACGATACCCTATATTGCAAGCGAAGTGGAAGAGTCCGCCTGCTAGTGAGGGAGTTTTTATCGAGGCGGGAGAATCCATTCGCTCATGGGGGGGGGGGGGGAGTAGAGGAGATCTCTATTAAGGGTTTGGCCCTCTTTTGGATTTAGGAGCGAGTCAGCCGTTGGTGGGAAGCCGTTGGTTGCGCTCGCAGCCCCTCCGGGTTTTTTTTTAGGGAACCGCCGCCGCCGCTAGGATGGGGATGGGGAGGGCTTGGCTTCTGCTGGGGCTCTTCGCCTCCGCCATCACCTTGGGAGCGAGCCAGATATTCGCCCCTTACCCCGACATCAACAACAAGACCTTTATCAAACTGTATGTCGACGCCCACAACAAATTCCGGAGCGAAGTCAAACCCAGCGCTGCAAACATGCTGTACATGGTGTGTGTGTGTCCTGGGAAACAGGGCGGAGGAAATGGCGGGAAAATGCAAGTCGCCATTAGGATCTGAGGAAAAAGCTTCCCACAACAGAGCGCGTCTACTCACTACAGGATTAAAGCGCGTTGACACCGCTTTTAACATCTGTGGCTTGATGCTGGTGAATCCTGGAAATTTTAGTCTGGCGAAATGCCAGCACCATTGGGCAGGGACGGCCAAACACCTTCCAAAACTCCCAACTCCCAGGGTTCCTTAGCATTGAGCCGCTACAGTTAAAATGATATCAAACTGCATTAATTCTGTAGTGTAGTCTCAACTAGAAATGCGGGTGGTATACATGTGGTGTCACTGTCACATACAAAAAATATATTGTGTTGTCGAAGGCTTTCGTGGCCGGAATCACTAGGTTGCTGTGAGTTTTCGGGGCTGTATGGTCATGTTCCAGAAGCATTCTCTCCTGGCGTTTCACGCACATCTGTGGCAAGCACCCCCAGAGGTTGTGAGGTCTGTTGGAAACTAGGCAAGTGGTGTTTATATATCTGGAAAGTCCAGGGTGGGAGAAAGAACTTTTGTCTGGGAGTACACCTCCCAAGAAAGGATTGCCGCAGGCAGGAATCAGCCAGGCTTTGATGCTGCAAGGCATTTTAATGCTAATTGTGGTGATTAATTGCAATATTCACACTTGCCTCCAACAGACGAGTTTTTTCTCCCACCCTGGACTTTCCACAGATATATGAACCTCACTTGCCTAGTTTCCAATATACCTCATAACTTCTGGGGATGTCTGCCATAGATGTGGGAGAATCTCCAGGAGATAATGCTTTTGGAACGTGGCCATACGGCCCGGAAAACTCGCAGGAATCCAAAACTATATTGCCCAGAATGTCAGAAAGGCTTTCTCTCTGTCCTGTGATCTTGACTAATGTGTTTGGTGAGGATTAAAAAAAGAGCTTTCTCAATGACTGCTCCACAATTCTAGACTTCCCACCCACTAGTGGCTGAATTGATGTAACCCTTCATGTACTCTTCTTTCTGCCCTGTTTCCCCAAAAATAAGACAGATTATATCAATGTTTGCTCCCAAAGATGCGCTAGGTCTTATTTTCAAGGGATGTCTTGTTTTTCCATGATGAAAAATTCACATACATTCTTGAACAAAAAAATGAACATTTACCATATATTGTACAGTAGTTGTCATCACAAACCAACATAATCAGACAAACTGTGAATCCTATCAAGAATTTCTTGTTACTAGCATTATTTCCATGTAAAACAATCTATGGTACGTACATTTACCAATCCTGCATGCTCTGGTGTTCTGTTTGGTGAGCATGCTTCAAAAAAAATTATTTTGCTAGGTATTACTTTTAGAGGAGGCCTTATATTTAGCAATTCAGCAAAACCTCTACTAGGTCTTATTTTCAGGGGATGTATTATTTTCAGGGAAACAGGGTGTTAATAAGCAACCTTATTATTTAGGCAGGCCTTTGACCTTTAAATTGCTGTGGCAGAAGGATCTTTTTATTGTATTATGTTTTTATGTTTTAGTTTGTTTGAATATACAGTAGAGTCTCACTTATCCAACATAAACGGGCCTGCAGAACGTTGGATAAGTGAATACGTTGGATAACAAGGAGAGATTAAGGAGAAGCCTATTAAACATCAAATTAGGTTATGATTTTACAAATTAAGCACCAAAACATCATGTTATACAACAAATTTGGCAGAAAAAGTAGTTCAATATGCAATAATGCTACTGTATTTATGAATTTAGCACCAAAATATCACGATGTATTGGACACATTGACTACAAAAATGTGTTGGATAATCCAGAACGTTGGATAAACAAATGTTGGATAAGTGAGACTGTAATGTATCTTTAAACCTGCAGTTTAGTGTTTTTATGATAAATGTTTAATTTAATTTTTGTATCAAATCAGTCTTTAGTCGGGTAAGAAGAGCGGGATATAAATACTGCAAATAATAAATAACTTGTGAGTTCTTTTGCATCCTGGGTCAGGAGAAAGGTGGAATAAGACTTAAATAGTTAACATAGATCAATTCTTGGCTGAAATGTAGAGATCATGATGAATACATTATCCAAATCTTTTGCCAGGCTGAATTAGACCCAGAGGCCAAACGTTCCCCTCAGCTTCCCTATTTATAACATGTTCTTGTTTGTGAAAGCTAGATATAAAAGGTATCCAAATAGAAATGTTATATTTTAACAAGTGGATGAATTAAAGTATATTAGAGTTTTACTAGAGGTAGAACATTTACTTTTTTATTTGCAGACATTTGATGTGGCTTTAGCTAGAATAGCTAAAGCTTATGCAAAGAAATGTATCTGGGATCACAATGAAGACAGGCATGTCCATCCAGATCCTAAATTTAGGCCTTTTGGAGAAAATATGTGGATGGGAGGTGCCAGCGAAAGACCATTTAATGTTGCTGCTGCCATTGAAGCCTTTCACTCAGAAATAAAATACTATGATTTCAGTACTCACAAATGTACACATGTGTGTGGTCATTATACTCAGGTGAGTTTTATCCTTCCCTGCTCGCATACTTTACAGATTTTGAAGCATAATATCAGTATTTTGGGGGTACTGTTCCATTATCCAGGTGGAATCCAAAATGGCCTAGACAGAGAAAGATAGTCCATTTTATGGGGGGGGGGGGGGGAGTTGAGAGAGGAAAGCCATTTTGCTGATTATTCCTCCCCCTTTACCATATCATACTTGATGATTGTTTTGAAGATAGCAACATGGATAGGGAGAATAACAGGAAACTCAGTTGGTGTTATAGTAGCTGAGTACAGACAGTCCCCAAGTTACAAAACAAGATAGGTTCTGTAGGTTTGTTCTTAAGTTGAATTTGTTTGTAAGTCAGAACAAGTACATTTTAAAGTATAGATAAGTTTTAAATAAGCTTTTTTTGCTGTCTATGCCCCTGTTCAAAACATTTCACCTCACTTTCTGTCCTTGTGATAATTGGATTTAGAAAAATTGGGCTTGTTGTGAAAACAGCTTTTGGATAGGGCAGTCAGGCAATCTGCCCTTTCAGTGTTTTTGTAAATACTAAGGGAACAACTTTAAAGAGATCACAAGAGAGCCTCTTGCGTAGTGGGACTTCCTAGAAATAGGAAAGATTTGGAATGATCTAGAATTTTTGAAGGCAATATTAAAAAGAAATGTTTCCAAGCAACGGGGATTGATAACCAAACTGCTACAATTTTTGTGCCTTTGTCTGACTGGGGAAGCAGTGATTGAGGTCCAGACTTCCAGCATCCTATAATGGAAAGCCTGAGATGAAAGCACCAATTTCAGTGTGGTTACAGTGGGAAATGTGTAGCCAGATATAAAAGGACAGATTAAGTTTATTTCTGTTTGTGAGCACAAGGATGATTTTATAACTATTCGTTTTAAGCTATATCTCAAAGCAGGTGTCTATTATTACTGTCTCAATGTTTGGATAATTAAACTGTTTATAAAGCTTTGATACCACCTTTATGTTAAATATACTGTAATAAATAGAATGTGGCTACTGTAGTATAATATGAAAATATGAATTGGAACAATATTAAAAGATACATTGCTGATTCTTAAAGCCTGTTCACATGAGCCTCCTCTGTTGCTACAATTGCACTTTCTGTAAAAATGTTATTCATAAAATCATAGAATTAGAAGAGATTCCCATCCCATCCAGCTTTCTGGTATGCAGGAATACACAATCAGAGCACTCCCGACAGGTGGCCATCCACTCTCTCCTTAAAAACCTTCAAAGACGAGAGTACATTTAGAGGCAGCATATTCCACTTGAAAACAGCAAGATGGCTTTTTCCCCCTACCTTCAGAACCATTTCACTAAAAACATATTTACTACCGCTACCTTCCCCAAGACCCCATCTCTGTCTCTTTTTATGTTTCAGGGGGACAATAAATTGTATAACATTATTTGTTCTCTGAAGTTGGAGTAATTATATAAATAAAAACTTTATTTATATCCTGCCCCATCTTCCAACAAAGGACTTCTTGATGAAGATATTGCCCAGTAGCAGACACGACAAAGGCCAGTATTGATGAAAGGAACACAGATTTATTCTGCCTTCAGTTTATTTACAAGTTCACATTTCCATATTTTTATGTAAATACTGTATGTTTAAATTCTCTGTTGTCCAGATCAGAAATAACTGCCCTGATGGGGAGCATTTCTGCCTGGCTGTATTCACTTGGTGGGGTCAAAATTCTCAATTCCTGATAAAAGGTATAAAATGAGAGGTACTTTAGGAGTAACTGAATTTTATAAATGTGTTCTTTTATATTTGATTTATAATAAAAACCTATTTCTTTCTAGGTTGTTTGGGCTTCTTCTTATAAAGTTGGCTGTGCTGTTGCTTTCTGCCGTAAAGTGCTCAAAGGGGGAGAGAATATGGGAATTCTAGTGTGTGATTATGGTCCAGCGTAAGTTAAAAAGATGTAAAGTATTCAAACTTGGTTGCTTCCAGAGGAAGTACAGTATTCTAACATTGTGGCTATTGTAAACGTAATTGGAATCACATGTTTATTATTATTAACATATGAAGAATAATCAGAAAATCAATTGCAATATTTTCTCATCATTACTGTGTTTTACAATTCATTCTGCCCTAAAATATCAAAGTACCGTAGAAAGCTAGGAAAACGATATACTAAAACCCATGTTCACACTTCTGGAATTGTTTGCAAGAATTCTTTCCTGTAAGAGTGTTTCAGCTTCCTACCCATGGTAATAGGAATGTTAACCAAATGTCCAGCAGTGGTCCTCATCCAACATCAGACCCCTGGTACCATGGTTTATTCAGAAATTAACACTTTTTCTTCGTGTACTCTGTGAATGCACACTAATGGAGAGGCTGCGCCTGCGCAGGTTCCAACGGAAACTTCCCAAGCTGAAGTTTAAATTTTGGCGGTAGCCACGCCCCTCCGTCCCCGGAGGGCATATAAGGCAGCCCTCGGCGGTTGCTCCCCAGTTCCTTTTTTTTTCGCCGCAAGGTTCACTTCGGACTCTCATGTCTACGACTCGCTTCAAGCGCTGCACTCAGTGTGCCGCTAAAATTCCTGATTCCGACGGCCACGCCAAGTGCCTCTACTGCCTCGGGGAGGCACATGTCGTCGGTACCTGCCGTTTCTGCCTGGCCCTGATGGCTCAGGCTAGGAAGAATAGAGCCGCGAGGCTTAGAGCAGCGCTCTACTAAAAATCGCTTGCTCCTGAACCCGTTCCGTCGACTTCGGGCACGAAGCCGTCGGTCGACCCGAGATCGATGTCGGCTCCAACGGCTAAAGCTCCCTCGGTCTCGTCCAGGGCGTCCAGAGCCTCCAGATCGGCTAAAGCCGCCAAACCGCCGTGCACACTCACCACGGCCACGATGTCGACACGTTCCGGTCGAGTCGGCCCTTCCTCGACATCGAGCTCGGTGGCCTCCGTTTCCTCGGCCCGATCCCATCTCGGGACCCCTCCATCGACCTCTGCGATGAAGATCGCCTTTAAAAGGGCTCATGAGGAAGCTCGTCGGACCCAATCCGACTCA
The DNA here is from genome assembly GCF_035594765.1 of Anolis carolinensis. Lineage (NCBI taxonomy): Eukaryota > Metazoa > Chordata > Lepidosauria > Squamata > Anolidae > Anolis > Anolis carolinensis. The sequence continues at coordinate 155,349,256 of NC_085845.1, forward strand.
GCAATGGTCCCGCCTACACCGGGAAAATCCATGAGGGTTCCATCAAAGCAACCGCTCGCAAAAAAGAGGGCTACCCAGCGTTCCTCCTCCTCTGCCTCCTCCAAGATGGACGTCCCTTCTTCGGCGACTTCGTCTAGAAAGTCCTCTCCAATCCCTCCCGCTCAGCGGCCTCGTCAACCTTCTCCTCAGCAACTTTCTGATGGCGAACTGCAGGACTCACCCCACCACTCTACCCAGACAGTGGTCAGGGTGCCATCTCCTCGACCTGCTGCCTCACATCGCCCGTCTCGACAACAGCTTTTTCCCCCGACCTCGACACCGGAGCGGGGTAGACAAACTGCCCGCCTGGCTCGAGCGGCCCAGGCCTCGGCCTCTAAGGAACCTCGGCCACAGATGGCTCCTGCTCTTGAGGCTTTGCCACCACCAGAGACTGTGTTGTCATCTCCCCCTCAGTCCCCTCAAGGGGCTGAGGACGATGAGATTGATATCGATCGCCCTGATTCCGCTCTCTCGGCCTCGGTGGTATCTCTAGGCCTTGATCTCTCTCCTCCTCATGATGCCTATGAGGTGGACCCTCCTTCGCCTACCGACAACATTCGGGCCTTCTCCGAACAAATGGTTAGAATGGCTGATGCCCTGGGTCTAGAAATCAAACAAACCTCTAAGGCAGTGTCTGACCCAGTTTTCAAACGGGTCCAAGCCCAGGCCCCCCCGGCCACGCTGTTACCGTTTCTGCCTTACCTCCTGGATGTCATCCAATCATCGTGGAAGACTCCTTCCTCGATTCCTCCTACCTCGAAGAGGATTGAATCTTGGTATCGTACAGATGACGACACCTTAGAATGGCTTAAACACCATCCCGACCCAAATTCCATGGTTGTTAAAGCTTCTCAATCTTCCGGTCGTGATTCCACTACCCCTGCAGATAGAGAGGGCAAGAGATTTGACGCGGTCGGTCGAAAGCTCTACTCCGGGGCCCTTCTACTTTGTAGAATGGCGAACTATGGGGCCTGTATGGGGGCCTACCAGCAGATCCTTTGGGAGAAAGCTCAGCCCTTCTTCTCGAAGCTGTCCGACGAAGACCGGTCGGTTATGTCCACCCTCCAGCAAGAGGCCGACTCGTTAGCACATCATCAAATCCAGATGGCTAAGTATACGGGCGACACGGCCGGCAAGATGATCGCCCACGCCATTGCCATTCGCCGCCACGCCTGGCTGAGGTCGTCCGGTTTGTCTTCCTCCTCGAGGCAGGTCATCGAGGACCTCCCCTTCGACGCCATGGGCCTCTTTAATTCTGGCACCGACGACAAGCTCAAAACCAACCATGACTTTAAAGTTCTGGCCACTAAATGCGGCGATCAACCCCAAGCTCACCGCACCAAGTGGTTTCCTCAACGCTTTCGACGCTTCCCGCCTCCCTCTTACCGCCATCAATCCTTCAGGCGTCCCTCGGTATCGAACAACCAGAACCGCCAACAGCCCCGTCGGGCTGCTCAACCACAAAGACAGCGCGGCCGGGCCACCCCCACCGCTGGTCAACCTCTCCGGCGTTCCTGACGCCATCTCTCTTTCCAAAGACTCTTTCTACGGTACCGTTGCAGCTCTCATTCCTCCGCACCCCTCTCCTCCACCGAATCAACCTCATGGTCTCTTTCTAGACCGCCTGGCTCCCTTCTTTCACCGGTGGAAATCTATTACTTCAGATGCCTGGGTTCTCAAAATTGTCCAAGAAGGCTATGCCTTAGAGTTCGAGGAACTCCCGCCCACGGGTCAGGTCCTTCTCTCCAACCCTTCTCAAGAAATTCTCGCAGAGGTCGACGCCCTTCTCGCCAAAGGGGCTATTCGGCCTTCTCCATCGGTACAGGACCCTCAAAGCTTCTTCTCCAGATACTTCACGGTCCCGAAGAGGGGTGGGGGCCTCCGCCCCATTCTGGACTTACGTATGCTCAATGCCTTCATACGCCCAACCAAGTTCAGGATGGTGTCCATCGCCTCCATCCTCTCGATGCTTCAGCGCGGAGACTACTTCGTGTCTATAGACCTTCGAGACGCCTATTTCCACGTGGCGATTCGAGAAAACCACAGGCGCTTCCTCTCTTTCAAGGTTCTCGACCAGACCTACCAGTTCACCGTTTTACCCTTTGGCCTCGTTACGGCCCCAAGGGTCTTTACCAAAGTCGTCGCTGTCGTGGCTGCCCACCTCCGGCTCCAGGGGATCACAGTCTTCCCTTATCTAGACGACTGGCTTCTGGTCGAATCCGACCCTGCCCTTCTTCGACGTCACATCGACTACACCCTCTCTCTTCTAGAATCCCTCGGTCTACAACTAAACCCCGAAAAATCTCATCTCACTCCGTCGAACAAAATCCGCTTCATCGGTGCCCTGTTCGACTCAATCTCTCGGACTGTCTCTCTCCCGCTCGACAGGTTCCTAGCCCTCCGCCAACAGATCATCTTTTGCGAGACCCACCGGAGGGTTCGGGCTCGATCCATCCAGGTACTGCTCGGTCACATGGCCTCCACAGTTCTCACGACCCCGTTTGCCAGACTCCATCTCCGGACTCTGCAGAGATGGTTTATAGACGTTTTCAAGCCATTTCGCCACCTCAACTCGAGGTTTCTCTCCGTTCCGCCCCACGTTCGTCGGTCGCTTCTCTGGTGGAAATCCCTCTCCAACGTCTGCAAGGGTCTTCCGTTCCACCCGATCCCTCCCTCGACCACCATAACCACAGACTCATCCAATTTCGGCTGGGGAGCCCACATGAGCGGTCTCACCGTTCAAGGCCTCTGGTCTCCTTCCGAGAAGGCCAATCACATAAACTTTCTAGAACTCCTTGCCATCTTCAAGGCTCTGAAAGCCTTCTCCCGCCTGATCTCCCAAAAATCTATCCTCATCCAATCAGACAACACAGTAGCAGTCTTCTACATCAACAAGCAGGGCGGCACGGGTTCAAGGAAGCTAATGCTTCTCTCCTCTCAGCTGTGGCACTGGTGCATAGCCCGCAACATCCAAGTCGCGGCAATTCACCTTCCCGGGATCCAGAACAATCTAGCAGACGCCCTCAGCAGGATGACGACCTCCTCCCACGAGTGGATGCTCGATCCCGAGACTCTTCTTTCTCTCTTTCACAAATGGGGTTTTCCCACTCTGGACCTCTTCGCTTCTCCCCAAAACGCACAGTTGCCTCGGTACGGGGCGAGACTTCCCCCGTCCTCCTTTCCAGGCTGCCTGGGAGACGCCTTCCTTCTGGACTGGTCTGCGGAACCGATCTACCTCTTTCCGCCTTTTCCTCTCATACCAAAGGTCCTACAGAAACTCCGGTCGATACCGACGTCGGCGATCCTGATAGCTCCAGCCTGGCCTCGCCAACCTTGGTTCCCGGCCCTTCTTCATCTCTCCAGAGCGACCTCCTTCACTCTGCCTCTTCTACCACACCTATTGTCCAGAGAGAACGGCCAGATCCTACACCCGGATCTCCCCTCTCTACATCTCACTGCTTGGAGAATTCTCACCTGACCTCCCTCCCGCACAACCTGCAGGAGGTCCTTCGCGCAGCTCACAAGCCGGCTACAACCAGATCTTACACTTATAAGGTTTCTCGCTTCCGCTCCTTTCTTCGCTCCCGAGGGATTACTGCCTTTCCAACCTCGATACCGATAGTGCTGGACTTCCTTATGTCTCTGGCAGACCAAAAACTTTCTCTTGCTTCTATGAAATCTTACTTGGCCGCCCTATCCTGGTGTTTTCAACAACATGGTAAACCGTCGTTGTTCTCTGATCACCTCGTCAAAACCTTCTTGAAGGGATACAATAACATCTGCCCACCGTCTCAGCCTCCGACTCCGGGGTGGAACCTCGAGCTCGTGCTTTCCCAGCTCACTGCCTCCCCTTTCGAACCTTTGGCTTCGACCGACCTACGTCTCCTTTCTTGGAAAGTTGCCTTCCTGGTGGCCATAACTTCGGCACGCAGACCCTCAGAGCTGGCGGCCCTTCGGGTTGATGAACCCTACCTCCGTTTTCATCATGACCGTGCCGTTCTCCGTCCGGACATCACCTTCCTTCCCAAGGTGGTCTCAGCTTTTCACCTTAACCAGGACATTGTCCTGCCTGCCTTCTTTCCAGACCCCTCGTCTCCTCTTGAGCGGAGACTGCACCTTCTTGATGTGCGTAGGGCACTCCTTTTCTATCGGGACCGTACTAAAGACATTCGAAAGACCCCAAAACTTTTTGTGGCCCATGCCCCAGATAAATTGGGCAATCCTATTTCTTCACAAAGACTGTCTCATTGGATTGCTCAAGCTATTGAGCTGGCCTACGAACTAGCCAAACGACCGCCTCCCCCGTCGGTTCGCCCGCGTTCGACGAGGGGCCTCTCCACATCGACTGCCTTCCTAAGGGGCATTCCCCTGGACTCTATTTGCAGGGCAGCTATCTGGTCCAATCCCCTTACGTTTGTGTCTCACTACAGGGTAGACCAGAAAACCTTAAAGGACTCAGCCTTTGCTAGAGCAGTTTTGTCATCCTGTTTGTCCTGAAAGGCTTCTTCATATGTTCCTTCTCTAAGGATGTTTTCATGCGACTCTTTTGTCGTCTTTTCCTGTTCAGTACATGTTTGCACTGTTCTCTCTGAAATATTGTGCCTTATTTGCTACTGCCTTCCTCCTTTGAGGAATGATGTGCCTGGCTTACACATGTTTTCTTAGATTGTTTATATCATGCCTTACCGGACTGCTCTCGGTATTATGCCTGTGTTCATGCAATACTTCAATGGGTCCTTCGGACCATGTTATTGATGTTTAATAAACATATGTTTGGACATTATCTCGTTGTCAGGGTTTGCTTAGCCCGCCTCCGAGACCTGAGCTTGCTAGTCTCCATTAGTGTGCATTCACAGAGTACACGAAGAAAAAGGACAGGTTGCTTACCTGTAACCATGTTTCTTCGAGTGTACTCTGTGAATTCACACAAGCCCGCCCTTCCTTCCCCTCTGGCAAACCCTCTTCCTTCCTCGTTGCCTTAGCGGCGTAGGAACTGGGGAGCAACCGCCGAGGGCTGCCTTATATGCCCTCCGGGGACGGAGGGGCGTGGCTACCGCCAAAATTTAAACTTCAGCTTGGGAAGAGTTTCCGTTGGAACCTGCGCAGGCGCAGCCTCTCCATTAGTGTGAATTCACAGAGTACACTCGAAGAAACATGGTTACAGGTAAGCAACCTGTCCTTCCATGTCATCCACTCAACAACTCCCCACAACTAACCAGTCAACCCAAAAAGTTGATTCCATGGCCATCTAATAACATATAGTTCATTGGTGGCTGATTATTCCAAAGGTTATTTGATTATATCTAACCTTTCTTCCTGTATAAGTTAAAAATCAATATAATTAAAACAATGGAAATGCTTGTGCTGTTTAACATGTAGCACATTCAACCTTGAAAAAGACCTTTTTTATTTTACAAAATGCATAAAGTTGTGGATGAACTACTACTCACATCATGCCAGGTTAACCACCTGAAACTCCATCAGTGGTTAAAGTGCATCGTGTTGGGAAGTTTACTCTCTAGATACATCATTAGTGCGGTCCGTGTGTTCTCTGGCTGCAGGGTGAACTACAGTTCCCACCATGGGTCAGTTTCCCTCAGACTCCTCCAGTATGATCAGTTGGTCATGGGGGTTCTGTGTGCCAAGGTTGGTCCCAGTCTGTTGTTGGTGGTGATCACGGTGTCTCCTGATGTAGGTGAACTACCACTTTCAGAAATGAAGGTCAGTTCTCCCCAAACCCCTCCAGTATTCAAATTCGGCATATAGGGTATGTGTGCCAAGTTTGGTCCATGTCCATTGTTGGTGGTGTTCAAAGTGCTCTTTGATTGCAAGTGAACTATAAATCCCGGTACCTACAATGTCAAGACCAATTCCCCCCCCCCCCCCCCAAAAAAAACCCCTACCAGCATTCAAAAATATGCATATCGGGAATGCGTGCTAAGTTTGGTCCATATCCATCATTGCTTGGGTTCACAGTGCTCTCTGAATGTAGGTGAACTACAACTCCTATAAATGAAGGTGAATTCCCCTCAAAGACCTCCAGTATTTTTTGTTGGTCGTGAGGGTTCTGTGTGCCAAGTTAGGTCTAGGTCCATCATTGGTGGGAATCAGAATGCTCTTTGATTGCAGGTGAACTATAAATCGCAGTACCTACAACTCCCAAATGTCAAGGCTAATTCTCCCCAAATCCTACCAGTATGTTCTGTTGGTCATGAGGGTTCTGTCTTCCAAATGTTTAGGTCCATGGTCAGTGGGAATCACAGTGATGCAGGGTGAACTACAACTTCCATCATGTTGAGTCAGTCTCCCAACCCCCTCCAGTATGTTCAGTTGCTGATCAGTTCTGCTCTGTTTGCTGTGTGCCATAGGAAAGGGTAGGAAAGGGTTATGGGAGAGGCAGTGGGCGGGGTCATGGGTAGTGGGTACTATGGTGATCTGAAGGACATTGGCAGGGCTCTTGGACATGTTCATGGCACTCGCTATAACCTGCAATGTCATTGGAGGAAAGGCCATTGGTGTCTCCTGATAGGTGTGAGTTATAGCTTTTGTGGAGACAGGAGCCCGTTTGTGATAGTGGGCACCCCAGCCACATATACACATACAGATTTTCACTTTTATTACATGTATAAATGTGTATAAATAGATTTGCCAGATTATGAATGTGGATCCTACAGAGCTGGATCATCAGGATCTTCAATCCAGAGTCTTCTTCCTGGAAAGGTTTTGTACTCTAGAGTGGTGGAGGAGAGTATGGCTTTCAGTCCTCACTAACTTTTGGATGTGAGGCATTTGTTGAAGTGTTCGTGTTTGAGTCTTACAAGTAAATGTCAGGTGGTCTCCACATCTATTCCGTCTATAAAAATCTAGCATGCATTCAAACAGTGCATTTTAGGATGGAAAGTAGCTCATGGTCGAAAATCCTCATTAAAATGGGGCGAGGCACTGGTGGGCTGCATTTGGTTTGGAAATTGTTGGGTTAGGATGTCTCCATGTATCCCCAAGAAGAGTAGTGGGGACTTTTGCCACATTTATAGACCTCTTGGGACATTTTGGACCAAAGAGAGGTCTTTTTATGAAGGAAGGCAAATAGAGGTTGTGATGTCAAATGGGTGATCTTTGCAATGTTCAGCACTGTCTTCACCTGTAACTTCACTGCATTGATATCACACTGAAACCTGAGAGACTTTAGCCCATTTCACACAGCTGAATAAAATCCCACATTTTCTGCTTTGAACTGGAATATGTAGCAGTGTGGACTCAGATAACCCAGTTCAAAGCAGATATTGTGGGATTTTCTGCCTTGATATTCTGGATTATATGTTTGTGTGGGAGGGCGCCTTTTTTAATGTACCCACGTCTTAACATCTGTCTAGCCTAGATGTTATGTTTCTCTGGATGTCAAGAAAACTAGCATTCTAACCAGATTACACCAGATTTTTACTTATTTATCTAAAAAGAATTTTCTAGTGTAATCATTATTCAGATGGGCTAATATTTGATTACTGAAATAAAACCTGTTGACACTTTGATTATTGAAATGCAGGTGTTACTCCAGCCAGCTGATCATGCATGGAAAGGTTCTAGATGAGTAAACATTGTGTTGTGTGGTAAAATACAGGACTCCCCATTATAGACCAGGCATGGGCAAACTTCTGTGGGTGTTGAAGTCCAAAACACCTGGAGGGCCGAAATTCGCCCATGCCTGTTATAGATCATTTTTCTTATGGGAAATTACTTTCAAGAGGTTAGACAACTACAGTACCTATAAGTGAGCAGCCAAATATAGTGTGTACATATATTTAGTGATAAAATAAATAAGCCAACCACTGGATACATAGTGTCATGACAGGACTAGCAAAGAAACTAATCTCTGTACAATTGCTCACACTTGCAGTACCCTTTTAAACATATTTGCAGTTGCTTGTAATTTCAATTGCAGTTTAATTTTTATGTACTAAATACCTTACTAGGGTCTAAAACATTTGTTTTTTTAGGGGCAACTATAAAGGGACCCGTCCTTACAAAGCAGGAAAGCCATGTAGAGAGTGCCAAGCAAAAGACACATGTCAAAATAATCTCTGTAGTAAGTATTGAACTGAACAAAACAAACATTCATGATATATATCATTATCCCATCAAAGTCAGTTTCTGAATTCCATCCTATTTATATAGCAGCTCTAACCAACATCTTGTTAACATGGGATCCTGTCATCAACTTTATCTCCTTCATAAATAAGATTAAAAATAGTGTTCAACTCCCCCTTCTTTTTTGTTTAGTGATACTATTCATTACTCCTTCAGCTTTCTCTGTCATTCTGTCATCTGAAAGGTTAAAGTATATGTTTCTTTTAAACAAATGGACAATGTAGAGAGACTATTGTGAGATGAAAATGGTTGTGTTTTCCCTCAGTACTAATGTAGTAACTTTTGATAGACTCTTCTTACTCCTCATGAGAGTTTTTGCAAAAGCACTGAGTGATGCCCTGGAGCTTGGTGGTAGTTGCTGCATCAATAAACAACAAAGGTGGGAACAACTGTCTAGCAGAGCTGAACTGGGTTCGGACTGACTGGACAGCAAGGACTCTGCTGCTGGCACTGAGGCGGCCCCAAAGTCGAATGCTGTAAACACCATGGCAGAACTGAGCTGGTTTGAATCAGTAATGCTTCAGACTAGCCCTGGATTTTGTGGTCCATGTTGTTGGACCCTGAGGTATTGAAGTCGCTAAATACAAGATTCTGTCCATAATTCAGTGTGAATGCTGTAATGAGCTATGATTCCTGGAGAGATTAATGTATAACAGTTTAATGCATGAGGATTAATGTATTTTCTCTGTTCCTGGTGTGTTTTTATACAAATTAAAAAATAACAGGAAAGGAGGAGAAAACCTAGCAACCTGATGATACAAAAAACCAAAGTTTGAGACAATTAAAATAGCTTATTTTATTACTCAATTTTGTTATTCATATCCTTTTGAAATCCTAAGAGATTGAGGAGGATGAGGTAGCTTTAACCTTCCATCTCGCAGGGTGTTTGAAAAAGAACTCCCTATTTCACCATTGAATTAAATTAAATTGAATTATATTAAGGATCCTAGAATTTAGAAGAAATGTTCCCTCATTCGTTGTCATGATGTACCTTAAAAGTAGAATTTAATATTTGTAAAGCTTTGCTTCATTTGTTATAGCTACTTTTTCATTTTACTAGAAAATCGAAAACGTGATCGGAAAAATACCAGTATGTACTTCTCTTCTATTTTATATTTTATGTTTGTTTATTTCAAAAATAAAATTTATATCTAATAAAATTCTTTTCCATTTTTGTACAGGTTATGTACATTGGTATCCACCATCCTATAGCTGTTGCGGTTTTAAGGACTTTGTTAATGTTTATAGCATTTGTAGCTGTGTATTTCTTAAAATTCTATTATCCTGGATTAAATTTTGAAAAATAATATTTCCTATTCATGTAACTTACTAAAACATTCCTATGATTTCTATTTTTTCAAACTAAATTGATATAATTTCATTGTTCTTATGATACTTTGAACTTTTCTCTTGTAATAAAAAGGCATATTCTACATTAAGAAAATGTTCAATATTTTTAAATGAAGTAAACACTATTACAAAATAAAACAAGTGAAAACTACTTAATATTGTTAATGATTATGTGGGAGGAAAGACAATCATCTTCAAAACAAGTTTGTTTGTCTTAGTTCACAAGCTGTAATTAATACATGCTTTTGCAATGTATTTCATGCCTGATAATTTTATGCATACTGTAGTCTCACATGCCTAATTCCAAGAGTTGGGAAAAGTTATTTAAAAGGATGAGAGCTCCCAGAATTCCCCAGCCGGTAAGGGACGCTGCCTGATGGAGTCTGAAAGATTATTCAGGGAGTCTTACAGTCCCTGAGATGTTACCCATGCAGTCAGGCAGATTTCCATCTCATTTACACAACTCTTGGTCCTAAGTAATTCAGATAAGGGATATTCAGCTTGCTGAATATCAACAGTGTTGATGCAGCACCCACAAGGAGAGTCTGTAACAAATAAAATGCACTATATTGTTATTTATTGGACATAGCTGCAACATCTTAGGAGGCATCTACACTGTAGAATGAAACTGGGTTGACACCACTGGAATTGCCTTGGCTCCATGCTGTGGGATCCTGGGAGTTGTAGTTTGATGAGGTGCCAGTATTCTGGCAAAGAATGCTCTTGTAAAGCTAAAACTCCCATGACGCAATAGTATTAAGCCAGGGTTGTGTTGTCAAAGGCTTTCGTGGCTGGAATCATTGGGTAGCAGTGAGTTTTTCGGGCTGTATCGCCATGTTCCAGAAGCATTCTCTCCCGACGTTTTACCTGCATCTATGGCAGGCATCCCCAGACGTGAGGTTTGTTGGAAACTAGGCAAGTGGGGTTTATATATCTGGAAAGTCCAGGGTGAGAGAAAAAACTTGTTTGTTTGAGGCAAGTGTTAATGTAGCAACTGATCACCTTGATGAGCATTGAATGGCCTTGCAGCTTCAAGGACTGGCTTCTTACTGCCTGGGGGAATTCTTTGTTAGGAGCTGTTAACTGGATTTCAATGGCTTCTCCGTGAAGTCTGACACGGTACGGTGGTTGTTAGCGTGGTCCAGCATTTCTGTGTCCTGAAATAATATGCTGTGTCCAGGTTGGTTCATCAAGTGCTCTGCTATGGCTAACTTCCCTGGTCGTATTAGTCCGCAACTGCAGTGCCTTTCATGTTCCTCGATTTGTGTTTAGGCAATCTGCGTTTGGTGGTCCCTATGTAGGCTTGTGCACAGCTGCATTCATTCCACAGTGTATGCCTCATCCTGATTTCCACGAGGGAAAATTTGGGGCTGGATCAATGAAGTGGCGTTATAATATCTCTAATCTAGCTATCTAATCTTATAAAGTGAATATCCCACGATACCCTATATTGCAAGCGAAGTGGAAGAGTCCGCCTGCTAGTGAGGGGAGTTTTTAGCAAGGCGGAAGAATCCATTCGCTCATTTGGGGGGGGGGGGGTAGAGGAGAACTCTATTAAGGGCTTGGCCTTCTGTTGGATTTAGGAGCGATTCAGCCCCACGGCCGTTGGTGGGAAGCCGTTGGTTGCGCGCGCAGCCCCTCCGGGTTTTTTTAGGGAACCGCCGCCGCTGCCGCCGCTGCTGGGATGGGGATGGGGAGGGCGTGCGCCTGGCTTCTGCTGGGGCTCTTCGCCTCCGCCATCACCTTGGGAGCGAGCCAGAAGTTCGCTCCTTACCCCGACATCAACAACAAGACCTTTATCAAAGAGTATGTCGACGCCCACAACAAATTCCGGAGCGAAGTCAAACCCAGCGCTGCAAACATGCTGTACATGGTGTGTGTGTGTCCTGGGAAACAGGGCGGGGGAAATGGCGGGAAAATGCAAGTCGCCATTAGGATCTGAGGAAAAAGCTTCTCACAACAGAGCGCGTCTACTCACTACAGGATTAAAGCGCTCTGATCCCGCTTTTAACATCTGTGGCTTGATGCTGGTGAATCCTGGGAATTTTAGTCTGGCGAAATGCCAGCACCATTGGACAGGGACGGCCAAACACCTTCCAAAACTCCCAACTCCCTGGGTTCCTTAGCATTGAGCCGCTACAGTTAAAATGATATCAAACTGCATTAATTCTGTAGTGTAGTCTCAACTAGAAATGCAGGTGATACACATGTGGTGTCACTGTCACATACAAAAGTATATTGTGTTGTCGAAGGCTTTCGTGGCCGGAATCACTAGGTTGCTGTGAGTTTTCCGGGCTGTATGGCCACGTTCCAGAAGCATTCTCTCCTGACGTTTCTCCCGCATCTATGGCAGGCATCCTCAGACGTTGTGAGGTCTGTTGGAAACTAGGCAAGTGGTGTTTATATATCTGTGGAAGGTCCAGGGTGGGAGAAAGAACTTTTGTCTGGGAGTACACCTCCCAAGAAAGAATTCCCCTAAGCTAGAATCAGCCAGGCTTTGAAGCTGCAAGGCATTTTAATGCTAATCATGGTGATTATTTGCAACATTCATACTTGCCTCCAACAGACAAGAGTTTTTTCTCCCACCTTGGACCTTCCACAGATATATAAACCTCACTTGCCTAGTTTCTAATATACCACATAACTTCTGGGGATGTCTGCCATAGATGTGGGAGAATCGCCAGGAGATAATGCTTCTGGAACATGGCCATACGGCTCGGAAAACTCACAGCAACCCAAAAGTATATTGCTTGAGTCCATTTCTACTCCAGCTGCCATGGTAACATCTTATGAAGTACTGTAATTTGTAGTTTTATGAGTCACCAAGCCTTTGGCTGAAATCAAGGAGCATCTACACCAGGCATGGGCAATCTTGAGCCCTCTAGGTGTTTTGGACTTCAACTACCACAATTCTTAATAGTCAGTAGGCTGTTAGAATTTGTGGTAGTTGAAGTCCAAAACACCTGGAGGGCCCAAATTTCCCCGTGCCTGATATACACTGTAGAATGAAAACAGATTGACACCATTTTATCTGCTGTGGTTCAGTGCTATGGCATGGCATTGAGCCATGACATTTAAAAGTGTCAAACTGCATCAATTGCACAGTGCAGATGCATCCTAAACTCTCCAGGCTCAACTGGAGACAGCAAATATAAATATTCCAATACATAGGTAAATTAATAATACTCTATTGGCGTGGGATCATGAGTATGTTATGGAACAGACAAGAAAATACAACAATATGTTGCTATATTGTCACTTACTAACGAGTGATCCAGCTGAGGACTCCAAATGCCTTGGATTATAAATCTAGTAGCAGTAGTTGGGCCTTAGAAATTAAATGGCATTCAAAATGAAAGAATTAAAACAGATTATGTGTTTATCAGCGATCTAGAAGCTTCCCTCTGAATTAAAAAGCACAGGAGAAAATTATAGTTATCTCGAAATTTTAGCAATTTGTTTAGTGTTTTCCTATTTCCTGAAATCTCATGTATCATAGAGAAAGATTTCAGTCCTTGATATTCAATCCATGGATGCAATATAAACACTCAAAAAGTCATAAAGGTTTTCTCTCTGTCCTGTGACCTTGACTAGTGTGTTTGGTGATGATTTAAAAAGCTTTCTCAGTGACTGCTCCACAATTCTAGACTTCCCACCCACCGCTGGCTCAAATGATGACCCTTCATGTACTCTTCTTTCTGTTAGTAAGCAACCTAATTTCTGTGGCAGAAGGATCGTTTTATTGGGGTGTATTATGTTTTTTAATATATCTTTAAACTTGCAGTTTAGTGTTTTTATGATAAAATGTTTGTTTAATTTCATTTTTGTATCAAATCAGTCTTTAGTCTTTTGTGTTAACTTGTGAGTTCTTTGGCATCCTGGGTCAGGAGAACAGTGGAATAAGACTTAAATGGTTAACATAGATAAATTATTGGCTGAAATGCAGAGATTATGATGGAGACCAAAACATTATAGCATTAGCTGAGAATAAGACAGAGGGTACTTTTTATCTATGAGCTATCTCAGGAGGGTAAAGATAAATGACCCAACACTTTGGAATACCTTATCCAAATCTTTTGCCAGGCTGAATTAGACCCAGAGGCCAAATGTTCCCCTCAGTTTCCCTATTTAGACTTCAGGAATAAAGTATAACATGTTCTTGTTTGTTAAAGCTAGATATAAAAGGTAGCCAAATAGAAATGTTATATTTTAACAAGTGGATGGATTAAAGTATACCAGAGCTTTTACTACAGGTAGAACATTTACTTTTTTATTTGCAGTCATTTGATGTGGCTTTAGCTAGAATAGCTAAAGCTTATGCAAAGAAATGTATCTGGGATCACAATGAAGACAGGCATGTCCATCCAGATCCTAAATTAAGGCCTTTTGGAGAAAACATGTGGATGGGAGGTGCCAGCAAAAGACCATTTAATGTTGCTGCTGCAATTGGAGCCTTTCACTCAGAGATAAAATACTATGATTTCAGTACTCACAAATGTACACATGTGTGTGGTCATTATACTCAGGTGAGTTTTATCCTTCCCTGCTCGCATAGCTTACAGATTTTGAAGCGTAGTATCAGTATTTTGCGGGGTACTGTTCCATTATCCAGGCGGAATCCAAAAAGGAGCCTAGACAGCAGAGCCGGCCCTAGGTATTTTTCAAGTGTAGGCGAACAGAATTTTGGTGCCCCCCCCCCCCCCAAACCAATCACTGAAAAATAAAAGCGTTGGATAAGCGAAAATGTTTGATAATAAGGAGGGATTAAGGAAAAGCCTATTAAACATAAAATTATATTAAGATTTTACAAATTAAGCACTAAAACATCATGTTTTACAACAAATCAACAGAAAAAGCAGTTCAATACCTTGTGGAGGCAGGCCGCAGGAGACAGGAGTTGCCTCAATGGCGCCCCCAACAAGATGGCACCACAGGCAACTGCCTAGTTGGCCTGGTGGTTGAACCGCCTCTGCTAGACAGAGAAGGATTGTCCATTTTACGGGGGGGGGGGGGGGGGGAGAGGATTTGAGAGAGGAAAACCATTTTGCTGATTATTCCTCCCCCCTTTCCCATATCATACATGATGGTTGTTTTGACGATAACATGGATAGGGAGAATAACAGGAAAACGGGGAAATGGTAACTCAGTGGTTCTCAACATGTGGGTCTCCATATGCTTTTTTGTGGGATCTCAGGGCAGCATATAAGAAACACTTCCATTGCTTTCACTATGCTTTGGCCTTCAACTCCCAGAAATCCTAACAGCAGGTAAACTGGCTGGGATTGTAGGCCAAAATATGTGGGGACCCACAGGTTGAGAACCACTGGTTTAACTCCTTCAACGTCCTTTCCCCAATAAAATGGACTATTCTTCTCGGTCTAGTTCCCCCATGTGGCCCCTGCCCGAATAATGGAACAGTACCTTTTGGGGGGGAAATTAAAGTTGCAAAGTTGGTGTTATAGTAGCTGAGTACAGACAGTCCCCAAGTTATGAAACAAGATAGGTTCTGTTTGTTTATTCTTAAGTTGAATTTGTTTGTAAGTCAGAACAGGTACATTTTTAAAGTATAGATAAATTTTATAAACTTTAGATAGCATAGGGAAGGATAATTGGATTTAGAAAAATTGGGCTTGTTATGAAAACACCTTTTGGACAGGGCAGTCAGGCAAGCTGCCCTTTCAGTGTTATTGTAAGTACTAAGGGAACAACTTTAAAGAGATCACAAGAGAGCCTCTTGCATAGTGGGACTTCCTAGAAATTAGTAAGATTTGGAAAGACCTATAGTTTTTGAAAACAAGATTTAAAAAAAGATTCCAAGCAACGGGAATTGATGACCAAACTGTTACCAGTTTTTTGTGCCTTTGTCTGACTGGGGAAGCAGTGATTGAGGTCCAGACTTCCAGCATCCTATAATGGAAAGCCTGAGATGAAAGCACCAATTTCACTGTGGTTACAGTATGAAATGATATACAAGGGCAGATTAAGTTTATTTGCGTTTGTGAGCATAAGGATGATTTTATAACTATTCTTTTTAAATTATATCTCAAAGCAGGTGTGTTGTCTATTATTACTGTCTCAGTGTTTGGATAATTAAACTGTTTATAAAGCTTTGATACCACCTTTATGTTAATATACTGTAATAAGTATAATGTGGCTACTGTAGTATAATATGAAAATATGAATTGGAACAATATTAAAAGATACCTTGCTGATTTTTAGATCCTGTTCACATGAGCCTCTTCTGTTGCTACAATTGCACTTTCTGTAAAAATGATATTCATAAAATCATAGAATTTGAAGAGACCACAGGGGCCATCCCATCCAGCTTTCTGGTATGCAGGAATACACAATCAGAGCATTCCCGACAGGTGGCCATCCACCCTCTCCTTAAAAACCTTCAAAGACAAGAGTACATACAGAGGCAACATATTCCACTTGAAAACAGCAAGATGGCTTTTTTCCCTACCTTCAGAACCCTACCTTCCTGCCCCATCTTCCAACAAAGGATTTGAAGCAGCTAATATATAGCACCATTGACAAAATTACCCTAGCCTTGTGGCAAAAGTCTTGATGAAGTTATTACCCAGTAACAGATAGGGCAAAGGCCAGTATAAATGAAAGGAACACAAATTTATTCTGCCTTCAATTTATTTACAAGTTCACACTTCCATTTTTTTAGTTAAATACTGTATGTTTAAATTCTCTGTTGTCCAGATCAGAAATAACTGCCCTGATGGGGAGCATTTCTGCCTGGCTGTATTCAGTTGGTGGGGTCAACGTTCTCAATTCCTGATAAAAGGTATAAAATGAGAGGTACTTTAGGAGTAACTGCATTTTACAAATGAGTGCTTTTATATTTGATGTATAATACAAACCTATTTCTTTCTAGGTTGTTTGGGCTTCTTCTTATAAAGTTGGCTGTGCTATTGCTTTCTGCCGTCGTGTGGTTGGAGGGGGAAAGAATGGGGGAATTCTAGTGTGTGATTATGCTCCAGCGTAAGTAAAAAAAAAAAAAGTAAAGTTTTATTCAAACCTGGTTACTCACTAAGGAAGTACAATGTTTTAAACTGAATGAGGATGTGGTTTTCAATTCCCACCAAACTTCTCTGGATGTAAGATGTTGAAATGCCCATATTTCATCCTTACAGGTAAATGGCAAGTTTCAACAGAGCAGAGTCTCCACATCTGATTCTTCTGACTGTTGTAAAAATCTGGCTTTCATTCAGACAGTGCATTTTAGAATGGACAGTGCAGGTCAAAGTAGACAATTCACAGTGAAGCAGAGAGAGGCAGTGGTGAATTTCATCCCTGGGATGTAACTTCCCCTCCAATTTAAAATGCTTTTAAGCAACTTTTCTTTAGACATTGTTGGGCCAGAATTTCTCCCCATGTGTCTAAGGCTTTTTAAGAAGGAAGACAAATAGAGATCAACTTGCTTGTGAAGAAATGTGGGTGATCTTTGCCACATTCAGCACAATATTCTCTGAAGTGTCACTGCAGTAATGTCATGCAAAGGCCTAGGAGTCTATGTTACCCACGGCCATATTTTTGTTTTATCTACCATCTTTCATTTTGGATGAAAATGTTACGTTTTTCTGAATGTGAAAAAAGCCATGGCATTCTCAATAGACCACACCAGATCTTTTTGGTTATTTGTCTGAAAAGAATCTTCTAGTGTCATCATTACCCAGATGGCTAACACTTGATTATTGAAATACTCAAAATCTTTGACACTTCTAATTATTAAAATGCAGGTGTTTTTGTCATGGGATGCTGGTTGTGAAGTGATTTATAGTTTCCAAATCATGACATCCCTTAACTGCTGCAGTCTGAATAGCAAGTGTCCCAGAAGCAAGCAAAATACAGGGTGTTTGAAAAAGAACTCCCTAGTTTTAATGTAATTTACATTAAAACTAGGGAGTCCTTTTTCAAACATCCTCTACAGCAGAGTCCTTTCACAGCACAAACATGCCTGAGCTCGTCAATCAACAGTCCAACTACCAGTATCTGACCTTATCTACACACACTGTTTAGTATATTCACGGATTCAGGTTTTCATCCAAAATATCTGGAGGCTTTAATCTTCACCGTTGCAATATTTACAAAATGTACAAAAAGATGCACAGATCTACTTTCAGCTTGTCATTGCAAACAATCGGGAATAATCAAATAGTCATTTACTGAATACTTTAGTATTGTCTGAATCTTTTGTTCTTTAGGGGCAACTATAGAGGAGTTCGTCCTTACAAAGCAGGGAGGCCATGTAGTGAGTGCCTACCAGGAGACACATGCCAAAATAATCTCTGTAGTAAGTATAGAGCTGAATGAAATAAACATTAAGTATATAATTATCCTATCAAAGTAACTTGATGGATTTAATCTTATAGAGAGAGCAGTTCTGACCAACATCTTAACATGACATTTTGTTATTAACTTCATTTCCCACACTGATAAGATTGACAGATGGTGCTCATTTGAACTCCCTTCCCGCACCCGTTCTTGAACTTTTTGTTTGCTGACCTTTTTGTTCACTAGTCCTTCTGTTTTCTCCTCAGTCCTGCCATCTTCTGAATGTTTAAAGTCTACTTGGGTTAATCGAGTGGACAACATAGGGAGGCAATTATAGGAAAAATATTATTGTAGTAACTATTGTAGTAACTGCTCTTGGACCAAGAATGAAATTAGAGCAAGAGGCTAACAGCTTGTAAAGGGCTTTAGGAAACAAGATTAAGTTTCAATAGCAAATAGTTTCAACTCATGATACAAAATGCAACAAATCCCAATCTCCTTTTTCGTTGGATTTGGTTTCCTTGCACCACAAACACTAGTGCATTTTGCATGGTGAGTTGGAACTATTACTAACTATTAGCTTGTTAATTATTATTGGTATGACTGTTGTGACTCAGCAGCAGAACCAGAGTGAAGATGAGGAAGGGGATTTTGGGTTTCAGATGCTGGAACCAGAGGATGGGATGCAAGATGAATTCCAGGATGATGTCATGGGGCTGAGAAATCATGGAGTTATACAGGCTGGTTCAGAAGGGCAAGAAGCGCAGCCTGTGAATGACCTCCTGAACCAGCCTGTCATAGATAACAACCAGGGAGACATTCCCATGGGAAATAATGAGCTGGATTTGTCTCAGGCTCCTATTCAGGTGCAAGATAACGAATTACCGTATATACTCGAAGATAAGCTTATAATCGGGTCAAGGTCAAGCCAGCAGGGAGCCTGGAGGCCACAGTATGTTTTCTTTTCCAAAACTTCCCTTCTCCGCTTCTCCTCCCAGGCTGGAGTTATCTTATTTATTAAGAGAGAGAGGGACAAGGAGGGAATGTTTTTAAAAGCGAAAGGAGTGAGTGACAGAACCTCTTGCAAGCCAGGAGGAAGAAAAAGATTGCATGGTGGAAGGGGAAGAAAAAGAGAGACTCTTGCAAATTTGCAGGATTTATTATTACTATTATTATTATTATTACTATTATTACTATTATTACTATTATTGCAAGAACGTTTGAGTCAAAAGGGAGGGAAAGGAGAGCAACAGAAGGCATTTATTTCTTTTTATTCCTAAGGAAACAAAAATGGAGTGGGTTTTTTTGGGAGAGGGAGGGAAGTTTTAAAAAGCCTTTTCTGGCTACTTTTAGAGTTTGAAAGAGGGAGAAATAAAAGAGGTGGGAAAGGGGAGGAGAAAAGAGGCCAAAGTTGTTTTTAGGAGGGCTTTGCTTGCATTTCTTCCTTGTGTAAATGCATGCCTCATAGCTTGTAAATAATATATAGATTTCCCTCTACAAATACATTAATTTAATATATGGTTTTCCCCCTCATATGTTTGCAGGTCTTTGCAAATACTATATACATGTAGATATCTAGAGATTTCCATGTACCTGTATATCTGTACCTATATGTATACATTAATTTTATATATATTAATTTCCCCTCACATGTTTGCAAGTCTCTGCAAGTCCTATAAAGATATAATTCTCTGTATATAGAGCAATGTCTAGATAGATAGATATTAATATAGATATAGGCTTTTTAAATATGCACACACACACACACAGATGTCTAGATAGATGTAAACAGATAAATGGGACTTGCAAATATTGCAGGAGGGAAATGCACATATATAGAGAGAGGATTTGCAAACTTTTCAGGGGGAAAATGCAAATGTGAAATTAGTATATATAATTATAGAGCTTTATCTAGCCCTGCATTGTTTATATAGGCATTGAATGTTTGCCTGTTACTATGTTGGAAGCCGGCCTGAGTCCCCATGGGGAGATAGATAGAGCAGGATACAAAGGAAGTTGTTGTTGTTATTGTTGTTGATGATAATTATGATGATTATTATAAAGTTATTGTTGATACCATATTGTTTTTGTTGACCCTACGTATGCACTTACATTTACCCCACTTATGCCTCAGTTAATGTAATTTTATTGGTATCTATTTTTATTTTGAAATTTACCAGTAGCTGCTGCATTTCCCACCCTCAGCTTATACTCGAGTCAATAAGTTTTCTCAGTTTTTGTGGTAAAATTAGGTGCCTCGGCTTATATTCGGGTCGGCTTATACTCGAGTATATCAACGTCACTGTTTAAGGAGCTCCACTGGCTGCCGTTTATTTTCCGAGCCCAATTCAAGGTGCAGGTTATCACCTACAAAGCCCTAAACGGTTTGGGACCCACCTACCTTCGAGACCGCATTTCCCCCTATGAACCTGCACGACCTCTTCGTTCGTCGGGGGAGGCCCTCCTCTCGCTCCCACCACCTTCACAATCACGGCTGGTGGGGACGAGGGAGAGGGCCTTTTCCATCGTGGCGCTCCGGCTCTGGAACTCGCTCCCCGGGGAGATTAGGCAGGCCCCTACCCTCCTCCTTTCGGACGAGCCTGAAGACTTGGCTCTTCCGAGAGGCTTTTGGTGACTGATCTCTGTATGATCGACCTGTTGTCCATTTGATAGTGTATGCCTTCCCCAGTATTATAATGGCACTTTATAGCCATCATAGCTGAGTGGCTACCCTTCCCTGAAGACATGATATATTTGCACTTTTAGCACTTTGGCCTAGATCCTTTGAACCCAAGCCATGATTTTAACTCTTTATCTTGTATGTGGTTTTTTATGACTTGCTTTTATTGTCTGATTGATTGGTTTTATTGTTTTGTTTTTATATTGTTCTGTTCGGGCTTGGCCCCATGTAAGCCGCCCCGAGTCCCTTCGGGGAGATGGGGCGGGGTATAAGAATAAAATAATTATTATTATTATTATTATTATTATTATTATTATTATTATTATTATTATTATTATAGTTGACTTTGACAATCAAGGAGCGCCATTGCTATCTAGAGCAGATGGTTTGCAATGAGGAATGCCTAGGCGCAGCCTGAGATTAGCTGGAAAACGGGAGGCCTCTGAAGGGAAGAGAAATGCATTTTTGGGTTGCTTTTAAAAGTGTGTGTTTAGAGAAAATTCTTTGTCAAAGCAAATTCTCGCTTCATCAGACTGGATGTATCTTCATGCCTTGGAAATTCTCCTGTTCTTGAATCCTTGCAACCAGTGGACTAATGTTTCTTTGGAAATGGACTCATGCTTTTTGACTAAAGACTATTGGATTTACTTACTCTTTTTTGCAACTACTTTGGGATCTTTATTTCTGCCTGCTTTGATTATATATATTCTGCTTTAGCTTAATAAAATTACAAAAGACTATTGTTGTGTGTGACTTGGTGTCAACAGCAAGGTGAACTATTCTGAGGTGCGACAATGACCACTATATAGTTTTGTTTCATTTTGAGGGTTGTTTTTTTTTTTTTACAATATCTCGGTTCTAAAAAGGAGGCAGATTACTAAAAAAAAACATTTTAAACTCCTAGATTTTAACGTCATGGTTGTAGCTTGCTTTTAAAAAGCAAGGAAATGTGAACCACACATTGAAACTTCATAATCATATGCTAACTCAAAACATGGTTACTCCAAGTAGACAAAAAGATGTTCTCCAGACTTTGGGTTCTTAATCAGAAAAAAACCCACCAGTTTAAAGCTAAAGCTAATTTCATTAGTCTTAGTGAATATATTTCACAACCTTTTAAAGAGATTTGCATGAGAAGCCAAGTCGTTTACAGTTATGCAAATAGTCAGACAATAGGAAATAACCTTTACGTTCAACAGTGTAGTCCTTTCTGCAAGTTGCACCATATTTAAAAATGAAATTCTGTATTTATCATCTGTAATAATCCATTGACACTACAAATACAGATCAGTTGGACTGGATTAATAAAGGCACTGATCCTGTACCTCTATATAACCTATTTATCCTAACCCCCATTATTCCAGTCATCTCCCTGACACTTGTCTATGCACTTTATCAAAAGCCCTTGGAATTATGTATTTCTTGCGATCGTACCCTTTTATCCATAGTGGTGATGTTAATATCATTGCCTTAACTTGCTTGGTCATTTAATGTTTTATTATATGGTATGTTTTAAACTGATTATTTTACTTGACTGTTATACTATTGTTTTTAGTTATTAATATGTGTTTTAATTTGTTATTCTTTGTTCTGTTTTGGGCTCTGCCCCATGTTAGCCGCCCCAAGTTCCTCCGGGGAGATGGTGGCAAGATAGAAAAATAAATAATAATTATTATTATTACTAGCTGTGCCCGGCCACGCGTTGCTGTGGCGAAGTATGGTGGTCTGGGAAATAAAGTATTGAGGAATTGGTGGTAGTTAAGGTAAAGGGTAAACGTTTCCCCCTGACATTAAGTCCAGTCATGTCTGACTCTGGGGGTTGGTGCTCATCTCCATTTCTAAGCCGAAGAGCCAATGTTGTCCGTAGATCATTGTGATATTTTAGTGGTAAATTTGTAAATACAGTACAGTATAGTCTCACTTATCCAACATAAACAGGCTGGCAGAATGTTGGATAAGCACATATGTTGGATAATAAGGAGGCATTAAGGAAAAGCCTATTAAACATCAAATTAGGTTATGATTTTACAAATGAAGCACCAAAACATCATGTTAGACAACAAATTTGGCAGAAAAAGTAGTTCTATACGCAGTAATGCTATGTAGTAATTACTGTATTTATGAATTTAGCACCAAAATACCACGATATATTGAAAACATTGACTCCAAAAATGCGTTGGATAATCCAGAATGTTGGATAAGCGAATGTTGGATAAGTGAGACTCTACTGTAATTACTACATAGCATTACTGCGCATGGAACTACTTTTTCTGTCAAATTTGTTGTATAATATGATGTTTTAGTGCTTAATTTGTATAACGATTACCTAATTGGATGTTTAATTGGTTTTTCCTGAATCCCTTCTTATTATCCAACATATTCACTTATCCTGCCGGCCTGTTTATGTTGGATAAGTGAGACTCTACTGTATATTGATAATCTTAGATTATCTGCTTAGAACTGGATTATATGAGGCTCCTTCTTCACAGCTGTATAAAATGTACACTGAAGTGGATTATATGGTAGTGTGGAGTCAAGATAATCCAGTTCAAAGCAGATAATATAAGATTATAAATGGGTTATATAGCTGTGTGGAAGGGCCTTGAGTCTACACTGCCATATAATCCAGTGCAAATTAGATAATCTGTGGAAGAAGCCTAAGTGAGGCCTAAATCTGCCTGTCCCCTAACTGAACCCTGGCTGTCCCTTGGCTGAGTTGGTTGCTAGGAGATCAAGTGGGCAGAGATTAGCCCTCTAAACTGACAGCAATTGGATAAAAACAATTATTGCTCTCCCTCTAATTTGGACTTTATTTTTCTTTTCGTTTTGTTGTATCAACCTAGAGGCATGGATGATGGGTTGTGTTGTCAAATTTCGAGGTTGGGGGGCCTGTAGTTTTGTTGTTTTGTGGGTCGCCGTGATGCCATCACTCATTTATATATATAGATTATTATTGTTATTATATTTTAATAGAGGAATAATGCCATCGAGTATGCTACCTTGATTTTGCTCTCCCAAACATGCAGGGATAGATTCATTGAGTGTTGAACCCAGATCTGGCTCCAATCCCTTTAATTTATTTCATAATCTTAAAGCCTGCTTTCATATTCATTTTAAAGACTACATGTTATAATTAGTAGACCCTGTGTGTGTGTGTGTGTGTGTGTGTGTGTGTATGATTAGTAAGGAAGTAAAGATATAAAAAAGGTCCACCAGTGTGTGCTTTGAGTTAGCATGTGGAAAGGTTGGTCTGTGGTACAAATTTTCTTGCTTCATCTGTTTGTTTCACAAGCCATCATGCAGTTCAAGCACCTTTGTGACAGTTGTCTAGGGTGGAGAGCCTCCAGCAGCATATATTATTATTAGTATTATTAGTATTAATATTAGTATTATATGTGTCAATTCTATACTGTTCCCCTGTTTTGCTGATGGGGAACAGTACAAGAGAGAGAAAACACAATAACAACGAAATCCTGATAACGCTAAGGCACTGGACAAGGATAGGTTACTTAGTGCTCGTCAACACAAGCAACAAACAGGGAATTTGACCAGAAGTCACTCCTGAGCATCCACATGACACGGGGACTTCTGGTCACTAATGCAGGGCAAAACTTGTTAACATGGCACAGACGAAAAGGGCTAGCTGCTAGCACTTAGAATCATAGAATCGTAGAGTTGGAAGAAACCTCACGGTCCATCCAGTCCAACCCCCTGCAAGAAGCAGGAAAATCTCATTCAAAGCACCCCCGATAGATGGCCATCCAGCCTCTGCTTAAAAGCCTCCAAAGAAGAAGCCTCCACCACAGTCCGGGGCAGAGAGTTCCACTGTTGAACAGCTCTCACAGTCAGGAAGTTCTTCCTGATGTTCAGGTACTTCTTTCCTGTAGTTTGAAGCCATTGTTCCGCATCCTAGTCTCCAAGGCAGCAGCAAACAAGCTTGCTTCCTCCTCCCTATGACTTCCCCTCACATATTTGTATATGGCTATCATGTCTCCTCTCAGCCTTCTCTTCTGCAGGCTAAACATACCCAGCTCTTTAAGCTGCTCCTCATAGGGTTTGTTCTCCAGACCCTTGATCACTTATTCTTGTCATTTTACATCACGGCAATAGTGACTACAGAAGAGCTTTTGCCAATGTCAGCAAAGGGACTCATGTAAATGGACTCTTATTTTATCAAAGTGGCCAGATACAAGATTTTGGCCATAGTTCACAGTTTACAGACTAATGTATCTCAATTTAATGCTTGAGGATTAATGTATTTTCTTCCATTCTTGATGTTCTGTTATACAAATTTCAATATGAACGAAAAGGAAAAGAACCCTAGCAACCTGATGATACAAAAAACCAAAAAGTTTCAGACAATTAAAATGGCTAATTTTGTTACTAAAGTGTTATTCATAGCCTTTTGAAATCCCAAGAGACTGAAGGTGAGGTAGCTTTAACTTTCCATCTCATTATATATTACGGATCCTAGAATTTAATAGAAATGCTCACTCATTCTTTTTCAGGATGAGCTTTAAAAGTAGATTTTACAACTTGGTTTCATTTATTATAGCTATTTTTTTTATTTTACTAGGAAATCCACAACGTGATCAGGACAATACCAGTATGTACTTCACTTTTTATATTTTATGTTTGTTTATTTCAAGGAGAAAAATTGTTTCTTATAAAAATCTCTTCCATTTTTATACAGGTTATGCAAATTGGTATCCACCATTTAAACTCGAGATAAGGTGTGATAAAGTATGTATTGCTGTTGCGGTTTTAAGGCCTTTGTTAATGTTCATAGCATTTATAGCTGTTTATTTTTTAAAACTCTATTATCCTGGATTAAATTTCCAAAAATAATTGTTCATATTTATGCAGCTCACAAAAACATTCCTGTGATTTTTTTAAGTAACTAACTGATACAGTTTACATAAAGGATGTAATCATTTTCCTGTGTTTTCAATTTAAATTATATAATTTCATTGTTCTTATGTTACCTTGAATATTTCTCTAATAAAAAAAACACATGTCTTAAGAAAATGTTGAATATTTTTAAATCAAGTAGGTACTGTTACAAAATAAAACAAGGGATAACCACATGTTATTTGCCACTATGTGAAAATAAAGGCCAGTCATCTTTAACTTTAACTAATAAATGCTTTTGAAATTTATTGTATACACTTGCCTGTTTTGTTTCACGTCTTTTGTAAAGTTACTTACAACATCTGTTAGGAAAAATAATGTTTGTTCAGAATGACAATTAGTGGGTGAAGGGACTGAACTGGATTCCACCAGTACAATATATTGTAGGCATAGGATTTAGCTCCAAACAACCAAATAAAGAGGGAGAAACAGGCCATCCTGATCTTAATTTTGAATCGCTAGCAGAAACTTTATGGTATGCAGATACCAACAGAATGGAATGCTGTTCTAGCTGTAAATTTAGTATTCAGATAAATTCCTACAGTTTTCAGAACAACTCATGTACATATTTTTACTGTTTTCTGCATGAGTATTTTCTCTTTAGTCTTAATTTTTAAAAGAACATCACATAATGTAGTACTGTAATCCCTACTTTTTCAAATAAAAACAGGCACATCTCAGTAAAGGTTATTTAGAATTGTTGAAATTAATTCAGAGATCTTTTAGTAACTTTCTGAATGGAAAAAATCACATCCAATCAGATTCTTAATAAAATTTCACAAACTGCTGGCACTAATAGCTCCAGATGATGAACAGTTTTTGTAGCATTTGTGAAAGCTTTCAGAACTTGTTTCATGACACATGCCTGTTAGTAGAGAAGGGCAGAGCAAACTTCCTGAAAAGCAGACCCCGAGGAACATGCTTCACCTGTAGTTCAGAAAGGCATTGGAGAGGAGAATGTCCCAGCTAGAAGCAAGAGATGTCACAGATGTGAGAGCAGGATGAGAGATTTAATTACAGAGGATGGACTTACCAAGGGAGATACAGTAGAGTCTCACTTATCCAACACTTGCTTATCCAACGTTCTGGATTATCCAACGCATTTTTGTAGTCAGTGTTTTCAATACATCGTGATATTTTGGTGCTAAATCCGTAAATACAATAATTACTACATAGCATTACTGCATATTGAACTATTTTTTGTCAAATTTGTTGTATAACATGATGTTTTGGTGCTTAATTTGTAAAATTATAACCTAATTTGATGTTTAATAGACTTCCTTAATCCCTCCTTATTATCCAACATATTCGCTTATCCAACATTCTGCCGGCCCGTTTATGTTGGATAAGTGAGACTCTACTGTACCAGAGAGGAAGAGAAGAAAGACAAGACGAGCAGATGACTGAAAGAAGAGCAGATGACTACCAATACCAGTTCCCATAACACCCAGATCTTGTTTCCCTTTGCCAGACAGCCGACGTAAATCTCTGGGAATTCTAGGTCCCAATCTAGGAGCAGAGACAGAGATCTTTTAGTGTGTTTATTTCAGGGGTCCCCAAACTAAGGCCCGGGGGCCGGATGCGGCCCTCCAAGGTCATTTACCTGGCCCCCACCCGCAGTTTTATAATATAATCTTTTTATAGCATTTTTAATAATATAATATATTGTATTTACATATAATACTGATAATAATATTATAATGTTATACAATATAATACAAATAATAATACCATATAATAATATTAATTATATATTATATATTACATATAATATTACAGTATAGTAGTATACAGTAGAATCTCACTTATCCAACACTCGCTTATCCAACGTTCTGGATTATCCAACACATTTTTGTAGTCAATGTTTTCAATACATCGTGATATTTTGGTGCTAAATTCGTAAATGCAGTAATTACTACATAGAATTACTGTGTATTGAACTACTTTTTCTTTAAAATTTGTTGTATAACATGATGTTTTGGTGCTTAATTTGTAAAATCATAACCTAATTTGATGTTTAATAGGTTTTTTCTTAATCTCTCCTTATTATCCAACATATTCACTTATCCAACATTCTGCTGGCCCGTTTACGTTGGATAAGTGAGACTCTACTGTAGTTCAATATAGTAATATATAATGCTAATATTGTGCAATGCTAATAAAATAATATATTCTATGTACATACAGCTGCTCTGAGTCCCCTTCAGGTGAGAAGGGTGGGATATAAATGTAATAAATAAATGTAGTAGATGAAGAAATAAATAATTTTAGACTTAGGCTCGCCCAAAGTCTGAAATGACTTGAAGGCACACAACAACAACAATCCTACTTAACTTGACTATCTTATTGGCCAGAAGCAGCCCCACACTTCCCATTGAAATCCTGATAGGTTTATGTTGGTTACAGTTGTTTTCATTTTTAAATATAGTATTGTTCTTTCATTGTGTTGTTGTTTTGCACTACAAATAAGACATGTGCAGTGTGCATAGGAATTTGTTCGTTTTTTCCCCCCAAAATGATAATTTGGCCCCTCTACAGTCTGAAAGATTGTGGACCGGCCCTCTGCTTTAAAAGTTTGGGGACCCCTGGTTTATTTGATCGCAATAAACATCACGATTATCATTCGCAAACAGAGCACCACACCATGCTTTGTTTTAGCTTCTGTTTTACAGGCATTTTAACTTTCGATTCTTGAAATTGCTTTATTTCTTTGTGCTAGTCAATACATCATCATTGTGAGCAAATAACAGCATATGTTGTGAGTATGCTTGTTGAAGCAAATTTTGTCTGTGCTGGTTAATTGACCTTGTAGTCTCTTATCTTCTAAGAGAATGTATGGTCTTGCTGTGTCGACTAGACCTCCATTCCCATTACCTCACTCGTGCCTAGAAGGAGCCCCTGGTGGCACAGTGGGTTAAACCCTTGTGCTGGCAGAACTGATGACCTGAAGGTTGGGTTGCTGACCTGAAGGTTGCTGGTTCGAATCCAACTCAGAGAAGAACGCAGATGAGCTCTCTCTATCAGCTCAAGCTCCATGCGGGACATGAGAGAAGACTCCCACAAGGTGGGTAAAAAACATCAAAACATCCAGGCGTCCCCTGGGCAATGTTCTTACACTTTCAGACAGCCAATTCCCTCACATCAGAAGTGATTTGCAGTTTCTCAAGTCACTCCTGACACGAAAAAAACCTCGTGCCTAGAAGAACAGCTCATTACTTCGAAGCTCCATACTTCGAGGGTCAAAACTAACTTTCAGGATGAGGCACATAGCAACTATTAGGCAATTGGCAATTACCAGTTCATACAGTGGTTCATACATATGCAATAATTGAATTGGATACATATACATTTGTTAAGTAATTAAGTAGTTACCATTAGCAATTGTGCTGAATATTTGTTAGGCAAAAGTAGCAAAAGCAAATAACAGATTTCAATTATTTCAACTTGAGTTTCTTCAGTAAGAATCAGCAGCTAGGAAATCACTTGCTAACCAATATAGAAATCAAATAGACTACATAATTCAGAGCAAAGCAGAAATCGGAGAATTCCTCCCCTAAAAATGGAAAAAATACAAAAAAAAATATATCTTCCAACTAAGCCTTTAAATCAGCGGTTCCCAACCTTCCTAATGCCACAACCTCTCACAATTTTCTCATGTTGTGGTGACCCCCAACCATAACATTATTTTTGTTGCTTCTTCATAACAGCTGTGGCGCAGGCGGGAGAGCAAGCCAGCTGCAATTAACTGCAATGAATCACTCTGACCAGGAGGTCATGAGTTCGAGGCCTGCTCGGAGCCTATATTTGTCTTGTCTTTGTTCTGTGTTAAAAGGCATTGAATGTTTGCCTATATGTGTAATGTGATCCGCCCCGAGTCCCCTTTGGGGTTAGAAGGGCGGAATATAAATGCTGTAAATAAATAAAATAAATAAATAAAACTCTCATTTTGCTACCGTAATGTAAATATCTGATATTCAGGATGTATTTTCATTCACTGGACCAAATTTGGCACAAATACCCGATACGCCCACATTTGGGGTTGGGGGAGGATGATTTTGTCATTTGGGAGTTGTAGTTGCTGAGATTTATAGTTCACCTACAATCAAAGAACATTCTGAACTCCACTAACAATGGAATTGAACCAGTCTTGGCACACAGAAGTCCCACTATCAACAGAAAATACTGGAAGGGTTTGGTGGGCATTGACCTTTGGAGTTTTCTGATGGTCTTTGGCGACCCCTCTGACATCCCCCTGTCAATCTCCCCCCCTCCGGGGTCCCGACCCCCAAGTTCAGAAACACTGCTTTAAAAAGTAACATTTTTTGGAAGGAAACGATCTCGCACAGCTTCCTTGCAACATGTATATGCATTAACACTGAAACGAATGAAAGAAATTACTCCCCAACTACCACAAAAAAGGGGCCAAGTGTTGTGCAGTGTTATGAGCCTGGTTTTCTCAGTAAAGCATGTTTAACTGTTTGCGTGGCCATTCACACTGCTAACTTCTGGGTCCCTTAGCTGAAAACCAAAATCAAATCCAGATGCAGATATTGAAGCTGTGGTAATTGGAACAAGTTTGTGAAATACTGATTCAGTACTGCAACAAAAGCATAGTTGGGAGGAGAAGGGATGTGGCGCAGGCGAGAGCAAGCCAGCTGCAATTAACTGCAATGAATCACTGACCAGGAGGTCATGAGTTCGAGGCCCGCTCGGAGCCTATGTTTGTTTGTCTTTGTCCTATGTTAAAAGGCATTGAATGTTTGCCTATATGTGTAATGTGATCCGTCCTGAGTTCCCTTCGGGGTGAGAAGGGCGGAATATAAATGCTGTAAATAAATAAATAAATAAGGGATTCTTGCAATTTGGGCAGAATCCAAGTAAGTCCTTACGCATTGGTTGTTGTAAGGCAATTGGCCAAAGCTTTACCAACAATTCACACATTACTGTAAATATGATTGGTGATCACAACTAAGTAGCCCTATTAGTTCAGTCGGGTTTACATAAATGTTGGTGTATCATTCAAGAGGAAGATGACAACAAAGGGGAGTTGTTTTTATCAAGGAAGCCAAACCCTGAGTATGCAAGACCTTGGCAAGGTTGTCTTAACGGGGTACCTTGAAGGCCTCTCATCCTAAAGACCACCATATATGGAAACCAACTTGAGACATTTTGTTCTGGAAGATCTGCAAGGCTCATTTGCCTTGAAACAAGCCATACTTGCAGAATGTGTTCCAAATTTACCTAAAAGAAATAAATTTTCATTTTGATAAGCAGATCCTCTCCCATCCTTAATAAGGGAGTAAATGTGGGAAATTACCATTGGGGAAAAAATACTTTTTTTCAGGAAAGCACTGAGAACATGAATCTTTTCATTTAAGGAATATTTTGCTTATGTGTTTAGCAAGGGAGAAAATTATAGCCATGATGCTCTGTCTGTTTCAAATGTGAGCTGCTTTGTAGGACAATTTATTAATAGTTCTGTGTGTAATGTGAGAATTTTTATATGTCAAAAACATAGGATTATACTTTCAAAAGAAGTAAGGTTATGTCAGGTTTCTTCTGTACTGCTTCCTGTACACTTGTTTCTGAGTGCTTAAACAATTATTTCCTGTTTTGAAACTGCCATTAGATAAGGTTGCCTTTTTTTTGTAAAACCAACCTTGAGTATATATTGCCATCAGAGAGCTATGCGTGAGACTGAAAAGGAAGATCCTGTTTCAATAGGTAGTGAGAAATAAATCAGATGAATAATGGCATTCATGTTGTTATTTGGACTTTGGATAGTATTGGGTCTCTTTAGTTCTTCTTATGCTTATCATCCTGCTTCCTTGCCTGATATAGAAGATGAACACTTTATACAGGATTGCGTGGAGCAACACAATAACTTTCGATCCAAGGTGAACCCACTTGCAAGCAACATGCGCATGATGGTAAGATTTTCCATCTTTTACAAATAGTGTCTCATTATACCCATTTCTTCCACCGAGCTGTAGATCATTTGCGCAGAGTAATTAATGCGCTCGTATTTGGCAAACACTGGGATTATCTTTCTTGTGCAAGGATTTGAACATTTGGAAAGAAATCGCAAACTGATGTGTTCATGAGTGAGAATAAAAGGCATGAAATATTTGCCAAATTAAACATCTCAATTTATTTAGGTCATAAATCAAAAATAATTAAACATATGTTTTTAATATTTCAAAACAAAAAAATACCTGGTACAATGGATTCAGTAAATCTTGTATGCCTAAAAATGCTTTTGAAATAGCCGCACACAAATTTACTGATAAATTAAGATGCCAGCAGCATGGACTTTGCTGATATAAATAAATAAACTTTATTCATATACCATCCTATCTCCCCAAAGGGATTTTTGTTTCATCCCAACTGATGAATAAGAATTATGAGATACTAAAATACAGACATGGTCCACTTAAAACATTGGGATGAAAATACTGGTTTTGTAATTCATAATGAACAAACGCACTTGCTTGTTTTAGCAGAAGTGGAAAGGGCGTGAAACAAAGGCAGCAAATACAATGGCTTAAGACATGGTTTCGGGAAATGTTTCATACTGTATTTTGATCATAGCAGTCTAGTAATATAAACTGTATATGTAAACAAAACCCTGCACAATGAACAGTATTGATTTCTATTTTAATTCTACAGACTTGGGACTCTGCATTGGCAAAGACAGCCAAAGCATGGGCAAAGAAGTGCCACTTTGGTCATAATATCTACCTTGAAACTCCTCGAAAAGTTCATCCCACCTTTACTCCAGTAGGAGAAAATATTTGGACAGGTTCATTCTCTCTGTTCTCCGTGGGAAAAGCCCTTCGGGATTGGTATAATGAAGTCAATGACTATACATTTGAGAGCAATTCATGTACTAAAGTTTGTGGCCATTATACTCAAGTGAGTAGTTAATTTGTCATTCTGTCACCAGAATCTCAAATAAAGTGTATCAAAGATGAAACATGGACATATGGAGAGAAACTAGCTTTTGTACAAGAGGATTGAAAGAGTAGGGAACATTTTGTCTGGTTAAAAATTCATCCTAAAAATCAGGAATGATTATTTACTACAAACAAGATGTGCAATTTCTTTATTATACGTGTATCCTTGGGGGGGGAGGGGGTTGGGTTGTATCCCAGTTATAACTTTTAAACATAGCACCTCATTTGAAATGTTAGGGGTATCCTATGCTGAATCCACAAGCCACCCATGATCAATCTGTAGATGTACTGGGCTGCCTAAAGTAGATTTAACTTGCCCTTACACACCAGAGCAGCCCTTGCAGACTACTGAAAAAGATACCTTGAGAGTCATGGGATCCTGCTGAATAGATTG
The DNA here is from genome assembly GCF_035594765.1 of Anolis carolinensis. NCBI lineage: Eukaryota > Metazoa > Chordata > Lepidosauria > Squamata > Anolidae > Anolis > Anolis carolinensis. The sequence goes on from NC_085845.1 coordinate 155,382,020, forward strand.
GGCTTCCTTCAGTTGTGGAGGCACTTTCTCTGAGCAGTGAAGTGTTATTTTCAGGAAGTGGAAAAGATAATGGAGAGGAAGTGTCGAAGTCTGCATCAGTTGTCCCAAGGCATTTACTATGTTTGGGGTGTGTTTGGAAATGGTCTTAGTTTTCCGTTGCTGGTGTGTCATGGGATCAAGTTATTAGTTTCTAGTGTATTTTACTTCCATAGAGAGAAAGAACTATAGTGTATTGTACAAACATCTTAAATTATAAATTATGTCTTCATTGTTCCAAGAAATCTTAAGGGAATTTGTGTGTGTGTATGTGGTGGTGGTGGTGGTGGTGGGGGGGGGGTGTATTCTCCAAGGCAAACCCTTTTCAACAGATCTTGCCAAGAAAAACTCAGAATATGGTCACCTTAGGGTGGCTATAAGGTGGAAATGACTTGAAGGCACACAAAATCAGCAGTTATTGGCTTCATTGTTAATTAACCTTCCACTAGTTTAACTGTGGCAAGACAGTTTATGTCTTTTGTCAAACTGCAATATGCATTTAAACCTTTGTTTCTTATCTTAGATTGTTTGGGCAACAAGCTACAAGGTTGGCTGTGCAGTCCAGTTCTGCCAGAGAGTTACTAATACAGGCATCACCAACGGAGCACATTTTGTCTGCAACTATGGACCAGCGTATTTATTTTTTAATAAATTAAACCTTCAAATGAGTAGAGATGATGAAAAAAATACATTGTATTGTTCACTGGTTGTATATTCTGAGTAAGAGGAGTCATGTCCACACCTTATTGAACTGAAATGGCCAAAATCTGTGTTCTGTATCAATCAGAAATAATTCAAATAGATGAAGATGATACCTCTTACTGCATATTATTTTATCATGATCCCATCGCCAGTGAAATCTCATTCAAAAGGGCATGCATCACTAGGGAACACCTTATCTTTTTTTAAAAAAAGTAGTTTTTATTATGGTATCTTATAACATATGTAAAAATAGCAATGTGAGGTAGCGGGGAGAGGAGGGGGGAGAAAACATAGTAGTAGTAGATAGGTAAAGATGTTTCCCCTGACATTAAGTCTAGTTGTATCAAACTGGCGGTTGGTACTCATCTCCATTTCTAAGTCGAAGAGCTGGTGTTGTCCGTAGACAGCTCCAAGGTAATGTGGCTAGCATGACTGCATAGAATGCCATTACCTTCCTGCTGTAGCGGTACCTATTGATCTACTCACATTTGCATGTTTTCAAACTGCTAGGTTGGCAAAAACGGGCTAACAGGAAGACCTCACCCCGCTCCCCAGATTCGAACCACCGACCTTTCGGTCAGCAAATTCAGCAGCTCAGCAGTTTAATCCGCTGCACCACTAGGAGCTCCTAGTAATAAATAACAAGGAAAAAAATAAAAGATATAGGAGTGGGTATAGGAGGAAAAACTGACTTCCATCTCCCCCACCTCTGTTATCATAGTCCTTTCCTTTTTTATTTATGTTTCTTGTTATTTCCTCTTCGGCTTTCCCTCCTCTGAAGAGCAATTTTAGTTTTATACATCAGTCCTTTCTGTCCCATTTTTTTTTGTTTCATATATTTTTGTGGTGTTAAATACCATTGGTATCTCTTGCCCGTAAACCTGTTAATTGTATATCCCAACCTTTCAAGCACCAGCTTACATAATAATAACTTTATTCTTGTATCCCGTCCCATCTCCCTGAGGGTACTCAGGGCAGCTCAATGGGGACCAAGTCCAATAGTATAAAATAAAATACAATAAAATACAACAACATAAAATGCAATCCAATCATAATAAATTAATACATAGTTATAAAAACACACCATCACACAATAAAACATGGCTAGAGGTCAAAAGCAACCTCTTGGCACTTGACCTAATGGCACTTTGGTAAAGTGCTTTGACCTAATGGCACTTTGGTCTTCAGTCTTGGCGAGGGGGATAGAATTGTAATTGTGCAATATCTTGGGGTTAATAATAACATGGGGCAGAAATAAAGTGCAGAGGGCCAGGGTATAGGTAGAGGTGGGGCTCAATCAACTGTTCATCTTCATCTAAGGTGGCTTGAAAGAACCAGGTTTTCAAATCTTTTCGGAAAGAGGTCAGAGTGGGAGCTAATCTTATTTCTCTCAGAAAAGAGTTCCAGAGTCGGGGGGCCACGACCGAGAAGGCCCTCTCTCTCAAGGTTTGTGTAGGTTGGTAATAGGAGATGCGATCACAAAGATAGGCTGGACCTGAGCCGTATAGGTGATAACTAGCACTTTGAATTGGGATCAGACATTTATTGGCAGCCAGTGGAGCTGATTCAATAGTGATGCGCATTGTTTTCAGGTGTTACTGAGATATGAATGTAGCTTTACCAAGAGCAAAATATCTTCAAATGCGAATCCTGTCCCCATTGTATCCCTAGGTTGCAACTCTAAAACATATTCCTTCATGTAATGAGCCCCCGGTTTGTCATGAGAGTTTTCAGCAGTGAGAGCCACGATTACATGGTCCCCATTCATGGCTGTAATTCAGGCAGTTTATTGTGTTCTTGAAATGAAATTATTATTATTATTATTATTATTATTATTATTATTATTATTATCATCATCTTTATTTATACTCTGCCTTTCTCTCTGTGGGGACTTAAAGTAGCTAACAATCCCAGACTAGACAAGTTTAAAAAACAATTAAATGGTAACAGTGTGGTAAAAACAATTAAAATACAAAAAATTCACTTAAAATGGCATTTTAAAATCCCACCCAACTGCCCCAAAACCTGGCCCTTATCCTCCCCCAAATGCCTGTTTGCAAAAGAAGGTCTTGATCTGCTTGCAGAAGGCCAGAGGGATGGAGCCATCCTGGTTTCTCTTGGGAGGGAATGTATATAGCTCTGTGTAACAGATTCCCACAAGTCATTTGAAAACAGTGGAAGGCATGGGCCTAAGCGAAGAGTTAACAGTATAAGCTTAATTGAAACACATAATCAGACTTGAACACATATCAGAAATGTGCCCACTTTATTTGAGATTAGTACATTAGGTAACAATCCTAAACAACACAACTTGTGAAAAGCCATAGAAATCAATTTAATTTACTTTCAAACGAAAGCTATTAGAATATCTTTTTCGTACTATTATTGTAATAATTTATTAGTATCTTATCTGATTTGTTAGTTCACACATAGAATAAATGCCTTTGTTTTCACAGAGGGAATTATCCTACTAAACCTTACAAATCAGGAAGACCATGCAGTGATTGTATGGGTGAAAAATGTATACAAAATCTGTGTGGTAAGTAATAATTTATCAGTGGAAAAAACATGCACATATTTAGGGTTTTATTAAATCCAGTCTTCTGCAAATTCTGTACTATCAAAGTAGAAATCCTTTTAAGTTCGTAGGATTTATGTTCACAATAAGTTCTGTTGATTTAAAGATTTGCATGCACAGGATGACCATCTCCCCAATTCCTGCAAAAACCAGTCTCACAACAAAGTTGGGATAACAAAGGCCACTTGTTTATTGGTTACATCAGAAGCAAGGTTGGCAGCCATTCAGGGCTCCTGGGTCAAGAATTGGACAGTCCAAATGCTGGTTCAGTGCACCACAAAGTGGAAACTCTGGACGAACCAAAAGGCTCAGCCTAGTCGGAACTAGCACTAGGCAAAAGAGGGCTACAGTGCAGGCTCCCATCCAATGCCAGTCCAGGTTACCTGCATCACCTTGCCTCTAGCAGAACACTTGGTTGCTGGAAAGTGCCTGGATATGGCTGGCTCCCTCTCACTCAGCGACCGGTGGAATCAATGGCCATGAATGTATTCCCCCAGTCTGATGCTCCCAGCCAGGTATTCAGCTGCAAAAGCCAGGAAGATTCTTAAAATTATAATAGTTGTGTCAAAGAAAAAATTCTTCTAGGTGCAGCTTATCCCCAGGTTACGAACAAGACAGGTTCTGCAAGTTTGTTCTTAAGTTGAAGCTGTTTGTAAGTTGGAACAGGTACTTTTTAAAGTGTAATTCCAATCATACATAGATAGATAGATAGATAGATAGATAGATAGATAGATAGATAGATAGATAGATAGATCTATCTATCCCTGTGGTGTTTGTTTTGCTGACTATCCCCCATTCGGAAGATTTTGCTTCACTTTCTGTCCCTTTGATAATTGGATTTTGAAAATAATTGGCTTATTGTGGAAACAAGGATTGGGGAAAAAACTTCAGTGGAGACACCCTTTCTCCATAAAAACTCTTTCAGGAGTGAAATTTTCCTTCCTGGGGGTATATTTCTCTCACTTCCTGTTGTTTCACCCCCGTTCTTAACTATGAGTCATTTGTAAGTCGGATGTTTGTGACTTATGAACTGCCTGTATCAGGAAAATATCTGTAACTATTTGTCTGTTTTCTTGAGTATTTTTCCATTTTAGAAAAAGTTGTCTCCTGGATCTAAAATTGTGTGCAAGGTTTAAAATGTGCCAAATTTCCTCCCAGAGTTGCCAGAAGACATTTGTGGGCTAAAATACAAAACCTTGTTCCCTAAGAGACATTGGGGGCCACTAAAAACAGCACTAGTGGCCACATGGTTCCTGTGGGTCAGACTTTGCTCACCTGGAAACAAGTCTAAAAAGAAAGGATTTAGAACTCTATCACTTGAACAAATTGGTCATCTGTGGGCTCAGTGTAGTGGGCACATAAGAAAAACAGACAACATCCATCTGGGAACTAAGAATAATTTCCCTATAAAATTTATATATATTTTGATTTGAATGCTGAGAAGTTTCAATGTTTACTATGATAAATGCTTCTCTTAAGACATCTGGATTCTGTATTATATGCATGAGCAAGAATTTTTGGTCTGCTACAGTTTAACTGACTTAACAGGTCCTACTCCACCAAAATGGTTTGCCATTTATTTGCATAATTTTAAAAATCATGACTGCAAAACATTTTTACCATGAAGTTTTCCCTAATCAGATTTGAGCAGAGATTGTTGATAAGGAGAACACTAAACTTGATTTAATACATATTTATAATACTTTCTTTTCAGAAAATCCAGAGCGTGATCAACTGAGAAGTATGTGTTATTTGCTCTTACTTGGGATGCATTCATTATTTTTCAGAATTGCTATTATTTTTCTAAGGCTAAGACATGTTTGTATTTTAGGTTACTTCAGTTGGTCCCCAGACTGGGATATAACAAAGTCCTCACCAAAAGCATCTTCACATCCCTTTTTTCCATACCCTACAAAGCCGCCACAAAAACCACCACATCACTCCCCTCTACACCCTACAAAGCCACAACAAAAACCGCCACATTCCTCTCCTTCCTATTCAACTCCATCACACTCAGCATGTGATTCATCCTGTATTGCTGTTTTAGTTTTAAGAATATCATCTCTGTTAATTACTTTTGGCACTGTGGTCCTGCTATCCAAGCGGTATCCTCAGATGTTTATATATGAGTAATTTCTCCAACCTAGGATATAACATTCAGGAGATAGAGGAAGTCTTACCATGAGGCAGAATGGGGTGTCTGCCTCAACGCAGCAATTATGGGTGCCATAAAACACAGATAACTGTTTATTATTTTCTTCATTATTATTGCTATATACTGCCAGACTAGCGGTGAAGGACTTGTGGGTTTTGTTGTTGCTACTGTTGCAGTTTTTGCCTCGGGTACCAATATAATTTGGCTTGTATTTGAATATTATGCCCCTTGATTTGGGGGTGGCCTTGCCATTTCCTGCTTTACTTTAGTCAGAAACATTTACTTGGGCAAAGCCTGCCAAACAACCTTTGCTACAAATTTTAAGCATTTTTAATTTCATGAAGGTAATTATAGAACTGAGCTATAGTATTTGCAGTCAGCAATATCAGAACATTTGCAATTCAGAGCTGAAATGCCAGACCCATTTCCGAAGAAAGTGAGGTCGGGAATAACCATTGTTATCTGTGCTTAAGAACCAGTTGAATGTCACTGATGAACGGCATACCTTGCTTTTTTTCTTTCTCAACTGTGATTCAAGTTTCCTCTAATCAATACGTACTGTCTCATTCTTTCTTGCACTAATTCCCTAGCACAGAAATGTAAAGATCATGTCTGGGTCCAGTTGTATGGTACTAATAGCAGTGAAATGTTCTTTGCATTTTGGAAAGAGGGGTCTAACTGTCTTTTCTGTACAGAACAAATAATGTTGTGATTTTTTAAAAAGTAAATAAAATAAATATTCCAAACATGCAGTCTTCTAACTGTCACCTTTGATTGCATTCTTGTCTTCAACTTCACCAGATTTGTTTTAGTGTTTCTAGGGCAGTACAAACAGTATCAGCTTTGACATTATTATTTTGTGGCTATAGGCCTATTATGTTATCAGTTGTTATTTTAATTTTAATTGCAGTTATATAACATATGTTCTCTAGGTGACTTACAAAAGAACAATATAAGAAACAGATAAATAACAGCATAAGATATTTCCAAAATGAGATAAAAAGTAAAACTATTCTAGAAGGTATAAACATACAATAAATTATAGGTATAACACTTGAGTTTTCTTAAATCTATATATATAAAAGGATAAAGTTGCGGGCGCAGTGACTATAACAACAAAACTAAACATCCCAGAAATACGAAACTTGGCACAAAACTAAACGCCCCAGAAATATAAAACTTAACAACACAACGCAAAAGCCTTGCCTCCCGGTTGTAACAACACAACCACACCACAAAACTACAATCCGAACCCACAAAACTCACAACAATGCATCGTGACTATAACAACACAACTAAACGTCCCAGAAATACGAAACTTGGCACACAACTAAACACCCCAGAAATATAAAACTTGACAACACAACGCAAAAACCTTGCCTCCCGGTTGTAACAACACAACCACACCACAAAACCACAATCCGGACCCACAAAACTCACAACAATGCATCGTGACTATAACACAACTAAACGCCCCAGAAATACAAAATTTGACAACACAACGCAAAAGCCTTGCCTCCCGATTGTAACAACACAACCACACCACAAAACCACAATCCGGACCCACAAAACTCACAACAATGCATCGTGACTATAACAACACAACTAAACGCCCCAGAAATACAAAACTTGGCACACAACTAAATGACCCAGAAATACAAAACTTCGCAACACAACACAAAAGCCTTGCCTCTCAGTTGTAACAACACAACCACACCACAAAACCACAATCCAGACACACAAAACTCACAACAACGCATTGTGACTATAACAAATACAACATTTGACAACACAACTCATCCACCTCCCCAATCCCTACAGTCACACTTGGCCTCCAAAAAAACAATTACAATAATAACAATGACAACAACAACAACAACAATAAGAATCAACACCATCACAGGCAAGAAACAGCCAGGCACTGAGACTGAGAGGCCAGTCAGTGCTACACTGGGCCTCCAAAAAACAATACAGTAGCATCTAACTTATCCAGCCTTCATAATCACCACAACAACAACAATAATAAACACCTACACAGGCAAAACAAAAAAAAGACTGTTGTACCACAATAAAAATATAAACCGCACTCAGCAGAATCAGACATTACGATTAACAACAAACCAAAGAAAACAGGGATCTCAAGCAATTATCAATCAACACAAAAATTGAAGAAAGTAACAGACTTCAAATACTACTACTAATGTGAGTATGAAGAAGGGTGGAGGTCACAGCATAAATACAACCTAATGTAGACTGACCAACACCACCATACTAAGCCACAGCAACGCGTGGCCGGGCACAGCTAGTCTATATATATAAAATGATAAAGTTGTTTGCGCAGTGACTATAACAACAAAACTAAACATCCCAGAAATCAGAAATTTGGCAACACAATGCAAAAGCCTTGCCTCCCAGTTGTAACAACACAACCACACCACAAAACCACACAGGACCCACAAAACTCACAACAACGCATCATGACCTTAACAACACAACTAAACGCCCCAGAAATACAAAACTTGGCAAAACAATGCAAAAGCCTTGCCTCCCAGTTGTAACAACACAACCACACCACAAAACCACACTGGACCCACAAAACTCACAACAACACATCATGACTATAACAACACAACTAAACGCCCCAGAAATTCGAAACTTGGCAACACAACACAAAAGCATTCCCTCCTGATTGTAACAACACAACCACATCACAAAACCACAATCCGGACCCATAAAACTCACAACAACACATCGTGACTATAACAACACAACTAAACGCCCCAGAAATACGAAATTTGACACACAACTAAACGCCCCAGAAATATAAAACTTGACAACACAATGCAAAACCCTTGCCTCCCAGTTGTAACAATACAACCACACCACAAAACCACAATCTGGACCCAAAAAACTCACAACAATGCATCGTGACTATAACAACACAACTAAACGTCCCAGAAATACGAAACTTGGCACACAACTAAACGCCCCAGAAATACAAAACTTGACAACACAACACAAAAGCCTTTTCTCCCGGTTGTAACAACACAACTACACCACAAAACCACAATCCGGACCCACAAAATTCGCAACAACGCATCATGACTATAACACAACTAAATGCCCCAGAAATACAAAACTTGGCAACACAATGCAAAAGCCTTGCCTCCCAGTTGTAACAACACAACCACACCACAAAACCACACAGGACCCACAAAACTCACAACAACGCATCATGACTTTAACAACACAACTAAACGCCCCAGAAATACAAAACTTGGCAAAACAATGCAAAAGCCTTGCCTCCCAGTTGTAACAACACAACCACACCACAAAACCACACTGGACCCACAAAACTCACAACAACGCATCATGACTATAACAACACAACTAAACGCCCCAGAAATACGAAACTTGGCAACACAACACAAAAGCATTCCCTGATTGTAACAACACAACCACACCACAAAACCACAATCTGGACCCACAAAACTCACAATAGTGCATCGTGACTATAACAACACAACTAAACGCCCCAGAAATACAAAACTTGGTAACACAACACAAAAGCCTTGCCTCTCAGTTGTAACAACACAACCACACCACAAAACCACAATCCGGACCCACAAAACTCACAACAACGCATTGTGACTAAAACAAATACAAAATTTGACAACACAACTCATCCACCTCCCCAATCCCTACATTCACACTTGGCCTCCAAAAAAACAATTACAATAATAACAATGACAACAACAACAACAATAAGAATCAATGCCATCACAGGCAAGAAACAGCCAGGCACTGAGGCTGAGAGGCCAGTCAGTGCTACACTGGGCCTCCAAAAAACAATACAGTAGCATCTAACTTATCCAACCTTCATGACCACTACAACAACAATAATAATAAACAGTTACACAGGCAAAACAAAAAAAAGACTATTGTACCACAATAAAAATATAAACCGCACTCAGCAGAATCAGACATTACAACTAACAACAAACCAAAGACAACAGGGATCTCAAGCAATTATCAATCAACACAAAAATTGAAGAAGGTAACAGACTTCAAATACTACTACTAATGTGAGTATAAAGAAGGGTGGAGGTCACAGCATAAATACAACCTAATGTAGACAGACCAACACCACCAGACTAAGCCACAGCAACGCGTGGCCGGGCACAGCTAGTAGCAATATAAAAGGCTGATGAAAACAAAAAGATTCTCACTTAGTGGAGAAACCATAATTAAAGTGTCAGGCAACCCATTTTAGGAATTCTATTCCACAACGAATATGTTGCTGTCAGAAAGCCTTATCTTATTTGCCAGAGGCCCATGAATTAAAGTCTCAAAAACTGATCTTAAGGTCTAGATAGTTACATGCTGTTAGTTTGGTTAAACTGAGGATGTGAAGGGCTATGAAAATGAAGACCTGAAAAAAGCACTTTTACAACTGTCCCAACTATAAATCTCATGCCCCAGTTTTGAACAAACTGTAATTTTTGGACTCTTTTTATGCCACGCAGAACACATTGCAACAGTTTATACAAAGACTACCAAAGCTTTGGAAACTCCATCTATCTCCTTGCACCTATAGTTGCAATTAGTATGTCAAGTGAAGCCAATAAAAGACACTACAGACCACAGATTCCTCCAGAATCTCTGATGGCATGATTTTCCAAATCTGCTTTAATAGCCAGAAAGAGATCTGTTTTGTTGTCCGAGTGCAGCAGAATTATGTTTACTGCCTCCTCCTGCCTGTGATCTGGAATACATCAGAAACATCCCCCCTATTGCAACTCATTGGACTACAGATAATTAATGAGACAAGCTGACAACATTGTTGTGCAATGCCCCAGTCACTACCAGAACAGAACTGTATCATTCGATATGGCCACTGGTTTTTAAGGTTTGGGGGGTATTTGCAATTGTGGTGATAGTGCCAAGACTGTGATTATGGAACATGGCTGAATCCATAACTAGGTTATTAATATCAAATTGTAATGTAGAATGCCAGTTGTAATGTTTTAGGAGGATTGCAGGGCCTACTAGATCAGGTTAAATACCGAAATGGAAGAATTGCCTACCAGTTGTATTTCATTCAAACTATACCTTACATAGTAATCCCAAACTATAACCAGCTTGGGTTAACACGCCAACTTAGAAACCCTCTCTGGAAGCATGTACTGAATGTTCCTAGGAAGTCCAGGAGAAACAAAAGGATTGCATTTTACATGTTGCTTGACAAAGGAAATGTAAGTTCCAAATCAGGTCTAATGCCCAATCAAAATAGACAAGAAAATCAAGGGTTTTTTTTCAAACTTGATTAGAATTAGTCATTCCTCTACTCCTGAAAACAGAAAATATAAATAATATCTTGTTGTATGTAACACTGTGTGCTGTATATGAACTTACTAATAAAATGGGATTTGAAAGCACGAACCACTGACATTTATGAGATTTCTTTGGAGAAAATTTAGGACATTACAAATTTTAAAAAATAATAAAGAGACTGATTGAAGAATACTACAGTATTCAGTGCTGATTTGACCCAGTAACTCTACTGTTTCCTCTCTGCAGTTAAACTATGCGCATATATATCAAGACATGAAGAAATGTTAGATATATAAGGAAGTGTAAGAAAAGGAGCAGTTCAAATGCAAATGACTCATCAAGCCTCCGCCTTCAGCTAAAGCTGCTGTAACTGATTCATTTCCTGTTATCTACAGTAATATACCAAAGAACGTAAAGTAAGATAAAAGACAACATGGACTTTCCATGCCAAACATCACAAAAAGCACCTTTATAGCTGCAATATTTTGGCATTTGGGCAGTCAAGAAAGGGGCTTCAGAATGACAGCAGTCAGTCTGTTGTTTGCTGTTTTGGTGTTTCTGAATCTCTCCATTTGTGGCTATTTTTATGACCAAAATACTTTGCCAGATATTGGAAATGCACAATTTATTGAAGAATATGTCAGAGTGCACAATCATTTCCGATCCAGTGTGACTCCACCAGCGAGCAATATGAAACGAATGGTAAGGTGATCTTTATCTATAGATACTGAAAATACAAGACTGCTTTTGTTTATACTCTAGGAGGCTTATAACAGTTTAGAAATATTTGTGCTGATTTCCCACCATTACTGGATTAAGTAAACATAGATTTGTGCATAAAGTATTGTATCATGTCTGTATATTTGATTAAATAGTGTGTATCTCAGATGCATTTACATTTTTCCTATCCCTGGATGTCCCATGCTGATACCACAATGCACCTTGAAACAGACTAGGAGAATTTGGGAAGAGCCTGCACACTAACTTTCAGCTAGAGAGATGTGAAATATGCTCTTATTAATGCCTTTTTTGTTATAATGTTAACAGCAGAAGTGATTGGTGCCTTTTTCTAATACTGTTGGGGCCGAGTTGGGAGCCTTGAAATGTCCCAGAGGTGGTGCACTTAATATAAGACTAGTGACCACACCCCCAAACAGGAAAAAATAATAATAATAAAAGATTTCAACACTCATTATTCTTACAAAGGACTGGGTGGAAAAGTGGAAAATGAATTACAAATTCTTCATTAGAATGTTGTGGACATTTCTTTTTAATGTTATTCCCACATTCAAACCACTACACCATAGTAGCTCTCAGTCTGAGAGCAATAAAAGCAACTAAGTCTGCAGACTGAAGTAATTCTGTGCCCGTCTGCAAATTCTATTCAATTTGTGTTGGATTGTCTTTGCTTGCAGCAGGTTACTTTATGGCATTCTGGGAACATTCAGAATCTGACAGGAGTCAATAACACTATATAACATGATTTTTGTTCCTGGGTTATAAATGTCATTTCTTCATTGGTTCTATCATAAAAACAGAAAAAAGTTTATTAACCTGAAAAAACTGTTTTTTGTGGGACATCCTGCAGCACATTTTGCTATAATTTTTCAATTAAGTCTCAACCAATTCAACACAGTTTGTGGCAGCCACAAAAATGAAGTTTTTGAAAAATAACAACTACTTTCAGAGTAAGTACCACACAATTAAACAGAAATTAACACTTTCAAATCAGGAACATTTTTTTCCTAATTTTATTACCTAGTGTAATGTATGAAAGTTAATGCTGTGATAATGTATTGCTAACACAGTTAACACTCACATTCTCACCTGTATGTGTGTGTGTGTGTGTATGTATGTGTGTGTGTGTGTATATATATATATATATATATATATATATATATATATATATATGCGCTATTGTATCACAGTCTGCTTTCACTTTCTAAGAAAAGTGTAAGGCCCTTGAATGTCCTGATACTTCCTTCTTCTGCTGCTGATTTCCCAGAAATTTTGTTCAGGCTTCTCTTTCTGGAACCAAGAAAGACTGGTCTGTATTAAGATCATTGGGAGATACACTGGAGACAATATCCATTCTCTCATAAAGAGATCCCTCATTCAATGCTGATTCTTCTTTCTATCAAGGAAAGAGGATGTGTATATATGTTTATGGAGACACATGTATAGAACCCAACTCCCACGTTGACTATATGTATAATCCTTCAAATGAAAATATAGTTAAGCCTTGATCCACATCTTGATAATCCAAATATCTGATTGCGCTTCATCCACAAACCACACATTGGCTCTATAACTCTATAACTCCCTCACTATGTGACTCATACTGACAACGTTGCTCATTCATTCTCTCTCTCTCTCTCTCTCTCTCCTTTGTTCCAATTCTGAAATGTCTTGAACCCAACTGAATGAATATAAGAATAGCATGCTTCATTTCCTTTCACATGTTCATTTCATAGATTGAGAACCACTGAACTAGAATGATCCTACTGGCTCTAACCAGCCATTGGCGATCATCATCAGGAAGGTTTTCCTGTTTAACCTGAGCCTTTGCACCTTAGGGCAGTGGCACAATGGGTTAAAACCTTGTGCTGACTAAACTGCTGACCCGAAGGTTGGCGGTTTGAATCTGCAATATGGGGTGAGCTCTCATCTGTCAGCCCTAGCTTCCCTGCCAACCTAGCATTTTGAAAACATGCAAATATGAGTAAATAAATAGGTACCACTTTAGCGGGAGGTAAAGCGCACCCTGAAACAAAACCCATGCCGGCGATTTGGTCGACAGGCTCCTCAGCATGGAAGAATGGAACCACAGCACCTCCCCTGGCCGAGTCGAGCACAGCCTCCAGATGCTGGAAATGAAAGAGGGCAGCTTGCCTTTGTTTTTGCGTTGTCTCTGTCAATTATATAATGGCATTGAATGTTTGCCATATATGTATCGGTAATCCACTCTGAGTCCCCTTGGGAAGAGTGGAATATGAATAAATAAAATATATTATTACTGGTGCTATTTCCCCCCAAAACACTGTAAGTGAAAATAAACATCTATTGCTATCTCTTTTGCTGCTATGTGTATTCCTTTAGTGCCTCAATAGCTACTTCTAGAAAAAGTACTCCCACTGCTGTCAGACTTCTTAATTGGTATTACAGTCAGCTCATCACATTTGCTTGTTTAACTTTTCTGGATTTCATTATTCACACATTGGATTAATATATCATTTCTAGCAATCTCTAGATCAGGCCTGCACAATTTAGCAGTAGTAAGGGTCTGAAATTCAATAGGCTAAACCTCTTTGGGCTGCAGATGGGCTTTCTTTAGTTGGATATGCTAGAATAGCATACCTTTCTCACTGATAGCCCATTCCATTTCATCCCCGCTCCCTACTGCTCCAATTTGAGTCCAACAACTTCCCTAGACTGCATTTCCAACTGAGACCAGCACTTTCAGCATCCTAACTGGATCTATTGATGGTGCTTTTCTCACAGGTTCATTTGGTAACTTTGGTGCATTCAGAAAGGAAACGTGCAGAGGTAAAACACTTGGAGAAGAAAATGGCAGGTTCCAGTTGCTATTCTGCTATAATGCTGCATATGACCTCCCTTTCTAAGGTTTAAACTCAGAGCCTTTGTGGGCTGCACCAAATCCTTGTGAGAGCTGCTCCTGGCCCCTGGGCCACATGTTGTGCAGGCCTGTGCTAGATCCACAGTATGACTGTATGACTAACGTGCAGCCAAAGCTGACTCTGCTACACAGCGGTACAGGCATGAACCTCACCAAGACCTAGTTGCCCAACATTGTTTTCATTTTTCCATCTTGCATGTATCAATCTCCTAACGCAAATCAAAATCAGTGAGCAGCTAGCAGAAGTGCCTTCTCCTGCCACATTAACTACGACTCTCAGCAGTACTGTTCCTCCTATGCATCAGAGTGAAGTTACAGGCAGCTGATTTTTAGTATCACAAAAGGGCAAAAAATGTAGTTGTTTAATTTGTGATGACTATATTTTCACTGCCAATGAGAGGAAGAGGCAATTGTGCGAGATGTTTCTGTCTTGTGTTTCAGTATAACTTGTCCAATTTTTGCAAGGCAAGGGTGCAATTTGCTTCTTGGTTTCAGGCAGTCAATATTGGGGATCTGTCCTACTGCAAAGTTGCTCCTCTTCAAACTTACAAGAGGGCCATTGAGATGGAAAGAACAAAGCAAAATATGTACTTGTTACAGCTTAGTTGCACGTAAACATGTTATATAGGACCACCTACCTACACAGACTGTCAATTGATGCTGGAGCCTTCTAATGCAATTTCTAAATTTTTGAAACATGGTTAGATATATGAGAAATGTACCTTTTTTGTTCTTTTTAAATCCTATAATATCCTAGATTATCACATAAAATAACCTTAACCTATTGTTATTCTTTTGTAGAGCTGGGACCACGATCTAGCAAAGACTGCGAAAGGCTGGTCAAAAATGTGCGAATTTGCACATAATCCTGACCTCAAAATATTGGGGAAGGTTCACCCCAACTTTACAGTAGTTGGAGAAAACATTTGGACAGGTTCCCTTCAGCTTTTTAATGTGACTGAAGCACTCACTAAATGGTACAATGAAGTCAAGTATTATGACTATGATACACAACGTTGCAGTTCTGTATGTGGACATTACACCCAGGTAAGTTATTGCTAATGTTTCAAGAGGCAAGATAATGTAGTTTTTAACAAGCACTTTGAAATAAAGAGATGGCTGCAATATATTTCAGACCTGCTCTTTCATCTTCAGGATGACAATGTTAATTGTGACCTTCTTGGTCCTCCAAGAAAGCTGGACAAATTGGTTTTAAATAATGATGGTATTTCTGTTTTAAATAAGTAAGTTACATAGATATTAATTTGTTTAAATGCCATATTTTTGCAAGTTATCTAGGAAGGTTTTAGCTTCCCATTTCAGCTACACATATTAATGCTCAAATGTGAAGAAGATTTAGAATAATCTATTATAGCTTCATGAGCAGAGAGTTATAAAGTATTAGTGGAAGCAGAATTTGTCTGGGAAAGACACAAACACAATTTGAACATGTCAGCATGCTCAAGCTACATGGTATTTTTCTAGTACATATTGACTCAATCTACTTGCAAGCAGATCTTTTGTTTCTTAGCAAACATTAACATTGCACATTTGTCTTTAAATACATTCACAGGCTTTGTTTCATGTTTATTAATTGTATACAAACAGTATAGCAGGCATGCTTAATATAGAAGTTCAAGCTAAGTTTGGGTAAACATTGAATCATCAAGAAATATTCCAATTTCATTTCAGATGGTCTGGGCAACAAGCTACAAAATTGGCTGTGCCGTTCACTTCTGTCCAAGAGTAAAAGGTTTCAGTTATCCTAATGCAGCACATTTAATTTGTAACTATGGACCTGGGTAAGTTTTGGGGTATAAGAATTTCTCTCAGGAAGAGAGAAATTTAGAATCTAGAATCTGGCTACTGTCATTCTTTCTTGGAAGTGGAGAACAGTGTCAAAGTTCAACTTGAAGACTATAGTAACATTCATCCTTTTAGCACTTAGAAAGAGAGAATAGAGCCATGGTGTGTAGTTGGTGACTCTGTTATCAGTTTCATCCCAAATAGCTAATTGCCAGGGACTGGGGGGACTGCAGTCTAATGCCTGGAGAGTAACTCCTTGTCAAAGTGAAGGGTCCTCATGCACATAGCTCTGTCCATGGTCCTGAAAATTCAGCAAGCAGTTACAGGCAGGCCCTGAAACAAGTGTCCAACTGACAAACAATTCAGTTAAGAATGGGGTGTAAAACAATAGGGAGAGAAATCCAACCAAGGAAGAGTTATCATGGGGGGAAAGGTGTCTCTACTAAAGCTTTATCACCAATCTTTGTTTCCACAACAAGGACAGAAAGTGAAGTGAAACAGACACCAAAAGGTGTGAACCCTTCCCTATGCTATCCAAAGTGGCTGGAGTTACACTTTAAAATGGACCTGTTTAGAGAGCCATGTTTATATAAGTGTATATGTTATACTTTTATACAGATTTTATCATTTTATCATTTCATGATGTTATTTTTGAGGTCAACTGATCACAAATTTTAGTGGTTTATTTTAGCTGTTCATTTTTAACTTTTGGTTGGTTTCTGATTTATTTTTATTTTTAGAACATGACATTGAATGTTTGCCATTCTTGTTTTTGTAAGCTGCCCTGGCTCCCTTTGGGAGAGATGGCAAGTTAGAAATAAAGTTATTATTATTATTATTATTATTATTATTATTATTATTATTATTATTATTCTGTATAGCCTTTTAGAAATTATCCAGTAGATTGCAATGACAATCTGAGGTCATGACCCATTGTGGAATGTAGATAATTGCCAAATGGCGAAGGTCATCAGTGAATTATGCTGTTTCAGTCTTAATTTTGGGGGGAAAAAATAATCAGTCTTTGATTTAATGTAGTATCCTGTATTTTAAATATTTTAATCTTTTACCAGAAATTATGTTTTAAAAGTTTTTAAGCATTTTTTTCAAAATAATGCTGTTTTTTAACTTTTGTAAAATGGTTTTACTTTAATCTTTTAAAACTTGTTGCAACCCATCCTAGGAAAAAGATGGGATATAAATTCAGTAACTAAATAAATCAATTTTAAAATGTCCAGAAGAGTCCTTTTGTGATTTTTGTCTTCACAAATTATTCCTTCTCTGTAGTGCTTACATTTTTTTATTAAAGTTACAGATGGAATGGTTTGATTAAAACTGCAACAAGAACCTGTAATTCATCCTCTACTCATTTCCTTTCTACATAGTGGGAATTATCCAACGAAACCATACAAAACAGGAGCAGTGTGCAGTGAGTGTCAGGGAGAACCATGTGTAGACAGACTCTGTGGTAAGTAAAGAGGAAGTGGTCTCATTGCACCAGTTAACAGGAAATACAACTATGAGTTGACAGTTTTTACAAGATAGTGCTTAGTTGTTGTAAGTGTAAAACTGTTTAAATATTGCAGTTTTGCTGTACACTCATAATTTACCCATACTATAGATTCATCTGTTATTACTCAAGCTAGGATATCCTCAGTTAAAAAGACAGTCACTAGTGCTAAATAATCCAGAAGTAGTAGCTAATATTCAGGGAAGAGTTGATATCATAATACTATATTATAGATTCAGTCTCCCTTACTTGGAAATCTATAATCCAAACCTTGGTGCTACCAGCTGCCCAAGTCCAACTTTGGAGAAATGGGGTTAGTCACACCTCCAATTCCTGCTTAGTTTTTCCTTAAAGAGCCCTGGCAGGGAAAAGAGAAGAGAGGGAACAGCTCTGTTTATACCAGATCCCTGTAAAAAGGAGATATTGCTGAGCCTTGTATGCTCATCTTCAACCTAGCCAATAAAGACACATAGCATGGTGGGTGCTATGGAAATAGGCTGCTACCTGTATTTAGTCCAGAGAGGATGAAAAAAGCTCAAGGAGGGATATTGTGGGAGGATTTTCTGATCTCTTCCTGGCTACTTTGCTAAAAAGGCTAGAAAGTGTGCTGACAGCTAAGATAATGTGTCGTGGAGGAAAAAAAAAATCAGATGACACTGATTGTGTGAGTAGCCCACTTCCCCCCCCCCCCCCCCCTAATTTCTGATTCACTACAGAACTTCCAAATTCCTAAATAAATAAACTTCTGGTCCTTTGCATTTTGGATAAGAAATATTCAACATTTATCAAATTGATTAAACATAAAATAATATTCAGTACTATGGCTTGTTCTAAGAGGCACTATACTTTTACCCCATATCATGGCCAGGTGATACAAGACAGTATTCTAAAATTTATGTTTTTCATTAGAATCATAGAGTTGGAAGAGACCTCGTGGGCCATCCAGTCCAACCCCCAGGACATTAATGAATGAATGAATTAGTTAGTTAATTAATAGTAATTGGACCATATGCAATAGAGTTCTCCTAACCAAGCTGGAGAATCAGGAGAGAACCCTCCACAGCTGTAGTGAGTTGGTTGTCTGTAACAAGGCAGAAGACCAACTTTCTACAGCATGCATGTCAAACACAACCACGGGCCACAGGGTTTTCAATGCTAGGATACATAGATACATTTATTTTCTTACAATTATGAATGGCCCTTTGAAGGCAACCATTTAGCCGCCCCGAGTCCCCGTTGGGGAGATGGTGGCGGGGTATAAATAAAGTTTTTTTTATTATTATTATTATTATTATTATTATTATTATTATTATTATTATTATTATTATTATTATTATTATTATAAGGTTGATGTGGCCCTCAGTGAAAATAAGTTTTTCACCCCTAGTCTACAGGTTTCATAGTTTGTGTTAGCATCTTGGTTTTGGATGATAAAGAGGGATGAAAGAAGTAAAGAGGAGGGAAATGCAATAGCCAATTTAGTCTGATTTCAGCACACTTTGCAATAAAATCAAAATGTTTTCCTGGAAAAGAAAGAACATAGTTACGGACTAAGATGGAAAACAGCAATGAAAAAAACTCTTTTCACATGTCACACTGTCATTTAGAAAGAACAGCTGAAAGGAATAATATTGGGGCAAATCAAGAGCATTTGCCCAAGTTTACATTGAACCAATTGAAGTCAGTAGCTACTGGAGTCAAAGCAGGACAATCTATGTAGAAAGCTCAATGTGAAGTGTACTACATACAGTCAGCCTCCTGTATCCATAGAATCTGCATACATAGGTTCAACCAACCATAGCTCCAACATCCAAAAAGCAAATCTTGATTCTGTCGCATGCTGAGCACTACAATGATGTGTATGCATACCCTGCTGTATCTTTCTATCATTTCACAGGTCCTCATCTCTTTTCAGAACTCAGTTGTTTTTATACATAAAGGACCACATTTTATTACCCCATTTCATACAATAGGACTTGAGCATCCACAAATTTTGTTATCCACAGGGGGCCCTGGGACCAAACGCCGGTGGATACCAAGGTCCTATTGTACACAGACATTTCCAAACCTTTTTCTAGTGGTGATTTCCATAGCAAAAGGAAAAACAAATTATAGTCCTGCCAGGAAATAGATTGCAGGCTATTTTCGCATACTGCTCAGTTGAAACTGAACTTTCTCTCTGCATGTGGAATATCATGCAGATAAAAATGTCAAAACCTTTTCTTGTGAGCCAGAGCTAAGGACTGGAAATACCTTGCAGTTTCCTGGCATCAGGCACTTTCTAGCCAAATAATCTTCACACTATGCTTTAGAGCAGGGGTCCCCAAACTTTTGAAGCCGAGGGCCGGTCCACAATCCTTCAGACTGTTGTGGGGCCGAATTATCATTTGGAAAAAAAATACAAATTCCTATGCATACTGCACATGTCTTATTTGTAGTGAAACAACAACAACAATGAAAAAATAATACAATATTTAAAAATGAAAACGATTTTAACCAACATAAACCTATCAGGATTTCAATGGAAAGTGTGGGCCTGCTACTGGCCAATGAAATAGTCAAGGTAATTAGGATTGTTGTTGTTGTTGTGTGCCTTCAAGTCATTTCAGACTTTGGCCGAGCCTAAGTCTAAAATTAATTATTTATTTACTGCATTTATTTACTACATTTATATCCCACCCTTCTCAGCCCGAAAGGGACTCAGAGCAGCTGTATGTACATACAATATAATAATAATAATAATAATAATAATAATAATAATAATAATAATAATATTGCACAGACAGACTACAAACAGAGGCACAACTATGTGGCCCAAATGATTCATTGGAACCTATGCCTCAAGTATCACCTCCCTGCAGTTAAGAACTGGTGGGATCACAAATCTGCAAAGGTTGTGGAAAATGAACACGCAAAGATACTGTGGGACTTCCGAATCCAGACTGACAAAGTTCTGGAACACAACACACCAGACATCACAGTTGTGGAAAAGAACAAGGTTTGGATCATTGATGTTGCCATCCCAGGTGACAGTCGCATTGAAGAAAAACAACAGGAAAAACTCAGCCGCTATCAGGACCTCAAGATTGAACTTCAAAGACTCTGGCAGAAACCAGTGCAGGTGGTCCCAGTGGTGATGGGCACACTGGGTGCCGTGCCAAAAGATCTCAGCCGGCATTTGGAAACAATAGACATTGACAAAATTACGATCTGCCAACTGCAAAAGGCCACCTTACTGGGATCTGCACGCATCATCCGAAAATACATC
Source organism: Anolis carolinensis (assembly GCF_035594765.1). Lineage (NCBI taxonomy): Eukaryota > Metazoa > Chordata > Lepidosauria > Squamata > Anolidae > Anolis > Anolis carolinensis. The sequence goes on from NC_085845.1 coordinate 155,403,046, forward strand.
ACACAGTCCTAGACACTTGGGAAGTGTTCGACTTGTGATTTTGTGATATGGAATCCAGCATATCTATCTTGTTTGCTGTGTCATACAACGTCGTTGTGTCAATAATAATAATAATAATAATAATAATAATAATAATAATAATAATAAACTTTATTTATACCCCGCCACCATCTCCCCAACGGGGACTCGGGGTGGCTTACATGGGGCCATGCCCAAGACAGTACAATATAGCAAAATATAAAAACAACATATCATAATACAATTACAACAATACAAAAATAATCATGTACAGTACCACACAAAATCAAAAAAGCAATATAACAGGGCTGGCCGCATGAACACTCAGTTAAAACTTGGGGTGAGAAAAAGATAAGAATAAAACCACGGGGAGCAGAGACATAAGATAGCAAACAGTCTGGAGGATAGATGATGGGGGGAGTAACAAAAAAGTGTAATATATTATATTATTAGCATAGCACAATATTAGCATTATATAATTCTATATTGAACTATACCACTATACTATTATATGTTATGTAATATATAACATATAATTAATATTATTATATGGTATTACTATTAGTATTATATTGTATAACATAATATTATTATCAATATTATATGTATATACAATATATTATATTATTAAAACTAATACAAAAATGTTATATTATAAAACTGAGGGCAGGGGCCAGGTAAATGACCTTGGAGGGCCGCATCCGGCCCCCGGGCCTTAGTTTGGGGACCCCTGCTTTAGAGCCATGGGAATCATTGCCTTGCAAGAAACCACACCGATTAGTTTTTCACAAACACTCTGCTGGAAAAGGTACTACAAAGGTCTCCCTGCTGTTTGAGTTAGCAGGGGCTCACTGTTTTCTATTGCAAATATACCTAGACTTCAGATGAATTATTTACAGTTTTCTCAGAAAAAGATTAAGCAGATCTTTTGCCTGGATGCATCTCAGAATCAATCTCTGAAAAGGCACTGTGCATTTTGTGTACTTTCAAAGTTGACTCATTACTTTTCTTCTTGCTCCCCCATAGCCACCATTCTCAGAATTACCAACTTAGTCCTGTCTCTCAAAAATAGGAAGAAATGGACAGGAGGCAATAATTGCAGAAGTATTTATAAATATATTCTACCTTGCCGAGTAACAGATATTCAATTTTTTTTCATTGCTGTGTTTAATTGCAAAAAGATATTTTGTTCAGTTCAGGAATGACCCACTAATTAAACTGAAGGAAGGAAAAAACACTTTCTGAAGTGGCCACCTTTGGGATTACAGGATAGCATACATTACAGGAGAGAATACTTCTGGAACATGGCCATACAGCCCGGAAAACATACAACAACCCTGTTCTGGATTCTTCAGGTGTTGTTGGATGGTGACTCATCAGCCTTAATCCTAAAGGGATGCAGCCATTTGTTGACTGGGGCCGGCTGCAGACAACACAGCGAGTTTTCATTGGCTATCTATCTGCTTCTAGGCACAAGTGTGAATCTGACTATAAAACCCTATATGCTTTGGGGTCAGGCTATTCGAAGGCCTGTATCTTCCCATGAGCTTGGCAGGATTTTTAAGATCTTAAAGGAAGGCCATTTTTTAAAATCTTCTCTGGAGAAAGTTCAGGGGAGGCCTCAGTGGCTTCTCCTAGGACAGTGGTTCTCAACCTGGAGGTCCTCAGATGTTTTGGCCTTCAGCTCCAAGAACTCCTAACAGCTGGTAAACTGGCTGGAATTTCTGGGAGTTATAGTTCAAAACACTTGGGGACCCACAGGTTGAGAACCACTATCCTAGGAGTTCCTTTACTCTTCTGCTTGTCCTCCATTTAAAAAGTTTGGAAGTCAAGCCCTATGAAGAACGCCTTAGAGTATTGTCTAGCCTGGAGCAAAGAAGGTTGATAGGGGAAAGACAGTCACATTTATACATTTGAAAGGATATCGCATTGAAGAGTGGGCAAGCTTGTTTTCTGCTGCTCTGGAGACCAGGACATGGAGCAGTGGATTGAAATTGCAGGGGAAAAAAGATTCCATCTTAACATTAGGAAGAACTTCCTGAAAGCAAGAGCTGTTTGACAGTAGAATATGCTGTCTTGGTGGAGCCTCCTTCTCTGAAGGTTTTTTAGTAGAGGCTGGATGGACATCTGTCAGAGGTGCTTTGATTGTGTTCCTGCATTGTGGGGGGGGGGTGGACTGGATGGTCTTTGGGGTCTCTCCTAACTCTATGATTCTAGTTTGTTTGTTTTTAAATTCAATAAGCTTTTGGAAATTACAGTAGAGTCTCACTTATCCAAGCTAAACGGGCCTGCAGAAGCTTGGATAAGCGAATATCTTGGATAATAAGGAGGGATTAAGGAAAAGCCTATTAAACATCAAATTACATTATGATTTTACAAATTAAGCACCAAAACATCATGTTATACAACAAATTTGACAGAAAAAGTAGTTCAATACGCAGTAATGTTATGTTGTAATTACTGTATTTACAAATTTAGAACCGAAATATCATGATATATTGAAAACATTGACTACAAAAATGGTTTGGATAATCCAGAAGCTTGGATAAGCGAGGCTTGGATAAGTGAGACTCTAATGTACTTATGAAAGGACTCTTTAATGTTCTTATTTACCTTCATAAATAATTGTGATTGTATAGACATTTTAACTACATATTAATAATTTGTATGTTTTTATCTATTGTGCTTTTGTTCTAGTTTGTTAAGACACATGAATTCTCATTTATGGACGTTATAAACGTCATAGCTAATGCAGCAGGTCTTTGCACCTCACAGCTATACTTATTTCATCTCAGCTTTAGGGACCTTTAAATAATTGGGTAATCTGAGGCAAGCTGGTCAGTATTTTATACAATGCTTGCTAAATCAGAACTAGTAGCATACCCAAAAGTGTGTTGAGAAGGTTGCTGTGTGACAGGTGCTCATCTGGAATATCAGAAAATCCAGGAACTACTTTGATTTTGCAGAGGAATTTAATATAGAATCATAAAGAGTAATTTGGCAAACAGCAAGCAGCTCATGGTTTCAGGTTAAACACAACATATTCTGCCAGTTACTTGACTTGCATCTAAAATTCAGAATCTTTTTTTTTTGCATGATAGAGGTCAGAATTATTCATATTTTTTAAGTCCAATAATCCAGGAAGTTTGAAGCTTGCCCTGCTCTGATACTATTTGATTTACTGTACTATCAGTGAAGCTCCCCCTGAAAATAATGTTGTTCTTTTGTAGGTAAAGCCTGGAAGGAGCCAGCCTGTGATCAGTACTGCATCACCGTACTAGTATTAAGGCCATCTTTTCTTGTAGGGATACTTGCTGCAGGAGTATTTGTGAAGCACCGCTATCCCCAAATGTTTACAGAAAAATGATCTAGTCTAACAATAATGATAAAAATCAAATGCTTTAAAATATAATAGGAGATTTACAGAAAGACAAAGGGATACTGTAATCAGTCAGCATAAGGTATTGGCCGATTACAGTCAATGTATCGGTGTTGCTAGGGTACACAAAGCTGTTCTTCACAGTTAAAAAGGAACACAAAAAGATACTTTATTTTGCTTTAGTGACAACAATATGAATTACAAGATGTCTTTACCATGAAATTCATAAAATAGTATACTACCCATCCAAAGGTGAACACAAATTCAAAGTCCGTTATTATACTTATTTATGTGTCTTGCTCAATCTCTGCAGCACAGGAACAATGTCAGTGCTCAATTATCCCAGCATTTGAAAAGTACATCTCTCAAATATACATAGCATTCAAGACACAATTGAATAGCTATCTCTTCCGGCAGGTCTACCCAGTCAATTTTGAACTATGAATTTTAAACTCATGTCCTGCTTTTACTGTATTTTAATCTTTATTCTGTGTATTTTAATGTATGTATTTCATAGAAATAAATTTTAATATATGTATTTTACATAATATTTTATTAAGTTTTAACTATGTTGTGCTCTGCTCAAGTCGCGAGGAAAGGCAGGTAAGAAATAAAAATATTATGACCAAAAACCATCAAAAATACCAAATATTTAGAAAACAGTTCATGTAATCTTGGTAGACAAAAAAAAAAGACACTATTTGTATTAGGAAAAATATTTAATTTTTTCTACTAAAAACCTTCTGCCTATCTGTAGTTTATTAGTGGGCCACTCTATTACAATAGTACAAAGTGTATATTGACAATATTCACATCCTGTACATCACTCTCACTGAAAGCTCTGTGCATGCTAGAAATATTCATATACTGGTGAATGTTGTTCAGCCATCAGCTTATTCAAATGAGTATTGTAAATCTGCAAATATTACTTGTATTGTTCAGAGTGCAACATAAGCTGATGGTTTGACTGTACAAACTACAAACTTTAGAATTGCTGGTTTTTTAACATCACATAATGTGAAGTGTTCATGTGCTTTTCAACATTTGCTGTCAACACAGCAATGTAAAGACAGGTATCTAGTTTGTTGCCTTCCTCTTGGAACCAAGCTTTAAAGATGGTTTCTTTTTCTTTTCATCTGCTGCAATTTTTAACGTAACTTCTTCCACAGGAAGTGCTCCCAGCTTCTTCTTTTTCGCCTTTTTAACCTTTTCTTTAATTGCTTCAATATCAATTTTTGTTTCCGAAGGAGCTACAAAATAGAAATTACTATTATGTTGTATCTTGTACGGTTAACCTGAAATTTCACATACACCAAGTAGGCCCAGCTTAAACATGACATCAAGAATATCACAAATCCCTTAGAATCTGAACATAAGAAGTTTGTGGAAAAATTATTATACAGGTGGGGCTTGTGTTGTCCATACTGTTAAAATCTGGCCACCATCAGTCCTTCGGTGTAGCCATTGCCACAGATGAGAAACTACCAACATGTCTAGAGAACAATCTCTAATAGCAATACCAGTAAACTAACATCATATATTAGAAGTCAAGGATCCCTGATAAGTTAAGAATGCAAGAATATTATGTGCAGCACATGCAGCTCATCACAGCTAAATTGTTTTTTGAAAGTATAATCTTTAAATCAAACCGGAGTGCTGGCTGTTGGTTCAAACTTCATTTCTGCTCACTGCAGTATACTCTTGAGTACAGTTAGCAGAACAATACAACCACAGCCCTCAACTCTATGTTCTGGAGAGTTACCCAACTACCCAGAACACATAGGGTGTACATATATGGAAAGATTAATAACTATTTCACCTCCTTTATTCTCCCAAGCAGCCTTCTCTTCTGGATCATAAGCCTCCTGTGGGTAGATAACAATCCACCCAAAAGAGTCCAATTCTGGATGCAACTCAATGAATCCAATCTGAATACTGACCAAGAAGAACTTACAATTTCTGATGGTTTTTTTTTTGTCTCATGTAGTATACACATACCCAAACAAAAGCTGTTAAGCACAAAAGGATCTTGTAGCACCTTAGAGGCAAAGTAAAATGAGGTCTGCGTAATTCCATTTTACTTTTCTATTTACTCTGACATATTGTGTTGTAGTGTCTATTGTTGCACCATAAAGACAGGTGATCACTGTGAGTTGTTGTCCTGACTGGTGCTATTATACCAGGCATGGGTAAACTTCGGCACTCCAGGTGTTTTGGACTTCAACTTCTACAATTCCTAAGAGCCTACCGGCTGTTAGGAATTGTGAAAGTTGAAGTCCAAAACAAGGGGAGGGCCAAAGCTTGCCCATGCCTACACTATGCTGCAAGTGTTCCTTGAACCGTAGGCAGTGGAAGAAGGCCTCTGGGTTGCCACATAAATGTATCAAGAATATTAAGTTGGCTGGAGTTCAAGAACCAACATTCCCTTTTGGGGAAATCAAATATGACTTGAAAGCAGTTTGATACACATCCATCTTGTCTGCAACAGCCAGATGATGTTTCTTGCCAGTGGCTTTGATAAACATCTATTGTGCAGATTTCACAGAACTTACACTACTACAGTCTAAATCTCTTCCATGTCTTTATGAATTAGCTTCTAAGGCAGATTTGAGGTTAGCAAATAATAAGGATCATTTGGGGTTAGCCAAGAATATCACTTGTTAAAATATTCTCAGCAAAATAAGGAAGCAACATATTTGCAATTATCCAGGCTTGTTTCATGAATCAAAGACTGACTCTAACACTGGAGCTGGACAATTTGAAAAAAAAACAACAGATGCATACATACATATACAGACAGACACAAATGTGCTTTTAGTAATACTAGAAACTTGTTAAGTAGTTTATATGTGTTTGAATCGGAACATTTACAATGTTAGGCTTTTGCCAGTAGCAACAATGATTATACAGTTTATATACTGGGGCTTAAATAGAAGATAGTGGTGCTTAACTCACCTTTCTTCTGTTTTACAGCTGGTTTTTCTTTAGGAGGAATAAAAGCTTTGTTCCTCTCCTCTTGTCTCTTGCTGATTGCCGCCGCTTGTTTTGCCTAAGTTTTTTAAAAGGTCAAATATGTCAATGAGCAAATATTAAATATAATATAAATGCATGTTTTAAGGTAGAGGTGGGAACTGTGTGACCCTCCACTTGGTTTTAACTGAAGTTGCCACCATTCTTCATCATTACTATGTTGGCTAAAACAATTGGGTTTGCAATCCAACATCTAGATGGACATGTGATACCAATCCCTTCTTTCAAAGGAACTTCAAAAGACAAAATAAATATACCTTTATCTCTTCTACTCTCTTACGCTTCTTTTGACTTTCTTTCAAGAAAAATTCTCCACTTGCCAATTCTTTATCAACCTGAAAAATAACAATTAAGATTACGTATGTTCCACACTGGAGAATGTTACCATATCTCCCATTTAGAAACCAATCACATTACCCAGAGGAAAAACTTCTGAACCATTCTGTGACTAAATTCAGTAGCTAAAGTTAGACAGAGTTAAACTATGAATACACTGTCTGGAAAATAAAGGATATCAATAAAGGGAGTTGATATCCCTGTATCAACTCAAGAAAAAACAAAAAAGCAGTTAATCACCATAATTTTGTTAAAGGTCTGCTAAAAACTTATTTATTTTCATTTCAGATTGTAAATTGGTAAAGACTCAATAACAAATTAATTCTTGCTTCCAGCTTTGGAGGTCACACCAATAAACATTCTTTAAAACCTTCCTTTATTTATTTTGTCCCCTTTTCCCTTTTAGCATTTTCTCTATAATCTCACAGCACATTTTATTCTTTATTAATTTCAAAACTCTTTATGTTGCCCAGCAAAATTAAGAGATTGAACATACCTGACTCTCTGGTTGTGGAGGTGGGAAGGGGGTATATTCTTTCTTGACATTTTTCTTTTTTGGTTCTTTCCTTTTATTCAAATTTTTGTGTTTGAATTTTGGCAAAAAGCGTTCCCAGTTCTGTGCTCGTAATTCAGGATCTTTTGACAACTCCCTCTTAATCATCAGGGTCTTCAACCACATAAAAACACCAAAGAATGAATTAGAACACATTATTTATTCAACTCTTTCTATTTATCTATTCAGATGGATTTGGGGGGTGGGAATCAAAGTATTTTAAATACCAGATATAAAATAGTATCATCTAACAATAGGTATTATTGCAGTAATGACAATCTGGTTTACTGAACAAATAATAAAGTCTTAAGACTGCTAGTTCTTTAAATACTTTGTACTATAGTCAATGATATGCTAGATCTGCCACATACACTCATAGAAGCAGAATTTCAAATTGATGTCCGATTCAAGTCCTTGCAATCCCAGACCCATTTGCCTGTGGGCACCTCCCAGGGAACTCACTTGGGCTTATGTTTGATTGGATTTGTATATACGTTCAAGAAACAAGACTGGTCAGCTCAGGAGAGAATTCTGTCCCAAAAGGAACACTACCTTGCAATATTACAGAAAATGAATATATGTATTGATATTGGGTGGTAAGTATGGTTGGAAGAATGAGGCTAAACCTTGTAGAAAGTTGTATGAAGCATATGTACATATGAATGGTGACTGGTTGAGACTGCATTAGGATATATATTGGAGTGATGTAACAAGAGCAATGATTAGCGTGTCAGACAGAACAAGGTTCTGGAAAGGTTAGAGAGAAAAAGGGAGAAAGAAAAAAATAAGCAAGAGATTATTTTAAAAGTCAACTCGAAATGTTTATGTACCATGGAGTACAGTGTAAAACATCTAAATTCCACCATGAATTTTAAAGAAATTACATTTATTATTTGTCATAACCACCAATACCATCTAGTTGCTAAACCCATGACTTAAGACCAAAAAAAGATATATTAAAATGATAATGGAAATGGATCATGGGGATTCTAATTGAAGTAATATGCTGGAAAGCATGTGAGGATTTGAAGTGGGATCACCAGAGGCGGTGTCTGCAGTAAAATCATCGCGGTGAGATCAAGATAAAAGTACCCAAAGTCTTATCTCATGTAAAAGATTGTATTGCATACTAAGAGTCACACTCACTTTGATGTTATATATAGGATGAATATTCTTCATTGTATCCAGAACAACTTTCCTAACCTACAGTTAAGAAAGGAAAACAAAGTTTATCTTTTTTATCAATATAATAATAATAAATCTTTATATCCCGCTTTTCCCCCTCACGGGACCCAAAGCGGCTTACAACATATTAAAATCATATAAACAACCATAAAAATACATCAGTAATAGATACAAACATCGTAAAATAAGCAAATTTGAGAAATAACTACAATCAACTTAAACCAAAGTATAGCAGAATGGTGTACTACTGGTAGGAGTTCTTTAGTTAGATTGGTAAGGATTTCTAACTCTAAACTGTTTCACAACTGCAGCATTCAAATAACCCCCCCCCCCCCCACCAGCAGCTTGAAGATAATGGGGAACATTTTTTTGTATAGAGAAATTATGATTCCTATTCAATTGTGGTATTCAACTTCCTTAAGTTCTAAGTGTGTCTTCTGCAGCAGAGAAAATCAATCCTATAATTGTGAACTTGTATAGTACAAAACCACTGAATTTCTAAACAACTGCTTAAGTCAGTATAGCATTACAAGTTTCTGCTTTTGATAAAGAATGGCTGCACATGGTGTCTCCATTCCATCACTTACCCAAATGTCATTTGTTAAAGAGTTTGTACAGATGGAAAAACCACCCACACTGTGGGCACCTATGCAATCTGATCTGTAAGAACTAAATTCATTTGCAGTTGATAAGCAAAAACAAGTTCAGCAAAACCAACCAACAAATAAATAATGAATTTCTGGGATGAGGAATGAAAGTTGTATATTCTTCATAGACATAAAACAAAGTGGGGCAAATTTACTCTAAAGTATTATCTTTCATAGAAAAGACATCTTACCTCTTTTAAGCCATTAAATGGTCCAAGAGCTGAAACGGTGTTTCCCTGAACCAAGATGTAGCAGCTTGTCAGCAGTTCAAGAGCCTACATCAGAAGACAAGGCAAGTATTTCATGACACAGTTCTTACAGAGGTCTCAATAATCCACAAATCTCACCCACAAAAGGGTTATCTCACTAAATGTATTGAATAAACATGTATATTATAGCACCTTGACCCACCTTGAGAGTAGATCCATTGGGCCCAATAAGCCTCTGTCGTCTTTTTATAAATCGTTCTCTGTTTCTCACCAGGGTTCCTATTTTAATAATGTCACAGGCTACATCATCTTCAAGGATGCGCACAGCCTGAATAGAAAATCAAACAACATCTCAAATTAAGCTAAATCCAAGTAAAGACAGGAATATTAATAAAATAACCTGATTTGCTTCGATACACTCTTCTTAACAAAAGTTTTACATTTGAAGTTTAACGTTTAAGCTCAGTAACATTTTAAAAAACCCTCTGAATTAGCTCTTCACAGATTTTAATACCACTAAACAGTAAACAACTTTCAGACAATTTAATAAAGCAATAGTACAGAATTGTAACTATTAATCACTGAACAAACCTGTTCAAATGGAACACTTCTTGCTAAAAGCTTTATTAAGTCTCTGGCTCTGATTATTATATAGGGGTCAAAGGTCTTCTTTGTTGTGCTGACAGTCATGCTTCCTTCAATCAAATCTAAAGCTGCGTTTATGTGCTGAAACACAAAAGAGCAAGTAACAGTTTTATATAGCAGCACAACTGTTTGCTGCCACTTAATATAGAATGTGATCATTCATGATTTTTTGTTTTTCATCTATGGTGGATTCCAGATTAACTCCAAGATATTACAGGACCTTCTACTGATGGATGATTGAAATGGATTTAAACACAGAAGCAGCTTTACAATTCCCGTTCAGAAGTATGCCAAATGGCCCTAATCATCTTCCTCACTGACCCACCCCGATGCATCAAGAATTTTAACACAGGAAGCTTGATGAAAGTATTAAAAACAGTCCTACATGTTCATTCAGTGCTTTCTGCACCAATGGCCAGCATTCTTTCAAGTATGCTTCTCTGTATTTTGGGAAAAGAGTGGCAAAGCTGCTTTCTTCCAGAAGTCCTTTAGGATTATCTTCTCGCTTAAAGGCTGGCTCTTTCCATCCGTCAGGAACAGTAAGAAGTTCAGATTCATCTACTGTTAAAAAATATATACATATATATATTATAATGGTTTTCTCTGATTAAAAATGCTGGGTTAGGGAACAGAGGCAGGAAAGACAGAGACCACAACAACTGTATGTTGAAGCTTGATGTTGGGAAACTGCCACACTTCGAAAACTGCACCAACTCTAACTGTAAAAACTTTAAGAATTAGTGCTTGAGTTCACCTGATTCCTCCCTTATTTCCTTTTCTTTTGCATTTTAGACTGTAAGCCCATAAGCTTGACATGTATTAGAGTTGTCATATTTCAGGGCTTGTCCCACTTTTGCTATTCCTCAGAGATCAGCAGGGGAATCTAAAGCTGCTGCAGTGTGATTTCTCATGTGTTAAAACATCTAGGGACTCACAGGTTGAGAACCACTATGTTAGACTTAGGTATGTTTTTTAAAATAATGTGAATTGTATTCTGCGGGCAACTGTATTTGATGCTTACTGTCTCATGATTAATGTTTATCATATTTAATGGCATTTTGTTGTGTTTATCAAGCTTAATTGCCTCACTCCATGGCATCCCAGGTCTTGGCTTCGGGCCCTTGGACAATTCTGACCTGGTAAAATTAATGTAATATTCTGTGCAAGACCTGTCAACTAAGAGTGCAGTAAAAAACCTTTACACCAATAGCAGTCAGTAAAAATATAAGATCCCAGTTTGCAACTCTAACAGACTTAAGTAGCTGGGCTTTTGAGAATTTATTTTCATTAGGAATCATCATCAGGATGTAGCAGTAACTGCTCCCAGACTCTTCCAATCATGTCTTGTTTTTCTTGATTTTAATAGCATTATCTTCCTGAACAATTTATTCCATGCCAATCCAAGAGTTTTAAAGCAATTGACTCCATGCTAAGGAGAGCAAGGGAAACCGAAAAGATGTAAAGCAATAATCTATAACAGGAGGACACATTTTGTAATAATTTAGGAATAGGCACACCTATTTAGGAATAGGCTTTCTCAGAAACATTGAAATGCACATGATTCAATACCAATCTGTTTTTCAATAACAGCCAATATATTTTTTCTGATTAGAAACAAAAACCTAGTGGCTAGTAGTCAATTGGAACATTTCTTGCCCAGAATTTTAAAACACAAAATGGTCCAAAATGGTCCACTAGGGTGGCTAAGGGCCAATCTACACAGACATATAATCCAATTTCTGAATTCTGAATATGGCAGTGTCGATCCAGCCTGAGATATTAGCACTTTTACGTTTTAAATAATTCAATGCTTTGTTTCGCATACAAAATTTATTTATTTATTTGCTGCATTTTTAGCCCGCTTTATCTCAACCATGGAAGGGACTCAGAGTGGCTTCCAAGTTGGCAATATTCAATGCCATATTAAACATAAAACCATACAAATACTGAATACATTATGCATTAAAATAATAAAAATAATAGCATATAATTACATTACATAGACCGTTAAACACTGTACGTAGAACTGAAATCAAAATCCAGAAGCCGTTCCAAATTATATTCCATTCCATTCAATTTATAGCTGCATGTTGCCCGAATTATTCTCCAAATGCTTGGTTCCATAGCCAGGTTTTAACTTTCTTTCTAAAAGACAGGAGGGAGGGAGCCAATCTGATTTCTGAGTTCCACAGCCAAAGGGCCACTACTGAGAAGTCCCTGTCCTTCGTCCCTGCCAGCCACACTTGCAAAGGGGGTGAAACAGAGCTGGGCCTTCCCAGTATATCTTAGCTTTTAGGCTGGTTCATTGAGGGAGATACGTTCGGACAGGTAAGCTGGGCCAGAACAGTTTAGGCTTTATAGGCTAAATTAAGCACTTTGAAATGTGTTTGGTAGCAGACTAGGAGCCAGTGGAGCTGACGCAGCAGGGGGGTTGTATGCTCCCTGGACGCTGCTCTGGTGAGCTGCCTAGTTGCTGCTAATTGGAATACTTGAAGCTTCCAAACAGTTTTCAAAGACAATCCCACATAAAGCGTGTTGCAGTAGTCTATTTGAGATGTAACAGAGCATGGCCAAGTCCGGCTTCTCAAGGTGTAGATATGAAACACAGGCTCCTTCTGCACTGCCATATAATCCAAATTAGCAAAGCAGATAACCCACATTATCTGCTTTGAACTGGATTATATGTACCTACACTGCCATATAATCCAACTCAAAGGAGATAATGTCGATTTTATATAGCTGGGCAGAAGGAGCCTTAAATGATTAGAATGGGATCCCATGTCCATTATGTACACATATGCAAATACAGGGATTTGGGGGGGAGAGAGAGAAATCCCAAACCCTTTTGGCCCCAAGCTATTCGGAGATAAGGCAAAATCAAACCGATATCAAATTATTGCTCTGTGTTTCCACTTGGTCCCATGGCATCCTGGGATGTGGAGTTCGCGAAGATCCTAGTGCAAGCATAGGCAAATGTCAGCCGCCCAAGTGTTTTGGACTTCCACTCCCACAATTCCTAACAGCCTACCGGCTGTTAGGAATTGTGGGAGTGGAAGTCCAAAACACCTGGGCGGCCGGAGTTTGCCCATGCCTGCCCTGGTGTCCTCTAGATGGGAATTATAAATGGACTGCAATTCCCTCCATGAACTGCAAATCCCAGGATTTCATAAGGCGTCATTTAGGGCAGTGAAAATGGAACCATAACGCTATATATGTGTGGTGTGGAAAGATTCTGAGAAAGAAGGCTGTGCCTGAGACCCCTTCCACACAGCTAAATAAAATCCCACATTTTCTGCTTTGAACTGGCTTATATGGCAGTGTGGACTCATATAAACCAATTCTAAGCAGATATTGTGGAATGTTCTGCGTTGATATTCTGGGTTATGTGGCTGTGTGGAAGAGCCCTCAGCCCTCTCTATTTTACTTGCTTTTGAGGGGTCCCTTCCTGACCAAAGTGATGGCAAGGCGAGCCTATACTCACCCTTGCTCGCCTTCTTGCCTTTGGGGCTCCTCATCCCTCGCTCACTCTCCTCGGGCGCCGCCATGCTGCTCTCGCCTTGGCCCGGAAGTACTGCCTCGAAGCGAAAGATAGTATTGCTCTGTCTTCCGAAGAACCCGGATGTTCTCATCCCACAACAAACGCACACATAGATCTAGAAAAGTAAAGAGTAACACATCGTAGTAGATTGACGAAGCAATTAGAACCAATTTGGAGGCTCCTTCTTTGGAGGCTTTTAAGCACAGGCTGGATGGCCATCTGTCGGGGGTGCTTTGAATACGATTTCATGCTTCTTGCCGGGGGTTGGACTGGATGACCCATGAGGTCTCTTCCAACACTATGATTTTATGATTCAATGTTTGTGCAGAACGGAATTTTCACATGTATTTCTTGCCATGTAAGCAAGAGAGCATCATTCTACATTGCATTTTGATGCCACTTTAATTGCGATGGCTCAATGATCTGGAATCCTGAGAGTTGTAGTTTTGTGAGGAACCTGTACTCTTTGGCAGCAAAGGTTAAAGACCTTATAAAACTACAACTCTCAGGATGTCATGGCTCAATTTATTAAAGCATGGTCAAACTGCATTAATTTTGCAGTATACTGTTATCCCTAGTAACAGTAACTGTGTTTTACTCAACCATTAATGGTCTGGTTTTCACTTTAGCTACAGGTATAATTGCAAGTCCTCTTTGGCAGAGAATGCAAAAGATCTTGTAAAACTACAATTCCCACGATTCCAAAATATCGAACCATGGCAGTTAAAATGGTGCATAGGAGCTGCGATGGCGCAATGGGTTAAACTCTTGTGCTGGCTGAACTGCTGACCTGAAGATTGGGTTGCTGACCTGAAGGTAGCCGGTTCAAATCCGCGAGATGGGGTGAACTCCTGTCTGTCAGCGCTAGCTTGCGGGGACATGACAGAAGCCTCCCAGCAGGATGGTAACACATCTGGGTGTCTCTGTAGATGGCCAGGCTTCTGACATGATTTAAGAAAAAGTTTAAATGGTGCCAGACTGCACTAATTCTACAGTGTGGATGGAGTCTATACCACAATTGCCCTCTTCCTGCAGTTGTAACCTTAAAGGGTCTGCTGTTGTCTTCTCTGTTGGAGGAAAGAGCCAGAAATGAACACAGGGCCTATTCTATTCCTTTAAATTTCACTGCTACTTTCAGATTTTAGGGGAGCTATTGCATTGCCAGTATTCAACTGATGGTCTAAATCGTTTTACAGAAAATCCTATATTGTCCTTGACATTAGGCAGCAAATGTCAGCAAAAGCTCTGCTCAGGTTTCCCACTTCCAATGCAGAATTCTAGTAACCATGAGGGTATCTACACTGTAGAAATAACGTAGTTTGACACTATATTGACTGTCAAGGTTAAATGCTATGGCATCCTGTTATTTGCAGTTTAGTACAGTACCTGCACTCTTTGGCAGAGAAGATTAGAGATGTAAAATATATTGTCCAACCCTTTCATGGCTGGAATCACTGGGTTGCTGTGAGTTTTTCAAGATGTATAACCATGTTCAAGAAGCATTCTTTCCTAACATTTCGCCTGCATCTGTGACTGGCATCTTCAGAAGTTCTGTTGGCAGTTAAGCAAGTGTGTGCGCGCGTGTGTGCGCGCACACACATACACCTGTGGCTTCTCTGTGTAGTCTGAGATAATGGTTGTCAGAGTGGTCCAGAATTTCTGTGTTCTCAAATAATATTCTGTGTCCAGGTTGATTCATCAAGTGCTCTGCTATAGCTGACTTCTCTGGTTGAATGCATCTGCAATGCCTTTCATGTTCTTTGATTTGTGTCTGGGCGCTACGTTTGGTGGTCCCTGTGTAGATTTGTCCACACCTGCACAGTATATAGTAGACACCTGCAGTGGTTAGAGGATCCCTCTTATCCTTTGCTGAACATAGCATTTGTTTAATTTTCTTGGTGGGTCTGTAGATTGTTTATAAGTTATGTTTCTTCATCAGCTTCCCTATGTAGTCAGTAGTTCACTTGGTGTATGGTAAGAACACTTTTCTTCTGCATGGATTGTTGTCTTTGCTCCAGGGCTTGTTCTTGGTCTTGCGGCTCTTCTGATGTCTGTTGTAGAATACCCATTAGCCTGTAGAGCCCCATTTAGGTAGTTCAGTTCACCTTGGAGAAGGTGGGGTTCGCAGATGCTGTTTGCACGGTCTACCAGGGCTTTAATTGTGTTTCTTTTTTTACCTGGATGATGGTTGGAGTTGTTATATAGGTATCCATCAGCGTGAATAGGTTACCTGTAAACTGCATGGCCCAATTGTCAGACTTCATGGAAAAGCCATTGAAATCCACAAGCACATGGACAATTGCAACAGAAAGGAGGAAACCATGAAAGTGAACAAAGTCTGGTTACAAGTATTAAAAAATAATAGACAGTAAATAATGAACACCTCTCAGAAACAGAAGAGCTCCAGACAACAAGCAATCAAGGGCCAGCTAATACCTCCTAAACAGAGGATGCCTCCAAGCAACAAAGGTTAGGCTACCCCTATGGAGATATTTTCACTGATTGATTTTGCAAATTTCATGGCTACTCAGATGCTAATTCAAGCTTGCAAAATGCAACATTCACACTTGCTTTGATTGGTTTTATCGTTTTGTTGATTGGTTTTATCGTTTTGATGATTGGTTTTATCGTTTTGTTTTTATATTGTTCTGTTCGGGCTTGGCCCCATGTAAGCCACCCCGAGTCCCTTCGAGGAGATGGGGCGGGGTATAAGAATAAAATAATAATAATAATAATAATAATAATAATTATTATTATTATTATTATTATTATTATTATTATTATTGCTGCTTTAAACAGGCAAGGGTTCTTTTTCCCTACCCTGGACATTCCACAGATAGATAGATAGATAGATAGATAGATAGATAGATAGATAGATAGATAGATAGATAGATAGATAGATAGATTCCACCTGCCAACAGAACCTCTGAAGATGCTAGCCACAAATGCAGGTGAAATGCTAGGAAATAATGCTACTGAAACATGGCCATACAGCAAGAAAAACTCACAGCAACCCAAGACTAAATGTGTTGTAAAATTCTAGCTCCCAAGGTTCCAGAGCATTGAGCTATGGCAGTTAAAGTGGTGCCAAACTGCATTCATTCTACAGTGTGGATGCACACTGTACGCAATTGGCATCTTGCTGCAGTTTTAACCTTACAAGGTCACCTGTGTTTCCAACTTTATGTCATAAGACAGGAGAGAAGTTTGATAAGCACGTTTGTATTTGTGTTGCAAATCGACCATTCAGCTTGTATTTACTCTCAAGTATTTTTTGACCTTTGGTTTCTTAGAAAAGGAAAAGATGCTTTAAAATACTCTTATCATATGTATACAAAACACAAAGTCACTTTCAAAGTGTGTGTGTTCTCCTTACTCTTCCACAGTATGAAGAAACGGTATGGGCAAATCTCACTACACTGAAGTTAGTAGGCTAAATAATACATGCTGTGCTTGTATTATATGGCCCTATCTAGGGCCCCATCCACACTGCCATATAAAATCCTGATTATCTGCTTTGAACTGGATTATCTGGCAGTGTAGACTCATAATCAGCTCAAAGCAGATAATGTGGATTTTATATGGCAGTGTAGAAGTGGCCTTAGAGAGAACATGTTTAATCAAATGACACATCAAGTAAATCCAAATTAATCTGGAGTAAACTGATATTTCCCAATATACTCTGGATTAATTAGACACCTGGAAAGATCTGGACCTTAATGTAAGCTCCGGAACTTTCCAGATGTGGGTCTCCACGATCCCAGAGGTCAATTCCCATAGCGATCCTGGTTTTTTGGGCTCCTGGAGCCCCCTCCCCTCATAATTTAGGTTATTCCAAATTCATTTGTTTTTACCAGACATCATTTAGATGCCCCTGTAAAAACACAGACAGATCCCAGTCCTCAAATGTGATTCTATAGCCTTCTTTTAGCAAAGGATTAATCAGGATTGTCACTACTAAAATTGGGGCAGTTGGAGGATATGATAACCTTCATTGAAGACATTGTCCAGCGCTGATGGCCACTGTAACCTTTTCCAACCTTGACGCTCAGTAGCAGTGAGCTAAATAGATCATAGCACTGTTTCTTGTTCTAGCGGTTTCCCTTTTGTGAGGTGCTTTGCAATACCAATGATTTTATATATCCTTGACAAATGTACCTTCCTCTGCTTGCTACGTAGGAATGTTAAGATTATTTCACACATAACTGCTTTGTTGGAAATAGTGTATTTAATGTACCAGGTGATCATATTGCTTCTGTTGGTTATATTGTCCTGTAAAATTCAATTACTTGGAGCACCATGAGAGTGGTGCTTTGCCTAGCACTGCTCTATGCAAATGATCGTCCCTATTACAATGTCCTAGTGCCCAATGAATCATAGAGAAGCTTTCATATCCTTGCAACTGAGGCAAGGTTACAGCTCCAGTATATTAGATTCAACTCTAACCTAGACAATTTTTAAACAACATGTATGAATATTCAATTTAATCTCTGAAGTACAAAATATGCTGATCTTGCTGATTGTTTTCCAGTGTGATCTAATATGCATACCAAGCAGGTATTCTGTCTCCTTTGATCTGCATGTAAAAAAGGACATATCCTTGAACTCGGCTTGAAAAAAAAATCAGAAACATTCACCTTTTAAAACTGCGGCAAAAATATACATTGCAAACAAATGTTCAGATTGAGGGAAAGGCTGGAAGTTTTATATTCTTAGATAATGACAAGTAATTGTATCTGCTGATTTTTCATGTTTTCAGTATTTGTATACTATTTCTACATCATATAGGTATAGAGCCCAAAATAGGTATAGAGCCCAAAAGGTTTAAATTGTAGACCCATTGGATTTTACCGAAAGCACTTTATATGACTGGTTGGTTGTTATTTATTTTATATGTATAATTACCGTAACATTTTTTCAATGTCTGTTTTAGCGTTGATTGATTTTATTGTGCTTTTGTTTTATGTATTGATTATGTAAATTATGTTTTCCTTTGATATTGATGTATCTGTATTTATTGCACCGTATGCATTGTTCCATTACGAGTGCTTTGTAAATTGCCTCAAGTCCCTTTTGGGAGATAGTGGCAGGTAGAAATAAATTATTATTATTATTATTATTATTATTATTATTATTATTATTATTATTATTATTATTATACTTATTGAGAGTAGAAAAAGGAAAGAACACTCAGACATTTGTATTCTCGAGGGTGCATCTACACTGCAGAGTTAATGCAGTCTATTACCACTTAACTGCCATGGCTATAGAATCACGGGAACTGTAGTTTTACAAGGTCTGTAGCTGCCAAGGAATGTTGGTGGCTCACCAAATGACCATGATTCTATAGCCTTGAGCCATGGCAGTTAAACTGCATTCATTCTATAAAATTAAATAACTTGGCTCAATGTTTATAGATGTGTAAAATGGAAGAAAAATAAAGCTGAACTCCATTTATGATGAGTGCTCTATATGGTCTGATAGACATTTTACATTGAACAAACTGTTCTGGAAAAGTACAGGACTGGTATTGTAGGGATCGAGTGGAATGGATGAAAATAATTTTGTGTACAATATGTCAGTTTAAAAAAATCACTCTTTCCCTCTACCACTAGATGGGAGTAATTGCTCATTTCCTTTTATCATATGTTAGGTTTCTACTTGTTCTTCTAATTATGTCTTCATTATTTTTAGTAGTTTTATGGGATTGCAGAAGCAATTTGTTTGACTTGTAGGAGGAAAACCCCCACTGCTGGTTAAGGCTGCTATTAATCTAAAATAGAATTCAGCAAAATCCACAGATAGACTGCATTCCTGAATCTCTCTAGCAACTGTTCACACTTTGGATTCTGATTCATTCACACTGTCACCATGATGCAGACATTTGGAACCTGAACTTTATAGTATTTTTTTTGGGAAGGGGTAATAATCATAGGTAAATATATATCTAAAAATATGGTATGTTTGGGGGAAAGTCTCTGCTTTTGTAGTAACTAGATTTGTCAATTAATAGAGATTCCACTGGAGCAAGAGAAATCCTTATTGATTAAATTTGTTTTTATGTTTTAAAAGTCATTTATTGGCTTAAAACCACTTACACAAATGACATGTAAGAGATGTGTCTATAGAAAGACACTGAAATGACAATAAATCCAAGATATATTTATCATTTCCTCTCCCAAGTCAGAACTTTTTGTGTATCTTTTGTTGTTGTTAGAATCTGACTCATTGGAGCTAGCAGAATTAGGACCAGACATCAGAGAGGAAAAGGACCTTCTTGTTACAAATATCTGTGGCTTTACATGCACTGAAGCACCAAGTAAAGGTGAAGGAGCTGTATTTATATTTATCTCAGTCCTTTACTGATAGTTTGAGCCCTTGGTGGTGCAATGGGTTAAACCTTTGTGCTGGCAGGACTGCTGATCGAAAGGTTTGTGGTTCGAATCCGGGGAGAACGGGTGAGTTCTCTCTGTCAGCTCTAGCTCCCCATGCAGGGACATTAGAGAAGCCTCCCACAGGATGGTAAAAACATCAAATATCCTGGCGTCCCCTGGGCAATGTCCTTGCAGACAGTCAATTCTCTCACACCAGAAGCAACTTGCAGCTTCTCAAGTCAATCCGACATTTAAAATTTTTCCCACTGATTGTAGGAATATATCTGCCCTAAACAGTTATGGCGCTGTCTTAGAGAATCCTTGTATTTGTAGTTTAGTGGTGGTCTTAGAATTCTATTCTAGCTATAGTGCCCGTTTCCAGACAACAGCATTACAGTTGACACTTTATAGTTATTGTGCTATATTCTACTTTTATCCTTTTGTGGAACCCTGGGTTTTGTTGCTTGATGAAGCACTGGAGCTCTCTGCTTGAAATTTCTAAATCTCTTTCTCAAAATTGCAAATCTCAGGATTCCATGGGATGTTGCCATGACAGTTCAAGTGGGATCAGAGTGCTATAATCGTGCAGTGTGAAGTGACCTATCATGTGACACCGATATGCTCTATTTCTTCTGGCCATAAGCATCAGAAAAAGTGGCTGGGTGAGTTAAAGCAAGGCTTCTTAAATTTTTTCCACTTTCTTCCCAAGAATTTTTTTGTGAGTCCAAGTATATCTATATATATAAAAGAGTGATGGCATCACGGCGACCCACAAACAACAAAACTACAGGCCCCCCAACCTCGAAATTTGACAACACAACCCATCATCCACGCCTCTAGGTTGATACAACAAAAAGAAAAGAAAAATAAAGTCCTAATTAGAGAGAGATGAATGATTGCTTTTATCCAATTGCTGCCAGTTAGAAGGCTAAGCTCCGCCCACTTGGTCTCCTAGCAACCCAATAAAAAATAATAAAAAACACTAAAAATAATTAAAAACACTAAAAATTTAATACAATAAAATACTATAATAACAGAAAATAACTAAAAATAATACAAGAAAATAATAAAATATAATAAATAAAAAGATAATTTACAATAAAAATAATTTAAAAATACAAATAACGTCAAATAAAAATTACACAACAATTTTTAACCAATACCACCACCACTTTGCCACAGCAACGCGTGGCCGGGCACAGCTAGTAAGTATATAAAATAGGTACAGTAGATTCTCACTTATCCAACATAAACAGGCCGGCAGAACATTGGATAAGCGAATATGTTGGATAATGAGAGATTAAGAAAAAGCCTATCAAACATCAAAATAGGTTATGATTTTACAAATTAAGCACCAAAACATCACGTTATACAACAAATTTGACAGAAAAAGTAGTTCATTACACATTAATGCTATGTAGTAATTACTGTATTTACGAATTTAGCACCAAAATATCACAATGCATTGAAAACATTGACTACAAAAATGTGTTGGATAATCCAGAACATTGGATAATTGAGACTCTACTGTATTAAAACCCAACATTTACTAATAATAAACCAGTATTTGCAGGGCTAATTTTCTTTTTTGTGGAGTACAGCTGAAGCATATTCTGCAGAGTGCACTGTAAACACTACACATAGTTGCTAACAATTTTTGCAAATAAGTAGTGTTTAGAAATCTTTTTATTGTTGCCAAATTTTTCATGACCCTAACATTGAGCTAAGGGGACTCTATTTGGGGTTGAGACTCACAAAGTAAGAAGCGGTGAGTTAAAGGATACAAAACATGAAGACTGTAATCTAGCATATTGAGAGATTTTCCTGATAGTTTAGAAGTCCTGGAAGGCGAATGCTTTTTTGCTTAAATGTGATGTAGTTTCCTGCTGTTAATTATGAAGGGCAGACTCAAGGCTACACGTTAGCTTTATCACTCTCCAGCCATGAATTCAGTCTTCCAAAACACAAACAAATGCCACATTGGTAAAGTTTAATGGTGCCTCGTGGATTTCTGAAGCTCAGGCCTAAATTGCATGCTATCTATCTATATAAAAATGTAGTGTACGTTTGTAGGACTGAGTAAACAACAAAAACACTGAACCAAATCACACCAAATTTGGCCACAAAAGACATAGTCATCTAATCTTTGGATCTTATCCAAGATGTTATCATTATGTTTTTGTATGTGATTTTTTATGACTGGTTTTTATTGTTGTTTGATCTGTTTTATTGCTTTGTTTTTATATTGTTGATGACTGGGCTTGGCCCCATGTAAGCCGCCCCGAGTTCCTTCGGGGAGATGGGGTGGGGTATAAAAATAAAATTATATTATTATTATTGTTATTATAATCTATGTCTTTCAACCAAAAAAACCTAGAAAAATAGTCCAAATAACAGAGGATGAGGAAGAGCCTTTCTCCCCCTAACTGCCAGTCAGAAAGGTAAGCCCTGCTGCCTTTAGGCCTCCGCTGCCGTTAGACCCCGCCCCCTTCATGTCCTAGCAACTCCCTCAGCCAAAATGGCACCCAGGGGACAGGCCTCATCCTCCATACTGCCTATAAAATACAGATTACCTGATTTGAACTGGATTATATGGCACTGTAGACTTAAGGCCCTACCACAACTATATAAATCAGAATGACAAGGCACATAATCCACAGTATCTGCTTTGAACTGAATTATCTTGAGTTCATGCTGACATATAATCCAATTCAGTGTGGATTTTATACAGCTGTGTAGAAGGGGCTTCATATAATCCAGTTCAAAGCAGATGATATAAGATTATAAATATAATATATAAAAATTACTGTGGTATTATAAAAAGTATAATCTCTAAAATCAGGACAGTAAATAAAGAGCAACACTCTGAAAGCAAGGAAATTGGGAATTCCAGACAGGAAACAACCAGGGCCAACAAAGGATTCACCCAGGCAGGAAGCAGCCAGACTTTGAAGCTGCAAGGCCATTAAATGCTAATCAAGGTGACTAATTGCAGACTTCATACTTGCTGCACTGAGACTATTCGTTACTATTCAACCTGGCCAAGCAAGAATTCCACAAGGTAGAAAGTGGGCAGGCTTGCAAGCAGCAAGGCTATTCAGTGCTGTTCAAACTGGCCAAGCAAGATTTTCCCTAGATAGAGAACCCTCAGGTTTTGAAACCACGAGGCTACTTCGTCCCATTCAACCTGCCCAAGGAAGGATGCCCCTATATAGAAAGCGGCCAGGTTTTGAAGCAGCGAGGCTATTTAGTGCAATTCAAATTGGCCAAAAAAACATTCCCCTAGAACGCAAGTACCCAACCTACCAAGCAGCAAGCCTATTCCATTGTATTCCAGCTCACCAAACAAGGATCCCCAAAAGTAGAAAACAGCCAGGCTTTGAGGCTGCAAGGCTATTCACTGCTATTCCACCTGGTCAACAAATGATTCCCATAAGCCAAAGCAACACGTGGCTGGGCCCAGCTAGTATTAAATACAATTGTAATTGAGCCTCCTTTTCTTTCTGAGTAAACTGTGTGGGGCTCCAATCCAGGTCAGGACCATGATGTGGGGGTAAAGAATATTGAAACTTTCCTTCCCACAGCTGCTCTCTTTCTCTAAATTCACACCGCAACCCACACACTTGGGCTAAAAAGAAATTTTGAGACCCCCATTTGCAGTCAGGAAGGCTGCCGGTGGCTTTTCTAGCCATTGTGGGTGTGTGGGTGGACAGACAGTCAGGCGAAATGAATGTAGGGTTTCAAAAAAGCAACTATGGGGGGAAAGTTTTGCATCTTTCTCAATCCATTTGTGAACCAAATACAGCATCCCATTTTACAAAGGACAGACAAACAGGAATCTATCCAAACTCTTGGTGATGTGGTTCTGGAAACTTAAAACAGTAAGAAACAGCTGGAAGAGTTGCATATGTTTGTCAGGAGAAGAGAATAATAAGGAGAGGCATATTAGCAAGGTCGTCAAACTTATGAAAGGCTGCCATGCAGAAGATGAAGTAGCCTACTGTGGGCAGGATGAAAATTTATGGGTGAAAACTGGTAGGAAACAGCATTCAGTTATACATAAGGGCAAACATCTTGAAATTCAGAAGCATTCAACACTGAAACTATCTATTTTGAGTGGTGTTGAGGTGAACTGAAGATATTTATGCAAAGGTTGGGCCAGCAACACTCAGGGAGGTTGTAGTCTCATCCAGCCTGGTAGAGCTGTATTGGGACGTGCCTTGGAACAGAAGACCAACACAGCCATATAAGCCAGAATATCAAGGCGGATAATCTACAATATCTGCTTTGAACTGGGTTATCGGAGTCCACACTGCCATACAGCCCAGTTCAATGTGTATTTTATACAGCTGTGTGGAAGGGGCCTCCATCTTTCATTTTTTTTCATCCGATCCCCAACAATGAAATGGGTGTTCCTGCTGTAAGAGAAAGCCTAGGCAATCAGAAAAAAGGATGTGAACTTTCATGATTATGCCTGCTGATAGCACAAAGACTAAAAGCCTTGAATGATTGAAGAGCAGGCATCTTCTTCAAGATCGCTGACGGCTGCCCTGCTAGCAATTGAGATGCTGCATCATCTTTTTCTTCCTCAGGATCTGGAACAGAAGATGGGTTGAATTTACAGTTGTCCCTCCATATTCATGGTTTTGACTTTTGCGGATTTTGTTATTGCGGATTTGATTCAAATGTTCTTTCTAAGCCCCCTTCTGCACAGCTGAATAAAATCCCACATTATCTGCTTTGAACTGGAATATATGGCAGTGTGGACTCAGATATCCCAGTTCAAAGCAGATATTGTCGGGTTTTTTTAATGTCAGAAGCAACTTGAGAAATTGCAAGTCGCTTCTGTGTGAGCGAACTGGCCATCTGCAAGGATGTTGTTTTGATGTTTTACCATCCTGTGGAAGGCTTCTCTCATGTCCCCGCATGGGGAGCTGGAGCTGACCGACAGGAACTCACCCTGCTCCCCAGATTCAAACCACTGATCTTTTGGTCAGCAGTCCTGCCGGCACCAGGGTTTAACCCATTGCGCTACCCGGGGCTCTTATTCTGCCTTGATATTCTGGGTTATATGGCTCTGTGGAAAGGCCCTCAGAATCACTAGGTTCTCCAGTGTGAGTTTATGGTCAACTTTCTCTGGTCATGTTGGAGGTCCTAGAGATTTCTAAAAAGAACACTTCTTTATGAATTTTTGCATCCTCCAGTGCAATTCTATGGTCGGCTTCTAGTGGAAATCAACCATGGAGTCATGCTGGAAGACCTAGAAATTTCTAGAAGTTGTTCTCTTAAAAATAGCAATTTCAATTTTCTTTATTTGTATGTTTTCACTTTCAAGGGGGTCCTGTGTCTCTAATATCAGTGAATGAGGACTGACTGTACTCATTCACAAATTCATAATCATTATTAATATAAAGAAAGCTTTCATCAAGGTCTGGTATATTTTCCGCAGATTGCAACTCCTTGAGTACTTTAGCTGGATCATGGGATTCTGCGAGTTACAATTGATGAAACCCTAGCAACAACAATCCATACTGGCTAAAGTGCTTTTGGGGAATAGCTGAGAGAGCACTGCCCGGAGGCACTGTTCCTCAGAGACCATCTTGCGGAGCAGCTGCTGTTTATTTCCTTTATCACGGCATCATGGCAGAATAAATAGCTCCCGTGATTGGTGAAAGAGAATCCCCTGACTACAGCAGTAACATTCCCTGAGTATCTTTCCTATTAAGCCCATTCAAGATGCAGGAAATAACTTGTATAAATTATTAGACTTCACACTGTACAAACTGCTAGCTTCACCACTCACTGAATATACTTGGCAGCTGGTACTTATTCCTCTGACTTCAGTGAGCCAAGCACATAACAGCTGTTCATTAAAACAGAGGACGTTTTAGATGTATCTATATTATACAGTACTCTTGTTAGTAACCGAGGGGTATCTATTCATAAAATTTC
Organism: Anolis carolinensis; assembly: GCF_035594765.1. NCBI lineage: Eukaryota > Metazoa > Chordata > Lepidosauria > Squamata > Anolidae > Anolis > Anolis carolinensis. Next base: position 155,428,912 of record NC_085845.1, read on the forward strand.
AAGAGCCAAATTAGATTTGTCAGGTTGTTTTTAGGTGTTTAAATGATGGAGGTCATTTCCTTATTACATCATATTACTAAAATATTGGTAATATCACCCAGTTATGCTTTAGATTTGCCTGCATTTAATATATTTTAGATAACTAACAATTCTTTGTTAAATATAGAGAAATTATGCAGACATTTGATAAATGGTGGCCTTTCTTGAAATATCTTGACGTGAAAAGTCAAACAAAAGAAAGCAAGCTTTCCAAATTGACACATTTACTTTCCAGAAAAGGAATCTTGAGTCAAGTATTTTCAAATTGCTCATTTAATTCAATTTTTATGTATTAATTAAAATATTTATTTTCTGCCCTGTACCCAAGGATTTTAGTGTGACTACGGTTCTCATGATCTGTTTTCATTGGCCATGCTGAGCTTCAAGGAGCTCAGGCTCCAAACATCTGGAGTGTCAGATGTTCTTCGCTTCTGTTGTAATGGTTTGTCACGTCCCTGTGGAGATAAAGGTCTTTCAGACGTACAGGTCCCAAACCATGAAAGGCTTTAAAAGAATGGAGTGACCCTCTGAATTGTACTTAAATGTGGAGAATTCATCTATTCCCTGGTGATATAAGTTCCCAAGCACCAGTTCCAATTACCAGCTCCACTAGGGGCTCAATTTTGAACATTTGCTGACTTTTCAGCATTCACTTCACAGGCAGTTTTGGGAACAGTACATTATAACAGTCTGATAGTTATAAGATCATTGTGTGACAGTGATCAAACTATTGCAGTACTGAATAGATCATTGTTGATACAATAGCCATAGCTCGATGAATGAATATACGGTAAGACTGCTGTAACCACCAGGGATGCAATAAAAAACTTCACATGGATAAGCGAAACCACAGGTAATAAAAAGGTAAAGGTAAAGGTTTCCCCTTGACATTAAGTCTAGTTGTGTCTGACTCTAGGGGATGGTGATCATCTCAATTTCTAAGCCAAAGAGCCGGTGTTGTCAATAGACACCTCCAAGGTCATGTGGCTGACTACATGGAGCACCATTACCTTCTCGCTGGAGTGGTACCTATTGATTTACTCACATTTGCATGTTTTCAAACTGCTAAGTTGGAAGAAGCTGGGGCTAACAGCGGGAGCTAACCCCACTCCCCAGATTTGAACCACTGACCTTTTGGTCAGAAAGTTAATCAGCTCAGACATTTAACCCACTGCACGACCAGGGATAATTGTGGAAGCATATAATATAATCACTAAGAAATGCCCAGAGAGGATATCCTACATCCTCCAGTACACCTCTATGGTCAACTTCTGGCAGAACCATGCCATAGAAACCCACAATATGCCTAGAGAGAATATATTTTGTCAGACTTGGACATTGGTGTGTTGGGTCTTAAAAATATTGGTTGCCCTGAGACAAAGGAAGCCCAACACAACTATAAGGTCTTCTCATTTAATTTTTATAAAAATTAGTAAAAATCCAAGTCTATATAATGCATGTGTCGACCTCACATAATCCAAATCCGAATTATTTTTTCAAAGCTATTTATTCTTAAATGTAAAGAATCCTCAAAAAATGATCGTATTATTATTTTTTATTATAGTAGCCGTACATTCTAAAATTTAGTTGCATACAGTAATAATTTGGAACTTCTATGATATTTTTAAGCTATTAAAAAGACTTTAACATTTTTAACTTTTTGCTTAATGTTGCCATTGTGCAAGCTGACACCTCCCCTGGCCAGTCTGCCACGGGGTGTGGATAAAGGAAATCACAGGTACTGGCTCCACGAGGGTCTCTACTTCGAACCTTTAAAGCAGTGGTTTCCAACCTTCTTAACTCACGGAGCCCTTTTTAGAATCAATTTCTTTGTGCGTGACAGGCTGGCACCCAGCTCAGCCTCGTCATCGTTCCATCTCATGCTACAACAATTTTGGAGTTAGTGCCAGCAGAATGACCAAGTGTCCTCTGGTAGATGAGGGTCAAAATTCAACTTGGCAAATTTCCATTCAGAATGCAATTTCTAGTTTTCTTATTTTGATTCTGCTTTTTGTTTCTCATTCTTTAATTTTATTCCATTTTTATTTATTTTATTTTCCTGGAGAGGCTGCAGAGTTCCTGGAAAGTGCACACGGAGCCCTTAGGGCTCTGCGGAGCACAGGTTGGCAACCACTGCTTTAAAGGAAGTGCAGTCTTATCCTAGGGATCACTTACTGCAGGGCAGTCCTGAGTGGCAGTACTCCAGACTGGCCCTGGAGGTGGCTATATTGCCTCCATCCCGCTGGATGGCCAGCCTTACCTGTATCATTTTTCATTGTTGGAGCAGTGGCTACAGATCTCAAAATTGACTTGGAGAGGAGACGGGAAAGGACAATCCCCCTCCCCTCTCCTTAGATGACACTGGGAAAAGTGTCAAGTGATTATCAGGAGCACCTTGGAGCTCTGTGGCCTCTTTAACTGCCAAGGCACAATGCTATGAAATCATGGAACTTGTTGTTGATTTTATTGAGATTCGTTTTAATCTATGAGGGTTATCCAGAAAGTAGATTACATTTTGGAATTAAAAATGAACAAAGTATAGGAGAAAACATTTACCATATGCAGTTGAAAGCCACACCCAAATACCACTTCTCAACATAGTCGCCATTCAAATCTAGCCACTTATAGTGATGAATGAACTTGGCAACTCCTTCCCCACAAAACTCTGTCACTTGCGTCCTCACTGCAGCGTTTTGGCGATGATGCGCAGCTGCGAGAAGGGGTGACCATCTCATTGAGGACGCAAGCGGCAGAGTTTTGTGGGGAAGGAGTTGCCAAGCTCATTCATCGCTATGATAAGTGCCTAGATTTGAATGGCGACTATGTTGAGAAGTGTATTTGGGTGTGGCTTTCAACTGCATATGGTAATGTTTTCTCCTGTTTGTTCATTTTTAATTCCAAAACGTAATCTACTTTCTGGATAACCCTCGTATGTTTGGTTTTAATCTTTGTTGGATTGGTCTTGTCCCCATGTAAGCCGCCCCAAGTCCCTTCAGGGAGATGGAGGCGGGATATAAACATAAAGTTATTATTATTATTATTATTATTATTATTATTATTATTATTATTTTATTATGACACAGCAAACAAGATAGATATGCTGGATTTCATTTCACAAAATTACAAGTCGAACACTTCCCAAGTGTCTAGGACTGTGTGATGTATTTTCGGATGATGCGCGCAGATCCCAGTAGGGTGGCCTTTTGCAGTTGGCAGATCGTAATTTTGTCAATGTCTATTGTTTCCAAATGCCAGCTGAGATCTTTTGGCACGGCACCCAGTGTACCCATCACCACCGGGACCACCTGCATTGGTTTCTGCCAGAGTCTTTGAAGTTCAATCTTGAGATCCTGATAGCGGCTGAGTTTTTCTTGTTGTTTTTCGTCAATGCGACTGTCACCTGGGATGGCAACATCAATGATCCAAACCTTTTTCTTTTCCACAACTGTGATGTCTGGTGTGTTGTGTTATTATTATTATTATTATTATTATTATTATTATTATTATTATTATTAAATTGTAGTTTTATAAGGACTTTAGCCTTATCTGACAATAATCCTTATGCCTCACCAAATTATAACCTCAGGATTCCACTGCACTGAGAATTAGGCCAAAGGGGATTGAATGAAATACCAACTATGTTTTTAAAACAATAGATAGTTGCATGCAAAGCATTAAAATAAGTGGCCTTCCTGAATAGTTATGAGACATAGAAGGCATCTTTCAAATGCTCTGCAAAATACAGCACAGAAATTTCACAAGCTTATGAATAGAATATCCGGTCCTGGTAAAACAACATAGTTGACAACACAGCTGTTGCCCGTTGTAACCTGAGATTCCAAAGGATGGAGAATAATCAAGGGATGGTATTTACAGCTTGTCCAATAATCACTTGAAGTAGTGATGCTTTTCATAGCAATAAAACCCCACTACTATCCCAAGCCCCAGCCCTGCAAAGTATTTAAAGTAAATGCTTAAAGTTAAGCTGGGGAATGCTCCCTGTTAAATCAATGGAATATCTGACACACTGAGCAATAGAAGATTATTATGTTTTGAAAAGGCTGGGTCTCAATTGCCTGATACAGGCTATGCTCTCTTGAATGTGTATAGAGACCCTGGTGTCAATTTGTATCATCTGAAAGGCATTAGGGTTATAGAGAAGACTGCTACCTATCATCACAGATCAAAGTACAGTACATGAATATATTCCATCACCACAGCTCTGTCAAGGCAGCCTATAGAGTACAAAAACTGTGGATTGGGAAGATCTCTCAGATACATAGAAATGTTCTACAGGTGAAGATCCTGACTCCCCCTTAACCCTCCAAAAATGACACCTATCAAAATGTTTTCCTTTATTACAGCCAGACTAGAGCTCTCAGCTCATCATAAATAAGAATTAAGCTGGTTAAGATTTTTTCAATATACATACACATACAGTAGAGTCTCACTTATCCAAGCCTCACTTATTCAATGTTCTGTATTATCCAACGCAGTCTGCCTTTTAGTAGTCATTGTTTTTGTAGTAAATGTTGCAATGTTTTGGTGCTAAATTTGTAAATACAGTAATTACTACATAACATTACTGTGTATTGAACTGCTTTTTCTGTCAATTTCTTGTAAAACATGATGTTTTGGTGCTTAATTTATAAAATCATAATGTAATTTTATGTTTAATAGGCTTTTTTCTTAATCCCTCCTTATTATCCAAGATTTTTGCTTATCCAATGTTCTGCTGACCCGTTTATGTTGGATAAGTGAGACTATACCGTATATATATACAGTATATATATATCTCCTCATAGAATTTCTCATGTTTTTCATCTTTGGGATGCAGAGAGCTTGAGATTTTAAAAACTGGAACATAGGAAACACAAGTTCACCCATCGTGACTCTGAATCCCCATGGCATCTCTCTTTCTCCCTCCCCCTCTCTCTTTTCCTTGAGAAACATTTCCTTTTTAGCAACTACATCACATATTAATGCATTACAAGATGACAAAGCCTAGACCACCTATAGAATTCTGTGAATGATGTGGAAGAAATGTGTACAGTGAAAGATTCATTTGTTTACCAAATCAAACAAAGGGGATAAAGTCCATACAAGGGCTATAGTAAACTTTGAATTCTTCTGCACAGGCCTTAAAATGCAGAAGTAATCAGGATAAAAGGGGGGTTGCTAACGGACTTTTGCTGAAAACGCATGCTGGATTGCATTAATGGCCAAAAAACATGTGTTATAAAGGTGTGCTTAAAAGCCAATTTTGGCTAGAAAATGTGCATATTCTCTTGACTGTATATCCCTTCACTCAAGGAAAACAAGTAACTTGCGAAAAAGACCTTGGAGTCCTCGTGGACAACAAGTTAAACATGAGCCAACAATGTGATGCAGCAGCTAAAAAAGCCAACGGGATTCTGGCCTGCATCAATAGGGGAATAGCGTCTAGATCCAGGGAAGTCCTGCTCCCCCTCTATTCTGCCTTGGTCAGACCACACCTGGAATACTGTGTCCAATTCTGGGCACCACAGTTGAAGGGAGATGTTGACAAGCTGGAAAGCGTCCAGAGGAGGGCGACTAAAATGATTAAGGGTCTGGAGAACAAGCCCTATGAGGAGCGGCTTAAAGAGCTGGGCATGTTTAGCCTGCAGAAGAGAAGGCTGAGAGGAGACATGATAGCTATGTGTCACGCTCACTTCAAACGACCAGCATGAACGCAGATCAAAGACAGCTGCTATCAAAACCAATCTTTATCGAAGAATACACGACTTGGGAAAAGTTGAGAATGACATAATGTTTACATACAATCAATTTTATTACCTTTGCTACTACGTCACATCACACGTAAATATCATCACCAAACCCCACCCCCTGTATCACATTTCTACCATTTCCACACAAACTACTCATTATAATTGTTTTGATTTTCACTCCACAAGTTCCCATGCTCTGCTGCCAGGTGTTTTCATGAGCCGTCGAGGAGTGCTCTTTGTTATGGCTCCAATTCCAGAGCTTGCAGACTCAGCTCTGGGAATTGGCCCCATGACAGCTATGTACAAATACGTGAAGGGAAGTCATAGGGAGGAGGGAGCAAGCTTGTTTTCTGCTGCCCTGCAGACTAGGACACGGAACAATGGCTTCAAACTACAGGAAAGGAGATTCCACCTGAACATCAGGAAGAACTTCCTCACTGTGAGGGCTGTTCGACAGTGGAACTCTCTCCCCCGGGCTGTGGTGGAGGCTCCTTCCTTGGAGGCTTTTAAGCAGAGGCTGGATGGCCATCTGTCGGGGGTGCTTTGAATGCGATTTCCTGCTTCTTGGCAGGGGATTGGACTGGATGGCCCATGAGGTCTCTTCCAACTCTACTATTCTATGATTCTATGATTCTATGATTCTATGATAACTTCATTGCTATATCCTGGTGTGGACTGCTCCAGCGCATGCCCACATTTTAAAATCCAAAAATGGCTGATGAGGGCTGCAAACTGGTGGAGCCACAGACACACAGGTGGCTAAGTGGAAGCACAGTTGGAAAGCAATTCCCATGAGAACTCTCTGCAACCATTCTTTTGTTCTGATGTTTATGAAATTAAACACAGCTTGAATTTATACAGTGGGTACAAGCATGGGAGGCAAGTGACCCCAAAGAGAAGGGCAGTTCATGAGGGAAAACGTAAAGGCAGCAGGAGGGTGAGGAGAGATAATGACAAGAAATCTGCTTGTGTGTACATTCAGATATCTGCATCTGTTTTGATAAGGCCCAACACATCTCAGAGAGTCAATATATAAAAAAATAAACCTCTGCTGGATGTCTCCCATCCATCTTGTTGATTTCTATAATCTGCTACAAACTAACGTGTCAGGGTGGCAGGGAAGTATTTACCAGGACTGACAGCTCCATGTTTGGACTTGCTGTCAGGTACCGTGATTTTTGCCAGATTATGAGGCTTTCTGGAAGTGTCCTTTGTGAACTGCAAAAGACAAACAGCCCCTTGCTGCTTTTAAAGCAGGTGTGAGAATTATGGGGCCTTGCAGGTGTTGAACTTGTAGATCTCAGCATTCCTCAGCATTAAATATATTGCCTACAGCCGCTGGGAATTACATTACAAAAACATCCAGAAGGCTGCTTAATTCTCACCTCCAAGTTAAAAAAAACCAGTAGAATTGACCTATATCACCAAATGGGACCCTTTAGTTCAGCTTAGTGACTGTTTTAGACATTTATGTGAATCTGTTGTGTAGTATTTACAGTGGACTCTACAGAAAATGCTTTAGCTGTACTTCATAAAAAGGAAAACCAGCCTGTTCAGCAAACCTTTAAAAAGCTGTGTTTTTTATCAGTAGATGTTTGATTTTTGTACTTGTTTTGTATACTTATATAGAGTCATGTAAACATTTCTCAGGCCAAAATGGATACAGAGCTATATGAATGCACATCTTGTGGAAATGAATCACCTATCACCTTCAAATCTACAAATTCCAGGATTTCATAGGACAGAGCCACAAGAGTTAGAATAATAGAAGAGTTAGAATGGGCCATCTAGTCCAACCCCCTGCCATGCAGGAAAAGCACAATCAAAGCACCCCTGACAGATGACTATTCAGCCATCCAGAGTTGTAATTCAAACCCCCGATTTTCCTAATTTTTGCTTAGTACATACCATTAAGGAGACTTAAACCTGTTATGAGTGGAAGGATCGACAAAGAACAGGAGTCTTTATACAGGCTTCACCCGCTTTTTCACCTCACTTTTTGGCAGTTCACGCTTTCAATATCTGCAAATTAAAACCAAACTCCATTAATTCAATAAAGAATCTACACTTTTATCACTTCTTCTTGCCTATGAGGTTTGATTAGGACTGGGTTGTTATATGTCTTTAGGACTTTTTGCACACAAATTCATGGTCCCAAGGCTTGGCTACAGAAAGAGCAAACCACTTCTTGAATAATTTCTGAAAGGGTGAAAAGGCTCTTTAAGCTTTCTCACACATGCAAAATTAATATATAGTATGTTATTTACACTTTTTCCCGTGGTCAAAATGGATTTGCAAGTTATAATCACCTAGGTTCTACTTTTCAACCAATTCTATTTTCTGTTAGCATTCTCATCCCTAACCCATCAGATAACTGGCCTTATCCTGTATATATTGGTGAAGGACAGATAATACCGCATTGAAGGCACTTTTTGTGTGTGTCAGGAGTGACTTGAGAAACCGCAAGTCACTTCTGGTGAGAGAATGTGAGAGAATTGGCTGTTTGCAAGGACGTAGCCCAGGGGACGCCCGGTTGTTTTCACCATCCTTGTGGGAGGCTTCTCTCATGTCTCCGCATGGGGAGCTGGAGCTGACAGAGGGAGCTCATCTCTCCCGGATTTGAACCGGCAACCTTCAGGTTAGCAACCCAACCTTCAATTCAGCAATCCTGCTGGCACAAGGGTTTAACCCACTGCGCCACCGAGGCTCCTTATTGAAGACACTGAAGGAGCACAAAAGGGAATGTGTGCAAACATTATGGTAAAAGAAACAAAGCAAAATGAAGCTTCTATTCATTTCATGCTTCTGTAAAAGAGAGCTGTCAGTTGATACAATTATTATCTAGTTGTGCAGGTAGAATAATTCCTACATTTTTCCAATTCTACATAGATATCAAAATTACTATCCTATCCTCTGTTGTACTTAGCAATACTGTAATATAATAAAGGATAAGAGTTTATGTAGAAAAAATAAGAAGGAGCTAGGACTGAACATGTACTAGTGACATCTACGACTTGAAAGTAAAACCACAAATCCATTCTTTTTGTGTGCAAAACACAGATTTAAAAACAGAAGGAACATGCTATTAGTTTGAATGTCTCAAGTTGGTTTCAGTTATTAATTCTATTGTTGACTGCCTCTCCACATCTGAGGGGAAAGGATGTGGGTTTTGAGAGGAAATATTTGATAGCATGGTTAATTCCCACAATACAGGAGAAGCGGAAGCAGAAAGCATTACAGAGGGGAAGTTTAACTCCCACTATAATACCAGGTTTTGTAGGCTGTATTTCAAAGGAAGGAACTGGCAAAAGCACCTCTGAGGATTCTTTGCTAAGAAAACCCTATGAAAGTCATTGGGCCATAAATCTGAAGTCACATGCACACATAACTATATAAATTAGGTTAGGTCAGTAATGAAGTGAATTTTACTATTGCTAGATATATATGTCTTTTGAGTTCTGAAATCTATAGCTCAGAATTGATTTATCATATGCCCTTATTACTATCCGATTCTTGTCTTAGGCTTTTAAAACCTGCATTAAACACACACCTGAAAGTCGGTTTAATTATGATTTTACAGCAATGTGCAGCTGACCTATGAAGCCTGCACTGTTCAGATGTTGTCAACCAGGATGTGCTGCTCTGGTACAGGTGTCCCCCACTTATTTGACAAGTCCAGGACCAGAGCACTGCCGAAAACTGTGTTGAATTGTTGAAAAGAGGAACAGAAGCTTACCGAAAGTTGTGGAAGCTTGACTACAGAGGTCAAAAAGTGGACTGTCAAAAAGTAGGAGATGCCTTTATATGCAAAAAATCAGGCTTGATGCTGGATCAAGGGCATTCCATACCATACCACCTCGGATTTATTGTTAACTAATTGAAATGTTTGTTGCCTGAATGACATGAACTCAGCTCCTTAGTAGGAGGACCTCATTACTTCAAGACAATATGTGGACACACCATTCTAGCATACATTTTATGAGTAGCGTGCTTCAGCATGTAGGTTCTCATCACAATCCTGTCCAGAGGCATCCCATGGGCAGACAATATTATGCTAGCACTCAACATAATTCCCTTGATCAGTTTGCAAAAGGATCTTATACTCTTTCAGCCTTCCGTTCCCTCTGTGTTACGATCCCTGAGAGATCCGACTGTTGGACACAGCTGCACATTCCTAGTCTCTCTATAGGAACAGCTATCCCTAATCAACTTAAGAGACACCTCATATATTTTTGGATGGGATATAAATAAAGACTGAACTTCCTGTGTGGCAGTTCATCAGAATGGGCTCTTAATCGTCTTCGTAAGGGAAGCCTGCTGGGCAACCAAACTGCTTCCTCTTTCCAGTTCCTCTTTTCCTATTCTTAATTGCAAACACCTGATAGTCCCCAGGATTTCAGCCATGTGTTTTGCAGATGAAATATTTTCAGCTATGCAGGCTTCTGCTCTTTGTGTGTGTGTGTGTGAATTGCTAAGATTGGTAACAGCGCTCCATGCAGTCATGCCAGCCACATGACCTTGGAGGTGTCTACGGACAATGCTGGCTCTTCAGTTTAGAAATGGAAATGAGCACCAACCCCCAGAGTTGGACAAGACTAGACTTAATGTCAGGGGAAAACCTTTACTTTTACCTTTAGGGCTGGATCTACACTGCCATATAAAATCCAGGCTTGATCTTCACTACTCTATATCCCAGATCTGATCTCAGATTATCTGTTTATCCCAGATTATCTGGCAGTGTAGAATCATATAATCCAATCCAAAGCAGATATTCTAGGATCGGATCCTGGGATATAGGCCAGCGGAGATCCAGTGCTAGATTATCTGCTTTGAAGTGGATTATATGACAGTAGACTAATATAATCCAGTTCAAAACAGACAATATGGATTATCTGCTTTAATATGGATGATATGGCGGTGTATATCCAGCCTAAGACGTGATGAAGCTAATATCTGGACTTAAAAGTCCTCATCATTTGTTTCATAAGCAGCTTTCAAAGTGTTACAGCACAAATAATAAAGTATTAACATAACTGCCTGCCCCAGTCTATAACATAGTCAATATCAAAGGAGCCATAGACTACCCACCTGAATACAATAACATCCTGCGGAAACTTACTGGCAACACATGGGATGCAGACCCAAAATTAATACAAACATCAGCCTTGGCCTTGTCTTACTCATCTTCTGAGTATGCCTGTCCTGTCTGACGCAAGTCTGCCCATGCAAAGCAGGTGAACATAGCATTGAATGAAACATGCAAGATAATCACATGATGTCTTAAACCTACACCTGTTGATAATCTCTACAAGCTGGCTGGCATTGCCCCCCCCCCCCCCGATGTGTGATGGGAAGTTGCTGCTAACTGTGAAAGAAATAAGGTTGAACACTGTGAAAGCCACCCACTGTATGACTATCAGCCTCCTCCCAGTAGACTCAAATCAAGGAAAAGCTTCATGGGGACCATCACTCCCTTTGACATTCCCTCAGCAACAGCGAGGGCGTCCCTCTGGACAGCTAAGCCAGGAAATTCAGTTGGATGTCCCCCCATGAGGGTCTGCTTCCAGGAGCAAACCAAGAATGGGCAACTTGGAAGTCCCTGAACAGCCTCAGAAGTGGAGTGGGCAGATCAAAAGACAACCTGGCAAAATGGCACTACTTAAAAGAATCCTCCACCTTGTGTGACTGTGGAGCAGAACAGAAAATTCTGCATCGGTATGCTTGTCTGCAATGCCCTGTTCAGAACCCATAGTTCTGAACCCATCGTTCTGAACAAACCTGGAAGGAAAAAATATGACATTTCAAGAGGGGAGCACCTTATATTATGTGGCTTTTTTATCTTTGTCATAATTTTCCAAGACAGCAAATTATTGTTTGATAAGTGCAACCATTAAAATGAATCACTGTCATGTCTCCTGAACCCATCAATGTGTTACATAGAAGTTGTAGGAGATGTGAAAATAATACAGTAGCAGACACAGAAATGTGTTATAGTCAGGTAGTTCCTTTATTTTGATGGTATCTAGAAAAAGATATGCAGTCAATTTCTTTTAATATCTCCCCTTTGAAAGCACAAAAGGTTTTCTATAATTGTTCAGAAAGATAGACCACACTTCCATGCTAAGTAGAAATAGGATTTTTTATGGTTTCAAAGCATTCTGTGAATTTAATGTTGCTAATTTATTCTTTTCTTACAATACAATGTGTCACACACAGTGACTAAGCCCATTGAGATTTGAATATAGAATATTCATGTCGAATATCACTTCTCATTTTCTGAACAGGCTGGGTTCACATAGTATTAAATTTCATCACAGAATTCATTTTCCTCTACATATGAAATTGCCGTTCTCATTTGAATGAATCTATGATGGAATGGTTCTGCATGAGTTGTGCATAATTTATTGTATGTGTGCCTGTATAGATATATAGATACAGATGGTCTGAGAAGTGACTACTAACTGCTTTCAAGAACAGATCTATGCATAAATGTATATGATTCATATGTTATAAATGTGGACATTGTATAATTTCTGGTACAGAAGTAACTTCCATAAGGGAGGAAACTCATTAATGTTTCTTCCCTCCATCTGTAATGGACAGCCTTGAACAAATCATTCACTTTTATCTGAATATTCTTCATTGGACTCTTATGTGGATAAATACTCTGAAATGATCTCTGTTCAAAAGCACTTTAGATTAAAAGTACTAACATTTTTATTGTCCATGAGCCATCAGCAGCTCATGGCCAGTGGCTATGGTGGCTGAGAGATTCAGGGAGCTGTAGTCCAAAAACAATTAAGGCTGTGAAGTTTTAACTAAAATGCTCAAGGGATTAGAGAAAATTAAGAACCATTCATGCAGCAAGATGGTAGGCAAATGATTGGTTCTTATGAAATTGTTCATGGTGTGGAAAGGTATAGCATACTTTGGCCCAATCGTTAATCAAAATGCAGTCTGCAGTCAAGAAATCAGAAGAATTGAAAAGACAGCTATAGATGAATGATACAAAATCCTCAAGTCTAAAATATATATATCATATATGAAATACCATAATCAGGATTGTCCATGCCATTGAATTTCCAACTTCCATGAACAATGAAGAAAACGGTTCAACACATTTGAAATGTGATCTGAAAGAGATCATGGACTGCCAGGGTCCCTCTACACAGACCCAAAACCTGCGATGGGTTTTGGATTAATGGCAGGCCCCTCTGGTAGGTTTACAAGAGAAACGGGGACTGGGGGCTCACCAGATACCCTCCAGGGTTGACTCAGGGGAGCATGTAGCTACCTCTTCTCAGGTAAAACCTAGGGAGAGGGCATTTCATGCTTATCATTTTATGCAAGCCCCTTAAACTCTGTTTCTGTTATGCCTTACATGTATTCTCCCTTTCTTCCACTAACTCATACGTAACTACATTCACCTAACCACATCCCAAAGACACATCTTCCACATAACCAGTGTCTACAATTCATCCTATAACTTCTCCTGGACCCTATTATGTATGTATGTATGTATTTATTTATTTCACATATTTGTATCATGTCCTTCTCACCTAGAAGGGGACTCAGGGTGGCCTTACCCTATGTGTGGCCTAAATCACAAAAGGAATCAGGAGTTTAAATTCCAGTTCCTTTTACAATTTGGGCCTGTCTGGAAGAACCCCCAGATTATCTGGAAGTCTGTTCAGAGATGACGTGCAATCGCTTATTCTGTCCCCTTTGAGCTACATTGTCTGAACAGCCACCTTCTTCCTCTCCCCACTGGTAAGTTGCAGCAGCCTCTCCTGGAGCTTGACAATTGCAGGTGTGTGTGTGTGTGTGAAGGTTTGGATGTTCTTCAATGGAGAAAAGCACCTTGTACTCCTTCCACAAAGAGACATGCACAATATGAAAACCACACTTATGCACACATACAATTCTGGCCAAATTGTAAGGTTAGAAGCAAAGCCAGTGCTCCATGTACAGGAATTCTTGAATGCCAGACTTGCTGAGACAACATTTTCAAACATCATTCTTGTAAAACAGATTAGTCAATCAATAGCTATTAGTTAAGATAGCAAAAAAGACATCTCTCTACAAAAGCCAAACGTGAATGAATACCTAATGATGAACTAACCTTCTTCAGGTGTTAAGCACCATAATCTTTTGGATATGGGTGCAGGTGGATATCGAGCCCTATCCCCTTTATTGTAGCTTTGTTCATGAAGAAAACTGTATCTGAAAAAAATTAAGAAAGAAAAACCTTTTTCACCTGCTGACTCTGCACATGAGCAGTATCCCCAGAAAATGAGGGAAATATGATTAAGATTCCTCATGGACATTCAAAGAACACCTCTGACCTTCAAATATGTCACTTTCTATGTGGGAAAGATGACGATGAAAGGGATAAGGTTAGGTATGGCCTTGTTCCTGTGTTTAAGAAAGTGAGGTAAAGCCTGAAGAGAGTTATAGTAGTAGAAAACTGTTAACTTGCCAGCTGTGTTTATATACTTCCCATGGGCATTTTCTAGTTGGCTAGTGTTGCTGAACGAAATGGATCCTTCAGTGATTCTAGCAGAGTTTTTTTTTGTTAGTGTCATGTCTCTTCACTTGATAGCTCTGGACATTATAACATTCAATGGCTCTGCAAAATAGGAACAGGGGACTATATAAGCTGTAGTGAAGCCTACACAATTGGATCCAGCAGAAAGACAAGATAATGATGCTATAATTTATAGAGAGTGTCTACAGAACGACTCATTTCCTCCTATCCTGCTAAACTCCAACTCACTAACTTTGGAGGCTATTTTTAAGGCTTGGAATTTACTCCAACCATAACCTCCACATATTTCTAGCCGAGATTCTTGTCCGTTCAAAGCTACACTTGATACTTCCAAATGGCTTGTTGACTGCTTTTCTTGAATGGCCCTGTGCCAACTTGTCAGCTCTCTCCCCCACCTCCAACTTTTAGTAAGTATGTGAAGATAAATTTAGATGGCCAGCAGCCTGCAAGACAACACAAGGGCCCTATTTGCTTCAGGAAGTGAGAGTGTTCCAATTCTAAAGCATAAATACCTCATGCCACTGTGTACTTGATACTTGTGGATGTTTGAAGTATGTGACAAAATGAACGAGTCAACAAAAGGGGAAAGGAAGACCTGCTGGGCATACAGCCATGGCTTGTTGCCCATGTTCGGATATAGAGCAGCTCAGGACGTGGAATCCCATCAAACATGAAAGCTAGAATACTGCATTTAAGATAATGATCCTATCCACAAGCATTTCCTTCTGAAGCAAAACTATCTTATTGTTGTTACAAGAAAGCATGCATGGTTCAAGAACTCTTCACAAGTTTCAATTGTCTCAAACAAGTAGTTTTGGTGGATTTAAATTTTGCCACCATAAAGACAAAATCGTCATCTGCCTGCCAATATTTTTTTTAAAAAATCAAGATAGAGATAGCCTTGTTAGAACAATGTGAAGCTGAAAAAAAGGAAAAGTACTTACAAGACTCACACCCTTGGCATGAAGAATACAATCTAGAAAGATTAGTCTATTCAAAACAAAGTCTATTCTCACAAAGCAGCTGTTTTTACTACTTACAAATATATACCCTAAGCTAAATGTGATGTGAAGCTGAATGTGCTATTGTAAATCAGGTTCTTGTGAGGTTTTTTGTTTGTTTTTAATGTCTGATGGCATGGAGAGGGCTGGTTTTCATAGAGATCTCATTATGCTAGGAAGATTGGACCCTATATTTACGGAATGAAAATGTAGTGAAATGAAGTGAAAACCCTTCCTCCTTCAAATAGCCTTAGGAGCCAGTGAAGATATTTTGTCAGAAATGTAGTTTCCTTCCCTGTGCGGCAGGAAGTGAAATGTTGGGTTTCTTTAGATGAGGCAAATGTGCTAAGAGGTTGCAGTATTTGTTGCTGTATTTTAGGGTTTTTTAAAATGATGTTTCTCACCCTGGACTTTTCACAGATATATAAACCTTCCTTGCTTAGTTTCTCCATACCTCACAACCTCTGAGGATGCCTGCCAGAGATGTGGGCGAAATGTCAGGAGATAATGCTTCTGGAACATGGCCATACAGCCTGGAAAACATACAACAACCCAATGATGTTTCTGTTCTCAAATTGCAAATAATTTTTTCCTGCAACATTTTATTTCCATATCATGTAGGTATCTAATAACGAGTCATAGTGAAACAAAAAAGACCTCCCCTTCCTCTCCTTCTCCTTCTTAAGATAATATTTCTCTATGCATTTGGAGATACATACAATGCAATTCTATGGTCAATTTCCCGTGAAAATTGCTGGAGGATTTAGAAAAGAGATTATTATTATCTGATACACAACAAGAGTAGTACACAGCAAACAAGATCATTGTGCTGGCTTTTGTATTGGATCACACATCAGACATTTCTCAAGTGTCTAGGACTATGTCATGTATCAGTGAATAGGGTGAGTAGGGTGGCCTTTTGCAGCTGACAGATGGTAATTTTGTCAGTGCTAATTGTTTTCAAGTGTTGGCCAAGGTTTTTAGCTACTGCACCCAGCATGCCAATCACCACTGTGAACACCTTTACTGACTTGTGCCAGAGTCATTGCAGTTCGATCTTTAAATCCTTATATCGTGTAAGCTTTTCTAATTGCTTCTGGTCAATTCTGCTGTCATCTAGGGTTGCAACATCAATGATCCATACTTTGTTTTTTTCCACGATTGTGAGATTAGATGTATTGTACTCCAAAACTCCACGATTATTGTTATCATCATCATCATCATCATCATCATCATCATCATCATCATCACCTTCTTCTTTATTTATACCCCGCTTTTCTCCCCATGGGGTGACGTTTAAAAAGAGCAATACCAAAGTGAAAAAACAATTGAATTGTAACAGTGTGGTAAAAACAGAATTAAAATACAGTAAATACACTAAAATGGCCTTTGAAACTCATACCCCCTCCCAATCCCACCCAGCCTCCCTAGAGCCTGCCCCTTACCCTTCCCACAAATTCCTCTTGACAGAATAGGGTCTTGACCTGCTTCTGGAAGGCCAGTAGGAATGGGGCCGTTCTGGTTTCTCTTGGGAGGGATTTCCACAGCCTGGGAGCAGCCACTGAAAAGACCCTCTCCTGTGTTCCCGTCAAGTGATATGGTTCTTCAGATAACCTGGACTGGAGCAAGAGAGAGGTATTCTCTCAATTTTTTTTTTTAAAAAAACAACTTTTTGAAATCATAGAATCATAGAATAGTAGAGTTGGAAGAGACCTCATGGGCCATCCAGTCCAACCCCCTGCCAAGAAGCAGGAAATCGCATTCAAAGCACCCCCGACAAATGGCCATCCAGCCTCTGCTTAAAAGCCTCCAAAGAAGGAGCCTCCACCACAGTCCGGGGCACGTTTCCCCACTTTTACAAGGTTCCAATGTCCTTAATCCCTATGAAAGTGAAATGCTTAATGTATTTTATTTTATTTTGATCCTGTCCTTTCTCCCAAGACAGGATTAACATAAGAGAAAAATATTCACAGGGAATTTTAAAATGCAGGCAGAGTCATATAGGGAGACAGAGGTTTTCAGACAATCTGACCCCAAGCTGCAAAATCATGGCTTAATGGTAAATCTAACCAATGCATTTTATCATTTTCTGGCTTAGTAAAAGGGCCAGCTGATAATTTTGTTTACAATCCAAGGCCCGGCGTTTGCAGACTCTTCCTTCTATTTTCTATGGAAGCAACTGCTGGGAGCCCATAGGGAGATATTTTGTCCGGCTGGCAAGGATACTACTGGATAATAGCCATAAATCTGAAAGAATTATTTCTCTGTTTATGAATGTTTCAAGTTGATTTGTCGCTGTTATTGGAGCTAATTGGCATGTCAATGGAAAGAGTCAATTGGAGGGTGAGAACTGAACATTCATAGCATTCAGAAACTATAAAACTAAGTGGAAAATAGAATAGAAGAGGTCAAAACAACCTAAAAGTTATCTAGTTGATTACTTTTGGCAAATAAAAGATAACTACCCAAGCCAAATGCAGAATGAGTTTGAAAAGAAGCAGAATACTATTCACACATAGTTGAGTTTTAAGTTAGATTTGCCTTTTATAGAAGAAAGAGAAGAATAGCTTTTGTTCCTTTTCCTCATCCTTGATTTTCTGGGTATTCATTTTTCACATTTGCTCCATATCAAAGCCTTGCCTTGTTTCATTTTGCTGTTGGAAGCAAGCCACCAGAGAAGAGGTTAGAGCGACACATCTAAGTATGACACAAAACTATTCTCCAAAGGGTACAGGGAATATTTTTCTTTCACTGAAAAACAAACAGTGGAGCCCAATGTATTTTGGGCAATCTCAGTCTCTAAGAGACCACTCATTGCAAGAGACTGATATCATAAGGCTCCACTTTGAGAGCTTTTTAGACATATCACTCAGCATTGGCCTGGTGAAGAGCTGGCATTGCTGATAAAAATGTGTTTGAAGTTACAGGTTGCCCATTTCCCACCTACCTATAAATTGAATTCCTTCGGTTTCCTTCAACTGCCATGATGAATGAAGAATAAAGCTGTATTTTAGCCCCTCATTCAATGTTGTCTTCAAAGAAGCCTTGAAGTGTGAACTGCTGCTAAAGTGTGGGGACCAAATCATGGAAAAGTTACTTAAAACAACCCTTCCTAAGTATATTACTCTGCATGTTTAAAAGGAGAAGAAAATATTTGTTTGTTAAATGCCCCTACTTTTTACCATCAATTTATCCACAGGTCATTGCAAAATCCATAATTTTGGCTCCAAAACCTGCCCTCAAGTTATACATGAGATCAACTTACATACAGGGCTATATAGTAGATATAAGAGCTGCCCATAAAGAAAAATTGTGAAATCTTTGATTTTCCAGCCATTGGAATTCCATGTAAACCTAGATGTTCCCTCTCTCAGCAATGGGATGACTCACTCTACAATTTATCTCTCTCCACAACACTCTGGCAACTCTCCACCTGGACCATGTTTCTTTGTATTTTAACTTGGAAAATCTAGATTCTGCTTTTATTGCTGCTGTTGTGTGTTCCTTCAAATAATTTCTGACTTATGGTGACCCTAAAGGAACCTGATCTTGGGGTTTTCATGGCTAGATTTACTCAGGTGAAATTCTTATTGATGCTGAGCGTGTATTGAGGGTTATAGCGTATGCTAGCCCAAGGTTGTTCAGTAGGTCCTCATAACTGAGCAGGAATTTGAACTCTTCTCTCCAGAGTCATACTCCGACCATCAAACCACAACACCATATTAGCTTTCTAAATTCTGCATACTTAGGGATTTTACCAATCTTGCCTTTTTGCTTCAAAACTCACCACTGTCAGGGAAATGTTTTCCCTGACATTAAGTCTAGTCATGTCCGACTCTGGGGGTTGGTGCTCATCTCCATTTCTAAGCCAAAGAACTGGCATTGTCCATAGACACCTCCAAGGTCATGTGGCCGGCATGACAGCATGGAGCACCGTTACCTTCCTGCCAGGGCAGTACCAATTGATCTACTCACATTTGCATGTTTTCGAACTGCTAGATTGACAGAAGCTGGGGCTAACAGCGGGAGCTCACCCTGCTCTTTGGATTTGAACCGCCGACCTTTTGGTCAGCAAGTTCAGCAGTTCAACAGTTTAACCTGCTGCACCACCTGAGGGCTCACTCGCCACTAAAATATGCTATTTAAGTGAAGGTTGGACAACTATGCTCTTATCATCTACTGGTCACTAAATGTCCTTAGTGACCAATATTGTTTGGGTTTCTAAGTGTCTCCTTTTCCCTTTTTTCACATTTAAAAATGTTTGCATCTACTGATGTCAAGAATGCTAGCCATTATAAAATTATTGCTGTGATCATATAATGTCAGTTCCCAAATGCAGGCATCTCTTTTTGCCTTTCTAGACATTGGGTTGCACAGGCTGGATTTCTGCTGCCTGTAGTTAAGATAAGAAGTCTTGCATTAGGAGAAGTCAATTCTAATATTGAAGAGCACCGTTCTCATCCTGAAACTGTGTTCAGGCTATTGCTCACAGGTATTGCTGTTACTGTTTTTGATGGATGGGTTTTAATATCAAAAACAAGGAAGCTGAAATTGGATTTCTGTCCACAGTATTGTGAGTGATCTGTCAGCAAAAATACAGTTTCCCCTTGTGGCTGAAGGTTTGATAACTATAGTTTTGCAGTTTTTAAATCCCACTACTCTAATTTCCTGGTATTTGCTGTGATAGAACTTTGACATACCTGAGACAAAAGGGTAAAAGGTTACAGCTACGTGACTGTTTTTTAATATTGCAGCTACTGTGCAAGAGAAACCATAAAGGTTCAAAAAGAAGTGTATGCCTTCTGCCTTCAGTATGGCTTAGCAGTTCATAGTTTAACAGACAAATTCATGTTTTTATCCATTATCTCTAGCCCAAAGGGGACTCAAGGTGGCTTAAATAGAGGCAATTATTCAATGCCTCCAAAAAGCATTTTCACAACCTCAGCTTCAACTCTTTTTATATATTTTAATATAATTGCAGGATTTATAGTTTTTGCTCTTCTCCATAAAGTTGTGTGATTAAAAAGGAAAGCTTTCAGCAAATTCCCCAAGTTTGGCATACTCCCAGCTGGGATCTTACATCTTTCTTCCTCTGGTGACTCAACATTCTGTGGAACTGTAATGTATCTCTGAACCTCAGATGCCATCAGTTAGCTTGTTATTTGCTTAGGACAAGAATTCTCTCAGTCAACAGGCTGAGGTCTATTTTATGCACAAGGCAAAAAGGCGAATTTGTTATGTTTTAGTAAGCTTGTTATGAAACAAATTAATGCACCCAGGCTGTTGCTTCTTAACATGCTATCCTCCAGAATCAGGTTAAAGTAAGGATTGACAGATCTCAGGGCACCTATTCTCCTGTCCTCAGGGTGATGTGGAGGAATCTCAGTTTTGGGGGTTTTTTTTCGTGTCAGGAGGGACATGAAACTGCAAGTCACTTCTGGTGTGAGAGAATTGGCCAAAGGCAAGGGCGTTGCCCAGGGGATACCCAGATGTTTTGATGTTTTTACCATCTTTGTGGGAGGCTTCTCTCATGTCTCTGCACGGAGCTGGAGCTGATAGAGGGAGCTCATCCGCACTCTCCCCAGGTTGTATTCAAACCGGCAACCTTCAGGTCAGCAACCCAATCTTCAAGTCATCAGTCCTGCTGGCCTTGGGTTTTTTTTATTTATTACTCTTTTCACATTTTTAACTGCATTCTCTTATTTAGGTAGCTTCCAGCCACGGCCAAATCATGACTTTGAAATGAACTAGTTATTTTTCAAAAAATGATTTAAAATCATAGAATCATAGAGTTGGAAGAGACTGCATGGGCCATCTAGTCCAACTCCTTGCCATGCAGGAAAAGTACAAAGCATATTTCTGTTTGGTCTTTATGTAGACTGCTCTTTCATCTATTGGCTAGTTCCTGTATTAAATTGAACTTGAACTGCTCCATTAATTTTTATTCCTTCTTCCCATAGGACTTACATGGTTTCTAATTTTACTCTTAGCTAAATCAGATGTATATAGGATTGAGCAGAATAGTGAGAATACTCTCCAGTGTTGGTTTTCTGGTTGAAAACTACAGTTTTACTATGGTAAATTCCTCCTAAAGTATACCGTTTTGTGAATATTTCCTTTTTAAAAACTCCTTTCACTCACACTGTATTAATTGCCTTGGTGCCATTTTTTTCTAACTGATGGTTTCTTTTTGGAACAGTCGCAGGTAATTGCAGCCAGTCAAGTGGTAAATATGACATCACAAGGCAAAGTAACTAATCAGAGTCCTTTATCAGAGTTGGCTACATGATGGCATCAATGACAACTAAAGTCAATTCAGAGAGTACAGCATAGGATTATGTCAATGAATCTGTAAGCATTTCATTAAGAATGATGAAGTGATAAGAAAGGGAGTTTTCAAATGTTATTGTTGCATTTTATGAAAAAAGACATTTTTGTTCAATGTATATAATGTTTCAATATAATTAGTGCATATAGATCAATTCCCTGCAATGTAAAATAGTGTATTTTTAACCATAAGGAACAGGGACAGCAGTTTCCATGGGGTAGTAAGCAGAGCATTAGGTACTCAGTTGAGGAAAGGCAGAAAGGCGTCACTTGCAATCTTTGCCATCATTCATCTTCTCTTCTGACAAAAACTACATTAAAGGTCATATAGATAGAGGACTAAATAGTTTAACCTTGAGTGGCAGTTTGGTATGATTTTATGTGAGAGTCAAATTGTGTGTTAAGGAAACTGTGTTATTTTAACCCGTTACTGCATTTTTCTCTCTCTCTCAGGATGCAATTCCTTCAAAGCTCAGTGCCTGGGAAAAAATGACTTACAAAAAGAATTGAAAAACTGGCTATGGAAACAGGCCTTTGAAAATGGCCAAATACATTGCTATCCAATGGATGGAGGATTTAAATGGGAAATTTTTTACTGGACCTGTGACAGTGGCTGGGATGTTTTAATAGTATCATTAAGTACTGTTTACTTTATTTTATTTATGGATGATGTCTTAATATGATTTTTTTTTTCATGTCAGGAGCTACTTGAGAAACTGCAAGTCACTTCTGGTGTGAGAGAATTGGCCATCTGCAAGGACATTGCCCAGGGGACACCCGGATGTTTGGTGTTTTACCATCCTGTGGGAGGCTTCTCTCATGTCCCTTCATGGAGAGCCGGAGCTAACAAAGAGAGCTCACCCGCTCTCTCCGGATTCGAACCGTTGACCTATTGGTCAGCAATCCTGCCCCCACAAGGGTTTAACCCATTGCGCCTCCTTCAGCTCCCCCCTCCATAAAATAAAATATTTTTCTCTGTCTAGGCCCCCTTTTGGAGTCCGCCCTAATAATGGAACAGCTCCCAGTTTTATATAGACTGAATAAGTTGCCAAAATAGAATCCGGTATTTTGGTGTGTGAGCCTTTCATAAATGAGGGCATCATAA
This sequence comes from Anolis carolinensis, assembly GCF_035594765.1. Classification (NCBI taxonomy): domain Eukaryota; kingdom Metazoa; phylum Chordata; class Lepidosauria; order Squamata; family Anolidae; genus Anolis; species Anolis carolinensis. Next base: position 155,451,682 of record NC_085845.1, read on the forward strand.
AGAGGACGTCAATTTTACACACACACACACACACACACACGGCTAACTTAATTTGATATCAACACTTTCATTTGGTATTTAGGTTGGACTTAAACTTGCTAATAACTTTCCTGAATTTCAGTGCTACATGTAATTGATTTTGACTGCCCCTCGTTGCTGTTTTTAAAATTTGACAACATTGTGCTATTCTCACCAGCCTTAACATAGTGAATGTGGATGGCTTGTGGAAATTGTCACCCAACATTTGGAAGGTCACATATTGTATAGTAACAACACTAATTTCAGCCACACTTCCAAAATATTGTTAGTTCAACCATAGCACTGGCAAATGCAAACAGTTCCTGTTCTGCATTCAACATTGTATATGACCTTAGGCTAGTCATTGGATTTATCTGCTTGACATTGCCTGCCTGTTCTGTGGGCATAATATTTCTTTTATTTGCCTTGTCTACATAAATAGCTAACTCTCCATAACAGAATGTGTTATGTGTGTATCTTCGTAGTGCAGAGCAGAGTGTGCTTCTAATCTCCCCTGGAGCTCCAGGCACCAGAGCACAATGAAAAGGTTATCCATACAGACAACCCAGGTTGGAAAATTGCGTAGATAGCTTAGTGTAAAATGTAGGAATGGTTATCTTTTCAAAGAAGTTCTGAGATGCAGAAAATTAGAAGCAGATGTGCCATTGATTATTCATTAGTATTGCTATAGTTATAGAACTTTCAGATTGTTAGTTCTATATGTATATTTTCACATGGGTTAATTTTATTTTGTGAGCCTAAAATGATGCAGAATGATACATGTATTTGGGAAACAGAAAGGCTCTTATGTGACTTAATTTATATAAATGAAGTCTGACATTATGAACTAAAATAAACATGAAGTGACATAATTCCCAAAAACATGTGTAACATTCCTGCAAACAGGGCATTTAAAAGAATGGTAATGCAGGAGAATTGCCTTGGCCACATATGTAGTTTGAAATCATGGGAGTTGTAATTTTAAAAAGTATTTTGCCTCCTCTGCCAAAGAGTGCAAGTAATGCATTAAACTACAAATCTCAGAATTCCATAACATTGAGCCATGACAGTTCAAATGGCATCAAACTGCATGAATTTTGCCATGTAGATTCACCATAAGTGCACATTTTGAACTGAATAAATACCAAATTGGGTTGTTCTTGTCAGGGTTGTTTCTTGACACTCAAAAAACACATTTTATGACCATATTGTCAAATATTCTGAATATTCTTCCCATCTCTAATATAATATTTTGCTTAGCTTCAGAAAAATACAGTTATGCTTGGGAGGTGTTTCTGCTCCAGATGGGGATTTAAAGTTGAGAGACTATTCACAACAACTGATGGCAAAGCAACGATATGAACACAGTTCTCCCAATAGCAATACTTAGCAGACTGTAACTTTGTAAAAGCATTTTACATTGAATTTATATTATGACACAAGCTTGGAAGTGAATGAATTGTGCTCATTCTGAGCCATGCTTTCAGTTTTTGGCATCTCTGAAAGTGTTTATTCTCCAGTATAAGTATGAGTCTATACTGAGAATGTATGGCACCAGGGCTATAGCCAGAAAAAAAATGGGGGGGGGGGGGGGGGTTGAAACTTTTTTTAGCGAATCAAGAAGAGTAGTTCCATAATGCAAAATAATTTAGAAATCAGGCTCCATCGATAAACTTCAGTGGACACTCAAGATAAATAAACTTCAGTGGACACTCATAGGGATTTGGTTAATCAGTTAAAATTCATTTAAAACCTGAAAAATTTCAGGGGGAAGGTTGAACCACTAACCCCCCCCCCCCCCCCCTTGGCTACAGCCCTGTATGGCACAGATCCTTTGCTAGGTTTTCCATACCCAAATTAACTGTGAACTATTTATGTGGCATGTATTTACAAATAAAATATATTATAAATGTTGCCGTTTTCATTCCCAAGGAAACCACCAGAGGGAGATATAAAAATATTTTTTGTGTGTCAGGAGTGACTTGAGAAACTGCAAGTCGTTTCTGGTGTGAGAGAATTGGCCTTCTGCAAGGATGTTGCCCAGGGGACAACTTGATGTTTTGATGTTTTACCATTGTTGTGGGAGGCTTCTCTCATGTTCCCTCATGGGGAGCTGGAGCTGACAGAGGGAGCTCATTCACGGCTCTCCCCAGATTTGAATTGGCAACCTTAAAGTCAGCAACACAACCTTCCAAATTAGCAGTCCTGTTGGCATAAGGGAGCACTTTCTAAGACCCCCGGTTACACTGCCATATAAAATCCAGATTATCTGCTTTGAACTGGATTATACGGCAGTGTAACTCATATAATCCAGTTCAAAGCAGAAAATGTGGATTATCTACTTTGATAATCTTGATTATATGGCAGTATAGAAGAGACCTAAAATGCCATATAATGCAATTCGGTGCAGTTAAAATGCAATATATGGGTCTATACTTACAAAATCATGCAGTTCTAAACTACATTATATGACAGTGTAGATCCATCCAGAGTTTTAAAAAGATTTATGCTCAAATTTTAGAAATGCATGTTAAGCCTATTAACCACTAAATTGTGTATGTTGTATATTAGGAGAACCAATAAGAGTTCAATATTGTTTGTTTTTTCCAGTTAAATATCCCGACTAGTATGCAACATTGTACTTATGTATTAATAAACTGTATACATGCTTCCTTGTTATGCTTTTCAAAGTAAGAATGAATAGTTTCTCTGTGGTTGCATTTCTCAGTGATCATATTCTACTGTTCTGCTGGAGGTTCAAACAGCAAAGCAGTACTTTTAGATGTTTGGCACAATGACTCATCCAAAGTAGTACATTTCAGATCTTTGGACTGTTAAGAACCGGAAAACTATGGAGACAGAATTTAACAAAATGGCATGGAGGAAGCATGGAAGTGAGGGAGAAATACCTAGTACCCACAGATGTAAACTTGTGTCCCACTGGACCTTATTTAAACATGAATGCTGTAGGGGTGAAATGTTGTGCTTGGAGCAGGAAAAAAGCAATATCCACGATTCATTGCAGCCAGCTGCAAGCATTTCCGGCTGATGCCACTGCCAAGAGCTTGGAGGTTATTTGGCTTCAGCTCTGAAGTACAGCAGAAGAGATAAATCCTTGTTTCGTATTTCACAATGAATTACAAAAGGCACTACTTCTTCCCCTCCTGGTTCCTGTTCTAATAGGAAATTCTGTATCAGTGACACATTTATTGATCAGAATACGATTGGCCAAAAGAAAAACAAAAAAGCAAAGCTTGGAACGTTACTTTTCTAAAGTAATTTGTCCCATCATTCACTGTAGTGTTTAAAAAGCAACTTATCCCTGCTATTCTCAAGAATGATACAAACATTAATTCACCACATACCTTGTTGCTCTGTTCATTATATATCATGACTAGAGATGGGAAGGCCTGGAAAAAAAACTGTAAACATTGGGGGAAAACGGTGTTTTTTTTGGTTATTTCCAATTTTTTTTTTCCATTTTGGGCACGTGCCGCAAAACCAGTTCTGCTTGCCCATGCATCAGCCATGCAGCCACCTGAGTGGTTCAGGTCATGCTAAAGAGCCTCCATCCCAAGGCAACTGGGGATGTGGAGTGTAACTTTTGGAGTGTAACCATCCCACTCCAAATCAGCATAGCCTTTTCTACACTATCAAGATGCACCTTATGTAATTCCTAAAATGAATACAGTGCTCCAAATCAGATCTGACTAGCGCATCATATATGAACTAGAGATATGCACCAAATTTTTTCCTTCGTTTCTTTTGTTCAATCGTTTCCTTTCGACCATTCGTCTACACAAAACGAATGACAACATTTTCATAGGAAACAGGAGGTGAGATGAAAATAAAAGCCGCACAGTCATTGTGCTTGCTTTTGTTTTCCTTTTGTTTCGGCCCCGTAACAATAAGCTGCCACAGGTACTGACAGAGGGCTGCTTTCCCATTACAGCTGATGTGTACCAATGGGTGTTAATAATAATATTAATATAAATAATGATAGTTATTCTGGGACCCTAAGCTGAGATAGGAGTGCCTCCTCATCTGATGTGTGCCAAGGGGTCTTACTATATATATATATATATATATATATATATATATATATATATCTACTCTGGGAACCTAAGCTGAGTCTGGGAGAGGAGTGCCTCCCCATATTAATCAGTTAAAATTATTATTAATAACAATAGCACTCTGGGGAACTGGGCGTGGGGGTGAGCCTGGCATGAAAATTTTCGTGTTTTTCATTAGCCAAATGAAAATTCATGTCATATAGGCAGCCCATTTTTGTTAGCGGGAACCAAATACAAAAATGAGATGATACAAATGAAACTACATAAAACGAACAACAATTCCATACAAAAACACAACACTAATATGAACACATGGGCCCCTGGTGGTGGCGCAGTGTTTTAAAGCACTGAGCTGCTGAACTTGCAGACCGAAAGGTCCCAGGTTCAAATCCTGGGAGCGGAATGAGCGCCCGCTGTTAGCCCCATCTCCTGCCAACCTAGCAGTTCGAAAACATACAAATGTGAGTAGATCAATAGGTACCGCTCCAGCGGGAAGGTAACGGCGCTCCATGCAGTCATGCCGGCCACATGACCTTGGAGGTGTCTACAAACAACGTCGGTTCTTCGGCTTAGAAATGGAGATGAGCACCAACCCCCAGAGTCGGTCACGACTGGACTTAACGTCAGGGGAAAACCTTTACCTTAATATGAACACAATGTATAAACATACTGAAAAAGAATCTGTGAACCAGCCATATTTTACTTTCTGAGTTATGTTGAGACACTCATTTCATTTTGTCATAAAATAATAAATTACTACTGTTACAAATATTTTAAGGGGACTATTAAAAATGGCTATCTATTACTAGAGTTCTACAAAAGCTAATGTATTTTAGGGAAAAGACAGCATAGAAATGGTTACACATGCTGTTGTTCATACATGCACTAGTATTAATGTTTTTAAAATGTTTTCTATTTATTTCATAAGCATACCCATTTTTTAACTTCTCTCCAGATGCTGATGTGCAAAGTAGGACTCCTACCACAGTGGCTAAAGCAGCAATTTATGATGTAGCTTCTCAGCTTGGCATCTTCAATTTGTATTTCTGTCTTAATGGGAGAGAAAAAAAAGCCTAAGGCTGTATTGGAATCTCTCTATATATAATCACCAACTCAATTCAGTCTATAAATATTGATAGAATGCTATACTGGAAGAAGGAGCTGACCACAATTGGATTGAACATTAAATCTTGCGATTATATTCATTCATGTTTTCAAGCAGTTGAAAGAAAAAAGTTCTGACAGATGGGAGTATGGAAATCCAAGAGCTGAATGAGTTTTAAGGGAGAGCAGGTGCATTCACATCAAAGCCTCTGCCCATGCAGCTGTAACTTTCAAGGCTCTCATTGACATTTTAATGGCTCTCATTGATAAATCAAAGTTGCATTGGCCTTGCACAAGCTATTCCCTTCATTCTAATGGGCTTCCTGCAATGGATGGAGCTGGCCCAATTGGCTGCCATGTATAAAGGGACAAACAGGCTTTTCTTGAGCATCTCCAGCTTCTACTTCGCTATGTTGGAGATGTATTTTGTCCTGAACTCTGAAAGGAAAACAAGCCCCTATTGACAACAGGATTTTCTCGTGTTCTTGTTGCTGCAACAATTTAAGGTATTCATGTTCGTAGCAAAGTATCATAGCGTTTTAGTGACTCAAAAACCTTGTTGGCATGTCTTATAAGTTGCCTCCAGAGCATAGACCTGGGAGTAAATTTCAGCCCCCTTCTACACTGCCCTATATTCCAGGATCTGATCCCAGGTTATCTGCTTTAAACTGCCAGATAATCTGGGATAAGAAAATAATCTGGGATCAGATCCTGGGATAGAGGGGCAGTGTGGAAGGGGGCTAGGAAATGTGTACATACATTACTTTGAATCACTTGCAATTTATGACCCCCTGAATTTTGTACAGTTTTCTGAGATCCCTTTTAGGGTCCTTCCAAACTGGCCTCATATCCCAGGATCTGATCCCAGGTTTTCTGTTTATTCCAGATTATGTGGCTGTGTGGACTCATATAATCCAGTTTAAAGCAGAAAATCTGGGATCAGATCCTGTAATATAGGGCCTGTCTGTAAAGGTAAGTGATTATCTGCTTTGAACTGGATTATATGGCAGTGTAGACTCAGATGATCCAGTTGATGATAATGTGGATGATCTGCTTTGATAAACTGGGTTATATGGCAGCGTAGAAAGGGCCTGAGGCAAGGAGTGCTCAGAGGTGGCTTTGTCAGTCCCTTTCTTGAACATATAGCTTACAGTAACTAGTATTCAGTGGAGGTCTCCCATCCAAATAGTAATCAGGATTGGGCATCAGACAGAATCTGATGCCTTAAGGTATTTAACAAGTTACTTGCCATTACCTGCTTTTTTGTAACAAGGCATAAATAAATTAATGGCATCACCATAAACAGATAAATGGCCTGAAGGCACATACACCCACTATGTCCATTGTGATTTTGATATAATTAAGGAAATGTTCATTGATTTTGTAATGAAGTTCTAGTTGTAAATATTACTTTTATAGTAATAGGCAGTGTATTGCCTCAGTATTGAACTGTTTCACTCAAATGCCTTGAACTTGCAGCATACTGATGTTGCTTTTGAGTAACTAAAAAGCAACGATTGTGGTTTCTTTTTAATAACAAGAGAAAGTAGGCTTCATGTAGATAGCTATTTCATCTGGGTTAATATAAAAAGAAATAAGGAAATAAAAGATTCTGGATCAGAAAGTAACCTGGCTCAACTGCATGGACAGAGCATTGTATTCTGTCCTTTGGATGCAAGAGCTCAACCAGTAAGAAAAATTGTATATATTACATTACATAATATTTTATTGATGTTGTTTCAACATGAAATTATGATGGCTTACATTTTGCTGTTCCAGAACTGCAGGCTGTGAAATATATTAGGATGTTTTATCTCACTAGCTGGTTGATACAGCAGAAGGAAAGCTATTATGAGCTTTTCGTTCTTCGGTGTCTTGTACTATCTGGAGTGGAAATAAAGGACTCTGAGTGTAACTGAAGTACCAGATGGATGGAGGTTCAAGGCATTCTTTTTTCTGTATTAGCTAACAATATTATTCCAGAGGAAGGAAATGGGACCCTGCGTCCACTTTTCACGATAAAACTATTTGGACTTGATTCTAGGTATCAACTAGACTGAAATCAACGAATGCAGTCTTACAGATATACAGGCCAACTAAAACATTTTACTCCTTTGGAGGTATTTGCTAGATGTTTAATCTACTCTGTCCTATCAGGCTCATGAAAGGTGACAGAATACTGAGACTCTAAAGTATACGTTTACCTGAAACCTATCACTAAAAGTAAATATCCAATTCAAGGTCAAAACTAACTTTCTCCCTTATCCACATGAAACTCATATATGGAGTGCAATGCATTGAATAGGAGATTCTGGGCGAAGTGGTCCAAAAAGTAACTTTTTCATGATTTGCTCTGCATCAATCCTTTCCTTTCCCCTACGGTTAGCATTCTTTTTATATCATGGAGGAAAAGCTGTCTGTGAAATCCTAGGGTCAGTTCTGAGTTTCACTAAAGGCAATTATCTGCTAGGTATCCGTTTAATTAGCTTCATCGCTCCCGTTAATTTATTGCCACCAACTGTCCAACAATCTCATCAGCACTCCAAACTTCTCAGTGAAAACTAATAAGAAGTTAGTCCTTCATATTGATTCTTAAGAGCTATGCCTTGTCAGCAGCTATAGAAGGAAATAGAGTTCATCTGAGGTCATATCTCCAGCGATTACGTGTGACTGGCATTAAAGTGTGAATTTCCTTTCCTGTATAAAGAATTTTGAAATACAGTTCACGTTGTTGGTTATGATGCTGTATATAATTCAAATAATCTTGCAGTCTTTTTTAAAACTTGATAATTTTTTTGTTATGCATGGCAAGTAGTTCCTCATTAAACACATGGCAACTACATTATTGTGATGGATTTGAACACCAGCCACATGACTTCATGCAACATAAAACTGATATAAAAGGTCATGTAAAGAGATGTTATCAAAGGGTGTCCTACTAGAACCAAATGCTCACCTTTCGCCAGTGTCTTAAGTAAGTCCTTCTTTGGTGAAGAGGAAGGTTGAATTGAATTCTTCAAAGAAAGGTGGTACAAATGATTTGTTTCCTAGCTCTCCTTTATTTGACCTTTTGCTTAAACAAACAAACCTCTGAATATATAGCACCGCATTTGGTGCTGCAGTGGAAAGACTACAAAAGATTTCTCTTTCTTAGATTGCTTCTAATCGTTGAGTTGAACATATTACCATTTGAAAACTAGACATGACGCAGAGCCAATACCTGTGGTAAATAATGCATGGTTTTGGATAGGAGTAGAAATATAATTAGCATTTTGGGTCCCATTCCGAGTACAAGCATATGGACAATTTCAACAGAAAGGAGGAAAGCATGAAAATGAACAAAATCTGGCTACCAATATTTAAAAACTCTTAAATCAGGACAGTAATTAAAGAACAACACTCAGAAGACAGGGGAATTCCAGGCAGGAAACAATCAAAGCCAGCTAGCACCTCCCAACAAAGGATTCCCCCAGGCAGGAAGCAGCCAGACTTTGAAGTTGCAAGGCCATTTAATGCTAATTAAGGTGGCCAACTGCATCATTTACACTTGCCTCCAACAAACAAGAGTTCTTTTTCCCACCCTGGACTTTCCACAGATATATAAATCCCACTTGCCTAGTTTCCAACATACTTCACAACCTTTGAGAATGCCTGCCATAGTTGTGGGTGAAACGTCAGGAGAGAATGCTTCTGGAACATGGCCATACAGCCTGGAAAACTCACAGCAACCCAGTGATTCTGGCCATTAAAGTCTTCGACAACATACAAAATAATTCACTGAAATGAATTCAACCCCACCCCCAATATTTTCTGGTTGTCCTTATGCTGAAATAAAAGCCTTAAATATCACTTCAAGGCTTGCACACCAAAACCAGAATTAAAATTCAAATTCAGCATTTTTTTCTAAAAGCCAATTATTTCCCCCCTTTTCAAATATTTGCTATCAAATCCCTTTTGGGGCAGATTCAGAGGTGGGCTTGAAATGCAGAAATCTCTAATGCCAGTGAATATATTCAAAGCATATTGTGCCGTCCGCCGGACAATAAAAAACTATAAAACTGAAACGTGCTGTCCTTTATCCGGGCGAACTGCAAATCCCTATAAGCTGTCCTATAGATATTGAACGACTGAGTCTGGATAACTTCAAAAAAGGATGTTTATTCATACAAGGTTGTAAACCTGGCACAGATCTTAAAGTTGCAGAAAATGAAACAAATTTCCATAGGTTTTAGTTGCAGAATTATCCCTGGTTCCAGAAGGCAAAAGTGATTATAAAACCACTATACCCTAATCACGCTGCCTATATTAGAAGGAGAAACTCTTTCCTTCCCTATCTTTACAGCAAAGATTAGTTCTAGAAGCGATGGAATAACTTTGCTCCTCTAACTAGATTTCCTATTCCAGATCAATATAATTCAATACTTATCTAATTTGGATAGGCTTAGATTGGCCTGGTTTTGAGGATGATTTGTCCCAGTTAGCTTTGCACAGCTCCAGCACGTTGGAAGACTATAGCCAGAATGAAACTCTAAAATGGATACTAGACCCTGGTAAAAAGGGCGGTCCTAAGATGTTGCACTCTTTGACCAATCACTGCAAAGAAAACTGCAGCCAGCTCTTGCAGATTCCAAGCCACTTTTCCTAGGCTTTTGCAGCCAGAGGCTCAAACAAAATGTAAAGGAGGGAAAGCAAACAAACGACCAATAGGTAAGGCAAACCATCGTCCTGGGGGACGGAACACTCCCCGCTAAATTCCCAGGATGTGGGAATTTACCAATCAAAAACATACAAACACCTTTGTATACACAACAATACAAACACTAGAACTTTAAACATCTCCAATAAGCAACACGAGGTCACTAATTGGTCTGTCCAAAATGGACACTTTGCCTCTGTTGCAAGTCTTTAATTGAACTTTCCTGACCTTACCGTCCGGGCAAGGAAAGGTCTTTAATACAATGCCCATGGGCCACGCATGGCGGGGCAAGTCTTTGTCCTTTAACAACACAACGTTGTTAACCTCAATGTTGTCCTGTGGGCTTTGCCAGATTCTTCTAGCTTGAAGCTGGCTTAAGTACTCAGCTTTCCACCTTTTCCAAAAGTGGTTGGCCAAGGACTGCACCTGTTTCCACAGGGCACGGTGAGTTCCGTCCGGAACTGGCAACATGACGTCCTTCCATCCTGGCACCTTTTGTGTCAAAATAAGTGCAGGAGTCAGTGGTTGTAAGTTCTCAGGGTCACTGGTAAGGGGAACCAGCGGCCGGTTGTTGATAATTGCGGTAACTTCCGCCATAAGTGTCACCAAAACATCATGCGTCAATGACCTATGACTCAAAAACATGGCATTAAGGATTTTGCGACTAATACCAATCATCCTCTCCCAAACACCACCCATATGGGAGGCGTGAGGAACATTGAAAGTCCACATAATTTGTTCAGTATTCGTAAAGTTCTGAACCTTTGGGTCTCTCCCAAACCTAGACACACAATTGAGTTCTTTGGTCGCACCTACAAAATTGGTGCCACAGTCCGACCGAATTGACTTAATTGGCCCTCTGAGGGCTATGAACCTTTTCAATGCGTTTAAAAATGATGAAATGTCCATTCCTTCTATGACTTCTATATGGACAGCTCGTATTACTAAACAAGTAAACAAAACTGCCCACCTCTTGTTATTTACAACACCACCCCTGGTTTTCCTAGTGACAACCTCCCAAGGACCAAACACATCGATTCCCACATGGGAAAAGGGGGGGTCTGTCAAAGTCCTGTCCTGAGGTAACTCAGCCATCAGCTGACTCTGAGTCGCCGACATTTGACACACTTAAAAATAACACTGCTGACCAAACTTTTAGCATTTACCACCCACAGGCCTTCATTTCTAAGGGTCGCCTCAGTCAGAGTTCTACCTTGATGATGGATTTTCTCATGGTAATGCCGAACGAGCAGCAATGCAGTGTGACTATTAGGGGGTATGATGATGGGGTTTTTTATGCACGCCTTGAGTTTAGCTTTGGCTAACCTTCCTCCAACTCTCAAAATACCCTCCTTGTCTAAAAATGGGTTTAACTCATTTAGAAGACTTTGATTAGGGATGTTGAGCCCTTGCTCTAGCCTAGCTATTTCCTGCTTGAAAGCAGATCTCTGTACTGACTTGAATATGACGCTCTTAGCCTTTATCATATCCTGGACCTGTAAAGGCTCACTATCTTTGCAAGCTAAACGATGTATAAGCCTAGCAACTGCTCTAAGAAGACTGTGCCACTCCGAAAAACGTTCAAAACGGTGTGGTTCCAGGCAAGATCTTTGGCCCATCTTGATTTCTGTGGTTGATTTGCAGGCTTTCACCTCTGCACTTCGTGAGACTTGAGCATTCATAATGTCCGAAAACCTTTGCTCATCTTTCGAGAGCGCTGTGGCTTCGTCTCTCTCAGAGACTTTGAAGATGGAGGAATACTCTGGAGTTATTGCTTGGCAGTAGACTGAGATGTGACTTAGGCAACTGCGCACAAGTGTAGGACGTCCACCTTTAAGCACCTGTGCTTGATTGGAGTCCAACGACGATGGTGGGTGCATCTTGTTTATGCACACTGGGCCTGTAACTGTCCAGCCTAGTGGTAGCAGCTGAGCAATGGGCGCCCCTGGAGGTCCCTTAACTTGGTCGTTCACATAGAACAAGTTCGGACAGTCCGCACCAAGCAAAAGGGCAATGTCCACATCTGGCTGAAAGGCTGGTATGGCATTCTTTAACCGTCGCAAATGTGGATGAGCCTCCACAACTTCTCTAGTTACAATTTGTTTTTTGTTCCGAGGGATGGAGGAACACTCAATCAGGTCTGGCAACTTGAACTGTCTCTTCTGGTCGCAAGAGGAGACAACAAAGCCGGATGCTATGCGACCCTGCAACTTCTTCTTCCCTACACAGGTGGACATGGTGTAGTCGACCGTCTGGGTTTTTATGTCAAACAGTTGGAAAAACTTTGGAGTCGCCAGGGAGGCGTCGCTTTGTGAATCCAAAGCCACGTAAAGTCTCTTTTTAAGCCAAGGTCTTCTGGCTGGATATACATCTGCTAGGCAGATGGGATGGCAGACTCTGAACTGGTGCACGTCAGAGCATAGTTCAGTACAGGCGACCGATGGAGCATCCTCCTGCATCCGTGACGCGGCCTGCATGTTGGTGGCTTCAGTAGATGACCCTTCTTTGGAAGACGTGTCCCCTTTGGCGCGGGAGACAGCGTCAGAGTTGTGCATCGCGGTGCAATGCTTAAGGCTGTTACACCTTGCGCATTTGACGTCCTCTTTGCAGTTGGATGCAAAGTGAAGAGTTGCTCCACAGCACCTAAAACATATGCCCAGCTTCTGTACAATCTGTTGTCTTTCTTTATAAGGCTTCTTGCCAAATTCCCGGCAGTTGGCCAAACTGTGAGGCCTTTGGTGAATGGGGCAGAGCACCTCCTTCACCTCTGACTTGGATTCGTTGGCCCTGTGCTGAGTTTCAACAGCCTTAACACTAACCGGTCTTTTGGCCTCTCTGGATGGTTTTTTCTCCACTTTAGGTGCCTTCTCTGGCTGGGTCCCTTGGTATAAGGTGGGGAGGCCCGTCTGCGGATCATTCCTTTCTCTGGCCGCCCTGGTGATGAACTGGACCAAATGAGAAAATGGAGGGTATGCCTGGGAGTGGGCCTCCTTGTAGTTGAAGACCTCCTGTCCCCAGCGTTCTTGCAAAGTGAAGGGCAGCTTGGTCAAGATCTGCCTCTGGGACAGGTGCTGATCGAGGCACTTCAAACCGGGCAGTTCTGGATTCTCCTTGGCCGACTCTAATTCCGTAAGGAGATCGCTGAGGTCCCACAAGAGTTTGAAGTCTTTGAGTTTTAAAGCTGGGAACCTTTGGAGCTTGTCCATAAGAGATGCTTCAATCTCTGTGCTGGCCCCATACCTCTGCTGCAACCTGGCCCAGGCCTTTTCCAGGGCTTTGTCGGGATCGGCTACGTGGGCTGCGTAGATCTTCTTAACTTGTGAGGATGAGGCTGGGCCCAACCATGCAGCCAGAAGAGTCAGTTCTTCCTCAGGCAATAGCTTTAAGTCTCTGATTGCTCTCTGGAAGGTGGCCTTCCAGAGAAGAAATTCCTCAGGCTTGTCCGAAAACTTTTCGACACCCTTGTCCTTAAGATCTCTTCTGGGGCTTCTGATGATGGAGACAAGCTGGGACTCTGGCGTCGAAGGGAACAATTGAGGAGTTTGCTGTTGTGGAGTGGACTCCCACCGTGTACCTTGCGTCAACCTTTGGCCTCTTGGAGGGATGACATCGACCACTGACGAATCGATGGTTCCCTGTGCAGCTGTCTGTAGGGGCCAACTAGCGCTCGGCCTTGAGGCCCTGATTGACTGACCTAGGGTTTTAGCAGGAGGCACAGGTAGCTCGAGCAAGGGTGAGCTCCCCGCTATGACGCTCTGCTCTGCAGGAAACTCAAACGTGACTTTGGGGCCCTGCTCTGGGTAAGGAGAGAAGTCTTCCTGTTCCTCATCCGAAAACTGGCTGTTTAAGCTATTAAGATGCACAAGCACCTTGGAAGAAGGGTCCTGTATTGGTAACTGGCTTACATTTTCTTCTGTGAGTGGCTCAATTAGGGCCTTGGCCAAAGTCTCAGCCCTTACCCTTTTGGCTGCGGCATCCATCTTTATTCTAAGCATCTCTATACGAGCCTGTTCCATTTGCATTTCGCTTTGTCTACGGGCCTGTTCTATTTGCATTTCGCTTTGTCTACGGGCCTGTTCTATTTGCAGTCGTTGCTCTTCTTCTTTAAAGGGAAGGGTGAGATCAGCTGCCTTAGCATCAGCCTCCGCCCCCGCTACCTTGCTCTTTAGCTCTAGACGTGCAGCCTCCTTAATGTGCAAGGCAGCTAGGGAAGAGATGGCACTCCCAGCAGCAGAAGACTTGCTAGAGTGGCTATGTTTAGATGATGCACACTCCCTTAGTTTAGATACCTGGCTAGAGCGGTTAGACTTAAGACTAAGTGCCACAGCAGGTGATTTTAAAAGATTGGTCTCATGGCTGCATAAGGAAGACTGATTTCCTTTTGGCTCAGACCTTAGATTAACAGGTGGAGAACTAAATTCCAAGGCATCTAGAATTGCCCTCACCTTATTTTCTTTCTCATTAGTGTCAGCTAAGACACTCACTATTTCTAACTCTGAATCCTTGGCGTTAATGCGCTCGAGGACCTGGACTATCTTAGACACTAAACCCCTCCAAAGACCGAAGGCTTCTTCGAGGTCTGTCTGTAATATGGCTGGCACCCTTGTGATACCCAAGCTCTCTATTCTGTCCATTAATGTTACAATTCGCTCCCATGCCGAACCTAACCTCACATGGAGGAGCTCCTTTTCATCTATTAGATGGGCTAGCATCTTGGCTGAAGGGTGCTTTATCCTTTGGGGCCTTTCATTCCTACTTTCAGCCTCAGAAGGAGGTATACCATCTGTATCATCTTGAAATTGCATAGACATTATGTATTCTTAATAGCAAGTAAATTTACAACAAAGGCAAATGCAATATACCTGCAAGTAAATTTACAATAAAAGCAAATTCAATATATAATACAATTCACAGCACTTAACCATAGCAATATATATCACTAAGTAACTATACTTTACAAAGATTGTGACCTTTGGCGCCAGACTTTGGTGGGCAAGCTGCAAAATGTCAACTGACAGCAACTTGCCACTTGATACCTCCCTTGCCCGAGTGACGTAAACTGCCAAAATGGCGACTTCGCCAAATTTTCAAGCACCTCGTGCTCTGCGGCTCGAGGCCTGCCGCCGAAGGAGCACCGAGGCTGGCTTTGGAAAGGAGGAGAGAAGAGACGCCTCCTCCCCGCTGTGAAGGGAGGTCACCACCGCAGGTCGATGAAGCAGGTCACCACCGCAGGACGATGAGGCAGGTCACCACCGCAGGACGATGAGGCAGGTCACCACCGCAGGACGATGAGGCAGGTCACCACCGCAGGACGATGAGGCAGGTCACCGCCGCAGGTCAATGAGGCAGGTCACCACCGCAGGACGATGAGGCAGGTCACCACCGCCGGACCATGAGGCAGGTCAAAGCCGGCCGAGTGCTCCGGCCGAACTCCCAGCAGCGTTGCCAGGCCTGTCCAGGTTCTAGCCTGGTTCTGGTGGGCTCCACGCCTCAGAGCCAGCCAAAGAACTGTCGCTGGTGCTCCGCGGCTCGAGGTCTACCGCCGAGGGAGCCCTGGACGTTGCTGGGAACTGCACAGCCTGTGCAAACCCAGAAAGCCACTGGGCTACGTGCGCACACGCGAGCCAAATAGCAAGGAAATAGAGCCCCACTATTTGACTCCTTCAGGTCTGAGAGCGGGCTCCACTGCCTCAGACGCTGGTAGAGTCTTTAGGTATGCAGACTGAGCTCAGGCGGAAAAGCCGCGGCCTATACTAAACTTCCTAAACTATAAAAAACTATAGGCTGTGCAAGCTAGCTCAAGCGGAAAAACCGCTGATCTACCTCAAAACTGTGCCGTCCGCCGGACAATAAAAAACTATAAAACTGAAACGTGCTGTCCTTTATCCGGGCGAACTGCAAATCCCTATAAGCTGTCCTATAGATATTGAACGACTGAGTCTGGATAACTTCAAAAAAGGATGTTTATTCATACAAGGTTGTAAACCTGGCACAGATCTTAAAGTTGCAGAAAATGAAACAAATTTCCATAGGTTTTAGTTGCAGAATTATCCCTGGTTCCAGAAGGCAAAAGTGATTATAAAACCACTATACCCTAATCACGCTGCCTATATTAGAAGGAGAAACTCTTTCCTTCCCTATCTTTACAGCAAAGATTAGTTCTAGAAGCGATGGAATAACTTTGCTCCTCTAACTAGATTTCCTATTCCAGATCAATATAATTCAATACTTATCTAATTTGGATAGGCTTAGATTGGCCTGGTTTTGAGGATGATTTGTCCCAGTTAGCTTTGCACAGCTCCAGCACGTTGGAAGACTATAGCCAGAATGAAACTCTAAAATGGATACTAGACCCTGGTAAAAAGGGCGGTCCTAAGATGTTGCACTCTTTGACCAATCACTGCAAAGAAAACTGCAGCCAGCTCTTGCAGATTCCAAGCCACTTTTCCTAGGCTTTTGCAGCCAGAGGCTCAAACAAAATGTAAAGGAGGGAAAGCAAACAAACGACCAATAGGTAAGGCAAACCATCGTCCTGGGGGACGGAACACATATGCTGTGTTTCAAATATATATTGAATCAAGAAAACTCATAAATACTAAGTTGGTATTGCAAATACCAGAGAGTGCTATTCACTAGAGGCAAATTGAATTCTAAATACCCAGGGAGCTCCCACATCTCATCACCCACAATTTCTCTTTTATAGTTTCAATCTGAACAGATTACTGACTACTGTTGTCTTGCAGAGGTTACACTAGTCAGTGGGAAGTGTATTTTGATTTCAGGAGATAGAACTGACAATGGCAGCTGTTTACTTGTCCATGTGGATGCCAAGATATGGTTGTGACAAGAAAAAGAACAGCCCACCTAAATGAAAAAGCCATCATTTTATTCTATGTTGAAGGTTTACTCAGCTCATATTATTCCAGGCATTGGGTATAATGGAGCTTGGTGTAACAATACATCTGGAAAGTGCTAAGTGTTGTAAAGTAATGAGGAGAAACAATGCCTGTTATTTTTCTTAGAATGATTCCTCCTTTGGTCACTTGATCTAATAAAAATCAAAGGTTAATGTCCACAGCAGTCCAGAAGATTAATGGCCATCTTTCAAAATCAAGGTGTTCTCAGGCTCACACATACTACAATTTCTGGATGCATCTGCTCAAATGGAGAGGTAATTTATAATCCTGGATTACAGATCTTGTTCCATTGCAGCCTGAACTTATTGTGCCCTCAAAAGCAAGTCCCATTGAGCTCAATATCACAATGGACTAGGGATGCCAAATTCTCTGACAATAAGCCCCAAATACCTCTTAAAGTCTGTTACTGAGAGCAACACTGTCAATTGTTGTTCATTCCATGTAACTGAATTTTATTGAAACGTAAGAGTAAAAAGAGAAGGAACAATTATTTTCATTATATCCTTGGTATCATGGTCTTGACCTGTTCAAGACACATCCAGTGTTAACAAGAAGACTCTACTAAATCATTCAATCTGGCTTTGTCAAGCATGTAACACATGCTTTCCATACACACAAACACATATACTTGGCATTTGGGGATTACATAAGCGGGATGTGGCTCCCATGCCAGTGTGTTTGTAAAACTGGAAGATGGAAGGAGAGAAGAGCGGAAGGAAGGGACACAAAAGGATGTGCTGGACCCAATCAATCAAATGTCTTTTATCTGGTACTGCTCAACACTGAAGCACCAAAACACAAATAAGCATTGATTTACCAAGTTCCCTTTGATTCGGTGAGATACTTCAGTTGGGACTAACAGCATGATTTAGGCCCAGAGCTTGGAATGTAACAAAAGTACATTGAAAGTAAACACATCAACAGGAAAATGCAGGAATCTATCCAGAACCATTAGATTTTGATCATGACACATTTCATTTGCTGTGACATCACAGTCCTTAATCCCAGATGGAAGATTTCTAGAACTAATAGCTACAAGGCTCTGTACTACTATTCCAGCTAGTCTTCACTGCTATTTTTTTACTTATGGGAAAAATAAAACTGGAAGCAGCAGGAGGTGAACACCAGATCGGTCAAATTATAGACAGAAATCTCCAGAACCCCTTTAAAAATGTATATGTAATTACACAATAAAAGCCTTATCTGGACTCATCATTGTATGCAACCTCTTTCTTTTCCCCCAAAAATAAAATGTCATATACAATATTGTTCTGCTAAAGCAGTGGTTCCCAACATTTTTGACCAGGCTCCATGTGACCAGGGACCACTTTGACCAGGGACCACTTGAACAGGGATCACTTTGACCAGAGACTACTTGACCAGGGACAACTTTGATCAGGAACCACTTGACAAGGGACCACTTGAACAGAGACCACTTTGTCCAGGGACCGCTTAGACCAGAGACCACTTTGACCAGAGACCACTTTGTCCAGGGACCACTTAGACCAGAGACCACTTTGACCAGGGACCACTCTCCAACATTAGTACCAAAAGGGTTACAAATCAGTTTTTGGTCAATTTTAGATTCGGTTTGGTTATTTGGGGTGCTGATTCAGAAAACTGCATTGGATAGACTACATCAGCTCTAGTTTCTGAAACAGAACATATGCCATCTGCTTGTTCACAGAAAACCATATTTAATAATCTTGAGCTGATGTAGTCTATCCAGTGCAATGGTCAGCTCTGCTGAAAGGAGCAGAAATAAAATTAATAAAATACACAATAAAGAGGAAGGAGGTTCGTAGACTGGATTGTCATTCTGGGCCACAGCCCACAGCTTGAGAACCACTGTGCTAAAGCCTCTTCAAGATTAAATTTGTCTTTCCCTTGTTCTAATTATGTACGCAATGGAAGTACTTACAGTTTACATACTGTATTACTATGCACATATCCCCACTTGCCCCTCCCAGCTTCTTCTTATGTTAGTCAATACTCTGAAGGCTATTATTTTTAAAAAAATCTTTATACAGGTATTGCAACAAGTGTACACAGAGTGTACTGAATATCTGAAATTTTTATAAGGTTAGAATTTTTAGATGGCAAAGAAGATGAACATCTTCATAAAATATTCATTTCCATGGTTTGTAAACTGCAGGGGGAAGCTGATGATACCATATTATTATGAACTTTACACACAAAAATCTTCAAAAGGCTCCGCTCCTGTTTTGATCTTCAAGATAACTGGTTCCCATGGGCTTTGACCTTTCCTCTTGTCATCCAGCTGATACCATTGTAACTTCAGCACAAACTGTACTGCTGTGCTGCAAGCCTTGGCTGAATATGTTGGAAGACTAATGTACGGTTCTGAGAAATTGCACTGAGAAGAGATCTTTTCAAATATCTTCTCTCAGTGCACCCAACCTTTCAACATGCAAGGCTTTTGTTCTACAGTAATGGTCCACCTTTGTAATGAAATGGTCAGAGATAACAAAATATTTGTTAGAGCTCTGTAGGCGTGTTCCTGATACAGTGGTTGATCTCCATTCTCATCACTGTGAGCCATCTCATGTCTTACTTTAGACATCTCTATCTCTATATGTTGTGATCAATAGTGGTAAACTTATCTTAGCCTCATTTCAAATGAAGGGGAACTCAGATCAATTTTGTTATCAATAACTGCCTTATCTTTGACTTCTGGTGACCCTATGAATGAGGGACATCCAAGTCACCCTGTTATCAACAACCCTGCTCAAGTCTTGCAAACTCAGGCCATAACTACCTTGATTGAATCTATTCACCTGTAATGTGGTTTTCCTCATTTCCTACCCAATTTCAAAGAGCCTCTGATTGTTGCTTTACTCCTTTCTTCTATACATGTAAGTTTGACTTGACTATGTTGATTGATAAATTTCAGTAGAGGCAAGTGTTCCAGAGATGGTAGTAAATGGCCAGTTATGTCATCTGAAAGAACCTGTCATTTTGAAATAGTGTGTAGTGTAACTTCTCTCAAAATGAACCTCACTGGACTTGGAAGTATGTGAGAACTACTCCTCTGTGACAAATGTCTTCTTTTTGGACAAGATGTTTGAGCATGTAATGCCGGTGTTTTGGCCTACAACTTCCAGAAATCCAAGCCAGTTTACCAGCTGTTAGGATTTCTGGGAGTTGAAGGCCAAAACATCTGGGGTCCCACAGGTTGAGAACTACTGATGTAATGGCTAGATTGGGCACTCCAAGAAGAGCCTATCATAAGATTATCTTGATCAGATTTGTTCAGAATGGGTTTGCAATTATCTGAGTGATTTGCAGAAGTGGATTTTCATGATCAAGTAGAGATTTGAACCTTGGTTTCCCAGACCTATAGCCCAATGCTCAAACTACTATGCCACACTGGTTTTGCAGATAGTAACACTGGTTTTGCAGATGATAGAAGGAATTGTGAAGCTCCTAGAGACCAATGTATTTTCAGTAAACTACACAAGAATAATGTTTCTGGAATTTACATGGCCTATGAAGTTAGTCTAGGCCATTCGGGTATTGTATGTTAAAAGTCAACATGTTGTTCTAAAGCTTGTTACTTCTTGGGCACTGAAACAAGACTTCAGATCAGGTAGATTCAGAATAAATTTAGTGTGGCATTGCTTTTCTTTTTATCCCCTACAGCTTTCAAATCATTAAAATGGGAGAAGAACAAGAAGCAAAGAAAAAGCATGAAAATCAATTGTAATAAAAATAGCCCATTGCCACCACCTTGAGGACATCATGTTCTTGCACTTTGGGAGTAGAACACACTCCGGCATATAGCCTCATAAAATCAATCAGTAGAAAAAGAAGTACAGTGCAAGGTAGAGATATATGTATACAGTAGAGTCTCACTTATCCAAGCTAAACGGGCCGGCAGAAGCTTGGATAAGCGAATATCTTGGATAATAAGGAGGGATTAAGGAAAAGCCTATTAAACATCAAATTAGGTTATGATTTTACAAATTAATCACCAAAACATCATGTTATACAACAAATTTGACAGAAAACGTAGTTCAATACGCAGTAATGTTATGTTGTAATTACTGTATTTACGAATTTAGCACCAAAATATCATGATATATTGAAAACATTGACTACAAAAATGACTTGGATAATCCAGAAGCTTGGATAAGCGAGGCTTGGATAAGTGAGACTCTACTGTGTGTGTGTGTGTGTGTGTGTGTGTGTGTGTGTGTGTGTGTATAATATAATAGAATTCAGGCAATTTTGTTATAATAAAGACATCAGTTTTGTGCTGAACAAATCTGAATCCTGTTTTTAATGCCCAAGTAGACAGAAGTCTATGCAATTTGGATGTAGGCCAGGCCCTAGTTATGCAGAATGTGAAGGCATACATATGGAATATACTTGTTCATATAACATTACACTCAGTTTTAGTCTAAAGGTCAAAAATAACCCCCAATATAATCCCTGTTGTGTCCTGGATTTATTAAAGCTACATCATAGCTGAATCTATACTGTGGAGTTAATGCAGTTTTACATCATTTTCACTGTCATGGCTCAATGTTATGAATTCATGGGTTTTGCTGTAGGGGATAAAAAAGAAAGGCGATGTCACACTAAATTAGTTTTGTAGTTTTGCAAACTCTTTAACCTTCTCTCCCAAAGAGTGCTGGTGCCTCACCAAACTACAGATTCCACAGGTTTTGTTTTGTGTTGTTTTATTACTTTATGTATTTTATGCACACATATATAATTTCAGTTTAAATACATAGTCATTATAGAACATATCTGATTGAAACAAAGGCTGCTGAACGCCATACATCATGGAGAATCCAGCAGTGCCCATCAGGGGATGTGGGGAATCTGTTGCCCCATGCCCCGCATCGCCCGACTCACCCGTCGCCATATCCCAAGGGTGGGGGGGGGGACATTGGACACATGGCTTCCCCCTGTTGATCACAATTCAACACAAGAAACCTTCTGTGTTGCCACAGTGGCGAACATGCCAGTTGACCTTCCTTTTCCAGTAGAGTCTCATCGGAAGTGGCACTGTATTGTAGGATGGGAGACGGTGGATTCCATCACAAAGGGGAAGGTCAACGGCATATGCTACTCAAAAGCATCCCATCTGTTGAGGCCGTATGACGTCTTTCAAAAGAAAAACAAATACTGCGCAAACAGCCATAAACCCTGCAATAAAATTAAAGGATTTGTAGGACCTATACCCTATTATCTAGTTTAATACAAGAAAATTGAAAGAGAGAAACATTAGAGAGTTGTGACCACTAAAGCACAAAAATAAATTTCTTCTAAGATTATTGATGAGGAAATAATGGTGGTTGTCCTATTTCTTAGGGTAGACAGAACAATCTTGTATCCTGCCCAGGGGCAGTGCCACAATGATGACAAAATTCAGATTTCAACTAGTCCAAGGTATGAAAAGTACACATTACAGTACAGCCACAGTCTCCTTTTGTAGAACATAAAGTATATATAATCATATATATGTGCAATCATTTGTGAACCGTGCTATTACTTTCTTTGGTGAGAAGAAATTTAATTATCTATATTAGCCCTATGGGCACAGAGCAAAAAAACAGAATAATTCTTTGTGACACAGAACAGCAAAATACATTTCAAGGCAAATAATGGAAGATTCTCTGAAAAGAATAAAGTATTTTTCTCACAGTGAAATAAATGCTTACCTGAAAATGATCTGGTTGGAAACAACATACAAATGGCCCTCTGTAACCACAGATTTCACGATCCATAGCTTGAGAATACCTTTCCCTTTCCAAAAAATTCAGAAAACAAAACTTCATTTTGCCATGTTATACAAGGGACATCATTTTTCCAGTCTATTGTATATAATAGGACATGAGACTCCCTAGATTTTGGAATTCACGGAGGGGTCCTGGAACCAAACCCCAATAGACACCAAGGGCCCACTATATTCTGATGTCTGCTTATTCAAATTGTATGGTATGCATTCTCTTTAAAGCTGTGCATTTAACGTTTGTTTTTCTGATATTGTTTCATGACTTTGAGTCATCTCTGACTATGGAGACCTGAAGGAGAACACATCATTGGGTTTTCTTGCAAGACTTGTTCAAAGAGAGTTTGCTTTTCACCTTCTTTTGGGGAAAAGACAGTTTGACTTGCTCAAGATTACCCAGCAGGTTTCCATGATTGAGGGGGGAATTGGAACCCTTTTCTTCCTTAGTCCTAGTCCAGTATTTAAGCCACTACACCAGCAGTTCTCAAAGCATACTCCAGGGAGCCCTTGGAGCTCTGTGAGGGGCTCCACAATGGCCCCTTGAGTTTATTTATTTATTTATTTATTTATTTCAATTATTTATACCCCGCCCTTCTCACCCAAGGGGACTCAGGGCGGCTTACAAGTGGCAATTGATGCCGTTACACTGATATACAATAAACTAAAATGATTAAAACAGTTAAAACAGTCATAAAATAGTCAAAAAATAGTCATAAAATACAATATACAAAGTTTCTGCTATTATTATTATTATTATTATTATTATTATTATTATTATTATTATTATTATTATTATTACAACAAAGGCTGGATGGCCATCTGTTGGAAGATGCTTTGCTTGTGCTTTTCCTGCATGGCAGAAGGTGGTTGGACTGGATGGCCCTTGAGTTGCTCCTACTATTTCTACTACTACTACTACTACTACTGCTACTACTACTACTACTACTACTATTATTACAAAGGCTGTGTGGCCATCTGTTGTGGGTGCTTTGATTGTGTTTTTCCTGTGTTGTAGAAGGGGGTTGGACTGGATGGCCCATGGGGTTCTCTACTGAAATGCTGTTAAATTTATATTATATTATTATAATATATATTATATATTTATATTGCTCAAAATGTCTAATATATGTACATTATATTTAATTGAGGCTCCACTAGAAACTTTTGCATCAAAAAGGGCTCTGTGGCTGAAAACGTTTGAGAACCCCTGCACTACATCAAGCTAGTTCAGGTTTATTTTATGCCCAAATTTGATTAGAACTTGATAAGCTCTATTTATCTAATTTAGCTATTTCCTGCTTTTTGCCAAAAATAAGACTTCTTGAAATTTGCTTTTAAAAATGAACATGAAGCCACCCATAACTAAGCAGTAACAACATGATACTTTGAGTGTCTGAAAAGTAACATCTCAAGGTCTGACTTTGATCATTCTTTGAAGAAATTCTTCAGTTCTCCCTCTGAGCCAGAGGGGCTCTCTTCCACTCTGAACCTGTTCAAGGACACTGAACATCAGTCCTTGTTTCATATACTTTAAACTCTGGCAGTGAAAACATATCTTGGGATGGAACAGCACTTTGAAAAATTAGCTCTCTGGACTGTAAGTCCTAGAATCCACTAGTCAGCATGCTAGCTGGAGTCTTGTCTTATTAACATCACATCAGTAAAGATGTACAGGAGATTATGGAGAATACGTTATGTGGATGAACGTCTGTGATAATACCATGTTGGAAATAGCCTCTCACTATTTGTTTTATATATATATATATATATATATATATATATATATATATATGCTAACCTGTATTCTATGTGTATGTTGATTTGCCAGTTTGACTGTACCTCTTTGGTGTGGGAGGAGGTATAGATATGTGATTGTACTGAGCATGTTCAGGCTCAGGACTCCATTGAGTTCGCTTTACACCTCAGTGGAGGTGGATGCATGTTGCTGTTAGAACTTCAATAGAGAAGTATGCTTATGGACTACAGTGAATATAACTATACTTAAAAACTATGGACTATTGATTAAGAATGATAACCCTGTGTACTCAACACAGAGAGAAGCTACATCCTATCCATAACTGAACTTTAATAAGAAATGTGCTTGTATGGTTAATTAATACAAGATGTTTATGAGTAAACAAGATGTTATTAAACCAAAGAAGACTTTGGTTTTTAAAAAAATCTCTGAGTGCATTTTTTAAACTAAAAGTTTTTAAGGGAGTGTATATGTTTTGGGCAACTGCAACTCCAATTACAATTACAACTGTAACTTCAGTTTCAAAGAAACAACCATCCTCTGCTAACCAAATATATATTTGTAGTGGCCTGTCTTTTTCCTTGGCAATCCAAAGACATGGTTCTTCAGTTTAACAGCTGAGTTACCTATGTGTCATCACATTAATGCTTGTGAATATCACTTGTTCAAAGAGTTGACTTCTAACATGATCATGCATTTATTGACTAGTGGTTTTCAAAAGGTGGTCTCCACATGTTCGTGGGGATTCACAATTTCCAAATGGATGTGACATCATTTTTCCTTTTAAACAGGGTTATGATTGTCATTTATTTCCAAAAGGATATTGCCTCAGAGAATGGGTGCAGTAATTTCAATATATCATGACTTCTAGAGTTGCAAATTTTGACATTAATTTCAAATTGTCAGTAGAGAACTGTACAGAATCTACCATTGTTTGGAGTGCTAGTTCAAAGACACTGAGAAATCTCATTTTGTTGATTGCTTTGCATTTACCCATTTTAGCACAATTTAAGCAAATGTCCATGCAAACCCAATTCTATGACAGTAGTACAATAAGCTCTCTTCTGCACTACACAAATGTAATATTATTATACCACTTTAACAGGCAGAGTACCATCCTAGAGAATCCTGGAGATCGCAGTTTAGGGAGAAGTTTTGAAAATGCTCAGTCAAACTGCTTTAATGTCTCACCAAACTACAAATCCTGAGATTCTATAGGATGTAATTGTGACAACCAAGTATAGATAGAACATCTCTTATCAGGAATTCTAAAATCTGAATTACTCCAAAATTGTTCACATGGATGAGTAAGATAGTGACACCATTGCTTTCTCATGGTTCAATGTAATCAAACGTTGTTTCATGTACAAAATTATTAAAATAGTATGTATACAATTACATTAACATGAAGGATAAATGAATTTTGTGTTTAGACTCAAGTCCTATCTCCAAGATAACTCATTAAGTATGTAAATGCAAATATGGGTATTCTAAAAGCCAAACAAAACCAAATCCAAAATGTTTCTGCATTTCAAATAAGGAATGTTCAACCTATGACATCAAAATTATATAATTGAGCAGTATGACAAAGATCTAAAGCACTTTTCCTCACACTTGTGCCCTCATAATTCATTAGACTGCAACATTGATCTTTCTTAACATGGCAATCCTGGATGTGGATTATATGACTGGAAGTCTAAGATATCTGTACTAACAGATAGGTGTAAGCTATACTGAGCTCTAATGTAACAATTTCAGTCATCACCATTCACTTAAAACACCTTCAGCTAGCTGGGAAACTTTTTGTTTATGGCATTAGAGCTCCCATTCTTATAATCAGTGCCTGGTTTGGACCGGTAGCTTTACCTAATTAGAATCTCAAGTTATCACGGTTTCTTTCTCCCAAGATACAAAACATTATAATTAAAATTAATGCATTTGGTAGTTATTTGATCACCATCTCCATCTGTGAAGAGGAGGCTTCTTAATAAAGGGAGCTCAAGGGATCCAGTGGTAGGATATTCAAGATGTAGACTCTTTTTGAAGCTTTGAACAGTTGTCACACTTTTTGACATTACAAGGCCCATCCAAATGGACCCTATATCCCAGGATCTAATCTCGGGTTTTCTGCTTTAAACTGCATTTTATGAGTTCGCACTGCCAGATAATCTGGAATAAACAGAAAACCTGGGATCAGATCCTGGGATATAGGGTCTGTCTGGAAGGGCCCACAGGCAAGGCTGTATTGGATGAAAGTTAAATTGATGATGTTTTTTTTCCTTTTCCAGCATAGGCCAGATGGATAGCAATATGGTTACCATATGATTTATAATGGCTGTCAAGTAAGTTTTCAAGACGCAGCTGTTAGAGACACTGAATTTGCTTCTCAGTTTACTAAAAGTCTGGCTAGAAATGGCACTGTTGTTAAGGTCATTTTTCACCCAAAAA
Organism: Anolis carolinensis; assembly: GCF_035594765.1. Classification (NCBI taxonomy): domain Eukaryota; kingdom Metazoa; phylum Chordata; class Lepidosauria; order Squamata; family Anolidae; genus Anolis; species Anolis carolinensis. The sequence goes on from NC_085845.1 coordinate 155,478,458, forward strand.
TATTTTATTTAGATATTGCATATATCAACACATTACTTCATGCAGTAAATGCACACTGGTGACACAGTAAATGAGAGTGCCTAAAATATGCAAGCGCCCGCACTTTTACATGAGGCGTCCAAACGAAGCCTCCGGTAAAAGCAAATTAATTTGGGACAAAGCAGGAAAACCCTACTTTGTCCCAGATTAATTTGAAAAACCTGGAAAGACCTGGGTCTTTCAGAAGACCTGTGTCTTTCGAGGTGTGGGCGCTGTGTGGATTGGGCCTGAAGATCATGTCACGTGACTTCTGGTCCCCATCCACACAGCTGTCTCAGGATTTTTGGGCTCTTGGCTGACATTTCCCTGTTGCTGGGTCTCTTCTGGCATGTAGAAATGATGCTCCAGGAGAAGGGAGGGGGGAGGAAAATCGTGTTATAGTAAGTAGTAACAGGATCAAGTATATGTGTGTGTTAAAGAAAACCTTATGGTGTTAATTATTATGAGCAACTGCTGATGTAGGTCAGCAAACAAGCTTGGACCACACCTGGTGGGGTATAACTGTATGGATGTTAGAATACAGTTTGGAGATGCGGAATTAACAATGACTTAACAGCAATGCTCCTTGCTATGATAGAATAGCTATTTGTTTTATGTTCTACTCTTTTGGATGAAGAAAACCTACTCTGTGCTAATTACTAGGACTGTATAAGTTTGTTGAGCTATTTGATTCTGTATCTCTGCTGACAAGAGTAAAGATTTTTTCCCCCTTTTCCTCTTGTTTGTGTGTCTTTGCATTGGACCTGACTGATATCTGCTTATGCACAACAAATTGCTCCTGTCCCCCCTTCTCCCGGAAGTAAATGGTAACACAAGTAACACAATAAACTGTCCCTAGCTCTGCTGTACTCTGATTTTACGTTTTATGATCTATGTCTGTAGCAGCCACTGGCCTTCATGTCAGGGTGGTTTTTCACTTTCACAGAGGTCCTGTGTTCCTAACCTCAGTAAATGTGGAAAGCTGACTGCACTTAGAACTATCAGCCAGAGAGTTCTAGTGCCCCACCAAACTACAAATGCAGGTGAGGGCTGGTAACAGGAAAATGCCAGTCGGGTAAGTTATTTTCTCTTTTTAAAGATTTTCTAGGGTGTTTTCTTTTGACTGGAAGATCCAGCAGGGCACCACCCCTCCCCAGGAAAGTGTGAATGTTGGGCCGGTGTGTGGACTGCAATGCAGGCCCAATTGGGTTTGGGCCTGCAATAAAGTCTTGTCTGGAACCTCCCTGAAATGCTCAGATTTGAAAATTTCCCCTGCTCAACTCCCTGGTTAATTAGCCTATGGGGTCCCTCTGGTCTTGTTCCCTGTACTGTTTATTGCATGGTGGCCTCTCAGATCCAGGGATTCTTGAATAAAATGGTTATCTAGTTCCATTTCAACCTAGCTTTAGACCTGGTTATGGGACAGAAACAACTTTGGTTGCCTTGGTGGATGCCCTATGCAGGGAACTATATAAGTGGTGTATGTCCCTATTGATTCTGCTGGACCATTCAGTAGCTGTTGATACTATCAACCATGGTATTCTTCTGGGATGCCTCTCTGAAATAGGAAATGGGATTTGGAGATACTGTGATACAGTTGTTCTGGTCCTGCATGGAGGAGCCTGTGTTGTAAGTTTTGTCCCCTTAACTTTTTAACATCGTCAATGAAGAGAGCATACAGTTTTGTGGTTTGCTGCCACCAATATGCAGATGAAATATAATTCTATCTCTTTTTTGCCATGTGATTCCAAGAGAATGTTCTCAGTATCTAACCAATGTTTGTGGTCGGTAATGGACTAGATGAGAACAAACTAAACCTTTATCCAGATAAGACAGAGATACTCAATCAAAAAGCATATCAGGGAATATGGACTTTGCTTGTGCTGAAGGGAGTTATACTCCCCTTGAAATCTCAGGCTTGCAGCTTGGGTGTTCTCCTGGGCTCAGCTCTGAAACTGAACATCCAGTTTTTGCAGGGGCCAGCGGTGCATTTGTACTGCTAAAGCTAGTATGCCAACTTTGCTTATTCCTTGACATATCTGATTTGGCTATGATTATACATGTCTTGATTAAATTCCATTTGAATTACTGCAATACATTTTATGTTGAAACTGTTCAGAAACTTCAGTGGGTTCAAAATGTCTTGGCCAGAATGTTGACTGTGGCCAGTTAGGGAGCATATAACTCCCTTGATCAATAGCATCATTGGCTATTAATTTGTTATTGAAAACAAATGATCATGACCTAAAATGCCCTATATGGTTCCAGACTTGTGTAATTTTCTACCACTTGTGCAACAAAATTACTTATTATTCTCTTACATTATAATACCAGAATGCTTGCCCCAAAAGCAAGACCCAAAGGTGGGAGAGGAGTTTGTAGGGAGTTTGATTTTATTTGTATGTATGTGTATGGGGAAATTTTCTGGAGCTGGCAACAGGAATGACTAAATGGCCCAGCTGCCAACAGCCATCATTTTATGAATAAGAAACTATGTCATATGAAGGAGCTTCAAACGGGAAGTTCAACAGATGGCCACTTGAGTTCACTTTTCTCATAAGTGCAGACTAAAGTCAAGACCTTTGCATCAACAAAATCATATCAAAAGTCAGTTTAGTTCATTAATCTTAAGGAAAATCAAGTTTCTGGTGCTGAAATCATGGAGCCCTGTAGATTTGTTGGGCCACTGGCTCCAACAGACATAGTAGGCATCACCATTGTTGAGGAACCCAGGGACATGAAAAATGTCCATGTTTGTAAGGTCATATGATTCCTACCCATTTAGCCATATGCATATTCACATGGGTTTAAGACTATATGGACTTTCTTTCTCTCTTTCTTTCTTTCTTTCTTTCTTTCTTTCTTTCTTTCTTTCTTTCTTTCTTTCTTTCTTTCTTTCTTTCTTTCTTTCTTTCTTTCTTTCCTTCCTTCCTTCCTTCCTTCCTTCCTTCCTTCCTTCCTTCCTTCCTTCCTTCCTTCCTTCCTTCCTTCCTTCCTTCCTTTCCATACCATCCCTGCTTTGTTCTGCTGATAGGATGGTAAGTATTTGTATATCTTAAATTGCTGATATTCCATAAGTGGAAAATTTGAGTGGAAAATTTCTCACTGTGTTACATCTAAATAAAATTGGCTGCTCTGAAGATATTATCTGAAATGTCAGGGCTGTGGGAGCTGAAGTGGGAGCTTCCTTGAGATGCAACTTGTATCACCTTTAGAGGTGTTCACCTCAGATTTCTCAACCTAGGGCTAAGCCAGACATTACTACCATATGTCTCTTCTCCAAATTTCTGACAGGTGGGAATTGGTGCACAGCTTTAACTTCAGAGTATTCTGCTTAACCACCACACCTCACCCTCCAATGTAAACAAAAGCAGTCACACTATGGGAAAAATAGAGGGATCAGAGAGAAACAGAAAGAAATGGGAAGACGACAAAGAATGAAGAAGGCAAGAAGAATGGGAAACGGATGCAATCCTACATTTAATATACGGTGAATAAAGTATACCCAAGAAAACACAAATAAGAGATTTCAACATGCTTATTGACTAGAGTGAAAGGAAAACTAATACAGAGGACAGAACTACGTGTGCTGCAAGCAAGCCCAGCTCCTTACCCTGCATGAAAATGAGAACATCCCCCCTTTTGCACACAGAGAGAAAGAGAGATACAGATACAGACATGCTGTAGGGTTGGGAGTGAAAGTCAATTTCCTTTCATCTGCTTCAGTGATGCAGACAGACTCTAAGGGGATGTATCAATTAATAAAATATTGGAATTGCTAATACTGTGCTCCATATATCTCTGGTTACAGCAAAAGGAAGAGGATGCTGAAAACATCAGAGAAGTACTGTGTTCGCTTCTCTTGCTAAGCAGTGGAAATGTCTACAGAGCGGAGCAGATGTAGAGATGCTGTTTGCAGTGAATATGGCCTGTAGGGATGTGTGAGCTATATCCAGATTGTGTGCTGTGTGTCTTTGGTTGCTGGCTATATTGAATTTTCAGAAATATGGCTGAACATTTTAAGATCTGCTGATTCTTCTTCTCAGGGCCTTTGGAAAAAGCCTATGCTTGTATTTCCTGAGGGATAAAGAAGATGAAGAGCATAGCATGGAAGTAAATGGTAACACAATAAACTGTCCCTAGCTTTACTGTACTCTGATTTTACGTTTTATGATCTATGCCTGTAGCAGCCAGTGGCCTTCATGTCAGGGTGGTTTTTCACTTTCACAGAGGTCCTGTATTCCTAACCTCAGTAAATGTGGAAGTCTGACTGTACTTAGAATTATCTGCCAGAGAGTTCTAGTGCCCCACCAAACTACAAATGCCAAGATTCAATAGGAAGCAGACATGGCAGTTAAAGTGGAATCACAGCATATTATGAGTGTGTTAAAGAGCCCCTGCAGTAAAATCCTACTTGTTCCTTACCCCAAGCAGAAAAATGCCTTGAACCAAGAGTGGTTGAGAGACAGCTACCCGTCTCATGTACCTTTCATCCTACTTGGTTCAGGTTTATTTTCAGTGACATGCTGGCCATTTTCATCATGGCTCATTTTATATCCTGATTGATGTCTGCTGTTTTCTAACATTTCCATTGTACAGCAGTGGCCAGTCTGCCTGCCAGTACTCACTCGTCCAATTGTAAATGCTCAGGAAGGAGGAGGTGTCCTTTTGTTACATGTGTGCGCAGTTCCCATTGTCGTGTTGCCCTGACCCATGACTGCCACAGCGGCCGCCTGATCCTAATCAAGGCTCCAGGCAATTTGCGGCACAGGTGTGTGGCAGACTTTGGCTGGCTCCCGGCATGCTTGGCTTGGGCTTTGTGATTAAAAAAAGACAAAGTGTGCCTTAAACCCCGATAACTGAGGGTGTTTTGTCAAAGGCACAGGCAAGTGGTTCAACAGAAACTTCTGTCTTAAATCAAATAGATGAAACAACTAAACAGCAAAAGCATTTATCCAGCACCATTTAATTCCAGAACCTGAAGGGATCTTCCTTGCAGCTATTAAAAGTCCGATCAGAGATAGTTGACATAAAATAAATTATTTGAACTACCATGATAGAAAAAGAAAACCGAACATTCATGAAATTTAGCCATTTGCTTCCATGAGTGGCCTGTCTGTCTTAGCTTCTTCAGTATTATCTGGTAGTTTCCATGTCAATTTGACAGTGAATCCACTCTGGGTTTTATTTTGAACTTTGAAAGAGCTATTCTGAATCCTATCCCCCAAATAGGGTAACATTGTTGTTTTAAAGTTGGATTAAAACCCAGACTGGATGCACTACCTCATTGATTTAGGACCCAAAAGTTGACAATGTGGCTTTTAGTGTTGGACAAACCTCCTTTGATTATGCCCTTTCAAACCAGACTGAACTATCCACACACTTTTTATCGGTATTTACTACTACCATGATTCCCTCTCCTCAAAAGTATGTCTCCTTTGCTCCTCAACACACAAGACAAAGGTCTCTGTCACAAACTCAAGCACGTTACCAGGAGCTTAAGTTTCAAGGACCAACAAAAGAATCAGTCAAAATCAAGTATCTGATATCAGAAAAGCCCAAATACGGGAATCCTTGAAAATCAAGCCAGAAAAATAAGAAGTACAAACCACAAACAGGTAGGGGTGAGCCAATGCCAAGTTCCATAGTCCAAGTAGTCAGCAACGATCCAGCGAAGTGACAGAATCAAGTCAGGAACAAATAACAGCCAAGGTCACAAATCAGAGTCAGAAATGCTAGTAATCCAAAAAACAGCAGAGTCAGGTTTCAAGCCAAGAAACCCACAATAGCAATGGTGACAGTCCAGAACCAGAAATTCTAGTAGTCAGAAGAGCAGCAGAGTCAGGATTCAAAACTAGGCTAACAATAAAACCAAGGTCAGAATCCGGAGGTCATAAATACCCTTTGTCAGAGTCCAAGGGAGCTTCCAGACAGCACCAAATCACGGGTTTTAGTGAGGGGCAAAAATTCCCGGGACTTCAGAAGAGGTCCACACGCAGACCTATTGGTCTCAAAATTTCTGCCTTTGTTGTCCACACTTGATGCTTTGTTTAGAGGCTCCCAAGATGGCCACCGCAAGATGTCCGCTGGAAGCTTCGGCATTTAAAAAAACAACAAAAAAACCCCTCAAGATAAGGATTTGCAGATATGCGAATCACTGCAAAAGTTTTGTTCTTTGTCCTGGCCAGAGAAACTGTGCCATCCACATGTTTCATGAAGTATCTGCCACACAAACAATGTTAATGGGCTGGACCACTTTTGCCCAAGTCAACACTACACAATCAAACAGGAACACACACTTTCAAGCCAAGAACAGAACCTAATCATTATTGATACTTTTCAGAGCCTGTCTGCCTGGCCATCTGTCCAGACAAATTTTGTTGTGTACTTGTGGCATTGGACAACAGGGTGCTGTTCCTGGGTTATATATATCTGTTCCTCATTGCTGTTATCCAAAAGATATGGGGGAAGTTGATTACATGGCAAAACCTTTGTGTGTCACAAATTTTATTAAACGTGTGGAGGATGAAGCTTCTCTTGCCAGGATAAAGTGTTCACCCTCTAGTCAACTGCTACCATGTGATTTCCAATTGCAGGGACATAAAGACATGCAAAGATCCTCATTTTCGGCTCACATTCCTGCACTTGAAAACCTTGTGTTTTTGCTGTTTGTAGCACCTCCTCCCGCATTTTGAGGGAATGGCATCTGGCCACGCTCCTGTTTGCTGCAGAAGCTCCTGGGATGGCAGTCTCCTGGCATAATCCAACTGGTTTATGTGGGCCAGATAGCTTTTGACCAGTTTTGGTTAATGCATCAGCTGCATCCTTTCCAAGGGGGACAGATCTGGCCACAATGGTTCTTGCCTTAATCATCTCTGATTAGATTTAAGTGATATGCTCTATGTGGGGCTGCTCTTGAAAAGTGTTCAGAAACTACAGCCAGAGCAAAATATGATCATCAGACCATAGAACTATTTCTAAAGAGGAGTTCGTATTTGTTGTTATTTAATTAAATATTTATGTTTTAATAGTGTTTGTATTGATTGTGCATTGCTTTGGTTCCTGGGTGGATCAAGAGAAGATAAATAAACGCCTTGCATAAATATTAAATAAATAATCCTTCTGATGTAGGAAATTGCTTTGAGACCACTAACACACACACACACGGAAGTGGACTGCTGAACACAACAGTGGCTGGCAGTCAGTCCTTCGGTCATGGTGACAGCTTTTCCACCATGTAAAATTGATTGCAGCTTCCACTTGCTACTGCTAGTACATTTCATCTAACAACCCAAATTGGAAGCCAGCTCTCTGAACCAACAAAGTTGCTCGGTATGACCACTTCAATCTCTTTTGCTTGGATAGTTAAAAATAGAGACAGTTCTTAATCATTTTAATGCCTCAAATTTTAATAAATAGGAACCACATTCTATATTCCTTTTGCTTCTCATTTTACATCTATACAATATTTCACAGAAACTCTCAGGCTTTTTTTGTTTGTTTGTGGGGTGTACCAATGATATACAAAGTGAAATTAACCAAACAGTTTGAAAACCTGATTAAAATCATTCACACCCTTGGTGGATGATCTCTTGTCCTTCACTCCAATTATGAGAGAACCCTTACCATGCTTTAATGAGTGTTTAATTAACTCCAGTCCGAACCTTTGGCTTTCATATTGAAATAGCTGAACAGTATCTAGCAAGAAGATACAAAGGTTGGTCGTTTGGCTGCCAGGGAGTCTTGGCACAAAAGGGGACAATTCATCTTCCCTGCAGACCTACATTATTTATTACTCCAAGGTTGTATGCATACTCTCAGTTTGATAAACACAACAGATATTGTAATGCCCAGTTCTTTGTTTAGTATGAAGCCAGTGCTGAATTTAGAACAAATGAGGAGATGTGCTAGTTAAGTTATGAGGCCCCTTACTTGGGCCCTGAAGGAGGGAGGCCCAGCAGGCCTACTTTGTGGCACACTCCCATAGACTCTCAACTCTATCATTATGTCTGGAATCGTTCTGAAACCAAACACCTTCACATTTAGAATTGCTCTACATAAGGAAAATCCATCGTAATTTTGGGGAGCAAGAAGGTGGGCTTTCTGACCAACAGGGCCCTGTGCTTAAGCACACCTAAGCACAGTGGTAAATATGGCATTGTATGAAGCACTAAACTAGCTTCTTATGTCTTGCTTCCATGATGGGATGCAGAATAACTCCTATGATCTAGTAAAGCCATGCGGAACCAGAAAAGGCCAAAGAGCGCAGATGAGCATTGTGTATCCCTCCATATATTGCCAAATTGAAATTTCCAGCTATTATAATAATAATAATAATAATAATAATAATAATAATAATAATAATAACTTTATTCTTATACCCCATCCCATCTCCCCGAAGGGACTCGGGGCGGCTTACATGGGGTCTTGCCCAACACAACCAATGTAACAACAACAAGACAATAAAACAGATATCCCAACAATAAAAACATCAGCATCAATAAAATAGTCATAAAAATCAACATACAGGATAAAATGTTAAAAACAGGAGACTAATACACGGATCTGGGCCAAAGTGCAGAATATTTCAAAATGGGGAGAGGTAGTTCCACAGCTAAAATAGTCAATAAAGTGCAATATAATACTGGCAAAGCAACATCGATGGAGCTATTGTTGAATGGGCAGATAAATCGAACCTACAACGATTAATCACCTAAGGCCTTTTGGAAGAGCCAGGTTTTTAGGCTCTTCCGGAAGGAGAGGAGGGTAGGGGCCTGCCTGATCTCCCTGGGGAGTGAGTTCCAAAGCCGGGGGGCCACGACGGAAAAGTCCCTCTTTCTCGTCCCCACCAACCGTGACTGCGAGGGTGGCGGAAGCGAGAGGAGGGCCTCCCCCGAAGAGCGAAGAGAACGTGTGGGTTCATAGGGGGAGATGCGGTCTCTAAGGTAAGTGGGTCCCAAACTGTTTAGGGCTTTGTAGGTGAGAACATGCACCTTGAATTGGGCCTGGAAAATAAACGGCAGCCAATTGAGCTCCTTAAACAGAGGCGTTGAAGACTATTAAGGCAGGAATGAAGGGGTAGGAGGAAATGGCCATATAAGGAGGTACGAGCAGGCCAGGAACACAGCCGATGGGTTATCACATGATTTCCCTGAAATCATGTGTTTTGAGAGAAACGAAAGTAATGAAATGTAATACTGCACCACAAATATGCACCAATGGTTTGATATGTGGGCGGTCCTAAACCGAACCCATTGAATTGTATAAATAGACACTTGACCCTGTCTGCGGGGTTCTCCCTTTTCAGCATCTAGTTGTGCGTGGGATGAACCTCTGCAGCTGCATGAATTTTAGTAAACTGCTTTCTTTGGAAAAAAACTCCAGTTGTCTGTCTCCTACTTCCACTGCGTCCGCTCAGACACACGACAAGCCGAGAAGAGGGGAAGTCTGGCTTCCGCTACATTTTCTGGTGACCCCGACGTGATTCCACAATAAGACGGGCCAGGAGATCGGAGACGGATCCCGTTGGCGGGACGGTCCCAACTCGGCGGTGGGGGCCAGAGGCAACTACCGTGAGACGAGAAGGGGCCCCTGAATATTGTAAGACCGGCTGCGGTACTTGCCTCTGATGCCAACGCCGGCCGACGGTGGGAGCCGCAACGACAGCGAGGTTCCAAAGAAACCAGCCAGGAGGAAAAGGATCCAGGGAAAAGTCCAGGGGTGAAGGTTGGTCCGACGTCTATAGCAATCTGGCAAGTATAGTGGTTAAATGAGACACTAAGGGAACACCGTTACCGGCGCCGGGAGGGACACACAAAGGTTCCCAGGGAGGTATAAAGGGGTTCTGTCTTGTGATTCCTGACATACACCGTTGAGTGTCCAGGTGCCCAGTCCAAGGCAGTCCCCTCTATTAGGCAGGATGGGAGGCAGTGGGTTCAAATCCACCACCCCATTACAGTGTATGTTAGACAATTTCGGCTCAGTTGCAAGTAGAGCCGTAGAAGGAATTCCCCAGAGAACAAGACTTGTGAGGGTGCCCCAAGACCAAGTCGTGCAGGGCTCATGAGGAGTCGCAACTCCCGGGGAAAGGAAAAAAAAAACTGTTTGATTTCTTTGTCATGTGTGGGGAATAATGAGTTTCAAGTTCTGCATGTTTCGTGGTAATATTGAAGTGAAAATGAAAAATGAGTCTATAGATTTACACAAAAAATGTTGAGCACAAATATCTAGAAATGTTTTATTACAGTTGAAAAAATCTGATTTGAAGAGGGTCTGTCTGTGTTAGTTTGCTTTTGCTGACAAGCTGCAGAGAGGCGAGAAAAAGGGAGGGAGGCTGTTAAAGTGGTGTTGAGGCTCAGAAACTGTCTTTCAAAGGAGTTTTCCTTGTTATTTCTGAGGAACAAAGGCTGTTTTCTTAAAAAGTTTTCCTTTGCACCTGGGCCTCATGCCAAAAAGATAGTGGGAAAATCTTGGCAGACAGTCCAAGGTAAAAACGATAAGTTTGTTAGAATGTTTCTTCCCTGTCATTCTTGTTAAACTCAGGCGAAATGCCCAGAGAAAGATAATGGAATTCCAGTGGACAGCCAAGGTCAATGAAAGCCGCTGTGAACTAGTGAAGTTTTAAAAATGTAATGTGAATTTAATATGAAAAAAAAGAAAGAAAATGATGATGTAAATGTGTGTGTATATATATATATATATATATATATATATATATATATATATATATATTGAGGTTCTGTCTTTCACCTGGATCTTAAATCCTTGCTTTGGACTTGTTTTGGGACAACTGGGTGAGAATGTTTCATGAGCTGAGAGAGTGTGTGTGACTTTATCTAAACAACTAACCACTAATCAGAATTCCTGTGGACCTTGTGTGAATGAGATGTATGTGTTGAATTCAAAATGCATAAAGAGTTATAAACAATGTTAGTAGATTTGTTCAGAAGCAATTCGGAAGCTGTAGATATTTTTTTTTGGAAAAAAAAATGGTCTTAGGCTTGAAAAAAAAATCCTTGTTTTGAAAGAACAATGCTTCAGTGTTTTTAGAGAACATGGTGATACAACAGATAAGAGCTGGACATCTGCCCAGAAATTGAATCTCAAGGAAAAAAAAATGAGCCTGAACAAGTGTACTTTTGAAAACTCAAGCCTCTGTGGGCTACTCCCCTTTTTTTCTGTTCTACAGACTGTTTAAACCCCTTACAGGTTATAGGGAAATGTTGGAGGTTCTTTTTTGCAGCACTTTGGAATACAGGTGGTCTTGGTGAGTCAAGAAGAAGGAGAAGGAATGTGAATGAATGTTTTGGAGAGGAGATGAATGCTGAGGGGAGAGGACAAGGAGAGGAGTTATTGGTTGTGGAGACTTTGTATGGAAAACTGTCACAAGTTGGCAGTGCAAAAAAATATATTTATTTTTGAAAAAAAATTGACCCCATATTCCTGACACAGAAGGATTAAGAACTGACATTGATTTTTAAATTTTTGATTGACATTTTATTCAAAAAGGGAGCTAGTGCCCAAGTGATAAAAAGTTATCCTTTTGAGAACCAAAGACATGATATAATTGGCTACGTCTCATGATGCTTCATAATAATTTTGTGAGATTTGGATTCTGGACTTTGTGATTTTGGCCCAACTCTTTCTAAAGGTTACGGAAAGGGAGGACTAGGACTTTTGTAAACGGGACATTAGATCATGCAAATAGGGGCATTTTTTCCATCGCCCCCAGCCTGGATTTTGCCAGATTTGAGAAGCGGCAGGAGGCTTTTCAACTTGTGTTACTAACAAATTTTGATCTGTTCAACGAGTCGGTGTAAAAGGGGAATTGAGTAAGTTTAACACTGCAGCAGGACTGGAGTGGAAGATTGCATTGCAGCAAGTGGATAGACGATTGTTAAATCGTTTGCGGAAAAGAAAAGAAAAAGATGTGGAGAAGAAAGATTTTGTTGGATTTCAAGACAGATGAGTGTGTTGTCAAAGGCACAACCTCTGAGGAGGCCTGCCGTGGATGTGAGCGAAACGACTAGAGAGAGTGCTTCAAGAGCCATACAGCCTGGAAGGATGAGTATTTCCCTCCCCTTCTTTTCCCTCTCATTGTTTTTTGCTACAGGTCCTGAACTCCTGTATGGGATAAACCCAGAAGTCTATGAGACATGTTTATTGAGAGGCCTGGGAGGGCCTATAGGTGTTGCTGAGTGCTAAGGCTGTGATGGAGTGTGGCATCAGGCTGGAGGCTGTAAGGGCTGACCAACTCAACAACATACAATTTTCTATTTTGACCCAACTCTCCTGGATAGGACCTTTTGTAACGGGACATTGCAAATAATTCGGATTTTTGCCGGATTTGAGAGACAATGAGGGACTTTTTCATATGCCATCTAACAACCTTGCTTTTTAAGCCAAAAGGAGGATATAGCACGGAGGCAATGTGACAAAGAATAAAATAAGTTAACCATTGCAGCAGGACCAGAGTAAAAAGGATTACTGCAGATCGCGAAAGAAGGCCCATGGAGGAATCATTTCTCAAGAGGCCATGGAGGGGTCGTTTGGGAGCTGAATAGTGGCCTACCTGCCCCACCCGTGGAGAGACAAGGGATTTCAACAAGATTGGCTGAGACAAAAGTGATGCCGAACAGGATGATCGACAGATGGGTAATCCGTTCCCCCTCCCCCATTCTCTCCCACTGTCTTCCTGCTTTCTTTTTCAGCTTTTTGGACTCCTGTTCCTAAATTGGAGATCCATAAGGCATTGTTACTGAGAGGCCTGTTTTCCAAAATGGAGATCCATAAGGCATTATTACTGGAAGGCCTGTTTTGGAATCCAAAACCCGCAGGAGTTTAAGTCTACCCCACGCCACACGCTGGGTATACTGGGTATGACAGCTAAAGCCCTGTGAGAGATGGAGATTTTCTTTACAGACTTTTCTTTACACAGAGACAATTCTTAGAGACTAGAGACTTGATTGGACAAAGAGACTTTCTTCAAATTAACTGAACATTATTCCTTTGATCAAGGAAGAGGAAACACACCCCCAGTTTGACTTTATGCCAAAGACTGAAAAGACCTGAAAGTTGGACATGTATGTGAATGGCCACCTCTGGCCATAGCAACAAATCCATCATCGGAAGAAGCCAAATGACTGGGCTAGATCAGAATTCTACTGTGGACTATGTCCTTTCTAAAACCTGATTAATATTTTTAATCCTCATGTGTTGTTTACCTCTGGTGATGAAACTATGTACAAATGCTATTCTGCGCTCATTTTCCACTGAAAAGATAGCTTGGCTGCAAGCGAGAAGGGATTGGAGGGACCCATAAGTCTGCTCATTTGGTTTGCTTCAGCTTTTGTATACACGCTTCGCAAAAAAAAAAAAAGGGGGAATAAGGCAGGAATGAAGGGGTAGGAGGAAATGGCCATATAAGGAGGTACGAGCAGGCCAGGAACACAGCCGATGGGTTATCACATGATTTCCCTGAAATCATGTGTTTTGAGAGAAACGAAAGTAATGAAATGTAATACTGCACCACAAATATGCACCAATGGTTTGATATGTGGGCGGTCCTAAACCGAACCCATTGAATTGTATAAATAGACACTTGACCCTGTCTGCGGGGTTCTCCCTTTTCAGCATCTAGTTGTGCATGGGATGAACCTCTGCAGCTGCATGAATTTTAGTAAACTGCTTTCTTTGGAAAAAAACTCCAGTTGTCTGTCTCCTACTTCCACTGCGTCCGCTCAGACACACGACAAGCCGAGAAGAGGGGAAGTCTGGCTTCTGCTACACTATATCATCACCATTACCTCTATTTGCTACAGCTGCTAGGAACTATAGTTCAGCAATCTCCAAACAACTTCTCACCCCTGTCCAAGGGTAATAATGATAATGACAAGTTAAATGAGGCCCTAGACTGAAAGAACAATACAACTTGGAGCCAAACCACTGCGCAGAGGATGCAATAGGACTTTGGGCTTGTGTTTCCGGAAAACACAACTGCATCCCACTCTCCAGCTACATAGAAAATCAAGGCCTCTTCCATCTCGTTTTCAATGGGCACAGTTCAAAATTCCTGGTGAAAATGGCTCTGCTCCCTTTGGGATTCAAATAACATTATCCCAGCTTGGCAGCAACAGATGTGATAGGGAAGAAAGTTCATAAACTGAAGGGAGGGGAAAGGAAAAGATTAGAAGAAATACTCCTGAAAAGTATTTCTGTAATTGAGACTAGTCCAGGCCACAGACACCATGCTTTCATTGGATTGTAATTTTATCCAAGCAATGTAGTGTGAGTGGCTGCATGTACATTTTCCCACCCGTTTTAATGCAAAGAGGGCATTAGTGACAGGCTTTTTAGTACTTCTCCTTTGTTAGTTTAAGTATCACCTAAGCCTAGAAGGGTAATCTAATAACCCAAGAGGTCTGTAATTGAACTCTAGCTTATTGTCTGGACTGAGTTGGGCACAACACACGTTCTTCTGTCTGGATGCGTTGTGCTCAAATGAAGTACTCTAGGCAGACAACATTCTCTTTATACTTAAATTCAGCAGGATTGATTCTACAAATTATTATACTGTTTGATGCAGAACCTAGGGCAACATCTCTAAAGCAATCTTTCCTTCAATTTTTTAATATGTGTGTGTGTTAGTTTGGGATAAAAGTTCCCTGAAAATTGTTGAATTACTCTTCCTGTTTGCAATGTATGAAACTGCCCTTGTTCTTTCCATATTATATCTGCCTCTGGTTCCAAATTTTCTGTTACAGATGTAATGCCAAGGTACACATATACTTTATTAACTGTAGTATATATCTGTGTGTGTACATACATGTGTGCACATTTAATTCATAAATGGGAAACCCTATGTGTCACTACATATGGCAGAAATGCAAACATAGTGTGGAAAATCTAAAAATGAATATCAGGAGGAGGAAGAGACCAATTTTAGCTAACCTCAGGCACATTTTAAATTCAGTTTGCTCAGGGCACAAAAGCAAACCCAATTAATGCAGGTCATGTCATCAAATTGCTCAGGAATGTCCATTTAACTTGATAAATGTTTTCCTCACATGCAAGCTTGGGAAAGTTAACTTGGTTTACATATGGAGTGGCAAACAAATCTTTTGATTCTTCCAGCAATGAGATCCTAAGGCTCCTTCTCACAGCTAAATAAAATCTCACATTTTCTGCTTTGAACTGGGATATAGGACAGTGTGGTCTCTGATAACCCAGTTCAAAGCAGATATTGTGGGATTTTTCTGCCTTGATATTCTGGGTTATATGGCAGTGTGGAAGGGCCCTTAGTTTGTTTGTTTTTTAAATCACTTCATGAAGACTTTCTTATTAAAAACACAGGGGGAGAATCAGTATGTCCTTGTCATTCACAGTGGGAGTAAAGAAAGACCCATGATTGATATATTCTGTCAGTGCTAAATGTCAGAGAGCAGAGCTGTGCTGAAATGCATATCTAATATGATTAGGCACATAGGCTGTTCCCTAAATGTAATTGTTGTGATGCTGCTCATGCATTTTCACAAGACTGTGTGGTGATACTGTTTGCATACCTTCGGTATTAGTTCACAGAACAAACAGGGAAGCTGACCATCAAAGCAGCCATTCTACTTTCGCTCTGTCTGATAAGGAGGAAGAAATCTGTACAAAGGGGTATACCTGATTTGAATAGAAAAGACCCCGGAGAAGGCAGTTAAGAACTGGTCAGCCATGAAAGGAAGAATATTCCCAATGTGAAACAAGAAGCATTTTAATTTATGTCAGGTGTTAACTATTTTTTAAAAGAAATTTCAAAATAAAACATGAATCATACAGATAATGGGGGCCATCCAGAGTAGCATTTCTAATAAACACACTGCATTGTGTTATTATGGATTTCCCACCATAAAACGAATAAACTGAATACGGTTTAACTTCTATAGTTATAAATGGTATCTGACAGAACACTTTGAGGATGCACTACTCCAAGGAACCCAGATGGGAAAGCACAGGTGACTGTCTCTTTAATATCGTCAGCAGTCGCGTTTCAGGTGCCACATGGAACGGCTCTGCTCAGGGGGAGGGAGGAGGAGGAGAAGCAGCAGTCAGGAGGCTTGTTGTTGCACCTTTCATGGGTAGTCAGCTTCTCCCCTCCCATCATTTATTTATTTATTTATTTCAATTATTTATACCCCGCCCTTCTCACCCGAGGGGACTCAGGGCAGCTTACAAGTGGCAATTGATGCCATTACACTGATATACAATAAACTAAAATGATTAAAACAGTTAAAACAGTCATAAAATAGTCATAAAATACAATATACAATATACATCATCCCCATTGCCTTGGCACTATAAGAGGGTTTCACAAGACCAGTCGCTCTTATTGCAACGGTGTAATAACTGTGAGGCTGTGGACCATATTTTAATGCTTGGGGACCACAGTCTGGGAACCACTGCTATACAGAGAAAGAGATGAGGTTTGAAAGGAGCGTCAGGAGCTGAATTCAGAACAGGGATGGAGCCAATGTAGGTCTAAGGAGGGAAGGAAGGGGCGGTCGAACAGAGGCTTATCTGGGGCTGCGGAGGGGTCCCACCTCACCGAGTGAGTTCCTTGGAACAGCTTTCACTAGACTAGAAATGATTTGGGGGGTGGGGGCGGGTTCCTTTCTTAAGCAGACCCCTCCTTCCCAAGAAGGGCACTCTGGGGAGTACACTGAACTTGATTTAAACTCTTGAAAATATGTCAAAGCTTTAGGCCCATCCTTTCTTTTTTCAGATCCGCTTTAATTGCCAGGAGCAGCACTGGGTGAAAGAGATCTGTTCTGCTGGTGATTCTGGTTCTGATTCGTATGGGTTCTACTCCTCTCTTACAAATGATTTTCTGGCTAGCAAATAGGATCACTAGGACAACTGATTTCTGCTAGGCATAACTCTTGGCTCTAATTTAGTTTGGAGAACCAGGGCAGATAAGTATATAACTGCATCTATACTGTCGATTTACAGCAGTTTGACACCACTTCAACTGCCATGGATCGATGCTATGGACTGATGGATTTAAAATATTTGTAATGGTACATAATTTTCCATAATAGCAGCTATCTTTTATTCTCAGCAATTTTCTTCAGTTTTTCCCCCACAATGAAAACAGAGAAGGGACAGTGGTCAGGGACAAATCTCAACTGTGTGATGCCAAATCAATGGAGGATTCCTGAGTAAAATGAATAGATTGAAAAGTGTGTGATGAAGGTAGGAAAATCATCCATTTAATTTCAAAATGGAATATGCCGAAACTGAATGGTAAACTTACTCTCCCCAACACTTGACCTGTTCAGTGGGATGAAGTCTAAAGTTTCAGAAGTAATTTCCTCAGCATTATTCACATTACAGTTTTGTTGAGGGATATAGTCAAAACAGCCAGCTCGCAGCATAGAATGTATTTTGTTAGCATACTCTTATTAAAAAGAGAACTTAGCTTGCGGCTCTCTTTCTCAGCCCCTCCAACTCTTTCTAATGAGGCCTATCGTATGTGGATGAGATGTCATCTTGCTGAATAAGCAGAAACAAATGTGGTTTCTGCAGTACAGAAAACAGCCTTTCCACCTCATGAATAATGCTTCCATTTACAGAAAGATGAGACCTCGTTCCCTTTGTGTATGTTAACAGCTTTCATTTGGAAGGCTCTTCATGAAACTAGTGAAAATCTGCTTTATTTGGCAACCAAGGATTTTGCTAGCAATCAGTTCCTTTTAAAGGCTTTTGTTTAGCAACCATACGTAGATGGAGACTGATAACACGTATTCATCCACAGCAGCTCTACTTGATTAATAATTTCTTGGAAGCAGCATTTAAGAGAAAATAGCATGAAAGCTTGTTGAACAAGAGTTTTAAAAACACATTAAAAAGTAAAAGGTTTGGATACTAGTACAGTGGACCCTTGATATCAGTTGCAGTTTGGCTCCAGGACCATTTGTGGATACTAAAATAAGTGGATGCTCAAGTCCTATTAAATATAATGGCATAGTAAACTGATGTTCCTTATATAAAAGAGGAATTTATGAAATGTTAGGAGGCATCAAAGATGCTCCCTTAGCCAAAGCAGCCTCTGCTGTGTGGCCCTGAGTTCAAATTATTTTGCTTTGATTGTTGTTATAATGCTGCATCCTGGATTTGAATCTTTGGACCTCATCAGATGGGGTGAATTTAGCATCCTAGGATGCTTTCACCCTGTCTAATGGACAGAGTCCTATGCTGGACATAACACAATGTTGTATGACATCCGGTGGAGGCCTCAACTGAATGTCACCCAACTGTGTTGAGCTGTCTCCAATAGTGCCAGCACAGGGCTTCACCAGGAGAGCAACACTTTCCCCATGTGATGGCGAAAGTGTTGCAAAGAGGTAGCTGTGCGCGGTGCAACAAATTTGCCCTGCTGCCCTTCTCTTTCCTCCCAGATAGCAGGCAAAGCGGGATGCTTCGCCTGGCCTTTATGATGAGGCCCTACATGTAAGATTCGGTTTTTGTCAAGATTGTCAAAAGCACCAGATCAGATCCAGTACTTTGTTCATATATGATTTGGCCCCCGGGCCAGACGTTTCCTACCCCTGCTGTAGACAATATTTGCACATAGTAATAGTGAAGCCTTGAAAATTGTTGCAAGCTGCTACCAACTAGATGAGCTAGACATTTGCACCCAGCCCTTACCTCTTTTTTTTCCTTTTGTGTCTTCCTTTTTAGATTCTAAACCACAAAGCATGAGCCATCTTATTGATTTGTTGTAATCTGTTTTGACAGAAGAGTAAGGTTAAGTAAGTTATCAATTTGGATGCAATTTTGTTCTTCCTGCAGTCTGTCTGAAGTGAGGATCATGTCAGATTCTATTGCTGCATTCTAATTAAATCTTGAGCATGTGGAATGACCCGTAAGGAAAGGCCTCAAAAACATGTAATCTGTGTATATATTTTACATTTATCAAATGACCTCAAGATGACTGGCAGTCCAATTTCCACAAAATTGCATAGCAGACGTATAAGTGTGCCAACCACCTGCAGCACACAGTCTGTCTCTGTTACAATCCCTTAGAGCTGGATCATTTTTAATAAAGTCTCAAAGAGTAGATTGCCAGAACAATATTGGGAAGATCAAAGTGCAAATCCACATTCATCCATGATGCTTATTGGCAGTCTATCTCTTTCAGACCTATATTATATCATGGGGTTGTTGTAAAGATAAAATGGAGAGTGTGAGGAACTATAAGCGACCCTTTTAGGAAACTGGATGGGTATGATAGTGTATAGGATTATACATAAAAAGACAAAGTCCAATGTCTCCTTTATTGCTAGTTTTCTACTTGCATCCGTTTATTTCTTTGTTTAATTCTATCTGTAATTAAGTATTGCAATTATAGATATGGAATGTAGAGTTAGAGATGTATAACTGATTGGTACTTACAAAGTATGTGATGCCCCTCAGGGCTTGGTTCTGTCCCACATGCTGTTTAATATCTAAATGGGGATAAGGGCATACTGATGTTTCTCACTTTTCCATCTGATTTCAAGGATGCTGTTTCTGTACTAAACCAGTATCTGCCAACAGTAATGAATTGAATAAGGGTGAACAAACTAAAACATATCCAAACTAAAACAAAAGAGGTGCTCCTGCCAGTCAACAGGGAGATCAGGAATAGGGATTCAACCTTTGCAGAATGGGATTAACCTCCCCCTAAAAATTTAGGTTCACAACTGAGTGTGCTCTGATCTGAGTCTGAGTGGCCTTTGGCTGTGGCTAGAAGTACATTTTCTTAATTAAAACTAACATGCCAACTTCACCTTTTCCTTGAGATGTCAGATCTGGCTACAGTGACATATGCTTGGGGCCTGAGTATTTGCCACCCAGCTTTGCTGCCTTGCTCAGCCCTGGGCTTACCGTTTACACTAGCACTTTATATCGCCTTACCCCATGGTAATAACACATAAAACCACTTTTACTTACAGGCTTATGTTTGGCCTGTGGGGGGGAACGTGATTGGGAAACTATGTTTTTAATCTGTTTTATTGCATTTATGTGTTTTAACTGTTTTATAATTTGAAACATACTTATTATTTGTATGTATAATGCGGCATTGAATTTTGCCATAGTCCGTAAGCCGCTCTGAGTCCCCTTCGGGGTGCGAAGAGCGGGATATAAATATAGCAAATAAATAAATACATTCTATTGGGACTGTTGTAACACTTCGGCTGCCTTTGGAAATTGTTGGGAATCTTCAGTGGATTCAAAATGCTGCAACCAGGTTGTTGACTGGGAGCGCTTCCAGTCAGTACCAAAATGCGGGATTTATATGTGGGATAAACAAACCAAGGACCTCAGAGCAGATCCCCACATAGACCTGCCGGTCCTTGGCTTTCTTCCCCCTCCTTCCTCACAGCCCTTCTGAGTATTGGGATAAAATGGAGGGTGGATGGGGACATCCGCCAGAAGAGATATATATATATATATATATATGCTTATAGTTAAGACAACATGTACACATAAATGGATCAGCACATAACGAAAGGAATTTTTTTTAAAAAAAATTGCCTTGCCACCCCCTTTTTTGAAATGGGAACTCCTGTCTTTAAAGACCTGTCTGGATGGGCACAGGGAGTAGCTACAGGGATCATGTGCCTCTTCAGTTAAAACAGCTGCATTGGCCACCAATTCATTTATGAGCAGACCTTTGAAGCCCTAAATGGTTTGGGTCCCAAAGAGTTGAAGGGCCATATCTCCTTATAGAAGCTGATGAGAGATTTAAGATCTGAAGGGGAGGCCTTTCTTTCAGACCTGCCACTTTCACAGGGACATTTGGTGAGGATCGAAGAGAAAGCCTTCTCTCTGGCTGCTCCCATGCTGTGAAACTCCCTTGCATGGAAGGCTTCCTCCCTGCTCTTTTTCCACCAGACATTTTAAGCAGACGATTGAACTGTGAATTTAAATTCTGGAGCTATTGTGCTTGTGAAAGCAATGTGCTGTTTCTATGTTTAGATTGTGTTTTAGTGATATATAATAATGATACTTTATTCCTTTTTAACTTTTACTTGCATTTCTTAAAAGTTATAAAATTTTTGAAAGAAAGACTGGATATAAATTCAATAAATAAATAAATTAGGATTTAGGCTATATGTGAATTGTATATGTGCTTCACCTATTGTGTCCATTACCATTGTGTTCAGAATGGGGGAGGCTCTGCTGTGACTGAACTACTAGAGCAGTACCTTCATCTGTTTCTAATACCAATTTTAAGTAGAATTTGCAGACAGAACACAAGGCCCTCATTTTTGGATTAACAATTGCTTGGATAGCAGATTCTCAAAGGCAGAAGCAGCCAAGCAAGCTGGCCATAAAAATGTTCTGCACAGTGAAATTCAATCCATCTGTTTTGCTTGTAATGAGTTTGCTTGCCTTGTCAGGCACTGTTTTCAGTTGTTCCAGCTGTTGTGCAAAATGCACGAAGTCTTAATGATTAAGAAGTTCCAATCAACTGGAGCCTTCTACCAATGCTGCATGATCTTATTCTCCTTAGCTAGTCAATCTAGATTATTTGTGGGTTTAAAAATTGAAATGTAATTTTAGATTTGATACATAGTTTATTTTCTAGGGAGGACTCCAAAAGAATCTATTTACTAGGGGCTGGGCTGTACAGAAGATGGAGCAAATCAAGCAGATGTCTGAAAATAAAAGTTGAGAAGAAGAAACATACATACACTGGTAGTATCGGGGCCAGCCCACTTCCTGACTCAACATGCAACATCAATTGAGCCAAAAATGGCCACTGTGCATTGGTGAATCAAACTTCTTTCCACTTTCTCAGAATCTCTGGAATGTCACTATGTTGTCTGATCACCACACCAATACTATCTGAAGATCTCTCCCACAGATTGTCATACTTTCTTTGATTGTGATAAATATGGAGCTGGTCCGTGACTACATCATCATTGCCCATTGTGGTCCCATTCTGCAGCAAAGATAGACTGCACCATTTTTCATGCATTCTTCTCCCAAACATATGGATATTGCCCTTCTTTCACAGGCAAATAATTTAGTATTTAGTCATCAGCTGAGTTCATAATGAACTAGGATCAACCCATCACTCTTGCATAATCATGGCTTTAAAATAATGCTGCCCATGACAATTTTCTTTCAACAGAGATGACACATAAGGGTCAACACATATATGCACAGTAACAGATGTGAAAGTACCTCATGCCTTTTAAAAAGGTACTCTAAAAATAAAAATTTGATCACAGATGTATTAGGAGAGGGAAATGATACTTAATTCCTGCCCCCCCTTCAAATTGCAGGTGTCCATTTGTACCCTGAATAGGCATGGAATGTGCTAAGTGACAATCCCTTCCCAGCAAATTCTCCATGCTCAGTTTTTCACATCCAAGCCAGCTTGTGAGTTTTTTTTAAGATATGGGTGAACTCTGTTGAACACAGCACTACATAATGGCCAGTATCCCACATCGCAGAGTGTAACACAAAAGTACCTTAGCTGAAACTACACTATAGCTCCCTTCTCACTAATTTCAGTACTCATGGTTGAACAGTGCTAGTTCCCACCTTGTTTCAGTGACAGTGGAAAGCAGGGAGAAACAGAGAAGTGTCTGGCCATAACTTCACAGATTATGACCAGAATTTTGTATCATCTACTTAGCTAGATGACCACCTTAGTTATGTAGCTAAGTATTGTCTCCCAGTTCAGCCTACTCTCCTCACTCACCAAGCAGCAGCCATTGTGAGTGACAGTGGTCTGCTCTCCTGCCAATCAGGAAACAGATGACTGATGGGTTTGTACATCCTGTGAGAAATCTCCAATGCAACAGCCAGAAGCAGAGTCCATATCACAATTCTTATTAGTACTAATGCTGGATAGGCGTGAGTGGGATGGAAATATTAATAAACTACTTCCTGAATGACAGAAGAATAGACTACTGTCACTTGTGCGAGCAGCTTCCTAGAAAGTAAGGATATGGGCTATCACAGTCTTTATATTTCCCCAAAACTAGTGAATACGTAGAGATCTTGAATGCAAACCAGTCATGAGAACATAATACTAGAATGTATTCTTCACCTCCTTACTAAATTCTGGCTAATGTTCTTGTTCTGCATCAAGCTATGCCCCATAGACAGGCATGAAGAACAATGGCATCTCGATGCCTTTACTTTCAGCAGATAATGCCATTGTTCTGTGTTTGTTTATGGAGAAGAAACTAGACCACTTCTTTGATCCCTCAGTTATCCAGCAATCACTGAATGGCTGTCAGATGGGCTGTAGCAACTAAACAGTGAGGGGGGGGGAGGCACTTACCAGTAATTGCAGAGGAAGAATTCTAAACTCTGCCATGACCATAAGAAGCAAACACTAGTAGACATTGTAGTTACATTTGTGTATGTCACCAACAGGATGCCAGGCTAAGTGTAGTTTATCTTAGGCCCCTTCTACACTGCCAGAAAAAATCTGGATTATCTGCTTTGAACTGGATTATATGACAATGTAGACCAGGGGTCCCCAAACTAAGGCCCGGGGGCCGGATGCGGCCCTCCAAGGTCATTTACCTGGCCCCCGCCCTCAGTTTTATAATATAATATATTGTATATACATATAATATTGATAATAATATTATAATGTAATACAATATAACACTAATAATAATACCATACAATAGTATTAATTATATATTATATATTACTAATAATATTACAGTATAGTGGTATAGTTCAATATAGCAATATATAATGCTAATAGTGTGCTATGCTAATAATATAACATATTGTATGTACATATAATTTGTAAGCCACTCTGAGTCCTCTTTGGGGTGAGAAGGGTGTGATACAAATGTAGTAAATAAATATAGTAAATAAATAAATAAATTTTAGACTTAGGCTCGCCCAAAGTCTGAAATGACTTGAAGGCACACAACAACAACAACAATCCTAATTAACTTGACTATCTCATTGGCCATAAGCAGGACCACACTTCCCATTGAAATCCTGATAAATGTATGTTGGTTAAAATTGTTTTTATTTTTAAATATTGTATTGCTTTTTCATTCTTATTTCATTGTTCTTGTTCTTGTCGTTGTTTTTGCACTACAAATAAGACATGTGTAATGTACATCGGATTTTTTTTTTCCAAATGATAATTTGGCCCCTCAACAGTTTGAAGGATTGTGGACTGGCCCTCTGCATAAAGAGTTTGGGGACCCCTGATGTAGACTCATATAAGCCATTCAAAGCACATAATATGTATTATCTGCTTTGATAATCTGGATTATATGACAGTGTAGAAGGGGCCTTAGTCATTAACAACGTTTGAAGAATACTGTCAAAAACTAATGGATTCTAAAACAAGAAATACAGTATGTTGAGCAATATCATTTTTGGATTGTGTAGTGTAGTGTAGGTCAAGGACTCTGAAGGTTAAAGTTTAAAGTATAAAAAATTATAGTTCAATAGAGAACCTGCAGAAATTACTCCTTTAGCACCTCCAGGTGGCTTCCCTGATTAGTATAAGCGTATCAATGAAGCCACACATGTCCTACACAGCTTCAAGATTGTTTTAAATAAAGTTCAGTGAAATACTCTGATGACACCAATCCCATCTGATCCTGCAAGATAAGCCGAATTAGCTATGGTTAGGACTTGGATGGGAGTCCAGCAACAAATACCAGGTGCTATCAGCAATGTTTCAGAGGAAGGACCTGACAAACTAACTCTGAGCATTCCTTGCCTGAGAAAGCCCAGTGAAATTCATGGGGTTGTCATAAGACAACAGATGACTTGAAGGCATATACACACAACCTAGTTTCAGGACATAGGAAGCAGAAGTTGTGTCCCCACTAGGTTTGGACCCCTTTTGAAATATTGGGAGAAGAACACAATAATGTAACACATTGATAACAAGCAATGGAGCATGTCACATCTCCCAGCCTGAATATAATAAAAGCAAGCTGCCAAGTGCTTGGGGAATGAGTAATGAATGAGGTATTTTTTAAAATAAAGTTCCAAACTCTAATGCTAACTAGATGCTGTAGATAAATGCACTAAATAGTTTGAACATTTTCTAACATGTAAACAAAGAAATCCCTAGAGCCAGTTTTATGTGAAGGATATACTGTTTGACTAGGATTGAATAGATCTGTCTTCAAATCCCTGTTCGGCTATGAAGCTCACATAGGATGCATCTATGCTGCAGAAATAATGCAGTTTGACACAAGTTTAACTTGCCATGACTGAATGCTATGAATCATGGCAATTGTAGTTTTACAAAGTCTTTAGCCTACTTTACCAAAGAGTATTGGTACATCACCAAACCAAATGGGTCCCTATTTTCAACTTTGAAATGTCTGAGAGTATGGTTTCCTGTCTTGAGTGATATGGAAGGAATGTGGGGTGTAAATGCAATAAATGAAATTGCCGGAGTGTGAAATATGAACGAAATCAATAGGGAATATCTGGATGTAGTGAGATAAGTGCCCAAAATATTTTTCAGTCCCTGAAAAAACACAGCCAGATAAAATAGCAAATTTCCTTTATTCAACTTCTCACTCTCCTTTGTAAGGCCATAGCTTGTGTCAGAGTGATAGGCATTCTCTGTCTGACAATATTTGCTATACAACAACCCCTGGAGGTCCTGTGTTTGGCCAAATTTATAAGCATTTGACAGCATGGAAAATAAAATGTACATGAGTGTGTACACATACACACAGCTAAAAAAAGGGGCGATGCTTTGTTAAATCTCCTCTTACATGGAGTCAGATTTTAATTGCAGTTTAATTGCAAAGAGCTTTCTGTTTGCATTTGGAATGAATGTTATCTTTAGGCATAGTTAGGCTCTCTGATGGCTTTCATTTAGATTCATCTTTGGCTTTCTAATTCAGAGCCCAGGGTATTTGCTTATTTATTTATTTTGATTTTTATGGATCCTCTTGTTTGACTGTGGAAATGAGAAAATAACATCTGCAAACCATAACAAGACCTGTGAATTATATGGGCTCCAAAATAATCAAAAAAGCTATTTTTTGTAGCATCTCTTTTAGGAGAGTGAAGCAGAAGATTTTAATGGGCTGTTTCTTTTACAATTACCCCTGGTACTTCTGGTATTTTCTCTGACCTTTTAACAGTCTGTATTGGAATATTATTATATGAATTTGAACATAACTATATAACATGCATTCACAGCTGGAATCACTTTATTAATTAGAGTAATTCTTTAAACTCTGTGTTTCTACCATAAAGTGACTCAAATTAAAAAGACAGTAAATTTTTAAAAGTTTTGATTTTATAAAGAAGTATTGATAAAAGCTGAAGCTATGAAACACCATCTTTAAAAGGGTATTCCCTCCAGCATATAATAATAATAATAATAGTAATAATAATCTTTATTTGTATCCCGCTTTTCTCCCTAAAACAGGACCCAAAGGGGATCACAACTTTGTGTATAAGACAATATAAAACAATGTAAATATATAAAACACAACCTATAAAACAATTTTACAATCAGAGATAAGTAAACATACTTAAAAACATTCACATGTATGTGTGAATTGATTTTCAAACCTTCTGTGACACATCCCGAAACAAGAAAATCATGTTATTTCCCTTTAGAATTATTTTTCTCCATATAATTTTCATATACAGTTGCCTTGGGTGACACCCATTGACTTCAGAAGGGTTAACATTTAACAAGACATATATACAAGTTTGTACAATGAATAACTTAACAAATTACTTGACTACAATTGATTTAACACAGTTAAAAGCCTGTTTTTTTTTTCTTGCAAAATATAGGTATTTTTTCTGTTTTCTAAAGCTGAATGGAAAGCGAGGAGGCTGCTGGACTCTTGAGGGTATAGTAGGTGTCTGAGATGCCAGATCAAGCCCACTTGATGGGTCAGTGTAGTCGGCCTTATTTTAATTGAAAATTGGACTAGGGACCTCATCACATGAACCTTGAGAAGCTTTTGGGACTGTCTGTCTAGCAAAGGGAGTCATACCATTCTTTCCCATGCCTTCCTTCCCTCCATTATACCAGTGTAATCTTAAACCCCTTTGCCACGATCCCCTCTTACAAGGCTTTCTTTCCGTCTCTTAGTCCAGTGTTATGTCAAAATACTAACAAGAGTACAATCTTGAGCCTAGAAGAAGAAAATGTAGTGAAATCAATTGGTGATGAATGCCCATTCCTCCATATCACTGAAATGATTCAACATGGGTAAATCTGTCAGATCCCATCATATGTGTTTTTGGCATTAGTGATTGGTTCTGGCATGCACCAGAGGCTCAGAACACTATTTCTCACCTGTGTTCTGAATTCCCTCCTTTTAGCAGGCTTCACCTCCAGGCAACGGATGATGGCCAGAAGTAGGCAAAGGTCATCTGATGGGCTCCATGACACTTGGACCTTGAAATGGACTTAAAGTGTCCTTCAATGGGGAAAATGCATCCCTATGATGAGGTCCTATATCAAACATGCAATGAGCAGCAGAGTCACACAAAACCTAAAATGGTTCTTTCAGACCTCTGTGATCTAAGATATGAATATACAGGGTCGTATCTATACAAAAGACAAGATGCAATGTTTTACATTTACTGGATCCAATGGCATCCCATTCTCTTCTAGCCCCATAGGAACCTTCCAGAACAATTTATTCCAATACATTTGACAAGAAATTGAGTAAAAAACATTGGATATAGAGGAACACCATTGGATCTGGGCCCTTCTCACAAAGTTAGAAGAGACCACAAGGACCATCTAATATAACCTCCTGTCACACAGGAATACATGATGAAAAATACACATCTAAACTCTGTTTAAAGTTCTCCAGAGAAGAAGAGTCTCCCACTCCAAGGCCATCATTCTACTCCCCAGCCTTTCTGTTAGGTTCCACTTACACTGTAGAATCATTGCAGTTTGATTGTCATGGCACAATGCTAAGAAATCATAGGTGTTATAGCTTTACAGGTTCTTTAGCCTTCTCTGTCAAGTAGTGCTGGTGTCTCACTAATCCACAAATTTCATGATTCCATAGCATTAAACCATGATTGTTAAAGTGGTGCTAAAATGCATTGATTCTACAGTGTAGATATATCCTTGCTCTGCTCTAACTATAACTAATGCTGGATACAACTCTGAAAATCCTAGTTAATATAAAGTAGTATGCATCAGTACATTTGGTGAGAAGATTGTGTTTAAAGCTATTGGATATTTCCAATGGCGTACTCAGAAATTGTTGGGAGAAAACTAGATGGGGCACAGCAGTTTCAGGATAAAACCCACAGGATTCAGCTTATGGAGACCTTTGAATCAGATACCATCTCCCTTTGTGTACGTTCTGCATTCAGCCTGCAAATCCCACATTGGATCTGATTGTCACATTTGATTCTATCTCAAAATAAGTGAACAATTATCCAAAGCATGAAGTAAGCAAACTACCAACCACGAATGCTTCAATTGCATAACCAAAATACAATTTAAATTGTGATTTACTTTCTGTTCCATAAACTAAACAAGAGAAACAGCAAGGTTATTTGAGTTCTGGGGAAGGCTTCCTTTTCTATGGATTGGAAATACTCCTTTCCCACCAACTCTTTTTCATCAAGTTGGAGGGAGTTACTGCCAGCTTCCCACAGCTTTCATGAGATCGCCTGCTAGGCAGTTGTCAGGGATGTGTTTGCTGAAACTGTTGTCTGTATAAATCTATGAATAATTTGGTGACCTACTAAGTCTTATGAACACTAAATTGTGTTCTTGATTTGGCACCATCTGTATAAACGTCTTGTAAACTATTTCACTCTGTTGTCGTTTCTCCTCCTATTGCTTGTTTTATTTGTCCTACATTGAAAAGGGAATTATGCAGTGAAGAATGGGTGTCAGACTTTTTGTACCAAGCAGAAGGGCAATCCTGTCTCCTGGGCTAAAGGCACAGAGGTGTTATTCAATAGACTCATACAAACACAGGAAGAGCCATCTTGAACCAATCCAATGGCTTATCTAGGCCAGCATGCTATTGCCACAGTGGCAACCAGAATACAAAATCTCAGAGTTGGAAGAAATAGCAGGGGAGCCCCCCACCCACTTTCCCTTGGGGAATGCCCATATAACAAGCCTCTGTTTCCCTCTTTCTGTTTACTCAACTTCCTAGGGCTCTGTTTACTGAACTTTCCTCTAGACCCTGAAACACAAAGCAAGCTTCCAAAACAAACCAAGCAAACAACAGCTTTAACCCTCCACCTTAGTCTGTCCCTTCCACCAGTGCAATGGGCAACACCACTATTTTTTCACCTGCTCACTGGATCCCTAGTCACCCATCTCTATGGAAGCATCTATAGCAGTGGTTCTCAATCTGTGGGCTACGGCCCAGCAGTGGGCCACGAGGATGAAAATCTAGTCCACGAACCTCCTTCCTCTTTATTTATTTATTTAATTTCCGCTCCTTTCCGCAGAGCTGACCATTGTATTGGATAGAACTCATCAGCTCTATATTATTTAATATGGTTTTCTGTGGGCAACCAGATGGTGACTACTGGATGGCATATGTTCTGTATCAGAAACTAGAGTTGATGTGGTCTAGCCAATGAAATTTTCTGAATCAGTATCTGAAATAACTAAACTGAATCCAAAGTTGACCAAAAACTGATTTGTAACACTTTTGGTACTAATGTTGGAGAATGGTCCCTGGTCAAAGTGGGCCTTGGTCAAAGTGGGCCCTGATCAAGTGGGCCCTGGTCAAAGTGGGCCCTGGTAAAAATAATAATTGGGAACCACTGATCTATTGAGACCTCACTATGGGAAACCTATAAACCAAGGAGGAATACCATTATGACATCACATAATCTTGCTCTCTCACGCATTTAGTAAATGTATGGGGTTGGGAAAATTCTGGAAATGTTGGTTCCTCATATTCTATTATATCCTGGCCTTTTTTAATTCATGAGATACAACAAGGTGAATGGAGCAGGAGAGGTTGGTCTATGAAGACAAATAAGACATTGTCCAGTCAGGTTCAGGTTATAAACAACCATCCTTTCTCCTTACTGATTACCAAACTCCTCTCCACTGAATCATTTTGCTTACTAAAGGTTCACTTCTTATTTTGTCCACGCATGAGTACCATGAGTACCACGCATGAGGACATTCCCCAGGAAAGCTCTGTTATGCTATGTGGGGGCAGTGGGTACATCTGTTGCAACAGGTTTTGTTATTTATGGTTCATTCTCTAACACAGTTGTTCTCAACCTGTGGGTCCCCAGGTATTTTGGTCTACAACTCCCAGTTTACCAGCTGTTAGGATTTCTGGGAGTTGAAGGCCAAAACATCTGGGTGCCCACAGGTTGAGAACCACTGCTCTAACAGCTGCTCTGAATAGTAAAGTAGAGTGGATTCACTGCATCCGTGGCAACACATCCACTGTCTACGCCAGCTGTTACGGATTCAAAAGATCCATATTTTATTCCATAACCCCAGTGTTACTTTACTCATACGGGGATGACCCATTTTGCTGTAACAACAGTGTATGAGTTGTAATGTCTTTTTTCTCTTCCCATTTGCAAAAGAAATGACTGACAGAGAAAAATGAACTGCACCAGAGAGAATAAGTAGCAAGAGTCTCACAACAAGGAAATACAAAAAACAAATAAAAAAATAGATAACAACAGCATTTTCAAAGCCCCAAACCAGCAACAGATCTAAGTATGCTGGGTTTGAAACATTCTAGTCTTGAAACTGTTTGAAAAACTAAACTCTGGAGCTTTCCTCAACCTGGACTGACACACAGGGATTGGGACAAGTGTTCATGACGTCCTCCTCCTTTCTAGTTTTAGCTCTTGCATGTTCAGGCAAATCGCTGAACAGGACTTCATGCCAGCACAATTTTTATAATCAAAGACATCCCTTACTCTAAAGCAAAAGCTACTAAAAATAAGGCAATATTTGTTCAAGACAACCATTCTTTATTTTATTTAATTGCAATCTTAATACAAAGTAGTTTGTAAATAAATAAAGCACAGCCAAATTCTATTAGTCCAAAAGTCCAACAAGCAATTCAACAAATAAAACAAACAACCATGCTTCAAACCTGAGGTTTCAAAGGGAGAGTAACCCCATTCAGCAGAAGCTGATTACACAGTTAAATGCTTAGAATTTTAGTTTTTTTTTTTACTGCTATTGACACATGAAGTGTATCTACACTATAGACCTAATGCAGTTTGACATCCCTTTAACTATCATGGCTCAATGCTATGGAATGCTCAGAGCTGTAATTTGCACTTTTGGGCGAAAAAAAGGGCTAAAATATTGAGAAACTACAACTTCCATGTAGATATACCAATGGAAAGACTGTGATGGAATACATTTAGATCCAACCATTACAAACTCCTGCCTTTCCCTTCAAAGCTTTCCTATTTAGTCTAAGGTCTAGATTTTGAGGCTAATCTTTGGCCAGAGCTATAGTTGCTCAACATTGCATGTGATCAAAGCCACCATGAAGTGAGCTCAGGCAGCCACCGAATGGTTTTGCACTGTCTGCCTCCATTCATTTACAACCAAACAGAGGAGATAGTGATCTAAACAATACAGGGATGCCTATGCTTGCTTTACTTTTCTATTTTTCTGCTTTCATGATCATGATTGGCCTTAAAGTATTACACGCAACCACTCACTTCCACTAAAGCTGACACATGATATGCTCAACTATGTGCTTAACATTTATAGCTGGTTTTGTCCTCATCGGCAGGGTAATTTTGTTTCGCATCATAAATACAAAATGGAGTTTACTGCTTTTCTGTACGACTCTGCTTTGCTGCCTTTACATAAAGCTCTCTAACATTTATATGTGTGCTTTGTTTTTTTGTACAGCTTTATTAAATGAATTTGTTTAATGGCTGGGGACACGTTGTTGCCTTGGTAACAATGTTATTTCCCAAAGCCTATTTTCTAGTATCTCAGGTCTCAGTGAAGTACCAAATTTGTTATTACATGTCTCGCAATACAGAGAATCTTGAAGGGACCACAAACGGTGAACTGCCTTTGTGGTAGGGAGACCATGTTGGAAGTAATGTGTATTGTGTAGTGGCAGTTGAAGCCATTTAAAGTAGATATTTCAGAAGATGCTCGAATGTAGAAAGAGAGGAAGAGGGAGGAAGAGGGAGGGAGGAATGCTTTGTTGCAGCTTACCTTCTATGCAGAGTGGAGAGGAGAAATTGCCTTTATTTGTCCCCGGGGAAAGAACACTTTTGAAAACTGCCAATGCTCCCAGGCCTAAATTTTATGCACCCTCTCCTCTCCGTTTTCTTCTCTCTTCCCTCGCTGCACACCTCTGCTCCCTGACATCCTTCACAGACTGAATCTCTCAACCAATGTGTTCTTGTCAGAAACTTTTTCTGCTCTGGTGATTTACGCTGCAGCCGAGCCCTAAGGGCTTTGTTGATCTTCCTGCATGTCACAAGCAATGTCATCAGCAGAGTTTTGGCACAGCACAAACTCTGGGCTTATAATCACAGATGGATGTGAAACGCTTGCTGCCTGGGAACACGAAAGCCCTCTCCTTCAAGCTTTATGTCTGAACAGGGAATTACAAGGCATGGAGTCACACCTGTTAGTCCCAGTGTACTGCAGGTATTAACTTCACCATATCTATCCAGAGCACAAAAGGTTTTTTGTGGATGTCTGGAACACATAGTACCTCTAGGATTATAAGCACTGTAGACCAAAAGATGGCATTATAAAAACACTTCATTTAAACTTTATTAGATACTAGGATAAATCAGAAAGTTATCAATATTGAAGGAGATGTAGTTTTATAAGATTTTATAAATGCTGTATGTGCCTGAAGGTCCCATCTGTAAAGTATATAAAGACAAAACTGCCTCTGCAGTTTGAGGAGTTATTCTCATGTCTTTCTTCCCTACTCTTTCACACAGCATTCCTGCTTTAACTTGTAACAATAAGATAAGCCGGTGCCTGCTTGGCGCATCCCAGCAAGTCAGTCATTTGAAGGAGATATGAAGTTACAGTGAATTCCAGTTTATTCCAGTTTCTGCTGTTTTTCACCTGTTTGCTTGC
Source organism: Anolis carolinensis (assembly GCF_035594765.1). Classification (NCBI taxonomy): domain Eukaryota; kingdom Metazoa; phylum Chordata; class Lepidosauria; order Squamata; family Anolidae; genus Anolis; species Anolis carolinensis. Next base: position 155,511,561 of record NC_085845.1, read on the forward strand.
TTAGCAATAGAGAGCTAACCAAAATGTATTCTTAAGCATAGACCAATTAAATGGACAATGTGTTTACACCAATTAAAATGTGCTTTTTGGATTTACGTAAAACAATAAACGATCGTGGCCCCATCTTGGGGGTGCAGCAGTTTTTTCATGCCTAGAGCACAACTGCTGTCATTTGCTTGGCTGGCAAATAAATCTATCTTCAGAAGAGGTTCAACTCTTGGTGTGTTCCCTCCGTGCCACCCTCCTGAGTCAGAAGGGACTCCTAAAAACATGCAAAGTGTATGCCCTTTCAATATGGCACCAGGCCAAACTTCTGCAGAATGCCTAATTGATCTGGATCAGGGATAGACAATGGTGGCCCAATGTAGTTCCATGGTCACCTCATTCAACTATTTCAAAATGTGTTGCGTTTAAGAAATTAGGCTGGGTGGGCAGAAGAGGAAATCAGTTTTCCACAAAAAAGTCTACGAGCACAAAATGAGTATTTTTCATTACATCAGTAGAGGGGCTAATAATTGAATAGGACCATAACATGTGGACTAGCATTCAGCCAAGTTCAATTGATCCATTTCTGGTCCTCCACATTTGTGGCTTTAACTTTTGCGGCTTTGATTGTTTGTGATTTTAATTAAAATGTTCTTTCTTAAGGAATCTCAATGTCCTCCAGTGCAAATGTATGGCCAACTTTCACTGGTCATACTGGAGGACTTAGGTGAACATTGATGGCAAAACCTTTGAGAAGAAGAAAGTACAGTAGAGTCTTATTTATCCAACATAAACGGGCCAGCTGAATGTTGGATAAGCGAATATGTTGGATAATAAGGAGGGATTAAGGAAAAGCCTATTTAAAATCAAATTAAATTATGATTTTACAAATTAAGCACCAAAACATCATGTTATACAACTAATTTGACAGAAAAGGTAGTTCGAAACGCAATAATATTATGTTGTAATTACTGTATTTACGAATTTAGCACCAAAATATCATGATGTATTGAAAACATTAACTACAAAAATACATTGGATAATCCAGAACGTTGGATAAGTGAGTGTTGGATAAGTGAGACTCTACTGTATAGGCATACATGTCTGGCATTTGGCTGTTACATATGTCTTTGTTTTTTTGGTTAGTGTGGAAACCAGTATTCAGCTTCTTCCTCCACACTGACAGAAGCCCTCCGTATAACATACAGTAGAGTTATTGCAGCTTCCTCCATGGCCATGGAAATGTCTGCATGTTTGTTGGAGAAATGCCTGGATATGTCAGTGTAGCCAGAAAAGAAATTTAATTATCTGCTGAGACTTTCAGAAGAACCCAGTGGACTGTAGTGGATAATGTAATAATTTTGTATCTGGCTACAGAGACAAAGCTAGACAGTTCTCTGATCTCCCTCCAGTCTCCACCATGAACAGCATGGCCGTGAGAGGAGCTGCAATAATACTACAGCAAATCAGGAGGTTGGTGAATGGCCATCTCTAGCATAGTTCCACATGTGGAACTACTGTGCTACACTGAGCAATGAAGGATGCCAGACTATGATCGTTGTCCCAATAACTTAAAAACAATATGAGGAAAGCATTGGTTTACAACATTGGACTCTCTGTCTGGATACTGGCTAACTTTTTTCATGAATGTTGGACAAGCATGGTCAATTGTCCCTGCAGAGCCATCAAATATTACACTAAAATTCCAGGCCAAAAGCATCATGATCTACCACATATTATTTATTATTCCCAAAGACATGCAATCCCTGCTAGTTACGCATCTGTAGCCCAGCTTCACCCTAAGCATTGCCAATAATTTAAGAATGCATATACAGAAGCCTTTGGAATTGGCTTTCAGATCTGTATTTGTCTCTGCTGCCATGTGGCTCAATTCTCATGTGCCCATTGCTAAAAATGAGGCTAACAAATGTTACCCATTTTAATAATTAAACTTCACAACTCTGCAGAAAGAATGCAAGTTTTTGATTTTTAGTTTTTCTATTGCATTTCCCCCCCTCACTAGTATCCCAAGTGGGTAAAAACTTAAGAATTGAAAGCAGTCAAAATACTATAAAAACTGTGGGAAGGAGAGCCTATGGGCATGCAATTTTTTTTGATTAAAATTATCTTTAATTTAGTAATGAGCCAGACTGGGATGACAAATTGCCAAGTGTAGATCAGATCTGGACCAGGAAACTATCTAATCTGACCGCTGATTTTACCTTACTAAAATTGTATCAAAGTTTACTCAGGAACCTAAATATCCATGAAAGGGCTGGATTTTACAGCAAGTAACATATGTTTGGAGACCAAAGTAGCCTCCTGGACTACACTAATAACTCGTGCCTCACTTTATCAAGATAGGATATTCCTATGAGACAAATTTGCTCTTTGCAATACATGTTGTTCTGAACTCTGAAGCCCAAACTGAGATTGCCTAGAGCTAATTATGGGCTCCATGTTTATCAAAAGAAGCACTTTCAAATATCATGAAGATTATGCAGAGAAAAGTTTTGTTTATAAAGCTGATAAGTTCCATAGCATAACACATAGCATGGCTGAAGATAGATGATACTGTAACCTTGTTGAAATTAACCAGGCATGGCACTGCCCGAGTAGAAGATCACCTTATATGTATATTACATTGAATTCACTGGAAAAAAGTTAGGTGCAAGCATCATGAATAATATAAACTGTTTTATGTTATCTGAAAATATTTCAAGAAATATCCTAGAATCCTTTAAAAATATTTTTGCAATTCAAATTTCTTACCACATTAAATTTACTGAGATCATTTCTGTTCTATTTAGATTAGTTGAGTGAATTAATTGCCAGTTGTTTATAGTAAAAAAAAAAATCCTGATCATTATCCCTTTCCCACCAATCTTTCTGTTGCCTGTAAATGTATTATTCATTGCATTTTATATTTTGCATAAATAACATCCAGTCAACCTTTAAGCAAATTTAAATGAGGAATGTTCCTGTGGACTCTTATAAAGTATCCAATACTTTTTCATATAGGAAATCATAGCATTATAGAGTTGGAAGAAACCTCGTGGGCCATCCAGTCCAACCCCCTGCCAAGAAGCAGAAAAATCGCATTCAAAGTACCCCCAACAGATGGCCATCCAGCTTCTGCTTAAAAGCCTCCAAAGAAGGAGCCTCCACCACACTCAGGGGCAGAGAGTTCCACTGCTGAACAGCTCTCACTGTGAGGAAGTTCTTCCTGATGTTCAGGTGGAATCTCCTTTCCTGTAGTTTAAAGCCATTGTTCCGCATCCTAGTCTCCAGGGCAGCAGAAAACAAGCCTGCTCCCTCCTCCCTATGACTTCCCCTCACATATTTGTATATGGCTATCATGTCTCCTCATAGCCTTCTCTTTTGCAGGCTAAACATGCCCAGTTCTTTATGCCACTCCTCATAGGGCTTGTTCTCCAGAACCTTGATCATTTTCATTGCCCTCCTCTGGACACATTTCAATATCTCCCTTAAATTGTGGTGCCCAGAATTGGACACAGTATTCCAGGTGTGGTCTGACCAAAGCAAAACAGAGAGGTAGCATGACTTCCCTGGATCTAGACACTATACTCCTATTTATACAGGCCAAAATCCCATTGGCTTTTTTTGCCGCTGCATCACATTGTTGGTTCATGTTTAACTTATCCTTGAGGACGCCAAGATCTTTTTCACATGTACTGCTGCTGAGCCAGGCGTCCCCCATTCTGTATCTTTGCATTTTATTTTTTTCTGCCTAAGTGGAGTATCATGCATTTGTCCCTGTTGAACTTCATTTTGTGAGTTTCGGCCTATCTCTCTGATACTTGGATCACTTAGGTTAATTTCAGTCCTGATTTCTCCAAATGAATTTGGAAAGCGTTTGTAGAAAATTGACCCTAAAGTTTCTGTGACTTTTATGATTTTCAAACCATTTTGTTTTGCCTGTTATCCTGCTTTCTTCCAAATATTAAGATTCTAAGACCCCCTTCCACACACCTGTATAAAATCCACATTGAACTGGATTATATGGCAGTGTGGATTCAGATAACCCAGTGGACATTGTGGATTATCTGCCTTGATATTCTGGGTTATATGGCTGTGTGGAAGGACCCAAACTCATATCAGAAGCAGCATGCCTCTCAGTACCCATTGCTAGAATATAGGATGGTTTTGTTAACTCATATCATTCTTGTGGACTTTCTGTGAGCATCTGTTTAGTCATGATTTTGCTCTGAACCAGTCCAGATCTTCTAATGTTCTTCTTAGGGCCCATCCACACAGCCATATAACCCAGAATGTCAAAGCAGGTAATCTACAATAACTGCTTTGAACTGGATTATCAGAGTCTACACTGCCATATAAGCCAATTCAATGTGGATTTTATATAGCCATGTGGAATGGCCTTAATTTACCCCAGTGAAAAATCTAGTTACGTGAGCTTGATCTTAGATTAAAATTTATCATAACAATTAAAAAATAGGATGCTGTCAGAATCATGGAATGTTGATTATTTACAGTTTATTTGCTGAATAGTCACAATAAATAGAAGCAACGGACAACTGTTTAGACATTCTGATATGTTTATAAACACTACATGCCATTAAACTAATGGGATTGAATGCATCTGGGAAATGAGAACTTTTACTATATTATGAATCTCTTGGTGCATTCAGGTCTGCTTTCTAGTCATGAGTCAAATGTGATTCTAAGTTGTCCTGACGTCTCAGTTAGTTAGTTACATAACCCTTATGAACCCTGAATGCAAGATCCCTCTCAGTATGTTTATAAGACATCAACCACAAGCAACTAAATTTATTTCTCTTTGAAGAATTTGACAAGCATTGTTTAGATTTCTTGCCCATTTAACTGAACTTTATTAGTTCCATTCCATTATATTTTGTCCAGGCCAAAATCAACATAGCATTGTTTTAATGGATCTCTTTGTTTGGAAATGAAAAGAAGGAGATATCTGAAGCTCCCTGATTTGCATTTGTCCTTCAATTCCTCCTCTTACTAATGTATGCACCCCAATTGAAAGCAGCCCCAGTACTAAGTACTCTTCGCATAGAGTTAGGGCCCTTCCACACAGCCCTGTAACTCAGAATATCAAGGCAGAAAATCCCATAATATCTGCTTTGAACTGGGTTATCTGAGTCCACACTGTCATATATCCCAGTTCAAAGCAGATTTTGTTCAGCTGTGTGGAAGTAATAAAAGATAGATCTGAAACAGAAACTGATTGATTTCTTTTCTTTCTTCAAGGTCACAATTGACACCAACCAATTTGTTATTAGAGAAATGTCCACCATTTGACCTCAAGTTACAGATGTATAGAAATGTATTAGTATACAAATTGAACATCAGCACAACGATTCATAAAAAGCTGTTTTTATTTCCCTAAAACTGATAGTGTCCTCACAAAAAAGAACACATATTTGTAGGCTTGTAGAGTGTAATGAAGACCATGAGCTCAAGACCTCAATAAAAGCTGAGAAGAAGCAATGGTATTTTGTAAAGCTGATACGGAATACAAAACAGGCATGTTTGATGAAGATATAACAAATAAACCAGTGTGAATCCCAGTGTAGTAATGAGATACATAATTATGCATAAGCAGCATTGTGTCTTGCCTAATTAATCTTCCTTAAAAACCCTATTACTAACTTGCTGTATCAGCAAAATCCTATTACTAACTTCACTGGCTGTATCGACTATGCTTATGTTGTTGTTTTTTAAAACAACCCTAATTGCCATCTGGAAAGTAGCTGAAATAAACCGGTGTCAGGACTGCACCTCTTTATTGAGAAGGCTCAATTACACAGGGAACTGTTAATTCCTCTTTAACAATGAGACTGAAATCCTCCTCTTTTTAATAAAACGTATGAGATGTGAATTCCACCTTAATTCCAAAATAATTTCAAATAAATATGCATAAAAATCCTACTGAGTCTAGTGGACTTATATTCAAGTAATTACTCGTAGGAATAAGATTGAAGCCTTAGCTATTTTAAGTGTATCAGTTAATGAATTTCCATCAATAAAATACATTCAAAGCATTTTCCAGTAATAGATTTAGAATTGGTTAAATTCAGGAGTGTCCCTTGTCTGTGTAGCTGGTGGTGATAGTTGTGTGTCTTCAAGTGATTTCCAACTGATGGTGATCCTAAGACAAAGCTATCATAGGCTTTTCTTGGATTGCCTTTGCCTTTCTCTAAGGCTGAGAAAATGTGACTTGCCCAGGGTCACCCAATGTTTTTCCATGGCTAAGTGGAGATACAAACCCTGATCTCCATAGTCATAGTCCAACACTCAAATCATAGGGATGTTCCTTACCTCTATTTAAAGCAAGAATGTCTATTTAAAACATCCCTAATTTAGACTAGAACCCAAGGCTGATTCCCCATTCCATTTGACACCGAAGCTGTTAGCTGCCACTGCTCCTGAGACAATCTAGGATTTGATATAAGGGAGTTTTATGGAAATAACATACAGTGGGACCTTGACTTAAGAGCATCCCAATTTAAGAGTGTTTTGAGTTAACTGCTGTCACTTGGCCCTGGTTTCACTGAGACATATGAGCAGCATTTTGAGTTAAGAGTTAGAGCAAGAGGGAGCACTAGTGCGAGAGTACAGGGTTTTAGGGCTTCAAGGAAGCAGTCTCCGTGCCTTCATGCCTTGTGCTCTTGTCAGCTTGGAGAGATTGCTGTCTGCTTTGCTCTTGCCTGCTTTGAGGAACTGTAGGTTATTTTTTTAAATTTATTGTGTCAGAAACAAATTGAGGGTACAATTGTAATGTATTTTTAAAACACAAAGTTAAAAACTTGACATTATACTAGGTTTCCTTTGCCCAGAAGCTGGCCACTTGGAATGCCTCTGGTGTCACTGTGAGAAAGTCCTCCATTGTGCATGTGGCAAGGCTCAGGTGGCATTGTAGTAAGTGGTCTGTGGTTTGCTCTTCTCCACACTCGCATGTCATGGACTCTACTTTGTAGCCCCATTTCTTAAGTTTGGCTCTACATCTTGTGGTACGAGAGCCCAGTCTATTCAGTGCCTTCCAAGTTGCCCAGTCTTCTTTGTGCCCAGGAAGAAGTTTCTCATCTGGTATCAGCCATGGATTGAGGTTCTGGGTTTTAACATGCCACTTTTGGACTCTCTCTTCCTGAGGTGTTCCTGTGAGTAATGTAGGTTAGTTGATTTTGGGCCTTTAACTGAAACCAAATTAATTCTCAACAAAGTAGGGTATTAATTAGATACCTGTTAAGACCAGGCCTTACAAGTTGTGGCATGATCCCAGGCCCAATCCACATAACCTTCTTGGTTTTTTGGGCTCCATGAGCCCGAAGAACTGAGAGGGCACCCACCTCCCTCTCCCAAAATAATCGCTAAAAGTTTTGAAAACTTACTGGGCACCATTATTTTCCTCCTCACACTTTCCTAGCATGAGGAAATGATGTGCCAGGAGACCGGGGGAGGGGGCGGTGAGTAGGAAAATCACTCCTTTTTAGGGGTTATTTAGGGGGGCTTCAGGGAGCTATATGCCATCCAGGTAGTTACCAGGATGGCATGTAGACACCTCACATGAAAGCCCGAGTTTAGGGGGGTGGGGTGGGGACTTAAACACACGCCGAAGCTGGTTTCTTAAACCTGCTCCGGCACACGTATAAGTCTAGTGTGGACGTGGAAGCATCCTTACTGTGTTTTTTTTAAATTTCTGGTATGTTTGGCTTCATGAAAAGAGAAAGAGGGAGACAGCAAGAAAGGGAGAGAGGCCGGAATGAGTATAGTATGAAGAAAATGATGCTTCTGCCTCTTCACTTTGTGCTTTGCGCTTCCTTGCCACAAATGTGTGCTTCTACCATTTTAAAGTTGTTCTTTTTTATTGTCCTATGTGAATGTGCATTTAGACATTATTTGTTATTCATAAAGTACAAACACTAATCTATAGCAACAATTCTACTGGTTAATCTTTATCAGATTGTTTTGTGGAAAGAAAAAAAAGAAGAAATAATGAGCAAAAACATAACAAAATACATAGGTGTTGGGGGCATTTTGGAATATATATATTCCATATATATATATAATAAATATAAATGAGGGGCTGTTCTTCAAGATCTCCTAGGGGCCTAATGTACCCCTTCCACAGATGCCCACCCCAAATTTAGAAGTCATTTTATTTGTTAAAGTCAAAGCACAGGAAATATCAGGCAACAGCTGATGCAAGAATGCCTGAATGTTGGAGTGGGAGAGATGTCAAGCTTGCACGGTCTGCTATATTTTTTATTAGAAACTACCAGCCAGAGCCAAATTCAAAACAGAAACACAATAATATGGATATATGCCAAATAATTCAGAACAGTTCTCCTTTCAGCACCTGTTAGTCCAAGAATGTGTAACCAGGATCAGAAAGCCCTTATGCATACAAAATATATAACTCTTTGGTTTTGCCAAGTGTTCTTTTTCAGCAACATATTTTTGATAAGGGGAGTTTTTTAGTTACTATTTTCAGACAAGTGCTGAGAATCAAAAACCCTTACTGATCTGCTGCAAATCACACAAAAATGCCTGCTTATCTTCTTCCCACTTCTGCTGTGAATAATCCCTCCAGCCCAACCATCCCATCATTTATCTTCCCCAAATGTTGAACTACTGGAGATGTCAGCAGACCTCAGAAAATTACTTTTTAAAGGCAACTTGTTAGCTAGCCTATTGCAACCACCCCTCTTTATTTGCTGCTGCTGCTGATAAATTATTAAGTTATTATGTTTACCATTAATTCAAGCCACCTTTGGTTGAATAGAATAGCGTAAGATTGGAAAAACTTCTCAAAGCACCTTTGAAAATTCCCTCTAAAATAAGTTTTAGAAATTGTGTTGTTCCTCACAATTAATTTTGAGCTCATGTTTTTTCTTGTTCTGTTACTTTTGAAATGTACGACTGTTACACAAGAGTACATTTCAAACATAACACAACTACTGTTGTTGTTATTTATATAGAACTTGCTTTCCTTTCTTAAACAGGCTTAATTTTGTGGGCCCAGCAAGTGGTTCCAAAAATAGAACAGATGGCAAATCCACTCTGGATTTCAGTTTAAACTTTAAAGGATCAATTCAAGGTCCCTTACCTACTTTGTTAACAGTCTAAACAAACCTGAGGTGGGTTGATTACCCCATTGACATAAAAGCCACCATCAATACCACTGGTCACAAATAAGTTGCAGCTTTTTATGTTCTGGGAAATGTGGAAAAAAGAAAACAACAGACATCACAATAGCACAATCTGCATAAACAAAGAACTATTTATTGTAGTTAACAAAGATATATATTTAAGTCAACATATATATTTAAGTCAACAAAGTAGACTTCCTGCACATTATCTCTTCAACAGAGGGGCTGCAGTGGCACAATGGGTTAAACAGTTGAACTGCTGAATCTGCTGACCTAAAGGTTGGCAGTTTGAAGTCATGGGTCGGAGTAAGCTCCTGCTGTCATCCCTAGCTCCTGCCAGCCTAGAAGTTCAAAAACATGCAAATGTGAGTAGATCAATAGGTACCGCCTTGGCGGGAAGACAATAAAGAAGCCTATGCAGCCATGCCAGCAACATAATCCAGGAGGTATCTACAGACAACAGGCTCCTTGGCTTGGAAATGGAACAAGAGCACCTCTCCATGGCCAGAGTTGAGCACCGTCTCCAGAAGGCCGGAAATGAAAGGGAAGCCTTTAAGTTCGTTCTGTGTATGTCATTGTTATTTCACTGTATTAAGGCACTGAATGTTGGCCTACCTGTATGCTGTGATCCGCTCTAAGTCCCCTCGGGGAGATGGAGCGGAATATAAATAAAGGGTGTTATTTGATACTAGATGTAGAAATAACAAGAAAAAACAGCAATAGGGTCTTTTGCCACTAAGAAGAATACTTTGTGTTTCATCTATTTTTATTCAAAAGAAACAGTATAGCATGTTAAATTAAACAAACAGGTCTGATAATCTTGCATAATAAATAAATAAAAACTGGACCTTCCATAGATCACCAGAAGGCTTCTTCCAAAATACAAGGATGCCTATCTTGCCTCCCCCCTCCATTTCTGTTATATTGTAGCATCACAAGTAACAGTCTAACTAAATCCAGTTCTCCAAGACTTCTGTTGAAAGATTCATGGTTAGTCACCGAGAACTTGAACCAAAAATTCATATGCTACCTTCAAGGTTATACCACCATAAAGAAAGAAAAATGGTAGCATAAGCTTTCATTAAAAGCCCATCTACATGAGCCACATACCCCAAATCAGGCCAGAAGTTACTCTTGGACTTCTACACAATGTTCAGGGACTTCTGAGCCTGAGGGCAGGTTAACCTGGTTTTCCTCCATGCTAGTAGAAGTTGGAGAATGCTTCAGAGCTTCCCTGAAAGTCCAGATCACCCTGCACATCTGGTTTGATGTGAATAGCTGGACCAGTTCCAGTTCTGATTATGTTCTTGTGGGACAAAAGCAAGAGGAAAGGTGTCTTAAGCCAGAGTGAGTTGATGAAAATATGAATAGTGGATGCAGTTATTGGGCTGGGCTGTGAATTGGAGTATCTGGGAATCAAAAAGGTGATGTAATATACTGGCTAAGAGAGCTCCCATAAGGCTGGGGTGTTGACTAATGTTATACTATGTGTACTGTGCCAGGAAATACTGTCTTTGTTCAACCCAGTGTCAATGGACTGGAGTTTGTGGAAATATCCAATTCCACTGTTTCTCTTTCTAATCTTCCTTTGTAGTTTTTGTTTAAGGACAGCTGTTTTCAAGCCAAAGATGGATTGCCCAGGAATAATTAAGTATTTTGCAATTATTTTTTGTATATTCTCTTTCCTAATGTCTGATTATACTCATTTTTATCTTCTGGCATAGAGACTGGTCTGTTTGCTCAATACAGAGTGAAGGGCATTGTTGACAGAGAATAGTATATGTTACATTAGTGGATGAACATGAGAAATATTATGGATGATGTGGTTAAGTCTGGTGATGACATTTCCCAAGTGGATGTGTACAGAGTTGGCATCTGGGTTTGTGGCAAGGCTCCCCATCTATACTGTGTGTCCCCCTATGGATAAGTGACTGTTTAAGCTTAGGAGACTATTTCTAGGCAAGTAAAGATCTGTCCCCAAGAAGCTTTGAAATGGCAGTATTATTTTCCAGAATAGGTTGTACTTCATTGATGATGCATCTGAGTGGTCTAGTCTCAATTGGGAGCTACATGTGACAACTAGTTAGATCCCACCACTCCCTGTCTTCAGTCTGTTCTGTATTAGATTACTTCTGATACAAGTCTTGCATTATTGATTTATTTATTTTATTTTTTTGCTTCATAGTGTGGGTACTATAGATTGAGGAATGGTTCTTGTAATTTGATGAGTTTGACATCTTTGTCTTGTTGGTCTGAGCACATGCAATTGTATTGAAGGGCTTACTGCATACTATGAATTTGGAGGCTTTCAGAATGGAAACTGGAGGCATGTAAGTAAGTGTAAAGGTCAGTCAATGGTGATACAGTATAGTGCATGGATGTTTATTGCTTAGCTTGTAGCTGTGTCCAGACTACCGATATTCCAGATGAACTATTTCTTTGAATTAAAAAAAAAAAAGATAATCTCTGTCCTACTGAATTTGGAGGAGACTTAAGGAATCCCTTACAGGAAGTTCCTCTACCTGTCTCTCCTTCCAATATGCAAGTTTTTGTTCCAATAAACATTTGGTAGAATCCTATTTAATCTGCTGTATGATTCTTCATTATATATTGAAAGTTGATTTGTCACTACAGCTTAAAATGTGATGGGTTTGCTGGCACCAATGGGAGGCTTTCTCTTACCCTGAATAAAAGCCTATTTCTAGCCATGTGTACCGTGTTTCCCCAAAAATAAGACAGTGTCTTATATTAATTTTTGCTCCCAAAGATGCTCTAGGTCTTATTTTCAGGGGATGTCTTATTTTTCTATAAAGAAGAATTTATATTTATTGTTGAACAAAAAATGAACATTTATTATATACTGTACAGTAGTTGTCATCACAAACCAGCATAACCAGACAAACTGTAAATCCTATCAAAAATTTCTTGTAACTACCATTATTTCTATGTACAACAATCTATGGTATGTACATTTACCGATCCTGCATGCTCTGGTGTTCTGTTCGATGGGCATGCTTCCAAACAAAAACTTTGCTAGGTCTTACTTTCGGGGAGGTCTTATATTTAGCAATTCAGCAAAACCTCTACTAGGTCTTATTTTCTGGGGATGTCTTATTTTAGGGGAAACAGGGTACCCAAAAGACTTCATAAAAGGAAGCTTTGTTCGCAAAGGCTTCACTAAGAGCCCTTCCAGACAGGGTCCAAAATTTGGCCCCTGTGGTACTTTTACCTGAGGCATCCAAATGACGGTAAAAAGATAATTAATTCAGGACAAAGAAGGAAAACCCTATTTTGTTCCAAATTAATTAGATACCCCATTAGACTCGGGTCTTCCTGAAAGATTCAGGTCCAATGGGGTATGGGCCCGGGAGTCAGTCCCCATAGCCATCTTGCACCTTTTGGGCTCCTAGAGCCCAAAAATGTGGGATAGCTCCCACCCTCTTCCCAACCTATCCCCAAAAGCCTTAACATTTTAAAAACCCTTAGTGGGTTGCTATGAGGCTGCTCCAGCAGCCCTCCTGCCATGTAAAAATGATGCGCCAGGGGGCATTGGGGGGGGTGGGTGCTCCAGGAGCAGCTGGAGCACCCTCATGGCAACCTGGTAAGGTTTTTAAATTTTTTAAAGGCTTTTGGGGTGAGTTGGGATGGCCCCATTCCAGCATGGTAGTTGCCACACTGGAATGGGAACATGACCTGTTACAGTCATAACCTTTTGGAAGAAAACATTCATAACCTTTTGGACACAAAACCTTTTGTGAAGGCATGACTTTCAGAGAAGAGATTAAAAATACATTTGAGTGAATCTTCTCTTTAGTGGTAAATATCCACCAACATCCACGCAAGGCAATGTGGCTTCAGTTACTAGACTGAACCTATAGTCTCTGATCTGTTAGGAACAGAGATATGCCAATGCACAAAAAATATAGCAGAGTTACAGAAGTGTTACAGTAGAGTCTCGCTTATCCAACGTAAATGGGCCGGCAGAATGTTGGATAAGCGAATATGTTGGATAATAAGGAGGCATTAAGGAAAAGCCTATTAAACATCAACATAGGTTATGATTTTACAAATTAAGCACCAAAACATTATGTTATACAACAAATTTGACAGAAAAAGTAGTTCAATACACAGTAATGCTATGTAGTAATTACTGTATTTACGAATTTAGCACCAAAATATCACGATGTATTGAAAATACTGACTACAAAAATGTGGCTTCAGTTACTAGACTGAACCTATAGTCTCTGATCTGTTAGGAACAGAGATATGCCAATGCACAAAAAATATAGCAGAGTTACAGAAGTGTTACAGTAGAGTCTCGCTTATCCAACGTAAATGGGCCGGCAGAATGTTGGATAAGCGAATATGTTGGATAATAAGGAGGCATTAAGGAAAAGCCTATTAAACATCAACATAGGTTATGATTTTACAAATTAAGCACCAAAACATTATGTTATACAACAAATTTGACAGAAAAAGTAGTTCAATACACAGTAATGCTATGTAGTAATTACTGTATTTACGAATTTAGCACCAAAATATCACGATGTATTGAAAACACTGACTACAAAAATGCGTTGGATAATCCAGAACATTGGATAAGCGAGTGTTGGATAAGTAAGACTCTACTGTATTTCAGTTGCCTAAAAACATCTACTCTCGCTTAAAACATCTTGGTTTAAATCATGCTTTCAAGAGACAAAAATAAAAAAATCTTTATTAAAATAACATAGTTGGTTTACTTACAAACTTCATGTATTCAGCATTGCTTATCAATCCAGTTACAAATAGATTTGAAGTCGTTTCTCTGAGTAGATAACACGGGGTCTCTTTCTTAGAATCAATGGTCCAAAGTCTAAACCATCTCTCAGAGTCTTTACCCTCATGAAGTCTGTACAGCCTGAGAGTCTGTCCTCTAAAAATGGAGTCTGGAGTCTGAATAGTCTCAGTTCTGAGTCACATGGTTTATAGTCCCTCCCACAACATAGAGTTAACATAAAACTGCATACCAATACACACATATACAATACAGTAAGCAATCTAAATTATATACATAAAAAATTACCGGTACTAGTATATAATACTATTCTAGTATTGTAGAAGGTTGCTATCTCCAACACGGAGCAAGTTTCTTAAACCCACTTCATTGTGGTTTTAAGTCCTGTGTGGAAGCATCCTAACAGAGGTATGTATGCCTGTATGTCAAACTCCATCTCAAACAATATCCTAGAACTCAGTATTATAAGTGAAATGACTGCTCTGCATCAAACTTTAAATATGCACATAGATGCAAACAAATGCAAAGGCTCATGTAGTACTGTATATAATTCAGAGCAGGGTTTTGCAGTGCAGTAAATGTGGTTTATATTAGATCATTTGAAGCATCTGGGAAAACAGCCAAATGGGGCTTTATGTTACTGCTACATATGTGAAAATAACTGTCCCACTGACTAGTGATATACTATTGTTTTACTTTAGTTTTCTTCAAATGGCTTTGAAGCTTGCTTCTATTATGTTGGAGAGACAGTGGTTCACGTCTGCTCCAAGAGAAGCAGATGGTGATTTGTGCTCTAAGCAATTGCTTTGATTGACATTGACATCACAGCCAAGCAGCTATGCCTGCAGCTCATTAAAGGACAAACCCAAATATTCCAAAATCCAATCAGCCTTTATTCATAACTTTCATTCTTATTCAGTAGAGTGGGGGGAAGGAAAGGAGGAATCCCATTTCTGTCCATTTTCATTAGACTTCACTGCGTTACATCATACCAACCTGGCAACCATTCTTTCAAAGATAGTAATTACCGCCCAAGTCAGCAGACAAATTCTATGAATTATGCAGTGTGCTACAATTTGTTTGATTTTCTGCTTCGCTAACTGCTTACTTTAACAATGCAGCAAATGTGTCAGAACCATTTGTCACTGATATCTAAATAAAGAATATAGAACAGGCAAAATTTTGAAAATATATACTGTAGTATACTTTTATGTAGCTCAAGAAAAAAAACAGTCAGGTAACCTCTCAGTTCATAAGAATCGGTGTAATTTTGTCCACTTTGACAGAAATGTACATCTTGACTTTGCCTTGAAAGTATCAAATTCAGCAAAGCAATATTGGCGACCTGTCTCACTTAGAATTTCTTAATTGTCTTTTAGAATTCCAGCTTTAGGATCAGATAATCTCTGAAATATAACAGATCCATCACCAGAATTCAGAAAAGTTATCTTTTGAACACAATGAAACAACAGGAAATAAATGTAACCCAAAAAATAATAAGCCTATCCTTAAAAAAAACTCCTTAGGTTAATCATACAAGCCAACATCATCCTTGTCCCTTGTTGTTACAAGAAGTTATCATTGGACAGTTTTGGTTTTAAATTGCACTGCCATTTAATATGCCCTCATTTTATCTTCCAAGTAGAGAAATATGTGACACAGCTCACAGCCAAAGATGGCATTCCCTGTACTGACATACTCCAAGCATGTCATGTGGTATCAATGAGGAAATGAGATCATACATTGGACCAGTTCTTGTTAGGGCAACGATTAGACAAATTCTCTTCCAAGAAAAGCTGCTCTTTATCTGCTTTCCTCTTACGTTGTTTCTCACCTTTGCCACTGTCTACGCTCTGCTGTGGGCTTGTGAATCTCCTGAGATTTAATAAACAGCTGATGTCAGTGTCACATCCTTCTTTGCAAGCCTGACCCATACACACTATATCGGTAACTTACTACCTCTACTGTATGAAGTTTAACATAGGCAAAGCAAAAGCAATGCTTCTGCTCCAAGACTGACACATGGGTTTCAGTTTAGCACATATAATTTGAATTCTATTCCTCAGCCCAGTGGTTCTTTATCTTTGGTTCTCCTGATGTTTTGGATTTCAGCTTCCACAATTCCATGATGCTATTTGGTGCTTCTCTAATGTGAAGCCCAAGACTAAGGATTGAAGACCACAGCCTTAGCCAATATTCAGAGCCAGCTGCCTGGGGCAAAGCTGCCTGGGGCAAAGCAATGTGTCCATTCCACATATAGAATCTAAGTGGAATAGCAACTTATTTTAACAATGGTGAAAGGGTGACTTCACATATTAGAGTGGACAATGTTGGATAACTTAGGACATATGGTGGGGAACTGCTATTCTACTCCAAGCATCTGCCATGAGAGTGAGTTGCTAGACCAGTGGTTCTCAACCTATGAGTCCTCAGATGTTTTGGTCTACAACTCCCAGGAATCCCAGCCAGTTTACCAACTGTTAGGATTTCTGAGAGTTGAAGGCCAAAACATCTGGAGACCCACATTAGATTCTGCCTAATGCAGACTCGGGAATATGACTTCCTTGACTGGGTTTATCCATCTCTAATATGATCATTCTCTTTTCCGACTGCTTTCTACCTTACCAAGCATTATTGTCTTTTCTTGTGAGTCATGTTTCCTCATGATACAGCCAAAGTACAAGTCTCAGTTTAGTTATCTCGGCTTCTATGGAGAGTTCAAGTTTGATTTGCTCTGGGGCCCATATATTTGTCTTTTTAGCACTCCATGGTTCTTCTCTACATTTCAAATGAGTTCAGGTTCTAACTATCAGCTTTCATGACTGTCCAGCTTTCACAATCATACATAGAAATTGAAAATATAGTACAACTCCCATTTCCACATAAATATGTGAAACCACAGATAATAGCAAACTGTTATTTTCAATGGGATTAGTGATGGAGGCATTGAGAAGAGGGTGTAGCTTGTATAGGAGGCCCTAAGTTAATGACTGAACAAGTGAAAACATGGATAAGTGAAGCTGCATATATCGGTTCCATGAATGGATGTGAGGGCAATCTGGCTGCGACATATGTCACCCCATTGATCACCAGGGTTGATTCTAGCTGGCTAGATGGGTGTCCCGTTCCATGTGCGTCCCACCCGAAGCTGCGCGCTCAGTGGAAGAGGACGATGTCCCAGGTTCCATGAATATGGAGGCTGTACTATACAATGACATGGACCATCCTAACTTGAGTATTCAATAATATATCTTTACTCTTCAGGATCCTGTCTACATCTTTCATAATTGCCTTCCAAGTTGAATCTTCTGATTCAACTACAGGTTTCATTCTGATTCATAACATGGTTTGGAGATCTATTTCAATGTACGCATAACAAATGCATGGATTGAATCGAGGAAGCCATGTTCTTGAGTATACAAGATTTGAAAGTGACCTGGAGGTTTCTCATTTATAGCATTGCCATAAGTCGTAGCTGACTTGACAGCAGTTAACAACAAAATGAGACTACAACTTCCATGCTTGTTTATCAACATACAAGAGTATAAGCGCACCAAATTCTCCCCTGTTCTTCCACTTAGCTGTTAGGCAAAAAGAAGCCAACTATAGAGACTAGGCAATGAGTGTGGAAATTTCTGACTGCTGGAATTAATGTGGGAGTGAACCAGTGTTTCAAAAAGAGGACCATATGGCCCACCTCACTTGCTGTGCAGTGCTATGAATCATGGTGTAATCAAAATATTTATATTCAACGTTAGGATCCATAATGAAACCCATGCAACTAATGGATCACTACTTTTCTTTTTCTGTGGGCGGTGTCCTATGTAGAAAATGCAGAGTTTAGGCTGAGTAGAATGACATGTAAGCATTAAGGCAAAATCTGTAACTCAGATTTGGAGAACAAGCATTCGTGACTAATGACTAATTGATTAGTCATCATACCTTAGCTCCTTCCCCCTTAGTTTTAATAGCAATTCTTGAAAGCAACTATTTCTCAACTGATGTTTGAAGAACATAGGAGTTTTCTGCTGTTTTGGATGGCAGAAGTGGGAAGGACATTGTCTTGTTCAATCTGTCTGGTGTCTTTTTTGCAACTTCCTTGGGGGTATCACAGGGCAATGCTTACATGCGTGGGAAGGATTTCTGGAAACAGATGATAACATTATTTACACAAGCTTGGGAAGCAAAAAAATTGCACTGAATGATGAAAGACAGGAACTAAGTACATTGGGAAGGACAAGCGAGTTTTGTTTCACTATTTGTTTTAAAGTATAAATATGGCCATTTGTATTCCATCTGGGCTTTAAAACTGTGCTGACTTTTTCAGTCATGGCTCTTTCAGATGAGCAGTTCCCAGCAAATCATTGCTTTTCTATATAAACTGCAACCTCGGTTGATTATTAGCTTTTCAAAGCAGAGTCTGCAGCTCTTTCCAGACTGGCAAACAGAATAGAATATCCGGTAAAAAAGAACATTATTTTGGAACATTCTCAAACCTCAAATGCTGGTGTCATTTATGTTATCCTGGCATTACATTAATAAAGAATGGTGATGAAATCTGATCAGTTCCAAGGGACTGCTTTAAAACTAATCTGCTTCAGAAGGCTAGAGCCTGCTTCAAGCCACATCTGTTTATTTCATCTTTAATATAAGCCGTTGTTACCTCCATACTGAACATTGCCAACTAGAACACAACTGTAAGAAAAGATTCATTCCCTCCAGAGGCATATGCTGCAAAAAATAAAAAACATAACCTTATCTTGATTTCTGTTTACTATATTTTTGCCAGCTTCCCATCTCAGAAGAAGGTCTTGCCATGTTCAGGATTAGCCCCAGCATGCCTTCCCCAGGTCTTACTGTTTATGTTGTTTTGCAGGTGACTTCCTCACAGTGCGATGAAGAAAGGCAACCTGTGATGGTTTTTAAAGCTAACTCTGGGGTTGTAGAAGGCATTGAATGTTTATCTGTAGAGAATCAATTCACAGAACCAATACATTTTGGAGAAAAACAGCCAAGACTATTTATTCCACAGGTGTACAGATTCATTACCCAATAGTGGAAAGTACAACATCATCAAATATATCTCAAAATACGAAGCTTTTATTAAAGTACTGAATGTGTAGAACAAGTTTCCAGCTTTCATTGTTACAGAGTAGTTTGGTCATGTGAAAATTCTGAACCAGAACAATAGCTCAAGGTTCAAAGGACAGAGCTTGTTGCATGCGTTGTCAAAGGCTTTCATAGCTGGAATCACTGGGTTGTTGTGAGTTTTCTGGGCTGTATGGCCATTTTCCAGAAGCATTCTCTTCTGATGTTTTGCCCACATCTATGGCAGGCATCCTCAGAGGTTGTGAAATATATTGGAAACTAAGCAAGGGAGGTTTATATATCTGTGGAAGGTCCAGAGTGGGAGAAAGAACTCTTATCTGTTGGAAGTGTGAATGTTGTAATTAATCACCTTGATTAGCATTAAAGGCCTTGCCAGCTTCATGGCCCGACTTCTTCCTGCCTGGGGGAATCCTTTGTTCGGAGGTATTAGCTGGCCCTGAATGATTCATGTCTGGAATTCCTTTCTTTTCAGAGTGTGGTTCTTTATTTACTGTTCTAATTTTTGAGTTTTTTTTAATACTGGTAGCCAGATTTTGTTCATTTTCATGGTTTCCTCCTTTCTCTTGAAATTGTCCATGTTTGTGGATTTCAATGGCTTCTCTGTGTAGTCAGACATTACAGTTGTTAGAGTGATCCAGCATTTCTGTGTTCTCAAATAATATCCTGTGTCCAGGTTAGTTCCTCAAGTGCCCTATTAGGGCTGTCTTCTCTGGTTTAGTCTGCAGTGCCTTTCACATTCCTTGATTCGTGTTTGGGCGATGCTGCGTTTGGTGGCCCCTATGTAGACTTGTCCACAGCTGCAAGGTGTACGGTAGACTTCTGCAGAGGTGAGAGGATCCCTCTTGTCCTTCGCTGAACATAGCATTTGTTGGATTTTCTTAGTGGGTCTGTAAATAGTTTGTAGGTTGTGTTTCTTCATCAGCTTCCCTATGCAGTCAGTGGTTCCCTTGATGTATGGTAAAAACACTTTTCCTCTGGATGGATCTTGTCTTTACTCTCATGGCTTGTTCTTGGCCTTGTGGCTCTTCTGATATCTGTGGTGGAGTATGCATTGGCCTGTAGATCCCAGTTTTGGTGGCTTAGTTCACCTTGGAGGAGGTGGGGTTCGCAGATTCTTTTTGCATGGACTGCCAGGGCTTTGATTGTGCCTTGTTGTATGCCTTCAAGTACTTTTCAACTTATAGCACTTTTAAGGCAACTCTATAACGGGATCATATTGGAAAGATTTATTCTGAGAGGGTTTGCTATTTTTTTCTTCAGAGATTAGGGGAATGAAATTTATCCAAATTCACCTAATATATTTCCAAGGCAAAGCAAGAATTTGAACCCTGTTCTTCCAGAGTCCTAATCCAACACTCTAACCATGCTCCTGCCTCTCATAGTTAATAGTGAACACAAATATTTATGACCTCTTTCTAGCAATTAGCCCTCCTTGCTTGTGAATAATATACAGTAGAGTCTCACTTATCCAACACTCGCTTATCCAACGTTCTGGATTATCCAACGCATTTTTGTAGTCAATGTTTTCAATACATCGTGATATTTTGGTGCTAAATTCGTAAATACAGTAATTACTACGTAGGATTACTGCGCATTGAACTACTTTTTCTGTCAAATTTGTTGTATAACATGATGTTTTGGTGCTTGATTTGTAAAATCATAACCTAATTTGGTGTTTAATAGGCTTCTCCTTAATTTCTCCTTATTATCCAACATATTTGCTTATCCAACGTTCTACCGGCCCGTTTATGTTGGATAAGTGAGACTCTACTGTAGCTCCTACTCTGAGTTACAGCCATTTCCCAGAGAATTTAGCCATACTAAATATAATAACAAATTATTTTATTAAAACAATCACATTATCCTTGCCATGTGAATGAAAAGTTTAGTACATTACTGAAACTTATGGACATTCTCTGTTTCCAAGTAGGTTTTGATGAGCTAAAATGATATCTAAAGTTAAATAAAACTAAAATAATAACATGTAGAGGTAGATCATAATAAAACCTCTTCACCTTGAAAGAAATATTTCTACAGCAGGAAGCAAAGGGCAGCCCAGAAATAGAAGCTCTGGTTGAAGAAAAAGCAGGTGTTAGGTGATCCAGATGCAAGTGTTAAAATGTCAATTTAAAATGAAGCTTATGTAAACAAGAGATGGCTCACAAGGCCAATGAACTCAGCGTGCTATAGGAGGGCTTCAGAGTTGTTGGCATCAGTGGTGTTTTCCCACGCAGTTTATCTAAACAGAAGCAAACTAGGATGCTAGTTATCAATTTTAAATTGGATCACTTAATGTCAGCACGTAAACATCTAGGAACTACATTTCTAAAAAGCTACATCAAGCATTTCCCTTCTCCTTGTTTAAATATTGCTGCATAACACAGAGTTTGGAAAAGTTACATTTTGAATTTTAACTCAAATTCCCACAGTCACTATGACAAATGAGGCTCCTGGAAATTGTAGCAAAAAAAAAGTTAATTTTTCAGACTCTGATATCAATTTACCACCCTGGGGAGCCTCAACATTAATACATTGGCCAGATGCACTTGTCTCAACAAGCAAAAATATGCATAAACCGAGGATGCATTCATTCTATCCCTGTCCCCTGTGGGTATAAGCCACAAAACCTATGGGCCCCTGAAAATAATGTGCTAAGAGATATCATATCACCTCAAGAACTGAAGTAAAGCTGCATCTACACTGCTCTATATTCCAGGATCTGATCACAGATTATCTTCTTATTCCTGGGCACCTTGCACACAGCACTATAAAATTCACATTAAACTAGATTATATGGCAGTGTAGACTCAGATAATCCAGTTCAAAACAGATATTGTGGATTATCTGCCTTGATATTCTGGATTTTATGGCTATGTGGAAGGGCCCTTAGTTTCAAGTGGATTTTGCACAAAGGATGAGAAGTGGATACCATCTTCTTTGCCTTAGTCTGCAAAATGTCTTGGGTTGACCATGCTCCTAGAGATCCTCCAACCATTTCCCAATTCATATGTCAACCATCTTTCAGATTTGATTCTTCCATCTTGGTGGCAGTCAATGAATTGAAACCCGAGAAGAAGATACACCTTGTTTTATATAAGTTATCAAAAAAAAGTAGAGAAAAACATGGAGGTTTTTAAATATCTCCTTTTTAAATATCTAGAAATATCTGGTTTCACTGTAATTCAGATCCTCCAAGAGCTGTATGAACTGCTCCTCCAAGATAGGAAACTAAGTCCATTTCTAGTTTTGAAAAAAGTAGCTTTTAAAATGTCAAACAGTCCAGAATCTTGTTAGTGTCTTAAATATGCTTACATTATAGAAGTGAACACTTTTATTGAATATAGCATGCCCATATGCTGTTCAAGAAAACAACAGAAAGAGAGGTGTATTTGTAGTACCGTTTTGCAAACAGATTCTAATGTGCATTCAGTTCTGTATTCCATTGCATAACCTTGCCATTCAACATACGGGGTTCTAGGATGTGCAATGTATAGTTTCACGTGATTACTCAAATCTTCAAAAGTCAAATCTACAAACATGGAGGGAGGACTGTATATGTTTGAATGCACCTTTAAATGGAGGTAGTAAAGTTTTTGCATACTGCTGTTTGTCTTGCTTTCCTAAAACTAGCCTCAGGCTGGATCTACACTGCCATATAATCCAGGTTCAGAATACAGATTAACTACATTGAACTGGATTATATGCAGTGTAGAGTCATATAATCTGGTCCAATGTGTCGATCCTGCCCCAGGTTGGATCTACACTGCCCTATCCCAGGATCTGATAACAGAGTATCTGATTATCCCAGATTATTTGACAGTGGAGACTTATATAATTCAGTTCAAAGTAAGAAATCTGAGATCAGATGCTGGGATATAGGGCAGCCTCAGGCTCACTGCTGTATAAAATCCAGATTATCTGCTTTGAACTGGATTACATATCAGTGTAGATTCATATCATCGCACCAGTTCAAAGCAGATAATGTGGATTATTTACTTCGATCATCTGGATTATATGGCAGTGTAGAAGGGGCCTCAGTAACACTGAAGAGATTCAGCAGTTCCACTTGTAAATTAAGTGAGTCTCAATTGAACCAAACTCCACCTTTCCCAGAAAGGGAATGAACACCATGGGAACCTACTCCTAATCCAGCATGATCCTTGACCAGCACAGGATCCGGCTACTCTGTCAAGCCTGAAATGTTTGTAGGATGCTACTCTGTCCCTTTCCCATCGATAGCCTGCAGGTAATTTTGCTTTGGATGTTCATTCTAATGTCACACTAGTAGAGTTAATATTTTATCAAAGAAAGCTGTTAGTTAGCTTTATTGATGGCACATGATTTCATAGCACGCAGGGCATCTGTACCGCAGAGACAACTGCAATGCACAATTCTTTAATTCTTATTTTTCTGCTAAAATATAGTTATAAAATATAGTTATATAGTAAAACAGTAATACATTATAAAATAATCTATAAATGATATATCTATTTGTGTATGTATACATAATGCCTACAATTGGTTACTCTATTTCTATATTTCAATATCCACTCTGCCAGAAATCCAATTCATTAGTTGAAGGTTCTTCACAGTTTAGTTCTTAAAAATACATTGAAATAGGCAACAAGTCACATCCTACAATTCAAAGTTTCATGTTAGTAATTAATACCTTCAATGTGTAAAATAGGAGCCCCTGGTGGCGCAGTGGGTTAAACTCTTGTGGCGGCAGGACTGCTGACTTGAAGGTTGCCGGTTCAAATCCAACCTGCGGATGAGCTCCCTCTGTCAGCTCCAGCTCCATGCAGGGACATGAGAGAAGCATCCCACAAGGATGGTCAAAACATCAAAACATCCGGGCATCCCTTGGGCAACATCCTTGCACACCAGAAGCTACTTGCAGTTTCTCAAATCACTCCTGACATGAAAAAAATGTGTAAAAATGCTTTATTTGAAGGAGAGAGCTATTGAAAAAATGTAAATGTATGCAGCTTTTTTTGACATCTTTCTAAATCTAACCACAAGCAAAAAAGCTGAATAATAATACATTTTTTTTCTTTTTGCCATTTTTCTGAATCTAACCTCAAGCAAAAGAACTAATAATCCCAATGTTTTTATTTAATCATCTTAGCATAACTGCAGTATTTGTCTGGCCCATCATAAGGGAAGCAATTTAACTCCAAATTGTTGCACTGAGCTCAGAAGAAATCTTTATTTATTTTGCATTTATTTCATCTCTGCGTGTCTGCTGTGGTTGATCATTATTTCCTCCTCACACCTGCCCAGTCATTCGTACTGGCTGTTAGGCAAGAATGTAATTGCACCAGCTTCAATCAAAAAGGAATATTGATTTGTACGTAAATCAAAAACAATCCATTCATCGCCTAGTTTTATTCACTGGAAAGACAAAGCGCACTTAAAAAAGCAATGAAACCAAAATCCCACATTTAAGAATGAATGTGCTGTCTGCCTGTCCTGACAAGGTCTTTTTTCCCTTGAACAAAACATAATCAAAGGAAAACACACACACAAATCTCCTCCACAAAGAACAGCCCTGGCTCAGTTTGCCTCCCAGCATTCCTTAAGGCATCAACAGCTTTTGTTTCCACTTCTCTATGCTCAACCTGTGAAGTTTTCAGTTAAACACATCTGCTTTTTTTCATTAGCAAGGGCTTTGTCCTATTAATGCAATGGATCTTTTCCTGCCTTTTTAAAGTACAAACTCAGTGAGGTTGGATAAGGTTGGAGAACGTCTGGTTGTCCATATTTTTTGGCATTATATTTCCCATAATTTTTCACCATTGAGTATATTGGCTGTAACTTATGATTGTTGTTGTTTATTCGTTCATTCACTTCCGACCCTTCGTGACCTCATGGACCGGCCCACACCAAAGCTCCCTGCCCACTGTCGCCACCCCCAGTTCCTTCAAGATCAAGCCAGTGGTTTTAAGGATACCATCCATTCATCTTGCCCTTGGTCTGCCTCTCTTCCTTTTTCCTTCCTTTTTCCCCAGCATCATGATCTTTTCCAAGCTTTCCTGTCTTCCCATTATGTGGCCAAAGTACTTAATCTTTGCCTCTAATATCCTTCTCTCCAGTGAGTAGCCAGGCATTAATTCCTGGAGTATGAACTGGTTGGATCTTCTTGCGGTCCAAGGCACTCTCAGAATTCTCCTCCAACACCACAGTTCAAAAGTGTCTATCTTCCTTCACTCAGCCTTCTTTATGGTCCAGCTCTTGCATCCATAGTTTACTATGGGGAATATCATTGCTTTAACTATGCGGACCTTTGTTGTCAGTGTGATGTCTCTACTCTTCACTATTTTATTGAGATTGGCCATTGCTCTCCTCCCAAGAAGTAAACGTCTTCTGATTTCCTAGCTGCAGTCTGCTTCTGCAATAATTTTTGTGCTCAGCAATAAATAGTAACTTATGGGAATCCCTTCAAAACATCTGGAAGCCAAAGCCTCCCTTCCTCAGGTCAAAATGCTCTAAGTTCCTCTTTTAACCAGAAGTTGAGAGAAAGTCAAGTTTTTCATGACTGTTTTGCAATCACTTATGACACATCTGCACTGACCACTTATGTGATCATCCCCACTGCAACTATACAACGCTGGGAGTGGTGGATTAACCCAGAGGAAAACTGGATAGATCTAGAGCAACTCAGTTGTTCCCAAAGTTAGGGCCTGTGCAGACAGCTGAGCCCGTTCCTAAATATAACCGAACACAACTGTCTTGATAGCCATCCCACACCCTCCGGGCTCAGCTGGCCCAGGGATGTGGGGTGGCTGTTCCTTCCTATCCCTTCCTCCCATGTCACAAAGTCCACAGCCACAACATCACGTTGGGCAGTGGAGGCTCCCTGCCATCTAGGAGGCAGCTTCGGGAGTCCCGTTTGGATAACCATGTGGGCTCGATCCTGCATCTAAGATGCTGGGACAGATCCACATTATCGATCCATGTTCAAGGGCCCTTATTCTTAGGTATTTTTTCCTACATGAGGCTTTTTTTCTTCCATGAGTTCACCATACAGATGGAATCATTCTGGTAATTGTATTTTAAATCCAGAAAACATATCCAGGGTAGCTATATTGGTTATGTAGCAAAGTACAATGGAGCCTCTGGTGGCTCAGTGTATTAAAGCGCTGAGCTGCTGAACTTGCAGACCGAAAGGTCCCAGGTTCAAATCTGGGGAGTGGAGTGAGCACCCCCTGTTAGCTCCAGCTTCTGCCAACCTAGCAGTTCGAAAACATGCAAATGTAAGTAGATCAATAGGTACCACTCCGGCAGGAAGGTAACGACACTCCATGCAGTCATGCCAGCCACATGACCTTGGAGGTGTCTACGGACAACGCTGGCTCTTTGGCTTAGAAATGGAGATGAGCACCAACCCCCAGAGTCAGACATGACTGGATTTGACGTCAGGGGAAACCTTTACCTTTACCTAGCAAAGTACAACATTCAAAACTCACAAATCAGCAATGCCTTCATTGGGCCAACCAAAAGTGGGAAAATGTATTTTGAAGCTCCACTGGCTCCACTGAAGCTCTTTCTTCACCAGGAAAAGGTACTATAAAACATACAAGAGAAGAATAAAAATGACGATATTAGAGTCCCAGACCTACATTTTGTCGAGGTGTTTTCATTGTCGGTTAAGATGGTCTAGCACAGGGGTCCCCAAACTTTTTTAACAGGGGGCCAGTTCACGGTCCCTCAGACCATTGGAGGGCCGGATTATAGTTTTTTTAAAAAAAAGCTATGAACAAATTCCTATGCGTACTGCACATATCTTATTTTGAAGTAAAAACAAAAACAAAAAAGGAACAAATACAGTCTCAATGTTAATAATAATAATAATAATAATCATCATCATCATCATCATCAAAATAATAAAGAGGGTTGGAAGAGACCCCTTGGGACATCTACTCCCTCCCCCTTTTGCTTTTGTGCATCACATCATAATCAAAGCACCCCTGACAGATAGCCACCCAATAACAGCAACAACAACAACAACAACACCACCATAATAAACATGGTTGGAAGAGACCCCTTGGGCCATAGAGTCCAACCCCTTTCTCCCCTTGTGAACCAAAACATAAAGCACCCCTGACCAACAACAACAACAACAACAACAATAATAATACACTAAAAATCAGGGTTGGAAGAAATTGCTAGCCTTCAAGAAAAATGAATCCACGACAGGGCTGCAAAGGAGGGAGTCTGTGTGGCAAGATAAAACGGGAGCCCTCTACCTTTTACCACAGGCATGCCCCTATTGTTGTTTCGCCTCCTCCATTGCAGGAAGGCGCATACCAGGTGAGGGAGGAGGAGGAAAAGGAGTGTGCGAGGTGAGCGAGGAGGCAGGAAAGGCACGCATCTTTCCCTCCTCTCTCGTTCTGTGCAGGCCTTCCTCAGCGGTAGCGAGGAGGAAAGGAGGAAAGGCCCACGCCTTTTCCTCGCCCCATGAGGCCCTTCCTCGACAGCGGGAAAGGTGCGTGCGTGACGAGGAAATGGCGTGCGCCTTTCTCACTTCTCTCACCTCACGCGCACCTTTCCCACTGCCTTCCTCGACGGCGGCAGCGGGAAAGCTGCCCGCGAGGTGAGGGAGGAAAGTCACATGCCTTTTCCTCGCCTCGTGCAGCTCTTCCTCGGCGGCAGCAGCAGCGGGAAAGGTGAGTGCAGGGCGAGGAAAAGCCATGCACCTTTCCTCCCTCACCCTGCGCTCACCTTTCCCGCTGCCTCCCTCAGCAGCGGCAGCGGGAAAGCGCCCCACGCAGCGGGGGAGGAATGCCTTTTCCTCCCCCCGTGCAGCCCTTCCTCGATGGTGGGAAAGCTGCCCCTGGGGTGAGGGAGGAAAGCCGCACACCTTTTCCTCGCCCCGTGCGGCCCTTCCTCAGCAGCGGCAGTGGGAAAAGTGCCTGTGGGGCGATGGAGATAAGAAAGGCATGTGCCTTTTCCTCCTTCTCCACACTACATGCACCTTTCTTGGCGGAGGAGGAAGGAGCCACCACCGCGGGGGCCGGATAAATGGCTCCGATGGGCCGGATGTGGCCCGCGGGCCGTACTTTGGGGACCCCTGGTCTAGCAGGATGTCAATACAGATGGATACTTCTGAGCTCTGAATCTCATTTTGGTTATAAATTCAACTAAATAAATAAATAAATGCATTGCTCAGAACAGGTATTTCAGATTGTCTGATGGAGAATAATGCTTTAATAATTTCCGCTACTGAAATGTGTCTTATCCAAACTAAGTGTACTACCTAGGATAAATTGGGATTTTGATATTTCTGTTCTACCGTGTCGCTATAGAAGAAAACCTCAGCAGTAGTGGTAACAACTTAAACATAGTCATTTTGACCAAAGCCTTCATATATCATATATCAGAATGGTCTACCATTGTTTGGAAAGATTATATAGCTGTTTGCCTAAGAAGAATTAAGTCCCACCGATCTCCAGTGCAGCATATTTCTGAGCTGACGTAAGACTGCACTGTACTGCATCATCTGTAACTTAGATCCCAACCATAAAAGTTATCAAAATCTACTTCTGTGTCAAGAGCAGGCCTTTTTTTTGCTCTCTCTGCCCATCTGCCTCCCAAATTCCTTTCTGAGAATATGGCAGCTGCTTATTCATCACATGACCCAAGGGAACAGCGACTACGTCCTTGGCTGCTTGTGGGAAAGTTTGAAGGAATACAAATGATAACACAACTAGCACGAGGAATAGAACAATCACATGTTTTAGATATCGGAGTACATTTCTGATTAAGAATTTTCCACTTTAGAGGAAGACAAATATATGACTCAATACAGACAAAAAAAAAGGGAAATGATCAGACAGCTATGAAGCTCCTGAATTTAAGGATCCTTCTGTTGCTGTTATTTGGGTGCATATCACTATTTATTTGCTCTCTGAGCCTGTACCAGCATCCTTAACAGATGCTGGTAAACCAAGAAATCATTGAGATTTTTCATTAACACCTGAGAATGCTTTCAGACAATCATGTACCCCAAAAATGTTTTAAGTTGTTGGAGTTTAACATCGACAAGCAAGTTGTTGTCAGTGTTGCCTCCTTGCTAGAGGAGGGCAAATTACCATTTGATCATCCTTAAATATCAAAATACTTAAAAGCAAAAATATGTACATACATGTGATTTGTGTAGCTTCCTCTTGAGTAAATGTGCCTAGTATACCTCACAACCTCTGAGGATGCCTGCCATAGATGTGGGCGAAACGTCAGGAGAGAATACTTCTGGAACATGGCCATACAGCCTGGAAAACATACAACAACACTGTGCCTAGTATAGTTTGGAGCTAGTTTTTATCACTCCTGAGAGAGCTCAATTGCTATCACTGTTTTAATATTTCTAACTACCTGATTATTTAGTACCTTCTCATTGATAATAATAGCAGTCTTGGTGGTCCAATTTTGCCAGTTCTTTTAAGGACAAGCTCAGTTCCTCAAGCCTATATGTTTGTTTATTTATATTGTGCAAATGCTTATCTTAAAATCTTATGATTACATATTATTTATTTATCAAAATATCTATATCTTATTTTATATCCCAGAGTGATATGCTGATAAAACAAGTTGTTAAACAGAGAGAACAATATCAAGTTAAAAGGTCCAAAAGACTGCAGTTTAAGACTACATCGTTTTGAACATTTTAGTGTAAAAAGGCTTCAACAAACAGCAGTTTTTATTTGGCACTGGAACGAAATCAGTGTTGGCACTAATCGATCATCCAAGTAAATTCTAGAAGTTTTGGTTTTAAAAAGAAGTTTTTGGCCTCTTCATTTAGAATAATTGAAATTACTGTCATGGAAGAGCACACACAGCTGAAGTTGTATAAAGAGTTGAGTCTGAAAAATAATTCCACATTTGCTGAGTTGGTAATATTTACCTTATGTTAAATGTGCCTGAGCTCCCAGTATATGTGAGGCTTATCTACAGCAACTGAAGACTATGATTATTTGCTTTATCAAGACAACTTGTTACACCCTGAAGGCCTATGTTCTACTTTAATTAATATTAAACATGCTTCTGTGAAGACCTGAAATATGTACATTAACCGTCTATTTGTTGAGTCATAATACAAAAGGATTAAAGGTCAGTATAAAATATTGACTTGAACAAGAACTTAATAGGTCTTTGAACACACATATCTTAGCATACTATAATAATGCTTTTCTTTTGAGAAAGGACATCCTGTTCTGACCATCTTCAGTTCTCTATGGCATAAGACGTTGCTCTGGCATTTGGTAATCACTGACTTGGGACAGCACGTGGAGTGACACTGAGGTTTCTTCCACACAACTGAATAAAATCCCACATTATCTGCTTCAAACTGGAATACATGGCAGTGTGGATACGGATAACCCAGTTCAAAGCAGATATTGTGGCATTTTCTGCCTTGATATTCTGGAGTATATGGCTGTGTGGAAGGGCCCTGAGAAATTATCCAGTTCTGGTCTAAATCCAGGTATTCCCAAAATCGGAACCATGACCAAATATGGGGCTTTATGAAGAAGATACCAACCAAAAGGCTGTTGGGCACCTAATCATAATTCCTGTTACAGCGGAAGAATATAATTTTTAGGGTCATACTAATCATATACCGTACCCATTTCTGATTCTAACATAAGGACTGTAGTTGTACTTGTTTCCAAGAAGGGACTTGTACCATATGAAGTGAAGATGTCAATATAGTCTTATGGGTATGTATAGATGGAGTTATTTAAAATAACTCTGATCTATTTGTCTGGGCTTACACTAAAGTAAGTTTTTTTTTCATATCAGGAGTGACTTGAAAAACTGCAAGTCGCTTCTGGTGTGAGAGAATTGGCTGTTTGCAAGGATGATGCCTAGGGAACATCTGGATGTTTGATGTTTTACCATGTTGTGGGAGTCTTCTCTCATGTCCTCGCATGGGGAGCTACTGCTGACAGATGGGAGTTCACCCCGCTCCCCGGATTTGAACAGCAAACTTTTTGGTCAGTAGTCCTGCCGGCACAAGGGTTTAACTCATTGCGCCACCGGGGGCTCAAAGTACTCAAATAAGGGCCCATAGGGTTGCAAACTTCACATTATCTCAAAAATCTGTCCTATAAAAAACTAGTCCTACAGAGCTATACAGAGCTTTGGTAAAGGAGACTTTTGATTTCCCTGAAGTTCTTTGCCTGGAAAAACTATATTTAGGGTAAAAAAAACTCTTACAGATTCTGGCAGTTGTTGTTCAAAAGGGTCATAGTATTTCCAAACGCTGTCCTAGATCTTGGTACTACAAAGAGTCATTTGGCTAACAAAATTGAATAGCTATTGTAAGCATAAAGTGCTTCCAGAGTGCAGGGTGTGGGCCTCAAACAGAGAGAACTCAGAGTTCAAACATGTGATGAAATTCAGGAAATGCGGATGCCTCCAGATTTATTCACATAAGTCTTTCATCCATACAGGATGTGGGTTACTGTGCTTCTTTTCTGCTGTTTGAGTGATGTTTGCCTGATTGCTTCACAGATTCCCAGCAACCCCATGATAAATCACATACCTTCCTTCTCTCAGCAGGACTGGTTATATTTTCCAGTTGGCCTAGCTGCTGGCGGTTTACTGTTGTGGGTGTTTTTGCTGCTTTCATTTCAAATAGAAAGCGTTCAAGATGAAGCTGCAATGGACAGAAACATAGCTAGCTGGCTCTTCTGCCTTTTGTTAAACACATTGAAACAGTTTAATAGGACCAAGATGTGAAAATGGAAAGTTATATGGTTAATATTGATAATTCTGGGGAAACCCTTCTAGAATAAAGTCAGGAGCATATGTGTCCCTGCACTACAGTTCAAATATTTTCCAGATGTTTGTGAGTCTGGTTGGATAAAGGAACTTAAAATCAGTAGACTCTTGTATCACCTTTTACTTGATGCAACTTTATACTTGGATGAATAGTTGAAGTGTTAAAAATGTATTAGTTAATTGTGAAGATGCATATCAGACAGGAGTGCCCAATGAGCATAGGGACTAATGGGTATCAGTGCATAGGTCACATTGGTACACAATGCATGTCAGTGCACAATGTGCATCAACCACTTTGCTGAATCTGCTGCACAGTTACATAACAGCAGTTACATACTCAGCTGGATACAGAAGTTACAAAAGGTACCAGTTCTAATCCCCATATAATTCATACACTTATGAATATGTAATTCTCAACAAGAGTCCAGTCATAGTATTTATCACATATTGTTCTTTTTATGTTGTGCATTTTTCTACTTAAGACTAAAGGTATTTTAAAAATCTCTGTATCTGATATTTGGCTGAGTTGTGCAGTTAAAGGAGAGCAAGTAAGGTCTAGACTTCAAGAAGTCTGGAAGAAAACAATCAAAACTTATCCATATACATCATATAGCTTTTCTATTACATTAAATGAAAAGTTGCTATTGAAGCTGTTGGAAAAACATCAGGGATGGGAATAATGTGGCCCTGTCAATGTCGTTGAAATACAGTTCCCAGCATTCTTCACCATTGGCTATGCTGTATTGGGCTGTTTGGAGTCACAGTCTAGTAATATCAGAAGAGCCACACAGTCCCACTCCAATATATGAAGATGAAGTCTCCGGAAAATATTCTATTCATAAATTATCTAATAGATTGATAGAGCTGCAAAGTTTATTTGATAGTTGGGCTATATAAATACAATAATTTATGGACTGAATCTCGATCTAATGGTTCTGTTCTAGGTGTGATTTATGGTACTTTCAGATGAGGCTCTTAGTGGATATCATTCATATTTTCCAGGAGATACTGGTCTTTAACAGTTTACTTTAATTTTCCAGGTAGTAAAGCATTTTCCTTAGTTTCATCCATTTCATCCGTCCTTCCGTTACTTTTGTTACCTTCAGGAGCGCGTAATGGGAAGGCCCCTTCCTGTACGAAAATCAGCTTGACACAAAAAAAGAGAGCCAATCCTAGCTCCTTGCCTGCTTTTCTTGAGCATGTGGCGCTCCATGCCGCCTTGCCTTGAAAAGAAAGTGTGTGTGTGTGTGTGGCGTGCAGGCCCAGAAAGCGTGTGCACCTGCCTGCAGCTGAGCACCTCCTCTAGTGTAAGAATGAGAACTTGCCTCCTTGCTTGGGAAAAAGAGTGTGTGCATGTGTGGCATGCAGGCCCAGAAAGCACATGCGCCTGCCTGCAGCCAAGCATCTCTCCTCTAGAGTAGAAACAGGTACAAAGCCTCCTTAAAACATGCGCCTGTCTGTAGCTGAGCACCTCTCCTCTAGAGTAAAACAGCTTCAATGCCTAAAATGATGAGAAGGGCAGTTTGGAAAGCACCCCCCCCCATAGTGGGCTGATAGAAAACGGATCTTTCAGTACCCCAGAGCGAAAACAGATATCTGCCGTCCCAATTCTGGAAGACTCTCAAAAAATGGATTGGGTCCCCTACTGAAAGCCAGGACACGAAACAAGTCAAGGTTTACCCCAAAAGCACAACCTAATTCTCAAGTAACATCTACACTGTAGAAGAAGTGCACTTTCACACTACTTTAACTGCAATGGTTCAATGCTTTGGAATCTACAGTGTAGATGCACCCCTGTCTCTGACCACCAATCTTTCAGCACTGTTTTTCTTACTAGAGTGAAGAAGGAAATGTCAGAATAGATATGCAATGACTTTTGACTGATAGTACTAAGAGACCTCCATTTGGAACCACTGTTTATTCTGATTCCACCAACTTTTACTGGGGGCTCTTTCATACTACTCTATGATTCCTTCAACTATCCTTGCTGCATCCTGTGGATTCCTGGGATTTGTAATTTGGTGGGGCACAAGAGATAGAAAAATTGAAATACTTCCCCCTAAATTGAAAATCCCAGGATCCATTCAGATGGACTCAAGGTAGTTGAAGTGATATTATAGTGCTCCAATTGTGTTGTGTGAAAGGGCCCTGGATAACACATCATCTTCTGTAAATGTTGCTTGCAGAAGTCTTAGGCCCCTTCCACACATTTCTATAATATCCACATTGGACTAGATTATCTGAGTCCACACTGTCATATAATATTGTAAATTATCTGCTTTGATATTCTGAGTTATATGGCTGTGAGAAAAGGCCCTTAGTCCTAAATGCAAATTCAATGTTCTATTCAGAGACTGAAGGGCCAGTTGATCCCATTGCCTGCCCCTTCTCCAATGCTAGCCTTCCTGAGCCATGCCTCCAGCCACACTCCTACCTCCTATGGTTGCCTATATGAAAACTAAATAGGATTTCTATATCTGTAAAGGTTGTGTAAAAGAGAAAATTTCAACAAGCTTTGTTTGTTACCTGGTTGCATAATAATCAACATCCATTGAATTTCTGTCCTGTGCAGTTTTCAGTCTAGCAATACTATTCATCTCCTATGTCTACTCATAAAATATACAAAAGCCACTATCGTAGCTATGTTGGAGATGGAGGAAAGAAAGAGAGGTTAGACCTGTTTCAACTATTAGTCACAGTGAAACAACTGCTTCAGGCAGTGGATTTTGATTGTTGAGGGGTGAAAGCAACATCTGTATTATTTAATTTATCATTGCATTTTTATTTCCAGGGAGGTATCCCTGTGAGGCCTTTTGCCTCTATCACCAAAATAACTAGACTGTCCTTGGATACCCCACACCTTCCTTTGCAGGGATAAGGGCTCGTGAGTTTTGCTGTCAAAAGCATCAAAACGTGTTAGGCTGGACCTCATAGAAGTCTTTAGCTACAAACCTGAGTCCTTGACTCAGACTATCCTATTTATTGGTTCTTGTGAAAACAAAATATAGCTCCACATTCTGCAGAGGTAGAATGGGATATAAATTTCCCTGCTGTTTCTTCTGTGGTACAAAGAAGATTCACTCATTTAAGTCTGCTGTGCTTTAATTTAACTCCTTGATCAATAGGATCTCAAATGTCTTCAGTCTGCCTGACTAATGGGGCTCTGTTTTTATCTTCTTCAAAGAGAAGAAGTGAATGATTTTCACCATGCAATTAGTGTGCCAATTGCAGTGGGTTTTTTAAAAAGTTGGAAATGAAAGTTTTAAGTTCATTTAGCTATTTCAAGTAATTACATATGTCGATGGAGGCATATATAGGCTCAAACTACCAAAGCAGAGTGAATGATTTGAAAAGACCACATGCTGCTGCATTGCTGAAGCTAAAGATGTGGAAACCCAAACAGGGGCAGGTTTGGAAGCTGCAGGGAGCTAACACTTTGAAGACAAGCAAGTATATAAGAACAATTTAGGACATCTTCCTCCCAGCCTGACAGACCTTTCAGATATGTTGAGTTGTGACTGCCTTGATCGTCCGCCAGCAAAATTTGTAGTGATGGGAGTTATATTCCAACATATCTGAAAGGTCCACCAGGATAAGGATGCCTAGATTAGGACTACTGTGTCTTGGGCCTATTCCACACAGGTGAAAAGTCCAGTCCAACCTGGGTTTAAAAAACCTGGGTTAGGCCAGACTTCTGTCCCCACACCAGCAGAAAACACCACACTTTCCTGGGTAGGGGGTGTCCAGATGCTCTGCCGGACCTTCTGGCAAGGCACCCGGACAGCAACAAAAACTTCCCAGAAAAGCCTTAAAAACTAAACACTACTTACCTGGCCGTGTAAGTAAATTTTAGTTTTTAGGGCTTTTCTGGGGGGGGGGGGGTAGGGGAGAGAGTTACAGCCCTCTGGGTTTTTCGGGTTCATGGAGCCCGGAAAACACAAAAGGGCAGTCCAGACAGCGGCCCTACTGGATTAGACCTGGGTTGTCAGGAAGACCCAATATCTAATAGAGTACCTAATTAATTCAGCACAGAGCAGGGTTTTCCTGCTTTGTGCTGAATTAATTCATTTTTACCTGAGACGTCATTTGGATGCCCCAGGTAAAAGCATGGGAGCTCACGCTTTTTGAGAGCTGTGCGGATGTGCCCTTAGAATGAAGCAAATGAAACCAGCTGTTTACAGCCAGTAAAGGTTCCTGCTTATCTGCAGGTTTGAATAGGGGCAGGCTTTTTGCTTCTGGTAATAGGCACCGAAGGCCCCCTCCACACAGCTGGATTATATGGCAATGTGGACTTAGATAACACAGTTCAAAACAGATATTGCAGATTATCTGCCTTGATATTCTGGGTTATATGGCTGTGTGGAAAGACCCTTAACAATGTCTTTTCCCCTCTTTGGGGAATTTGCATAATAAGGCCATCCAGGAAGAAACCGTGATGTACAATAAACACTGAGACACTGAAGACTCCTAAGAGATGTTGTAAAAATGTTGCAACATACTCACTGATAATGCTTGTGTAATTTGGAAATGGCCTTGAAATGTCTTCAACAATAAAATACTGGTAACAGTATTTGACTGGACGGGTGCTTTTTTGGTTGTTGTGTCCACATTGCTTGCAGTGTGTCACCCACAAAGAATCTGGGTAGGCAAACATTACCCGTAACTATAAAATAGGATTGTCCCCGACCTTTAGCCCTTCTTGGTCCTGAGGCCATAACAATATTGGGGTGAGGTGAGGTCAGCCTAGAGATATAAAATATAAAATTGTTTCCACAGTTTCTTGTTGGGTGCCTACAAGTCATTTCAAACTTATGGAGACCCTAATGTGAACTGACCACAGAGGTTTCTTGACATGATTAGTTTAAAGAAGGTTTGCCTTTTTCTGAGTATTTTGCTAGGGAAGTGAGGGTGGATGTGCATTTGGGTGCGGAGGGCATTTGGGGAGATGTTTGTTTAAATATTGCGGTGGTTTACTGAAGGGAGGGGATAGCCTGACTTTCTTGAGACCCCACAGGGAGAATTCAGTTCCTCCTCAGGTCTAGTTGAAGGATATTAGGGGAAAGGATCCCAGGAAAAGTAGTTTCTTAAGTCTGATGCCTTAACTCGGGTCTGGTTGAAGGATAGTAGGAGAAATGACCCCTACAGAATACCTTTTTAGGTTTTTTTTAAGTATTTCCTAAAAATCAGGGGATGACCCAAACATTCTGAAACTTGTGGTACTGGCAGTGGTAAATAAGTCCTCCTAATGTGGCAATTTTCATCCCTTTAGCCTTAAAATGATGGAAAGGAGAATCTTGGAAGTTTCCCCATTGCCACCAATGGGCCAGATCTTCCCAGAGCGAAAATGGATCTTTTGGCTGCTGGATTGAAAAATGGCATCTTGCCCTCCTGAATTCGGGAAGCTCCTAAAAAATGGAATTGGGAGGGGGGAGGGTTACTGAAATTGGACAATGAAAACAGCACGGTGTTTATCTGAATTACACACCTCTCAGCAATCCATCTTTGTTGAATAACAATTATCTAAAAATCCCTCCAGAAGATAAATAAACTGATTATTTTGGAGCTTATCTAAAGCATTCATATATTAGCATGGTGGGAATGGGATTATTGCCCAATTACTTCTCCTAATGGATTTTTCATCTCACCTGTAGAATAGTCAAAAGTGCAACCATATGGGTTGCTAACAATGCATGAATCAGTGTACCAGTGCTAATGTTCCCAGACAAAGCTGCAATTTAATGTGAACATTACCCATGGAGTCTGTGCAATTTATAGCTCTATTCCTGGCCTCAAATATGAAGATGGAACACATGCGTCTTCAGAGGGGAAAGCTTATATGCATATATTTGTAAATCTGCTTTGTAATTCACATAACCTAGAGCCCCAATAGGAAGCATTTTGAAAATGCCTGAATATGTTTTCCTACTTCCATAAATTACAATTATGAAACAGTGTCTTGCCGCAGTGAACCAGTTTTTTGGTGAAAGAACATGCTAACCTCTGAATCAGACCAGTGACCCTATGTGTTACCAAAGTGATTGTTGCCTTAAAGTATGCAGTTTTGAAATAGTACAACTTAATTTTAATTTTTCCCTAGTTTTAAATATTGCAGCATTACTACCATGATGATCCATGTTCTCAGAATGGCAGTGCCATAGACCTTAGTAACTGACATTTTGTGAGGAAATTACAACAATCTGACAACAGTACTGAATATAAATAAGGATTTCCCAAGCTAACCTTAAATATGAGTAATATTTTAAAATTTAAAACAGTGATAGAGAAAGAAAGAAAGAAAGAAAGAAAGAAAGAAAGAAAGAAAGAAAGAAAGAAAGAAAGCCGCCCCACCCACCACCCACCCCCAATTGCTTCCAGTCTAGCGGAAACTGTCCCAAGGACATCTATCCTCACTCAGTGCGGTGGGACAGAGGCTTCTCTGGGGCCCTCTGTGGCCCCAGATAAGCCTCTCTTCAACCCCCTCTTTCCTTCCCTTCTTGGACCTACATTGGCGCCATCCCTGTTCTGAATTCAGCTCCTTTCAAACCTCAGCTCTAATTATACAACTTTGCCCTGTATGGGCTCAGATCAAGACATGAGATGACCCACCTAGATTAACAGAAGTGAGATTCTGCATGAAAGTCACTGTCTGGATCCCCTGCAATCTGGGAGAGAAGCCAGGCTTTCTGCCTCTCAGTTGGGCAAGACCCATGTCACCTATACCCTAAACTCCAACTCCCAGAAGCCCTAGCCAGCTTGTCCAATGGTCAGGAATTCTGGGAGCTGAAGTTCAAAACACCTGAAGGGCCAGGCAGCCATAAGGAAACCTGCAGTTGCTCCTCCTGGGTATGTATGACAACGTAGAGGGGGAAAAAATAAAGAAATCTTATTTAATTACCTGATAACAGCAGTAAGAATGACATATGCTAAGGGTTGGAGGGGGAAAAAACAGACCGGAAATAAAAAAAACTGGTTTATTAAAATTTTGGAAATTATGAGGGCAGACAAATTAACATACTTACTATCGAACATTCAAGGCAAACCCAAAAAAACAAACATTGGGAATTAGTTACAAACTATTTAAGAACAGAGAACTGTAAAGTGATAATATAAGGATACACTAGCCAAAGATAAAAGACTACACAACTGTCCCAGAATAAACACTAAAGGAGAGAAAAATAATACAACAAACAAATAGAAGAGGAAATACAAGGGTATAGTTGATTCCATATAGTGAAAGCAATGGTATTCCCCATAGTAACCTATGGCTGCAAGAGCTTGAAGGAACTGGGGGCGGTGACGGCCGACAGGGAGCTCTGGCATGGACTGGTCCATGAGGTCACGAAGAGTTGGAGACGACTAAACGACTGAGCAGCAGCAGTTGATACCAAATGAATACGATACATAACAACACACATCTGATGGAAGTCAATTTTAATTATATGTGATAACTGTTAGTATTTAAGTGATGTTCTGATTTTTTGTTTTTTGCTTTTTGTTTTCTGTCTCTGTCCTCTTTTTCCTTTTGTTTCCTGATGTAGGGTTTTGATTAATAGATTTCTCCTAACCGTCTATATATTTTTTTTTACCCCCATGTTATCCCCCCTCACGGTGTGTAATTGTCGATTTGATTCACACTCCTTGGCAAATGACTTTAATTTTTAAAAAAAGGAAACCTGCAGTGAGGTGTGATAGGCACATAATCCCCTTTCTCCCCAAACCTGGATCTCATCCCATGAAAAATTATTCAAAGTTGTGATGGAAAGAAGACTAGAGTCTGAATGAAGACAAAACTCAGAGGGAGAAAATTTGTATGCTTCCTTAAGAGACCTGACTGAAAATGGATATTGGTTTCTCCTAATTGGCCAATTCTCATGGTGAGCTGCATTTTGAGAGTTTTGGGGATTCTAGTAGCAGGAGCTTGGAAACCAACTCATACACCATCTGCAAAGGGAAAGGGAAATACAGATTATTATATAGACTACAAAATAACAAACTGCAGATTGGAATGGGACAAAAGGATGAGCTTGATAAAGACTGGACTCCATTAGTTAATCATTGTATTAAACTTCGGCCTAGAGGAACAGTGACCTTACGTGTATTGTATTGATGTTAATTTGCACTTGGAAGTAAGTAGTTATAGAAACAGTTATCTGTAATTAGTACTTTTTTCAATAAACTGAATATAATTTGGATATGTTATGATTATAGTCTAATGAAGAGAATTCCTTTGGGCTATAATTGTAATTGATTTTAAC
Source organism: Anolis carolinensis (assembly GCF_035594765.1). Lineage (NCBI taxonomy): Eukaryota > Metazoa > Chordata > Lepidosauria > Squamata > Anolidae > Anolis > Anolis carolinensis. The sequence continues at coordinate 155,551,631 of NC_085845.1, forward strand.
TACTCTTCATTATAATTCATAATTATGGGAGCACACTACTTAAACATGTTTAGTACCAGTGGTCAGCAATGTATAGCATGCTGGTGTTTAACTGTAACTAAAATTTACTGCTTAATTATATTTGAATAACAAGAACTTAAAATTGCAAGAATAATATGAACCAACTTTTCTGGGTTTTGGAACTGTACCTGCAACTAATTCTTACAGTCACTGAACAGAACTGGAATCGTAGCAACAACAGCAATAACAACAATAAATGAATATGCACCTGGCAGTTTACGCACTCAGTTCAGTCAACTTGGAAATGATAATATACAAATAGATTACCATGATCTAAATGGGTGTGTGTCAATCAGAATGCTACTTTATACATTGCATAAGCATTTCTAGAAACTAACAATTACTGTTTCATGGTTTGTCATATGGAATGATGTACTAGGAAAGGAATGTCATTCTGTTTTTTTGAAAACAACCTATAACAGTTTTCACGTCAAGTTTTGTAATGCAATGAGTAATGGCATCCTAATAGTTTCATATCTGGTTTGTGCCAGCTGGTAAAATTCCTTTCCTTCTCTCATACAATTAAAGGGAAGGAGGGGAGATAAAGATGCCATTTCTCAAAGGAGAGAAAAATAAAGGTCATGTTGTCAGAGAATGCTGCTGTAGCAGGCAAAGACTGAACTGTTCCGTCCCCCAGGACGATGGTTTGCCTTACCTATTGGTCGTTTGTTTGTTTTCCCTCCTTTGCATTTTGTTTGAGCCTCTGGCTGCAAAAGCCTAGGAAAAGTGGCTTGGAATCTGCAATAGCTGGCTGCAGTTTTCTTTGCAGTGATTGGTCAAAGAGTGCAACATCTTAGGACCGCCCTTTTTACCAGGGTCTAGTCTCCATTTTGGAGCTTCATTCTGGCTATTGTCTTCCAACGTGCTGGAGCTGTGCAAGGCTAACTGGGACAAATCATCCTCAAAACCAGGCCAATCTAAGCCTATCCAAATTAGATAAGTATTGAATTATATTGATCTGGAATAGGAAATCTAGTTAGAGGAGCAAAGTTATTCCATCGCTTCTAGAACTAATCTTTGCTGTAAAGATAGGGAAGGAAAGAGTTTCTCCTTCTAACATAGGCAGCGTGATTAGGGTATAGTGGTTTTATAATCACTTTTGCCTTCTGGAACCAGGGATAATTCTGCAACTAAAACCTATGGAAATTTGTTTCATTTTCTGCAACTTTAAGATCTGTGCCAGGTTTACAACCTTGTATGAATAAACATCCTTTTTTGAAGTTATCCAGACTCAGTCGTTCAATATCTATAGGACAGCTTATAGGGATTTGCAGTTCGCCCGGATAAAGGACAGCACGTTTCAGTTTTATAGCTTTTTATTGTCCGGCGGACGGCACAGTTTTGAGGTCGATCAGCGGTTTTTCCGCTTCAGCTAGCTTGCACGGCTTTATAGTTTTTTATAGTTTAGGAAGTTTTAGTATAGGCTGCGGCTTTTCCGCCTGAGCTCAGTCTGCATACCTAAAGACTCTACCAGCGTCTGAGGCAGTGGAGCCCGCTCTCAGACCTGAAGGAGTCAAATAGTGGGGCTCTATTTCCTTGCTATTTGGCTCGCGTGTGCGCACGTAGCCCAGTGGCTTTCTGGGTTTGCACAGGCTGTGCAGTTCCCAGCAACGTCCAGGGCTCCCTCGGCGGTAGACCTCGAGCCGCGGAGCACCAGCGACAGTTCTTTGGCTGGCTCTGAGGCGTGGAGCCCACCAGAACCAGGCTAGAACCTGGACAGGCCTGGCAACGCTGCTGCGAGTTCGGCCGGAGCACTCAACCGGCTTTGACAGCCTCTTCATCAGGAGTTCGGCCGGAGCACTCGGCTGGCTTTGACCTGCCTCATGGTCCGGCGGTGGTGACCTGCCTCATCGTCCTGCGGTGGTGACCTGCCTCATTGACCTGCGGCGGTGACCTGCCTCATCGTCCTGCGGTGGTGACCTGCCTCATCGTCCTGCGGTGGTGACCTGCCTCATCGTCCTGCGGTGGTGACCTGCTTCATCGACCTGCGGTGGTGACCTCCCTTCACAGCGGGGAGGAGGCGTCTCTTCTCTCCTCCTTTCCAAAGCCAGCCTCGGTGCTCCTTCGGCGGCAGGCCTCGAGCCGCAGAGCACGAGGTGCTTGAAAATTTGGCGAAGTCGCCATTTTGGCAGTTTACGTCACTCGGGCAAGGGAGGTATCAAGTGGCAAGTTGCTGTCAGTTGACATTTTGCAGCTTGCCCACCAAAGTCTGGCGCCAAAGGTCACAATCTTTGTAAAGTATAGTTACTTAGTGATATATATTGCTATGGTTAAGTGCTGTGAATTGTATTATATATTGAATTTGCTTTTATTGTAAATTTACTTGCAGGTATATTGCATTTGCCTTTGTTGTAAATTTACTTGCTATTAAGAATACATAATGTCTATGCAATTTCAAGATGATACAGATGGTATACCTCCTTCTGAGGCTGAAAGTAGGAATGAAAGGCCCCAAAGGATAAAGCACCCTTCAGCCAAGATGCTAGCCCATCTAATAGATGAAAAGGAGCTCCTCCATGTGAGGTTAGGTTCGGCATGGGAGCGAATTGTAACATTAATGGGCAGAATAGAGAGCTTGGGTATTACAAGGGTGCCATCCATATTACAGACAGACCTTGAAGAGACCTTCGGTCTTTGGAGGGGTTTGGTGTCTAAGATAGTCCAGGTCCTCGAGCGCATTAACGCCAAGGATTCAGAGTTAGAAATAGTGAGTGTTTTAGCTGACACTAATGAGAAAGAAAATAGGGTGAGGGCAATCCTAGCTTCCTTATGCAGCCATGAGACCAATCTTTTAAAATCACCTGCTGTGGCACTTAGTCTTAAGTCCAACCGCTCTAGTCAGGTATCTAAACTAAGGGAGCGTGCATCGTCTAAACACAGCCACTCTAGCAAGTCTTCTGCTGCTGGGAGTGCCATCTCTTCCCTAGCTGCCTTGCACATTAAGGAGGCTGCACGTCTGGAGCTGCAGAGTAAAGTGGCGGGGGCGGAGGCTGATGCTAAGGCAGCTGATCTCACCCTTCCCTTTAAAGAAGAAGAGCAACGACTGCAAATAGAACAGGCCCATAGACGAAGCGAAATGCAAATAGAACAGGCCCATAGACAAAGCGAAATGCAAATAGAACAGGCTCGTATAGAGATGCTTAGAATAAAGATGGATGCCGCAGCCAAAAGGGTAAGGGCTGAGACTTTGGCCAAAGCCCTAATTGAGCCACTCACAGAAGAAAATGTAAGCCAGTTACCAATACAGGATCCTTCTGCCAAAGTGTTTGCGCACCTTGGCAGCATGAACAGCCAGTTTTCGGATGAGGAACAGGAAGACTTCTCTCCTTACCCAGAGCAGGGCCCCAAAGTCACTTTTGAGTTTCCTGCAGAGCAGAGCGTCATAGCGGGGAGCTCACCCTTGCTCGAGCTACCTGTGCCTCCTGCTAAAACCCTAGGTCAGTCAATCAGGGCCTCAAGGCCGAGTGCTAGTTGGCCCCTACAGACAGCTGCACAGGGAGCCATCGATTCGTCAGTGGTCGATGTCATCCCTCCAAGAGGCCAAAGGTTGACGCAAGGTGCACGGTGGGAGTCCACTCCACAACAGCAAACTCCTCAATTGTTCCCTTCGACGCCAGAGTCCCAGCTTGTCTCCATCATCAGAAGCCCCAGAAGAGATCTTAAGGACAAGGGTGTCGAAAAGTTTTCGGACAAGCCTGAGGAATTTCTTCTCTGGAAGGCCACCTTCCAGAGAGCAATCAGAGACTTAAAGTTATTGCCTGAGGAAGAACTGACTCTTCTGGCTGCATGGTTGGGCCCAGCCTCATCCTCACAAGTTAAGAAGATCTACGCAGCCCACGTAGCCGATCCCGACAAAGCCCTGGAAAAGGCCTGGGCCAGGTTGCAGCAGAGGTATGGGGCCAGCACAGAGATTGAAGCATCTCTTATGGACAAGCTCCAAAGGTTCCCAGCTTTAAAACTCAAAGACTTCAAACTCTTGTGGGACCTCAGCGATCTCCTTGCGGAATTAGAGTCGGCCAAGGAGAATCCAGAACTGCCCGGTTTGAAGTGCCTCGATCAGCACCTGTCCCAGAGGCAGATCTTGACCAAGCTGCCCTTCACTTTGCAAGAACGCTGGGGACAGGAGGTCTTCAACTACAAGGAGGCCCACTCCCAGGCATACCCTCCATTTTCTCATTTGGTCCAGTTCATCACCAGGGCAGCCAGAGAAAGGAATGATCCACAGACGGGCCTCCCCACCTTATACCAAGGGACCCAGCCAGAGAAGGCACCTGAAGTGGACAAGAAACCACCTAGAGAGGCCAATAGACCTGTCAGCGTAAAGGCAGTCGAAACTCAACACAAGACTGACGAACCCAGGTCGGAGGTAAAAGAATTGCTTTGCCCTATTCACCAAAAGCCTCACAGCTTGGCCAACTGCAGGGAGTTTAGTAGAAAGACATACAAAGAAAGGCAACAGCTAGTTCAAAAGCAGGGAATCTGCTTTAGATGCTGTGGAGCAACTCCACACTTTGCATCCAACTGCAAAGAAAACATCAAGTGTGAGAAATGCAACAGCCTCAAGCATTGCACCGCAATGCACAACTCCAATATCATCTCCCACCCCAAAGAGAACGCTTCACCAAAAGAAAAGTCAGCAGTCGAAGACACCGACAAGCCAGCCGCACCAGAGATGCAGGTGGAAGTTTCAGCAGTCGCCTGTACAGAGCTGTGTTCTGACTCGCACCAGTACAGAGTTTGTCATCCTATCTGCCTAGCGGATGTATATCCAGCCAAGAGCCCTTGGCTTAGAAAGAGACTCTATGTGGCCCTGGATTCACAGAGCGACGCCTCCCTGGCTACTCCAGAGTTCTTCCGCATGTTTGACCTTAAAACCAAGATGGTCGACTACACTATGACTACGTGTGCAGGAAAAAAGAAGTTGCAGGGTCGCATAGCATCTGGCTTCGTTGTCTCCTCTTGCGACCAGAAGAGACAGTTCAAGTTGCCAGACCTGATTGAGTGTTCCTCCATCCCTCGGAACAAAAAACAAATTGTAACTAGAGAAGTTGTGGAGGCTCATCCACATTTGCGACGGTTAAAGAATGCTATACCAGCCTTTCGGCCAGATGTGGACATTGCCCTTTTGCTTGGCTCGGACTGCCCGAGCTTGTTCTGTGTGAACGACCAAGTTAAAGGACCTCCAGGTGCACCTATCGCACAACAATTGCCATTAGGCTGGACAGTCATAGGCCCAGTGTGCATAAACAAGATGCACCCACCATCGTCGTTGGACTCCAATCAAGCACAGGTGCTTAAAGGTGGACGTCCTACACTTGTGCGCAGTTGCCTAAGTCATATCTCGGTCTACTGCCAAGCAATAACTCCAGAGTATTCCTCCATCTTCAAAGTCTCTGAGAGAGACGAAGCCACAGCGCTCTCGAAAGATGAGCAAAGGTTTTCGGACATTATGAATGCTCAAGTCTCACGAAGTGCAGAGGTGAAAGCCTGCAAATCAACCACAGAAATCAAGATGGGCCAAAGATCTTACCTGGAACTACACCGCTTTGAGCATTTTTTAGAGTGGCACAGTCTTCTTAGAGCAGTTGCTAGGCTTATACATCGCTTAGTCTGCAAAGATAGTCAGCCTTTGCAAGTTCAGGACATGCTAAAGGCTAAGGGAGTAATACTCAGGTCAGTTCAGAGGCATGAGTTTAGTCAAGAAACAGCCAGGTTAGAACAAGGGCTTAACACCCCCAGCCGGAGTTTCTTGCGTGAGCTGAACCCATTTCTGGATAAAGAGGGCATTTTAAGAGTGGGAGGGAGGTTAGCTAAGGCTAAACTCAAAGTGTGTATAAAGAACCCCATCATTGTACCCCCCAATAGCCATATTGCTTTGTTGTTGGTTCGTCACTACCATGAGAAAATCCATCATCAAGGTAGAACTCTGACTGAGGCGACCCTTAGAAATGAAGGCCTGTGGGTGGTAAATGCTAAAAGTTTGGTCAGCAGTGTTATTTTTAAGTGTGTCAAATGTCGGCGACTCAGGCGAAACTGTCAAAGTCAGTTGATGGCAGAACTACCTCAGGATAGGACTTTGACAGACCCACCCTTTTCCCATGTGGGAATCGATGTGTTTGGTCCTTGGGAGGTTGTCACTAGGAAAACCAGGGGTGGTGTTGTAAATAACAAAAGATGGGCGGGTTTGTTTACTTGTTTGTCAAAACGAACTGTCTATATAGAGGTTGCAGAGGGAATGGACACTTCATCATTCATAAACGCATTGAAAAGGTTCATAGCCCTCAGAGGGCCAATTAAGTCAATTCGGTCGGACTGTGGCACCAATTTTGTAGGTGCGACCAAAGAACTCAATTGTGTGTCTAGGTTTGGGAGAGACCCAAAGGTTCAGAACTTTACGAATACTGAACAAATTATGTGGACTTTCAATGTTCCTCACGCCTCCCATATGGGTGGTGTTTGGGAGAGGATGATTGGTATTAGTCGCAAAATCCTTAATGCCATGTTTTTGAGTCATAGGTCATTGACGCATGATGTTTTGGTGACACTTATGGCGGAAGTTACCGCAATTATCAACAACCGGCCGCTGGTTCCCCTTACCAGTGACCCTGAGAACTTACAACCACTGACTCCTGCACTTATTTTGACACAAAAGGTGCCAGGATGGAAGGACGTCATGTTGCCAGTTCCGGACGGAACTCACCGTGCCCTGTGGAAACAGGTGCAGTCCTTGGCCAACCACTTTTGGAAAAGGTGGAAAGCTGAGTACTTAAGCCAGCTTCAAGCTAGAAGAATCTGGCAAAGCCCACAGGACAACATTGAGGTTAACAACGTTGTGTTGTTAAAGGACAAAGACTTGCCCCGCCATGCGTGGCCCATGGGCATTGTATTAAAGACCTTTCCTTGCCCGGACGGTAAGGTCAGGAAAGTTCAATTAAAGACTTGCAACAGAGGCAAAGTGTCCATTTTGGACAGACCAATTAGTGACCTCGTGTTGCTTATTGGAGATGTTTAAAGTTCTAGTGTTTGTATTGTTGTGTATACAAAGGTGTTTGTATGTTTTTGATTGGTAAATTCCCACATCCTGGGAATTTAGCGGGGAGTGTTCCGTCCCCCAGGACGATGGTTTGCCTTACCTATTGGTCGTTTGTTTGTTTTCCCTCCTTTGCATTTTGTTTGAGCCTCTGGCTGCAAAAGCCTAGGAAAAGTGGCTTGGAATCTGCAATAGCTGGCTGCAGTTTTCTTTGCAGTGATTGGTCAAAGAGTGCAACATCTTAGGACCGCCCTTTTTACCAGGGTCTAGTCTCCATTTTGGAGCTTCATTCTGGCTATTGTCTTCCAACGTGCTGGAGCTGTGCAAGGCTAACTGGGACAAATCATCCTCAAAACCAGGCCAATCTAAGCCTATCCAAATTAGATAAGTATTGAATTATATTGATCTGGAATAGGAAATCTAGTTAGAGGAGCAAAGTTATTCCATCGCTTCTAGAACTAATCTTTGCTGTAAAGATAGGGAAGGAAAGAGTTTCTCCTTCTAACATAGGCAGCGTGATTAGGGTATAGTGGTTTTATAATCACTTTTGCCTTCTGGAACCAGGGATAATTCTGCAACTAAAACCTATGGAAATTTGTTTCATTTTCTGCAACTTTAAGATCTGTGCCAGGTTTACAACCTTGTATGAATAAACATCCTTTTTTGAAGTTATCCAGACTCAGTCGTTCAATATCTATAGGACAGCTTATAGGGATTTGCAGTTCGCCCGGATAAAGGACAGCACGTTTCAGTTTTATAGCTTTTTATTGTCCGGCGGACGGCACATGAACGAATACTGTTTTATCCAGTAGGGATTGCTGTATGTTTCTTATCAAGTCTGTTTAGCTCTTCTGCAGGAGATGATCAATGTAGTGCCAAATTTCTCCAATCATAGGATTTACCTTTTTGTTTAAGTGGAGCTGGCTAATCTACTAACACTTTACACAATTGGATCAAAATCTGCACAGATACAGAGCTTATGCATGATTGATTAAAGGTGTGTTTTAGTAACATTGAATTAAATGGAATTTGAATAGATATTAAATCCTATTGAATGAAGGCACTGTAATGCATTGGAGTGGAAGTATTTTACATGGATGAATAACAGTTCTAGTTACTTTCAAATATTACTTATTATCGTTATTTTTAGATACATTTTACCCCCGTTAGGTAAGGTAAACGTTTCTCCCAGCTCTAGGGATTGGTGATCATCTCCATTTTTAAGCTGAAGAGCCGCCTTTGTCTGTAGACACCTCAAAGATCATGTGGCTGGCATAACTGCATGGAACACTTTCGCACCGGAGCGGTACCTATTGATCTACTCACTTTTGCATGTTTTCGAACTGCTAGGTTGGAAGAAGCTGTGGCTAACAGCGGGAGCTCACTGCACTCCCCCAATTCGAACCATCGACCTTTCAGTTAGCAAATTCAGCAGCTCAATGGTTTAACCCGCTGTGCCAGCGGAGGCAGATACCCCATAATCTTATCAATATTTTTGCCTTCTTTAAAAAGTAATGGAAAGTAACAAAAAAAAAACTCCAGCTATTCTGCTCCTGTCTGTCACATTCTTCCAAATTTCTGCTTCACTATCTTTTCTAAAGCTCAGGTTTTCCCATACAATTAAATGAATGGCTAAGAAAAATCAATTCTACTCAAATGACCATTACTTAGCTCTGAGGGAAATAAACAATCTATGAAATTCTCATTATTATTTGTTTCATACAACCACATAAGCTGTCTTTACATCTGGGATCAAATCCCTTAATGCTGGTTTGTCTGGCTAATGGCCCTTTGAAAACCACTAGTAGTCTGATCCTTGTAGAGCAGGTGGGAAGAATTTTGCTACTTACAAGGAAATCCTTGTCCATTCTGCCAAAATTCCTTGGCAACTTCTATGCCTCGTTAAATATTCTCAACTTGTTACATAATGGATAGGTTAATTGGCATGTCCCCGACTGAACAGGCCACCTGTCCACTTTCAGAAATATGAGATCCCTTGAGAAAAATTACAAGACAGACTCATTTTCCTTCAAGAAGTAAAATATATCTTACTTTACCATCCATTTTGTTACAATTAATTTTAGCATTTGAATTTTCAGAGGAGTCTTAAAGAAGGAACTATAAATCTGTCGAAGAGTGTTGTCAGATTAGTATAGATTTCTTGCTCTGATACTCAAAATGCTTACTTCTATTTATTTATTTTTGCTTCATAAAATGTCCAAATGGCTATAATTTTTCAGTGTGCTTATTAGTGGTGTGTATTTGTATGAAATCTTTAGCCGTTTCTATTTGTACCATTCGTATCGCCCCATTTCCATTTCCACCCACCCTATACGGAAATGGGCGCCTATACAAATGAGCTCTTCTGTCCAAGGTCCGAAAAAAACAAAGATTTTTTGGGCTTTGGGCAACAAAGCACCAGGGCCTACATCCAAGCGGGCCCGGAGCTCAGCTGTAGACCCTGCCTGCCGGACCTATGAGCATTGAGCGCTCGGCCGTAGGCCCTGCCTGCCAGGCCTACAGCATCGAGCGCTCGATGACTCATAGGCTCTTCCTGCTGGGCCTACAAGCTTCGGGTGTTTGGCACTCGACTGTAGGTCCTGCAAGCCAGGACTATGAACATACTCCCGGTGCATGGCTGTAGGCCCTGCCAGCCAGGGCCTACAGCTAAGCACCAAAAATCAGCTGACCAAACATTTGCTCTTTTTTTCATTTCACTGCTTCTTTTGTTCTGGAGGGGGTTGAACCATTCCATGCCATCTGAAAGGACAGAATGGTACAAAACCACGAAAGAAACAGATGAAACAGGATTCGGGTCCAACTCTAGTGCTTATACCCAATGCTAGCAAGAAACAATTTGCTCAAACAGTTTCACTATCTCAGAAAGGATAGCAGGGCAGAACTATGCCATGTCCTGGGATTTCAGGGCCAAAACCAAAAATCTAAGGGACCTTCCATGCTGTTCTTCATCCCAGGATCTCATCCCAGATTATCTGCTTTATTATTATTATTATTATTAATAATAATTATAATAATAATTTTATTTCTTATCTGCCTCTCATGGTGGCTCAAGACGGGTTACAGAAAAATTAAAACACATAAACATTGTAAAAGTACTACAAATCCACATATTGAAATATATTTCTATAAATCTACATATTAAAGCATATTTCTATAAAATACATATTAAAATACACAAAACTGAGATTAAACACAAGACACAAATTTAAAATTCATGCTTAAGGACTGGCTGGGTAGGCCTGCCAGAAGAGATAGGTCTTTCCATGTTTTAAAAATTCTGACAGTTGCTATAGCTGTCAGAGCTCTACCTGCAGGTTGTTCCAGAGTCGTGGGGTGGCTGATGAAAAAGATCCTCGGGATTGTGGTTGCCAGTCATGTTCTGGCTGGTTGGAGCAGACACCCCCAGAGGACCTAAGAATGCAGAGCAGATTGAATGGGAGAAGGTGGTCCTTCAGGAAACCTGGACCCAAACCATGTAGGGCTTTAAAGGTCAAAACCAACACCTTGTACTTAGCTTGGAAACTAATTGGCAGCCAGTGGAGTGACTTTAGGATAGATGTGATATGCTCACTCCTGGAAGTTATGGTAACCAATCCGGTTGTCGTATTTTGAACCAGCTTGAGTTTCCGAACTTGGTAAAAAGTAGCCCAATGTAGAGCGCATTGCAGAAGTCTAACCTTGAGGATGCCAGTGCATGCACTACCATCTGTGGGTCCTCCAAAACCAAGAAGGGGTACAGCTGGTGTATCAGCCAAAGCTGATAGAAAGCACTCCTGACAGTGGCATCTACCTGGGCTGACATTTGGTGGGACAGATCCAAGAGCACTCCCAAGCTGTGGACACAGTTTTTCAAGGGGAGTGTAACTCCATCCTGGTCTGGTTGACACATCTCCCCACCAGAGTAGGACCCTTGATGGCAAATACCTTTGTTTTGTCTGGATTCAGTTTCAATCCCCCCCCCCCCATCCAGCCTTCTCCAGAGGAGAGATGCTATCCTTAACTGAGACTGTTTTTGAAGGCATAGAGAAATATATTTGGGTGTCATCAGCATACTGATAACACCCGCCCCATGCCTATGGATGATATCTCCCAGTGGCTTCATGTAAATGTTAAAGAGCATTGGGGATAGAATGGCACCTTGTGGGACACCACATAATAGCTCCTTTTGAGGAGCAGTTGTCCCCAAGCACCACCTACCTTAGAGGTATGACCGGAACCACTACAGCACAGTGCCTCCAATTCCCGGCCCCTTCAGGCATTCCAGAAGGATATCATGGAATATATGAGTCCCCACTGCCAGAAAACTTGGGATAAACAGATAATCATGTATGAGATCCTGGGATATATGGGCAGTGTGGAAAGGCCCTAAGAATGCCCTGTTGTAATGATACAGAAATCAGACCTTGGTGAAGTCCAAAACACCTGGAGAACCAAAGGAACCACTGTGTTAGGCTGATGTTACAAGGAAAAGCCCACAGCAATGCCATTTTACATGAAACATTAAGCATCAACTACATTTGCACAGAGTATTGTTGTTGTTGTGTGCCTTCAAGTCATTTCCAAACTATGGTGACCCTAAAGCATTTCTATCACAGGGTCTTTTTGTCAAGATTTATTCAGAAGAGGTTTGCCATTGACTTCAATAGTCTAACTAATGGGTCTAGTGAATTAGGAACACACACGTCTTTCAAGGCAAGACTGTCTCTCTGACTTCTTTCCCCTCAGTCAAAAGCAGTGGTTCTCAACCTGGGGTCCCCAGATGTTTTTGGTCTACAACTTCCAGAAATCCCAGCCAGTTTAACAACTGTTAGGATATCTGGGAGTTGAAGGCCAAAAACATCTGGGGACCCACAGGTTAAGAACCATTGGTCGAAAGACTGGAAAAGAGGAGCCAGTCCCTGAGATTCAAGGATAGGCCCTAAGATTTGGCAATTCTATTTCCTAATAGTTGTTTAAGTTCAGCCAGTCATTCTCTAAGTACACTCACAGCCCTTTCTGTCTCCCTTGACTGACTTGGTGAGTGGAGAGCTAAGTAGGACAAAATCAATTACACAACAGTGAGATCTAAAGAAGTGGTTCTCAGGCTGTGAGTCCCCAGGTATTTTGGCCTACAACTCCCAGAAATCCCAGCCAATTTACCAGCTGTTAGGATTTCTGGGAGTTGAAGGCCAAAACATCTGGGTACCCAAAGGTTGAGAACCACTGATCTAGAGCAATAAAGCTGTTTTATACTACACAGAAAGCATATAGGATGTTGGCCGTAAAGAGGAGAAAGGGGGAAATGTCTCACCATCTTCCACACATACAATACAAAAACACATTCCAATCCTAAAATTGCTCCTTTTCAAGAAAGATACCAATGATTGTTTAACCATGATTGCTATGTATTACTTCCAGAGGCAGAACATCTCTTGTAGTACTGACTTCTGGGGAACTATTGTGCTTATGTCCTGTTTATGGGCTTCCTGGGGGTTTCTGATTGGCCGCTGTGGTTCCAAAATGTCGAGCTGCATGAAGCATTGGTTAACTTCTGCTGGTGAAAGGCTATACATCATGAATTTTAATTTGCCCTGTCAATCACCTCAGTCAGGAGTAATAGTTATTAAAGGGAGAAAGCCTACACTCACTCATTGTCAACTTCATGTGAGATTTGCTAACTTCACCAGGCTTCACTGGTTTCCTTCCGCTCATGTCATGCTCCACTGAGAAGTGCTGAATTTTTGTATATTTTGGCATGAAGGGGGCTTGTGGATCTGTATTTCTCAAGATGAACTTCTGGGAACACTTTTCCTCTCAGACTGTTTTTGTACCTCTTTCATTCCTTTCACCTCTGAAAGATTAGACACTCTATTTTAATAATGAGGCAGCTGTCAAGGCCAGCAGGAAGGCCTGCATGTGATAAAATCCCACAAAAATCTACCCAACAGGTGTTCTAGAAATTCAGTTCATTACACCTGCCCCATTGCAAGGAAACAGCAGATTGCACGGATGGACACCATGGGTCCCTTGCTGTGGGAAAGATGGGATAGAAATTAAACAAATTAATCAATTAAACAGATAAATAAATAAAGGAAGTGCTGGGTTTCCTGCAGCTTCTTCCATAGGTGAAACACACTGCTGAGAACTCACCGGTCCACAACTTTTAAAATCTAATGTTTGCATTATGGCAAGCAATGTATTTTAAATAGCAATATTCTTTAACATACGCATGACACATTTAAAGTAGGAAACAATGTTTTGGAAACATTGGTTTCTATTGATTCCTATTTTTAAATATTACATGTTTAGTTTTATGCTGCTGCTTACTTATATGTTTGACCAGTAGAAGTTGCTTTAAGAGCCTTGTAAATTGTAATGCTTAATACAGTAGAGTCTCAGTTATCCAACATAAACGGGCCAGCAGAATGTTGGATAAGCGAATATGTTGGATAATAAGGAGGCATTAAGGAAAAGCCTATTAAACATCAAATTAGGTTATGATTTTACAAATTAAGCACCAAAACATCAGATTATACAATAAATTTGACAGAAAAAGTAGTTCAATGCGCAGTAATGCTATGCAGTAATTACTGTATTTACGAATTTAGCACCAAAATATCATGATGTATTGAAAACATTGACTACAAAAATGCGTTGGATATTCCAGAACGTTGGATAAGTGAGACTCTACTGTATATGTGTGTTTATTGTACACTGAAGTTAAGGTGTTCATCACACACTGGGGTTAAGGTTAAGGACCCTAGCCTCTGGCTATCCATAGCTGAGTGAGGATTCGTGCCCTGGATTCCAGAATGCTCAAACCGCTACATCACACTGGTACTCATGTACCAAAACCCAATAAAAGCCCTATCCTTTCAGTCTGGCAGAGGCCCATCCAAAAGGTTTTTGAAGTGCACTTAACCACTGGTAACTTATGCCTGCTGTGATCCATTAGTCACAGGACATACAGTATTGAGAAGAGGTGGATGAATGGGTTCCCACCTCAACTGTTTTGCTCAATGGCTGGGAGAACCCTGCAGATGCAATTTCCCAGTATCCCAATCTGTAATCTGTCTCAGTAACCCTTTGATTGGGGCACTGCCAGACTGAAACGGTAGGTAGTAAAATCATAAACACTGTTTATGATCTCATAACTACTGAGTGAGACAACAGTCCTAATCTTTATAAACAAAATTCATTTCTGTCTATTCGTCTGTGTGTGATCATACCACATGAAAGCAGCCAAATAGACTTTCATCAACTTTGGAGGGATTATTTGGTGTGGTCTGATTTAGGATGACACACTTGGTGAATACCTCAAATAACATTGATTGGACTTTCTACAAAATTAGAGCTTGAGTTTGGAATGGCCTGATAGAAAAAATATCTGATGTGGCATATACAAGATCGGCTTGGCAAGACGTGCTGAATACTTCATTTTTTTTTCATTGAGTTTTCACTCAATTTGGAAAGTACCACTAAGTTAGGAGTATCTAACTTAAAATAAGATCTAAGTTTTGTCTGACTTTAAATAAGCTCCATGATGTATACAAAATTCACCTGTAGATGTCCTTATGGGGCACCCCAGTAATTTTTCCCCCTTCATACAGTGTGTTTGGCTGTTGTTTTTTACAGGCCTGTTTTTTCAAGGACAATTGAGGCTGATGCACAAGGAGAAGAATGCTCAATCATCCAAAGAAACAAGTATTCATCTTTCAATGGAATTGAAAATGATTATCCTGAGGAACAGTGAGCTGTATAGGTAAACATTAAGGTTTTCCCCTGACATTAAGTCTAGTTGTGTCCGACTCTGGGGATTGGTACTCATCTCCATTTCTAAACCAAATAGCAGGCATTGTCCGTAGACACCTCCAAGGTCATGTGGCTGGCATGACTGCATGGAGCGCAATTACCTTCCTGACAGAGCGGTACCTACTGATCTACTCACATTTGCAGGTTTTCAAACTGCTAGGTTGGCAGAAGTTGGGGCTAACAGTGGGAGCTCACCCCGTTCGAATTGCCAACCTTTTGGTCAGCAAATTCAGCAGCTCAGTGGTTTAACCCACTGCACCACCAGGGGCACCAGGGGCTCCCTGGTATAGCTAATATTACAAAGTCAAAAATATCGCCTTCACTTTCTAAATAATCCTATGAAATATATTGTTAGGATTTCTATTTTGTTAATGAAGAATGGGAACAAATTAATCCTCTCAGGCATGTTTTCCTTCCTTCAACATTTCTCCCACTCAAAAACACATATACATAGCACTCCCACATCACTTTTCAACCTTCTGCATTGTGAATGCCAGTGGCAAGGCAGTTTATTTGCTGGAATGGTTTTTTGTAAGAGCCTCCTCATTCTCTATCTCACACACAGATAGATATTGTTTGCAAAGGTACTAATCCCAAGAAAAGCATCCATCCAGACTTCTAAAACCTAAAAAAAATGTTTTGCAAAATTATTCACTTACTAATTGCTTCTTACTTTTTTTTTATAGATTTCATTCCGTTACTGAAGTCTAAATAGACACATAGGTATGTCCCAATGATTCAATGGGTTTACTCTAGTCAGGGCTACCAATCGGATTTATGCCCACATGTGTCTGTTGCCAGCAAGTTTCCAGGCTGAGTCTGCTAACAGCCTGTGTTTGTATGATCAGTGCTGTGTTTGTATGAAGAGGGGCAAGCATTCAGGTCCACTTTCACAAAGGAGCACTCCATTAGACCCAAATGCCAGGCAAGTATGTTTTCAGGTACCACCCAAAAGAGATCTTTCATTTAATCGTTTTTAATGTGCTGTGAAGGAAATGTCTATTTTTTGCCATAAGTTAGCAAATTATAAAGAACATGGGAATAGAAAATTAATCCTTAATTTTCAGAATAAATAACATAGTTCATAACTATGTGAAGAAATGTCCTCATTTAGACAGGTGTTTTAAAATAGAGAGCTCCTGGTGACTGCTGAACTTGCTGACTGAAAGGTAGGTGGTTCAAATCTGAGGAGTGGGGTGAGCTAATGTTGTTAGCCCCAGCTTCTGCCAACCTAGCAGTTTGAAAACATGCAAATGTGAGTAGATCAGTAGGTACCGTTTTGGTGGGAAGGTAACGACACTCCATACAGTCATGACAGCCACATGAGCTTGGAGGTGCCTACGGACAACACCGGCTCTTCAGCTTAGAAATGGAGATGATCACCAACCCCCAGAGTCAAACACGACTAGATTTAAAATGAAGGAGAAACCTTGACCTTTACTTTAAATTAGGACTGGGAAAATGGACATTAGTTTGCAGTATAGAAGCCATTTATGTCAGGTGAGGAACAGGGAGGGAATGCATCTGGAAATTTTGCATTACTGTTTTCATAGCTATTATCCCGACAGCCTCTTTAATTGCATGTGAACCTGCACATGGTGCATAAGAAGGCTCCCATCCCCTTCCATGTTCTGGTTCTTTTTATGGCAGCAGCTCCTCATTCTCCACATATATTCTTGGTCCACTTCTTAGTAGGGCTTCAAGGGGGGGGGGGGGGGCACTAATAAAGACAGTGTACTTCCAGACACAGTGCGAAGTCACGTGGTTCTTGATTTATGTGCACTTCAAACAACCTCTCCCTTGCTGTTTCTGAAGACACTTTCATCTATCTTTTTCATCAATTCTTTAGCAAACATCCTGTCTGATCTGCTTTCCTTCATTTTTCTTCATAGGAACAAGGGTTATCTTGCATGTTACTGTAAACTACTAAACTTCCTCTGCCAGGATTTTGTCAATTCTGCATAGGAGAGTCCCATGGGGCACCAAATGGAGTTAAACATAAACAAGGCATGCACTTAGAATCAAAGGACAACATGCCTCTTAGTTCTTGACTGGGTGTAGAAAATGGTTTTCATGGCTAGAATCAATTGAGATCACAGGCCGTTTGGTTACATTCTGAATAGATTGCTGCAACACGCTCTATGTGGGGTTGCCTTTGAAGACTGTTCAGAAGATTCCAGTGGTTAAACAGATGGCAGCCAGATTTCTCACTGGAGCGGGCTCCTGGGAGCACACAACTCTCCTGTTATGCCAGCTCCACTGGCTGCCAATCTGCTACCGAGCACAATTCAACGGGCTGGCTTTAGCCTATAAAGCTCTAAATGGTTCCGGTCCAGCTTACCTTTCCAAATGTATCTCTCCCTATAAACCGTCTCGGAGATTAAGATCATCCAGGGTGGCCCTGCTCTCGGTCCCACCTCCTTCGCAGGCGCGATTGGTGGGAACGAGAGACAGGGCCTTCTCTGTGGTGGCCCCTCGGCTATGGAACTCCCTCCCCAGTAAGATCAGATCAGTCTCTTTTCTCCTGACCTTCAGGAAAAAAACTCAAGACCTGGCTTTGGGACCAAGCTTTTGACAAGTCATTGGATCAGTGCGATATGTGACTATGAATCAATGTGATTGAAAAAATGGAACGGCCCTGGGTTATGTTTTGGATGGCATGATTTCAATTGATGTTTTAATAATTCATGTTTTAATTATTGGTTTTGATTGTAATTGTTAATTTTGATATATGTGTATATGTCATCAAATTGCTGCTTGTTGTAAAGCTGTCTAGAGTCCCCTCTGGGGTTGAGAAAGGCGGGATATAAATCTGGTAAATAAATAAATAAAAATTAGAAAAGTCCACTTTCAGTTCTTGAGTGCCTTCAAGTCATTTCTGCATTATGGAGATGCTAAGGTAAATCCATCACTGGAGGGCAGAATTTGTTCACAAGAGACTCACCCTTGCCTTTTTCTGTAGCTGAAAGAACCTGACCTGCTCCTAGGTATTCCGTAGGTTTCTATGGCTGAGTGGGGATTCAAACTTTGGTCATCCAGTGTACTCATCCAATACTCATAGTATTATATACCATGCTGGCTACTCCCAGATTTTCATAATCGTTGCATCTTGATTTTTGCAGAAAAGGTCCTTTCAGTTTTTGTGTTGGTACAATTATATCTTGCTGATATAATGTAAATTCTACAAATTTCTCTTAAAATACCCTGATCTAGCTTGTGCCATCCCCTACAACAGGGGTCCCCAAACTAAGGCCCGAGGGCCGGATGTGGCCCTCCAAGGCCATTTACCTGGCCCCCGCCCACAGTTTTAGACTTAGGCTCACCCAAAGTCTGAAATGACTTGAAGGCACAACAACAACAATCCTACTTGATTGGCCAGAAGCAGGCCCATACTTCCCACTGAAATCCTAATAAGTTTTCAGTATGTTGGTTAAAATTATTTTTATTTTTAAATATTGTATTGTTCTTTCATTTACCAATATTCTAAATGAAATATTGTTAATGAATGATATGGTAATAATATAATATATTGTGTATACATACAATATTGATAATAATATTATAATGTAATAAAATATAATATTTATTTATTTATTTATTTATTACAATATTTCTACTCCACCCTTCTCACCCAATAGGGGACTCAGGGCGGCTAATAATAATAATAATAATACTACAATATAATAATATTGTATAATACAATAATATTAATTATATATTATATATTAAATGTAATATTACTAATATAGTAATATATAATGCTAATATTGTGCTATGCTAATAATATAATATATTGTATGTACATACAACTTGTAAGTCGCTCTGAGTTCCCTTTGGGGTGAGAGAGGGTGGGGTATAAATATAGTAAATAAATAAATAAGTAATTGTTGCTGGGGGGTTTTTTTTTGCACTACAAATAAGACATGTGCAGTGAGCATAGGAATTTGTTTGGTTTTTTTAAAAATGATAATTCGGCCCCTCAACAATCTGAGGGACCATGAATCGGCCCTCCACTAAAAAAGTTTGAGGACCCCTGCCCTACAATATGGAGTCAAGGAAAATGTTGAACTGGAGGCAAAAGGATATAGCTCATTTCATTGCTATACTAATCTCTATTGCTACCATCCTTCACAACAGTCAGTTTTGAAGAATGGGATGCATACTCATTCAAGAATCCTATTCCTACACAATCCTACAATGAAAGAGAGTGTATTAGAGAGTAAAATAAAAGGGTGTCTTTATTTCTGTCCTTACAGCAGAGGTTTGCCCGTAGAATATGGCTATTAGGAACCACTTCTTGATGACTCATTCTGTACACCATGCACTCCGTAGATGCAGGAAGAAGTGATTCATAGTTGCTGACCTTTACCCTTGCAAAAGCCAAGTAAAAGCACATATGTGAGGATTAAGAGAGCCGGAGCTGTTTCTGCTAGCAGACAGCTCGCATGGTTAAAATCAACATCAGATAGCAAATCATGTTGTCTTCCATATGCCTTGCTATCAATCTGATTTTCTTTGCAATAGATAGCACTGATACTGGGAAATATTTGACCTGGAAGAAAGTGAGACAAGTCAGGTGCATTGTGGAATGGTCCTGTGGAATGGATTAATTTCAATTTTATTCATGGAAAATACAAGCACAAACAGTGAATTCTTTTCAGGGCAAATACAATGAAAGAAAGAGCCCCCAGAGGTGCAGCGGGTCAAACCACTGAGCTGCTGACTAAAAGGCTGGTGGTTCGAATCTGGGGATCAGGATGAGCTCCCGCTGTTAGCCTCAGCTTCAGCCAACTTAGCAGTTTGAAAACATGAAAATGTGAGTAGATCAATAGGTACCATTTCGGCAGAAAGGAAACAGCGCTCCATGCAGTCATGCTGGCCACATGATCTTGGAGGTGTCTGCAGACAACACTGGCTCTCCGGCTTAGAAATGGATATGAGCACCAACCCACAGAGTCGGACACGACTAGACTTAATGTCATGGGAAACCTTTACTTTTACTTTAAAGTGAAAGACGAAGCCCTTTTTAAAAGACAAATAAAAAACAGGTTTGTATAAATTTAAATTTTTTTAACAACACAGAGAGGAGCCTCCGGTGGCGCAGCGGGTCAAACCGCTAAGCTGCTGAACTTGCTGACCAAAAGGTTGATGGTTTGAATCCAGGGAGCGGAGTGAGCTCCCGCTGTTAGCCCCAGCTTCTGCCAACCAAGCAGTTCAAAAACATGCAAATGTGAGTAGATCAATAGGTACCGCTTCTGTGGGAAGGTAACAGTGCTGCATGCAGTCATGCTTGTCACATGACCTTGGAGATGTCTACGGACAATGCCAGCTCTTTGGCTTAGACATGGAGATGAGCACCAACCCCCAAAGTCAGACACGACTATACTTAGTGTCAGGTGAAACCTTTACCTTTACCTAATAGCATAGAGAAATCAGCATGCTATTTTATCTTGTTATAAACTTAGATAAAACTCTCAAAAGAAGAAAGAAACTGAGGTTGTTTCTTTACAAGACTGAGATCCATGTGATCCTATGCTGTGCATGAGAATTGGAGAAACCCGTCCTGTACAGTCACCTGCCACTAGAAAGTACTGAAGGGAGTGCAAGGAGTAAAAAGTGCAGAGATTTCCTAAATGTGTCTTTATGTTTTGGTGGTTAAAGTATGGGTCTGGGACTTTGGAAATCCGGGATCAAGTTGTGACTGAGCCATGAAACCCACCTGGCAACTTCAGTTTAGGGCTCACAGCCTGAACTACTTACTGCAGAGGATCGTTGTGAGACTAAATTGTGTTGGAAGCAACCAAACACACGGCCTTGAGCTCATGGGAAGAATGATAGGAGATAAAGAGATAAAAGAAATCACAACTGCTGCAGCCCACCACCAATGTGTATGATTAATTTTCTCAAACAGAGGATCTGAGACATTATTTTGTTGTTATAACAAAGTCCAGCATTCCTTCTCCAGCAATACTGTCTATATACAAAGCAACAAATCCTGAAGAATACCACAAACTTTTATTCAAAGAAACCTATACATGCATTAAAAAGTAGAGATCAGCCATAGAGATATCTGTAGTCGCATGCACTAGCTTCAGCTGTCCAAGGATTGCATCTGTTAGTGCCATCAGGTAAGAAGCCTGCTGTCATTCCAGCAATTATCATGCCTGCCTTTGAAGCCTCCAGACTCAAGGCTTCCTGTACGTTTTCTGCAGGACTGTCTTTGAAAGCTTCTGAGCCTGTAGCTAATTACACAGGAAGAGAAGCCTTAAGATGTAATGGGGATAGGTTGGGGAGGGAGGCAGTTGGTACATTGAAATTCTGAAGACAATCGCAATTGTTTTTGTAGGGAAGAAGAAGTGAACAGTGAAGCTTGTGTTTTAGGTAAGGACAAGTGTGCCAACGGAAGTCATAATTCGTCAGATAATTCACGTTACAAGCCTAAGCTCTACCAAGGAACAAAGGAAGTATAATCAGTTTGGTTTCTCCTAGAATCTTCTCACATGAAAGTGCGGAAATGTGGGGAAAAGCGAACCTTCAGGGATGATGGCCATCCCATGTCATTTCCCCCACCTTTTCTTGCTTCTATCCAGCTTCTCTTTTCCTTCTGTCATTGGGTGTCAAGTAGCACCCGACTCCCTCCGTTTCCTTGCATTTCCACAACTGAGTCCCATGGGCAACCACCGGAAGTGGGCTTCCATCATGTAATGACCTCCGTGGGACTCTGTTTCAGCAGCACAGAGATATGGAGAGAAGACTGTGTGTGGATGAAGTCCATAGGCTTTTATGAAGGTGTCCAAATAACATTAATTTGATTTCAGGGATCGTTGTAAGCCCCAAGTCTCAGTCTTTCCTTTATCTGTCAATTAACACAGTAGGGATGGATATTCAGGGAGATCATTAAAACTATTACTGGAAATATATCATTAAGCAACCAGGAATATCGCGGGTAGTTAAGAACAAAGCTATTCACTCTCATGTCTTTGAAGCTTCCCTTAATTTATGCATGAAGAATGACAACACAAACAACCAGTACAGTATATTAAAATTAAATACCAGCAATTGCAAGCTCAGCTTGTACTTATTATGGCTAAGATCAGCTATTATCTCATGTGTGTAGATTACAATACCAGGGTTGTATTTGTTTGCTTTCATTCTCTATTTATATCCTGTTTGCAAGATAAAGGTTCTTCCTGAAGTGGCTCATATTGATTATTATTTTTTTATTAAAACAAACCAAATGTAAGCTATGCCTTCATTGCCAGATTTCCACACTGAAAATATGCCAAGCACAGGAAGTAGGGAATGGGGAAGGTAGAAGGAGAGATTAGTTTTTCAAAGACACAACAAGGAGATGTGCTTGAAGTGGGCATTTATATATAGTTGGCCTTCCTAGTAGCTTCCAGCAATAGCAAACTGGTCCTTTCTTGTGTGCTTTTCCTCATCTTCTGTCATCTTGATCACACTTTGGTGTTGTTTGGCGATACACATCCCATATGTGAAATTTTGGACAAGGATGTGATGCTATGAATAACAGACCACCAATACTCAATTGTTGGTTACATTGTGGGGCTTGGCCATCTTACATACAAGATGGATCCATGGTTGGGTAGCCCGAAATATCTCCATGCCCTTCCATTTATTTATGCTACGCATTTTGTGGAACCTATGAAAAGGTGTGCCCTGTGAACAATCAGTGTGATGTAGCTCCAAAAAAGTAAAGTACAGATCTCAAATCAAAAGGGTATGGCTAACACTGTAAAAACAGAGAAAACAAAAGCCTTGTATGAAGTCAAAATCAGTTTGAATGTCACTAGAATCAGCTTCCATAAAGGTAGCCATGCTGGTTAGTTTCTGGCACCAAAAGCAATATTCTGAGATAAGAATTGAGCTGGAGATAACAATGGGCTGCCACCAATAAACCTTACTTATCTATAAGGTGCAATAAGACTCCTTTTTTCTTTTCTGATGGTCAGTGGTATCATCTCAATAGAGCCTTCTACCATATAATTGGAAAGTCAAAAATTGAAATCTAATAAATGTCTTCAACTTTCGACATTCCAGTGGACATGTAGGCTGAAGATGATGGTATTGTGATCCAATGCATCAAGAGGGTGTTAAGGTAAAGGTTTTCCCTTGACATTAAGTCTAGTCGTGTCCGACTCTGGGGGTTGGTGCTCATCTTCATTTCTAAGCTGAAGAGCCGGCGTTGTCCATAGATGCCTCCAAGGTCGTGTGGCCGGAATGACTTGGAGTGCTGTTACCTTCCCACCGGAGCGGTACCTATTGATCTACTCACATTTGCATGTTTTCAAACTGCTGGGTTGGCAGAAGCTGGGGCTAATAGTGGGAGTTCACCCCGCTTCCTGGATTTGAACCGCCGACCTTTCAGTCAGCAAGTTCAGAAGCTCAGAGGTTTAACCCGCTGCACCATAGGGGCCTCAAGAGGGTGTTAGTCTAGCAGAAACAGGTTCAACAAAATGAGAGTGTGGAATGAAATAGAAAGCCGATTTGATGTTTTCCGAGTCTGCTGGAGCTCTGTTTTTGGATTTAGTCAAAGCCTCCTGAGACAGTAATCACCTGCAATCTTAACATTAATTACAATGATCATATCATTCTGATTCTCAGGAGACCTCTCCAAAGTATGTGTTTTTAGGACCACGGCCAAACATTTCCACTTACATTAATTGCAGCTGAGTGAGCGACAGCCAAAGGTCCTGTAAGCTCTAATCCTGGGGGTGTCTTTTCTGTTTTAAGACTTTACATCATGTTCCAGTATATCTAACCTGTCTCGTCTTTACTGGGAAAGGCCTGGGAACACAATTTACTCAGTTTCATCTTACTTGTCCCGCTTCCCAAATTTGCAGCGAAAGCAACTGGTACATTTGCCAAAGGACTATTGTCTTTATGAAAGCCAGGTGTTGTTTTAATATCCAGAATCCATATTCCACAACTGGCTGAAACATTTATCAGCTAGGCTTTACAAATGGCACAAAATAAGTAGCCCTTTGAGAGACAGACAATTATTATTAGTAAACACACATATACAGCATGGAAGATATAAGCTTGCATCCTATTCAGACCTCGAGTAGACCCATTGAATTTATTATTCAGTTGTGAATCAACACATAGTTAAATCCTATTGATTCAATGGACTGAATTTAGTTGGGATTGCAAACTAGAAACAGGTTACTTTTTTCACAATGCTTAGACAATGTGAATATTTATTAAACTGACAGCAAAGTAGTGTAATTGTGTTGTCGAAGGCTTTCAAGGCCGGAATCACTGAGTTGTTGTAAGTTTTTGAAGCTGTATGGCCATGTTCCAGAAGCATTCTCTCCTGACATTTTATCCACATCTATGGCAGGCATCTTCAGAGGTGTGAGGTCTGTTGGAAACTAGGCAAGTGGGGTTTATATATCTGTGAAAGGCCAGGTTGGGAGAAAGAACTCTTGTCTCTTTGAGGCAAGTGTGAATGTTGTAAATGGTCACATTGATTAGCATTTAATGGCCTTGCAGATTCAACGCCTGGCTGCTTCCTGCCTGAGGGAATTCTTTGTTGGGAAGTGTTAGCTGGCCCTGATTTTTCTATGTCTGGAATTTCCCTGTTTTCAGAGTGTTGTTCTTCATGTACTGTCCTGATTTTAGAGTTATACTGGATTCCCTCAGGCAGGTAGCAGCCAGCTTTGAAACAGCAAGGCCATTAAATGCTAATCAAAGTGATTAATTGCAACATTCACACTTGCCTCTAACAGACAAAAGGTCTTTCTCCCACCCTGGACATTCCACAGATATATAAACCCCACCTGCCCAGTTTCCAACACCTCACACCTCTGAGGATGCCTGCCATTGATGTGGGTGAAACATCAGGAGAGAATGCTTCTGGAACATGGCCACACAGCCCAGAAAACTCACAGCAACCCAATGTTAAAATTCTTTGTTCCACATTTTTGTATAAACTTTTGATCTACTATCCAAATGCTGTTTGTTTCCCTTGATTTCAAAATATACCACAGCTAGCTATTTGTGCAGGACTCTTTCCGTGATAGATGAAGGTAATACCCACAGCCTATAGTAAAGATCCCTGCAGAGAATATAGCTGTATGAATCCTGGAATAAAAGTACTGTTATAATACCACAAATAAATGGAAGTGCTCTTGAGAACACCTCAGGGCAAATAATTATTCTCCAATAGCTATTGCCTCTTGCTCCACTTTATATAGACTTGCCTGAGGCCACCGGATCTTTTTCAAAAATGAAGGGAGCTTTGAAAAAAGCAGGTGCAAATAAACCTTAATGAATGCTATTCAGGAAGCCATATTTGCGGGTGTGGAAGAGGATGAACAAACTTTCTTCATATTTCTAATTTCCTCTAAGAACTGCAGAAAGGAGTCTTAAAGGACATAAAGTAGAATTGTCATGAAGTACAATTGTCATTGAAGCCCCCCCCCCCCGCCCATGCCACTTGCTGCATAATGTTAATTATTAATTTTAAGCCTTTAGCCGCATATACAGCTGAAATCATTATCCTTGAAGGAGCTGCAGAACAGACCATTCAAAATGCAATCTCCGTACTTAGTACCCATAAGCAAGACAGTGGCAAGACTCAATGAACCTAGCAGAAATTGGTAATGTACCTTTTGGGAAATTCAGTTTCTCAAAGCCCAGAATTACAGATGTCACTTCAAATTTGTATTTATCTATATGCTAAAAATGGACTATTGCATGATCAGTTTATAACAATGAGTTAAATACAACTATGTATAGAATTTGGTTTCAAGGTCAAACCTTGAAAACTTATCTTGCCCACTTTTGAAACTCTGGTTGCTCTTTGTAATACTCATTACAAATGATACTCATTTCCAGTGTTAGGTATGCAAATGTTCTTGATAGTGTTGGATAAGCCAAGATGGCCAGGATCTCATGCGTATGCTTATCTTCTCTCTCTTTCTTTCACAGACAAAGTTGCTCTAAGACTGAGACAGAGGACAAGATAGCAACCTAGTGCAATATTCCACTCCATCCCTGGAAACTGGCTGCATAGAAATTGGCTTAATTGGCATCTGCATCTTATTTCAACCTTGAGACAGTATCCTCTAATGAACTTCAGGGTAGGAGTCTAGTTGAAAAGTAGAGTAGACTATATTACACATATAATGCTGTCCTCCAGACTGTTGGAGGTTGTAGAAATAAATAAATAGAATCTTTACCACAGTTTCTGAATTAAGATAAACCCTGCAGTATAATAAAGTGTCACTCGGGTTTGTGTAAGATATAACAATATCTTTACTTCAGTTCAAAAGATCAAACAGGGCAACAATATATATAGCAATCTTTCTGAGTTCATTTGCCTTATAAATAATCAGAGTATGGCAGCCATTTCCTTCCTGACTATTTCCAGTTAGCTGCTCTCCTCATTCTCCGAGCTCATTCACCAAGTTAGAGACAGCAGCCAATCAGAATTCTGGCTCTTGATTGGCTCAGCCAATCAGCTGTCAGCACATTCCCTTTCCAATCAACTCACCACATCATGATGCCTCTTTTACAAATCCTCGCACAGACCAACCCAGCTGCTGCCTGTCGTGTAGCATCTATAGAACGAAGTAGTGATTCACTTCCATTTTGAGGACTACAGCTCCCAGAATCCCCTGTACACCAAGTTGTCTGGACCTGTTTATGGGAACTGTTGTCCAGAAATGGAACTGCCGAGATGTGCTCTGAAGTAGAGGTCTAGTGGTAGATCTGGGTCTCGCTAATATGTACCTGATACTCATGCACATCCCCAGCAGCAGCAACTGTGATATTAATTGTAGTGGTGTGAAGTGAGCTAAGATAAAAAAGCTCCGCTCCTTCCCATTGCTGATCCTGATCAAGACTGTTGTTTCCTCACTGCTAACAGTAGTTCTGGAATGCAGGAGAAAAATCCAGGTCAAATATTTTGCTAGTGGTGGTTTTGTTCCCACGGTCCTGGAGCAGCAATGAGAGAAAACACACAGAATCTGCCAACTCTGAATAGCCTGTATCCACTGGCTTTCTGCACCCATGGTCTATTTATACTCACTACCACTATCTACCACTATAACTATCAAGTATAAGATGGGATCACTATCACATATAAGGTGCAGATACTGAAATAATTCAAGATTTTCAATACCATGGCTTGGTCATTAATCAGAATGGAGATTGCAGTTTCAGAAGACTTGGAAGGGCAGCTTTTTTTTTCTGTGTCAGGAGCGACTTGAGAAACTGCAGGTCGCTTCTGGTGTGAGATAATTTGTGGTCTGCAAGGGCATTGCCCAAGGGACACCCAGATGTTTTGATGTTTTTACCATCCTTGTGAAAGGCTTCTCTCATGTCCCCGCATGGAGCTGGAGCTGGTAGAGGGAGCTCATCCATGCTCACCCTGGGTTGGATTTGAACAGGTAACCTTCAGGTCAGCAACCCAACTTTCAAGTCATCAGTCCTGTCAGCACAAGGGTTTAATTCACTGCGCCACCGGGGGCTCCTGGAAGGACAGCTATGAAGGAACCAGACAAGATTATAAAATGTAGAGGCATATCATTGAATACTAAAGTTAGGATTGTCTAATAAGCCATTGTATTTCCATTTCTGTGCATGGACAGTTTAAAAAGTTGATAGGAGGAAAATCAGCTCATTTGGGGTATGGAGATGAGTTCTATGGATACCATGAACTGCTAAGAAAACAAAAAAAAAATTGATCCTAGAGCAAATCCAACCAATTCTTCCGAAAGTCAAGATTACTAAAATGAGACTATTTTACTTCGAGCATATCATGAGAAAGCATGACTCACTAGGAAAAAACAATAATCCTTCGTAAGGTAGTAAGAAAAGAGGAAGACCACATTCCAGGTGAATCAACTCAAACAAGTAAGTCACAGCCCTGAGTCTGTATGATCAAAGTAGAGTTGTTGATGATAGGGTGATCTGGAGTTTTCCCATTCTCGCTCCATTATAAAGTGGAGAAATCAAGGTGCAGGTTATCACCTACAAAGCCCTAAATGGTTCGGGTCCTGCCTATCTTCGCGATCGCATCTTCCCCTATGAACCTGTGTGGGCTTTAAGATCTGCTGGGGAGGCTCTTCTCTCACTCCTGCCTCCGTCACAAGCACGATTGGCCGGGACAAGGTGAAGGCCTTCTCGGTGGTGGCCCCCTGGCTCTGAAAATCTCTCTCTAGGGAAATTAGATTAGCGCCCACCCTATCCACCTTCCGTAAAAACCTGAAAACTTGGATGTTTCAACGTGCCTTTGATTAATCGGTTCATCTATTGACTAGGCCCCCCTAGCCCTACTCATTTTCTGGCCCCATAGCACTTTATTACCCGCCCCGCCCTTACAGCTCTATTGCACTTGCCCAGTGGTTCTCAACCTGGGGTCTCCAGATGGTTTTGGCCTACAACTCCCAGAAATCCCAGCCAGCTTACCAGCTGTTAGGATTTCTGGGAGCTGAAGGCCAAAAACATCTGGGGACCTCAGGTTGAGAACCACTGGGCTAGCCCTTGCCCCGCCCTCCTAGATCTGAAAACGCCCACTGTTCCTGGCTACTGCTTGATGGTTATTGTTGTACTTATGTTTTTATGATGTCTGTTGTTGATTTTACTGTTTGAATTAATGATGCGTAATTTATTTAAATTTGTGTTATATTTGATTTCTGTTGGGCTTGTTCCCCATGTAAGCCACCCTGAGTCCCTTTGAGGAGATGATTGCAGGATATAAGAATAAAGTTATTATTATTATTATAAATCCCATTTGTGGTGTGAACTTTGAAGATATAGGCCCCTTCCACACAGCTGAATAAAATCCAGCATTTTCTGCTTTGAACTGGAATATTTGGCCGTGTGGACTCAGATAACCCAGTTCAAAGCAGATATTGTGGGATTTTCTGCCTTGATATTTTGGGTTATATGGCTGTGTGGAAGGGCCCATGGACAAATCATGAATCAGAGGTTTTCAGCACGAGACCCAAGTTATGGCAGCTAACTAACATAAGGATGGAAATTCCAGAAAGAAAACATTCAACTCACTCTCCATACACATGGATTCTGCATCCATGTTCCACTCTGCCTGAAAATATTTCCCCAGCCCCCGCCAAATAAATCCAGAAACCAAACCTTGATTTTGACATTTTATCTGCATCCAGAGAAGCTGGTAGAAATGTTCACAGGGAAATGTCATTTAAATTTATTATGATGGCAGCAAGGCTTTCAAACAATCCTTTCACTTTTTGCAAGTAATTTTACAAGGAAAAGAGCAAGATGCACAGTTATTTTAATGAAATCATATGTCTTACCACTCCTTTGGCACATTTTAAAGGTCATCATATACTCCAGGGACCTTTCACATTCTTCAACTAGAAGTGAACAATTTCTTCAATGTGCCTTTTCCCCTTCTCATAACAGTGCCACGAAGCTCACTGCACAAAATCTTTTTACGGAACAATTTTAAATAGGGCAAACATAACCATGTGCTAATAAGGAAGGTGTAATTGCATGAACTTAACTAGACGCCTAAACTGAAGAGCTTGCAATGGCCCAAGAAAAAATGCTGTGGGATATGGAGCTTGCAAGTATATTTCCTATATATACACCACGTTTGAGTATGTCTGCATGTTGATGGAGAGGGAATCAGCATAGGATTTGCGTAGGAACTGTATAGCTTGCAGGGAAGTTGCTTAATAAACCCACTCTAGACCTTGAAATAAAATCAGAGCTTGAAATAGATGGTAGTAATCATATGTTGCCTTTCTGTCAAAGCACCTTTATCAGCTGTGCAACAGCCCCAAATTAAGCAGGTGAGGCTTCTAATTTGGAAA
This sequence comes from Anolis carolinensis, assembly GCF_035594765.1. Classification (NCBI taxonomy): domain Eukaryota; kingdom Metazoa; phylum Chordata; class Lepidosauria; order Squamata; family Anolidae; genus Anolis; species Anolis carolinensis. The sequence continues at coordinate 155,581,361 of NC_085845.1, forward strand.
TGAAGATGGCAGAAATTCAAAAACACTGCAGTCACCATCACAGTAGTGAGGGCAATTCTAGTGAAGGGGAGAATATATTTTCCTTTTGCTAGTAGGGCGTTATCAAATGAGGCTCGAGTTTGAAGCTCCCTATCCATAAATGGAAGCCCTAACCATCACACAATGTCATTGTAAAGTCACACCAAGCCAGTCTTCAATTCATGTCAAATGAGTTCTTTCCAAAGAATGGGAAGCTCTGGTTTTTAGGAAGCTAAAAGCACTTCCAGCACTAATTCAACTTGAACACCAATTCAAAGTGCTTTTAGCTTCCTAAAAACCAGAGTCTGAATTGATGTTCAAAGTGTTTTCAGGTGGTGAGATAATCCAAAAGCACTTTTGTGTTGAGATTTGGGACAGTCATGTGCACCACTTTGAACTTCTCCACTTCCCCACAGCCATTTAACTTCACGAAACACATATTTATTTTTTCTGTAGTTTTCAGACAGCTGATGCAAACCTGCTAAGACTGTTTTCTCAAGAGTAGCTCAGGATTTCATGGACTCCATGAGAACCATGGGTCTGTCACAAATAGTCCCGGTTTTACCCATGTTGCTGGATACACTCTGAACTAGACTTGTGCATGGGTCCATTTTAGCCATTTTCCTTCAGCTTCTTTGGCTTCTCCAGATGGCCGTAATGGTAAGGGCTCAGCCGCCATGTTTTTTTCACCTCGCACGGCCCACATGGCTGCCGGGCATGGCTTCTTACCTTCTATTTGGGAGTACACGGCACATGCTTCCTTAACCCCATTCCTCAAACCCAGTGTTATATCCCAGCCGCCTTTGGGTGTTATATCCCAGCCGCCTTTGGGTTCTGAACCTGGTTCAGAAATGAACTTTGACCAGGATGAAGCTTACTCTGACTTTTCACCCAGTTCTTCTCCGAGTTCCTTCCAATTACAGACCCCAGCTGTGGATAGCTCTGAGGCTTCCTTAATTGGGAGAGATACTGATAACATTACTCCCGTGGAAGAACCAGATGTTCCAAGCTCCCCAGGGAATGTATCCTTTAACAGAAGACAGATTTTGCAGCAACAAAGATCCCAGACACAGCAGCTTCGCAGGAGTCAACGATTGGCATCTAGAGGGGATACTGGATAGCAGATTACTTTGGGAACCTTTAGGGAATTGGGTTCCCTTCGCTGTTATTAGATCTAATGTCTATAAAAGTGTCTTGCACTGTGAGCCAGTTGTGGTGTCAACGTAGCGACTTCACCGTTTCTAGTTCCCTGATTTTCAAGCCGAGTCTCCTGCTTCCTGGCGGCCAAGCCGAGCTGCGACTCCCGTTTTAATCCGGTGTGAATTCATGTCCTTGCCTTGTTCCTGAATCCAGATTGCTTTTAGCTTCGTCTTTGACCTGCCTTGAAATTCAAGACTTTCTAGTGACTTTGGACTTTGTTATTTACTCCTGCTTTCTTGTTGTTTTCCCGCTCAAGAACTTTTCATCAGTTTTGAGCGTGTTTCGGTTTCTGGACTTTGGACAATAATATTGGACATATCTCTTCAACGCTTTGGACTAATTCATACCATTCCTTAAAGGACTATTGTTCACTCATCCTTTCCACTTATTCTTTCCTGAATTTATTATTGTTTTAATAAAGATATTATATGATTATAGGTCTCTGTTTGGTTTCCAGTGTTCAAGCTGCCTTGGGGTGCAACACCCAGGCACCCTTGAAGGGAAGAAAGGGTCCTAGGAAGGGTGCTTCCTTAACCCCTTTGCTCAAACCCAGGCTCCCTTGAAAGGATCCTAGGAACAGAAAGGGGGATCTTGTAAGTTCCCCATTGGCCAGATCTTCCTGGATCTTTTGGCTGCCTAGCCAAAAACAGATTTTTCTATCAGTTGATTTTCGGGAAGTTCACAAAAACGGATCTAGGTACCCAACAAAAACGAATCACCCTCCAGCAGAATTGCACAAGCCTACTCTGAACCTTATTTTCTGTGTTGGATTGAATGATGGTGATCCTAACATGGAGGACCAATCATTGTTGTGGACCAATCATTAGCTGGTCAGGATTAGATTTGCTGGGACTCAGAACCTCTGCCAGGAAGAGGGACTGATTAGGATGGTCCACCCAAAGAGGCTGGTGGATCTGAATAGTTTATTGATGGCTCTTGCGGGTTTTTCCTGTTACCTTAGCAGGTGAGGTCCCAGTTTAGCTGCCACCCTATGTAAATCTGGGATTAGATTTCTCTCCCAGACTGTTCTAAATGCTCTTGCTCAGATGAATGAACAAGAAAAGTAGTTCTCAATATTTGGTCCTCTTCCAAGTACTTCGGATTTCAACTCCAAGAAACCTGAGCCAAATAAGACAACGTTAAGGAGTTCTAGGAGCTGAAGTCCAAAAGTGTGGAGGACCAAACATTGAGACCCACTGGATTAGAAAATTTGAATTGTCTCCCCAAACTAGAAATTGCATGTTTCTCTAGTTTGGAGCCATGACAATTGAAGTGCAATCAAACTGGTACGATTGTGCAGTGTGGATACATTCCATATTTTTTAAAAAATATAAAAGCTATATTTTGAGAGCACAACATCTGTTGTCAGTTATCAGAAAAGCAATGTGCATTGTTGGATGTGCTTTCAACCAAGGGATGGGGGGAGTCAAGCGTTGCCAAGCAAGCATCCAATAGAATCAGATATATTTCTCCCACTGACTGAGGCCGACTGCTGTGTGACTAAGCAATTCCCTTCACATTCACTTTCATTGGGTAAAATGGAGGTCAGAATGCTAGCTGAACACATGCCAAACACTAGTGCAGAGGATCAGCATGCACAGACAGACAGGGCCTTGTTTCAAAACATATGATATTTATAGTACTTCTCTTTCCTTACGGGAAACTAGATGATTGGGATTACTTGTGATGTGACCTTTCCCTTAAGTATCATGCTATTAAAAATACACATTGTAGGGCAGGGGAGAGTGAATAGCATTGCAATGTCCATCATTCCCTGCTAAGGGGCATATTGAGTGTGGCTGATGGGGGTGCAGTCCACCAAGCAACTAGAGAGCCACACATTTTCTACCCCTGCTGTACAGAATAATCGAGAAATCAGCTTTTGGGGGGAATACAGTACATCAATGCTTTTCTCCATTTTTGTTTTAAAGCTTTAATACTATATATCAGGGGCCCCTAAACTAAGGCCCGTGGGCCAAATGTGAACCGTCCCTCTGCTTGAAACTGCTTGAACTGTGAACCGTCCCTCTGCTTGAAAAGTTTGAGGACCTGTGCTATATATGATCACCTTGGATTAAGGGTTAATTCAACTAAGTTAGACTGTTTCTTTGTAGTTATGTACAGGGTGACTAGAAAGGGCAGTGATTCACACTAATGTAGTGAAGCTGCAAAATGTTGATTGGAACATAACTCATCTGGTGCTTTCCTCACACCATCCTACTTCCTAACCTTCAGAGAAGTTGGGTTGATCCTTCAAATGTTTGGGGACTGAGTTCCCATCAACTCTAGTGTGAGTGGATGGGAGCTGCGGTCCAACAATATCTGTGTAGCAACACAAACCCAAATCTGCTTTAAAGAGATACAGTTGGTCCTCCACATTCACAGGAGTTAGAGCAGTGGTTCCCAACCTTTGGGCCTCCAGCTGTTTTGGACTTTAGTTCCTACAGATCCTAACAGCTGGTAAACTGCCTGGGATTTCTGGGAGTTGAAGTCCAAAACACCTAGAGGCCCAAAGGTTGGGAACCACTGGGTTAGAGCAGAGAAAGAATGAATATAGAAAATATTTTTAACCTAAGAGAAAAAGTTTCTAGTCATGTGTAGGTCCTTGAGTGTGATTATATAGTCAGCTTCTGTCAGTTCTGGTAGAAGTTGATCATCGGGTTGTACTGGAAGACCTAAACATGCCTAAAGATAATTCTTTTATTTTTTAGTCATATCCAGCACATCTGCAGAAGTGGCCGCAAATACAGCAATCCACAAATAATCAAATGACCTCAGTGTCACAGCAGATTAAACCACTGAGCTGCTGAACTTGCTGACTGAAAGGTCGGCAGTTCAAATCCGCAGAGCAGGGTGAGCTCCCACTATTAGCCCCAGCTTCTGCCAACCTAGCAATTCGAAAACATGCAAATGTGTGTCATGCTGGCCACATGACCTTGGAGGCGTCTACGGACAATGCCGACTCTTTGGTTTAGAAATGGAGATGAGCACCAACCCCAGAGTCGGACACAACTAGACTTAATGTCAGGGGAAAACCTTTACAAATAATCAAATATTTGAATGCTTAGTCTACAAATGTGAAGGTCTGTGCAGGGAAATCCATTTGTTTCTGGAACTCCAGGTCTCAGCAGACTCAACCAGTCTAGCCAATGATGAAGGGTGTTGAGACCAATTCATCAACACCTGGAGGGCTAAAGTTCCCTATTTCTGTGTTAGGACAGATGTATAATTCAGCTAATATTGAACCTTCCTTTTGGACAAGAATGTAGCCAAAAAGTAAGGAAGCGGAGTCTGTAACTTAAACTGTGCATTCTGTTCAATGTGGCCAATGCAGTTATATGACAAATCAAACCATTTGGCCTCTCATAGGCCAGAATATCCAAGCTGTGTAATAAAGTAACAACATGAGCAAATACAGCACAATTAGTTGATGCCAAATGAATGTGGAAGGTGCCATATGGTGAGCATGCAAGCTACACCCCGAAAGTACATAATCAAAATGTTTTTTGATGTTTACTATATACATAAAATCATGCTTGAGTAAATTCAATGGAATAAATGAAAATGATTTTTCAGTGATGTGAATGAATCATAGAAACAGAGATCTGGAAGAGACAACGAAAGCCATTCAGTTCATCTCTTTCCATATAGAATCACATGGCCATCCAGCCTTTGCTTCAAAACCTTCGGAGGAGGCTCCACCACACTGCCAGGCAACTCTAAATGTCAGAGTAACATCTCTTTTCTTGCAATTCGAACCCATTTCTCTGTGTCCTACTCTCAAGATACACTCCCTCTTCAGTGTATCACCCTTTCAATATGTCCCTATTTATTTATTATTTATTTGCATCATTTCTATCCTGCCCTTTTCACCCGAAGGGACTCATTAACCTATTAACCTTCCCTTCTCCAAGCTAAACATACCCAGCTCCCTAAACCGCAATGAGATTTAGAGCAATTTGTTCAAGATTTCCCAGTGTAGGTAAATGCTTTTCGTCAACATCGTAGGCTTTACATTTTCACACCACCTCATCAAAATATGTCAATAGATACTTCTTTATTTGAAATGGAATGCATATTGAAAAATAAATCACATTTCTCTGAAAGTATTCGAATCATATTTACACACATTGGTTTGGTGACATCTGTTTCAGTTCACAATATGCCAGAAAAGTTTTGGTACATCACTGCAGTGATTTTGCAGAAGCCAAGGTTCACAAATCATAAATTTTATAAACAAAACAAAATAGATGCTTTGTGCTGAAGAGAACAGTTACTTCCAACATATGACAGAGAAAATACAGGCTTGCTTTGTCTTTCTTCTGAAACTAAGAATAGTATCTTACTTGCATTGTTGAGAAGCAAATTATAAAGCAGGATACTGTGATTCCTCATCAATTGAGTTAAAACATGTAAAGCTGCTTTACCAAGATAGAAACATATTGGTAAATGAGTCATAATATCCGCGTTCAGTTGTTTAGATCTCTGCATTGTGGAAAACACCAGAAAGGCAAGGAAATAACATAAAGGCACATGTGCAAAACCATATTGTTATTATATCACCACAGGCCAAATTTCTTTGCTAGATTATGGCCATGCCTTATGAAGTGCATATGGCGCCAGTCTTGCATAAAGAAACAGAACGGAATCTATGCGGCTCTCAGCTGAGTGCTTTTTTGTTTAATAAATATTCTCATAAGAGACCTAATTAACTTGGAATGCAATTCCTTATGAACTGCAATAACAATCTGACTTCCAAGATGCCTGTCTCAGCCCGCTATTCTTTATGCTCATGGTCCCTTACAATGAGGATTTGGTACAACATTGCTTCTGAGCCCAAGTGGGATTGATAGCCATAATCCAAGGCAAGCATGCATTTGAAGAAAGAAACTAGGCTTAATAAGACTTGCAATTGAATCTAGTTTTCCGCATGGCTGTACAAGTGGCTATACTCATTGAAAACAATGGAGCATACTCCCAGATAAGAAAATATGGTAGGCTTTACAGTGTAATGGATATGACATTAGGATTTGAACCTAATTATACAATGCTATACATGTCAACCAGTTATACATTGCATTGTTTTCAATGGGGATTGCATCAAAGCAAATGCCCATGGGATTGTACCACGAACCTATTGTTTTTCAAGTCTTAAAACACTCCAGACATGACATCCAATAGCCTAATATTTACTACAAAGGATTTCTTGGCGTGAGAGACCAAGCAGCATCCAAGCTCTTCCTCAAGCAGATGCTTTGGACTATAATTCCCTATAACACATGTCAGTATAGTCAGAGATCAAGGATAGTAGGAGTAAGGATCCAAAAGATCTAGAGGACATCACACTGTAGTATCCTGCTCTGCTTCCTGTTGGTATGTATTTTGAAGTTTTACAATAAAATACAACATGAAGCACACTGAATGAAGAATGTATCCATTGACACTGCACAATTATAGCACTTTGATAACCACTTGAACTGCCAAGAATCCATCCTACAGAATTATGGGATTTGTTATTTGGTAGAAACACATTTCATTCTCTGCTTATTGAGATTAATGCATAATTCTGACCTGCAGCAGAGAATCCTAAGTGCTTTGCCACACTTTGTTGTTGTGTGCTTTCAAGTTGTTTCTGACTTAACCCCAAGATGAACCTAGCACAGGGTTTTCTTGGCCAGATTCTTTCAGAAGGAGTTTGCTTCTGCCTTCCTCTGAAGCTGAGAGAGTGTGACTTGCTCAACCCACTAAGTGACTGGAGGGCCAAAGTTTGCCCATGCCTGATATAGAAAGTTAGGCTATCAGGCTAGCTTTCAATCTGAAATGTTTCTGTCTATCTGCCATTGCCTCCTCTGTTTTGTAGGCTCTGATGGAGTCCAAGGTGGACTTTGGTCTCCGGAGTCATAATCAATTTCTAAACCCAGTACATCATACTGGCTCACTTTTACCAAACCATAAATTCCAGAATACCATAGCATGGGGCCATGGCATTTAAACTGGTATTACCGTGCTGTAATTATATACAGTTCAAGACAAGCTCAAATAGAAATAGTCATAGCAACTTGTTCATACAAGTCATAAACTATCAATACTGAAAAGACAAAATAAGGATGGCAATGAAGTTTGTATTTTAGAAAATTAAGACATATATTGATCAGGGTGAGAAGATAAGCATGGATTCTTTGACACTGGTTTTGCTATACTTTGATCTGCTGTGATGGAGATCAGTGGTTCCCAATCTTTGGGCCTCCGGGTGTTTTGGACTTCTACTCCCAGAAATCCCAGCCAGTTTACCAGCTGTTAGGAACTGTGGGAGCTGAAGTCCAAAACATCTGGAGGCCCAAAGGTTGGGAACCACTGCTGAGAATGTATCCTTCATCAATGACCTTTCAACTATGCATGGTAGCTTGCTAACATTTTAGTGGATATTGGGATCCACTATTACAAGAAATTAGCTGTCATCTAAGTTTTACAACTGTCTTGCAAAAAATAGAGGAAGATAATATCCTTTGAGACATCTGTGACTTACTTTCTTAATGCTTACAATGTATTAAGAAATGTATAACAATTATGAGCCATAAACCGAGTATAGTGCTTAATATAATAGATAATGTGAGGTCCACAGGTCTCCTCATCTCCTTTTATCCAATCAAAAATAAAACAGAAACCTTATACTTGAATGAATTTCTTAATAACCATGCTTCTAAAATGTCAGAAGGCTTCTTGTGCCATATTAATTGTAAGGCCAAGAAAACCAGCGTTGGACCTTTTATTAAGCAAATAACATCAGCTGTTGAAATATCCTATGTTCATAGAAACTTCATAATGCGTGGTAGTTTTTCCAAGTAGTTGTTCCCAGAAATAGGAATTCTAACCATGGCAAGGAAAATGCCACCCTGAACCTCATCCAGGAAACCCAATTATAAGAGTGACTGATAAATTAATTGGCTAAAAAAATTAAGACATTGTGGGACAATTTTAGAATACAGGCTGAGGAACTTTCAAAATGACATTCGTTTTTTGTATTATCACGTCAGAAGCGACCTGAGTACTGCAAGTCACTTCTGGTGTGAGAGAATTGGCCGTCTACTACAGATATGTTTCCCAGGGGATGCCCAGATGTGTAACCACTCTGCTGGGAGGCTTCTCTCATGTCCATGCAAGCTAGAGCTAACAGACGGGAGCTCACCCCGTCTTGTGGATTTGAACCGGCAACTTTCAGGTCAGCAACCCAATCTTCAGGTCAGCAGTCCAACCGGCACAAGGGTTTAACCCATTGCACCACAGTGGCTCCTATGACATTAGCTGAATCAAGTGAAACATTATGGACAAGGGCAGAAATTACAGAAAGAAGTGCAATATACAATTTTCAGTATGGTTCACTACTTGGATCCAATGTAAAACAGAGTATGGGAATTATACCCACATACCCCAATGCTATTTGACTCCACCCCCAGCAACCACATGCCAACAAAGGAGAATGCTGGGAAAAGGAGTCCAGCAGTACCTGGAGAGCTGTGTTTTCCCAATCGCTGAAAAATAAAGACATCAAATCTCTATTCCTTGACAGCCCATCAAATCAGACTTAATTGGCCTTAAGCAGAAACACTTAGAAGTGGCATATCCTGAATGGAAAACAAAATTTAAAACAATCCAGAAATCGAGTTATTTTTTCCTTATTAATTAGGATCCTGATAGAAATGCTTTAATAAACAAATATATCAGACATTCAGCTCACAAAAGGGCTTCCACGTGTTAACATGAAGTGATGTAAAATCATATAGGAAAATCCAGTTGGAAAGTTCTGGCGAATGTCTTTAGCTTTTCTTCCATTGTTTTGTCTCTCCAAAGGTGGCAATGTACACATCCCATCTGTAAATATGCTTTGAATTTTCGTCCTCTATAGATGCCCCACATTCAGAAATACCTTGCAAACAAGCTCCCCTCTCTCCCTGCTAATAAATAAACATAAAAAATAAAACAGATTAGCATAAAAATGAGAGCACAGCATCCGTCCTGCGAGGCCCAGCAGGCCAAACAATCATTTTGTAAGTCACAATCAAAACCTAGAAGAGTTGAAATACTTCTTCAGATCAATTATGGTCTGTGTCAAAATCTGAGAAGACTCCAGTGGCTCAATGGATGTTCCTCTTTGTGTCTCTGATCTTTATGCTTGTCAAGTTTGTTATCCACCAAAACAGCGTCTCTTTTGCTTCCAGCAGTGCCTCTTGAATTCAATCTATAACAACACAGGACAGTGAACTGAAAAATCTAGCCACGTTCTACTTTGACAATGACAGACAAGCCCACTGCTTTCCCCCATAAATGCAACATCAGCTGTGAAAAGGATAAGGCTCTTTTGCAAAATATTCTTCTGGAAGGAGAAGATATTTGGGTCTTTCTTGAAGGGTGTTTGATCAGTAGTTTAGGTCCCAGTGAAACAGTATTCCTCACCCCAAGGTCTACTCACTAAGTCTTCCAGCGCATACACAAAGCGCAATACGGTACTTCCACAGCTATGTGCTCAAAAAGATAATCACAAGTGTTTATTTGTTTCATGTCAGAAGCGACTTGAGAAACTGCAAGTCGCTTCTGGTATGAGAGAATTGGCCATCTGCAAGGACATTGCCCAGGGAACACCCAGATGTTTTGATGTTTTTACTATCCTTGTGGGAGGCTTCTCTCATGTCCCCTTATGGTGCTGGAGCTGATAGAGGGAGCTCATCAGAAATAGAGATGAGCACCAACCCCCAGAGTCGGACACAACTAGACTTAATGTCAGGGGGAAAACCTTTACCTTAGCCACATAAACTATTGTAGTGTGATATCTTGGAGATAGAACCCAAACCTAAACTTGAAATTCATTTATGTTTCATATACATGTTATGCACATAGCCTTAAGGTAATTTTATACAATATTTTAAAATAATTTTGTGAACTGAACCATCAGAAAGCCACCCCTGTGGACAATTTTGAGTTTTGAAGAACTTTGGAATCCTAGATAAGAGATGCTCAACGTGTACTGAGGTCATAACAGCAGTGCATCATTGGTCTAGATGTACAGCTTATCTGTCTGATATATCAGGCCATTCATACACATCAAGGAAATGTTATATGAATTGTATGGCCCTCCAGATGCAGTTGAATTGCTGTGCGCAGCATTCCTCACTTCCAGCTAAGGTTGGTGGGCACCACAGTTCAACCATATCTAGAGGGAAGCACCGTCGGCACCTTCCTTGGCTTTGTTTTTGGGTGAATTGTGCAGGTGTGCAGAGGAGGCAATATGGAGATGGCGTGCTACAAGAGAGAAGGAAAGAAACATGGGTTCAGTTCCTGGGATGGATTAGTTAACAGATTCTAAGGAACCCCTAATGCAGTGGTTCTCAACCTGGGGTCCCCAGATCTTTTTGGCCTTCAACTCCCAGAAACACTAACAGCTGGTAAACTGGCTGGGATTTCTGGGCGTTGTAGGCCAAAAACATCTGAGAACCCCAGGTTGAGAACCACTGCCCTAATACACTATTCTCTGCTACCCACTTCAGTCCAGCTAAACAAGCCATCTAAATGGGACTGTGAGGAAAGGGAGAGCTCACAGACAGATCTCAGTCCAGCAAAAGGCAGATGCGCTTCAGGGATACATCTATGCGGTAGAGGTAATGCACTGAACACCACTTTAAGAGCCATGGTTGAATGCTAGGGCATTCTGGGATATTTTGATGATGAGGCACTACCACTCTTGGGCAGATCAAGCTAAAGAGCTTATAAAACTACAATTCCTGGGATTCCCTGGCATTGAGCTATGGCACTTAAATGTGATGTCAACTTGAATCCCGTGTAGCTCACAGCTTTCCAAACTATGTGACATGTTAGTGTGTTGGCTGCAGTGTGCAGGTGTGCTGTGTGCCTGCAACAAGAAACATCAGAGTCTATGTGAAATAAGCAATACATCATAATACTGTGTGATATAATTTTTAAGAGATATGTTATATACTCATACATTTCGTCCTCACAATTTATGTTCATGTCCCTATCTCTTGTAAGGGGCTGGTTTAACCTCTGGTTTGCTAGTAAAAGTGAATGATGGTGTCACAAAGATGCATGTCTAAAAAGCAATGTGTCACCAACATGAAATGTTCGGAAAGGTCTGGTGCACTGTCACAGGGGCTCCATTCCCCAAGCTCACTTTTTTCTATGTTTAAGGCTGGATCTATATCCCAGGATTTGATCCCAGATTATCTGCTTTGAACTGGATTATATAAATCTACACTGTGTTGTCAAAGGCTTTAATGGCTGGAATCACTGGGTTGTTGTGAGTTTTCCGACCTGTATGGACATGTTCCAGAAGCATTCTCTCCTGACGTTTCACCCACATCTATGGCAGGCATCCTCAAAGGTTGTGAGGTCTGTTGGAAACTAGGCAAGGGGGTGGGTATATATCTGTAGAAGATCCAGAGTGAGAGAAAGAACTCTTGTCTGTTTGAGACAGGTGTGAATGTTTCAATTGGCCATCTTGATTAGCATGGAATAGCCTTTCAGTTTCAAGGTCTGGTTACATCCTACCTGGGGGAATCCTTTGTTGAGAGATGTTAGCTGGCCCTGATTGATTCATGTCTGGAATTCCTGTTTTCAGAGTGTTGTTACATCCTGCAAAACTCACAGCAACTAAGCCAGGCATGGGCAAACAACTCCCGCCCTACCGGCTGTTAGAAATTGTGGGAGTTGGCAGTCCAAAACACCTGGAGGGTCCAAGTTTGCCCATGCCGAAACTAAGTCTACACAGCTAGAGAATCTGGGATAAGAAGATTATCTGGGTTTTGGGGTGAGAGAGGATTGGCTGTCTGCAGGGACGTTACCCATGGGACACCCAGATGTTCTGATGTTTTTGCCATCCTTGTGGGAGGCTTCTCTCATGTCCCCACATGGAGCTGGAGTTGACAGAAGGAGCTCATCTGCGCTCTTGCTGGGTTGGATTCGAACTGGCAACCTTCAGGTCAGCAACTCAACCTTCAAGTCATCAGTCCTGCCAGCACAAGGGTTTAATCCACTGCGCCACTGGGGGCTGCATAATCTGGGGTGAGTTCCTGAGATATAGGGCAGTGTAGATCCAGCCTCAGGAGCCCCCGATGGTGCAGTGGATAAAACTGATGAGCTGTTGAACTTGCTGACCAAAAGGTTGGTGGTTTGAATCCAGGGGTGGAGTGAACTGCTGCTGTTAGTCCCAGCTTCTGCCAACCTAGCAGTTCAAATGTGAGTAGATCAATAGCAGGAAGGTAACGGCTCTCATGCCAGCCACATGACCTTGGAGGTGTATACGGACAATGCCGGCTTTTCAGCTTAGAAATGGAGATGAGCACCAACCTCCAGAGTCAGACATGACTAGTCTTCATAAAATAGTCTATTCAAAAGGAGAACTGTAATGACCAAACTAATTGTTATATTATATCTTGTTATATATGTGAATCACCTGAAGAAGGGGAGTTTTTTTTCTGAAGCAGAGTATTAAAAAAAACCCTGGTCATCCCTGCTGACTTTATTTGCGAAGACTTTTTGTTTTGAGAGTGGTGATCCATGATTATCTTCTCTATCTTGCATATAGCTACGTGACCAACCCTCTGTTCACTTGTCTACTTCTTTTGGAAGAATTTCTCCTTGAACTTGGACTCCAGAAGCTTGCATACATTGGGACTGATATCAGACTGAGATACTTTCTCTTTGAGAGCAGTTGCTCCTTTTTCACTGTATTTTTTCATGCTACTGTACTGAGCTTTGTATTGGGGATTTTGGTATCACTATATGGCGCAACGTGTTAAAGCACTGAGCTGCTGAACTTGCAGACCGAAAGGTCGCAGATTCATATCCAGGGAGCGTAGTGAGCACTCGCTGTTAGCCCCAGCTTCTGCCAACCTAGCAGTTCGAAAACATGCAAATGTGAGTAGATAAACAGGTAGCACTCTGGCGGGACGGTAACAGTGCTCCATGCAGTCATGCTGGTCACATGACCTTGGAGGGGTCTACGGACAACACTGGCTCTTTGACTTAGAAATGGAGATGATAACCAACCCGCAGAGTTGGACACGACTGGACTTAATGTCAGGGGAAAACCTTTACTTGAACCTTATATGCTGTTTGGTCATTACAGTTCTCCTTTTGCATAGTAGACTTTTTTGTGTTTGTTTAGATGCCTTAAAGGTATTCTGAGATGTCGTTTAGTGCGACTAGTCTTCACTTCAGGGGGAAACCTTGACCTTTACCTCGATCCATCCCCAGCAAAATGGGATCAAGAAATCCTAGGGGCGGAGGAAGGGAAGCCCACATTCCAGGAGACCTGAAAGAAAGAAGACTTGCCTTGGCTTTGGAGGAGGTCCAGGGCGCTGGATGTGAAGGGGGGCCAAGGCGGCGGAGGCGTATTAAGGCGCGTTTTGCGGGACGGAGCAAGCAAAGGGCGAGCTGTCCAGAGGCTTTGCTCGGGGAAGCGTCCTGCTTCTATCTGGGACGGGGGCGAAGGGGGGCTGCTTTCCAGGAGGCGAGGAGGAGCGAGAGGGGAGCAGCCGGGCCCTCTCAGGCGGAGTTGGAGGCGCTCCGGAGCCGGGCCCCTCCGCCGGGCATGGGGGGTTGCTGTGGCTGCTGCTGCTGGAGGACGAGGTGCTGCTGCTTCTGGCGGGTGGAGCGCACGGCCAGGATGGCCTGGCGGTTCTTGTACTGGACCAGCTGCAGCGTGATCTCGGCGTTCCAGCCCTGCTCCTGCGCGCAGCGAAAGTCCACCTCCTTGCCCTCGGCCATCACCACCGTGAAGTACACGTACTTGCCCTTGCGCTCCACGCAGTCCACCGTCTTCATGGTGGCGAAGGGCAGCTCCTTGATCTTGGGCGCCGGCTCCGAGGAGGGCGGCGAGGAGGGGGCGCCGGGCTCGGGCTTGGCCGGGATCAGCAGGAGCCCTTCCTCGGTCAGGACGCAGCGCTTCTTCTTCCACAGCTGCAGCAAGCCGTCGCTGCGCTTCTCCAGGACGCCTTCCTTCACCGGCTTGCACACGCCGCCGCTCTCCAGCATCCTCCCGGGAAGAGAGCCAGGGAGGCCTGAGAAGGCAGGCAGGGAGGCAGCGGCCCTGGGATGCTCTCCTCCTCCGCCAGCTCGCCCAAAGGAGCCTCCCGGGTGGGTCTCGCTGCCTCAATCGCTCCCCTTCCTTCCTTCCTTCCTTCCTCTGCCCAAGAACAAAGCGCGGCTGCTTCTCCTCCTCCTGCTGCTGCTGCTGCTTCTTCTCCCGCGCTGGCCGTTTGCGCTCCTTTAAACTCCGGAGGAGTCCGCCTCCAGGATGGGAAGGGAAGGGGAAAGAGGAGGAGGGAGGGAGGGAGGGAAGGAGGGGAAATCACTTTTTAATGGGCAGAGGCAGGACGGAGACAGGGCGCCCCCGCAGGAATGCGCTTCCCACGGAAAGGCTGGCTCACTGCGAAGGAAGCCCGGCCCAACTTCTGCCTCAAGGAAACCCAGGCGCGCCTGGAAAGCAGAGGGCAGGCATGGCTCTCTGCCGGTCTTCCTCTGCTGCTCCTCAAAGCATTTCTTCTCAAAGGCTCTCCTCCTGACATCCCCGCAGGTTTTCCTGCGCACACGCGAGTGTCATTCATTAGAATCAGCTAATAAAAAAGAGGGACCCGGAGATAGGCTTTTGCAGTCGCTGTAGGATTCACCCTCAACAACCTGGCAGTCATACACTGTACTACTAAATCATAGCTGGAAGAAACCATCAGGGTCCATCTCCCTGCCAGGCAGGAATACATAAAGCAGCTCCCCAACAGATAGCCCTCCAGCTTCTGTAAAAACCACCAAAGGAGACTCTAACAAAGATCTTCCACTGCCCAACAGCTGCCAGGAAGTTCTTCCTGTTTTAGAATCATAGAATCAGAGTGAGAAGAAACCTTGTAGACCATCTAGTCCGACCCCCTGCCAAGAAGCAGGAAAATCGCATTCAAAGCACCCCTTACTGATGACCATCCAGTCTGCTTAAAGGCCTCTAAAGAAAGAGCCTCCACTACACCCTGGAGCAGAAAGTTCCACTGCTGAATAGCTGTTAGGAAGTTCTTCCTAATGTTCAGGTGGAATTTCCTTTCCTGTAGTTTGAATCCCAATCTCCAGGGCAGCAGAAAACAAGTTTGCTACCTCATTCCTATGACTCCCTCACATATATTTATATTTATGCTTGGCTATCATGTCCTTGCTCAGCCTTCTCTTCTGCAGGCTAAACATGCCCAGCTCTTTTAAGTTACTCCTCATAGAGCTTGTTTTCCAGACAGGTCATCGTCCTCTAGACACCTTCCAGCTTGCCAACATCTCCCTTAAATTGTGGTGCCCAGAATTGGACAGTATTCCAGGTGTGGTCTGAACAAGGCAGAATAGAGGGGGAGCATGACTTCCCTGGATCTAGACACATGATTCCTATAATTTATTCAGGTCATAATCCCATTGGCCTTTTAATCTGCCATGACATTGTACTTCTTGTCCACGAGGACTTCCAATATCTTTTTCACATATACTGCTATAGAGCCAGGTGTCCCCCATTCTGTATCTGTGCATTTAATTTTTCTGGCTAAGTGGAGTATCTTGCTTTTTTCTGTTGAACTTCAGTTACTTTTGGCCCATCTAATCTGATGGTGGAATGTGTTGTCAAAGGCTTTCATGGCCGGGATCACAGGGTTGTTGTATGTTTTCCGGGCTGTATAGCCATGTTCTAGAAGTATTCTCTCCTGACGTTTGGCAGGCATCCTCAGAGGTTGTGAGGTGGAATCTTTTTCCTCTAATCTGAATCCATTGCTCCCTGCTCTAATTATCCAGAGCAACAAGCTTGCCCTCCCTCCTCATTGTCGTCTCCTTTCAAATATTTAAATGTCTCCCTTCTCTGGACATATTCAGCTTGTCAATCTTGCTTGAATTGTAGTGCCCAGATATGGAAACAGTATTCCAGGTGAGGCCTGACTACAGCAGAATGGAGAGGGGCTACCACCGATCTATTGATGCAGTCTAGATTGGCATTAGCTTTTTTAGCTGCCACATCACACCATAACTCATATTCCTAAGATTCTAGATCGTTTTCACATGTACTGTTTTCAAGCCAAGCATCACCCGTCCTCTTATGCATTTCATTTTTTCTGCTAGCATCGTATTTTACCCATTGGCTACAATTGTCTTACCTGGGAACTTGGAACTACTAGCACTGGTTTAGGTATAATCACTTTAAATAGTACTACTCTGGCATATTAATATGCTTAAGCAACTATATACTCCACTGTTAGAGGTAGCGTGGTGTCATGGTTTAAGACTTGGATGACAACACGAGATGAGGGTTTGGATCTCCACTCAGACATGGAAGCCCACTGGGTGACCTTGGGCAAGTCACTCAATCTCAGCCTCAGATAAAGATAAACCTCCTCTGAATAACTGCTGCTAAAAAAAAAAGGTTGCCATAAATTGGAAACAACTTTAAGCAACAAATATCTACCCCAATGCACATGTAAGGAGGATTTTACACATAGGTGAATGTGCACGTTTCCAAATCATAAAGGTTCCTCTCACCCAAGGTTTTATGATACACAACTCCTTATTCCTCACATCTGAAAATCCACAGAATTCCCAAAGAACTGTTTTCACTTTTACTGAACTTACATTTCAAAAGGCAGAGCTAAACCTCTGCAGGATTTTTTCATCATTCCCACTAATAATAAGATTGCAAATTTGTAAACATAAGATGGATCTATATTGTAGAATTAATGCAGTTTGTCACCATTTTAACTCGCATGGCTCAATGCTATAGGATCATGAGTTGTAGTTTGCTGAAGCACAAACACTTTGACAAAGGCATTTCTGCAGCAGAATTTGGCCATGGATTCAATATTTAGTGATGTGTTCTCACAGGTTAAAAAAATTGAAATTTTCATTTCTGCACTTTTGTGTGCATCCTGAACCCCTACCCCCTGCAAACAGGCCTACTGTACTGTTAAAAATAGATGTAGTCGATGCGACACTGATGTAAAGGCAGAAAGTAGTGAGCAGGTGAAATTTGTGAACTTTCGTCTTCTAAGTGAGCTGATATGGGGTATTACAGGAAGCCGGTATAGATTTAAGAAATGGTAGAGATGGAGCCAGTGTGGTGCAGTGGATTGTATTCTATGATGCCTTACAAAGTTCAACAGCAGACAAGCAACAATGGGTGCCAGCTATACCATCCACCTCTGAATGCATGAAGAAAGATCAACAGAAATAGTGACACGGTCATCCTGCCATTCTGGAATTCAATTTCTAAGGGCCTCAAATGTTTCCAAATGAAACAGCTGCAAAATTGTTTTTCATATTTTTACCAGTCTTACCACTCATCTCAGTAAGACAAAGGTTTGATGATATTTAAAAACTCTTTTAAGGATAGTAGAGAATTCTGAAGAAACCCTTCATATAGGCCATAGAAATATTTAGGCAGAAATGCTTAATTTTAAGTATTTCAATGTAGAAACATACAGTTCAACTATAAATATATATTGTCAGCAATGAAGGTCTAGATTAGATCACTAGCTGTGCCTGGCCATGCGTTGCTGTGGTGAAGTATGGTGGTATGGGAAATAAAGTATTGAGGAATTGGTGGTAGTTAAGGTAAAGGGTAAACCTTTTCCCCTGACATTAAGTCCAGTCATGTCTGACTCTGGGGGTTGGTGCTCATCTCCGTTTCTAAGCCGAAGAGCCGGCGTCGTCTGTAGACTCCTCCAAGGTCATGTGGGATGACTGCATGGAGCAGTACCTATTGATGCACTCACATTTGCATGTTTTTGAACTTCTGGGTTGGCAGAAGCTGGGGCTAACAGTGGGGGCTCTCTCTGCTCCCCCAATCCAAACCTGCGGCCTTTCGGTCCAGAAGTTCAGCAGCTCAGCGCTTTAACACACTGCGCCATCAGGTGATATTATTTCCTAAAGGTTGTGAATATACATTATTTCTGATTGTTTTTGGTTTTTTTGTCTGTTGGAGGCAAGTATGAATGCTGCAATTAGGGAAAATGATTAGGATGTAATGGCCATGCAGCTTTAAAGCCTGGCTGTTTCCTCCCTGAGTGAATCTTTTGTCGAGAGGTGTTATCTGGCCCCGACTGTTTCCTGTCTGGAATTCTTGTTTTCAGAGTGGTGTTCTTTGCGATATTTTATGGGCTTCTACTGTGTGGCCCTGAGAAAACAGAGGATTTGCCAGGCTTTGATGATGGGAATACTTTGTTGGGAGGTGTTAGCTGGCCCTGATTGTTTCCTGTGTGGAATTCCCCTGTTTTCAGAGTGTTGTTCTTTATTTAGTGTTCTGATTTTAGAGATTGTATGGTTCTGTTTTATTATACATTAATTTTTATATATTCTGATTTTAGTGTTTTTGAATACTTGAATTCAGATTATATTCATTTTCACGGTTGACCGCAACACAATAATAATAATAGTAATGGTAGTAATAATAATGACTTTGGTAATACACAGTGCTTCACTCCCTTCTCAGCTTCCTTTCTTGGGAGGTGTTAGCTGGCCCTGATTGTTTCCTTTGTGGAATTTTCCTGCTTTCAGACTGTTGGTCTTTATGTACTGTCCTGGTTTTAGAGATTATATTGTTCTGCATTATTCTATCCCAGTAATTATTTCATATTAAAGTAGAATCTCACTTATCCAACATTTGCTTATACAATGTTCTGGATTATCCAACGCAGTCTGCCTTTTCATAATCAATGTTTTTGTAGTCAGTGTTTTAAATTCATTGTGATATTTTAGTGGTAAATTTGTAAATACAGTAGAGTCTCACTTATCCAACATAAACGGGCCGGCAGAATGTTGGATAAGCGAATATGTTGGATAATAAGGAGGCATTAAGGAAAAGCCTATTAAACATCAAATTAGGTTACGATTTTACAAATGAAGCATCAAAACATGTTAAGACAACAAATTTGGCAGAAATAGTAGTTCAGTACGCAGTAATGCTATGTAGTAATTACCGTATTTATAAATTTAGCACCAAAATATCACGATATATTGAAAACATTGACTACAAAAATGTGTTGGATAATCCAGAACATTGGATAAGCGAGTGTTGGATAAGTGAGACTCCACTGTAATTACTACATAGCATTACTGCGCATGGAACTATTTTTTTTGATAAATTTGTTGTATAATATGATGTTTTGGTGCTTAATTTGTATAACGATTACCTAATTTGATGTTTAATTGGCGTTTCCTGAATCCCTTATTATCCAACATATTCATTTATTCAACGTTCTGCCGGTCTGTTTATGTTGGATAAGTGAGACTCTACTGTATATTGATAATCTTATATTATCTCCTTAGAACTGGTTTATATGAGGCCCCTTCTTCACAACTGTATAAAATGCACACTGAAGTGGATTATATGGTAGTGTGGAGTCAAGATAATCCAGTGCAAAGCAAATAATATAAGATTACAAGTGGGTTATATAGCTGTGTGCAAGAGCCTTGAGTCTACACTGCCATATAATCCAGTGCAAATTAGATAATCTGTGGAAGAGGCCTAAGTGTGCCTGTCCCCTGGGCTGAGTTGGTTGCTAGGAGACCAAGTGGGCAGAGATTAACCCTCTAACTGGCAGCAATTGGATAAAAACAATTATTCCTCTCCCTCTAATTAGGACATTATTTTTCTTTTCTTTTTGTTGTATCAACCTAGAGGCGTGGATGATGGGTTGTGTTGTCAAATTTAGAGGTTGGGGGGCCTGTAGTTTTGTTGTTTTGACGGTTGCCGTGATGCCATCACTCATTTATTTATATAGATTAGAAGACTATTCATTCTGTGTACATTTTTTTTGAATCAGATAGAGGCAGCATATGAATTTAGTGTTCAATACCATAGCACACAGATGCCATCTAGTGTTAAACTAAACATCATGTTCATTTGAGTCCTGCATGCATGCACACTGCCATCTCCTGAATTGCTTTTATCCACAATTAATGAATATAATAAAATACATCTGCACTTTACTTACATGTATTATTTTGATACCAGGCCAAGCTTATGCCGGAATAAAAGTAGCCCTGCCTACAACAGAAATTCAGCTATCTTTTTGAACCCTTAATGCAATCTAAGGTGAGAATAAATCAATTTATCCTTGATCCCCAAAAATAGACACATACACGTTCCTATACTTTCTTTGCAACTCAAAATGTGTTACACCTTTGAGAACATGTCTTCACTGAACAATCGTTTCTGGTGCCCACCTTCTTTCCCCACCAAATTAGATGCCGGCTTAATGTGTGCAAGATGCTTTCCTTGTTTATTCCCAATGCTTTGTCAGAAGTGGAAGCATAAGTTGCACAAGGAGAAAGTGAAATATGTATTTCGAGTGTGTAGGCCTTCAAAGCTGATGTTTTGATGCAGTTTGCTCAATAGTCTGGGAAATTTTCATGATAATCAACAAAGTTTGTGTGTCACAACTTTGAAGTTCAGTTCAGTTTTGTTCATGTCTGCAAGTGTCGTGCTGTCTGAAATAACTCTGAAGATGCAGCTTAATCAAGGATTGGTTCTTACTTCTATGGAAAAATAAATGCAATATTAAGAACCCCTCTTTTTAAGGAGTGAAGATACTGCTATATATTCAACATGTCAGAAAGCTTTATGTACCGATAAATAAAGGTGGAGGCTCTTCAAAAGGCAGTGAATGACCTCCAATCAAGTAATTTTCTAAACAGCATTACTGTAAAGCAAGGAGAACTTCAGATGTTCTTCACTCATCATTCCCAACCAGCAGCCAGGATGTTACACATTGGAAACCAGTATCTGGAAGAACAAAAGGTCTCCATTACTGCTTTAAAAGGACAAGTTACATTTTGACCCTATACTTGTATAGATGTACCTGAAAGTTTTATTTAGCAAATGCTTCCTCCTGGATTCTGCCTTGTTGTTTTATGTTTCCTAAAAAGGAAAACCTGTTTACACAAGCACACAACTAATTTCTGAAAATACTAGGTTTATTCACACCCCAGTGATAAACAACCTTAATATGATGTCTCTAGTTTTTCTGTAGGTCACCATCACAAAATACAAAAACTTAAGGAGCGTAAACAAGCAGACAGTTATGAATGTTCCATGTGGTCTTGATGGAAATGAACAGATTATATGGAAGTAGTCAAATTAAAAAATGCATGTCACGTCCTAGTTAGTATGAGTCACCGCCGTTTCTATGACAAAGTAATGAAGGCACAGCTAGTGCAAGCAGACTTAAACCCATTTAAACTACTGGGCTGAAAAAAGACTTTGGTTGGTTCTTCAAGAAAGGATCCTTTCTAAACAAATAGTGGTCTCTGTCAACAGTTCAGGGATCTTCACAGCTGCAGTCTAATAGCTACATGACAACAGACTTCACAAGAACCAAACTATATACAGCAATGAATTAACTATTCATGCTTTAGGGATTTACTGCATTCTACATATTGGCAGAAAAGTACTATTAAAATGCTAGGTACAAGGAACCTACATTTTAAACTGGTTCTGTCAGTTTGTTTTAACAAAATGTTTACTTAATTCTACCAAGATACAAAACATAAGGCTGTAAGTAACTAATAGTTGTGTTTAGGCTATTACAGTGCAGATAATCCTCAAGGCCACATACACTGCTTCACTGCTGCTTGCATTCTGCTGGGTTTTGATCCTTCTGTTGGAGAGAAGAAAAGCACACATCAGTCTAAAGATCATAGGTGCGCTGCTGGGGGAATTTGCATATTACATAAAACATCCTTTCAATGCAACTATCAAAAACATACATATTGATTGCTCACCTTTGGGTCATAATCCGGATCATTTTCTTCATCGATTTCTTCTTCCCCTTCCTGAAACACAAAGTGTTAGAAGTTAAATACGTCTGATATTTATTAACACCCTTGGGGTAAATTTAACCACACAAAACAATTAAACACAAAATGAAAATTTTTCATAATTTTGTATTTAACCCCCTACAAACCTTACCTCATCATCAGCTTCCTCGCCCTCTTCATCATACTGGGGGAAAAGAGAGAAATACAAGTGAGTCGCATAACAGATACTTCTTAAGGGAAATGTTAACTGATGTCAAATATGGGAAGCACAAGACCCAAAACATTTCACTATGGCTTAGTAAAAACACTTCATAATCTTGGTAAATAAGAATATAAAGAATTTTCAGGTAGGTTGGGCTTATGATAAAGACAGCGTGGACAGAGAGTGAGCATATTCTATTTAACACTCAGAAGCTTTCCCTTTATAATTTG
Organism: Anolis carolinensis; assembly: GCF_035594765.1. Lineage (NCBI taxonomy): Eukaryota > Metazoa > Chordata > Lepidosauria > Squamata > Anolidae > Anolis > Anolis carolinensis. The sequence continues at coordinate 155,603,843 of NC_085845.1, forward strand.
GAACAAACTGCCCCACCAGAATGATTCCACTGCTGAGAGTAGTTGAGCTGTCATTAGAGTTGCTCCAAAGATTTCTGTTTAGGGAAAAAAATAACCCAACCACCTCATCTTAAACTCAAATCTATGTACCACCTGAGTTTTTGAAATGTGCTCCTTAAACATCATCAATATCCATCCCATCTACATGTAGTTTTGTGCACTTAGGTATAGAATATTGAGAGTTTAAAAATATACTAACCTATTTTGAAGATGAAATGTTGGGTTACTTTAAGTGTTGTAAGTGCTTAGCCCCTGCTACAGTGATTAAGCATGAGGAGAATGAAACCCTGACATTAGGTTTGCATCAAGTGTATATATGAATGCATGAATGGAACATTGCATCATGTAAGTGTATATAAGAATACCAACAGAATAAGTTGGGGTCAGGTGTGCCAATGATGTATGTTGAATTGGTGGATTTTGGAGAGCCGTGAATACTAAAAAAACAAAAGATAAAGCCTTCCTGTGGAAATAAGCAACTACGTTTGTTGTTTTTTGCAAGTATTGCCCACATAGTATAGACACTACTTTAATCTTACTTGAAGGTTTGAGCTGACAAACTCTGCTTCAGGTTGAAGAAATACCTGACATAGAATTCAGTTATAATTACTAAGACCTACAAATTATAGCTTCATTTTCAAACCCTTAGACACAGCCAAGCTGCTACTCAAAGTAATTATGGCATTTGATGAAAATAATTGCCACTTACATCGTCATCATCATCTTCAATGGCTTCTCCTGTGAAATACAATACTGATCGTGGGATGATGCGCTCCCGTAGAAAGTGACCAACTTCAAAATCAGCTGCAAGAATGACTTCAGCATCATCGTCCTGCACAAGTATAAGAATTCATAGTTCCATTAATTTGTATTTAAAGAATACAAATTGTTTCCTGCCCAGATCTTTCCCATTAGTTTATACATATGATTACACAACTTTATCTTACTCTCTCTACCACCAAGCTAGCAGCAGGCATCTTACTGTTTAGTTGCACCAAAGTAATAGTGTATATTACGCTATACCTTCATTTTGATTTTCATTCCTACCACTGCCCACATATGCTAATCTGTCTAGCAAGCTAGACTATATTTACTGACAAATACAACTTGCATCAGCAGCATATTTATGTAAGTAAATACAAAAACAACTAAACATTCACATAGTCATTTTAGAAAAGTTAAGTTTGTTTAATCACTGTCAAAATATATGCCTTTATTTTATTAACATCCAGAATTCAAAAATGCCCCTATGCATTTTTATCATTAGGCAAATGGAATTACAGGACTTACCAAATCTCCAGTTTCAGGGACTGCCAAAGCAAAAAAACAAAACAAAATAAAAGTGTGTTCATTATATTGCAACATTATACAATTATATATGCTTTAAAACATATTGATATTGCATTACTTAATAAAACCTTCAAATACTAAATTTTCTACTTTCGTTTTTATGGAAAGGCTTTACAGTCCTGGACACTGCTTCAGCACAGCTATAGGAACAGCATGTGGGAAAATATAAGTGAGGCCTATTTCAGACAAGACAGAAACTGTTACGTCCTGGGAAGCTATTTCATGACTACGTGTTTGGTTTTAACAGTAGAAACAGCCAATAAAAAATTATGCACATGTCTGTATGCACATTTTGATTCGGCTGGGTCATCCTAAGGTCTTGCATCATCTACATACATTGATTATTTTTTACTTTCCCGCCACTGTCTCATTCCTCATTTGATAGCCCCACTGTTTTTTGTTAACCTTGTTTTTGGCTATCTATTCTAAATTAATTTTTTTGAAATTAAGCAAAACCTGCAAGCCAGAGAATATGAGCTACCAAACATTTAAGAACAGCTAGGAAATGAAGACACAATCTGAAAGATACGTACATATGAATTTTGTCTGTGTTTTGGGGGTCATTTATACTATTTCCTAGGCCCTGCTTTGCCTTTCTCTTACAGTCCTTCTCTGCTCCCTTTTTCTCGCTTTTTGGCAGACATCCTATTCCTGTCTTTTGCTACTCTTTTATTAGTTTTAAGAATAGTGTATCAGTTTATCTACATGGAAGCTTTGTTCAATTGTGTGCTCTCTAGATGTTTTGAGGTGCAACTAGTATAGTTAACAGGCAAAATACCTGTCGGGTACCATGTTGGGGAAGTGAGTGTCAGGGAGTTCAGGGGTTGATATAATCACCATAAATCTTTCTCTTCTTTAGAATATTCACAATACTGTTCTTAAGTTTATTTCTCTTATCTAAAAAAGCTACTGAACAGTGAAATAAGTATGTACGGTTCCTATGATACAGGTTGAGCACTGCTTATCCTGAAATACTCCAAAATTGTCCACATGCATGGCTGAGAGTGATACCTTTGCTTTCTGGTTGTTCAGTGTACACAAACCTTGTTTCATGAATAAAATTATTTAAAATATTGCAACAGCTTGCCTTCAAGGTTATGTGTATATAAACATAGATTAGTTTTGTGCTTAGACTTAGATCCCCCATCTGCAAGTTATCTTATTATGTACATATATGCAAATATAGGTGATCCAAAATCCCCCTCTCCCAAGACTTCTAATTTCAAACATTTCAAATAAGGAATAATCAGCATGTTATTATATATGCTCTTCATATATATTTTACACTACACTTTGAGAACCCTTATATGTAAAAAGCAGGATATACATATTGAAATTTACCTTCTGGAGGACTGAAAAAATTGAAAAAAGAGTCATTGGAAACTGTTTTCGTCACTGTTCTGACTGTTCCACGGCCCTTGTGTTTTTGTTTCTTTTTGATGGTTTTCAAAGTAACATTCTTCCCCTTTTTCCAGTCTATTTGGCACCTATGAGAAAACAGTATTATCAAGCCAAGCATACACATGTTCTAGGTAGTTATACTACTGGAAGATTTGGTTTAAATACACCTCACCAATTTGGATCTAAAAATAGTAGTCCAGTCATCTGGCCTGCGAATCCCTTGTGTTATTTTCTCTATATCTGGATCTCTTTACAGATGGATAGTTACATCTGAATTTAATGTAAACACTATGAATTTTTCTCAAATCATGGCTTAAGGGTTTCTCAGTGACTGTTCCTAGGTTGTGGAATTCCATTCCAGCAGAGGTTAGACTGGAGATCACATTGTGGAATCTTCTTTTTCCTCATGGCATCCAGCACTCTGATAACCCTGGTTATATTGACAGGTGGCACTATAGCAATAAACCTAAAAACATTGCTGGGAGTCTCTTTGCATAAAGATTTCTGCCCTGAAGTACAGCTCATCAGACATACAGATAAACAGAAGAATACTGTAAACATGAATTTTGTTTTGAGACTATTAAGACATTTTAATGAGTTAGAATGTAGATACTTTTAACTGAAGCGATAACAAAAAAGAGAGAAGAGTTGCCATTCACCTACCACTTATAATTTTATGTCTCCTACAATTCCACCTGACTCAAGACAACAAAATTTCAAAGTAAAGTTGCATAGTTCTAGGTTCTAAAATTTCAAACTACCACAAAGTACTTTCTAAACATTTACATTACAAAAGCAACTAGGTTTATAAATACAATTCTGTCCAAGAAGGAAGGCTTTACTCTCTCAGTCCCACCACTTCTCACAGATCCATTTGATGAGGAGACATGAGGCCTTTCTCAGTACTATAGCTGTTTCCAGGCTGTGGATTTCCTTTCAGAGAGATTAGACTGGAGAACCCTCTCTGTTCTTGTGTCAGCAATTAAAAACCATTTAGGTAGGCATGTTGCAATTAACTTAGCTGTAGAAAATGTATTTTTAATGGGGAACATGTACTGTATTGTAGTACTTATTGTTATGAACCGATTGTTAACCTTGAATCTTTTTTTTTTTTTTGCAGTTGTTATTATCTCTGTGATAGAGGAAAGCAATAAACCTGCATTCCAAAAGTCTAACACAACATTGCATTGAAGAAGGCTATCAATTCTTTTCAGAGGGAAATACACTTACCCTGAACAACTCATAATTTCTGGTCCATCGAAGGAGAAAGGATCAGAATCATCAGGTTCTGACCTCATTCTGTATGTTTTTGTCAAAACTTCATTTGTGAAAAATTCATTAGGTTCAAAGTGGAATTCTAATATAAAGGTCTTTTAAAGAAAAGAAAACAACATTAGGAACAACGGAAAAATGTAAATCTTTACCACAAATCCCAACTACACTAAACAAACACATCCTATTGCCCAATTTTACTATGATTCTTCCAGTAATTCCCAACTCTAGTCCTTCAGATGTTGTGATCAGAATTCAACCCATTTAATCTCCAGGAAGCACAAGACTCATAACTGGAAGTTGCTATTAGCATTTTATTTCTTACTCAAATAGGTAACATTTAAGTATTTCATCTCTCCAACACAGGACGTTCAGGGGAGAGTCCAGAAAGAGGACTGACAGTGACTAAAAAGGCTGTAAGTGTCCTATCCTGGCCTAGACTAATGGCAGATCTGTAATGTTTCAGATGCCATTCTTATCAGCCCCAGCCAGTATGGCAAATGACCAGAGAAAGTGTTTTGTTATATACCAGAAACATTTCAGTTCTCCATACAGAAAAAAAAACAGGGCAGGTCATTTTCTGCATGGCATCAATTGCTCCATTTTTGAGGGTTTACATGGCAGAAGAAAGTGAACTTCAGTTCTAGTCTCACTCAAACAAATCATGCAGCAATGCTTAACTGGAAAGGAAATACTTTATAAAGAAATTCTTAAGAAATCTCAAAACATGAATCTTTATTATTCAAAACTGATCTGAGTGCTCAAAAGTGACCTAAGAGTGAAATCTAGTTTGACAGGATTATTCTAGCAGTTAACACAGGAGGAAACGTTAAACAATATTGCTTCTTGACCTGCCCCATCTTTTATATAAATAATTTAATCTCTGACTGAAAGTCTTTGGACTGCTTCTTCCTTTTAGCTGGAAACAGAAAGCTCAAATATTATTATATGCTGATCCAATCAGGCAAAATAGTAGTTAGATTAGAAGTGGTCAAAGGTGGGTAGGTACATTATCAGCTAAAGGTCACCACTACATTTTGAAGATACTAAGATCACTTTTGTTTGGAAGGATACTTATTTCATGAGATAGAACATTTTAAAGCAGTAGTTTCCAACCTGTGGGTCCCCAGGTGTTTTGGCCTACAACTCCCAGAAATCCCAACCAATTTAGCAACTGTTGGGATTTCTGGGAGTTGCATGCCAAAACATCTGGGGACCCATAGGTTAAGAACCACTGTTTTAAGAATGACTGCTAGTGGGAAAGCAGGTGCTAGGAACCCCCCCCCCCAAAAAAAAACCTGGAGAGAGGGGGGGAGGGATGGCAATATTTGCAACACTACCATTTGTTTGGTAGAAAATCAAGGAGCTCCCTTCTCTATCAACAGAATGTGAATTAGCAGTCGGGGAATTCCTTGCTACTTCTAGAGGAAGCTGCTTTGAGAGACTGCCATCTAGTCTTGGAGGTGGAGCTCTCTTTAATACTGGTTGTCCTTTGTTCTCTTAATGGGAATAACAAGGACTCACTCTCTTTTAAATAATAAGAGCAACCTGACATTATTCATGACTTGCTAACAGATTGCAGCAAGTCTATTACACATAAGCTGCATCAGCAGCCCAGAAAACTTTTCACACTGTCTGCAGTAGAACAGATCTTCTGTCAAGGTAGTGTTACTGACAGGTTTGTTAGGCCTCATATTACTTTATATGAGGAAGAACAGCAAGCAATATTACTTTTTTCTACAACTCTCTCTTAAATGTGTATGCATTGTATACAAAGGAGCATAGCCATGTCTACACATGTCTGACAACATACGAATTAATTCATAATGAGCCCCAGTTGGTCTTCCATATCCATGGGTTCTGCATTCAAGGATTTAAAAATCCCGAAAGCAAGCCTTGATTTTGCCATTTTTATAAAGGACATCGTTTTACTAGGTCCCTGTAAATAAAAATGGACTAGAGATTCCATGGATTTTGGTATCTACAGGGAATCCTGGAACCAAACTCCTATGAATACTAAGGGTCCACTGTATACAGAAAGCGTTTTTCAGTTCCTTCAATTTTATTACTCTCACTAAATTTCAAAAGCTTACCATAGGGTTCCCAGCTTCTGAAAACTTCACTTTAATATCTTTCAAGTGTTTCAGAATTGGCTCATCATGTTCCTGTGAAATATAATACAAGTTAATATCAGGCTGTGGTTTCTACATTCAGAGTATTTAATGTAGTTAAATATCTATCATCTATATATCCAACAATAATCTAGGATGTAAAGTCAACATTTTCTATTTCAATCAGTCCTCTGAAGCTGGACATTCATGAGGCTAAAACTGAAGACAGGTATGCAAGTGTATACCTCAGATCTACCACCATGTATCACCACACAACCTAAATCAAACACAATTTTGAAGTGTTTTGGAATTGTATATGGCCAGACATTTTTCACAAGACTTCTGTAAGCCAAACACAGAGCTCTCTTCATTGTGTAAAAGTCTACCTTACTCTTGAGTGCTCAGGGGAATACTTGATACTCAGCTGACTGTCTTCAGTTTTTACTGTGCACTTACTGTGTAGTGCATAGAAAAACATGAACAGTTATATACAGAAATACTATTTTCTAACACAAAATATTTCACAATTCTATGCAAAAAAAAGTCGTATTTAGTGGTAAATTACGTTTTCTTTTTAAAAAGAATTACAATTCTTATTTACAACATGTTAACTGTAGATGTCATCACGACTTAGAAAGGAAACGCGGAAATTTGTAAAAATGTTTAAAATGTAAGCTGAGAATTATTTAGTACAGAACTAAGTGGTCAAGTCTACTGCTGATTCATCTAGTTGATAAGCAAGCAAGCTGAGAACACTATTCCCAAAGTGGATTTTCGGAACATTTTGAAAAGTTAGCATGAATTTTAGCAACAATATCTTAATAATGACTAAATTCCCTGTGGTCATGAAAATGTTATCATCAGTGTTTCAGGTCATTACAAGTGGATTTTTTTTTTACCTGAACCAAATCACTGAGCAAGTCAACATTCTTGAATACAGTCAGCCAAAATTCAGGAATTCCTTTAGGATCATCTTTTTCTTGATCTTTTTTCTCCTCTTCAAGCTTGGCCTTCTCTTTCATTTCCTCCTTGTTAAAATTAAGAAGTTACTCTCTTTCTAATAGTGGAGTATTGCACACTAATAAAGCAATTCAATGTTATACTAGTAACTATAATGAATAAGAAAAGAGTCAGTTATATTCAGAATCCCTGCACCTCTGAAGTATGAATCTTCCACTAAGAGATATTTTTAAAAGCTCACATGCAGTATCAGATTATGTAATCTGATTAATATGGTCACTGGCTCTGAAACAGCTAATCATTTATATGTTCTGAATTATAAACTGTATTCATTGCTAAAATAAATTTATTTCTAATTGATAAAAGTATTTTCTTTTAAAAGAAATATGTTGAGATACTCACTGAAATGTCTTCTTCAGCATCTGTTTTCCATTCACATTCTTCGTCAGTAGGTTCATATGCTGCATTGATGATTTCACTCCTCTGAAAGATTAAACAATTTTTTATTTAAGGTTACCTTGTTACTTTGACTTGATGCTTATCACAAAGAAATGGAGCACACATATTTTTGGCAAATAAAAACAGGAGGATTGCTGATCCAAGCAGAATTCTGTTCCATTTTACATTTTCAAATACAAAGCAATGAAAACATATGGATTACCTTGTCAAATAGGGGCTGATAAAGAGCAGCATATTTTCTTTCCAGTTCATGAACTTCTTCATAGAATTTTGCTTCTATCTGTGCGCATTTAACTTGAAGATTCTTGAGTGCATTTACACGTCTCTTAACTACTTTAGGTAAGCTGAGGGATAAATCATATTTCAGTGTCAAAACACGACCATCATGTTAAGCTCTAAAAAGAAAACTTCCTTAAAATATGTTGGTGGGACCAGGCCATTTATATCCAAGGTTAACAAAAGAGCTAACTCATGATGCACCGTGTTATTTACATAACAGCAGCACAGCAAGAGCCAGCTCTTAGCTGAAATTTCTACATTTTAACGTAATTTTTAGAAGCCAATACTCTTATTGCTCACCTTAAAAAGTAAGATCAAACAGCGGTTTATAATCTTGACTGTGCAGTGAATTGCACACTGTTTAAAAATTGTATTATTATGTTTACTAGCTTAACTGAAAGGTAGAGTTGGCAAAATTATTGTGTCCGTCTAGGCCACCTAAGACTATAGTATTGTACTAGTATTGAATCCTCTTAAACAGTGCCCAATCTGTGCCTCCCTTTCCCCCCCTCTTACTATAAAGCCTAATCTTGAAGTAAGTAAGCACCTGTACATGAGGTCCTCCTTTCATGCCACCTGTTCATGCCACATAGCATACAAGCAAAAGGCATAGGGGAATTATAACCTAATTAGTTTCTTTTGCTATTAGCAAGGTAGAGTTCCCAAGAATAATCTACATAGCTTAACCTGTTCCACTTGTGTGTGGGATAAGATTTTCTATTTCTCCAAATAAAAAGAATAATACTGTGTAGTTCTTGGGGTCCAGGGTTAGAGAGAATACTTCAAATGCATGCCTTCAAATGCAAACACATGCATTATACACATACCCACAAAATTTTCACTCAAATCCAGTTTTTAAACTTTAAATATTCCCACTGTATAAATCCACATTGTACATATAAATAGCTGCTTATCATTGCTATTATCTTGAAGATTGTGGGAGCTGCAATGGGAGACGGTTATTGTAAATATGTTAAACTAATCCGTCTTTATAACTTTATCCGATATGTAACTATAGACAAAGTTTATAATTGCAAGATTTTGATCAGTCATCTCTAATTCGGGAAATGTCATGCTAGCATGCGAACTGTATTTGCATTAGATGAAAGGCTGAGTATATGTTTCAAGGGAAAGGTGCTGGAGGTTACTAAATGAATACACATAAAATTCAAAGATTGTTGCACATTGCATTTGAAAACATCAATTATACTGTGTGAAAGCTTGTACATTTTAATACTCAGCAATCAGGATGACAAACAGGTAGCTTCTGATAAAAACTCAATGAGCTAATTTCATTTTGATAACATTTCAGAGTTCAAAAAGTCTTTAAATACAACAATCAAGAAAGAGGCCAAATAGACTACAGTAAAGAAAGAAACTAACCATTTATGTTTTGTTCTGAAGGCTATGTAGAACAGAGATGAACATTACTTTTTAGAAACCAGGGAAAAAGGTCTATGTGAAAGTGTGTGTGTATCTAATGAAAAAAGATTATTAGTTTTTATAGGTCTTTCATGATGTAATTCATATTTTCATATTTTACTCCTCAGCAAGCTTTGAAAATTGTAAAGGTTTATGTTACAAGTTGAAGATGACAATGTTTTGTGAAAAGAGCCTGCTTCCTAATCAGCTTGTGTGCAAGTGGTCTCATCAACTGGGCAGAAGAACAGCCTAGTATCCCAACTTTCTGGAAAGTGGCATCATGAGAACCAAGAACAGAGAAGAGGTGCACCTGCTTTGTATGCAGTCTTTTTTTGTCCCACTGGGACAATTCCTCTTATCTTAGCTGCTGGGGGAAGATAAAAATGTGAATACTAATGAAAAAAGGTTTTTTCCTTGACTGCTACTACTACCTGGGCAACAGTAGTATACTTTTATTTTACAAATAGAAAAAGTTATCCATTAAGAAATATTAAGAATTATGGCAAAGCATAGTGAAAAGAAACATTTGTTGAGGAATTTCCTTCATGGTGAGCCTTGTTTGGGACTTAATTACTTAGATTCACTACAACTTTGGATTTGAACATTCTGAACATGAAATTGCTCTACTAGCAGAAAAAAAAACACTAATCAGAAAAACAAGTCTTCTTTTTAACTGCTGTAGCTAGTAAGTATTGTGCATTAAACACATAAACAGCATTGGATTAAATTTGTCCTTGTACTTCTTATTCAGGTCCAGTAGTGATATCAATTAAGACAGGGAAAGGACACTTGCAAAATGTTGTAAAATCAAGCAAGCATGCAAAAATCAACTCCAATTCAAAGTATTGTTTTTGTTAATTTAACTTCAATTGCATACGTTTTAGAGGTGAGATACTGCACTTGAAGCAATCAAAAGCTTGCTTTTAAAAACTCTCTAAAGCAACAGTATGTCAGTGAAAGCATCATTTACAACTTACTAATCTTGGATCAAGGACGTTGGAGAATAGGAGAGGCTACTTAGATACTATAAGAGAAAAGGAGATTCACAGGAGATCAAAGGTCAATTGTGCCCAGAAACTGAAAAAGTATGGGGCAAGCAACACATTACACATAGGTCTGTGCAACTATGTCTGCTGCATTGTTTTACTCAGAAAAGCAGTGATTTGATGAGACATTTCTGGGAGACTGGTTTTAGTATGGCATCCATATGAAATGAACAAACATTTCCTTCTCTCGCTTTCTACTCTTAATTGCAAGATGCCTCCAGTTTCCAGACTAGCAAAGTACAGTATGCAACTACAGTAGAGTCTCACTTATCCAACATAAACGGGCCAGCAGAATGTTGGATAAACGAATATGTTGGATAATAAGGAGAGATTAAGAAAAAGCCTATTAAACATCAAAATAGGTTATGATTTTACAAATTAAGCAGCAAAACATGTTATACAACTAATTTGACAGAAAAAGTAGTTCACATTAGTACACATTAATGCTATGTAGTAATTACTGTATTTACAAATTCAGCACCAAAATATCACAATGCATTGAAAACATTGACTACAAAAATGCGTTGGATAATCCAGAACGTTGGATAAGTGAGACTCTACTCTACTTTCAAGATTGAGGCTATTACTATTTTGATGAGTGACGGAAAACTCATCACTCAGTACAGTTAGAAGTATGGCTACTATTATTACTCCATAGAACGACAGGTAGGGTGATATGGTCTTAGGGTAAAGGTTTCCCCTGACGTTCAGTCATGTCTGACTCTGGGGGTTGGTGCTCATCTCCATTTCTAAGCTGAAGAGCCGGCGTTGTCCGTAGACATCTCCAAGATCATGTGGCCGGCATGACTGCATGGAGCGCCGTTACCTTCCCGCCGGAGCAGTACCTATTGATCTACTTACATTGGCATGTTTTCGAACAGGAAGTTGGCAGGAGCTGGAGCTAACAGCAGCCGCTCCCGCCGCTCCCGGGGATTGAACCTGGGACCTTTCGGTCTCCAGCTCAGTGTTTTAACGCATATGCAGAAAGGGAATTTGCATCGTCAATTATGACCATGACAGCTCCACTCACTTTTAAAACTGTGGCAAGGAGAGAAAGGTAGAAAAGGCTGTGGACATACTGGCATGTGTCCCTATTAGATTTTATCCACAGAGAAGCATGTTCCTTTTAACGGGAAAAGGGTCCTCTAATGTATGTTTTGTATTGCCCAAGGAAACAAAGGTTGTCTTCTTTTTCATGTCTTATGCAAGTGTAGGTTCCCTTACATATGCAGTAGCACTTTTTTTTGTAACTAAAGGTTGCAAAAACAGAATTATGCATGTAGTGTCATTGCTCATTACTTCCCAATGAAGATTGTGCTTTGTGCATTATACATCAGTGTGCAATGCATTTGATTAAGCAATTCTATCACAAAATGGCATAGCACAATCAATATATATCCCTGTAAACTTAAAATTACATCGTATCTCTTTGATGCAGTTTCTTGGCTCAATCTATGGCTATGCATTGGCTAGAATATCGCCTGGGCCTGACCCTAGGCATAAATGCACCAGTAATGTGTGATACAATAGTGCTCAGGTACCACATTGCTATCTGCCATTACTTATCGGGCAGATCACACATCCCTGCGCTATTGAAAATGTAGCAGCAGCAAACAAAACTTTAAACATAAGAAACATTTCAGGGATCAAAAGTGGCTTTTTAATAAGGTGCTTATCAAGTAGCAAAGTGCTTATTTACAGGATGTAAAGGATGACATCCAATGCAGATAAATCAGTATTATTTTGCCATTATGGCAAATTCAGTACTGGCAGTAGAAACCTTTGAGAGATTGCAGCTTGTGTGCAACATGTTATCAATGCATATAAACCAAGACTGTAAAAAAGCCAAATGGCCTGTGCATTTCTAACAAAGTGGCTAATTAGTTGTTTGGCTTTCCCTCAATACTGCTCTTAAAAATTCAGATTATATTATCAGTAGTCTAACGATGGTTCAGTCAATTAAAAAGGAGTGGGCTGAACTCTGTAATACATTGCCAATATTATTCTGAACAGTGAAAATTAAGAAATGATGGCATGAGAAAGTTTGGTTTTCTTTTATTGGCATGTAAGATGGGCTGAGTCTGGTTAAATATTTTGTTTGTAATTTGGTCGTGTCATTATAATTAAGTGTTGAACTGACAGTCTTTCCTAGCCAACAAAATATGTTCATTCATCCCTAGGAAGTCAAATTACAGAGAGAAATAAATCTTTTTCTGACTTTTATTAAATTAGCTCTTTCAAGATCCCACTGGCTACCTGGAAGAAATAAAAACTAGAGGTAGCAGGCCAGAACAGATGCACGTATTTCCTCTTTCCTCCCCTACTCAAGGTTTTTAAAATTGAGAATGGGGTTGTGCTATTATTAAGAGAAGGTGGGAAACAAACTTAATATTTTCAAAAATATAAGCTTTGTACAATTGTTTGCAACCAGATCCAAGAGATGGAATCTAGATCTCTTACCAAATATCCACAACTTAATCTTACCAACAGAATGAGTGCAATTCTATCCATTTCCATTTGCAGAGTCCAAGTGAAATAAATAATTAGGCCCAAGCAAACACAGAAACCTTTTTTGAGAATAAAAATCTGAAGAGGATTGTTCCTTCCCTTATTTTGGCTTTAATGTTACAATATTTTTATTCAAAAGGTCGTCACTCGCTAATCTTTTGCAAAATGATCACTATTTGACATAATTTAAACAATTTCAAATACCAAGTGGCAAAAACACTATAATCAAGGTAGTGTTCTTATGATTTTGGATGAAATTTTGGATTTCATTCTATATTCAGTGAAATAAGACACAGTACCTTTCAATATATCCTGTTGGTGTTCCAACCAAACCATCAAGTCTTTCCTGAAGGGCTGCAAGAATTTGAGGATTCTGCATCATTTGTACAGTCAGCTGACGTGCTTAACAAAAACAAAATATGAAACTTTTAAAAATGCACAAACTTGTTAAGAAATCACTGTAATCTAATCATTCAACCCAGGCATTCATTTTGCTATCTGTATCCACATATTCTGCAACTAAAGAAAAACACTGAATAACCCCCCAATTAAAAATCCATAAATCAAACCTTGATTTTGCTTATTTTATATATAAGGGACATAATTTGTCTATGCTATTGTATATAATGAGACTTGAGCACACACTGATTTTGGTATCCACGGGGAGGGGGAGCAAATACCAAGGGCCCACTGTATAGTATCATCTGCATTTCTTATCCATGTTCAGAAGACAAGCACCAAAAACACAACAAATCCTCCACCTTGACAATCTAATGTTGCTGTGGTGCTGCCTCTAGCTTTTTTGAATGCCCGAGAAAATGGTAGTGCACAGATGGTGCCACCCTCTCCCACCCCGAGGTAGTGTTTGCAAGTTGTTCTCTCTGTGGAATGACTTCTGTATAAAATGGAGAAAGCGTATCTTATACAGTATTTATGTTCAGAACAACACTTGATGATCTCACGTCAGATCATTACATCCTTACCTTTGCTATTAGCATCTTCTCCAGATTCTTCTTCTTCTACTTCTTCAACATCTTCCATATCTTGCTGATCAAGTTCAGCTTGTTCTTTGCTATAAACAAACCAGGATTCTGAATCTATATGCAAGTTTTTCTAAACAGTTACATCCGACAGAATCTAGCAACATCCTAGTTCAGATTATACTATCGAGCTAAAAACTTTTCAAATGGTTGCTCTAAGGCAAACCCGCAAGTTTTCTCGTCATTGACATTTGCTTTTTTTATCTCTCAAAAGCTAATATAACCAAATACTTTCATGGTGGAGCTCATTTATAGTACAGATTCATGATGCATAACAGCTGACATAGGTCCTGTAATCTTTCTTTCACATTTATGCTTAAATGCCAGAATTCCACTGTTATGCCAGAATTTTAGGAAAGTCTGGAATTATGTGCATTCTAACTTAAAATACTGCAATACAAAGCACATATCAGGATGTACTTGGTTTAAGCCTTTTGCAATTAAAAATCCCTCTAATTAAGAGATTTTTAAGATATGAATTATACTAAAAAAAACCAGTCATTTCAGAATCAGGAGGAAACTTTTTTTCATATATTGGTATCAGATTATATGACATCTCTGCTCTTTGTAACAATTGCATCATACAATTTTTTTTATTATTACACTCCTGAACTGGCTGGCATGAATGCAATATAAGATTACTAAAGGTAATTTTGTTCTTGTACTCCAAGAACAATAAATGATACTGCAATCAGAATTCTACAAGTTGATATCTACATTTTTATTTCTTTTCAACTAATAAAACTATATATTCCACCTTATTCACCCAGCTCAGAATTCAAATTCTACCTTGATAATTGCCCTGAGAATGGATTCATCTATGTGTGCCTTTAAATACTCTCCATTTTCTATTTCCCCTTCAATGTGTACTACCTTGCCTTTACCATCAAGTGTAACTGGCTTATTTAGGACAGGTAAGACAACACTGTCCTTTTGATTTAGCTTTATTGGCCAAATTCAAAAGAGAAGAGACAGGTTCAAATACAACACTACTGACTTCAGACATATTAAACCTCAAAAATGTACATTAGACTTGGGAACTGACTAACATCCAATGTGACATGACTTGAGGCATGTAAAATCTTCCATTCTGTACTGTGTGTAGCAGTAGTTCTTAACCTTTAATTTACCATGAACCCCTTTTAAATATCTTTGGTTGCCGGGGTCTATGTATTCCATACATATTATTATTATTACTATTATTATTAATACCACCTGCTGAACACTGAATTATGGTCTAATATTACTTGTTAATTTCAACGAATTAATAATAAGGTTGGTGCTGCATTTTTCTTACAAGTCTTGTTATATCAATCTGAAGTTTGAAACTTTTTTAAGATAAAGGTGAGTAGAGAATTATTTTTCACAAGTATGTCTTTATGAAAGACATAAATATTTTCATAGACCCCTTTTACTGTTCTGGTAAATCTGCTTGTAAGTGTGCCCAGAAATTTAAGGGACAGTTACTTGAACTGCAGTTTCAGGCTATTTTGATGAACTTGCCTTCTTCTGTTACTGTGGTCCCTCTACTTAATAGCATTAACTGAAAATGGATCTCAAATCAAACAGTTATTTTATGACTTCTGAACAATTTGAGAGATTGTAATTATTTTTTGTACAAATAATGTTTATTGCCAGCAAAACAAAACCAAATTTGTTAGATCAATGTCCGTCTGTCTTCCTCCCTTTCATTCATTCTTTCTATTTGGGCTTCACATTTCACCTACATTCTCACATGTTTGGGTATAAAGACTAGACTCAAATCTTTCCATTTTAACCATAGCATAAATTATGCTAGATCTCACAACTGTACAATGGGTGTTAAAGCCTTGAGCTCACTCAATGTACTACCTATTATATTCCTACTAATGAAATCAAATGTAAGGTGCGATCTGTATTCAGTCAAAGACCAGGAACACAAAGAACAGCTCTTAATGCAAAGTTCAACATGTAACACTATATATTCACTTGCACTATTTTAATACGAGTATCTATGAATCGTACTAAAAAGCACACAGATTTTGTTCATTTTACAACTTCAAATAAGTTATATAGTGAAGAAAAAACAAGGCTGTGAGTGTTGTAAAGATATATATCTATTCCTTCACAACATATGCAAAGCAACATTCAATGCAAATGAATGTGATCATGTATTGCTTACAATTCCAGGCAGCTCTTCACAGCCAGAAGTTAGGAAGTCTGCTTTTTAAAAATGCATGCCAAATTTTTCTGTACCCTGCATCTGGCACCAGCATGACACCACAGATGTTTTGTTAAAACTGCTGATCACAGCCCCTTTAAAAGATATAATAGTAACTTAAGTCAAAGTTAAAGATCATGCTTACTTGTCAATGTCTGCCATTTTTCCAGACCTCAGAAAATCTCTGGAAGAGAAAGGAAAGAATTATTTTACTGTTAAATAAAGCTTGAAGCAATGAATTATGCTTGAATCAACACTGCACCCTTGTGAAGGTTTTCAAGTTTGAAATCTTCTGCTACTGCAGCAGCTTTCAAACTAAATGTACAGCCCCATTTGTTATAACCACTATGTGTGGTGCTGCTTGAAAAGACTGATAAATAGGGGACAGTTCTGCCCAAACGGTGGTTGCCTGATATTTCAAAGGATATTTGGTAGAAATTGAATACACTCTACTGATACACTGACATGTAAAATTAGTCCATGGTATCTGAGGGAACATACTAGTTTGAACAGCCATGATGAATGGTCCAATCCTCTGGCATAATAATTCCAGCACTAATTATGAGGTCTCCAAACAACAGTGACACATCATACAGGTGACTCTGATGTTACAAGCATTTGTTGTATCTGAATCTTTGACAGTACAAGAGGCATCAACAGCCTGCAAAGACGTCCCATGATGCTGAGGTAAATTTGTACTTGAAGAAACAACTTACTAATGGGGATGTTGGGTTCTGCTTAACCCCCTGCGGCTACCACCTGTATGGACTTCCAGTTATTCCAAACACTGCCACCAAATGTGATGTTTCCTCTAAGACCATATCTATTGCCACCAAATGTGAGGATCTTCCTATCCCTCTGTTGTTACTCTAACTGTAGACTTCAGCTTATCTCAACTAGTGCCACCAAATGTGAAGTCTTCCATTTCTCCCAACCACTATCTCCAATGTGAGGAACCTCCTCCTATCACACTGCTGTTACCATTGACTATGAAAACTTCCTAGATCCCTTCATGGTTTTTGTATGAGATGTTATTTTCTTTCTTCACAGGACACTACCAGTTGTCCTGCCACCACAGACACTGTCTCTGAATTCAACTTTCCAATATGTCACATCCCCAGAGGCAAAAACACACACACACAAAACATTGAACAGAAATTTTAACCTACTTTAACCCATCCTAATTCTGAGACTACACAATTATCCCTGCACCAACTGTTATACTATAGCCATTTCAAAATCCTCTCAAACATTTCACCAATCACAACTTATTCTAAGCGCTCTTATCACTTCTAACATACTACCTTATTACATCTAATACACTGTGTACACATACTACTTAATATCTCATAACTGAAACTACATTTTCTCCTGAAAAGTTCTGATCAACACAAAGGTTGCCAATTTTCACTAGATTGCACTACACATTCTAGTTTAATGAGAATCTTGAAGGGACCATAACAACTAAAGCTAGTATCAATAAGCAGGTACCAGAGCTGCTTGAAGTATATTGAGCATTTTCTGAATGTCCATCAGATCTGGCAAGGCTCAACTTTCCCAAGAAATGTCAAACCAATATTAAGAACAGATGAAATCAAACCATCAAGTCAGGTAAGTTTTGTATAAGAAAAATTTGAACCAGACCACCTGACATCTTGCAAAATACATCCAGGAATGTCTTTCTTTCTCCAGCCTCAACTTTCTTTATGATTGCCATTTTAGTGGCCATACTCATAGATCTTAACATACTGATAATTGGTGATTGTAGTTTATCTGCATTTATAAGGACTGTATATGAGCCTGCACCATGTGTATGTTTTCCTGAGAGAAAGATATATGATGTGACTGTCTCACTTATGTTTCTCTCAGCAGCACTAGTATAGCTTCTATGAAACTGGCATTTCTTTGCTTTTCTTGGAAGCAAAAGTGTAATTTGGCATTTGAAGCTTACAATTCTATTTTTGTATTTGTTAGTGAGCTCTGAACCACAAGAGTTTGGTCTATGTAAAAAAGATAATGAACCAGAAAATAGTCCCGTCATAATAGATCCCAGATTTTTGCCTTGTACCTACTTGAACATTTTTATGAGAATGAGACTAGCAACATATCAATCATGGCAAATCCCACCAACATCACAGCAGCCATTTAGCAAGAGCATTCATAACACTACCAAAATTCCAAATATGCCTAGCAGCCATAAATTAACTGTGGTATTAAGGAAGCCTGTACCAAAAGAATTCCCTAGGTCTAAATTTCATCAGGTACAGAAACCTCTACATTATCACTGATAAATACTTCTGTTTGTGGAGAGAGAAAAACAGGGTATAAACAAACATAATTATAATGTTCTGCACATGCGACACAGGTGCTCTCCTATACCTATAATTCTATTTTATCTGCAAACACATTTGGCACTATATTCCACTGTCTAGGGGCCCTTCTACACAGCCATATAAATCAGGGCAGAATATCAAGGCAGAAAATCCCACAGTTCTGCTTTGAACTGGGTTATCTGAGTCCACACTGCCATATATTCCAGTTCAAAGCAGAAAATGTGGGATTTTATTCAGCTGTGTGGAAGGGGCCTAGGGTTATGTAGTTCAGTGGTATTTAAACTGATTTTCCATGGACCAGACCCTTTCTATGTCACATCATCTGACAATCCATGAAGTTTCTAGGAAGAAACGACTGTAGCTAAGAGGCACGAACATGATACTAGTCCCTAGAATACTAGAGGGGGAATAACTCTGATCCCCTGACAGCAGCTAGCTTAAGAAGGACTGACTATGTATAGTAAACAGCTGTCTGCATCCTAGTTTGCCTGTGTAATAGCTACCTAGCACACCATGGGAATAAAACAGAATAAAAGTTACAGATTACCAAGGGTAGTACCATAAATAAATAAGCAATTTTCAACAGAAAATACCCTGTTTCCCCTAAAATAAGACATCCCCAGAAAATAAGACCTAGTAGAGGTTTTGCTGAATTGCTAAATATAAGGCCTCCCCCGAAAGTAAGACCTAGCCAAGTTTTTGTTTGGAAGCATGCCTGCCAAACAGAACACCAGAGCATGCAGGACTGGGAAATGTACGTACCATAGAGTGTTGTACATGGAAATAATGGTGGTAACAAGAAATTCTTGATAGGATTCACAGTTTGTCTGTTTATGCTGGTTTATGATGACAACTACTGTACAGTATATAATAAATGTTCATTTTTTTGAATTCTTCTTCATAGAAAATAAGACATCCCCTGAAAATAAGACCTAGCACATTTTTGGGAGCAAAAATTAATATAAGACACTGTCTTATTTTCGGGGAAACACGGTATCAGTAAGAACAAGAGTCCTGTAGCATTTAAAAAACTCCAACAGATTCTCTCATACAGTCTGTCTACCTTTATGCACAACAAAGCATTTAGCATGTAATATGGCATTGGAATTCTTCTATTTTCCATCAAGCATTTTCACCCAAGCACTGGAACGGTAACTGCAGTGATATTCAAGAGTCCTTCATTTAAGATTCTAGAACAGCTTTCTTCTGTCAGAGCTGGCATCAAGCAGCAAAACACACAGGCAACATCGGGGCTCACTCTGAAATATCAAATTTTCACCAAGACAGCCCGGGCAACTTGCATAAAGAGCAATGCCAAAGTTCAAGTATTTCTTAAGCACAATTAACCTTGGGATTACAAGTAAAAATATGGTTCATGATTTAAGTTTTAGAACTAAGGGAAGATAATTCACAAGTGATATCACTGCACATTTGGATGACTATACAGCAGGGGTCCCCAAACTAAGGCCCGGGGGCCGGATGCGGCCCTCCGAGGTCATTTACCTGGTCCCCACCCTCAGTTTTATAATATATTGTATATACATATAATATTGATAATATTATAATGTAATACAATATAACACTAATAATAATAATATTTATATATAATATAAAAATATTAATTATATATTCTATATTACATATAATATTACAGTATAGTGGTATAGTTTAATATAGTAATATATAATGCTAATATTGTGCTATGCTAATACTATAATATATTGTATGTACATATAATTTGTAAGCCACTCTGAATCCCCTTTGGGGTGAGAAGGGTGTGATACAAATGTAGTAAATAAATGCAGTAAATAAATAAATAATAAATAAATTAATTTTAGACTTAGGCTTGCCCAAAGTCTGAAATGACTTGAAGGCACACAACAACAACAACAACCCTAATTAACTTGACTATCTCATTGGCCAGAAGCAGGACCACACTTCCCATTGAAATCCTGATAAATGTATGTTGGTTAAAATTGTTTTTATTTTTAAATAATGTATTCTTTCATTGTTCTTCTTCTTCTTGTTGTTTTTGCACTACAAATAAGCCATGTGCAGTGTGCATCGGAATTTGTTTGTATATATTTTTTCAAATGATAATCCGGCCCCTCAACAGTCTGAAGGATTGTGGACCGGCCCTCGGCTTAAAAAGTTTGAGGACCCCTGCTATACAGGGTAACCATGTATAAAGTTATCCAATGTGTCTACAGACTCATCACAAAACTCTGAAATAGATTACCTGGCCATTAAAGTAGCAATTTCTAAGACCTTAAGTAATAAATATCTCAATTACTAGCATCTAGTTTATGCCAAGTAGACTTTTGTAGGTAATTTTGGTCATAGTAGGATATACATAGGAAGAAAGGAACTATAAAGGGGTTATATTTTAGCCTATTTGTATGCATTTCAATAGGCTCCAACTTAAACTTTTTACATTTTTAGCTATTTTAAATGACATAAAATAAATTAATTTGGTGTAATAAACAGTTTCTATGGAATACAACTAAGATTGAGATGCTGATGCAAACACCATACCCCATACCCCATACCCTATTTATGAAAATGGTGCCAAGCACACAAAATAATCTGTCTAGCATGGAGTACTGGAATACACAATTAATTCAATATACTATTCAGCCTGGCCTTGTACATCTGTCAGGCTACATGATGCAAGGATTGGGTTGGGAATCCTTCCACTACTCAAACACAAACAAAATACAGACCAGCTAGATGAGTTTCATGTTCTAAATGTAAAGAACTAGATTTGTTTCATCCATTCAGACCTACACTCCAATCCCCTAACACTATAACACACCAATGCAATCCAGAAAGGACTATTCATCTTAAATAAAGGGACAAAAACCTAAGTAACATGCTGCTGCTACAGCCTCTACCTCAAACTTCACAGGGTGCTAATAGTTTTGATTAATACAGTTGGCCCTCAGCTCTTAACTTTTGTAGGTTTTAATTTTGAGGATTTAATTATTCATAAATTCGTAGTTGTCTCCGTAGCAGTCAACAAGCCTCCACTGCAAATCTCTTGCAGTGTCATTATTTTCATAACCCTTCTCTTCAACTAATTTCCTAGCCCATGCTTCCCTTTCCCGCTTTGTCACAACATTCACGTTGTCGCAACCTCTGTCTTGCTCCCAGACCACTCTTTTGTTTCCATTTCTCAGCTGTACTCCCCCTCCTTGGCTGGTGCAGAATTATTGTATTGTCATGGCTTTCTCATGAGTAGAATCATTTGCTTGATTGCTGGACAAACCAGCCAGATGAATGAAAATGAGCATGCATGAAAGAGTATAGATGCCTGCCTGGAAAAGAGACCTGGTTTCTTGTTTTGTTTTAGGGGTTGTTGTTTTTTTTTGGGGGGGGGGGTGAGCTGCTACTAGGCCACAAACAACTCATAGAATTTCTTCTGAAGATACAGGACACCATCGCTCCTCCCCTGGCTGGTCTTCCAAGCCAAACTCAAGTGATTGCGAGTTTCCCAATTCTTCTGTTGCAACTCCTTGAGTAGGATAAAATCTAATAAGCATGTATTCCTACCTAAAATAAGGGGAAGTTGATGCTTGAGCCTGTGCGGGAGGAGGACAGCAAAAAACATGTCTCCTTGACACTTTGATGGACAAACTACTTGGTCCCCAGTTAGTGCTGTCTCTGACAAGAGACAACATGGTGTAGTGACTAGAGTGCAGGGTTAAGCCAGCCCAGGTTCTACACCCCACTGAAATATACACCCAATCAATGGGCTTGCATACCCTTCAACTATCCCAATTTGACAAGGATAGTCCCAATTTATCTTCTGTTATTCCATCTCAGGACAGCAGCAGAAAAGCAGCTCAGCAAACTTAAATTCAGATGGATGTAGGTCTCCAGCTGCTTCTGCTGTTAACTCAAAGTGGTAGGATAAAATAAAACATGCATTCCTACCCAATATAGAGTTGTCATCTGAGCATGCAGGGGGAAGGGAAGTAAAAAATGATGTGTCATTTTTGAAAAAGGTGTCCCTTTTTTGGTGTCCCAACATCCTATCCATATGAAAATGCAAGATTAAAAAAATTAAACCTTGCTTGATTATCTAGTTGCAAAATAGTTTAATGGAAGATTAATGCTAGTTACAGTCAGTTTAGAATTTCTATTCATTTAAGTGTCCACACTTCAGAGTAAGAGTAATTAGACACATGTCCAGTGTAAACATAAATATGTGACTTTTAATGGAGAGTAAATAATGCCTGAAGATACGAAAAGGACGCGAGAACAAGTTTTCACAGGAGGTAAGAAACAATACTGAAAGTAGCAAACCACAGGTAAGTGCTTATGTGCACAGGGACTCTTCTAACATATAAGGGCCCCACTTCTCTACTGTGCATGTAAAACACATATAAGGCCATTACAGTAAAGAGAGACCTGTGTAGAGCTTTTTTATCTCTGTCCAGACACTTATCTGTCAGTAAGGAACATGGAGGGTCTTCAATTTCCCATCAGTCCAATTTCAATACGCTTGTTCACGCACATACTGACAAAAAGGAACAGATCTGTATCATTGTTTCTATTTCATTTTAATTTCGATGCTTAATTCCTCTGTTGTAAGTTTACTGTTGTTACTGTGCATTATCCTGTTTTGATTTGTTTGTTTCTGTGTCTGTAAATCACCCTGAGTCCCTTCAGAGAGAAAGGGCAGTCTAGAAATAAAATTTTATTATATATCTATATTATTATTATATCCTGAGATAGTCACTCGACTCCCCAAGACTTCATATATTGTAAAATGTGTCAAACCCAAATTAAAAGGTTGAGTATCCCTTATACAAAATGCTTGGGACCAGAAGTGTTTTGGAATAGTATTTGCACATAAGTACAGAATTGAATGTCTTGGGGATGGGACCCAAGTTTAAACATTAACTATCTTTGTTATATATACACCTTATGTGCAAGCCAACTTAGCAGTTCGAAAACATGCAAATGTGAGTAGATAAATAAGTACCACTCCGGCGGGAAGGTAACGACGCTCCATGCAGTCATGCTGGCCACATGACCTTGGAGGTGTCTACGGACAACGCTGGCTCTTCGGCTTAGAAATGGAGATGAGCACCAACCCCCAGAGTCAGTCACGACTGGACTTAACATCATGGGAAAACCTTTACCCTTTTTATGTGCAAGCCTGAAGGTAATTTTAGACAATTTTTAAAATAATTTTGTGCATGTAGCAAACTTTATGTACATTCAACTGTCAGAAAGCAAAGTGTTAACTTACTCAGCCAGCTATGTGAATAATTTTACAATTCCAGATAATGGATGTTCATCCCGTATTTTCATTATACATAACATTCTTTTAACACAAGTTTTAACACATGAATGCCTTGAACAACCTGTAATACAGATTGAGTGTGCCTTTTTCTTAATACTTGGAACTAAAAATGTCTGGGAATTTGGGTGTTTTGTGGGAGGAATTTTGGAATATTTGTATATACGCTACATCATTAGGTATCTTGGAGATGGGACCCAAGTCTAAATACAAAAATAATGTATGTTTTATATATACATCATATACATAGTTTGAAGGTCATCTTATATGCAATATTTTTATTTGCACTTGAAATGGTCTGTGTACACTGAAACACCAGAAAGAAAAGGTGTCACTATATCGGTCACCTATGTGAACCATTATAGAGTAAGCATTTTGGATATTAGATTTCTTGATAAGGGACACTCCACTGGTATATCTAATTTGGACATTGCTTTCAACATAAGCTGTTAACTATTTATAATGTATGGCATTTTCTTCTTGAATATTTAAATATTTTCTGCTTCTAATTTGCTGGCCATTAAAACCATCTTCCTATTCAGAAATCATTATCTTGGCCACTTAGGAACAAAAAATATGTTACTGCAAATACTGAAAGCCAGAGTACTTTAGAAGCTGTCAACATGCCTACTGAAGACTTTCACAGCATTATACTGCTGTATTGTTTGCAATGATAAAATGGGGTTCAATATTTTACATTACTGAAAATGCACAACAATATGCAGGATGCTCCAAGATAAGGCTTTTTATCATGTAATCACACTGAGCAGATTAAGGAATATAAACTGGCATCCGGAAAATGATGTCTCCCTTGATTTTTCTAGTGCTTTTTCTACTTTTTCTTTATCAAATAATGCATTAAGGAGTAAAATGCTGGCTATATCTAGTGTTTTCTGTTTGTAATACAGTACTAGCTAAGTATGGCATGTAATACACAAACTACATGCTTTTAAAGGTTAAAAATTCTCACCTGTAAAAAACCCCCTCCAAATTAGCCACTACTTACCAAAAAGATTAGAAATTCAAAGTAAATACAGGTATACTTCAGGTAATGAAACAGATGCATATTCAGGCCTTACACCTTTAACAGAAATTGAGGACCAGAAACAGAAATGACACTGAAAGGAGAGGGACAGGTTCCTATATCACAAAAAAGAGTAGTTCAATATGTTACAGCCCACTTTTTATCCACAATGAATAATAGCTACATGTGAAATGAATCAACCAGGTTTGGTACATCTTGCATAACTGCAAATCCTCTGGATAACACTTAGAAGCTTCTTGCAAAACACATCAAGCCCTGTTTTCCCTTCCTTCTGATGTCTATTTTGGTGGCCAAACCTAGAGATATTTTTTAAGACGCGTGGGGTAACTGGTAAGGCATTCTTTTCTACTTTCCCCTTTCTTTCAGTGTTGTTCTTCATGCAATAATAGATTTTGCTATTTAACTTGCTTATAGGCAGGCACACGTCTATGGCCCATTTTCGCTTGTTATTCTCCCTCCCCTCTTCCCATTTCATAAACAAGGGTTGTTCCCATGACAGTGACATGGATGGGGGGGATGATAGGAAAACAGGAGGTAGTACTCCTTCAAACTCCTTAAAACAGGTTTTACTCCTTCAAACCCCTCTTCCCTGTAAAAAGGGATTATCCTTCTCTGTCTAGCACCCCCTTTTGGCCTCATCCCAGATAATGGAACAGCACCAAATTACGTTTTTACTCAGGTTTTATTGCTTTTTACTGCATGCATGATGCTGCAAATCAACACAAATTTTCCTTTTCTCCATATCCACCCAATGCTGATGCTGCTACAAAAAATCTGCCAGTTAGAGGGTGAGGGACTAAGGGGGTATAAAAAGACTTTGTAAAATGAGTTTCGTTGTCAGAGGTTGGTAACTAATGTATACTTGTATTGACTCAAACCCCACTAAGAATTTATAGTAAATATAAAGTTTGATTAAAATTTATTCCAGATAAAATGATGTGCCAGCAACCTCAAATTGTTGTCAGAATTTTATGGGCTTTCCCAGTTTTCTGATCACCTTCACTGGGACAGAATGTTTAATAAATGCAGCTGGTTCTCTGTATCCACAGGCTTTGTACCCACAAATTCAACCATCCACAGCCCGAAAATAGTTAAAAAAATAATGCTGAAAGCAAACCTCAGTTTTTGATATTTAATATAAGAAATACCATTTTATAATGCTATTGTATAAAGGGGACTTGAGCACCCACAGATTCTGGAATCCATGAGTGGGTCTGAAACCAACCTATAGATAACATTAAGGGCCCACTATATGTGCAGAAAACAACCATGCCTTGAAAATCTTAGTTCTACAATAAATCGTTCCTCCTTCAAGCCTTTTTCAGCAATCTTTTCAAATTATGACCCACCATTAGCCAACCTACATATTTTTAACATTCACTAGACTTTTCTCTCTTTGATCACACCCACCCTTTCCTGACTCCATTATATACTCCTTTATATACCCAACACACACACGTGTTATTGCGGCCTACTTAGTGGCAAATACAAAGACCTGTTTAGTTGGAAAGTCAACTAGCAGCTGACATTACTTCCAGATACTTGAAAGTGTCCTCACTTCCCCTGAAATCCCCAGCATCAGGGTTAAAATACAGCAACTGTAATCTGAGGCAAAAAAAAAACATAACCCTTTAATATGAACAAAACTTGGAATGATTTACCCTGCTCTATCACCCCAGTGAGGCAGAACTAGTACATGTCTATTAGACTTACTGAGCCCTAAAAAGAAAGCAGAAGAATTTTCCCCTTTTCCTGAGTCCTTCCTCAAAATAGCTGCCACTGGTGACAGGGTAATCCAAGAAATTCTTAAAATAAGAATCAGCTTCAAGCCAGAACTCATTTCACTAGGACTGTTAGATGAATAAATAAATAAACCCCGCAACATGAGAATACTGAAGTGCATACTAACAGCTGCAAGAATCCTATATGTTCAAAGATGGAAAATAACAGAAATGTCAACTATTAAAGATGAGACCGTGAAGATATGGGAACTAAGAGAAATGGATGTTAACAATTTCACTGAAGGATAAATCATTGAACACATCCTCAGAAGAATTAAAACCCTTTTATCAACATATATCTGAGGGAAAGAGAAAGACTTTATGTACAGTTGTGGAAATATAAACTGTTGGGATATTCATTTGTCAACATAAAAGCACACAGAAGCAAGTAACTTGCTGGATATAAAGTGGAGGAAAAAATATTAAACTATATTAAGCACAAAATCTGCCTTTAAAACAAATTATGTATATGTTTATTTTAGTTACATGTAATTGGAGATGTATGTTAAGAGAAAATGTAGTTATGTTATAACTGAATTGTTAAGCACGTTTATGTATGTGTAAGTACTGTTGTTTTCTTCATTTGTGCTTGATGTTGGTAAGAGAAATTGTGGTTATGCAATGATTCAAGTACAGCATTTTGTGTATGTATATATGTACTTGTGTCCTTTGTGTTTCATGTTAAGAGCAACTGTTTTTGTTCAAATATATTTATGTACATGTAAGTACTTCTGTTTTCTCTATTTGTGTTTGATGTTGATAAGAACATCAAGGACTGCTGTGATTTTGTGAGGTGATTTCATATGCTTATGTTTTAACCTGTTTTAATATTTGTATATTTTATTTATTTATTTACAGTATACAACGCAGTATTTACTGTATACAATACAGTATACAATATTTGTATATTTTAAGTTGTATTGAAATGCTTTTAGTTGTGAGCCACTTTGAGTCTCTGTATGGAGAGAAAAAGCAGGATATAAACAAAATAAGATAAATTGTATCGTTATGCAAGTGTTGTTCAGGTACAGTAGATTTATGTATATCAGTACTGCTGCACTCTTTGTGTTTGATGTTAAGATAAATTGTAGTTATGCAATCATTGTTCAAGTACAGCATATCATGTATGTATATAAGTACTGATGTGTTCTTTATGTTTCATGCTAAGAGAAAATGTGTAGTTATGCTATTTTTGTTGAAGTATGCTTATGTATGCGTTAGTATTGTTGTTTTATGTGTTGTTTTATGCTTTTATGGCCGGAATCACTGGGTTGCTGTGAGTTTTCCGGGCTGTCTGGCCGTTCCAGAAGCATTCTTTCCGGATGTTTCGCCCACATCTATAGCAGGCATCCTCAGAGGTTGTGAAGTCTGTTGAAAACTAGACAAGGGAGGTTTATACATTTGTGGAAGATCCAGGGTGGGAGAAAGATCTCGTGTCTGTTAGAGGCAAGTGTGAGTGTTGCAATTAATCACCTTGATTAGCACTGAATGGCGTTTCAGCTTGAAAGCCTGGCAGCTTCCTGCCTGGGGGAATCCTTTGTTCGGAGGCGTTGGCTGGCCCTGATTGTTTCATAACTGGAATTCCCGTTTTCTGAGTTTACTTCTTTATTTACTGTCCTGATTTTAGAGTTTTTAATACTAGTAGCCAGATTTTGTTCATTCTCATTGTTTCCTCTTTTCTGTTGAAATTGTCCACATGCTTGTGAATTTCAATGGCTTCTCTGTAGTCTGGCATGGTGGTTGTTAAGAGTGCTCCAGCATTTATGTGCATTGTTGTTTTCTTTATTTATGCTTGATGTTGGTATGAAGAATTGCATATTCAATCACAGTTTAAGTACATTATATTTATGTATGCATATAAGTACTGATGTGTTCTTTGTGTTTGATGTTAAGATAAATTTTGTAGTTATAATGTTGTTCAAGTCTGTCTATGTTATGTATGTGTAGGTTTGTTTTCTTTTATTTGCATTTGATGTCAATAGGATAAATTGTGCAGTTAGTTACAATGCAATTGTTGTTCAAGTGTGCCTATTGTTCTCAGTGTAAATAAATAAATACATTGTATTGATTAGCCTATCAGCTGTATCAAAACACTTGACAAACACATTTAACACATACAACATATATCCCATATTACAACCAAAGTTAATATAAACAAGCTGTTTACAACAATGGGTCAAAATCTTGAACCAGATCAAATATTTGCATCACCCCTACAATTTGCACCAATTGCCTCCAAATATGCAGTTCTCAGCTGAGTTGCTTTAAAAAGAAAAAGGGCTGTTTCGTATGTTATTTTAGCACTCCAGACGGCCAATAAAAATGTAGTTTTAATATAAGGATCCCTGTCTGTCTTTGGAATAACATATGGCCTGAGATATTGGTTTCTTTCTTATACAAGTTACAAGTAAACAGTACATGTGTGATATCTTCTATTTTATTTATTTACTATATTTAAATACCACCTTTCTCACTCCTTTGGGGGGGGGGGACACAAGGCGGTTTACAGCATTTTAATGGCAGAAATTCAGTGCCAATATACATATAATAGAAAAAAATTATAACTAAACACTAACATATAGCTATAAATTAAAGTAATTAAAATAAGATACAGTAGTGTCTCACTTATCCAACATAAAAGGGCCGGCAGAATGTTGGATAAGCGAATATGTTGGATAATAAGGAGAGATTAAGAAAAAGCCTATTAAACATCAAAATAGGTTATGATTTTACAAATTAAGCACCAAAACATCATGTTATACAACAAATTTGACAGAAAAAGCAGTTCATTACACATTAATGCTATGTAGTAATTACTGTATTTACGAATTTAGAACCAAAATATCATGATGTATTGAAAACATTGACTACAAAAATGTGTTGGATAATCCAGAATGTTTGATAAGTGAGTGTTGGATAAGTGAGACTCTACTGTAGTTCCATCTTGTCTCCTGTGCCATAGCAACATGCTATGCTAATTTTATATACATATACATATATAATATACAATAATTTATAAATATATAATATACTGTATATGCATATATTGATAATAATATAATGTAATACAATATTATACTAATAATACAATATAATATTAATTATATATAATATATTAAATGTAATATTACTAATAATATTACCATATAATGATATAATACAATATAGTAATTTAATGCTCATATTGTGCTATTCTAATAATATATTGTATGTACATTTGATTTGTAAGCCACTTTGAGTCCCCTTGGGGGTGAGAAGAGCAGGATATAAATGTAGTAAATAAATAAAACAATTAAACATATGCATATGCAACATTTTAACACTAAGGGCTTCATCACACTTGATCATTTATCCACTTTAAATCCGGTTTCTGACTCCTGCAGAATTCTGGGGTTTGTAGTTTGGTGAGGTCCAGGACCTGTCTGGCTGAGCTGTTTAAAGGCCCCTCCTTAAAGTGGATTTAAAGTGGATGCAAACTCTGGCGTGATGTAGTAAGAGAAAGCTACTCCACAGATACAAAATCGTTCATTATATGAACTTGATTAAACCTTCCATGTTTGACCATTTTACCTAGCTGTTCAAATCTAGTTCTGGTAAACACCCTCCCTAAGGTGGTTTAGGCATTTCTGTCTTTAGATTTTTGACTGTTTGAAAAATTTAAAATGACAAGACATTTCAATGTGCTAGCTTTACTGAGGGTAGCAGCAATGTCTTTCTGAGATATATGTATTGTTGTTTCCTTCCGCTAAACAAATAGCTGCCATTGGCTAAGGAGGCTTTCTGCCTCCTAGAATCAACAGCCAAGGAGAGAAATGGAGGTCAGAGGTCTTGCGTCACCTGTGGAGACAACCACACCAGATTCTCATAGCTCTCCTAACAACTTATGGGCCTCATGACACTTGAGCATGGATCCACTTTAAATCCGGTTTCTGCCTCCTGCAAAATCCTGTGGTTTGTAGTTTGATGAAGCCCGGGACCTGTTTGGTTGAGCTCCTCCCTAAAGGCTCCTCCCTAAAGTTGATCCACACTCTAGTTCAGGCATGGGCAAACTTAGGCCCTCTGGGTATTTTGCACTTCAACTCCCACAATTCCTAGCAGCCTACCGGCTGTTAGGAATTGTGGGAGTTGAAGTCCAAAATACCCAGAGGGCCTAAGTTTGCCCATGCCCGCTCTAGTGTGAGGAAGCCCTGAGCGGGTCTCCGTGGTTGCTTTTATTCCTGTAGGAATCTAGTATGCGCTATCAAGTATAGCAAACCTTCCCGCCAAACAGAGACGCCCTTCTCTCTCCCTCCCTCCCTCTCTCCGTTTGAGACCCCAAAAAATCAACAGAAGAGGCGTCTATATTTGCGCCTCAGGCCTCGCAAGCCACCTCGACCCCGGCCACGCCATCTACGTGGCGCCGGGGAAGCGGAGGCCTCGTCCCCACGTGCTTGGCCGTGGCTTCAAACGGATGGACTAGGCCAAGCCGAGGCAGAGGTGCCTGCCCATCCTGCCTCGCTCTCCTGAGGTAAAAGTGGCCTCAAATAAAAAGAGAAAGCCACAGAAACACGCGACGGGAGAGCAGGAAGAACCGCCTTTGCCCGCCTGCTTCCTTCATTCCCCTCAGCGCCAAGCTTCCCCCTCAAGTGGGCTTTCTTTCCTGCCTCATCGAACGCAACATCGTCGTCATGCCGCCATTTCAGGCAGCCCCAGCCTCTCCCTCGCCCCCTCCCTCGCCACGCGCCCTCGCTCGCTCGCGCGCTCTCTCTCTCTCAATACCTGCGCGAGGCCGGCTCTCGTCTCCTCTCCTCTCAGTCTCGCAGTGACTCAGGAGCGAGGGAGGAAGCAAGCAGCGCCGCGCGGCTGGCAGTAGGAAAGGACCCAAGCTCCCGCCGCTCGCGCTCATATAGAATTAACGTCACCACGTAACGCTTTCCCCCTCCCTCCCTCCCCTCGTAGAGAGACAAACACACACCTCTCTTTCCCCTCCTCTCGCCTTTCCCGCGCGCTCCTGTTGCTAGGCAACCGCGCTCGCGCGCACACCCGCCTTCCCTACCTCTCGGAATGGCCAAACTCGCTGCCTAGTGACAAGCCAAAAGGGGAAGGAGGGGGGGAGAATCTAGCTCTCTTTCTCTCTTTTTTGCCCGCCAATCAACCCGCCAAACCCTGTCCTAGCCAATCAGCGGGCCCCGAGTGGGCAAGCCCCCCCCCCCCTCCGGCGCGCGCTTTCACGGGCTGGACACGTGCTTCCTCCGGATTCCTCAGGACAAACAAGAGTGCGCGTGCGCGTGAGGAGGATGGGGGGGGGAGCGAAAGGAGGAGGGCAGAGAGAGGATGACAGTGGCAGTTGGGAAGGAGAGAGAGTGAGAGAGAGTGAGAGAGAAAGCAGGAGGGCCCCGGCTCTGCGAAGTGGCCAGAGTGGCTCATGCTGGCCTCAAAACTTCATCCTGAGTCCTCTTGGGGAGATAGGGCGGAATACAAATAAAGTTTTTATTATAATTAATATTATCCTTCAGCCTCTGGGGCGCTATCTAAATGGGAAGGGCGTGTTGGGATTCAGAGAATCATAGAGTTGGAAGAGACCTCATGGGCCTTCCAGTCCAACCCCCTGCCAAGAAGCAGGAAAATCGCATTCAAAGCACCCCTGAGAGATGGCCACCCAGCTTCTGCTTAAAAGCCTCCAAAGAAGGAGCCTCCACAAACACTTGGCCAAGTCTCCAGTCCCCACACTGCCCAAGTCTCCAGTCCTCAATGAGGAACAGTTAGTTAGCTCTAGAATAGGCTGAGGAAGTCCTCCTCCCCCCTTTCTCCTGAATGACAGTTGGAATGTATCTATTTCTTCTCTATTTCTGCTCTCATTCTGATTGGTTGTGTAGGTTGGATACTTTGCAGGTGCATGCTTTTGGTTCTGATTTCTATTTTTACATCTTCTGTATTTGATGTGTGAATTGAGATCTCGTGTGTCTGTGTGTCAGGAGAGATGTAGTTATTGGTGTTATTTCCTTCTCTAGAAGCCTTAGAAGAGATTGGTGTTAGATTAGCTCAGACCCAGTGGTTTACTATTAGAGAAATGTTATTCTTTTTTATGTAAAATAAACTACAGTAGAGTCTCACTTATCCAAGCTAAACGGGCCGGCAGAAGCTTGGATAAGCGAATATCTTGGATAATAAGGAGGGATTAAGGAAAAGCCTATTAAAAATCAAATTAGGTTATGATTTTACAAATTAAGCACCAAAACATCATATTATACAACAAATTTGACAGAAAAAGTAGTTCAATGTTATGTTGTAATTACTGTATTTACAAATTTAGCACCAAAATATCATGATATATTGAAAACATTGACTACAAAAATGGCTTGGATAATCCAGGAGCTTGGATAAGCGAGGCTTGGATAAGTGAGACTCTACTGTATTTGTGATTTTTAATATTGAACTCTGTATTTTTGCCTGCCTATGTTCTAAATTCTTTTTCAGGCACAATCAACGGCACTTCACAATCTTGCTGTGAGCTCAATGCTCAACTTTTAGTATCCTGTTTGTATTTTTGGATGCTCTGCTATATTTTTGGATAGTGTTCCCTAACAGAGAGGGCATCCAATCTTCCAGCTGTTCAATTTTTATGGAGTATTTACGCGTACTTGGCTGTAACTGTTATTGTTTTCTAGAATTTGTTGGTTTTTGGGGTGTTTTCTAAAATTTCTTGGTTTATAAACCAATCCTTCTGAATGCACTGGGTGACCGTGAGTAAGACACACTCTCTCAGCCTTAAAGGAAGGCAAAGTCGAACCTCCCTGAGAAAATCTTGCCAAGAAATCCATGTTATAAAATCGCCTTAGGCCCCGTCTACGCTGACCATGTAACCCGATTCAGAGATAGCTAAGGGGGGAAAGGAAGGGGCCTGAGGTTGTTAGGAATGGTGCGAGTTGAAGTCCAGAACATTTGGAGGGCCCAAGTTTGCCTGTGCCTGATCTACACAGTGAAAACCATACTTCATCGCAGAAAGGTAAAAGTGAACAGACCTTGCAGATCTCATTTTTAAAGCCAGGACACACACTCCTAAGCATGGTTGTAATCATGCATTGGAATTTCCTTCATATATGGAACTGTAGTGCTATGAAGATGTTACAAAATTCAAAACACAGGGATATACAGGCATGCCGGTCCTGGCCCTTTCTCCTTCTAATGTCAGTCATGGCCAGCAGTGGAGGAGGGAAGTTGCATTGAAGTGATGTTCCTACGCTACCAACTCTGCCGGACTGGCCACGTTGTCTGAATGTTTGATCACTGTCTCCCAAAGCAGTTACTATACTCCCAGCTCAAGAACAGAAAACGGAATGTTGGTGGACAGGAAAAGGGATTTAAAGATGGGCTTAAAGCTAACCTTAAAAACTGTGGCATAGACACGAGAACTGGGAAGCCCTGGCCCTTGAGCACTCTAACTGGAGGTCAGCTGTGATCAGTAGTGCTGTGGGATTTGAAGAGGCATGAATGGAGGGCGAAAGGGAGAAACATGCCAAGAGGAAGGCACATCAAGCCAACCCTGACCAGGACCACCTTCCACCTGGAAACCAATGCCCTCACTGTGGAAGAACATGCGGGTCAAGAATAGGGCTCCACAGTCACCTATGTATCCACTGCCAAGACACTACACTTGGAAGGCCATCATACTCAGACAACAAGGGATTGTCTAAGTAAATAAGTAGGATATGAAAGCAAATCTTGACAGACTAGAGAGATGGGACGAAACTAACAAAATGAAGTTTAACAGGGACAAATGCAAGATACTTCACTTCGGCAGAAAAAATGGAAATCAAAGATACAGAATGGGGGACGCCTGGCTTGACAGCAGTGTGTGCGAAAAAGACCTTGGAGTGCTCGTGGACAACAAGTTAAACATGAGCCTACAATGTGATGCGGCAGCTAAAAAAGCCAATGGGATTCTGGCCTGCATAAATAGGGGTATAGTGTCTAGATCCAGGGAAGTCATGCTCCCCCTCTATTCTGCCTTGGTCAGACCACACCTGGAATACTGTGTCCAATTTTGGGCACCGCAGTTGAAGGGAGATGTTGACAAGCTGGAGAGCGTCCAGAGGAGGGCGACTAAAATGATCAAGGGTCTGGAGAACAAGCCCTATGAGGAGCGGCTTAAAGAGCTGGGCATGTTTAGTCTGCAGAAGAGAAGGCTGAGAGGAGACATGATAGCCATGTACAAATATGTGAGGGGAAGTCATAGGGAGGAGGGAGCAAGCTTGTTTTCTGCGTCCCTGCAGACTAGGACACGGAACAATGGCTTCAAACTACAGGAAAGGAGATTCCACCTGAACATCAGGAAGAACTTCCTCACTGTGAGAGCTGTTCGACAGTGGAACTCTCTCCCCCGGGCCGTGGTAGAGGCTCCTTCTTTGGAGGCTTTTAAACAGAGGCTGGATGGCCATCTGTCGGGGGTGCTTTGAATGCGATTTCCTGCTTCTTAGCAGGGGGTTGGACTGGATGGCCCATGAGGTCTCTTCCAACTCTACTATTCTATGATTCTAAATCTGGAGAGGAGAGGCAAATCTGTGGAGAGCTTTGAAGGTAAAGAAGAGGATTAGGCCTGTTGCACCTGGGAATAGAACAAAAGCTAATGTGCTTTAAAGATGGAACCACATGATCAGAGCCGTGCGACTTCGAATAGTTTTGGCAGTACAATTTATTTATCATGTCAGAAGTGAACTGCGGGTACAATTTGTAATGTATTTGAAAGCAGAAACAAAGTTTAAAAAACACAACAACAGCAGCAGCAGCAGCACAGTGCTGGATAGAGATGAGATTACCAAAGTGGAACAAGGAAAGGAATAAATTTGAAATAACCAAGTACACTATTTTTGCACGTTTTTACTAACAGAAAAGTTGTCTCAGATTTTATTTTTGTATTGAAAGAGAAATATTTCATCATACTGTCTGTTGTAAACGTTTCTTAACACTTTTAAAGACTGCTGTCAACACTACCTGCCTACATTCCTGGAATTAGCAAGAATCCTAAACCAAGATGTATGCTTTCAAAATAAGCCCCACCACTTCACATCTGAGTTTCTAAGCAATTGAAACAGATTTCCAAGAAGTAGCCTTGTTAATTCTTGCAGTATAAAAAGGGAAGGAAGACGGAGGATGGAAAAAAGGATGTAGCACCATCTTTATGAATAGCTAGATTTTATTTTAGCATGAGCTTTCTTAGGTGTATATTATATTTATATCCACAAAATCTTTATGCTAAAATAGGCAATGAACATAGATCCTGATATGCATTGTCGAACATTAATTTGTGGTAAGATCCAGCATCAGGACTAGTTTTGTTTTAGGGCACAATCCTGGTGTTTGTGAAGTAATATTCAAATATGGACACATCTGTTAGCAAATAGGAAAGTACCTCTGAAAGATACGGATTGTTTTCATAGCTAGTAACCACAATCGCCTTTCTGAATTTCCCCTCTACACCAAAGAAGCCATGACAGCCCTTTTTCACAGGGGACAGGCATGCATTTGCAGAGTAGGATATGCAGGGGTCTGAAGACAGCACAATGACAATGGCGCCAAAATCAGATTGCGCAACAATGGATCACTGAGGAGCTAAAGAGACTATTGTGAGAAAGAGTAATGCAAAATGGCATACTTCTATAATTAAACTAGCACGATTGCAGCGGGACAGCATTTCCCACTGTAATCTGGTGTACATTGAGAGTCTAGGAACAATGAGTCTTTTAATCCATCCACAGTGCTGCTTGAGAGTGGATCCATGAACAAGTGCCAATCCATGCACTTCTGGCTGCCAATCTGCAGCAAGTTTCCAGGAAAGAAACAATTATATTGTGGACACAAATATGTTATCAGTTCTTGGTACATTGGAGAGAAACCATGCCAGTACCTCACTTCATAATTCTGCCAATTCTCATGAGAATTACACTTTTAGCTGGCTTCAAAATCAAGACACATACTGTAAAATATAAAATATTTCCAGTTGTAGTGAAATTGCAGTTTGTAAGTGTCAAACTGGTCTCCCATAAACTACAGTTTGGCTAAAACATGAAAGTTCTTGTATGTTATGACTGCTTGTAGGCAATGAGCAAGACTTTTCACAGATCTTGGCTTAATTTGTCATCCAAACAATCCCATTATTACTTTTGCAGGTATTTAGCCCAACTTGCAACTCTATGATCTGGTTTGAACCAGGACTGAACCCATTTTCCATTTTCTAGGTCTTGCATTTATGGCACTGCAGTTCTGCGTGTGCTTATTTAGAATTCAGCTTTACTGAATACAAGTAAAATGGTATCTATGTAATTATTAACAAGGCTGATCAGGAAATAAGAAATGTGTCAGGTGATATATCCAAACATTCCTATTTAAGAGTTACATAAATACTATTCCTGCTGTTGTCTCAGACAGTTTTCTGGGATTTCTAGCACAATTTCCTAGCAACATTTTGTTCCCACACTCAAGTGAGACATATCAGACCAAAAAAGTATTACAGTATTTTCTGCTCTCTCTCCCCTCCTACCTAATCTAGAGGTAGAGCTATCATGAGTTGGCACTATTGTGCTACATAATTTTTAAGAAAAAAATAAGAAAATTCAGCTCAGGATGAGAATGTGTTAGTTTAAAAAATGGAGCTAATAATATGTATAGCTGAGATTAGGAATGTATTTCATTCCTGATGTTTCTGAACTACAACATCCATAATGTCTTACATTGTGTAGGCTATCTGGAACCGATGGGAATTAGAATACAACAACAGCTGGAAAACATTTAGGAAGTTAATTTAGGAAGTCAAAACATTAAAATTCATTTAAAAAAAGCTATACATAAACAATAAAACCATGTCACAGCATAAAAAATCCATCCCAGTCAGTTTGTAAAAGCCTGAAGGGATAAAAATGATTTAACCTAAGGACAGAAAACGAGCAAGGATTCAGCTAGCCAGACTTTCCTTGGGAAGAAGCTCCAAAATTGGAGCAGCCATCGAGAAGGTCCTCTCTCCTGTTTTCAACCATGATGACTGAGAAAGTGGTGGGATGAAAAGTTGGATATCTACAACGGGCCCATGTCATATTGGGCTATATAGATTAACATCAGTATGGTACTTTGATTTTTGTCCAGAAGCAAACTAGCAACTAGTACAAGTGTTGCAACAACAGAGTTGTATGTTCTCTGTAGCTGGCCCCAATTAACAATCTGGCTACAGATTTTCGCTGGTAACTGGCAATGTATAATACCAACATTGTCTTAGGACCCTGATGACTGGTTTTTAACCTGTGGGTCCCCAGATGCTTTTGGCCTTCAACTCCCAGAAATCCTAACAGCTGGTAAACTGGCTGGGATTTCTGGGAGTTGTAGGCCATAAAATCTGGGGACCCCCGGTTGAGAACCACAGACTTCGAGTCTACTAGTATCTAATACACACACAATAGGTGTTTTGAGGAATCAAACATGATATTTCCATGTTAGATAATGAACCCGCGACATGTTTGATCAAGAAAATATTTCAGGGAAGGACTCTTACCATTTTTTAAACTTCCTGATTGATATTTTTAGAGCAGATGCAGCCTAATAATTTATCAGGAAAAAGGCAGACTGACAGCATGACTGAGACTTTATCAAACTAACAAGGGAAGGAATTCATTCCCTACCTATGTCTGAATTAGGTTCCTTCATATTTTTTCTTCTTTTTACACTTGTTCCCCCCCCCCCCCCAAGTTGGTGAAAAGAGAGCAGATTTCCCCACAGGGAACACAGTAGCAAAGCAGAGAAACACAATATATGCAACCTTTGAAACCTGATGAAAAAGAAAAAGGATATGGTATGGTGGGGGGAAAAAATGAAAGGCTGAAATGTGATTATACACCTTTTGCGACGCAAATAGATTTTCTTTAAAGTATCTATTTCTTAGGGGTTTTTTTTAGCTCTTCTGGGACAAATCATGGTTCTTGCCTTAACACTACAAAGATTGCTCACGCAGACAGAGATCAAGAATGCCTGAAGCGGACCAGAAATCAGCTTAAAATGCAAAATAGTACCAATGTAATAAATCTCAGAGAACGGCAGAGACTTCCTTAACCCTTTCGCAAGAATATACTGCAGTCTATTTATTTATTTATTGATCAACTTATTTTTATACTGCCCATTGTGACAAACCCTCCTCAGGATGATTTACATGGCAAAAAATGTGCCTATAATAAAGACCTGTCAGATTTTTAAAAACAAAGCAGTGGGAGGCTGCAGTTTTTGATGCAAAGGCTGTGGGTTTAGTGGCTACTTAGCCCTTTCTTTCTCATTCCATTTTAAATCAATGTAGATTCCACCATCTTCACTTTTAAACTGCTTTTTCTTCTGAGGAACCCCATTTATGTCTGCAACACAATCAGAAAAGCAGCTAGTGTAGTGAAGCATACTGGCCATATTACGTTCCCAAAGATTAAATATAGAGGTTTTCATAAAACGGAGTGTCATGCACAGAACTCCTGTAGTGAGGCTGCAATACTCTTCTTTGTACAATGATTTGCCTTACAGGGAAAGGTATTTAGAATTCTCAATCAGAGGGTTATAGTGCTTCACCAAACTACAAACCTCAAGATTCCATGAGATGCAGCCATGCCATTAAAGTAGAATCATAGTGCTACGATTGTGTACTGCAAGGGTGTCAAACCCATTTTCATCTAAGGCCACATCAGCCTTATGATTGTCTTTAAAGGACTATTAAATCCATGCACGGAGAATCTATGGATATAGAGGGCCAACTAAATTTTTAGACATGGGTCAGTGCTCTTTAGTTTCTATTCAGTTTGGGTCCCCAGATGTTTTTGAACGAGACTTCATCACTTTTCATTATCCACCATGTGAACTGGGGATAATGAGCATTGCAGCCCAACTTGTGGCTCTGAGTTTGGGGAAAGGTTCAAGGAAATTTTAACATCAGTCAGCCTATCCACAAGTCTTGTATTGAACTTCAAATGCCACTATCCTTATTAAACAGTGTCATGGTTTGCAAAGGCACTGTGCTGTGTGTTAACTGGGAAATGAAGTGCATGAAGCCGATTGGCTGAGCCTGCAAAGATCTGGGGATTAATTTGATACTGTTTCTGTTCTGCTGCTGCAGAACCAGTATGAACAAGTTTACAGTGCTGACTGGGAGGCCTTGCTATTTTGAGGCCTGTTTGCTGCTGCGAAAAGAGGGAGAAAAACCAGGACTGTATTCTTCTCTGAAACAGATTTGTGGAGTGAGAAAGGACCATTTATGACTGTGGACTTCTGTAAGTGATCAGAGGGACCATTGTAAATACTACTGTTTTTGATCTCTTGGAATCAGTAAAGTTCCTGTATTTTTGTTCTGCAAACCTGAGTGGCATGTTAGTGTTCTGCGGGTGATTATGGATCGCGGGCACACGTAAGAGCTTCCATTTATCATCATTGATCCGCTACAAACAGAAGAAACTGCAGCCTTCCAGGTGTTACTGTATCACAACTCCCATAAGCTCTAGAATATAGGAGATGTTGCCTGGAGGGCCAGATAAAATGAGAGAGACTGTGGAAGGACCATTTCTCACTGGGTAGAAGATGTTAAACAGATGTCCAGCTTCCAAGGAGCTGAAGCAGTGGACTCTTCTACTGACTGAGGCTTGGACTTTTGGGTGCTTCCAGTTCAGTGGTTCTAGCATTCTGTGAATCTAGTGTGGTGTCTGGATGACATTAAATAAATAAGGTAAAGGATTCCCCTTGACAGTAAGTCTAGTCAAGTCTGACTCTGGGAGGTAGTGCTCATCTCCATTTCTAATCCGGAGAGCCGGCTTTATCCGTAGATGTCTCCTAGGTCATGTGGCCAGCATGACTGCATGGAATGCTGTTAAATACACACCAATAGCTAAGCTATCTTTGTATTTCCTTGGTATACTTTGTTGGATAGTAGAAGGCCTAAATACCCTAAAGGCACAGATCCCATCTGATCTTGGAAGCCAAGTAGTATCAGATCTTGTTGGTACTTGGATGGACCAGGTTATTGGATGGGAGATCAATAACAAATACCAGGTGCTGTTCGCTATATTTTAGATGAATGGTTCTCAACCTGTGGGTCCCCAGATATTTTGGCCTTCAACTCCCAAAAATCCTAACAGCTGGTAAACTGGCTGGGATTTCTGGGAGTTGTAGGCCAAAACACCTGGGGAGTTGAGAACCACTGTTTTAGAGGAAAGTATTTATTTATTTATTTATTTCTATCATTTCTATCCCTCCCTTCTCACCCGAAGGGACTCAGGGCGGCTTACAAAACTGGAAGAATTCGATGCCAATACACAACAATACAAAAGAATAAAAACATAAGCAGTTAAATACAGATTTAAAACAATACAAAATACTTGAGCCATTCATCCACAAAAACCTTGTACATAAACCTTAGTCCAGACCGAGACGAAGCCAACAAAACTTATTCTTTGAACGCTTGTTCACATAGCCAGGTCTTCACTTTCTTTCTAAAACTCAAAAGGGATGGAGCCTGCCAGATGTCATTAGGAAGGGAGTTCCACAGCCAAGGAGCCACCACTGAGAAGGCCCTGTCTCTCGTCCCCACCAGCCGTACCTGTGAGTACTAGTACACCTTTGTATATTTGTATATAAAGTACTAGCACCTTTGAATATTGCTTGTCTGTTAAAACCTTGAATATGTTTTATACATATCAGGAGCCAATGTGGCATAATAGTTTGAGATTTGGACTCTGCCAATGGAGGCTAGGATTTGAACCTTTATTTGCCCTGAAAACCTACTGGGTAATTTTGGGCAATGACAAACTCCTTCTAAACAAAGACTGCCAAGAAAAAAACCGTGATAGATTTGGCTTCACTTTGCCATAGGTTAGAAGTGACTTGAAGGCACACAACAACGTTTACATTCAACATGTCTCAAGAATATACCCCACAACCTCTGAGGATGCCTGACATAGATGTGGGAGACACGTCAGGAGAGAATACTTCTGGAACATGGCCATACAGCCCGGAAAACGCACAACAACCCTGACTCAAGAATGTCAAAATAAAGTATTTCCTGGTATCTTCTTTTGGTGACTTTATCCAAATCATCCTACTTTAGAAGGTTGCTTCTCATTTTGGAAGATATAATATACTTAAATCTTAATTTTTAAAAAATGTCACATGGAATTATATTTCTGTGTCCAATAGAAGGTACACAATGGTGGAAAGGCATTCATGTACTGTCTCTTTGAAGCAACACACACATTATGGTGTACTTTAAATAGAACTTGGAAAAATTAGCATACATTTCTAGATATGGAAGTATGCACCCACGTCTCTTTTATGCAACATGGAAACAAATCTTAAGGCTTTAGAAATTGTTACTACAAATCTACCAGTGTGTCATTTTAAAATGGTAAATTGCACTGATGTGATTTCTCATTTATGTATATTTTCTGATCGCCTACAAGTCTTACTAAAAATATATATCCAGTTTGAGGTTTTATTTCTATTTTTAACGTCATCTATAGAAAATCTCTTGGGGAGCCCTGGTGGCGAAGTGTGTTAAAGCACTGAGCTGCTGAACTTGCAGACCGAAAGGTGCCAGGTTCAAATCCCGGGAGCAGAATGAGCGCCCGCTGTTAGCCCCATCTCCTGCCAACCTAGCAGTTCAAAAACATGCAAATGTGAGTAGATCAATAGGTACCGCTCTGGCGGGAAGGTAACGGCGCTCCATGCAGTCATGCCGGCCACATGGCCTTGGA
Source organism: Anolis carolinensis (assembly GCF_035594765.1). Classification (NCBI taxonomy): domain Eukaryota; kingdom Metazoa; phylum Chordata; class Lepidosauria; order Squamata; family Anolidae; genus Anolis; species Anolis carolinensis. The sequence continues at coordinate 155,646,137 of NC_085845.1, forward strand.
GGTTTCTACGGACAACACTGGCTCTTCGGCTTAGAAATGGAGATGAGCACCAATCCCCAGAGTCAGACATGACTGGACTTAATGTCAGGGGAAACCTTTATCTTTACGTATAGGAAATCTCTAGGTCCTCCAACACATAAGAGAAAGGAGGGGATTTGGCAGAATAGATGTTGGGAAACACAACCTGGGCCATTTGTTAATTTATGAGATGTTTTTTAAAAAAACACGCAAATTGTCTTGGGAGAAGCCTTTGTGAGACTCAGTTGGGGCTATTTTAGATACAAGCTTCACATTCAGATGACAGCCTATAGATTGAAAAAAAGTTGCTGCACAGATTTGTTTTCTCAATATCTACAGCAGAATGTAGCTTGATAAAAATGAACTCCAATGAATCATATGGTGAGAAATAATGTTTATTTTGGAACAGGATCAATAACTGTAGCATCCCAGTATTCTGTACTGTCTGAGGTTTGAACTGCAAATATTGTAGAGTAATTACATTAAAAATATAAGGTCAGTGTAGTACTGAAGTCAGCATACACAACAAAGAAACAGACTCAGTATTCATAGGTATGATTTAAATTATAGCAAACAAGGTTATCTCATACTTTCCCCCCATTTATTAGAAAGTTGATTTACATGGAAAGATGAAACGATTCACAGTAGCTAATCCCTAGCAAGGTTTACATATTATCATTTATTGATCAGCTGGGGAGTGATTGCTATTGCTTGCAGCTGTTATACCTTGAAAAAGTATGGAAATGTTATTTTTTGGACTATAAGTCCTGTTCCCAAGCATTTTGGAAGAGGCATTAATAATGCTAGTTGTGGGATTTCCGGAGCTCTGGTCCTAACTAATATATTTTCCAGGCATTTGAAAAGTTAACAATGTTACAAAGTTATGCTTAATAGCCATGACTCGTATAATAATTTTCTTAAAATGTTCTGATATAGAAACTTTAATGGTTCTAAGAACATGCTGAACTCTGGGAGGGTGGCTGCAATATTCTTCTTCTTAGTAAAATTAATGTGTGGTGCATAGCAATCAGTTTGTAGGGTTGTTGTATGTCTTTCGGGCTGTGTGGCTATGTTCCAGAAGCATTCTCTCCTGACATTTCGCCCTACATCTATGGCAGGCATCCTCAGAGACTGTGAGGCATGCCTCACAGCCTCTGAGCCATGGATGTGGGCGAAACGTCAGGAGGGAATGCTTCTGGAACATGGCCACGCAGCCCGAAAGACATACAACAACCCTGTGATCCCGGCCATGAAAGCCTTCGACAACACAATCAGTTTGTAGAATCTAAACTGGAGTTTATTAGAAATAAAAGCTCAATTGAAAATTGCCAACAATAGGTACACTGTCATTAAATTTGTCCACATACCTGACTTAAACTAATCATCCCAAATGGTTTTATGGTCAATGTTAGCTAGAAGCCCTGATAGTTGTGTAACAATATTTCAGTAATGACAATAGTGACGAATGCACTGTCTCTGGGGATAAGGCATCACATTTCCTCAGGTATAAAATATAGCTCATCCATTGTTTGGAGAATACAGTGTCACCACAAGAGAAAAATGACATCAAGACAGAAGGCACTCAACTATGCACCACAAATGAGTAAGCCAATTTTCCTGTTGTGCTAAAATCTGATCATGCAAAATGACTGCATTATCATAAAAATCTGTGTAAACCAAGACATTTTTATGCAAGAACCACCAGGATATTTCCTTTGCTCTTAATGTGTCAGGATCAGAAGCAATATGTCAGAAGTACAGATTACAAGTTGACCAAGACTTATAAAATGCATCAGTGTTTTGGATTTTGGATTTCTGCAGATTTTGGAATATTTGTAGATACACAATGAAATATCTTGGAGGTGGAATTCAAGTCTAAACATGAAATTCATTTATGTTTCATATATACTTTATGCACATATTCTGAAGGTAATTTTGCACACAATAAATAATTTTGTGCCTGAAACAAATTGTGTGTGCAACCATCAGAAAGCAAAGGTTTCACACTCTCAGCCACCCATGTGGACAATTTTGGGTTTTGGAAAATGTTAAATTTCATAATTCTGGATAAGGGATACTCAACCTATATTGTCCTTCTTACACAGACACATTTGTCTGTGAGATCTGGCCAATTTGTAAGAAAGGCAGATGTCTCCTAACAGCAGGAACATTTTATATCTAGTCATACAGAAAAGCAGGTGGTCTACCTTTTGCAGGGAAAGTTAACACTCTGTCCTCTCTTCGTTTCTCCCCCTGTGCTGAATTGAGTGCAAACTACTTCTGCAGTTTCAACTCACTTTGCATCAACTGATTATACTTTCTACACTACCATGTAAAATTCATATTATTTGCTTTAAACTGGATTGTATGGCAGTGTAGACTCATATAATCCAGTTCAAAGCAAATAATGTTGATTATCTGTTTTGATAATCTGGGTTATATGGCAGTGTAGAAGGAGCCTGAAAACGTGGTCTGGTAGAGAACTAATGACTATTTCTGATTAATCAGGACAGATGATAAGTTGACTTCATGAATAAGCAAGTAGAGAAGAGATTTGGAGGCCAAAATTATGGATTTTGATATGACCCGTAGATAAATCAAGGTTCGTTCTGCAGAGGACAGAAATGGCAGTGCAGCCGCAGGGGGCCAGCCATCCCTGCCTGCCATTATTGCCATTTTCTTGCCCAGACATTTTTGGAAGTGGTGCCATAACAGACAAAGCAGAAATAGTCCTTATTAGGTCTCTACCAGCTCACTTTTTCTATTACTTTGTAAATGTCTCTGATTCTCTCTTCCTCCTGTTTTCCTCTCCATTCTGACTTAAAATCAGTTGCTGCAAACTGAGTTGAAACTGCAGATGTAGTTTGCACTCAATTAACTCAGCACACGGGAAGAAACGAAGTAAGGACAGAGGGTTACCTTTCCCTGTAGATGCTCATTTTTGGTTGTCCGAGGACAGACTAAGCTCTTGCCTTATGCAACTCAACTCAGAATTTCTTGATAAGTGTTAATGCACAGTACTTATATTGATTCACCCTTGGATACGTTGACTCAGGTTTTTTCGGGTCAATATTTTTAATAACATTTCTAGACTTGTACATGAGTATACTGAATAGTTCCTAGGCTTGTGGAGCCAAAAGGCAGAAAAATCTGAGTCCTGATGCTTCTGTATTTAAATAAGTGCCTGTTTAATTATTTAACATTAAGATTTAAAATGCTCTTTCATATGATTTTAAAGGACCCTTTTCGTTTCATTCTAACCCCACCCTATAAGAAAAATTACATTTTACAAATCCTAGGAGAAGGGATTCATCTATCTTTGTTCCTTGGGAATACTCGTGCAAGGAGCAGACTGTATAAACTAAGCTTCAGGGCTTTAATAGTTACTGGCAGATAATAAACTATGCAACTTTGAAAGCAACCACAACATTTTTATGCATTTCTATAGAAGAGGGTTGGGAATTCAGTGGTTTCTGGGTTTCCTTCAACTCTTTGCATGGAGGTTCAATGCAATCTTTGGTATACAACTATCAAGAAAAGACAGAAAACAGTCATTTCTTGTTACTGTATTTCTACTAGCGGAATGAGGAACAGGTGATGAGGGGTTCTGCCTCATGTGCCAAAATACTTTGATTACCTTTGAGTACTATTCACCTTGATGGGAATTTTCTGTTCTGCATTAAGCAGCTGAAAGCCTTGGCCTGGCCCTGCATTAAACCTATCTTTTGCTCCAATTGTAGTGATTTCAGCTAAGACTGTGGATAAGGAGGTCCATGCCCATCTTCCACTAAACCAGATCAGCCCAGATCGAGAACAAGCACTCCAGGTTGAAGGTAAAGCTACAGAGGTTGATTACAATTTGGCCAAATAGGATACAGGTACAAGCAATACACTTCAAAATGTACAAGCACAAATTCACATAAAAACACATGACATGTTGTACAGTTCTAACAGCTATTTAGGCTTCCTGCTCTCTTCCCTAATTGGCTAAAAAGAGAGGCAAGCTAGGATCTGCGTGGAGATTTTCCAGATCCCTCTTTCTCTGGCTGTGAATGCCGGAGCAAACTCAGCCTCAGTCCAATGACCTATATCTGAAGACAGAGTCTTCCTCTGTTGCCAAAGGACTGATGTGAAGGCGCTTGAGACTCCTCAACGTTGTTCAGGTTGGCCCTGAACATGAAGTGTGAGTCCCAAGGGTAAGAACCTCAGAATTGGTGCTGAGAGGTAACTTTTCAAGGGCTTTCAGAGCCAAGCCTCTCTTTCACATCCATCCGATAGAGAGCTTGCTGGTGGAATGAAAGGGAGGAAACACTGTCCTACTCCAGGAAGAGGTGGAGCCAAACAATTGAGCAGAATGAGCAATATAACAGGTGCAAACAACATTGATTGACAGATATAAATAACCAATCCAACTACATTTACAGGGTAAGGGCAAAATCAGGCATGATACAACAATTCAAATCTTGAAACTTATAGTTTGACATATAGATGGCGCCACTCGCGCCGTCACAATTCGTCTTCCCAAATTTCTTTGATCTGTACTTCTGGCAGGTTCCCATGGGACCGGCCTTCACCGTTCTCTTGGGAACTCAGGAGATTCCAAAACATTGTTGCCGGAAGATTCCACAACATTTCTCTCTGGGCCCTCTGAATCTCTCCTAGCATTGACTACTTCCTCTTCTGAGCACTCAGAATCTGACCACGCCACAACACTCCTCTTCTGCGGGAGTGGCACACTCTCAACCTTAAATGAATAGACAAACATCCTGAACTCATTCTATTAACAAAGAGGATCATCAGTCTAACATATATACACAAAGATCTTAATGTTATTCAACTTGGGAAACAGTAGAGGGATCCTGGCCAGAATATCTGTTCTCAGGGGATTATGCAAACTGAGGGCACAGAAAGGTAACTGCCTTCAAGATATAGTTTGATTCATAAATTTGATACAGTTTATTCATTTTATGTTTGGTATTCCCCATAGTAACCTATGGATGCGAGAGCTGGACCATAAGGAAGGCTGAGCGAAGGAAGATAGACGCTTTTGAACTCTGGTGCTGGAGGAAAATCCTGAGAGTGCCTTGGACCGCAAGAAAATCCAACCAGTCCATCCTTCAGGAAATAATGCTCGGCTGCCTACTGGAGGGAAGGATATTAGAGGCAAAGCTGAAGTATTTTGGCCACATCATGAGGAGACAGGAAAGCTTGGAAAAGATCATGATGTTGGGGAAAATGGAAGGAAAAAGGAAGAGAGGCCGACCAAGGGCAAGATGGATGGACGGTATTCTTGAAGTGACTGGGTTGACCTTGAAGGAACTGGGGGCGGTGACGGCCGACAGGGAGCTCTGGCGTGGACTGGTCCATGAGGTCACAAAGAGTCGGAGACGACTAAACGACTGAACAGCAGCAGCATACATTTTAAGAATTGACACAGTACTTAAAAGATACAAGTTACACATAAATCATCAAGTTGATACATTTTATTGAAGGGTTAGATTTGATAGAGCATGTAGGGTACAACTCCTGTTGGGTCCATCCCGGAACCTATAGCAGCTTTGACATTTTGCAACTTTGGAGCTGTGGAAAATGTTTAAAAAATAAAAATCACATCTCTTGCTTTAAGTCTCTTTATGTCGAGAAACTTTTGGGGAGGGGTGTTGTGGCTCGGCAACACAATGCTTCCTACGCTTTTGGTTGCATATTACAAGACGCTATTGGCTGAGCTCTACAATTGCCCCTTTGGCTTGAGGAAGAAATCTCGGCAATGCAGTTTTTCATTCAGGCCAAATTCCTATTTAATCCTCTGTAGAAAGTTCACCTTTTAAAATTTGCTGGATCAGTTTCTATCTTTACCCATAGCTTATCAAATGCCTTTCCTTTTCCTTGTACTCTCTGATGTGGGAACTCTTTGCCGTATCAAGTGCGGCTGGCATAAATTATTAATTGCTGTTATAATCAAGCAGGCTCTATTTTTGCAATTTGATTAATTCTCAGCCTTTTTGTTTCATTCTTTTTAACTATGGTCTACCATGTTCAGATTAATTCTTAACACTGTCATTTCAGCCCTCTAGCATCAGAGTTCTTGCAGCGGATGTACAGCTTGTTATCCTCTTAGCCCTATTTAGATTAGTGTTCTGCTTACATCTTAACAGTTGAAAATACATTTGCATAGCCTAGATCTATATATTTGTAATATTCAAACTTAGTTAAAATATTAATTATTTATTTTAAATTTTCATGGTCCTCCTTTTGATCTGATTTCCATAGGGGTTGCCTCAACTAATACATTAGGTCAACATTATGGATTTTGAGATGATCCATGGACAAGTAAAAGGTCACTCTGAGGAGAGGAGAAAGTATCAATGCCACCTTGGACCAGCCACCTCCACCACCATATCCTAACCCAAACATTAAAAAAAAAAAACAGAAGCAGTGCTACTGTAAACAGTGTACACTGACTCAGTGCTTCTTTTAGGTTTTCCCTGAATGGAATAAGCTCTTGCCCTTCACCACACTACTCAGAGGAGAAGATTCATTTTCTGATAAGAGTCAAGGTAGAGATCTCACATTGACTTGTGGATAAGTTAGATCCAGATTTTTTGGGTTGATTTTTGTCTCAAATTTCAGACTGATACATGAGTATATAAGACTGTGTTTCTCAACCTGGGGGTCGGGACCCCGGGGGGGGGGGGATTGCGATGGGAGTTTCAGAGAGGTCACCAAAGACCATCAGAAAACACATATTTCTGATGGTCTTAGGAACCCAGATCCCGACAGTATTTTCTGTTGGTCATGGGGGTTCTGTGTGGAAAGTTTGGCCCAATTCTATCGTTGGTGGGGTTCAAGGGGCTCTTTGACTGTAGGTGAACTATAAATCCCAGCAACTACAATGCCTAAATGTCAAGGTCTATTTTTCCCAAACTCCACCAGTGCTCAAATTTGTGCATATTGAGTATTTGTGCCAAGGTTGGTCCAGATCCATCATTGTTTGGAGTCCACAGCACTCTCTGGATGTAGGTAAACTACAACTCAAGATCAATGCCCACCAAACCCTTCCAGTATTTTCTGTTGGTCATGGGAGTTCTCTGTGCCAAGTTTGGTTCGATTCCATCATTGGTGGAGTTCACAATGCTCTTTGATTGTAGGTGAACTATAAATCCCAGCAACTACAAATCCCAAATGACAAAATCAATCCCCTCCCAACCTCACCAGTATTCAAATTTGAGCGTATCAGGCAGTTGTGCAAAATTTGGTCCAGTGAATGAAAATACATCTTGCATATCAGATATTTACATTACGATTCATAGCAGTAGCAAAATTACAGTTATGAAGTAGCAACGAAAATAAGTTTATGGTTTGTGGTCACCACAACATGAGAAACTGTATTAAGGGCTCGTGGCATTAGGAAGGTTGAGAACCCCTGATATAGGGCATATTAACTTGGAGAACCAGGGCTTAGACCCAAGATTATTCTTGCAGATGAAAAGCTAATCCAACACTCAAATCTCTGAACCACACTGGCTCCTGTGAGTGAGGAGGGAGTTTAAAATCTAGCAATTATAAGAAATCACTTCCAGTTTTGAAAAAATCCGCCCTAAGACTAAATAAATGGGAGAAGAATTTCGCAAAATGCTTCCACTCCCCCCCTTTGAAGATGCAAGGGCTCTGATTTTTTTTAATGAGGTTTTATAGTGAGGTAAGTATGGTTGTCTTAATGTCCAGTAGGAGCCACGCATGTCCCCCAGACCACAGATATCTTCCCAACCTTGCCAAAAAAAATAAATCCAAGCTATAGAGGAATTTCTAGGTCTTCTTGCATGACTCTAGGTTGACTTCCACTGAAAGCTGACCATAGGGTTACACCGGAAGAAGTCGACATTTTAATGAAATCCACATATAATCAAATCCACAAAAGTTAACCATGCAAATGTGGAGGGTCAACTGTGTATGCTATAGCTAACCACTTGTGTGTTTTATTTTTGTTTTTCTTTGAGAAAGTTACGCATGGATGAAATTGGTGTTACATTCAGATATACCTTCTGTTGCATGATTGGAGGTTCAGCCAGACAATAACACAGTTGCTAAATGTTATTCAGTATTATCAGAAATGTCAAGGAAAGCATTTCCTTCTGATGTGCTCTGGCTATCTGATGCTGATAAGAAATACCCTGCAGTATTCTGTTTCTATAGTCCTGAGGAGAAACAAAACAAGCTTGAAGCAGCCAGCCAAGCTGGTAAACATTACAGACCCATGGATTTTCACATTATTTGCCAGTAGCTTTTCAGTTTGCTTTTAAATCAAGCTCATTCTGTTCCTCAAACTGATGGAAGGATTAACTGAGAATATTCTAAATTCTATCCTAAAGGAATTCACTTAAAGGCAAGCTTCACTGATTTCAGGAGACCTTATCCTTTCATAAATGCCTCTGAAACAGTAAATATAGAGTGCAAAGACTGCTGCACAGCAACAACATCACAACTTCGAGCAAATCTGGAAGTGGCAGAATGCCATGGATTGAGATAATTATTCTGCAGCAATTGTGTAGTGCAGCAAAGTGACAGTATACAAAACACAGGGCTCTTATGAGACATTTTGCTGCCTGAGGCAAACGGCAATATAAAACTCTGCTTCCATTACATCAGTGATTCTCAACCTGTGGTCCGTAGACCACCAGTGGTCCGCAAGAACTAAAATATGGTTCGCAGCCCCACCGTTACAGATCATAACATAACCCAATCAAACAAAATTATTATTTTTTTCTTAGTGTCTTTGTTTTTAGGCCTATTCCTGGGGTTATTTGGGGTGCTGATTCAGAAAACTGCATGTAATAGACCACATCAGCTCTAGATTATTAAATATGGTTTTCTGTGGGCGAGCAGATGGAGACTACTGGGTGGCATATGTTCTGTATTAGAAACTAGAGCTGATGTGGTCTATCCAATGCAATTTTCTGAATCAGCACCCCAAAAAACCAAACTAAATTTAAAGTTGAACAAAAACTGATTCATAACCTTTTTGGTACTAATGTTGGAGAGTGGTCCTTGGTCAACATGGTCCCTGGTTAAAGGGGTCCCTGGCCAAAAAAAGGTTGGGAACTACTGCTTTACATGCAGAAGCCAAAGAGTATTGTAATTGAATCTTTATCTCACCCATGGCAAAAAATAGCATTTTTCTCCAGGCCCATGGACAGCAGGCTCATTTGGAGACTCAATAGAAATAGTATGAAACATGTCCTCCAAAAGTTCACTCACGAAAGCTGGGCCATGCAATGTCAAAATGTAGTCAAAAGTTATCAGTCAGGAAGAACAAACAAGTTAAGAAGCTTTTGTCTTGGGAAGATTACATATTCTCTTCTCTTTTTCCCTCTGCTGAATATAATTGAATATTCACTAGTATTTAATTTTGAAGTCAATTTGCCTCAGTTGAAGTAAGCTGAGGACAAAGGGGAAAAGTGGAAAGAGGAAAGAGAAAGTGGGACATTTTTAAGCAGTTGAATAATTTCCATGAGAGAAAATTAATCAGGACTCCTATGACCAATTCGGAACACTTGAAGGACATATATGCCACTGTACAGCTTTGTCCATCAGGGGAGCAGAGCAGCCAGAGAGATTTGAAGTAGAATGTTCATGGGAATATGCTTTTTCACCAGCCAATCTGATGCTTGAGTTGGTTGCTCCAGCCTGCTGAATAATAGGGACAGCTCTAGCAAATAGATTAAAGAAACTAAAGAAGGTAGGTCTGCAGATGATTTATTAATGTTTCAACCACTCTAAAGTCAATTGGCAACACAGCCTACAATCATAATATTAAATATTTGGAATGATATTATATTGAGGGGCAGGCAAGCTTGTTTCCTGATTTTTAGAGAGTAGGAAATTGCAGGAAAAGAGATTTAAACATTAGGGAGAACTTCCTGATGGTCAGAGCTGTTCATCAGTGGAATACACTGCTACCTGCGAGTGTGATAGAGACTCCTTCCCTGAAGGTTTTTAAGCAGAGGTTGGATGGCATCTGTCAGGATTGCTTTGATTGAGTGTTCCTGCACACTAGGAGGTTGGACTGGATGGCTTTTGTGGTCTCTTACAACTCTACCGTATGACTCTATGATTGAATCTATATATGATTTTCCCCAACAAGAAAAACATATTTTTTCCACAAAGGATGGCCTTCCTTCCACTTGAGGTAAAATGCTATGGTCACTAAGAGCCATAGGTTACAATGGCATATAAAATCAGAGACAAAAGTGAGGAAGTTTAATTCACGAGCTCACATTATCATCTCCTCAAGACACAAGAACCTGGATCTTCTATCAAATAGGAACTATCAGACCCACTCATTTAATGGGTCTACTCTGTTTTGGACCAGTAACTGGATTTAGGTTTATGCAAACCATGACCTAGAAAGGGAGGGGAGGGGTTACCAATTATCTAGTGACCAAATATCTGAAATCATGCCTTGGTCAGACCACACCTGGAATACTGTGTCCAATTTTGGGCACCACAGTTGAAGGGAGATGTTGACAAGCTGGAGAGCGTCCAGAGGAGGGCAACTAAAATGATCAAAGGTCTGGAGAACAAGCCCTATGAGGAGAGGCTTAAAGAACTGGGCATGTTTAGCCTGCAGAAGAGAAGGCTGAGAGGAGACATGATAGCCATGTACAAATATGTGAGGGGAAGCCATAGGGAGGAGGGAGCAAGCTTGTTTTCTGCTGCCCTGCAGACTAGGACACGGAACAATGGCTTCAAACTACAGGAAAGGAGATTCCACCTGAACATCAGGAAGAACTTCCTCACTGTGAGGGCTGTTCGGCAGTGGAACTCTCTCCCCCAGACTGTGGTGGAGGCTCCTTCTTTGGAGGCTTTTAAACAGAGGCTGGATGGCCATCTGTCGGGGGTGCTTTGAATGCGATTTCCTGCTTCTTGGCAGGGGGTTGGACTGGATGGCCCATGAGGTCTCTTCCAACTCTACTATTCTATGATTCTATGATTCTATGAGGTGTCCTTACAATAATCAAAGAACTAAAAGACAGTTGAATTATCCCTCCTCCACAGTTTTTTTTAAAACTCAAATCTTTAGTCATAGGTAGCTTAATAGATATATTTATATGTAACATACCTTTTGAGCCTGGATATAAAATAAGTATGAACCCATTGTACCATGCTATCCAACTGTGATATTCGTGCTTGAAATGAACTCATAATAGTGTAGTTGCAAACGGGTTTTTTATATTCCTTTTTGGTACATTTGTAATTATTATGTTTTATTATGAACCTGTACAATGATAGAAGTTTTCTATTTCAAAAATATATTTAATTGTAATGTAATCATGTTATTATATGCACCCATTTTAATATTTTAGCAGCACGTGGTGATTGCAAAGAGGTTATCGGTAGTATTTTCTTTTAAGGATAGCCCGATTTTTAAAACTGTCTTTGAAAGGAAAAGGAAGAAATTATAGTCTATATTGCATTAGAACAAACCTGGTCTTAAGCTACCTAGCAACAAATGTATTAGGTATTGCCTTTATTTCTAGAACTGTTTCTTGTAACTAGGCATTCTGGCAAAACTCTGCAGTTCGGAAGCCTCCGAAAATCCACAAGGCTCCATCCTGCCTCTTATGACCCACTCTATACAATATGGTAACAAATACTATGCACTCCAAAGTAGGGTACAGAAAATAAGCTCACATCCAGATTTGCTTCCACTCTACATTCATTTCTTTGCAACTGCCATCTTTTTTCAATTAGCATTCAAGAATAAACCAAGAGACACCATCATTTGTATATTTTGTGTTGTTCTGTGTTTATTTTTCTCCCTGTACTATTTTTGTTCAGGATGATAATGTTTGACAAAGAGAAAGGCATTAGGAAAAGAGGAAGACTGCATTATGGATTGATTGATTGATTTACTCAAGGAAACCACAGTCCTGAGTTTGCAAGACTTGAGAGCAGGGCGATGAGCAAGCTCTTGGAGATATTTCATTCATAGGGCCACCGTAAGTTGAAGTCAATTGACAGCAAGTAATAACAACTGTTTAAACTTTGTTTTACAGAATATAGTTTGTCCACAAAACTGTTAATGAGCAAGTCAATATTGGATAGTATTTACAGTGTTTACAACTGGACTGACAAAAGTGGAGAGCTGTGCCGGTTTTCTGAAAACGCCATTCAGAAGATCAAAAGACCCATCTTAATAGGGGGAAAAGTTAGTGACAAGAGATCTCCAAAAACGGTTTTTAACTGATTTTAAAAACCAGTGGGGGTCGGTGGGGTCGGGGAGAGGAGGAGGAGGAGGAGGAGGAGGAGGAGGAGATAACAACAAATATGACAAGTGACATTCCATCTGATGGCCAAAGTTAGTGCAATATTGGATGCCATGTTTTCAGCTTCTATATTACAATTTACTGAGTATCTTCTCACTGATAATGATCAGAAAATTGCTAAAATTGCAACAGCAAGTTTAGCCCTTTGTAGAAAAAATTTAGCTAAGTGTGGCTAGCAAATCCTACAAAAGCTCATTTAATTAAGTAATCGTAGGAAGTTATACTACCTAAGAAGTTCACTGAATTTTAAGATGTTGCCTCCTTAATATTCAAGAACTGGATGTGGGCTCTGTCATTACACAAATGCTGCCTTTAATTACCTAGACATGGACATTTAATTTTCAAATAAAACCTGCCATTATTAACTTACAAAGAGGTATTGCTTTTATTACCTAAAGCTGGTTCAATCACAAGAAATTTAAGAATGTAGCTTTAGATTTTCAGAACTGCTAAATATGACTGTATTTCTCTCTTCACACATATAAAGGAGTTATAGAGGCAGAAGAAATGTTTTTGCTGCATGCAAAACTATTAAAGTCTTCATTGTTTAAAAGCAGTACAGGGGAATTAAAGCTGAAATTTTAATTATAGCCCTGCAATCTCAACAAGATATTTTGAGGTGTGTTTGGCTGCTTTATTTCTTAATCCAGACCTTCCCAATGTCATTCTCTTTAGAAGTTTGTGATTACAATGCCCATCAGTCCCAATCAGTGAGGCCCATGATGAGAAATGATAGGAGTTGAAGCCCAAAACTTCAAAGGTCAATGTGATAGGTTATCATAGCATTCCTGTCATTATAGTTCCCTTGGCCTGTGTGACCAGTGGAATAGGGGAACTCCAAATATAGTTACTTCGCAGCATGTATCTTTTCTCTTAGAAAACCACAGCTTCTATGTGGAGTTTCAAGACAGGAAAAGTAAATTGAGAAGGCAAAAGAATGGTTTATTCCAAGGCAGTATTCTTGCATTGACCTTGTTTAACATATTTACTAACTCAGTCACAGCCACCCCTCACAAAGAGCTTTATATATGCTGATGACCTTAGTCTAACAACACAAGCAAAAGACTTTGAAACAGTTGAAAACCAACTTACTAATGTCTTGAAAGATCTCTCCAGCCACTACAAAGATAACCACCTGAAGCCCAACCCTGTCAAGCCAGAAGTCTGTGCTTTCCACCTACATAACCATGAAGCCAACAGGAAATTGAAAGTTATCTGGCAAGGTCAAGAGCTCGAACACTGTTTCCATCCTAAACGACTTGGTGTCACCTTAGATAAAACAGTAACGTTTAGAAAATGCTGTATGAATACCAAGCACAATGGCGGGCTGTGGCGCAGGCTGGAAAGTAAGCCAGCTGCAACAAATCACTCTGACCAAGAGGTCATGAGTTCGAGGTCAGCCCTTGTCTCTGTCTCTGTTCTATGTTATGGCATTGAATGTTTGCCTTTATGTGTGCAATGTGATCCGCCCTGAGTCCCCTTCGGGGTGAGAAGGGCGGAATATAAATGCTGTAAATAAAAAAATAAATAAAGTAGGTGCACACAATAACTGGCTGGCAGCACATAGGGCGCAAAATTAATAAGAGCATCAGTCCTGGCCTTGTCTTACTCAACTGCTGAGTATGCCTGCCCTGTTTGGTATAAGTCTGTCCATGCAGATCAGGTGAATATAGCACTGCATGAAACATGCAGAATAATCAAAGGATGTCTTAAACCTACACCTGTTGATAAACTCTACGAGCGAGATGGCATTGCTCCCCCCCCCCCCCCGAGGTGTGATGGAAAGTTGTTGCTAACTGTGAGAGAAATAAAGTTGAACATGGTGAAAGCCATCCTCTGCATGGCTATCAACCTCCTCCCAGTAGACTCAAATCAAGGAAAAGCTTCATGAGAACCACCACTCTCTTGAAGTTCCCCCAGCAACAGCAAGAGTATCCCTCTGGGCAGCTAAACCAGGAGGTCCCAAATGGATGGCCCCCCACGAGGGTCTTCCTTCAGGGGCAAAACATTAATGGGCAACTTGGAAGTCCCTGAACAGACTCAGAAGCGGAATGGGCAGATCAAAAGACAACCTGGCAAAATGGCATTGCCTAGAAGAATTACTTACTTATTTAGTTGCGGTATTTATATATCGCTCTTCTCAAGTGTTGGCAACAATTCAATGTCCTCAATAAAAACAATATAAAATATCAAAATTGACCCTCCCCTGATAAAACATTAGGTAAAGGTAAGGTAAAGGTTTTCCCCTGACGTTAAGTCCAGTCATGTCTGACTCTGGGGGTTGGTGCTCATCTCCATTTCTAAGCTGAAGAGCTGGCGTTGTCTGTAGACACCTCCAAGGTCATGTGGCCGGCATGACTGCATGGAGCACCGTTACCTGCCCGCCGGAGTGGTACCTATTGATCTACTCACATTGGCATGTTTTCGAACTGCTAATTTGGCAGAAGCTGGAGCAACAGTGGGCACTAACTCCACTCCCGGGATTTGAACCTGGGACCTTTCGGTCTGCAAGTTCAGCAGCTCAGCGCTTTAACACACATCACATAAAATAACATCATATGTCACACAAAGACATTGCCTTTTTCCGTAAACAGTCCTGGGTCATTGCACTTTCAACTTTAACTTTAAATATTCCTATGATGGGCCGAATGCCTGGTTGCACACCCAGGTCTTTAGCTGTCTCCTAAAAGTCAGGAGGGAGGGAGATGATCTGATCTCACTCGGAAGGGAGTTCCACAGCTGTGGGGCTACCACTGAGAAGGCCCTGTCCCTTGTCCCCACCAGATGCACCTGTGAGGTCGGTGGGGCCGAGAGCAGGATCTCCCTGGAAGATCTTAATCTACGAATTGGTTCATACAGGGAGATACGTTCCAACAGTTAAGTTGGACTGGAGCTGTTTAAGGCTTTATGGGCTAAAGCCAGCACTTTGAATCTTTCTAAAGCATGGGTGAGTAAAGTCTAGTCTGAGGTTAAAGGCAACTTCCTCCTCTGCCCACCTCTTCTTCTGAGAAGAAAAGAGAGGTGGACTACCTTTCTTAGAAAATTTCAGGAGGAACACTTCATCTTTGAGTATCATTGCATTATAGCAATAGTTCCAAACTTTTTTTTGACCAGGGCCCAGTTGACCAGGTTAGTACCAAAAGGTTTACAAATCAGTTTTTGGTCAACTTTAGATTTGGTATGGTTATTTGGGGGGCTGATTCAGGAAATTGCATTGGATAGACCACATCAGCTCTAGTTTCTGAAACAGAACATATGCCATCTAGTAGTTGCCATCTGCTCACACACAGAAAACCATATTGAATAATCTAGAGCTGATGTGGTCTAGCCAATGCAATGGTCAGCTCTGTGGAAAGGAGCGGAAATAAAATAAATAAAATAAAATAAATAAAAAAGAGGTAGGAGTTTCGCAGACCGGATTTTCATTCTCATGGCCCACTGCTGGGCTGCGGCCCACAGGTTAAGATTCACTGCATTATAGCTAGCCCTCTACGTTTGCAGATTTCACATTCATAGTTTTGATTATTTGTAAGTTTGAAACACTACCCACATCTCCTAAAGTTAGGGCTGCCATGTGAACATTCATATGGCATCCCCATCTTCAGGAAATGAGGAAGGGCACTGTTCAACAGATGGGGTCTTACCCAGTATCTTCTTTTGCTTGGGCAAAACAGATACTCATGGCATGCAGGTAACGGAAGGCGCCATCTCTGCTTCACTTACTCCGCAATCCAACTCCCACTTCCTTGATTTTGTGAATATTTTTGTCTTTGGCAGGTTCCTCTCCTTTAAGACTGCAGTTTAACATTTAAAAACTGTAGTCTTAAAAAAAACAACAAAAAACAGAAATGAACTTCTTGTTATTGCCAGCCCACAGAGAGGTCAAGGAACAGAAGATTCCTTCTGGAACCCACCTGATCCTGTTCTAAGTTGATTTTAGCTGAGAACCTCAGAGATCAGAGTATGTGCCTCCACATCACCTGTTAATTTCTGAAACCCCATTAATTTCATAAGAGTTTCTTAAGCAAGGAATATTGGGGTCATATAAATACTGTAGTTTAATTAATTATGTGTAACTCAATAATATTGTTAGAAAAATAAAGGTTGTTGTTTGGTGGGAGCAAAGTGGCAGTGAAGGAGTGCTTACATCAGTTCTCAACTCCAAATCACCTCCAGATCTTTATGTAGAAACTGCAGTGCACCTTTGTTGTGAATCCCAGAGTCCAAAGGTTTGTGAATCTAATGTACACAAATGTTATTATGCAATGAGGTTTCCTAAGGAAAGGAAAGTTCTCATTTCCTCTCAATGGGATTGTAATCTGGGGTTTCTGAAGTAGGCTTTAGATCACCTTGCAGGAAATTCCCAGGTCATAGTGTTTTAAAAAGCCATTCCCACTGTCAAAATTATAATATTTTTTGCAAAATCATTAGATGTTAATCATACTTTCATCTCTGGAAATTCAGTTAGCAAAAAAGGCTGGATGTACCAACTGCACAGTTTCTCTTATGGCTGTTAACATTAAAAGACTTTGACAGGGCCCTGTCAACGGATGCTGTTTAGCCCTGCAGCATCTTTCAGCAGCCACAGCCTCTGTGGACTTTGTGTCAAACATTTACACCATTTTTCTGCTAGAGAAAAAATAACATGACTTTGTTGGTACTAGAAACATTGGACAATTTCAGTATCCTTTATCCAAAATGCTTGGAAGCAGAAGTGTTTTGGATTTTGGGATGCCTATTTTGCGTGCGCGCGCACACACACATATAATGATATTTCTTAGAGATGGGACCAAATCTAAACACAGAATTAATTTATGTCTCACATATGCCTCATGCACATTGTCTGAAGGTAATTTTATATAATATTTTAGTAATGTTGTGCATGAAGCAAAATGTGTACATTGAACAAACAGAAAGCAAAGGTATCAGTATCTCCACCGCTCATATGGACAATTTCAGGTTTTGGAGGATTTCGGAATTCCAGATAAGGGAGGGTCAACATGTACCTGAGTTGCCTATTGAACAGCTACTGTGATGTTCACTAGATCTAAAGTAGGCTTATTCCTCCTTTCTGTCAAATAGACCCTCAGACAAGACTAATCTGGGCTTGGCTGTGGCACAGGCTGGAGAGCAAGCCAGCTGTAACCAGCTGCAATGAATCACTCTGACCAGGAGGTCATGAGTTCGAGGCCCGCTCGGAGCCTATGTTTGTCTTATCTTTGTTCTATGTTAAAAGGCATTGAATGTTTGTCTATATGTGTAATGTGATCCGCCCTGAGTCCCCTTCGTGGTGAGAAGGGCGAAATATAAATGCTGTAAATAAATAAATAAATAAATAATATAACAACCCTCAGCAGAATGCAAAAAACTTAGGCCAAGATCATGAGACATAACTGCAATGATAGAACTCTCAACATCATAGTTATTTCTGATAGTGTAACCCCCCCTCCCAAAACACTTTGTCAGCCAGGCAGTTTCTAAACCAAATGGTTTCTGGGGTGCTATGGACTGCAGTGCTAGGAAATTATGCCCACAGCACTCTTTTGTTCACAGGATACATTTATTTATTTATTTCGTGTCAAAAGCATTGTACAACAAATACATTTCAAATAATGGAAATAAAAAAAGAAATCACAAGCAACTAAATAGTTTTGGACCAAAACTATTTTGGTCCAAAATACAGGACACATTGAGAACAGGCAGCTGGAAGGAAGGGACTCGGGGCGGCTTACAACATGGATAAATACAATAAAAATACATAGAAAATAAAAACAAAATAATAGCAAATCAGATCAATGTAAGACAAAACAAAATAAGCCATTGGGAGCCCATTGAAAGAAGGGGTTTTTTTTTTACAAAAGGGGACCATTAATGGATTGTGTTTGTAAAATAAATGTTTTCTAGGCTATTTCCCATGTGAAAGGAGAAATGCCATGATGCTGTTGTCCTGCTGTAATTGTGATTTGCCAGCCTTGTGAGATAAACTTCCAATTCTGTCCAACTGGAATACAGTCTTCCTGTTTTCATACTGCTTTCTACATTACAAGTATGATGATCTTTTCTAGTGACTCATATCTTCTCATGATATGGCCAAAGTATGATGGTGTTTAGTCATCATGGCTTCTACCGTGTTTCCCCGAAAATAAGACAGTGTCTTATATTATTTTTTACTCCCAAAGATACGCTAGGTCTTATTTTCAGGGGATGTCTTATTTTTCCATGAAGAAGAATTCATATTCATTGTTGAACAAAAAAAAAGAACATTGATTCTATACTGTATAGTAGTTGTCATCACAAACCAACATAACTAAACCAGACAAACTGTGACTTCTGTCAAAAATTTCTTTTTACTACCATTATTTCCATATACAACTGGTATGTAAGCCGCCCCGAGTCCCTCTGTAGAGATGGAGGCGGGGTATAATAATAATAATAATAATAATAATAATAATAATAATAATAATAATAATAATGTACATGGTGTTTTGTTTGGCGGGCGCTGGGCATGCTTCCAAACAAAAACTTTGCTAGGTATTACTTTCAGGGGAGGCCTTATATTTAGCAATTCAGCAAAACTTCTACTAGGTCTTATTTTTTAGGGATGTCTTATTTTCAGGGAAACAGGGTAGGAAGACTTCAGGCTTGATGTGCTCTAGGTAAAGGTAAAGGTAAAGGTTTTTCCTGACATTAAGTCTGGTCATGTCCAACTCTCGGGGTTGGTGCTCACCTTCATTTCTAAGCCGAAGAGCCAGTATGGTCCGTAGAAACCTCCAAGGTTATGTGGCCGACATGTCTGCATGGAGTGCCGTTACCTTCCCACTGGAGCAGTACCTATTGATCTACTCACATTTGCATATTTTCGAACTACTAGGTTGGCAGAAGCTGGAGCTAACAGAAGGAGCTCACCCCACTCCCCGAATTTGAATCAGCAAGTTTAGCAGCTCAGCGATTTAACCCACTGTGCTACCAATGTGCTCTAAAACCCATTTATTTGTGTGTGGGGAAGGGGTGGGGTTGGTAATTCACAGTAGCTGTAGAATTCTCCTCCACCACTAAAATTCAGATGATTTGCTGTCTATCAGCTTTTTCACTTCCAGCTTTAACCATACATAGAAATGGGAAATACAATGGCACGGGCAGCTCTAACATTAATATTCAATTACAGTAGAGTTTCACTTATCCAAGACTCACTTATCCAAGGTTCTGGATTATCCAATGCATTTTTGTAGTCAATGTTTTAAATATTTTGGTGCTAAATTCGTAAATACAGTAATTACAACATAACATTACTGAGTATTGAACTACTTTTTCTGTCAAATTTGTTGTATAACATGATGTTTTGGTGCTTAATTTGTAAAATCATAACCTAATTTGATGTTTAATAGGCTTTTCCTTAACCCCTCCTTATTATCCAAGATATTCACTTATCCAAAATTCTGCCGGCCTGTTTAGCTTGGATAAGTGAGACTCTACTGTATATATCTTGATGCTGATTCAGGTCCTTGTCTAATTTCTATATAACTGTACTTCCAAATTTTAGCCTTTCTGATCTCATGTAAAGCAATTCCCCAAAGTTGCTTGAATAAGAAGATCTTCATCTGCCACTGAGAAAACTGCAAATAAAGATTGCATCCTAGCTTCCCTAGGAACAGATTTCCAAAGTCTGAGAGTACCCAAGGAGAAAGCCCTCTTCTATTTCCCCCAAAAATGTGCTTGTGACAGTGATGGGCTTGAAGATGTTAGAGCTCAAGGAGGTTCATATACTATACAGGAAATTTCAGATAGACTAAATTCAGCCCAGTGATACAGGAGGACAGATGCACTCAGTATTAACCATTGGCTTTAATGTCAAGGCCGGCTCTCCTCCAAGCTAAAAATTCACACACCAATTAGATTTGCATTATAGCTTTAAAGGGTTGGTGATTGATTGCTATGAAGTTTTTATTAACAACTTAGACGAAGGGTTAGAAGGCACGATCATCAAGTTTGCAGACGACACCAAACTGGGAGGGATAGCTAACACTCCAGAAGACAGAATCAGAATTCAAAACGATATTGACAGATTAGAGAGATGGGCTGAAACTAACAAAATGAAGTTCAGAACGGACAAATGCAAGATACTTCACTTCGGCAGAAAAAATGGAATGCAAAGATACAGAATGGGGGATGATGCCTGGTTTGACAGCAGTACGTGTGAAAAAGATCTTTAAGGCCTCGTGGACAACAAGTTAAACATGAGCCTACAATGTGATGCGGCTGCTAAAAAAGCCAACGGGATTTTGGCCTGCATCAATAGGAGTATAGCATCTAGATGCAGGAAAGTCATGCTACTCCTCTATTCTGCCTTGGTCAGACCACACCTGGAATACTGTGTCCAATTCTGGGCCCCACAATTGAAGGGAGATGTTGACAAGCTGGAATGTCTCCAGAGGAGGGCGACTAAAATTATCAAGGGTCTGGAGAACAAGCCCTATGAGGAGCGGCTTAAAGAACTGGGCATGTTTAGCCTGCAGAAGAGAATGCTGAGAGGAGATATAATAGCCATGTATACATATGTGAGGGAAAGTCATAGGGAGGAGGGAGCAAGCTTGTTTTCTGCTGCCCTGGAGACTAGGACGCAGAACAATGGATTCAAACTACAGGAAAGGAGATTCCACCTGAACATCAGGAAGAATTTCCTCACTGTGAGGGCTGTTCGGCAGTGGAACTCTCTCCCCCGGACTGTGGTGGAGGCTCCTTCTTGAGGCTTTTAAGCAGAGGCTGGATGGCCATCTGTCGGGGGTCATAAAAATGTACTAAATTATGTATCTGTCATGTTACCAGAACCCAGGATATTGCTCTGCAGGCTCAATTTTGAGAGGTTCAGAATGGATAAAAGGAAGTTCTTGTAGTGAATTCACTGCCACAAGCTGTAGTGATGGGTGCCGATCTGGACAACATTCAAAGGGAATTAGATAAAGTAGTAGAGGTTAGATTCCACATTAGCTACTAGGATGGCTAATTCCCATCTCCAGTATGAGACATTACACCCCAGAGTGAGTTGCATTTGCAGAAAATTTGACTTTTTAATAACTGGCCTTCTCATCCATCCATATATAGTCAGCATAATGTAACATCACTGTCCTTTATTTGGATTACTCACCAAAGAGAGCTTAAGCTTAAAGGTAAACAGAAATGAAGCCAAGGTGGTTGTTCTGGTCCTGCTGCTGATAAGAGTCTCTCTCAGGGCAGGAGGCTTCCTTCTACCTCAGTCCTTGCGAGGAGAGGAGGGAGCTACACTTCTCCTAAAATTTAACATCATCTCAAAACTTCAAGAAAATCACTCCTGCCCGGATATATAACCTCCATCTGTGACAGATTCCCTTTGTCCCAACCTTGGGAAAAGAAAATGCAGGCACCTTGCTCAAGAACATAGACACCCATCTAGAGACAAGGGAACAGTGAAACGGCTAGCAGTGTAGATCTGGAAGAGACTCTGCTATGCCACCACACTCAAAACAGCAAATTATACCTGTTAATAATTAAACTGACAGCTGCAGATTCTTCCCCTTCTTTTCCTGTTTCAAGGCTCTTGGTTTTATGATATAAAGGAGTATAAATCTTCCTTATGGTCACTGACAGCAGCGCAGATTAGCTCCTGCTGTGATCTGGAATCCCTAGTCAGGCCCATGCTTCTCCCACTCCAATATAATTTCATCAGTCTTGACTATGAACACTCTAAGGAGCACAATGTTTAGCTAGAAGTCCCTCCAGTCCCATGTGTTCAGCAGAACATTTTCTGGAATAAGTGTACAATGCTTAGATTGCATGCAGCCGGAACTATTCAGAGGCTTGGCTGCAGTAGCTGTCTTTGTCAGAGTATTTTTCAGTGCAGCAGTAGTTGGATGGAATCAGTGGAACGCAGAACGAATAGACATCAGAGACGTTGGTAAAACTATATACAAAGTTTTACTGTAAGCAGTAATGGTCAAGACAAACAGACTTGCAGACAAACACAAGACTTGACTCAACACCTAGGCAGACAGAACTCAACTCAACTCAGAACTGAATGCAATCAGCAATGCATACACACACTTGTGTCTGGACACTCCCCAGTTCCAGCCACACATCAAGGTCAACACAGCTTCTCAGCAATTAACTCTTTCCAGGCTATAGTACACTCTGGATGATGCAATCAGTATGCAATACATGCAAGACACAAATTTCATTTAAACACTACTAATACACAAAACCCACATTAACAGTCTTTTGTGTGCTTCAATGTTTAGTTCATTTCTGACTGATAAGTAATTTTGCTTAATTGTTGGAGGGTCCAGCCCCTTTCTTAGTCGAGTCCCTTGGCCTCACTTTCATTTCAGAGTCCATCATTGCAAACCCAATACATTAAGAAACTTGTAATATATTCTCTGATGGTGGTACTCTTAAAATAGTTCAATTTTGTTCAGGTGTCTAGTGTAGCTATTCGCAGTCTAGTATGTGTATCTCTTCAAGGTGCTTTATGGTGACCCTATGAATTACATAGGGCTTCCTTTTAAAAAAAGGACCACCTAGTCATACACGTAGGTGGTATGCCATTGCCTTTCTCTGGAATATAGTTTTCGGCACCTTGAAAATTCTCCTCCCAAGTTCAGACAGGACCTCATCACATTGATGAAGTCCTGCATTCTTATTTGCTAGCCTCTGGCAAATCGGCAGAGCAGTGGGGCAATCATGTTGTCCTGCCTTGCTGGCAGTGACATCACTGCTGACCATCACATGTGGGGAAGCATCGCCACATACTAAGAACTCACACTTTCCACAGTTCATTGAAAGTCTTTGAAAGGAGATTCTACCTGAACAATAGGAAGAACTTCCTCACTGTGAGGGCTGTTCGGCAGTGGAACTCTCTTCCCTGGACTGTGGTGGAGGCTCCTTCTTTGGAGGCTTTTAAACAGAGGCTGGATGGCCATCTGTCGGGGATGCTTTGAATGCGATTTCCTGCTTCTTGGCAGGGGGTTGGACTGGATGGCCCATGAGGTCTCTTCCAACTCTACAATTCTATGATTCTATGAATACCCTGAGAATTTCTTCCTCATTTTAAAGATGATTTTCATGGCTTAGTTCCAGTAACAACTTTGTCCTTGGGGTAACACTGGCAAATTGGTCAATTTTGGAAGTTTCCACCTTGAAACCGTCTTTGTACCACAAATATGGAAGCCATTGCAAATTGGGTATTCTAGGGACCTTTTTGAGTTTTGATGGTCTCAAACATTTTGATTTCTTTTTCTTTAAATAGGGAGATTAATCTATCTATTTGACTGCATTACTTCTTCCTGGAAATGGGAAATAAATCCTGAATGTGAGAAGAAGCAGTACTATTCAACATTAGATTAGTGTTCTGCTATGGTAACCTTGAATGGTAATTTGCACTATAGGTCCATGGAATTCTTTTTCATAACATGAATAGTAGATTTGCCTGTTTTCTTCAACCAGACTTTGAAAAATGTGGTTTTACTCTGTTTGTGACAATGATGCTGTTGCCTTGTGTCCTTTAAGTGTCCAACATCCCTTGGGGAAAAAATGTGCAGCTCTAGATAAAAGTTTTTCCAGCTGTTGTTGCAAACCCTGTATTTAGAGAGCCTTGATAAACTGCCAGTCCAAACAATTATCATCCTATAGCCAGCTTTTCCAAACAGTATCAGTCTCTTTGTCAGCATAGGACAGATATCCAAATTATGACTTTGACGACTATCAGACAAACTTTCTTTTTAATGCTTTTCCGTGTATGAAGGGCAAATACTATTCCAGCTGTTCAATATATGCCAGGCTGTCTTGTACAATATCATCAATTTAACCTAATCCCATTCTGGAACTTCACCTTTAATACTTTAATCTTCATGATATTGTTAATTGTTCTCTTTGGCTTCTTTACCATGTGAATTTGGGCCAAATCTTTGAAACAATTACCTCTCACCCTATACAATGCCCTATCTATCTTAGCCACTTGCACTTGGCAACTCTACTTGCCAAGAGTTCTTAAGAGAGACTGGACATAAGAGTGTGAATATTTACACTTGATTACCACAGATCTTCTTGCATGAATTTTGGAAACAGCTCAGAAGTAGCTTCTTGCTGTTTTATCTGTGTAATCTGAATGCATGCATACTCTTCCTTGTCCATCTATTCTGCCAGACTCTTGCAGAAGTCTTCATTAAAATCCGGGCTTGTGTTAAGTCATGATACCCTGTGACATTCCAACAATCTGGCTTAATAGTAATTAACAAATCTTGCCTTATTATTATCAGTTGGTAACTCATATCAAGTTACAGCCAAAAGTTCTCACATTTGGATGTGACATTTCTTTTAATGTAAGCCAAGATCTATGCAGGAAAGATGGTCTTTAAGGAAGAGAGGGAAGGAAGGAGAAGCATATGTTTTTTTGGTAAGGCTATATAAAGTATGGTGTCTGAACAAGGCCAGAGAAACAATCTAAAGCTCCTAGAAACTTGTTAGGAAACATATAGAAAACATTAGAAGGGTATGAATTATAATTAGCATTGATAACTAATTTTAACCCATGAGTTATATTTTAACTAGTTAATTAATTACCACTCTATTATCTCACTGATATTGCAAAATTTCAGCAAAAACCTATTTGTTGCTGTTTTTTCTGTGGGAAGGGTGGATGGGTGTTTTGTTTTTGTTTTTTAATTAAGGCTGTTAGGATATTCCCTGAAATCAATATGCTCTGCTGCTATTAGAAGAAAATGCCATATTTCATTTCTCATCAGTTTTGTAAGTTGGAACATTTGCCATTATAATGTAAATGTATAATAATATAAAAATGGCTTGTGTGGGTGGAGGAATTAAACCTATTTCCGCTCCTCATTGCTGACAATTTCTTTGTTATACCCGTCAAAATTATTATGTGTGAAATATATACACATTCCTTTGAGCACAGTACAACAGTGTTATCAGAAGGGTTAAGTTTAGGCACACAGTGTCTCTGTGGTGGCAACAATTGTTTGGTAGTGATAGTAACTTTGATGCTGTAGTGGTGAGAGAAGTGGAAGCCTCCATAGATGCAGCTCATTAAAGCTGATTATGATTTTAATATGTGTGTGACAGATATACAGTAAGTGCCCTGTATCTTTGAGGGATGCATTTCCACAGACCATGGTTACATGAAACTACAAATATGGCCAAAGACCATTACCTTATTTCTCGCCTCCACATACTATTGTGTTGTGTTGGAGGACCTAGACATTTCCTTAGTCCAATGCAACTCTATGGCAGCTTCCAAGGAAAACCTACTATAGATTTGCCTAGAGCACAATGGACTCTGCAGAAAATGCTTGAACTGTATTTCATAAAAAAGGAAAATTAGCCTGTTTGGCAAGCCTTGCAAATGCTGATTTATTTTAAGTAAATGTTGAATGTTTTATACCTATTTTATATACCTATATACCTGAGGTCATGAAAATTTTCTTGATTGGAAAGTGGTCATGAATGGAAAATGTTTAAGAAGCCCTGACCTAGAGAATCTGGAAAATACCTAGAAAGGCCAAGTTCCTTAGATACAAATAAGTGAAAACACAGATATGGGTCCTTACGGTTGTGTCATGTATGTACTCTTCCACAATTATGGTCCAAGGTCTATCAGGGTGCTTATGTTGGCCGAACTGTTTCTATCAGCAAAAATAGGAAGCGTTCATTCCTCCTTCCCTACAGTAACTGGTGCTCACAGTGCTGCTGAACAATGAATTTCTGCCCTGGAAGGCTAAGGAATCAACTTGAGTTATGGGGAATAGTGGGGATGCCATGATCTGCAGTGAAAAGAGAAGTTCCATCTGTAGTGCATTAGCACCAGCAACATATGGGCCATGTATCAGTACAGAAAAGTGTCCATATGCCATATCCTCCAACTATACCAATTTGGAAAAGACTGTCCAATTAATCCACTTTTTCAGCTGTTTAAACAAATGTCCTAATTTCTTACACATCCTTTCACTTTCTCCCTTTGTCATTGGCATACCTCAGTTTCTGTAAACTGAGTTCAAATCCCCAAAGTAGTTTGCATTCTTCCTATTAACTCAGGTGCAAGAGGAATTGGACTGGATGGCCCCTGTGGTTCAACTATGATTTTACGATTCTGTTCCAAGAGATGGGGCAGTTTTTCTTCCTTTCCAGGAGAATCAGGCAAAAGCAAACTGCTGCAATTCTGTGTGCTCTTCTTCACTAATAATTTTTGCCATCTTACCACATTCTGATGTTCCAATGGCTACGCATGTCCTGGTTTTTATCTGTGAAATACATATGGATATGCCAGTGAATGCTATTAAGTAAAGTTGATGAAGTACTGCCATCAACATAAATTGGTTTCTTTTATGGAAATAATGAACGATTGCTATTGATCAAAATTTGTTATCTCACCTCTAACTCAATTCTGAAATGCACAATGTTGAGGCTGAGCCATAAAGTAGGACACATCTGCAATCATGACTCTGCTTTTTGTTGTCAAAGTGGTTGTTTTGTTTCCAGCTTGATGGATGCGAAAGTAGATCAAACTTTACTGATTCATCTTCTTGAGAGCAGTAAGACTGATGGGCTGAGTTGTTTGTTGATACTTAACTGATTAGCCCACTTTCCCCTCCTTTCTGCAAACGGTCCCTTTGATTTAAAAATGCAGCTTTCTTATAGTTGGCATCTGCCAGAAAAATGCCTTGCTACAAAAACTGAAAGCACTCTCCGCTGAGTTTTCTTCCTAAAAGCATGAGCAATAACAGCGCTTTGAAGTCAACTCATACTATTCATCCCCTGTAACAGTACGGATCAAAAGCTAAACCCAAGAGCCTGACTGGGTTTGTTTTAAAATACCCCAAATTTTTCCCTGAGATCAGTTTCTTTTTCTATGACAACTTTGCTTCTTTCTTTCCTAATCCAAATCCAGCTAAAGATACTGGGATAAACTGATACACAGTATTTTAATGCTTTAAAGCATTTTGTATTTGTTGTCGCAACAAGTCACCTTTGTAAGGTAGGTAGGTAAAGTAAAGGTTTCCCCCTGACATTAATTCTAGTTGTGTGCGACTCTGGGGGTTGGTGCTCATCTCCATTTCTAAGCCGAAGAACTGGCGCTGTCCGTAGACGCCTCCAAGGTCATGTGGCCGGCATGACTGCATGGAGCACTGTTACTCTCCCACAGAAGCGGTACCTATTGATCTATGTATATTTGCATGTTTTTGAACTGCTAGGTTGGCAGAAGCTGGGGCTATCAGCGGGAGCTCACCCTTCTCCCGGATTTGAATTGCCAAACCTTTGGTTAGCAAGTTCAACAGCTCAACAGTTTAACCCTCTGTGCCATTGGGGGCTAGGTCAGTATTATTATCCACATATGGGATGTTCAGTGGTGAACCAGGGGGTAGGCCATACCTTTGAGTCGAATGAAGTAGTTGTCTTAGGAAGGACTTTCTGGAGAGCCAAGAATGGACTGAAAAGAGCAGGAAGCTCTTCGCCACTAAAGCTAGTTTGATGCTTTCAGGTGCAGTGGATGATGAAGTCCTATTAGCAATGTTAAAGCAAGGGTTTGTCTGCAAGTTGGCATAGCTGTAAGGAAGAAGCAGCAGGCATAGAAACCATAGTGTCCTCTACTTTCAACAACAGTTTGGGCCAGAGCTGAATATCAACTGACCCTTATCAATTCAACATCACACTGAAATGCTGTTGGACGCTTTAATATAAAGAATTCCACTAAACCAGTTGTTAAATGGCAAAGCAACACTTATGTAAATCTCATTGATTCAGTGGGCTTATTTAGTTGGGACAACCAATGGGATTCAGGCAGTAGCAAGATATTTTTGTTGTTCTAGGACAGTGGTTCTCAACCTGTGGGTCCCCAGATGTTTTGGCCTTCAACTCCCAGAAATCCTAACAGCTGGTAAACTGGCTGGGATTTCTGGGAGTTGTGGGCCAAAACACCTAAGGATCCACAGATTGAGAACCACTGTTCTAGGAACTGTTTTTTATCCAAATTCACAAATCCTACAGATGTTTTAGCTAAGTATGTATGTATCTTTGAGATTGTCTGCTTGCCTTTATCTCAGTGTCAATCCATACTATTTCATTGAGGATAAGTTTTCAGAGGGGCACTCCATGTGCTAATTCTAGACTGAGGGTTAATCTGTGACCAAAGTTTACTTTTTCGCTTCAGAATTCTTTCCCCAAATGTCTTCCCATGCAATTCACACACACACACACACACACACACACACACACACACACACACACACACACACACTTACACTTTATTCAGGCAGCTCAGTAACAGATGGATTCTTAATTGCCTATTTTGCACTATGGTTTTCAATAAAGATGTCTAAATGTTTTGATAATGTATTTCTAATTGTTATCTGCTCAGAGGTTTGGGGGAAAAAGTTATGGAAATAATAAAGGCAGAAAAAGAATGGGCATGGTTAGGGCCATATGTGATTCCCCAGTATCTGCATGAAATTTCCTATAGATGATGTTAAAAATAGAAATAAAACCTCAAACTGGATATATATTTTTAGTAAGACTTGTAGGCGATCATAAAATATACATAAATGAGAAATCACATCAGTGCAATTTACCATTTTAAAATGACACACAGGTAGATTTCTAGTAACAATTTCTAAAGCCTTAAAATTTGTTTCCATGTTGCATAAAAGAGATGTGGGTGCACACTTCCATATCTAGAAATGTATGGTAATTTTTCCAAGTTCTATTTAAAGTACACCATAATGTGTGTGTTGCTTCAAAGAGACAGTACATGAATGCCTTTTGGGCATTGTGTACCTTCCATTGGACACAGAAATATAATTCCATGTCACATTTTTTAAAAATTAAGATTTAGGTACAGTAGAGTCACACTTATCCAACATAAACAGGCCGGCAGAACGCTAGATAAGCGAATATGTTGGATAATAAGGAGGGATTAAGGAAAAGCTTATTACACATCAAATTAGGTTATGATTTTACAAATTAAGCACCAAAACATCATGTTTAACAACAAATTTGACAGAAAAAGTAATTCGATATGCAGTAATGCTATGTAGTAATTACTGTATTTACAAATTTAGCACCAAAATATCACAATGTATTGAAAACACTGACTACAAAAATGCGTCGGATAATCCAGAACGTTGGATAAGTGATTGTTGGATAAGTGAGACTCTACTGTATATCATATCTTCCAAAATGAGAAGCAACCTTCTAAAGTAAGAGGATTTGGATAAAGTCACCAAAAGAAGATATCAGGAAATACTTTGACATTCTTGAGTCAGGGTTGTTGTGCGTTTTCCGGGCTGTATGGCCATGTTCCAGAAGTATTCTCTCCTGACGTGTCTCCCACATCTATGGCAGGCATCCTCAGAGGTTGTGGGGTATATTCTTGAGACATGTTGAATGTAAACGTTGTTGTGTGCCTTCAAGTCACTTCCAACCTATGGCAAAGTGAAGCCAAATCATGTTTTTTTTCTTGGCAGTCTTTGTTTAGAGGGAGTTTGTCATTGCCCAAAATTACCCAGTAGTTTTTCAGGACAAATAAAGATTCAAATCCTAGCCTCCATAGGCAGAGTCCAAATCTCAAACTATTATGCCACATTGGCTCCTGATATGTATAAAACATATTAAAAAATCAAATTAGCAATGCCTTCAATTTCTGTAGATTCTATTTTTTAAATGCAAAAGAAAGCTACCTTACTGATAGGTAGAACAGATTCACATTTTTTCTTGACTATCTTGTTGTAGTCAAGAGCTTAAGCCATTTGCGATAAGAGCCACATGGTTGGGCAATGTTGGTATCAAGCTGTCAACCGCTCTTTTGGGTGCAGTTATACTCGGACAGTTAAGGTCAATCTGAGAGATGTGGGCACGACTTCAGAAAAGCAGCTAACCATGGAGTGTGAGACTGATACAGATGAGTCTCCCATTCCCAAGGGCAGCAATGTAATGAAGCCAGAGCTTGCAGGTTTTTTTCATTTCTTCTGCCACCCACATGGGCTCTCTTGTCCCTGCTGGGCTCAGTTACAAGCTTCACAGTAATTGGGTGGGTGAGGAGAGGAATAATTTCTCAAACATAATGTCCTGTTATGAGCTCTCCCTGATATAATTAAAAGTATTCTGAGGATAGCTTGGATTTAAACATGCATTCATTTATAACTGAAAATTGTTACAGCTAATTTGTTGATGTGGATCAACACAAATCTGTATACTTTGGATGCTCCTACGAGAGTCTATGGAGAGTGTCATAATGCATGTCTGCACTTCAAAATTTGCCACAACCATAACAATACACAAGAATATTTTATATTATATCCTTCATCTGTGCAGGTGACTAGGTTCAATGGCTTTAGAGGTCCTTCCCAGAGTTAAGTGTGGTGCATGTTATATCACCAACTTCTAAATTAGATCTTTTATTTGCTGCAGACTTGGAAACAGGAATCATCTTTCTGCTGGGTCAGACAAGTAAAGCAAGTCCAATTACATTTGTCTTGCTGAAAAGTTGTCTTTGTCCTCAGGCACAATAAGGTGACAAGAAACTAAATCCGGACATAGAGAAATAGGAATGTATTTTTATGTAATGTACATTACTTGATGGTTTAGGAAAGATGTGAGAGATAGATTTACAATTTCTTCCTATCAAGCAAAATTTTAAATCTGTATGATCTCTAAAAAATAGAATCGGTGTGTTAGTGTGGGCGGACAGGAGGAACAAGACCATAAGACATACATATTCAAAATGTAGTCCTTGTAAACAAACCTGCCAGCAGAAAGTTGCTTCTTGGAATTTTTCATTAATGCAGAGCAGTTCTTCATCTCCAAAACCCCTCAATCCAGGTTGATGATCGAATTTCCAACTCTTGGACTCCTGTTGCTTACCTTCTCCCTTTAACTCAATTATTCCTCACTGGAATTGATAATTGAACCTTAAGGTGACCACTTCTGGATGAGTAGCTGTTTTCATCAGTGGGTTCAATGTGGCAAAGTGTAGCCAGTCCTCCATGATAATTATTAAAGTATTAGACAGTGACTCAGAAAATTAAAACACTACTGATTTATTGTAATGGATTAAGATCTAGCATTATGCTGGTTCCACATGCTGTACACAATCATATCCTGGTTCCGAACAAAGTAGCACTTATTTTCTGAACTTCCACATTCTCAGCTCCCTAAAAACCTTGTTCAGATCTCCTCCATTCCCCTCTTCCTAATTCAGGCCTATCTATATTTCAACTAGCCCTATCTCTATCTATGCCTGACCCTATCTAACTCTTTAGCAAAGGAGGTTATAACCTTTTCCCCATAGGCTTCTCTCACAGCATTCAACAAGCTTGACTGGTTGGTTCTACTTTCATGGTGGATTTCAAATGAAGATTAATCTTTTCAAGGCAGTAAAGTCACAGAGTACCGTTGTGCTGAAGAAGCTCCGGCATGATCCAGTTTGAACGGACAGCCTGAAGGATAGAGACAATATATAAGCATCCTGCCTGCTCCACTGGACAACAGAAAGAACCAGAACAAACTTGCAGATATTGGTGTGAATGTAATTGCTAATGTCAACTAGAGCTGAAACAAAACTTCGCTGCCACTAGTACTGGTTGGTGAGAATATGCAGGGCAGCTGTTGCTACAGCACTATCCAAAAAACTGTTCATAAAGGATTAATTTAACTGTTGTTGTTTTAATTTTACAGATGGGAAAACTAGCCTCAATTCGTAAAGTAAGGCATACTGTCAGGTACTTGCATACCCTCCAAAAGTTCACAGATGAAAATCTGGAGGGGCTGCAGCAGTTTGCTTTTGTCTGATCCTACTGGGAAAGGAAAAAATTCACCTCCCTTTGCTTTCCCCTCTGCTGAATTAACTAAGGCTGGATCTACACTGCCATATAATCCAGTTACTGAATCCAGATTATCTGCTTTGAACTGGATTATATGAGTCTACGCTGCAATATAATCTAGTTCAAATCAGATAACCTGGATTCAGAAATTAGATTATATGGCAGCCTAAGAGTAAACTGTTTTTGCACTTGGAATTTAGGTCACAGCAACGGATATAATTTAAGGACTAAGGGTGAAAATGAGTGGAGGAGCGATAAAACCGGGACATTTTAAAAGCAGCTGAAAAAGCGAAACAACAGAAAATTAATCAGGACTGTCTCTGATAAATGAGGACACTTGAAGGATATGTGCTTGTCATCCAGGTCAAGACCAAGACTTAATACTAAGCTGAAAGATGAAGGAACTAGTAACATCTTTCTCAGGCCCCTTCCACACAGCTGTATAAAATCCACATTGAACTTGATTATATGCAATGTGGACTTGGGTAATCCAATTCAAAGCAGATATTGTGGATTATCTGCCTTGATATTGTGGGTTATATGACTGTGTGGAAGGACCCTTACCCAATTGGGTATGCATGTGAGGAGGAGATACACACACTCACACACACACACACACACACACACACACACACACACACACACACACAGAGTGTTCTCTCGCTACTTCGTGGTTCACTTTTTGCTCCCTCACTGTTTCGTGGGTTTTCAATTAATATTAATGTACACACTTATCACGGTATTTTCTCTGTTTTGTGGGTTTTTGTGGTGTGCAAAGGGTTTTGGAAGGGGGGAAAGGGAGAAATAAAGGGAGAGGGGGGTGGGTAGGGAAGAGTTGGAAATAAAAAAGGGCTATTTAGCTTCCATTCTTCTTCTCTGCCGGTGTACTGTATATTGTAACTGCTAAAATAAAGTACAGATTGCATTGTAGTAAGTGGTCTGTGGTTTGCTCTCCTCCACACATAAAATAGTGTCCCTACTTTGCGGATTTTCACTTATTGCGGGTGGTCCTGGAACGTAACTCCCGCGATAAGTGAGGGAACACTGTATATACAGACACACAATAATGGCAGTTCTTTTGGAGCATTTTTCTCAAGTGTATATCATCTTAATGAAGCATTGGATTAAGTATTTAAGTAAAAGCTAAAAATACAAAAACAAACAAAACATAGAACCTGGCAGTGTAGTTTAAATTCTCCAAATTACCAGACAAGTTATTTCACTCAGCATCTCTGCTAAACAATGCTTTGCTAGTGAAATCTGTGCCTCATACATTAATTAAGCAATATAAAATCAGATCAGGCAGGATGGCTTTAGAAATGCATCCCCCTGGAACTTGTCTTACATCTGATCCAACTATTAGCATTTCAAAGCTTTTGGTTCCTCTTTTCAGCGCAATAGGAGAAGTTATCTGTATATTAATCTTCTCCTCTCAGTAGCTGCAGGATCTGCATCTTCATCTGCTGCCAGTGCTAACAATAATTCCTAAATAATTCCAGGACATTTTGCTCTTTCAAAATGGCTTGATGTCCTCACAGATATTGAGAAAGTTATAAAGGGCTGGAAAGGAAAACACAGAATGCCTATTGCAATTTACTGAATTTCCAATTGGAAGATTTACCTTTATCCTATTTTTAATCATCATTTTTAAATCATGTATCCCTAACATTGGGCAGAATGACATATCTCCCTTAGGGGCCAGAAGCGGAAGGATGATGGCTTCCTAGTTGTTCCCCACAAGCTCTTCAGTTGTTGGAGAAAAGAACTGAGGTACAGGCATGCCTCCATTAACAAAGCCCCTCAGAGTGAAGCTCACTTTCACAAAGGGAGTGAAGCTCCCTTTCCTTTTTTACACCCAACTAGGCTCCTCTTTTCATCCTTATCTTCTGTCTAGCTGGATGTTTTTAAGCAGCATGAACACTGGGCGGATGGTGAAGGAGAGACAGGGGAACATAAACTTTAGGTCTTAGTTGCAGCAGTGTGGCTGCAGTAAGCAATACTTAAGCTCGGAAAGAATGGCATATGACTCTAGCAATAGATCTTTGTGCCTGCCTCCAACAGACAAGGCAAACAGCAGCTGCTTCCAAAATCCCTTAGCAAGCATGTGCAAAACAGAGAGAAAAGGGGAGAGCTGATTCGACTGCCTGCCCCACCAACAACCTTCACCATATTTTTTAAAAGTAGGTCTGTAGTATGGCCACTAACACTGAAAGCATAACGAAAGTCGGCGCTGGTGAACAAAAAAGTCATTTTAGAGAATCTGTCTTGGGCGCTCTAAGCTAGCCTGCTGCCTCAGATTCCCTGGAAGACGGTCCCTCCAGAATTAAAGTAATACATAGCTTTCAGTCCAGTTGTCTTCTGCATGTGAACTGGAGGCAGAGGAGTTTTCTTGGTCTTCACTTCAGGCAGCAAAAGATCTTGGGCCAGATTTCCCTGTCGTTTGCGTATAGTTATTTGTTGTTCTTAGGATCACTGCTGTCACTGATATCCCACTGCTCATCCAAAGGCTGGGTCCCCACAGAAATTTACCAACCTTCCATATACACCTTTATACACAGCTGGACGCAGAGTATGTTGTACAAACAACAGGAGGACATAGTATAACATAGAGATTTTAATGTCCACATATGAGTTACTTTTATAGTTTTTGTTTCATGTCAGCTACGGCTTGAGAAACTGCAATTCATTTCTGATGTGAGAGAATTGGCCATCTGCAAGGACATTGCCCAGGGGACGCCTAGATGTTTTACCATCCTGTGGGAGGCTTCTCACATGTCCCCGCAGGGGAAGCTGGAGCTGACAGATGGGAGCTCACCCAGCTCACCGGATTTGAATTTTACAACAACTGACACATCCAGACTGACCCTTTTTAAAGGAAATATGTGTGCAAGTGAATTCCCTTCATGAAAGGCTCCAAGAGTAGGCACTTTACTTTGAAAAAGAGTGCAGCGCCCTGTAGTATTTAACATTGCCATGTGTCCTACTTTACAGAGGACAGTCTTCTCTTTGAATATTTTGCATTTGAAATATCTGCAGTCCACTTTAAAAATAAAGACTTGAATCCTGTGGAAGTTCAGTAGCTTGACCCACTGAATAAATTACTGAATGGTGAGTCAATGCTTATGTAAATTTCATTGTCTTATTGGATCTGCTTTAGTTAGGGCTACTCATAGGCTTCAAGGCAATTCTTCAGAATGCAGAGTAAGCTGGGGGGTGTTCTGAAATTGCCCACCAGCCCTGAGTGATCCCGAGGCAAAGTGAGTGCCTGGTCACAGCCTTTCACTATTCTAGTCAGATATATTCTTCTTCTATTGGAATTAAAACCAACTGTCCCTAAATGTGCACCAGTCTCTACATGTTAAACAGTATATGTGTACTACTTTTGCACATTTGTGTCCTCTGTTATGCTAACTAGCAAGAGGCCCTCTGAATTTTTTTAGCAGACTTTGGAAAGCAACCTTATTTGGACAATGTCAAACTCAAATTCTATCTCTATGGCATTGTTGTTGCTGCTGCTGTTTTGTGTCTTCAAGTGATTTCTGACATACAGCAAACTCAAACGTTTACACCATGCTGGATCTCCAGGGGCCTGTAGGTATGGAATTGGGGAGCTTTAGCCTCCAAAAGTAACCTTCCCAAGCTCTGTAAAAAACCCAAAGGAGGACCCTTGTGCACTCCAGCACAATGGTATTCACATCCACTTAGAGGTAAGCACCATTGATGTTCATGGCATTTACTGCTAGTTAGTGTCTCTGTGATTTCACCCCAGCCCTTGGAATAGTAGTGGCACAATGCTTTATACTATATTCATGTTACAAAACAGAAACTGTTGTGATTTTTCTATCAGTTTCTTTTTTTTTAAATGCAGCAAGGAAAATAAATACTGAGGTGTAACTACTGGGATTGCTAGCAAAAATCTGGAACAAAACAGAAGATATGCACATTGTGTTGGAATGGCGGTCAAGAGGGGAGCTCCGGAGATCATTAGTAAAATTAGGCCACGGCTCTTTCAGTGCTCAGAATGCTTTTACAACTGTCTTGCATAGCAACAGCAGAGATCACACTATTAAATTGGGGAAGAGTCTAACATACCGCTCCGAGCAAATCACAGCATTGTTATATAACATGATTTCACTTTCAGCTGCTTTCAGTACCTAATCCTTTTATGAGCTCTCCTTCAACATTCATCATTCAATTTAATGCCTAGCAAATATTGAGTCTTTTCATCTCTGTTCTCAAAATCATAATGGATATTTATGTTTGAATTCTGAATTAGCTCTTTGTTTTTCATTGTTTGAGATGTGTGTCACTGTCTGCGTATTTAATTGTTTGTTGTATTGTTCTAGAATCCTTTGCTTGACTACTAACTATTGGAACTCATCAATTTGCGAATTATTCCTAATTCTCCTTGGATGCTTATTTTGTGTTGAATTCATAACATGTTCAATCATTAGAATTAAATATTTGAAAAGTAACACTGAAAAAACTAGTGCTAGGTGAGGTTTTACTCCACTGCTGCTTATGACAGCACAATCCTGTGCTTGTTTTCTCAGATACGAGGTCTACTGTGTTTAAAGAGACCCGGCCTTGCACTTTATTGAGTACAGATGTTCAACATTGCATTGATAGACCAGTTTCCTATTCCTAAGAATTAGCGATCAAAACAATTTTAATGATTTCTCTTGTTTAAACATAGTATAGATATATAAATATAAATAAGCATGTTAAAGCTATGTGTTTACATATAAATATAAATATAGCACAACCCTGTACTTGTGGGCCAGTATCAGTGGAAGAAATGTACAGACACAAATGTGAGGAGTATATTACTATATTTACTCAAATCTAATGCTTGCCTTTTTTTGGCTAAATTTCATAGCTAAAAGTAAGGTGCACATTAGATTTTATAGCACATCAGAATTGCACACGTAAATACACCTTCGCTGATGGAAAGGCATGGCATCTTAACTGCCCTCATTTATAAGGCCTTCAGAACCTCTCTCTTGGTTTTGAAGGCCTCATGAATGAGGCCTTAGTTGGGAAGTCAACACCCGTTCACCAGCCTCAGAGTCACGGAGGGGCACAAATTACTCTTGCCCATCAGCCACTCTGAGGCAGGAAGCAGAACAGCCAATAGGCAAGGGGAAGTCACACATTACATTCGACAACAAATATTTTTTGCAACACGTACCTTCAAAATTGAGGTGGGCATTACAATCAATGGTGCACTATACTCAAGTAAATGTGCAACAGCCGCTCTAAAATTTTGCACAAGGTCACTGAAACTGCTTAATACATAACCGACTTGTGCCCTTATTGGTGCCATTGAATCCGCTGAATCCACCTGTGGTCATAGGCCCCTTCTTCCTTTGTCCAATAGCAGCTGCATTCCTACCGCCCACCCTAGCTGTGTCCACTCTCTGTTGTCTCTGTGTGGGGTGGTTCCTACCTTACTCATGGTCACTCACTTGGGCATGAAGGTTGAAAGGGGACTGGCTGGGGAAGATATCTAGTGAGAGTGCAAGGAGGATGGTAAGATTGGCAGATAAACAATAAAGATTATTAGTTGATCAGTTTATCTATGCTGGGAAGAAAAGCAAAGGAGCATCCCTTTTATAATGATTTGAATTTGGGCATGGGAAATGTGTGGCTATTCATTGGAATCCAGTTAATGTGGAGTCGGTGTGATGCTAACAGAATGAATCGAGGAAACAATACTCTGAATTACAACTGAATTATTTTGCTGATATAGACCAGGGCTTCTTGAACTTTTTCCACTTGATTCCTTTCTGCCTGACAAATTAGTATGTAATCCCAAGTATATAGGTATAAATATTAGGTATAAAAATAAAGCATTAATTATAATAAATCAGCATTTGCAAGACATGCAAAACAAGCTGATTTTCCTTTTTGTAGAGTACAGCTGAAGCATTTGCTGCAGGGTCCACTGCAAACATTGTTGCTAACTCATCTATATAAATGTCTGAAACATTAACTATAGGTGGCATTCAGAAACCTTTTATGGTTGCCAATTTTTTGTGACTCTAGCATTGAGCTAAGGGGACCCCATTTGTGGTTGGGATCTCTGGTTTAAGAAACAGTGGTCTAGACTACTGCTCTGTCACACTCATTTTATTACCAACAGCTCTCTAGTAAAAACTAGGGGGACTGCTAGGATCCACTTGGAAAAGGGACACTTAGGAGCAATTACATCCTCTGCCTTGACCATTGTGTACTTCGGGAATCACCTGCCAAAGTATCAGGGAATTCCCCAGATCCATAAGCATCCAGGGTGGACCATTCTAATTGCTCTTTTGATCCTGTAAGGGTGCCAAGTCACAGTGAGTCTCAACCTCCACAGGAATTCTAGACCTATGGAAAGTTCTTCCACACATAGACCACCATCATGCCATCCAGGACTGAAAACTGAGTTCAGAGTGTGTATTGCAATATGGGTGATACTAGATGGAACTTGGAACAGGACCATGGTCATCATGGAAGACATTCTAAACTGCTTCTCACAGAATGTTCTTGGAACAGATGTTGAAGTTTTCCAGCCCAATAAGCCGTGGCGGAGGAAAAAGCTCTAATGCCACCACTGAAACCAACTCACTTTGCTGAGTCTTTGTTGCCTAAAACATCACACATCTACTGGAATTGGTTTATAGCATGAATTGATAAATTTTGACCCTTCAGATATTAGAGTCACATGGCACAGTCAATTGTTAGAGGTGAAGGGAACAGTAAGGGGTTCCCCATCACTGAGGCTAAATCTAGCACTATGGCAGCTAGTACAAAATTCTAGTACATAATTCCCTCCTCTTCCCTGCATTACTCTAAAACATATTAATGGGAGGAGTTCTCAGCCATTGAGTCAGTTGGGTTTATAAAGGGCTGCAATTGCTCTTGTTTCTGGCTGGCTTCTAACATTCTGGCAACAAAACTTCACTGTCAAATCCTGGCCACATTTTGTTGCCCTCCGCACCCCACTGATGTGAATGTTTGTTTTCTTTGGATGGCTAGTATCCAGTGGTTGAATAAACATTTCTCTCTCAGAATTGCATCATGTAACGACCTTAACTGTGATGGAAAGCAGTCTTGCATCTTTGATCTTGCTTTATTTCCATATTATTATTCAGCATGCATGCAGCTCATGAAATTTAATCATCTACATTGTGGGAGTTCAGATTTTGATGTGGAAGAAACCTAGGTCTCTGATTATATTGCTTATCTCAGAACAGTGACAGGGGATTTACATGGAATTGTTTACATTTCCTCTGTATGCAGATGAATATAACAGATCGGAGTGTTCCTCTTGAGCCTATGTTTATTTCAGAATGTTTTTAGTTACAGCTTGTTCTGAATTGTCTGGATTTCAAAAGCTGGTTAATTGTTCTATTGAAGGTGAAGAAGTAAAATGCTATATGAAAAAGAAAGCTGTGCATATTAATGAGCTTCTATAACCTGCCATGTCACTACTTTTCTTTGGTGATAAAATTGTGAACTCCTATGAGGCAAGAGACTACGCTGATGGGATATCAGATAGGCTTTTGCTGAGGAGCCAACAAAATGTGAGAAACAGCTACTGGGCAGCAGCAGTATTAGTGGACTGAAGAAGTAACACTGGTGGAAAATCTTTCAGAGGCAATGACTGTGGCACCATAGCTAACACTTATTAGTATTGCTCAAAAGGAGGCCCAGTAAACCATTAAAAATTACACTGTATATATATCTAGGAAATGAAATCTATGAAGAAAGGAGGTGGCATTAATAGTGACCCCACAAGCAACAAACCTCCAAGTCTGAGACCAACAGACTGACTTTTGTGAGGCCAAAGTTTGTTTGACATTCCCTCCTTAGTTCCAACCTTTGGGCTTCTGTCAATTACTTTGCCCCTTTCCCTATAGACAAAAAGGAGATCCCTATAAGGACCAGTGGATGTTTTATATGGTTCACTGTGGTAAGTGTGACCAGATTCTCTACGAAAATTTCACAGAAACAGTTAGACCAGTGGTTCTCAACTTGTGGGTCCTCCGGTATTTTGGCCTACAACTCACAGAAATCCTAGCCAGTTTTTTCAGCTGTTAGGATTTCTGGGAGTTGAAGGTCAAAACATCTGGTGACCCACAGGTTGAGAACTACTGAGTTAGATACAATGGCAACAAAGAATAAACAAGTGAGAATTTATTAATACACAATTAGATCACCACTCAAACTCTGAACTATACAATCATTCACAGCTCTCCAAAACCATATTCAGTTCTTCCCTCTGGTTGACTGTTATGTATAGCTTTTCCCTATCTCTGGTCCACCTTTCCCTTTCTAGCAGAAGCAAGACTCAGGGTCCCCCCTCCCACCGGCACTAACTAGGCTTGCTAAGCTTCTTTCTTCACATTATGCAGTCTTCAAAGAATCAGTGCAGTGACTACATACATGGACATCACTTAATAGTCAAGATATACTACATAATCAGAAGATGGAGAACCAAAAAACAAGACCAGGAGCAGATTGTGGTATGGGCCATGAACTGCTGACATTTAAAAAATGAATAAATCTAAAGAAGAAAACTGACCCAACCTTCATGATGATTGAAGGACAACCTCTTGGAATTTAAAGACAATGTAAGAATAGATTCGTACTATTAAGTTTAATTGACTGAAAAACAGAGGAACTCTGGACTTGCTAGAAAGGTGTACATGCAGGGTGTTCTGAAATTATTTCAAAGCAGTATATTACAAACTATTACAAACTGTTTAATGAGTTTTCAAGTTTTACTAACCATTTCAAGCCAGAAAGAAATCTAAAACATAATTCTGCAAATGAAGAATATCTTATTAGGCCTTATGTTGTGGGGTTGTCATCTTGCAAGTGATTGAGGCTCAGGGCTGTTTGTAAGCTG
Source organism: Anolis carolinensis (assembly GCF_035594765.1). Lineage (NCBI taxonomy): Eukaryota > Metazoa > Chordata > Lepidosauria > Squamata > Anolidae > Anolis > Anolis carolinensis. Next base: position 155,687,236 of record NC_085845.1, read on the forward strand.
GGAGAGGCATCTAGTGGTAATCATTTGAAACTCCGGGCCCCAACCTTTTAAGGGCTAAGATTTGCAATAATGGACAGTTCATGGTTGCAGAGATATAGTGATTTCAAACTGGGTCCATATTTTTTTTTGAAATACCCTGTACAGGATTTTGTTCTCACAAAGAATAAAACTTCCAATAGTTAATAATAATAATAATAATAATAATAATAATAATAATAATAATAATAATAGGTCACCCTACTGGGATCTATGCGCATCATCCGAAAATACATCACACAGTCCTAGACACTTGGGAAGTGTTCGACTTGTGATTTTGTGATACGAAATCCAGCGTATATATCTCGTTTGCTGTGTCATACTATATCTTTGTGTCAACAATAATAATAATACTTTATTTTTCTATCCCGCCTCCATCTCCCCGGAGGGACTCGGGGTGGCTAACATGGGGCCAGGCTTGAACATAAGAATACACAAGCCACTATTTACTGCTTCATGGCAGAACCCCTATAAAAAGATCGATGTTGGCTTCATATACATGCAATAGTTCATCAGCTAAATCCATTATTAATAAATTAATGCAAGGTTGCTAGACTCAAGAAACTTTGTAAGTCACAAAACCTTTTCTCCTCTGATAGGAACAGGGCTTGGATTTGATGACCTTGAAACTTGCTGGAATAACCTATTTTAGGAGCAAGGAACAATTCCACCGTATAATTTTATTCAGAAGTTAAGTCCTATTGTATTCAAGGGAACTTACTCCTAGGTATGTTTGCACAGAACTGCAGCCCTTGCCTTTTACTTGTTGTTTTGTGCAGACAGACATCAATTTTCTGTGGAAGTCTAATGCCAGGAATCAGTGTCAGATTCAATTTTGCTCACTGTAGAAGAAAAACCATTGTTATTGTTATGTGCCTTGAAGTGGCTTCTGACTTATGGCAGCACTAAAGCAAAGCTATAATGGGGTTGTCTGAGGCTAAGTCTGTGATTTGCCCAAGGTCACCCAGTGGGTTTTCACTGAGTTTGAACCTTATTATCTAGAGTTGTAGTTCATCATTCAAACTGTACACCACATTGGTTCTATAAGGGAATAAAACCCTACTAAATGGAATTCAGATACACTGATTTACAATTTTTAAAAATGATATTTTGATAAAAATAAACATTTTAAAAAATGTGTCCAAATCTCTTGATTGCTTTCCAAGGGGATTCTGAGATAAGGCTAAAATTATTTTTTAAATGTTCTCTAGAAAATGGAGGGGGCCAAGGGGAAGAGCTTTTAGCAGCACACCTACAACTTGAAAACAGAGACATGCTAGGTAATGGAAATTGCTTTGCATGGCAAAGAAGTCAGTCATGCAATAGCAACTCAAAGATACCCTCTACTGGCAAACTGATCTTGTTTTTAGGGAAGAGTCAAAATGCTTAGGAATTTGCTTTTGTTTAACATAAAGTACGACTTATCATTTCCAGCTATATTGCTAGTGTGTAATTGTGGCGATATAACTTTAGAACATGCAGGGAGCCTACAGCTTGTTGTAGATTAAAAGGGGGAAAAGTAATTTCACCTGAGATGACTGGGAGCCTGTGAGAGTCTATAAGAATCTTCATATTCTTCATTCCTGTTCCATCCCAGAGACAATATGGTTTTTTACTATCAAGTCTTCTTCCTCTCCACGTACATTTCACCCTCCCTGCTTTGTGAAATCCTGTCTGACAAAGAGATTGAATTACCTTGAAGAATAGAATAACTTTATTGTCATTGTACATTGTACAACAAAATGAAATGCTTTCCGCAGCACACATTACAAAAGCTTGCACAGATATTTTATGTAAAGTGTAAAGGGGCACTGGGTGTGAAAAAAAATCTACTACAGACAAAAGATCACACAAATTACAGTTGCACTTGTGCCATATTCTCCTCAGGAAACTACTTAACCATCTCATCAGCATCCTTCATAGAAAACAAGAGAAGATCAAAAAGGAAATCTCAGATCTGGAACCATATACTATATCCAAATTTTGAACAACTACTTATTTACATAAACAGGATGCATTACATGGATAGTAAAACAGGGACACAATCCTGCTACAAATCCATGTGCCAGCTATATCCCTGATCTACCCTGGTAACAATACTACAGGGGCCAATAATATTAGCCATAAAATCAGAAGTACATTTACGTTTTCTTCCCCCAGTGTGCTAAATATCATTATGCCAGCAATGCCCCTCTGTACATCGGACAAACAGGGCAGTCTCTATGCAGGAGAATTAGAAGTGCAAATGTCCCAAAACCAGTTGCAGAACATGGGCATGCAGTGTGGGATCTAGAAGTTGAGTCCTTGAACAAGGAAATAATAAAAGAAGGCTAGAAAGAGAAGCAGCTAAATTGAATTATATTCACAAATTTCAATCAATTAGGAGGGGTATGGACAAAGATAATGGCTTCACGGCACACAACATGTATAAATTCAAGAGTCCTTGTAAGAGGAATCTTCTTAAAGAAGGGTTTGCACTCAAGGAAAGTCACTTTGGGGTAAGCAGATCTATTATATTTCACATATCAGCACTAATTAAGCAGCAGCACTGTAAAGAGCTTGAAAAACCTCTGTTGCCTTACCCAGCCTTTTGAGAATTTAGACCAAGGGTCACGATTTGCATCTTTATGGATCCCATTTTGTCCCATCCCCACAACTGTGTAAATATGCTTATCGCTTTGTACTGCAATCTGAAGGATTGGGTTTATATACATAAAAGCGTGTATTAACATTTTAAAAACTGGGTTGCTGTGAGCTTTCCAGGCTGTATGGCCGTGTTCCAAAATCATTCTCTCATGACGTTTCGCCCACATCTATGGCAGGCATTCTCAGAGGTTGTAAGGTATACTGAAAACTAGGTCACTGAGGTTTATTTATCTGTGGAAGGTCCAGAGTGGGAGAAAAAACTTTTGTCTGTTGGAGGCAAGTGTGAATGTTGCAATTAATCACCTTGATTAGCACTGAAAAGCCTCACAGCTTCAAAGCCTGCCTGGGGGAATCCTTTGTTGGGAAGTGTTAGCTGGCCCTGATTGTTTCTTGTCTGGAATTCCCGTTTTCAGATTCTTGTTCTTTGCTTACTGTCCTGATCTTAGAGTTTTTTAAAATAGTGGTAGCCATATTTTTTTCATTTTCATGGTTTCCTCCTTTCTGTTGAAATTGTCCACATGATTGTGGATTTCGATGGCTTCTCTGCGTAGTCTGACATGGTGGTTGTTAAGAGTGGCCCAGCATTTCTGTGTTCTCAAATAATAGGCTGTGTCCAGGGTGGTTCAGGTGCTGCTACATCCCTTCTTTTAGCCCCCTCCAGCTCCCAGAGGGTTACATTGAAGAATTAATGCAGTTTGATACCACTTAACTGCCATGGCTCAATGCCATGAAATCGTGGGAGCTGTCCTTTCACAAGGTCTTTAGCCTTCTCTGCCAAAAAGTGCTGGTGCCTCACCAAACTGCAACTTCCAGGAACCTACAGCATCGGGCCATGGGCGTCTAAAGTGGGATCAGATTGCATTAATTCTACAGTGTAGATCAGGCATGGGCAAACTTTGGCCTTCCAGGTGTTTTGGACTCCAACTCCCACCATTCCTAACAGCATCAGGCTCCTTCCTTTTCCCCCTCAGCTACTTAAGCTGCGGGAGAAAAGGAAGGAGCCTGAGGCTGTTAGGAATGGTGGGAGTGGAGTCCAAAACACCTGAAAGGCCAAAGTTTGCCCATGCCTGTTGTAGATGCATCCTTTGTGAACCTTTCCCTATCCTCTTCAGACAAGGATTTGAATCCCTTGCTTGCCCATTGGGAAGCCACTAGTTGGCCTTGGGCAAGTCACATTGTCTCGGCCTCTGAACAAATCTTGCCAAGAATACCCCAGGATGGGTTGGTTCTCTTCAGGGTTGCCACAATTCATCAGGCACACAACCACAATCAATTCTGAAAATGTGTAGACACCTCAGGCCATCGTTCAGTGGTTCTCAACCTGTGGGTCCCCAGGTCTTTTGGGACTACAACTCCCAGAATTGCCATCCAGTTTACCAGCTGTTAGGATTCTGGGAGTTGAAGGCCAAAACATCTGGGGACCCACAGATTAAGAACCACTGCCATAGTTTAAGCCTCCTGCACTGGGGAAAAATATTGAGGAAGAGCATACCGCTTTCTCGTCCCCAGCCTCCCCTCAGAGTCTGCAAACAGTAACCGGAAGTAAAGAGCAGCCAATAGTTCTTTCTCCCACCCTGACCTTCCACAGATAGATAAACCTCCCTTGCCTAGTTTCCAACAGAACTCACAACCCCTGAGGATGCCTGCCATAGGTGTGGACGAAACGTCAAGAGAGAATGCTTCTGGAACATGGCCATACAGTCCGGAAAGCTCACAGCAACCCAGCGATTCTTAGACTTTGAGTCTTCAGGTGTTTTGGACTTCAGCTCCCATAATTCTTGAATGATGGTAAAGCAGCCTGAAGCACCCTATAACACTCTCACAAATGGGCAACTAAAATAGCAGTCTTTGCTAACAGGATATGATTTTATTTTCCTGCAATACAACAGAGGTCTGTCATGATGGGAAATTAACTCCCAGCAGGTAACAAACTCAATATAAAGGCAGTTTGTTTTTTCATGTCAGAGTGACTTGAGAAACTGCAAGTCACTTCTGGTGTGAGAGAATTGGCCATCTGCAAGGACATTGCCCAGGGGACGCCCGGATGTTTGATGTTTTGCCATCGTTGTGGGAGGTTTCTCTCCTATCCTTGCATGGGGAGCTGGAGCTGACAGACAGAGCTCACTCTGCTCTCCACATTTGAACTGCTGACCTGGCGGTTAGCAGTCCTGCTAGCACAAGGGTTTAACCTATTGCGCCACCAGGGGCTCCATAAAGACAGTGGAGCACCAGGGGAAAAAAAGTTCTTTTTGTTAGATCTCTTCTTACACATCCAAAAACAATTTGTCACATGGTAGGGTGAAAAGAGAAAGCTTTAGTTCTTGGTAGTTTGGGTAACATAATAATGCACCCTCTTTGGCAATTAGAAGTAGGGCCTGATCTAATTGTGCACTCACTCTTTCAAAGCAGTAACAGAAAGCAGCTGCAACCTGTTTTTTCTTGAATTTTTGCTCTAAACCCTTTTATGATTCCCACGAGTAAGCTACCATGAATGATGTTTTGCCTGGATCCAGAGAGACGGTCTGAGAGAGAAGGACAACAGACATCTCATAACTTGTAATAATTCACTTTTATGAAGGAAATTTGTTGCTGCACATCTGCGCATGTACAGAAACTGACCCAAGTCACTGGCCTATCAGATTGAACTCTGGCTCCCCAAACTCAACATCACAGATCTTCCTGGGACAAACAATAATACAAATGGCTTTGTGTATATCTTACTCATTCTGCATGGGTTTCTCTTCTGGTATCAGTCACTGATTGAGGTTTCAGGATGAGAAACTCCCTCCTGGGCACACAGAAGACTGGGCGACTTGGAAGGTGCTGAACAAATTGCGCTCTGGCACCACGAGATGCAGAGCCAACCTTAAGAAATGGGACCACAAAGAGGAGTCCATGACATGTAAGTGTGGAAAAAAAGCAAACCACAGACCACTTACTACAATGCACCCTGAGCACAATGGAGGGCCACATGCACAAATGGAGGGCCTTTTTTTTTTTTGAAAGGAGGGAGGGCCAAAATGGAGGGTCTTCTTACAGTGACACCAGAGGCACTTGAAGTGGCCAGCTTCTGGTCAAAGGTAATTTATAAAATACTGTACATTATAACTGTATTCTCAATTTGCAAGAGGATTATGCTTTTTAAACCAGTAGCTCCTAAATTCTGGTCCTCCAGATGTTTTGGATTGCTCCCAGATTTCCTAAGTATTGGCCAAGTTTGCTGGGGACTCTGGGAGTTGAAGTCCAAAACATCTGGAGGACCAAAGTTTGGGAGCCATTGGTTTAGGTTTAGAGAGAAGGATGCTTTGTTTCAGACTGACATGACTAGAACTAATTTCAAGATTGATTAGTGTAAATATTAGATGATCTTTTTTTCTCTGTTCAATCTATTTCTCTGTGTTGATCTATCTTGAATCAATATAACACTGAATTACTTATGAAAGCTGTTTGCAAAGTAACGATCTATCTCACATGATTGTATACCAGCACCCCATGCACAGTGTATTGAAGGAAAAGTAATGGCAATTTGCAAATACGACATTGCTATTCCCTTCATTGTAAGTAAGCTCTGCAGACTGGGATTTCTTATGTCCTCCATCTTTAAAATACTGAACACAGTGATACTATTCTTAAGTAGACAAAGGTGGTTTCCAGAATATTTCTGCCTCATCAGAAGAGTGAGAACATGTGCCTTTCATAATTTGAAGAGGAAGCTATCCACAGCTATTCTTGATCTATGCACCATGTTTCCTATGAATGATGTGGGAGAAATTACTCAAATCACATACCAGTGGTTCTCAACCTGGGGTTCCCTAAATATTTTTGGCCTTCAACTCCCAGAAATCTTAACAGCTGGTAAACCAGCTGAGACTTCTGGGAGTTGTAGGCCAAAAACATCTGTGGACCCCAGGGTTGAGAACCACTGCATTATACTAAATGACTGGTGAGAGGTTTTAATTCACACAATAACTCAAAGTATTGTTTTGATCACAGCTCTTTATTCTAGTTCTTTAATTGTACAAAACTACTGACCAGTGCTAGAACTTTAAATTTATAAATGGCCTTTTAAACAAGTCGTTGAACTGAACCGTACACAAAGCATGCAACACACAATTTCCCGTTCTTTCAAAAGAATGACTCGTTTGTTTTATCACACTGCATGCAGCATGATTTTTTTAAAAAAAAAATACAGTGCAACACCAACAATGCTATTTTACATGATATGCAGAAACAAACAAAAACCTTCTAGGAAGAGGGTTTCCTATGTATAAATCTGAATAGGTGCATTCACATTCACATTTTGTCATCACTTCTGGCTTTCTTTAGATATTTTTTAATTCATTGGACTAACACCGGTCCTATACAGCTGTAGTACAACAAACCATTTTCAGTTTAAAAAAGTGTAACAGTATAAAAATCCAAGCAATGTGTTAAAATAAAAAGAGAAGGGGGAAGTGTAAAAAAACATTAGTGGAAGTTCAGAATCTAGAAGGAAGTGAAAAGAGTTCAAGACTAACAGAAGGTCGTATATTTCAAAAGTGCTTTCCAGACTTGAGCCAAAGTTTAAATCCATAAAATGTGCTTTTGGGTCACACAAGGAAGTATAATTTTTCCAAAGGTTTTAGCAAGAGTTCAATACAAATTTTCTTTTGATCTTCAACCATATCCCTTAAAAGAGTATTTTCTTAGAATGGTTTTAATCCATAAAAACAAATGTGAAGCCAAAATTGTCTGTCTGTGATGTTACGGTTTTCATTATGGCTATTTTTGTGATATCACAAACAAAGAGTTGTGGCTTCGTTGTACAAGAATGAATGTTCCACAACATGGAGATCTTGTTGATTCTAGTTATTTTTAATTACTGACTGTGAAAAAACCCTGATGTGCCATACTTTTTTTAAAAAAACATTTGTTCTGAAAGTTAATATTGGAAATATAAAAACTTTCAGACAATAGCTATGGCACAATCTTCATAACATCTTTTTATATACAGACCTCACCTATGTGTGAACTCCATCAAGGCACTATTACAATACTCAAGTATCTGATGGCCTGCTCTCAAAAGATACCCCAAAACTGAGGATAGAGGAGAAATACATTTATCATTCAGTTCAGTAGTTAACAATTCTATTTACAATAGGATAAAAACCACAAGACAATACAGCAGTTAAAGCAGATGACTATCACAATGGAAGATGAGACAAAAGTAACTGAACTCTCGTTCCATTTCATTAACATTGAATTGGCAAGATTCCCCTTCCCCCCCCCCCCCCCAAAAGGCACAGGTGGGCAGTGAACTGTAAATAGTAAGATCATTATACAGATTAGCTGTCTGAGTGAAGTTTTCATGAAAAGCAAGCATGCTGTATATCTAAGAGATGCCCAATAATAGGTAACAACTAACCTATCATATGAGATACAAGAAACACTATATATTGCCAGGACTCCATTATACACACAACACATTTTTATAGTTATGTTCATAGTAATGGTTACAGGGTATATTAAAGGCTTATAGTGCATTTAGTTTAAACAAACAGCCATGAATATGGCGTTAACAAGCAATTCTGAATATTTTCTACTTATGTACAAGTAGGACCATACACAATCAAGTGAAAAATCAAGTGCTTTTCTTTAAATACTTAACGTTACCAAAGAGCCCTTGCCTTCGAGTTCTACAAACTGTACAATCACAGTTTCCTTACAGCTTTGTGCAGAAAACAGTCAATCTGAAGGAATTTAAGGTCATGACACATGGCTAAATATTATATATGAACAAACATTTCATAAACCAAAGCCACATTCAACCATATAATATAAAAAGTAATCAGGCAACAAGTTCTTTTTTCAGCATCAAATGGGCCAAACTAGGAATTTAGGCATTATAAGCTGTGCTTTTCTGTGTCTGACACAGAAGACAACAATACTTGTAATGTAATGCTGTCACAGAAAGTTTAAGAACCATATGCTTTCTTAAAATAAGAAATGCCTAATACTCTGATGGAGAGAAAACAACCCTTCAGGTGTTGCACTGCAACTCCTACTAACGTAACCTTCACAGTTAAAAGGCAAGGGCTGAAGTCTAACATAATTCCTCATTACTACCCTAAAAAAAGCAATGCTACAATTTATGTAGCTATGCCTCACAAAGTATATTCACATACAGAAAGGGGAGAAAGCAGATAGAGACAAAGTATGATATACATCAGGCATGGGCAAACTTCGGCCCTCCAGGTATTTTGGACTGCCAGCTGTTAGGAATTGTGGTTGCTCAAGTCCAAAACACCTGGAGGGCCGAAGTTTGCCCATACTTGGTATACATCGACATCAGTGGATGGGGCCAAAGCAGCAGAAGCAACTTAAATATAACTGACAGCTGTTGCATGAAGCTAGTTATTCCAAATGCTTACCAATAAATACAAAGCAGGACAAAAACTTACTTTCTTCTGCTATCATATTTCTTTACTATAACTATTTTAATGAATTACGCAGCATTTTAGAAACTACATAATAATCTATAGAACTGAAGAAACGTTGTTCATTGTATCTCAGGCTTGTAAGAAAAAAAAGGATTTGGCAAAAAGTCCACAAGGCAAAAAAAGAGGGGGAAATTGAGACCATCTAAACTTCCAAATTAGACTCATTTATTAAAATGTGTATTTCTAAAGATTCTAAAGATATCCAAATAATAATCAGAAATACACATCTCAATAAATTTGTTTAATTTGAAAGCAAGCATTTTATTTTGATAACATCATTTTGGGCTGTAGAAAAACACACATTTTTTTTTTAAAAAAAGATACCGAAATCCAAACTGAATAGGAGAACTTATTTTTGTCATAACAGAAGGCTGAAGATTTCTGCAGTACTGTGTGTTATCATGCATATCTAATTATTATTATCCTTGTCACGTAAACAGAATAGAAGGGCTAATACAAGCTAAAACTGATCTACCTTCCAAAATGTAAGCGTTAAGAGTTCACTCTAATTTACAGGATGGAGGTTTTCATTTACAGAAACACCTTATCAAACCTATGTTTTACAGTACTGTGCGCTCCATTAATGTGCTAAGATCTGGGGAAACAAAAACATCATTAAAAATTGCTAATGCTGCTAAATAGGCTTTGAGTGGCAGATTAACTAGAACTGGCCCGTAATTCTTCAACATATGGGAGTGTTATGCAAGCCTGTATATTATAGCATAATTATTCAGATGCAATTACAATTGAATGGACTGACTTAAGCCCAATATTTAAAATATCACATGGTCTCATGTTAAGCATCCATGGGTCAAATCCAGAAAATCCTTTATATCATTCACTACAGTATGGTATCCTGTGGCCTACATATAGCCCAGGACAGCTTTGGTATAGCCTTCAAGCCTCTCGTTTTCCAGCAAAATATATTACAAAGTAAAAAAAAGTGCAATTCTGTTTCCAGAGGCCTCTAGAAGGCACCATTATCTCATTTCTACTTCTTTAGGTCAAGCAGCATTAGACAAGAAGCCCCAAATTGGTGAACAAATGGACCCAGATGTCACTTCTAGTTTCATCAAAATGGTGGTGGTGTGGGCTGTACACAGAGGACCCTTGGACACACCACTGCTGCCCAACCCTGCATTACAGCCCTTCCTTTTCTCATTCAAATAGTGACTCCATCACTGTCCCCCACCCTTTGCATCTAAACTTAAAGTATTTCTGGGTCTTTTGAAGCAATGTGTCAACAGGAGCTGCTATTTAGGAAGAGATGGGTACAAATACTACTGAAAAGATAAAGCTATTTGTGTACTACTCAGGACTGTTACAATCACTAACACTATGATCACACTCCATTTTCATAAACTAATGGAAACATCTGCCAAGTGACAATCACTGAAATGCAGCAGGGTTAGTGAAATGTTGGTGGACTAATATAGCTTAATATATTTAATGGTAACAAAGAGCTGAATAGCTTAATCTTTGTACAACTATATACTGACATCGCTGGATGGAATCTTCCTAATGAAGTAAGATCTCATTAAACTTTGAACACATATTGAACTTAAACTGGCCTTTGGGAAGTATGCGGTCACACTGAAAAGGATGCCATAATTGCTGAGAGTGACAATGTTGTATACTGGCATTTATCACTGGAGCCTAACCACACTTTAGAATATGCAAGGCAGTTTCCTAGTATATCAAAGATACAAAGAAAAAGGTACTGGCACATAAGCATCATCCATATCTTCTGGATAAGACAGAATATAACAGACACTGCCACGTGAGCACAAGCCTTTGAGGCAAAGGCCTACATCTTCACAGCTCTTGTGTTTTAGAAAATATTGCCTTATTTGAAGCCAACCCAAGCTTAAAATATGGTCCCACGAAGAACACAATCATTCCACTTCATATATTCTTCCATCCAGGCATTCTATTTAAACAAGTAATTGATCATAAGTTGCAGGAGAATCATCAGCAAAATGAAGACATAGTGCTTGAACTGAAAAAAGGTATTATCTTGTGGTGGCGGGCTGGTAGACATTCGGGTTCTCAGAGCAGTGATGTCCCTATAAGAAATGAAAACGAGTACAATAAATGTATAGATTCGCAATACTAAATTTGCACCAAAGTTGCAAAAATGCCATATACTGAATGTGTGGCTGTTGGATTGTTGCAGCAACTGAATAACTTAATAGCAAGATTCAAGGCTAAAGCAATAGCTTCTGTCAGTGTAACAGGACACAGTAGCTTTGGCAAAGTTTCTACACAACACAGAAAACCTATGGGACTCAGGGTATTCATTTCACCAGAGTTAGCACTAATCCTGTGGACCTCAAATTCAAGGTCCTGACACAAAAATCTGCTACGAAGTAACTTTTGTAAAATATGATTCTTTTGAATGTGATTAAAACAAACAAACACAAACAAAAAAAAACAAAGGACAAGACTGAACAGCAACAAAAAGTGGTTTTCCCTTAACTGGTAGACTCCCATTCAATTTAAGCAGCTTGGGTGAGAAGTACACATTGACTCTTTATGAAGCCAAGTAAAACATTATGATGCCAAGTAAAACATTTTAGGTCTAAGTAGCAAACTGATTTTTCATTTGTTGAATTTACTGTAATTATGAAATTATAGAAAAAGCAAACAAACTTTAAGCTCAGATAAAGCATTTATAATAATGCATGAGCACCTGCAGTTTATATCAACATGAATTTCATCCTATATCTAATGTCTTAAGAATCAGTTCACACAGTCCTCTGTAGGTACCAAAGTCATTGTAAAATGGTACAGTACACTCTTCCTCCATTCCAATAAAACACAGAAAAAACTATGAAGACAATAAAGTGAATGAATTCCTATCTCAATCCACAGATACAAAGAAACTGGTCAGAGACAGCTCATAATCACAAAAAAGTCTGATTCTCACCTTGAAAAAAAGGAATCTTATATGTTGATTTCTGTGTAAATTAGAGTTGCTTATTTTAAAATGGATGTGATCAACTGTGGCTCTCCAGATGCTTTTGGATTGCAACTTGCATAATCTTTCACCACTGGCTAGACTGACTAGAGTTGATGGGAGTTGTGAGCCAAAACTAAATCACGGTCTACAATTGCTCATCAATTTGAAACCAAACACTTACGGTAATAACAAAAGGTATTGTAAAACAACCAACCAAAACAATCAAAATCCTACCTCCGTATGTCTTCCTGCGTCTCCCTTATAGATTCAATGGCACTTTGCAATTCAATAAGATCAAGGGTCTTCTTTCGGACTCTTGTACTATGTGTGAGTTGTGCTTCAAAAGTAATTCAAAGAATGTATAAGGATATAAATCATGTACATTACACCAAAGAGCTTTTAAAAATTCCCAAAATAAAACAAGTTCTCTCCCTCTCTTTTTTATAAGTCAGAGCACAAAAACTCAGTCCTCAAATCATGCTACAGCACAAAATGAAAACAAAGTAATAGCATGTGTTTAATGCACTCACAATAAATGTAGCAAAAAACTGAAAAAGGGTAGGACAATGAACAGATACACTGCTCACCTTCACTGCCAGATGAGTCCTGATTATCAGGTTCCGGTGAGGAGAAGCCACACTCCCCTTTCTTTGACTTTGCAGACCGCTTTATTTTTGCAACACTAACCTGAAATTAATCAATGTACAATGCTCATCTGCTCAGAACAAAATATACTCAATGGAATTATAAAAGCACTGAAGAAAGAAGTCAGGGTGGATATTTTATCTGATTTCCCCTTTTTCTGAAACTTCTGGTTCCAACTCTCATGGTGTCCTAGAAGACTGGGAAATTGTGAAGGACATGGGGAAGGGGACACAGTGCCCTTCCATTTATACAGTGGGCAGCCTGGATCCACCATAACTAGATAAAAGAATGGCTGTAGTACAATGGCAGATTGAAAATTTGCTTTGAAACGACAGGCAAGAAAAGTGATAATTGAGGACAGGAAGGTGTTAAGTTATTAACACTGCTTACCAACTAAACTGATCATGTTTTAAAATAAAACTACAATATTTCAACTACTTTTATTCAGTTACTCAATACACAATTTTGACTAGTCACCTATGAGATATGGCTACTGTAAAGATTTCACTATGACCTTGTCATCAGAACAGAAAGTAACACAAATGTTCCAAATCTGAATCCTAACGTAAATATTTCATTCTTTCCACCCCATTTAATACAGCAGTTGACCAAAAACAACCATTGCTACCACAAGAGCATACCATTGGTGTCCGGTGTTTGACCTTTGTTTGAATGGCACCACCTTTTTCAAACTGTATCATATCATTCAGTGGATCCCATGGTCTTGTGCTGTGGATGACAAACAGCACAACTTAAGACAGAACAATAAAGATGCTGTTTCAATCTTTTACAGACATTTCAAGAGTATATCGTTTGTTGGTATTGCGTGCCTCCAAGTCATTTCCGACTTATAGGGACCCTAAGGCAACCCTATCTTGAGGTTTTCTTGGCAAGATTTGTTCAGAGACCTTCCTCTGAGTATGAATGAGTGTGACTTGGTGTGCCATTGCCTTCCTCTGAAGCTCAGTATGCCTTGCCCAATATCATCCAGGGGCTTTTCATGGCCAAGTAGGGATTCAAATCCTAGTCTTCCAGAGACCAGAATAGCTCTCAGAAAGGGTATTAACAAGTGGCAAGGGGGAACATGGATGGTTGCAATCTGACAATTCCACTTTTTCTGGGTAGGTTGTTTGCAAGGGTCAGAGTAAAAGATCTTCCTGTCTCACCAGGCAATAATCCTTTGGATCAGAAATGTACAACAAACATTAGAAACATTTCTACCTCTGAAAGATTCTGGATCCAAGAGATTATGCAGATTAGGCCTGAACAGCTTGTAGCTCTCCAGGTATTTTACACTTGATCTCTCAGAATTCCTGACCATTGAAGCAGCTGGGCAGGGTTTCAGGGAGTTGGAGGCACAAACACCAGGAAGGCCACAGGTTGTGTAGGCCTGATGTACAGCAACTCAAGAGTAAAACCTATGCAACTATGAGCAAAAGGGAAAAAAATCACAAAAGTGAGTGAAATTTAAACAATCAGAGAATCAGATCTCTTCTTTTCCCTCTTCCTCAAATTTAAAACAAAAATCTTAAACAAGCAGCATATAAAACCCAGATGAAACCTACATGTCAGTATGTATAGCCCCCCCTCTTTTTAAAAAAGTAGCAGTGATATGAACAGAAAAGTACCAGTTCCATTACAGTAAGGTGTTGTATCACTGGGAAATTCAATGAATAAAAGGGAACACAAATTTAAGTCATTTCAATCTCTAACACAAGACAAAAGTTTCAGCTGTTCAACCTCTATCTTCCATCATTAGTACTTACAACAAATGAAACCAGTCTTGTAGTGTCAAATATCTGTGTAAGAAGCACCCATTTTGTGTAAACAATATAGTTAAAGAGAAGCAAATTGGATACTGTAATGATGAGATCAATTCTGATCACAAGAACATAAAAAGAGATCAGACCAATCTAGTCCATTATTCTTACAGTAGCCAAGCAGGTTCTGCCCCAAAACAGAACATGAATGCAACACTACCAAACTAGTTGTATCCAACTTGTAATTACATGTATCACACCTTCAGGAAATTAAAAGGTAAAAGCATCTTCATAAAGGCCTTTTCGGTAAAAGAGAAAGTGGATATTTTCTTAAGAAGTCACATACTATATATTGTTTTGTAAACAAGATTTTCAATTACAATTCTTGACTAAGGCGAAATCAATTATCAGGTGTTTGTATATTGACACAAGTTAAGGTGATAGCTGCAGTACATTTGTGAGCCAAAAAAATATGTTGCATGCCATTTGAAAATTCTGAAAGTAGACCAATTGGTTTTTCTGCAGTAAAATAAATAAATGGGCATAAATGATACTATGCACAATCCAAGGCAAATTTAAAATACTGAATTTTAAAATCTGCCTTGGATAACAGCCATGATGCAGTAAGTGATTTTTTTCATTTTGTTTGCTTGTATCTTAAGTAAAGACGTACCTACAATGCACGCGCATGCGCGCGCCCACACACACACACAGACCTCTGTGACTCACTCTGCATATCTGTAAATCCATTCTCCTGTGAGTGGATCTGGCTCAAATAGCCTGCATATCCACTCTTCATCATGGGCTTTCCTTTCTTTGGCAGATTTTCTCTGAGCTTCCTCCAAAACATATTTTTCCTGAGTTGCTTCTGCTTGGTCCTTGTTGTTTATTGCTCGAGTCACATGTTGCCAAAGTCTATCAGATAAGAGCAACAAAGTTGCAAAAATTATTTTGACTGCATTGTCAGAACAGAGGTATTTGGTCATTTTTAAAAAGTGTGTTATTTCATTCTGTTTTGTTGTGGAATTCAGGGTGATTACATATATGTTCAAATGAAACTATTCTTGTTGGCACACAATTCCAATATAATAAAAACAGCTAATAACAATAATGGAAAAATCGGTTTTAACTGTTTATTTTTAATACTGTTAATATTTAATTCTTTTTAATATTTGTATTTTTTTAGGTTTTAAATCATATTGTTGGTTTCACTGTAAGTTGCTTTGAGTCCCCTTTTTAGAGAGAAAAAGCAGGGTACAAATAATAATACAAAAATCAATGTAATAGACTAAGAAAAAGACTAATGCATTAAAACATGTTAACTGTCAAGATTAAAAAATCTCTTTCTCTAGTTTGCTAGAGGTAAGTGATCAAATGTCTACATTCTTTTGATGGAACATTACTTCCATTCTGCTTCACCTTTCTGCTTCAGCCATTAACAAAATACTTCTTGCTGTGAGCTAATACAAGTTTAGAAGGAACTTACTTTGCCGACTCAAAGTCACTTTGCTCCTCAAACTTCACTGTGTGTCTTCTTAATCTGCACTGCCTGATTTCAGATGTTGGATTCCAGAATGTTGCTGAAATACCCGTCTTTTTGTCTCTAATAAAAACTTCACTGTCCTGCAATGTTTAACATATTGGATTACTTGAATAGCCAAAGAGTAAACAATTTTTACTGAGTCAATAAGAACAAATGTTTCCTTCAGAAAGACTCTTTTTGCAACTCAGAAGGCTGCTGTGCCAATTTGGCTAGAGCAGCAGAAAGTCACATCTGAAAATAGATCTTATTTCAAGAGCAAGGACTTGACTTAAGGGAATGGGTATATTCAGTTTCAGTTGTGCCCTGATGTTTGGTAAAATATAACCATTTTCAAAGTCTTTTGCCAACTGAGCATTAGTAGGATTTTACCTTTTCCCTGTAATCAGTTTCTACTGCTACAAGTGAAATTTTCCTGATGTCCTGTCTAGCCTCTTGTGCCTCTCCAGACTATTGTGACAACAATGGAACAATTTAATTTGTTTTACATTTGTAAGAATTTCAGGCAGGATATTACTACATAATACACTAGCCATGGTTGCACAGTATTTTGTAATAATTCCTAACAAAGCTCTGTTCAGATTTATCATGGAAAGGGCAAACTATTGATCAATGTTTTTTAATAATTTCATTGCCTTCAGACTGCAATGCTAATCAAGGAGCAGGCTGCCGGGGAAGTGTGGTTGGGATTCGGGGGGGGGGGGGGGGGGAAGATAAAGTAAATAATAAAATAATCTTCTGCTGTATTAGCATGGGACTAGGAAACTGCCACAAGCTGTTCCTGCTTGTGTACCTCATTAGTCAGCCATGATTTAATGAATCATTAGTGAACCTTTCACTTCAAAGTGAGTGGAGCAAAATCTATTATTTGTTCTTTTCACTTCATACTGGTTTTACTAGCTGCCTCTCTCTGGGTCCTTATGACTCAACTCTTACCCTATTTGCCCTCTCTTACATATATCTAAAGTTCATTTCCACACTTTCTTTTCCTTTAGAGTGAAAGTTCTGTATGCTAGAATCCAGAAGAATGAAACTGTTTATAAATGTATATAATTTTTGTGCTTTGATGTCCCAATAGAGGTCAATAAATTTCGGAAATGAAGGTGTCACAAGGAAACATGACTATCATACAAAGTGATATATCAAGTTAAGCTTTCTTCTCTCCGTTGACTCTTATTACATGTCCTGACATAAGCTTACTTTGGGGTTAGATTTTATGCCCTTCTCCATACATTGTTACAAAATATGTGCCACAATTTTGGGTAACAGGCAGAGTATAAATAAAGTATAAAATAATATTCAGCCCCACTCTGTAGCTCTGTGAGAACATGAAGAAATTGGTAGAAGCATTCCTGTTCAACATGTCCAGCTAGACTTACATAAGTATGCAGTTGCCACTTAAGAGGTGATATTCTGTATTTTAGGTTTCTGAAAACACATAGAATATTTAAATTTCAACATGATTGCAAATGATCATTATGGAGATCAGAGGATGTGCAATGGATACTAGCACTAAACGTTGTAATGCATCTAAATGTAAAAATACATTTTAAAGATCTGGCCAATATTTAACAAAAAAAAACAATGTAAGTGTACAACTTACCCAATGGCCTTCCAGGGTAGCTAGAACTTCTTTTCCCAGTTTAATTTTCCCCATTATTTGATTAACGTTGTCATTGTTGCCTAAAAAGGGCTATTGAAGATAAAAAGATTTATGTTTAAGATGCATAGCACTTCAGTTCTTTAGAAAACATTACAAACTGCTAGATTTCTGAAATCTCAGCTAAAATTATTTCAATGTTTTCTGTTGAAACTACTTAAAGTCATCCACAGAAAAATATTTGAAGAAAATTAAGTGTATGGCAAAAATTAAGCTGGGCATGACACCTTTCATGAAAAGGGTAGAGTAAGGTCCTACATCTACACATCTAGAGTAACCTCCTGTGGAAGTGCTTCCAAGTTATAGCCTGGATTCAGAGTTGTCCTCAGTAGAGTTTTTAGGCACTAGAGAAATGCTGGGAGAGGCAATTTTATATGAAGTGTCTTGCTTTTCAAATCTTTCAAAAATTATTCTAGAAGAAAAACCATCCAGAAAAACATGGAAGATACTATGGAGGAAGGAAGAATCAAAATCACCACAGCATCTTTTTCTTCTGAAGAAGAGCTTTAGTAGGACCATGAATCCCTTAGAGAATGGGAAGTACACTTCCATTTGTAGAAGGCCAAGTCCAGATATTAGAGAAGGACCCGAATTCTCTTTCATCTGTTTCTTTCATGGTTTTGTACCATTCCATCCATTTGGCACCCCACAAGAACAAAAGAAACAGTGAAATGAATTTTTAAAAAACGGCAGCCATTTGGTTGACTGATTTTCAGCGCTTGGCTGTAGGCCTTGGCTGGCAGGTGCTCAATGGCTCGTAGGCCCGGCTCATAGGGCCTGGCGCTCTGCTGCCCAAGGCCCAAAAAACCTTTTGTTTTCAGACCTTGGATGGAAAGACCCATTTGTATAGGCACCCGTTTCCATAAGTGGCGGATGGAAATGGAAATGGGGCCATACAAATGGCACAAATAGAAACAGTAAGTACCCTATATACTCGGGTATAAGCTGACCGAATATAAGCCAAGGCACCTAATTTTACCACAAAAACTGGGAAAGCTTATTGACTCGAGTATAAGATGAGGGTGGGAAATGAAGCAGCTACAGGTCAATTTCAAAAATAAAAATAGATATTAATAAAATTGCATTATTTGAGGCATCAGTAGGTTAAATGTTTTTGAATATTTATATAAAACTGTAATTTAAGATAATAAGACTTTAATAAAATAAGACTGTCCAACTCTGAATACCTATATACTTAAGTATAAGCCGACCTGAATAGAAGCCGGCCAGGACCCTCACTCAAGTGTAAGCTGAGAGGAGCTTTCTCAGCCCTAAAAAGGGGCTGAAAAACTAGGCTTATAATTTTATACAAATGCACAAGTCTACCAAATATGTCTTCTTGCATTTTCATTATGAGCAGAAACATAGTTTACTATTCAGCACAAATGTAACATTAGAAAATGTTCATGCCCATAATAATAAATGTATTGTTTAAAAGCATAGCAATCTGAATGTTAGTGTTTTCAAAAAATGTGACTACTCATTTTCCACCAATATATCCACCAACTAACCTTTAGTTTGAATTCAAGTGCTGCACTGTATCCAGTTTTCTCACATGCGATGTTAACAGTTCCTCCTAGCTCTAAAGTCAGTGTACCATAGAGAATTCCTGTAAGAAGCAGCAGCAATTTTATTTCTAGTTTTGTTACAATTTCATAGGGTACAAAACTTTCAATTTCTACTTATAACCAAAAAAGTACACAGAAAAACTCAAGCCATTCTGTTATAATTAATGACATCGTATTTAATTGATTATAAAAGCACAAGGGCAGGGAAAATATAACAGAAAGTGTACATTGATTAAAAAATGGAAGTACACAACCAGTGGGCAAACGCCGAACATAACTGGCCAGCAGAGGGACACATCTCTAAGTGATAAAATCCGTTATTCTAAGCTGCTATCAAGTCAGCGTCCTACAAAGATGCAAATCCTGAAAGGCTGGAGCCTTAATTCAGATCGGGCCATAAGGATCTGGCTTTCAAAGTCCACAGAAACTTGCAGATCATTTGTTTTAAAAAAAGTAAATACTAAGGTCTCAGAAGAGGATGGTCATGAAAAGGCTATATTCCAAAATATGATTTATATGGTTGCCTTATCTTCTCTGCCACTGCCTTTTACATTTTCAGATGTGCATTACTAGTCCACTTTCCTGTAAGTCCTCTTCCATTGCAACTTCTCTAATACCAACAGAATGTCTTCTAAATGACTCATCAGTAACTATAGTTCAAAATGTCCCACAGCTATCTCTTCGAGACTTGAAGCCTAAGCTTTTTTAGAAAACATATTGACTATTCAGTTTGGATTTTGTAACTAGGATTCAAGGAATCTACTTGATATATTCTCCATTAGTCAGTACAACAAGAAATGTAGGTCACACTATTAAGGACAAGTTGACTTTCTGCAATACAGCTCTGTATTTATTGGAAAACCTTTGTATTTTGGAATCAGGATCCAACATTGACACTTCTGCAGATTGAAAATGAATATATTTGCCATGTTAGCAAAGGACTAACTTACCATAAAAAGGACCATTGTTATTGTTGTTATCATAATCACTATTACTATTATTACTAAATCTTGATTCTCCGCTAAAGTAGGCTTTTCTCTTTTACTGATCACATGAACTGTAGCCAGCCTTTTAGGAATAAAATTGATTTTTATTGAAGTTGAGAACTACCTCCCTCCAATTATTTAAATTAGTAAACAATATTCTGAAATGTGGTTCCTTCAATAACAGGAGTATATGAAAAGGAATATTTGTTAAATAAAATCTGAGGGCCTTAAAATAATTTGGATCAGGCACCAGGTTCTAAAATGCATCGACTAATTCCTCAGTTTGTATACGCAGCTGACAAAAGAAAAAAAGAAAAAAGAACAATGCTTCTCACAAAAGACAGAAAAACCTAACTGCTATTTTTGTCCCCAGACCTTGGGGGACAGTGGAGATTTCTCTCAATTGAAATGCAGTCTGAATAAGAGCAGGAATTTCACTTCCCAATTCCTATCTTATCAACACCTTTCAATAGGTCAGAACACATTCTAACTCTTTCCTAGGCCCCCTGAGATTGTCAGAGGAATGGGGGAATTGCTAGCAACGATGGACAGAGGTTTGGCTAGTAAAGTCAAGTTCTTCTTTACAAATTCCTGGAAAATTTATTTATTTATTTACTTCATTTATATCCCGCCCTTCTCAACCCTGAGCAGTTTTACAAATTTTGTAAAGTTTTGTAAAATAGGCAGGAATTTGATGCCATAAATAAACATACAATACAATAAACAATTACATTAAAACCAAAGACATTAAAACAACATAATTTAAAACCAATTACTAAAATCATGCCAGCTAAAATCATAATCCAAGGCCATTCCACTTGTCATTTCACTAAACAAACATATACCTTTACAATGTGCATATGGCATATTCATTATATATTCCTCTCCTCTGTTTAGGAAAAGAAGTCGCCCTTCCCCTTCCAGAATGGCAGATAATGAGTTTCCTGAAAAAACAATAACATGGTAGATTCAAAGAAACATGTCCAAAAATGAACCAGATTTCTGTAAAGTGATGTTTCAAATCTTAACAAATTTCCAGCAATACATTCATCACTATTTTTATTCTACTTCCTATACAGATGTATCCTGCAAAAGCAACAATTAAATACAGAATACTCTCACAGACAATACAAAAATGGAGACCTTTGAAGAACTCACCATAAAATCTGGATTTGGCCAAAATATTTCCACTAAGGCAAAATCCATCCTTTCGGTTGCTTACATAAAAGGCAGATATGGGGGGATGATGAGATACCTGTCAAAATGTAATAAAGTTACAAACAAGCAAAAGAGTTAAGAATCTGATTTTTTCAACATTTATAGAAATGTGTGGCTATTCCACCACATCTAGGAATCTTTGACTACAGAATGTATGAACGTAAAGTCTGATATGTAAGAAAGTTATATCCAAACACTTCTCAAACTACCGTACAGTTCTCAATACACTCAATACTACATATAAAGTTACATGGCTCCTGCCTTCAGATGATCAAATCTTATTACATTTGCTCATGACCGATGTCAAAAGCCTCTTCATACCAAACTGAAAACCACCAGGCACATTTCTTTTCTTTTCTTTTCTTTTTTAAAATAATTTTTATTGAATTTAAAATTTTTCACACCAGGCACATTTCAACAAGTTTGCTGAGAGGTTTGTATTTACACTAGAAGAAATATCCAAAATCCCACACGTAATACTTTGAAACCAGTGGTTAACTAGGTAGATTTGTTACTAGTACAGAATGTGAAATGTGACACTGATGTTTCATTTGCAGCCCAGTCTATTAATTTCTCCTCTCTCAATCCATCAATTATAATAAAATCTTGAGTATTTTAATATGCTCAATACATTCTTTGTACGCAAATATATACATGATGCTTAATTCACCAGTCAGTTTTAAGCAGTTTTCTCCACCTCAGCTCACTTTGTTTTGCAGCTTGGCTTAGGAAAAGTAACAAATTTATTCAAAAATGTTGTGAAGGACAGGGAATCCCAAAGAAGAAATGGCAAGGGGAAGATTTAACCAATCCCAGAATGGAGCAGGAAAGGAAATAAATATAACACATGGATTGTACTGAATTATTATGAGACTAACATGCCAAATTCTACTTTAGATTTTTACTAATTGGGCAACATTGTGAGCAAATATAACATATGGAAGAAATGAAGAAAGCTAATTAAAAAAACAGACTTGTGTCATATTATTAGTAATACCTGTTCAGCAATATAAAAAGTCTTGCTATTGGTCTTTGGATGAACCCACAAGCAACGGAAGGTCTCACCAAGTATAGGATTGTAAGGTTTTTTAAGACCCTGAAAAGACAAATACATGTTTATATATACCATTTATAATTTCAAAAATCTCATCCAAATGTCCAAAGCATTTTTTTTTCAAATATTCTACAATTGGAGTCCAATGATGTCATACTTCACGGGGTACGAATGGACGGTACGAAATGGAAACACAAATGAAACAAAAGGAACAAATACTGCGCACATCTCTGTAAGGTTGTAAAGAGGTCATATGAGACAATACATATTGTAAATAAGAGTATGGCTGTATTAAAGATCAACCCAGAATGTACATAATAGTTAGAACAAGGATCTGAATCATTTGGCTATTTAGATATTGTTGGATGGCAGTTTTTGCCATTCCTTACTACTGGCTATGCTACTTAAGACCACTGCAACTTGTTTTCCAACATTCCCCATCCCTTACTTACAAAACAATGCATGGTTCTACTTGACCAGACTTTTCTACGTGAAGTGATTCATGAAAGCAACATAAAATATAAATAAATCAGTCATGGTTAAATAACTCCTGGTTAGAAACAAATCATTTTTGTATGGTACCAAAAAGTGGTGGGCCAGAAAGAAGGCACTACAATGTCCAAAGCTAAGGTGTTTTTTAAAAGAAAAAACCCTCTGAGATATACTGACCCATTTGTAACAATAGCTGGGGAAATGAATAATTTGTTATGAAAATAAATAAAGTATTCATTTTTAACTATAAGTATTCATTTATAATCTTTTCATACATGACATGGTAAAAATAGTTCTGGTGAAAATCATAGAAGAATAGAATTGGATGAGACCACATGGACCATCTAGTCCAAATCATACAGCAGTTTGCAAAGTCAGCTTGACTCCTAACACATTGCATTCTTAGCCATTCCAACACGATAGATCTGATGCTGAAATTTAAAATAACCACAAGCAAATAAAGGAAAAATTAGACAAAGAGAAACACTTTTAAAACAGATTTTTCACTAGATTTAGGATGATTGGGCAAAGAGAGACATTTCATATAGCCCACCATGGCAGCCTAGATCTTTTAAATACCGACATAAATATCCGATTATTTTTTCCATCACCACAGGATTATATTTGACTCAAAAAGTATTCAATGTGTTACCTTTGGCTTTTTGTAGAATCCCGACAAATACCATTTCACAACTTGTTTCATACGATTGTAAGCATTCTCTTCAAGGGCAGCTCTAGAATGAGATTCAACAAATTTGTGATCTACATTTAAGTAAAGCATAGATCAATCTTTGTCATGTCATATAAAGCTTGAACCTCTTTTTCAATTATTACCTAGGAAACAAATGCTAATATATTAGAAAATGCAGGGAAATCATAAATCTTCCCTAAGCTCAAGAACAGCAGCACTCAGCAACAGTTTTCTTGTGTATTGGTGTTCTTCAAACATTCATCTTGTCCAGTCACACATATGGGATCTGTGGCTTCATGGAACATATGGAATTTTTTAAAAGGGACTTCAGCATTCTACACATTCCCTCACAGAGAAAGGTTCTTTTCCCCTTTAGTACACCTAAATAATTAAAGAAATGCTCACTTCTTTCATGCAAAACTATTAAACATTTGCAGGGAAGGAGAAGAGTAGCCATGGTAGCCCACACTTTAGTTACATCTTGTATGGACTATTGCAACACTCGCTACATGAGGCTGCCTTTGAAGGTAGTTCAGAAGCTTCGACTAGTTCAGAGATTGGCAATCAGGTTACTAACTGGAGCGCTGTATAGGGAGAGAACCGCTCCCCTGTTACGGCAGCTCCACTGGCTGCTGGTCTACTTTCAGGCTAAATACAAAGTGCTGGTTATCACCTATAAAGCCCTAAATGATTCGGGCCCAGGCTATTTAATCAATCGTGTCTCTACATGCAAACCAAAATGGGCACTGCAGTCAGTGCAGGAGGCCCTCCTCGCAGTCCCACTTGTTGCTACTAGAGGTTTACAATAGGCTTTTTCTAAGTAACAGGGAGGATCAGAACCTTTTCTGTTATAGCTGCCACAAGTTAATTGGGTGTGTTATCAACTTCTGCATAAAACAAGGCACTAAGTTTGTAAGTTTTGAGCTTTGCATTTTAGCTTAGCTTGATGGCTCATTGAGAGCTGAAGAAGCTGTTGAAGTCGTTTGAAGTGCTGCTTATTTATGGAAGATAAGAACATTCTACTAATAACAAAGTAGAGAGACTATTGTTTGCAATGTGTTTGCGTGTCGTCATTTAAAGAAGACTCACCGGAGATATTGTTTATTATATTGTTTGGTGAGAACAACTCTTCTGTTTTGCTTTGTGTTTTTGTGCTACAGTGAATAGAACTAAAAAAAAATTTCTACTTTAAAGCAACAGACTCATGTGTATGTTTTATTTTTTATCACACTAAGAATAAAAGGGGCTGGGATATTCTGCGGGCTGCTATCATTATCCTGACACCATCCTGTTTCAAGTACGGCTGGTGGAGACGAGAGAGGTCGGTGATTCAAATCTGAGGAGAGGGGTGAGCTCCCCATTAGCCCCAGCTTCTGTCAACCTAGCAATTTGAAAACATGCAAATGTGAGTAGATCAACAGGAACCGTTTTGGTAGAAAGGTAACAGCGCTCCATGCTGTCATGTCGGCCACATGACCTTGGAGGTATCTACGGACAACGCCAGCTCTTCGTCTTAGAAATGGAGATGAGCACCAACCTCCAGAGTCAGACACGACTGGACTTAATGTCAGGGAAAACCTTTACACCTTTACTATTATTGTTGTTGTTGTATTTTCAAAGAAGTCAACTACTGGTAAGTGATATATTTTTCTAAACATACACAAAAAGGACCACTGAGCTTGGCCTACCCAGAAGGTGGTGCTGGAATTAAGACAACATCTATGCATCACCCTGAGATCTTGTGATATACAGCAGGATACAAATATATGAAATAAGAATCTGATGGATTATAGATAATGTTTTCCATTTTATTTTTAAAATACTATTTTATGAATACTGAATACTAAAAAAGAAAATAAAAAGATGGTTAACCTTCACTATCTGTAGTTTCTCAAGTTGCTCCTGACACGAAAAAACCCAAACTATCTTCCCAATAGCTTCAAGTTCTCCTTTGTGTAGCACACAGTACCCACTTCACATCAAAAATGAATTCAAATTTATAATTGATAGTTTTTGTTTAAAATAAGAAAAACTATGAGCTAACACATAGCCATTCTTTTTATTGCAAAATAATAAAATGAACTCACTCAGATAGGAAGTCCGCATGATAGTAGTAATCAGAGAGTTTGTCCAAGAATGAACGTGTTTCCAAAATAAATGTAGGAAGCACCACTTTAGAGAGATCCATTCCCGGCCGTACTTGTTTCAACAGTGTCCAGATCAAACTCTTATTCTCTTCTGATACTGTTTCTGTTTGAGAAGCTTCTCCTGCCTTCATCAAATACAAATCAGAATGTAGGAAGACTTGAACATTGACATAGCTAATACATTACTGAAAGATATCTGGCTTGATACACAATAATCCAAAATTCTTTCTATGTGTCCTCTTGTTTGTTTAAACATTAAATTTAGGCAAATTTTGGATGGCTCTCTAGAGACATTTTTTTCAACATACTTGTCTAACACAGACTTCTTTAAAATAAATAGCCTTGAGTATTCAACTTGACTGAGCAAAGGATAACATATAAGATGTGAAACACTTTACTCATGAATAAATCAGGGAATACTTGAGGAAAGGAATCATTAGACGATAGATGAACATTCATGGCCTGCAATAACCTTACAACTCCCAGATGAACAACTAGTTCCAGGTTTCTGTTTAGCCTTTTTTACTGCACTTGGTGATGTTTTTGCTTCTGATCAGAGCTATAGTTCTAGATCAGGTTTGTTCACCTTTGTGTTGCTCAACTAAAATTACATGGTACACAAACTGACTCTTTACATTTGTAATTGTCATGCCTTTCTAGCACTTTATCAGCACAACTTCTAATAGTTCTATTTGCTTTTTAAGGAGCTGGTTTACATTTAGATATACACTGACAACTTATTGATGATTCTAAAATTGTCGACCTTAAGAATATACAAAGACAATAAAAATAGCCACCTACACAAAACTATTTTGCAGTTCAATTACATTCAAACTGACACTGTCTTTCTCTTTCCAGTATGCTTCCAATTTAATTGAAATATACTCATTACAATTGTATAAAAACTATTTTTTACCTCACCAAGTTCTTCATGTGCTTCTTCTATGTAAGTCGTTTCCTTGACATGATCAGGTTCAGGGTCAATGTAAGAGTCGTCCTGCCGCTCTGATGTGTCAGAGTCGCTTTCTCCTAGGGCATCATTATCGGATTCATCACGATCATGATCATTTTCCCTATCCGATTTATCGGAATAGAGATCTGGATCTTTAAAGTGATGCCTTTCAATTTCACTATCGTTTAAACTAGATGGGGGTGGGAGAGGGAAGGAGATAGAAAAGTTTCAATTTTGGTGTTTCTCTGCTTCCGTTATATAATTTACTAAATAAGAAAATGTAAGATAACCTCTGTACTCAACTAATAGCTTTCTGATATTCTCCATTCAATAAACAAAACTCAATGAAGCTAAATTTATGGACTTTCCATCTTTTAATGGCTTTTAAGGAGAAATGTTGTCAACAAAGAATTAACAGGACAGAAAAATTGTTAAATTTGATTGTGTTAACTACTGAAAATTGATGCAAATTAATTTCTAAACCTTAATACATATTTATCAGTATCTTGTTTCTGGCATCTTTATTTTAAAATATCTATTTATATTCCTTAGCTCTATAGCATACCTTATCTCAGGGAGTATATCTTCTCCAACTGATTGAGGAGAAGAGTCCATACTTTCAAAGCTCACAGTATTCTAATATACATTTGGTTTATATATGTACACTCACACATATCTATATGTACATGGGTAGTGATCTTATTAATAATATACTAGTTTGTCAGTTAAACCTGAGATAGATTTTAGTATAAAAATACAGTATTTCTTCCAAAATACATCAACATAAGTTAAAATGGAAGTATTCATATAACCATAATACTGCCTGTAAAGAAATCACTTTGACAATTGTAATTGAGAGCTACAATCGTAATGTGGGCCCTTTATTACTTCAAGCCATTGGTAAATATTGGCATTATGACACATGGTTAACTCAACCAATCACCACTCTCTAAATTTGCTGCAGCTGTACTGACTGAAACAGAACAATGCATTAAGTGGGGCTGTTTTGTGTATCAGCAATTTTTTTATAGCCTTCATGACTTAGTGGTAAAATAAAGTAATAAAACATGTAAATATCAAAAACTACAAAGCACAAAAAATTAAAGGCAGCATGAACAGTAAGCTATATTAAAATAATTTCTAAAGGTCCAGGAGAACCAAATGAAAACTGCCTGCTGCATAGGAATGTCTGGTAGCCCCAACATAAATTACTCTGGGAATAATAATAATAATAATAATAATAATAATAATAATAATAATAATAATAATAATAGTTTATTTGTTTTACCAGTCATATGACCATTTCAAAGTGCAAAATAATTTTAAAAAGGCAAAAAGGATGGGAGGACAGGCAGCTGACCTTCTGTTTCCCGTCAAAATCTTATTTTCTGGGAAGAACATATGTAAGTGGTACACCAGCACCAAAAGATTTCTCACTTTGTTAGTGATCAGCATCACATTAGATGGTAAGGATCTCCAGAGTGAGTCCTCCAGTGAAGATCTTATTATATAGGCAGATACATATGGATCCTGCTGGTCCTTCAAGTGTTTTGGGCTTAAGCTATATGGGGCTTTTAAAGGCCAAACCTGCACCTTC
The DNA here is from genome assembly GCF_035594765.1 of Anolis carolinensis. Lineage (NCBI taxonomy): Eukaryota > Metazoa > Chordata > Lepidosauria > Squamata > Anolidae > Anolis > Anolis carolinensis. The sequence goes on from NC_085845.1 coordinate 155,715,669, forward strand.
CAAATTTTTTTCAAACAATGATGGAACTATGGAAAAAGAACTACCACACTTGTGCATTCTTTGGTCTAGAAAATAGGGAATATAATGTGAGGAGTGCTTTTTTATAACAGCAGAATGTGAGGTCATTTAGCAAAGCAAAATCATGAGAGATTCAAAACAAGCAGAAAGAATTACTTCTTCACAGACAGGTGTGCATTAGATGAGTAAATATGGTACATTGCAGCAGTTAACCTGGAGCTTAAACAGAACATGGATAACTGAGGCCAGATTTTATCTGGCCATGCAGAAGCACAATGGGCCTAGGTATAAAAGGAAGATGGCAACTTGTCTTAGCACCAGATGAACACCACTCCCTTGGTTAAATGAACACTTATTAATTGTATGGCTATCATATTTGTACTGAGCTTCATTTAATTTGTCTTAATCCAGTACAGGCACTCCCCAAGTTACAAACAGTGGAGACACCTTTTCCTCATTGTAACTCTTTCAGGAGTGAATTTCCTTTCCAAGGGGTAGATTTCTCTCACTTCCTGCTGTTTCACCCGTTTGCAACTATGAGTCATTTATAATTCAGATGTTTTTTGTAAGTCGGAGACTGCCTGTACATTACTACAGGCCAACACTGCCTTGATAAAAAGGGGAAAACGAACAGGGTATTTTATCTGAATATCAGCAGCACCTCTCTCAAACTATGAGATGATATCAGTTCAGCACTTTTATGTTAATGTTCACCGTGTTATGATTAATTTCACCCATAATATACTAGCTGTTTATAATGTTACTTTAATGTTCAGGTTATTTGAAGGACCATGTTTCTCTTTATCAGCCAGCTAGAGCTCTGGAGAGGCCCTTATCTCTGGCCTATCACCCTCTCAAGCTTGTTGGGTAGGAACATGGAAGAGGATGTTCTCATGGCTGCTCTCAGTCTTTGTAACTCCCTGCCTAGACAGGCCAGGATGGTCCCATGCTGGCTTGCTTTTCACCTGCAGGTAAAAAACATTTTTCTCCCCTTAGGTGTTTACAAATTCATGGGGGCTGGGCTTTTGAATTGTAATTTGGATTTTAAGGTGTGCATAAAGTTTTAAATATTTTTAATGTTTCATGGATCTAACAGTATACAATTAGCAACCTCCAGGTATCTGAAATGGTAGGTAGTTGAGCAGTAATCCCACAGAACCCCATTCAGCAAGAAAGTGCCTCCAATTTCCATTCCAGGCAGCCTATCCAGAGTGATACTATATTTGATGGTCTCAAAAGCAACAGGAAGAATGGACTGGATTGCATTCCCCATGTAAGTCATTCATCAAGATGGCCAAAGCAATCTCAGTGCTAAAACTGAATGAGATATAGCTAGACACACAAATTCTGTAGTGATATTTGGAACTGTATAAGTACCTATCACAGCAACATGCCTAAGAATTATTAGCACTCCCTATTCCCATTTATAGACCGTAGAAAATACAGCAGAAAATTGTAAAGAAACATAATGTAAGAACAAACATAGCTTGAGTAATTAGTTGCATTGACTACATGTCCCTTTTTCAGTTGTTCTTTTGTTTCCTTTGAAAAAGCTGCAACAGACACACATGAAGCTTAAAACAACAGGACACAGTGGCTATATGGGTGAAAACTCTGAAGCAGCCCACTACAATACAGCAGCAGCAACAAAGCCAAGGCTTTTTAACCACTTCTCCACCTTTCTCTTCCTGATTGTTCTGTTTCTTCCCCTCAGATCCAAAAACGATCAGGCATGCTGTAAACCATCAGTAAAGAACCCTGTCTTGCCTTCTACCTTAGAAAACCTCTTGATTGATTTCTGAGCCAGAAACTTTCTAGGGAAAGGAAGAAGATGGCTGGTTGGAGTAGTGGCTACTGTTGGTGCTTTACATCACACATTCCTTCTTTAAAATAATTCTAAACAGACATCAATGTCAAGTAATGAAACAAACATTTAGCTGACTTACGGAAAGCTTTCACTACTATGCACGTTGTTTGCACGCAGCAGGCCATAGAAAGACACATGTGCACCATCTGTTAAGTTGGGTTCATGCTCTTTACCTTCTCTAATCATTGTACGCTTGAGCAAGCTTGAGCATTTCAAAGCCAGTTCCAAGGCATCCATCCAACATCTACCTAGAAATAAATGAGAATATTTGTACACCTCTCATATTAGCGGAATTACAAATGGAATATGTTAGGACTTCAACTTAATAGCTTTATAGCACAGAACTAGAATTTTAGATATCTCATTGCTTGTGGGAAATCATTTAAATGGGTCTCTTTAAGCCCCAATTCTCATCTTTTATTTCAATAAGATGCATTTTCATGCAACTATACATGGGGATGCATCTCTTGCATCTGATTTTCCAAAACACAAGGCACTGGATTCAATTACTTTATTTATACATACACGCACAGTAGACTCTCAGTTAACCAGAATTCAAGCAGCCCGAATTTTCAAGTAACTGCAAACATGTTTAAAATTGCATACTGCATTTGCAAAGCTATTTCTATAACACAGTAAAACTATATTCCATTATGTATATCTTTATTTGTTTTAATTTGCTGTTAATTACTGTATTTCAATTGTAATATCAAGTTAATACAGAGTTTATGGCAGAATACAGAATAGAATACAGTATTAGTTGGGCCTATTTTTAATAATAACTCAAAAACAATGAGAAAGTTGATTTCTTCAATATCTTCCAATCCCTATGGATGCTGGTTAACTGAGAGTCTACTATATTTGGATTAAACGGGAGAAGGGGAGACTTCTTGTTATGATTGAGCCTCATGGCTCTGTTACTGACAGACGTGGGCGTAAGACTCCTCGAGAGTCAGATACTCTCGAGGAGCGAGAAAGAAAAAGACTGCGAGACATTTTTGCAGCACCATCTGACGAAGAGTCTTTTGAGGGGTTTACGGAGAGAATGGAGGAGGGGCTGGTTAGCTCGGAGGAGGATGAGATGGATTGGACTCGGGTAAGGGAGGAATTGGGTGCCACTGGTCATGATGGGATAGAAGATGAATGGGGACCTTCAGGATTAGACCCATGGCTTAGCTGGAGGGATGGGACGGGATCCACAGCTGGAGATGCTGTGGGGCGTAGTCAGAGGTGTTCCAGCTCTGATGAGGAAAGTGATGAGGAAACGCCCGGGTTAAGGAGGACAGCTGACAGTGATGAGGATTTGTAACTGGCATAAAATGGGGCTTGGGAGCAATTGCAAATTGCGTTGGGCAAGGTAATCTGGACGAACGCTTGGGATCTGTGTGGGACGCTTTCCTGAAGACTGGTGTGTTTTCCTGTGCTGAGACGTAAGTTGTTTTGGAATTCAGGGTCAGACGGCGGGAGGAATTGTGTGGGCATTTGTTTGTGCAAACCTGTGCTTACTCTTATTAGCTTGACCTTCCGTCGTCTTCTTGACGAACGCCATCTCCTGTTTTGAAAACTCGGACTGAACTGACCACGGCTTGTCTTCCCCCCTTCTTGGACTTGGAATCTACAAACGTCTGCTTCTGGCTTTGAACTACGGAAAGGAACTGGGTCTACTCTACTGCTACAATCCTTGGCTGATCTGTTCGTGTTGGAAATCCTGTCTGCTGTGTGTGTGGGAGCGACGCAAGTTACTCTAAGCACAGTGTTGGCAGCAGAGAGGAATCTGCTGCCAATTAGTTGCATTCTTTTGTATCTTTTGTTCCTCGGCTTTTGTTTTGTTTATCCCCAGGCTGAAGCAAGCAGTTTGTTTTTACCCGGATTAAACTCCGGTTTAATCCGGTTTATCTTTTGAACGTTTTTCCTTGCCCCTTTTTGCTCCTAAAGGCTAATACTGCCTGGCCCTTGTATTTTACGGGCATTTTTGAGTTCTGTAATCCAATAAACTCTGTTATCTTGAACCTTGTGGCGTTCTGTCCTTGACACTTCTTAAGGAAAGATACTGGACTACTCTGTCTAATATTTGGAAACTATCCTCAAAATTTTGTTGTTTATTTGTTCAGTCGCTTCTGGCTCTTTGTAACCTCATGGATCAGCCCACACCAGAGCTCCCTGTCGGCCATTGCCACCCCCAGCTCCTTTAAGGACAAGCCAGTCACTTCAAGGATACCATCCATCCATCTTGTCCTTGGTTGGCCCCTCTTCCTTTTTCCTTCCATTTTCCCCAGCATCATTATCTTCTCCAAGATTTCCTGTCTTCTCATTATGTGGCCAAAGTATTTCATCTTTGCCTCTAATATCCTTCCCTCCAGTGAGCAGTCGGGCATTATTTCCTGGAGTATGGACTGGTTTGATGTTCTTCCTCCAATAGTTCATTATTTTTAATAGTTACTAAATTCAACCAAAACCTATATATATACCATTGCTCAGGAATTAAACTTTACACTTACAATGACACTACTGGGAAAAGTTTGTTCCATCAATTTCAATAAGCCTATTAATGACAAAACCTGGAACTAATGCAATGTCTAATAGATAAGATTTGAAAGAATGATCTGGTTAGGTCATGCTGGAAAATAAAATTGCAATTTTAGAGCAATAATCTGAAAGATTGTCTTAAGTATCTGTATATGCACCTGATCCTCCCCTCATCCCAGTTCTCTGCACAGAAGGGCAGCCCCTTATATCTCTTATTCTTGGAAATTTTTAACATCAGAAAACCAAATGCAAAAATATTAGGTAAAAACCAGTATTTCTGAATCAAGAAGCTCTGTTTGTATTAATGCAAGAAAAAACAAGGAACATTTCCCAAGATAATGGATGCTATCTACATTCTTTCAGGGATTCTATATATATGTATACACAATAAATTAATTACTCCAACACACTCTTTTAATAAATAGGCAGAGCAATCCTAGTTGCTATGCCCAACCTTCCCAACACCCAGACAGGTTCTGGGGCAGGGCAGCATTGGGCAACCTTCTTGTTTTTTCTTTATTGCATTGCTTGCAATAGGGGGCATTTAGATCAAACATAGGACAAGTTTAAACAATTTCCTATATTTAGAAATAATTTAAATCAGCTCTAGGGAAAGTGCAATGTTTTCTTACATTGCGATAAGGTCAGTGAACTCAATGACTTTGGATCCTCTTTCTTCTTCCCTGAAGAAGTGAAGGGCATGGATTTTCCCATGTTGACATGGAAACTGAAATGCAATCTCTTTATAGAGTTAAATGCAAAGCTCTGATAATCCGGACTGCGTCTCAAGCATCAAATTTCTGTGTGTTTTCCAACTTAGGGGTTACAGGGTTGTACAGTGGGCCTTTGATATCTTCTACGGATTGATTCTAGGAACCCCTGTCGATACCAAAATCCATAACTGCTCAAGTCCGATTGTATACAATGGCATAGTAAACTGGTGTCTCTTATATAAAATAACGAAATCAATATTAAGTTTTTGGAATTTTGGGAGGGGGGATGGGATATCTTCAAGCCATGGATGGTTGAGTCTGTAGACATAGAATCTGTGGGTATGGAGGGTCAACTATACTGTAAAAGCAAAACAAAACATCAAAACACTGTTCCTTTTAATATATTTCATTGATTAATTTAATTTTGCAGCCCTCTTAGCTCTAACATTTATAACCTTTTCACTATTTTCTAAATGGTTTTGATGAATTTTGATTGTTTAAAATCCTGAGCTAACTTAAAAACCAATTTAGCAATTTCTTAAAACCACTATTTGAAGAAGGCAAATGAAAATATAGCTGTTTTCCTTCACCAGAATCTCAGGCAAAGCTTTCCATGGTTGAACTAAGCATAGTGAAAAACCTCACAATATTTTATTGTCTTTGTTTTTTATTCTGAAAAAGTAAACTGAAAGCATAAAATCTGTAAACCATAAGCAAAGAATGCAATAGTGTCACCATTACAAACCATTTTCTGAAATTCTTTGATCACAGTGGTATTTGCAGTGCTACCCCGACCTCTAAAGGAATTCAAGCAATATATCCTACAAAAATTATTTCCGGCTTCCTTATCTAATTAGAAGAGATATGGGGCACTTCAGTTTTTGCTCTTATGAAGGGATGCACTGCCTTAAAAAACAAACAAACCTGGAAATCACAGTTTGAGTTCACTTCCAACCGCAATATCTGCCATTTGGTGGCATTGCAGGCATTTGTGTATGTGTTGAGGAGCAGGGAATGCACAGCTTTGGCATGCCAAAGAATAGGCATTGTGTGAACTGCATATGGCCTATAGAGCAAATTTCTCCCACCTGCCATTCATAATATACTATAGTATTTGGTCAAATCTAATATCCAGTTACATACTCAGTTATTCTACTTCTTATTATCATTTGCTTCAAATACTTTCACATTAAGAATGGTAATAAACTGATCTCAAAAGGAAAAAAAAATACCATCTGATTCTGAAGCTGCTCGGATGATCAAATAACTGCTAGGCAATGGTTGTGTTATAGAGCCAACAGCTTCCCCTTTAGGACCCTGAAAGTAAAAACAAGAGTTTTACGTTGATTTTAATGCACTGATCTTCAAAGGTTTTATTTTTAATTAATTTAAAGCAACCAGTGATCCTGGTGACATTGAGAACTCTGATTGCTCATTTATGTCGATGAAGAAAGTAAAAAGGGATGTTATCAAGAAAAAATGGATGATAACAAGAAGCCACCTGGGAAGAAGCCACTAATGTTGCCTGTACTTTAGATCCATGTAGTAACTCAAGAAACTGGGAAACAGTTAAGCTGTAGCAGAATCAGAATAAACTAGTTTGGAGAGTTGGCTCAAGCCCCCTTTCCCAAGAATTTCTTGTACAGTACATATTTCCAGGTAAGTATGGGCATGCAGAGCGTGAGCCATAACAAAGTGCACAGTAGAAAAACCACAACGTATCTGTGTAGGGTTCAGTTATGCCTGATTCATAATATGTAACAGCAATCCTAAAACTAGAGTATGATACACAATTCACTACAGTGTCTACATTGAACAGTCCAATATGATGCAAAAAGTGATATTATCTTTTACATCAAATAAAATCAATATGACATAATATTACTGTTCTGACAAAGAGCAAGTATCTGCAATGACAGTTATAAAGATCAGCAGTACAAGTCCTGCATGCTGAACTTATGCTGAATTTTAAGACTGATCCTAATTCTTATAGACCAATATCCCTAAGCAATGTGGACTACAAAATATTTACTAAAATATTAGCAAAAAGACTGAGAGATATAATACCGGATATAATTAATGAAGATCAATACGGTTTTGTAAAAAACAGGAAATTAGCAGACCCTATAAGGAATATTTTGAACATTTTGAACCATGCCACAGAAAAAAAATCTAAAGTACTTATATTAAAATTGGACTTTTGCAAGGCATTCGACTCAATAGATCACAAATATTTGAACAGACTCTGCGAGGAATGTAATATGGGGGGGAAAGTGTGCAAGGTAATAAAAGAACTATATAGTGAAAACAAAGCAACTATCTTGGTAAATGGGACACAAACCAGACAAATAAATATTAATAGAGGAACTAAACAAGGATGCCCCCTTTCCCCGGCCCTATTTTCATTAGCCATTGAACCTTTAGCAAACTTAGTAAGGAATAACCCGGTCATTAAAGGCTATAAGATGGGCAAGGAAGACATTAAGATTAATTTATATGCTGATGATGTTATGATAATTTTAGGGGAGGTGGAGGAATCACTACAATCACTACAAGAAGATGAAATACCTAGGAGTGGATATACCAAAAAAACATCAACAATATAATACAAATGAATTATAATCACCTATGGAAAAATATAAGCAAACAAATTATTACATGGGGAAAGAAATTCCGAGACATATCTACAAGGCTAAAAATCTATAAGATGAAGATCTTGCCCAAATTTTTATTCTTGTTCCAAACCCTCCCGGTGAATATTCCTACCAATTTGTTGAAGAAGTGGGATAACTCTATGAAACAATGGGTAGTGGGAGGAAACAAAAATAGAATTGCCAACTTTTTATACTATAGTAAACAAGAAATGGGTGGTTGGGGAGCTCCCTCGTTGGGAATATACTACGAGGCAAGCCAGTTAGCGAGGCTATTAGAATTCGAATTGGAAGGGTCAAAAAAATGGGTGCAAACAGAAAAGGAAGCAAATAATTGGCAAAGGGGAACATTATTGGGAGAGAGAATTGATAGAAAAGACTTAAAGAATTTAAAAGCGGGCCCTTGTTTTTCAATGTTGTTAATCTGGAAAAAATGGCAAAATAAATTACAAATAAATAAAATTGACCCTTTCCCACTAGAAACATTGGAAAATAAGGACAAGACATTCACAAATCTAATTAGGGCACTGAAGGAAAACGGTTTCAAAAGGATTGGGGACATCATGAATCCCAAAGGAGAAATACTAAAGTGGGATAAAATAAAAGATAAATGTGGTCAAGGGAACTGGATAGCATGGTTAGGTCTGTCCAGTAAAGCCCAGGCCATGAAAAGAAGAGAAGTTGTCGAAACTCCACTGGATAGAATAATTAAAAGGAAAATAGAAATAGATAAAGGAATAACTGGGCTATTGTATGATGTACTAATCACATTAACTTACAATACAAAAATAACCATTATAGATAATTGGAAACAGGAAAAAAACTTCACTGAGAAATTAATTGGGACTTGGATTGACAATATTCCTAAAATTAAGCATATAAGGATTAAAGAAACACAAAGGAAAATAATATCTAAATGGTATAGAACCCCACTCCAAGTAGCACATATAACGGGAAATACTTCAAATAAGTGTTGGCATAACTGTGGGGAAATAGGTACATTTTCCCACATGTGGTGGGACTGTAGAAAAATTCAGAACTTCTATAGAAAAATAAGAAAAATAATGGAAGAAATAATAGGGAAAGAATTAATATGGGACAAAGCTAGATACATGTCTCTCACAGTAAAGGTAAGGGAAGATAATAATAACTGGACAGAGATTCTAAAATATATGACAGCCGCAATACAAGCCACGATAGCCCGAGGATGGAGGGATGATACAAAATGGAATGTAGAAACCTGGTGGACTTATATATCAGAATATATAATTAACGATTTCATCATTCAAAAGAAAAAAATTTATACAAATAGCCTAAAAGATCAAGACTGGTTAAGGAAATGGACTGTTCTAATCGACAAAATAGACGGAGACGAAAGATACCGTACCTTGAACCAGGCGTTCCACATGATTAAACTGATGTATTGACAATTTTGAATGGCTGTTCCAGGGGGGTGGGGGGTATGGGGGGAGGGTGGGGGTGGAGGGTGATACATTTCTAAGAACTGTTTGAAATGTCATTTAAGAAATAGTTACCTTTGGAACAATGTATACTGAAATAAGTTATGTATGGCAAAAAGAGTTAATTGTTAGGATGTATCAAAAAGCAATAAAATAATTTTAAAAAAAAGAATTTTAAGACTGTAGACACAGTCTTCTCCAATCTGATGCTCTCAAGATAGGTTGTACAGTGAACCCTATCATCACCAGAAAAACATGGTGGAAATTAAGTCTGGCTAGGGACAACAGGATTGTAGCTGAAAACAAATATAGGACAACAGATTGGGAACAGATGGGTTAATGGAAATCAAAGCAAAAAAAAGGGGAGGTGGAGAAGAAGGAAGAATTCATAACAGAGGCACGGATAAAAAACAACAACTGTAGAGTTTTTGAGTTTACTAACAGCATGAATTAAAAAAGTCAAATTTTTGGCTTTTGTGGGCCTCAGATTATTATTGTTTTGGCACACTGTCGATATTATTTTATTTTGGTCATGTGCTTAGGCTGGCTTCATTTTTTTCCATGTATGGTAATTTTCCACTTCAGTTTTTTGCTTACTTATGAGGTATGCTTATTTTAAATCTGATTACTCTCACAGCCACTTTGTAGATGAAGACATATTAAATTAAAATAAAAGGGCTAAAAATAATGGCTGGGACCCTTCAACTTCACACAGAAATTATAATAATGACCTGATGATGCCATCTTTGTTCAGGCCATGCCCCAACAGAAAGAGTTCCAAGGTGTTGGAAATAGCAACCTTCTACAAGCCTCCTATACAAGTTATTTGTTATGTATATAACTAAGATTGCTTACTATATTGTATGTATATATTGGTATACAATTTTCCCTTAACACTATGTTGTTTGAAGTTGTGGGAGGGATTACAGACCATGTGACCAGACCTGAGACTGTTCAGAGTGAGACTCCATTATAGAATCCGTTTGAATCAGAAGTCAGTTAGAAGTCAGTTAAGTCAGTTGATGTCAGTTAGAAAATGAGTCAGTATGCATTAGCAGTAATCTGTGGCCTAGTAGATTAAAGCCTTGTGACTTGAAGGTTGGGTTGCTGACCTGAAGGCTGCCAGGTTCGAATCCCACCCGGGGAGAGCGTGGATGAGCTCCCTCTATCAGCTCCAGTTCCATGCGGGGACATAAGAGAAGCCTCCCACAAGGATGGTAAAAACATCCAAACATCCGGGTGTCCCCTGGGCAACGTCCTTGCAGACGGCCAATTCTTTCACACCAGAAGCAACTCAGGTTGCTCCTGACACGAAAAAAAGCAGTACAGTTGAGTATAGCATAGTAGTCTGTTTGCATCAGTTGATGTATGAAGTCAGTTGAGTATAGTTGAGTATAGTACAGTATGCTGCAGTGAGTAGTCAGTTTATATTAAGTTAATGTTCAGTAATGTATTAGACCAGGGGTCCCCAAACTTTTAAAGCAGAGGGCCTGTCCACAATCCTTCAGACTGTGGAGGGGCTGAATTATCATTTGAAAAAAAAAAAACCCAAACAAATTCCTATGCACACTGCACATGTCTTATTTATAGTGCAAAACAACAACAACAACAATGAAAGAACAATACAATATTTAAAAAGGAAAACAATTGTAACCAACATAAACCTATCAGGATTTCAATGGGAAGTGTGGGCCTGCTTTTGGCCAATTAATTAGGATTGTTGCCGTTGTGTGCCTTCAAGTCATTTCAGACTTCGGGAGACCCTAAGTCTAAAATTATTTATTTATTCATTTACTACATTTATTTATTACATTTATATCCCGCCCTTTTCACCCCAAAGGGGACTCAGAGCAGCTGTATGTACATACAATATATTATACTATTAGCATAGCACAATATTAGCATTATATATTACTATATTGAACTATACCACTATACTGTAATATCATATGTAATATATAACATATAATTAATATTATTATATGGTATTATTATTAGCATTATATTGTATAACATTATAATATTATCAATATTATATGTATATACAATTATTATATTATTAAAAATGATATAAAATATATTATAAAACTGAGGGCGGGGGCCAGGTAAATGATCTTGGAGGGCCGCATCCGGCCCCTGGGCCTTAGTTTGGGGACCCCTGTATTAGACTGAAAGGAGTATCAGTTAATATGAAACCAATAAGCAATGTACCTATATGCTAAATATATTAAGTTTGTAAGTAAATCAACCTTGTTAACTTTTTGGTCTCTCGAGAGCACGATATGAAAGCAATATATTTTATGGGAGAGTAGATATTTTTTGGACATCTGAAATAACGCTTTTGAAGATCTGCTATATATTTTATGCATTAGTATATTTTTGTCGTAACCATTCAAAGAGAGAACCTGGGATATCAGTGTTATGATTGAGCCTCATGGCTCTGTTACTGACAGACGTGGGCGTAAGACTCCTCGAGAGTCAGATACTCTCGAGGAGCGAGAGAGAAAAAGACTGCGAGACATATTTGCAGCACCATCTGACGAGGAGTCTTTCGAAGGGTTTACGGAGAGAATGGAGGAGGGGCTGGTTAGCTCAGAGGAGGATGAGATGGATTGGACTCGGGTAAGGGAGGAAGTGGGTGCCACTGGCCATGATGGGACAGAAGATGAATGGGGACCTTCAGGATTAGACCCATGGTTTAGCTGGAGGGATGGGACGGGATCCACAGCTGGAGATGCTGTTGGGCGTAGTCAGAGGTGTTCCAGCTCTGACGAGGAAAGTGATGAGGAAACGCCCGGGTTAAGGAGGACAGCTGACAGTGATGAAGATTTGTAACTGGCATAAAATGGGGCTTGAGAGCAATTGCAAATTGCGTTGGGCAAGGTAATCTGGGCAAACGCTTGGGATCCGTGTGTGTGTGGGACGCTTCCCTGAAGACTTGTGTGCTTTCCTGTGCTGTGACGTAAGTTGATTGGAATCCAGGGTCAGACGGCGGGAGGGATTGTGTGGGCATTTGTTTGTGCAAACCTGTGCTTACTCTTATTAGCTTGACCTTCCGTCGTCTTCTTGACGGACGCCATCTCCTGCTTTGAGAACTCGGACTGAACTGACCACGGCTTGTCTTCCCCCCTTCTTGGACTTGGAAAAACTACAAACGTCTGCTTCTGGCTTTGATCTACGGAACGGAACTGGTCTACTCAACTGCTACAATCCTTGGCTGATTTACTCGTGTTGGAGATCCTGTCTGCTGTGTGTGTGGGGGAGCGACGCAAGTTACTCTAAGCACAGTGTTGGCAGCAGAGAGGAATCTGCTGCCAATTAGTTGCATTCTTTGTATCTTTTGTTCCTTGGCTTTCGTTTCGTTTATACCCAGGCTGAAGCAAGCAGTTTGTTTTTACCCGGATTAAACTCCGGTTTAATCCGGTTTATCTTTTGAACATTTACTTTTGCCCCTTTTTGCTCCTAAAGGCAAAAACTGCCTGGCCCTTGTGTTTTACGGGCATTTTTGAGTTCTGTAATCTAATAAACTCTGTTACTTTGAATCTTGTGGCGTTCTGTCCTTGACAGATTGCCCAACGCCCATAAAAAGTTTATTGCAGCAATAAACCCGTCAGGAAGACGATGGATGAGTTAAGGGCCAAAGTAGACCAATTGCAAACGGCTTTTACCGTTATCCAAACAGCTCAGGCTGTGAAAGGACATGTTTTGACTCCTGAACGCTTTGACGGAACCAGGTGCAAGTTGCCAACCTTTTTGGCACAAGTGGAGCTTTATTTTTCTCAGCTCAGTGCTCATGCTTTTCCTACAGACACTAGCAAGGTGGCCTTTATTTTGAGTTTGTTGACCGGTCCCGCAGGACAATGGGCCACTAATTTAATTTTGGGAAATGACCCAGTCAAGGACAATTTGAATAATTTCAAAAAGTTGTTAACTGATACTTTTGGGGATCCTCTCCGCACGGAGAACGCTGGGTGGGCTCTGTATCGGTTGAAACAGGGAAAGGGGACTGTTTTGGATTACTTAAATAAGTTTAACCTGTATCGCCACCAGCTGGATTGGGGGGAAAATGCATTCATGCTTTTATTTACTGCCGGGTTAAGTGATATGCTCCAGGATGAATTAGCACGCTTGGAGCCGGCTGAAAGCTGGGACGCCTTAGTAGCTAAGGTGCTGCGTTTAGACGCAAGGTTCGAGGCTCGTAAACACTCAAAAGCAATGTGTGCGCCACCCATGCATGTAACCAGGGCACCTGTGGTGATGGGGGAAGAGCCCATGGAGCTTGGGGTCTTTAAAAAGCTGTCTACAGAGGAAAAGAGCCGTAGGAGGCAGCTGGGCTTGTGTTTGTACTGTGGGAATGCTGGGCATTTTGCCAAAAATTGTAATGTGAAACCTTCCCAGCTTTCGGGAAAAGGCCAGCCCTAGTGCGACGTGAGTCCAACGCACTAGGGCTCCTCAAGCAGTCAACTGAGGGGAGGAAGCATGTTTTCGTACCCATTACATTATCTGTTGGGGGAAGGGAACTTGTTTCTACTTTGGCACTGCTGGACTCAGGGGCTACGGTCTCCTATGTAGATATTGAGTTTGCTAAGAAGCATGGCATTCCTAGAGTACGCAAGGCATGCGACGTGTGGGTGGAAGGAGCAGATGGGAGACTGCTGGAGACTGGGGTGGTTAACCATGAAACCTCAGCAGTAACGTGGGAGGTGCAGGGAGTAACGGGAACGTTTGTGTGGGATATTACGAGCTTGCCTAGATATGATGTGATCCTGGGGATGGATTGGCTAGCTGTAGTAAACCCACATGTAGATTGGGCAACACGTAAAGTGATCTTAAAGAGGCAGGATTGTTGCACTCTAAATGTTACTCATTCTGATATGGAGGGAGTGCCTGCTGAGTATGGGGAGTTCTCTGATGTATTTTGTAAAAGAGAAGCGGACAAATTACCACCGCACAGGCCATATGATTGCGCCATCAAGTTGGCAGAAGGTGCGAAACTGCCAGCAGGGAGGCTGTATGCCTTGACTGTACCGGAAAGGCAAGCTTTGCGGGAGTTTCTAGATGAAAATTTAGCCAAGGGGTTTATTCGCCCATCTAGTTCTCCAACTGCGGCACCGGTATTCTTTGTAGCCAAAAAGACTGGGGAACTTAGGTTGGTCTGCGATTATCGGATCCTAAACAAATACACCATTCGGAATAGGTACCCGCTGCCTTTAATCTCGGAACTGTTATCAAGGGTGCAAGGGGCTAAGGTCTTTACCAAGCTTGACCTGCGGGGGGCCTATAACTTAATCCGTATACGGGAAGGGGATGAATGGAAGACGGCATTTAACACGTGTTTCGGATGCCACGAGTTCCGAGTCATGCCTTTTGGGCTTTGTAATGCTCCTGCGGTATTCCAGAGGTTCATGAACGATGTGTTCAGGGACCTAATTGACCAATTTTTAGTGATTTATTTGGATGATATCTTGATTTTTTCTAAGGACGAGAAAGAACATCGTCAACATGTCAAGCAGGTTCTGCACCGACTGCGGGCTAATGGGCTTTTCGCCAAGGCTTCCAAGTGCGTCTTTCATGTGCCTGAAGTGGAGTTCCTAGGTCATGTAGTGTCAGGTAGGGAACTTAAAATGGACCCACATAAGGTTGACGCCGTCAACTCATGGCAGGAGCTAAAGACTAAGAAGGATGTACAAAGGTTCTTGGGTTTCGCTAATTACTACCGGGAGTTTATTCCGAATTTTGCAAAGCTCACGGTACCTTTGACGCAGCTTCTGCGCAAGAAACAGCCATTTGTGTGGGGGCGGGAAGCTCACGAGGCGTTTCTACAACTAAAGTCTAGTTTTCAATCGGACAACATACTAACCCATCCTGATGTTGACAGACCGTTCGTGGTAGAAGCGGACGCTTCTAGCTACGCGTTGGGGGCTGTATTGTCTCAGAAGGATTCCTCAGGGACCTTGCGTCCCTGTGGATTTTACTCGCGGCAACTAACACCCTTCGAGCAGAACTATACCATATGGGAGAAGGAGTTGTTGGCGATTAAGGTGGCGTTTGAGGTGTGGCGGCACTGGCTTGAAGGGGCACGGCACCAGATCGTGGTCAGATCTGATCACAAGAACTTAGAGCACTTGCAAAC
This sequence comes from Anolis carolinensis, assembly GCF_035594765.1. Taxonomy (NCBI): domain Eukaryota; kingdom Metazoa; phylum Chordata; class Lepidosauria; order Squamata; family Anolidae; genus Anolis; species Anolis carolinensis. The sequence continues at coordinate 155,731,037 of NC_085845.1, forward strand.
AGCAAAGAAGTTAAACCAGCGTCAAATCCGCTGGGCTTTGTTTTTCTCCAGGTTTAACTTCAAGGTGCAGTTCGTGGAGGGGAAGGCAAACTTGCGGGCCGATGCTTTATCCCGCAAGCCGGAATTTAAGACCAATGAGCAGGTAGTATGTCAGACCATCTTGCCTACTGCCTCTCTGTGTGTTGTAGATAATGAGCTTGGGTTACATGACCAGATCCTTGAGGCTCAGAAGGATGATGTGTGGACTCAGGAGCAACTGATGCTGCTCTCTGCAGGTAACCGTACCATACTGCCGCATCTCCAGGATCAAGACGGGGTATTGGTGCGTAGGGGGCAGGTTTACGTACCAGTAGGGACCCTCAGGTTGGAGGTGATTAGAGCCCACCATGACGAACCCATGGCTGGGCACTTTGGCAGGTTCAAGACCGTACAGCTTATCACCAGGAGCTACTGGTGGCCAAAGATGCGGCAAGACATTCTGCGCTTTTGTGACAGCTGCGCCGTTTGTCAGCAGAGTAAGACGCCTGTTGGGCGCCCTAGAGGGTTGTTATCGTCTTTACCTGTTCCGGAGAGGCCATGGCAAATCATTTCCATGGATTTTATTTCAGATTTGCCTAAGTCTGGGGGTTATACTTGTATTTGGGTGGTGGTGGATTTATTTAGTAAACTGGCTCATTTTATTCCTTGTTCAACCATTCCGGCGGCCCCTACGTTGGCCTTACTATTTACAAAGCACATCTATCGTTTGCACGGAGCACCCGAGGTGATTATTTCAGATAGGGCTCCGCAATTTGTGTCACGCTTTTGGAAACACTTCCATGAGTGTTTGGGGACTAAGTTAAACGTGTCTTCAGCTTTCCATCCGCAAACGGATGGACAGTCGGAACGGGTTAATGGGCTCTTAGAGCAGTATCTGCGTTGTTTTTGTTTAGATCAACCCACGGCTTGGGTAAAGTGGTTACCGGTGGCGGAATTTGCTTACAACAATGCGGTGCACACGTCTAGTCAGCATACGCCATTTGAGCTAACTTATGGTTTTCACCCACGGGGAGGTGTGGCGCCGTCGACCAATGTGGTCTCTTCGGACCCTGTGTACCGCTCTTCGGAAATGGCTGCATTGCATGATGTTGCCCGTCGCTTACTGTTGGAAGCTAAGGCAACGCAGAAGACTCAGGCTGACCGCCACAGGCAGGCAGGGGAGGAGTTGGAAGAAGGGGATTTGGTGTGGTTATCTTCCAAACATATTAAACAGGCTGGGGGAAAGTTTGCGCCTCGGTATTTGGGTCCCTTTCCTATCGTTAAAAAGATTTCTTCTGTTGCGTTTCGTTTGCGTTTACCGTCTAGTTTAAAGGTCCATCCAGTCTTTCATCGTTCGCTGTTGAAACTTGATACCTCTAGTCGTCGTGGTGCTATAGCGGAGGGTATCACTGCCACTTCTCCGCCATCGGGGGAGGAGGCCTTTGTGAGAGGGGATAGTGTTATGATTGAGCCTCATGGCTCTGTTACTGACAGACGTGGGCGTAAGACTCCTCGAGAGTCAGATACTCTCGAGGAGCGAGAGAGAAAAAGACTGCGAGACATATTTGCAGCACCATCTGACGAGGAGTCTTTCGAAGGGTTTACGGAGAGAATGGAGGAGGGGCTGGTTAGCTCAGAGGAGGATGAGATGGATTGGACTCGGGTAAGGGAGGAAGTGGGTGCCACTGGCCATGATGGGACAGAAGATGAATGGGGACCTTCAGGATTAGACCCATGGTTTAGCTGGAGGGATGGGACGGGATCCACAGCTGGAGATGCTGTTGGGCGTAGTCAGAGGTGTTCCAGCTCTGACGAGGAAAGTGATGAGGAAACGCCCGGGTTAAGGAGGACAGCTGACAGTGATGAAGATTTGTAACTGGCATAAAATGGGGCTTGAGAGCAATTGCAAATTGCGTTGGGCAAGGTAATCTGGGCAAACGCTTGGGATCCGTGTGTGTGTGGGACGCTTCCCTGAAGACTTGTGTGCTTTCCTGTGCTGTGACGTAAGTTGATTGGAATCCAGGGTCAGACGGCGGGAGGGATTGTGTGGGCATTTGTTTGTGCAAACCTGTGCTTACTCTTATTAGCTTGACCTTCCGTCGTCTTCTTGACGGACGCCATCTCCTGCTTTGAGAACTCGGACTGAACTGACCACGGCTTGTCTTCCCCCCTTCTTGGACTTGGAAAAACTACAAACGTCTGCTTCTGGCTTTGATCTACGGAACGGAACTGGTCTACTCAACTGCTACAATCCTTGGCTGATTTACTCGTGTTGGAGATCCTGTCTGCTGTGTGTGTGGGGGAGCGACGCAAGTTACTCTAAGCACAGTGTTGGCAGCAGAGAGGAATCTGCTGCCAATTAGTTGCATTCTTTGTATCTTTTGTTCCTTGGCTTTCGTTTCGTTTATACCCAGGCTGAAGCAAGCAGTTTGTTTTTACCCGGATTAAACTCCGGTTTAATCCGGTTTATCTTTTGAACATTTACTTTTGCCCCTTTTTGCTCCTAAAGGCAAAAACTGCCTGGCCCTTGTGTTTTACGGGCATTTTTGAGTTCTGTAATCTAATAAACTCTGTTACTTTGAATCTTGTGGCGTTCTGTCCTTGACAATCAGTCTGAGAAGCCTACACTGCCTTGCATGAATATTAGTGGATATTTACTACTAAGGAGAAGATTTACTCAAGTGAGTTTTTAACTCTTCTCAGGAAGATCATACTTAACAAATAGGTTGTGATTATTCTAAATAGTGTGGATGCCAATTAATCTCCAAAAAGGGTCACACTTCCAAATGGCTTTGAAGTTGCTAGTTTTCCAAAGGGTTACGATCTCTAACAAGGTCATGCCTTTCCAAAACAAGATGCTGTAGATCATGTTATTTAAATTATTGTTTTTATGTGTATTGTGCAGTCTAGAGTTATTTTGTATCGCACCTCTTTACACCAAAGGTTTAAAATTTAGTACAAATTATCATTCAACATTCATCCTTGATAGACCATGCAAATTGGACATTTCATACATAAAGTGAAAAAATGTCCCATTCTGATGCTAAAACATTGACAGTGGAAGTATTTTCACACTTGCTGAAACAAAGAGGTTGTGTTAACCAGTGCTTTAAATTCATGTCCAACAGCTTTCTCCTGCAAGTTTCATTTGTTTCAACAGACTTCCAGACCTCTGGATAAGAGGAAGATACAATGCACCCACACAAGATGAGATTTTCCTCTTTCAATGTCCCCAGCTATCCAAAGCAGTATTGTTCAGGATACTAGGATTTGAGAAAATAAAGTAAGCTTAACAGAGGTGTAGCTCTGCTGGACTAATCTATGCCAAATGAAAACATTCTGAGATCATTAATATTTAAATGTGCAGAAAGGTTTAGCATGTCATCAGGGCAATGTTCTATTCAGCATTAAGGGTACATATTCACTTACCTTAACAGCCCAGATAGATTGCTCCAAAGGATGGAAAAGTTTGAAACAAAATCCATCCTTTTTTGAAGGCCGCTCAATGAGTTCACATGCGTTCAAAAGTACTGTTCCTACCCACTGGCCATTTTTAGGAGTTTTGTAAATAAGCAGTACTCCTGGTTTCAGCACGCACCAAAGTTTTGTCCAGCTTTTCAATGTACCACGAATCTTAACAGGAAAAAAGAAGATTTTAGTTTGCACTGCAATTCCTCTCCTCCTGAGCAGAGACCTGCCCTGAAAGTATACATAACCAGTTCAGTATTATAAAATTAAATTAAGATAGTTCCAGGTTTCTTTCAACTATCCAAATGTCATGGAGTTATCCATAACCAGAATATGTATATTGCACATTGTATATTGTTATTTGATAGACTAGTAAACTACTAAAAGATATCAAATGTAACATGCAGGGATTTTTTAATGAAATAAAATCATGCACAGTAACCCTATAAATATCTATCTACTCAGAAGTACAGATACTTCTAGCCAAGTATAGGATTCCATTCCAAACTAGTACTGTGTGTTACATATGTAAATGGAGATATAATGCTCTTAAAGAGTCAATTGACAGTTTGGGTGTGGGATTGCAATGTGAACTGAATTCAGGTTAGGCTGATTTCCAATCAGCAATGAGGTTCACTTGCAAGCCACAAGCAAATCACTCTCCAGGGTTGTTGTGAGAAGGGTACAACTGTAACCCATTGATTAACAATGTTGTACATTAACAAACTCTCAGATTTTAATCCATTTCAGAAAATACAGATTTTGAGGTAACAATATCTCAGGCATAATATTTTATTGATCAGCCTAAGGTATTTAATTTGCATTTGACCTGTGATAATCACTAACATTAAGCAGTGCTGAATTACAGTATAATTCCCATAACTACAGTCGATACGTTCGTGAATTTTTGGTGGAAATGTAAAACTGCAGATAATAGCAAATCCAGAAGAAGCATACTATAGAATTTAACTGGAGGGCCTAAAAGATGTGTAGAAATGATAAGTGAAATCACAGGAACCGGTCCCATGGATACAAAGGTTATACTGCATTTAACACCCATGTTTGTTTTACCGTGTCTTCTTGATGGAACAATTTATATAATTCTAATTTTCATAAATGAAACATTCAAATCTTTATGCCCTCATATATAAAAAGAGTGTATGTGTGTTTGTTTTCAAGAAATAATCTGTTCAAAATACAGTAGAGTCTCACTTATCCAACACTCGCTTATCCAACGTTCTGGATTATCCAATACATTTTTGTAGTCAATGTTTTCAATATAACATGATATTTTTGTGCTAATTTTGTAAATACAGTAATTACAACATAACATTACTGCGTATTGAACTACTTTTTCTGTCAAATTTGTTGTATAACATGATGTTTTGGTGCTTAATTTGTAAAATCATAACATATTTTGATGTTTAATAGGCTTTTTTCTTAATCTCTCCTTATTATCCAACATATTCGCTTATCCAACGTTCTGCTGGCCTGTTTATGTTGGATAAGTGAGACTCTACTGTAGTTGTATATCCATAACCTCCAATTTTCTAATATTAGAGGAACATCTTGTAATTCGCAACATATTACCGTATTTTTGCTTTATAAGACGCACCTGATGATAAGACGCACCTAGTTTTCAGAGGAGGAAAATGGGGAAAAATAATTTGAACTAAAAGATGACCTAGAACATTTTAATAAAATAACATCTGAGGGGGGAGAAGGGCACCCACCAGCGGTCCTGCTGCCCGCCCGTCCCGCGCGGAGAGGGCGCCTAGCGAGGCCAGGCTCCATCCTGGGCGGGCAGAGCCACAAGAAGGTAGCCATCTTGCCTCCTCCTGCAGAAGGAGCCTCCACAGGGGCGCCGCTTTCGGGGGTCTGCGGCCATGGTGTCGCTTGTTGTGTTACAAGGAGGCGCAAGGGCGAGCCGCTTCACCTGCTGCCAGCGCTGGGGACGTGCCGGGCATGCCTCCCCACTCCTTCCTTCCCTCCCTCTTTTCCTCCCTCTTTCCTTCCCCACAGGTGCCTCAGGCACGGAAAGGCCTCCAGGAAGGGCCCAGCCTCCTCCTCCAGCCTTCGAGGGGGCCAGTCTGTCTCCACATGCACACGCACACACGGAAGTGCCTTTTGACTCTATAAGGGAAGAGGCAGCGCGTTAGTAGGGTGCTTTCTCCTTCTCTCTCTGAGATGAGGGTTACGTGGGGACACTGTCTGCAGGGGGAGGGGGAAGAGCAGCAGCCCACGCCTCACGTCGCGCGCGTGACGGAGCCCATTCAGAGCGAGCGATAAGGGAAAGCAGGAGGGGGAGGGGGAGGAGGAAGAGGGAGGGGGCTCGAGACCGCTTGACGGCGAGATATGAGGGAGGAACTGGCTCTCCCCGCGTTGTTTGGAATGTTTCGGGGAGGGGGGGGACACACTCTACACTGCTCTCTAATGCAGTTTCAAACTGCATTGTATGGTGAATGTAGATATTGCGTTTATAAGACGCACTGACTTTCCCCTCTATTTTGGGGGGGGAAAAGTGCGTCTTATAAAGCGAAAAATACGGTAAATACGAAGGAATCATCAACCCAATTAGTTACTGCAGACAGATGTAGCCATGGCAATAGCAAGAAAGCAGTAACGAGGTATTCCCCTTGGCTCCTTTTCCAGCAAAGACTGAGCCTTTGGGATACAATTAATAAATTCCCTGCTATAGGTAAACATCAGAAGTTAAGCAAGATTCTACTATTTAATATTTTAGTAGATGAACAATTACAACTTTCACTAATATTACATACGGTTTCTGACCTTTAGCCAGTCAGCCATAACAATGACTGATGGATCAGTGATTGTACTAAGTAATTCTTTTGTAGCTCTTTTCTTCTCTTCTCTGTAATTTTTCTTTTGAACCTATAACAAACACAAAATAAATAAAAGAGTAAGAATCATAATTAAGGGAAAGAAAGTTATAAATTGACTAGACTTGCAAAAACCAAAGGTCAAAACATAAAAAGAACTGTAAAAGGACTAATTCATTTGAAAAAACAACAAATCCCACTGTTAGTGGCACTGTTTATCTAATAGAAGAATTATCATTCTATAATACTTATTTCTAACTAGTTTCCTATAGAAGTCTTTATATGACGGTTCTTCAACTATGTAAGCTTACATCAGGAACCCCTTTTTGTAGTGGTATTTTGCCCCCTTAGAAACTCATTTAGTGCTGATGTTGGCCTCATCACAAAGTTCAAATCTAGATTTTCACCAAACCTTTTGAGAGATATAAATCATAGTCTAGAAAAATGAGATTTTACAGACGGTATAAACTGTTCTAAACTGCTGCTTTTTGGACCATATCCAAAACCTAAGATTTTAATATATATAAATATTTTCATAAACAAACTAACATCTGTTGCCAAGAACTGACTGAGCAGGTTTCCATGCCTGAGCAGGAATTCAAATCCTGGCCTCCCCAACCCTTGAAACTTTACATCAAACTTGTTCTCATTACCTCATTACCTTATATTAATTATTTATATTTTCAATTTACAATTCATAGTTCCTAGTCACTTTTCAATCCCTTTTCAAATTGGCTTTCATAATCTTACAAAATAATTCAGCAGCTTGGCTTAGAAAATACTTCTAAGTAAAGAAAACAGCTTCTGTAATTCCAAGATGAAAGAATAGTAAAGGTAAAGGTTTTCCCCTGACATTAAGTCCAGTCGTGTCTGACTCTGGGGGTTGGTGCTCATCTCCATTTCTAAGCCAAAGAGCCGGCGTTGTCCGTAGACACCTCCAAGGTCATGTGGCCGGCATGCCTGCATGGAGCGCCGTTACCTTTCCGCCTGAGCGGTACCTATTGATCTACTCACATTGGCATGTTTTCGAACTGCTAGGTTGGCAGGAGCAGGAGCTAACAGCAGGCGCTCAAGCCGCTCCTGGGATTTCAACCTGGGACTTTTCGGTCTGCAGGTTCAGCAGCTCAGCGCTTTAACACACTTTGCCACCGGGGCTCCAGAAAGAATACCAGACTTCAAGTGAATCTAGCATCAATTTCTATAGATGTGACCCATCTTTGCTAGCATAAAGTGGTAATGACTAGCAACATATTTATTATTTTCCCAAAAACATATGACGTGCAGCAGGTTGGCAATAACTGGTCCACTTTGTCTATACATAATTATCACTGAGGTGACAAAGTCATGTGCAGGCTATGTTATACCATTTGGATGGAAACTGGAGACTGCTGTGATTAAATGGGCTTGTTTAAAAGCTGGTAATATACTCGATGAATTTTACCAGTAGAGGTTATGTTGGTGGGGCTGTTAGGAGTCCAACATCATTTTGAAGGCTACAGCTTATTTATTTAACTACGTCCTTAAGATGTATCTAGAGATACATCAAGTCTCATAGAATATTTTCTAAAGATGATGACATTGATTCAGCACTGCAACTCTTCCAATATCCTAGTGTTTTTCTAAAGCTCTTCAATATTTCCTGTTTAGCTTCTGCCAGTTGAGTGATGCTACCTAGCCAGAATAATGGGGACAGTAAGTATGCTGTTTTGAAAAGCAACTGACCTTAAGAGACTCCTTCTTGGTGAGTTTGGTAGTTGAGGAGGTGGTGGTGGAGGCAGCAGCAATATCCTTCTCTGACCCATTATAAAGCTTAGATTCCGACTGAAAATATACAGTACACAAGAAAACAATGAGTAAAATGCTGCACTAGTTAACTTTTGAGTCAGTTAAACTTCAATTAAGTAAAAAAAGAAAGCCAAAAAGCTTTCCAGTCTACAGGTCTAATGTTTATATTCATATTGCTTCATTTCATTGAGGCAGACAAGGAGTTTTTAATTAATCCAAAAACAAGTGTTTTTATGGTACTTTGTATGTGCCTCTATTTGCATGTCTTTTGAAAATGAACTAATTTGCATAACAGAGTTCAAGATTATCAACTGAGCGCCACATGTACAAACAGAAACAAGACTTCCCTTGTTCACTATCTCCTTCAAGGAGAATGTCTCCACACTTAATATTTGAACAATTTCCTGTATATATTACAGATTTATAGATGCATTTTTCCATTTAAGGCATTAATTGTATTCTATTTACCATGGAAGTGAATACAGTGTGATGCATGCGATGAAACTCCCCAGACACTCCTAAATTTAAAGGAAAATGTCTATTTTTTTTTTTTTTACTATTTCTTACTTGACTGACCAAACTGACCAAACGCCTGGCACAAATGCAACAGTTTCTTCCCCCTTAGAACCTCCATGCCCAAAACAACAACAAGAGACCACAAACCAGTCAAAATGCCACAGAAAGTGACACATCACTACTTCTGGCATGCCAAAACATGGTGGTACAGCCTTATGTAAAGGATGCAGGGGGAATGGTTCCTGCCCACAGTTGTCCACCACAAACTTATAGCTGTGGCAGCATATGATTTTTAGTTGATTTGAGATAGGGTTTGATCTATTCTGCTTTCTGAGAGAGAATCCACACCATCCGCAAAGAACTCGCAAACAGAGACAAAGAACTGCTGCACCTCCATATCAACATCAGTCAAAAGATGAACACCCAGGACTGGGATAAAATAGACAGCCTCACCTACAAAAAAAATGGAGAAAGACATGGTTCTCCACACCAAGAGACAAAAACAAAAATTCAACAAATGCCGTAAGCAACAGCCAAAACCAGAACTGGCTAAGTCACGGACCATCATCAACCTGACTGACAGACAACTCACTGAAGAACAAGTATCCATTCTAGCAAAAGGAGGAAATTTTGCAGTCACCACCACCAGGATCCCAGTAGAAAACATCATTGCCAATGTTGAATCAGCAATTTACCGGCTACCTGAGGAAGAAGCGGAGGAGGTAAGAATGGAAACAGCAAGGATCCTGAGAAATGAAAAACTTCCCCCCAGCAACATAACGAGAAAAGAAAGACAGGCCATCAAAGATCTCAACTCAGATCCAGAAATCATCATTCTCCCGGCTGACTAGGGGAATGCCACGGTAATCATGGAAATAGAACAATACAAAGAAAAAAATCAGACAACTTCTAGATCCCACAATTTACAAGAAACTGAAACAAGACCCTACTAACAAAATCACCAGAAAAACGAACAATCTAATCAAGAACTCCATTAACTTTGACATACGCCAACAGCTGTGCAAATCAGAAGCCCTCCCACCCAGGCTTTACACACTCCCAAAAATCCACAAGGACTCCATCCCACTCAGACCCATTGTAAGTGCCATTGGATTGCCGACTTACAACCTGGCAAAATTTCTGGTTACACAGCTACAAACCCATATTGGGCTCACTGTGCACTATATCAAGGACTCAACACACTTCATAGAAAAGATCAGCAACCTCAAGCTAAGCACCAAGGACATCCTGATCAGCTTTGATGTGGTGTTCCTATTTACCAAGGACCCGGTAGCTGATACCCTCACACTAATCAAACAAAACTTCCCAGAAGACATCACAGCCCTGTTTCACCATTGCCTCACCACTAGCTACTTTCAGTGGGACAATGGATTCTATGAACAGAAAGATGGAGTGGCCATGGGGAGCCCTCTCAACCCAGTAATAATAATAATAATAATAATAATAATAAATTTATTCTTATATCCCACCCCATCTCCCCGAGGGGACTCGGGGCGGCTCACAACAATAATAAAAACAGTGACAAATTACACATTGTAAAATCAAACATGAAAAGCAGTCATACAATCAATACATACATCACATGTGAAAAACAAGGAGATAAAACAGTTCTAGGCCGAAATAGAGGGCTTCTGTAGCTTCGTGGCAGAAGTATTCAGCAAGGTATCAATAATCATGGCAGAACACTCTCTAATTAAATTAAATGGGCAGACAAATCAACCCCCAAAAATTAGTCGTCGAAGGCCCTCTGGAAAAGCCAGGTTTTAAGGCTTTTTCTAAAGGCTAGGAGGGTGGGGACCTGTCTAATCTCCCTCGGGAGTGAGTTCCAGAGGCGGGGGGCCACAGCAGAGAAGGCCCTCTCTCTCGTCCCCACCAGCCGCAACTGCGAAGGTGGTGGGAGCGAGAGGAGGGCCTCCCCCGAAGAGCGAAGAGATCGTGCAGGTTCATAGGGGGAGATGCGGTCTCTAAGGTAGGTGGGTCCCAAACCGCAAATTTCTATATGGAACACTTTGAAAAACAAGCCCTAGAAACAGCACCAAAAAAGCCAACTGTTTGGTTCAGATACGTAGATGACACCTTCACAATTTGGAGCCATGGAGAGGAAGAACTCAGCAAGTTCCTGGACCACCTTAACAGCATCCACCCAAACATCCAATTCACCGTGGAAAAAGAAAAGGAAGGAAAAATGCCATTTCTAGATGTTCTGGTCATCCGCAAACCCAATCAACAATTGGGCCACACAGTTTACAGAAAACCTACACACACAGATAGATACCTTCATAAAAACTCCAATCTTCACCCAAGTCAAAAAAGAAGCAAAAAAGCCCTGACAGACCATGCACAAAGAATCTGCGAACCTCACCTCCTCCAAGGTGAACTAAACCACCTAAACTGGGCTCTACAGGCCAATGGATACTCCACCACAGACATCAGAAGAGCTGAAAGGCCAAGAACAAGCCATGAGAGTCAAGACAAAGATCCACCCAGAGGAAAGGTGTTCTTACCATACATCAAGGGAACCACTGACCACATAGGCAAACTAATGAAGAAGCACAACCTACAAACTATCTACAGACCCACAAAGAAAATCCAACAAATGCTACGGTCAGCGAAAGACAAGAGGGATCCTCTCTCCTCTGTAGGAGTCTACCGGATACCATGCAGCTGTGGGCAAGTATACATAGGGACCACCAAACGCAGCGCACAAACACGAGTCAAAGTAGCAGACTAATTCAACCAGAGAAATCAGCACTTGATGAACCAACCTGGACACAGTATATTATCTGAGAACACAGAAATGCTTGACCACTCCAACAACTATCATGTCAGACTACACAGAGAAGCCATTGAAATTCACAAACATGTGGACAACTTCAACAGAAAGGAGGAAACCATGAAAATGAACAAAATCTGGCTACCAGTATTAAAAAAACTCAAAAAAATCAGAACAGTAAATAAGAAGCAACACTCTGAGACATGGGAACTAGGGGCAGTTAACAAAGAATGCCCCCAGGCAGAAAGTAGCTAGATGTAGCCATTCAATACAAATTAGGGTGATTAACTGGAACATTTAAGCTGGCTTCCAACTGACAAGAGTTCTTCCCTCACCCTGGACTTCCCACAGATATATATAAACTCTCCTTGCTCAGTTTTTCCATACCTCACAACCTCTGAGGATGCCTGCCATAAATGTGGGCGAAACGTCAGGAGAGAATACTTCTGGAATATGGCCACGCAGCCCGAAAGACATACAACAACCCTGCTTTCTGATTATTGAGAGTGCCTGTTTTTCCCATATCCCACTCCAACATAACAAACCATCCCATTGAGAATGGTCCCTTGACTGTGGTTGGAGAGATAGGAAATTTCATTTTCATTAATTCAACTGCATGCACTGACTATAGTTCAAATCCTTGGTTTGAATAGTCTAAACATGTTTTTTTTACATGTACTTCCCACAGGCTGGAAAAAAACTGGATGATAATAATAGAACTAATAGAGCCTCATAACTCTTCTGGCAGCCAGTTATTCCTTACTAGCTGATACTGTAACCAAGTTACTAGGAATTTCTCAGTAAGCATTTGCTTACTAAAAATATACTTTGGATGAGTTACAAGGCATTTGTTTTCCCGGATATCAAACCACCAACTTGACTGACAAGAGGAGCTTAATTAAGATAGTCAACTAAACCTTCCTGCTAAATAAAAGGTCAATATTTTTTCTCAAAACCATTCTCATTGTAGTTTTCAAAAAAGACGCTACTTGCTCTTTGATACAAAACACCAGTTTAAGAAGTATTGGCTGAAAACTGTACATGTGAAAGGGATCTAGGAGTCTTAGCAGACCACAAGCTAAACTGTGTAATGTGGTAGCTGAAAAGGGTCAGTATGATTCTAGGCTGCATCAGAAGGAGTATTCTAGATTGAGGAAAGTAGTAGTCACACTCTATTCTGCTTTGGTCAGACCTTACTCAGAATACTATGTCCAGTTTTGAGCACCACACTTTAAGCAGATATTGACAAGCTAGAACGTGTCCAGAAAAGAACCACCAAAATGGTCAAAAGTCTGGCAGCTAAGCCCTATGAGGATCAGCTTAGGGAGCTGAATATGTTTAGCTTGGAGAAGAGAAGGCTGAGAGGGGACATGATTGCTATGTTTAAATATTTGAAAGGATGTCATATTGAGGACAAAGCCAGCTTTTTTCTGTTCACTTCAAAGACTAGGACATGGAGCAATGGACTCAAGTTGCAGGAAAAGAGATTTCACGTAAACATTTGGAAGAACTTCCTAATGATCAGAGCTGTTTGACATTAGACTATGCTGCCTTGGAGTGGGGTCTCCTTCTCTAAAGGCTGGAAGCCCTCCAATTCTATGATTCTATGAGGAATTTGAGACCAGAGGCTGTATTTCATAAAGCTTATAAATTTGAAAGCTCTACAATCTAAATAACACTTGTGCAAGAGAAACTTCAGTAGCAACTTCTGAGGACTCCAAAATACCTTTCAAGGATGGGCATTGGAGGGAAGACAATCTTGTTAATAAATTAAGAATCCTCTTACATATAATTTTCTGTGTGACTTTCCAAGAAAATATTTAAACTTCATAATTCAGCAAAACAGATGTAACTGCTCCTTAAACTATCAGCTAGTACAGTAGATTCCACAAAAATAGATGCATTATAAGCCAATTAATGTCGGTACACAACAATTAAAACTTCTAAATGCATGGTTTTGTTTGAATCATTCAATCCAATTTTTTCAGAGATAAACATCAGGTTTTTTCTACCAGATCATAAATTGACCGTTCCCTGGTTCCACAGATTCAGCAGGAAAGCTTGCACAAAAGTGACCTTGATTGTTCCTCTAATAGCAGGTACTGCCAGGTTTCTGTTTTCCCTTTGTGATATTGGCTGCTGAGAAAACACTTCCATACGGCTGGAGAGTCACATGTAAATCACCCATGTTTGTCATGTAAATAACACATTTTGCAGAAGCAATCATTCTGATGGATATACAGTACTGATGATGGAGGAAAAGGAACCAAACAATCCATACAATCCATACAACTATCAATAGCATGAATTATTGGTGGAATACTCAGCACAGGTGACATTAAAGCATTTTCCTAGTAAAGTTGATTTTTCAAGGTTAACTATTGATGAAACTAGTTGTGTGACTACCTCCCAAAACTGGAAAGATCCTAAGTTTTTGGTTAGTCAAAGGAAAAATAGTATAAAGACTGTCTCAGCAAAACTATATTTTAATGCTGTTCACAGAATACAGAAAAATCTGCTAATTTTGGAAAGCTAGTTCAAAACAACTGAAAATCCTTTTTCAAATCTCCTATGTATCGTTACTGTATTAAACCATGAAGCATATGGAACAACAGTTAAAAGCCTGAATGGAATATTTTTAAAAATACAGTATTCATGGGAAAAGAAACAAACTGGAAAGAAACATTTGGACTTAAAATATTTAACACACCATATGGCTATAATAACCTGATGTCAATTTGCTGAAATGTATGTTTCGTATTCCTAATACAAAACTCTAAAAACAATGTTTTAAGCTGACTGAACCTAAATAAGACAAAAAAACACCCATTAGGCATAGTAAAATGGTGTCCCTTATATAAATGGTAAAATCACAGTTTGCTTTTTAAATTAAAACTACCGTATATACTCGAGTAGAAGCCAATCTGAATATAAGCTGAGGCACCTTATTTTACCACAAAAAAACGGGTAAACTTATTGACTCGAGTATAAGCCGAGGGTGGGAAATGCAGCAGCTACTGGTATACCAATAAAATTACGTTAACTGAGGCATCAGTGGGGTAAATGTTCTTGAATATTTACCGTATTTCAAAGAAAAACAGTAAACTAACTCTATAAGTGGAAAAGTAGGGTCAACAAAAACAATATGGTATCCACAATAACTTTATCATCATCATCATCAACAACAACAACAACTTCCTTTGTATCCTGCTCTATCTCCCCTTAGGGACTCAGGCCAGCTTCCAACATAACAACAAGCAAACATTCAATGCCTATATAAACAATGCAGAGCTAGATACAGATCGATAATTATATATACTAATTTCACATTTGCAATTTCCCCTGAAATGTTTGCAAATCCTCTCTCTATATATGTGCATTTCCCTCCTGCAATATTTGCAAGCTCCATTTATCTACGTTTACATCTATACTTACTTACTTACTTACATCTATCTAGACATCTTTCTGTGTGTGTGTGTGTGTGCATATTTGCAAGTCCTATATATCTATATTAATATATATATATATATAGACATCTCTCTATATATAATTATATCTATATAGGACTTCCAGAGACTTGCAAAAATGTGAGGGGAAATTCATATATAAAATTAATGTATACATATAGATACATGGAAATCTCTCGATATCTATATGTATATAGGATTTGCAAAAACCTGCAAACATATGAGGGGAAATTCATATATTAAATTAATGTCTCCCTAAAAGCAACTTTGGCCTCTTTTCTCCTGCCCTTTCCCACCTCTTTTATTTCTCCCTTTTTCAAACTCTAAAAGTAGCCTGAAAAGCCTTTTTAAAACTCACCCCTCTCAAAAAAACCCACCCCATTTTGTTTCCTTAGGAATAAAAAGAAATACACACCTTCTGTTCCTCTCCCTTCCCACCTTTCCTCCTTTTTGACTCAAACGTTCTTGCAATAATAGTAATAATAATAATAATAAATCCTGCAAATTTGCCAGACTCTTTTTCTTCCCCTTCCACCCATGCAATACTTTTCTTCTTCCTGGCTTGAAAGGCTTTCACTCACTCTCCTTTTGCTTTTGAAAACATTCCCTTCTTGTCTCTCTCTTAAAGAGAGAGATAACTCCAGCCTGAGAGGAGAAGCGGAGAAAGGAGGTTTTGGAAAAGAAAACATACTGTAGCCTCCAGGCTCCGCTGTCTGGTTTGACCTTGACCCCATTATAAGCCAAGGGAGGCTTTTTCAGCCCCCCAAAAGAAATAAAAAACTCAGCTTATCTTCAAGTATATACGGTATATTTTGTAGATATAGATGGGTAAATTTGTGGATATAGCTCGTAATGTTATAACCAAAGTTATATATAGATGTTATTTATCTTATGGTGTTAAATTTTATTTTAGGAAGGTACAAAATATGTTTTAAAATAATACTTCACTCATTCAAATTCACATTGTTAGTAGTACATTTCATGCCATCATGAAGACTGTCATGACTTAATAGGAAATGACTTCCCTCTACCACATAGTAAAATAAAGATCCAAAAACACTGAAAATACATTAAGGTAAAAGATGCAAACACAATTCTGATATTTGATTCCTATTAAATATATACCTAGTATTAAAATATTAGTAAAATTGTATATTATCAATTCATAACTGAACCAATGAGGCAATGTTCAAAAATTTATTAAAATGAAACATTCTAAAAATGTTGCAAACAGAACAATGTCTTCACTTGTACAAAATGAATTAATGTACTTACTTTGCTCTTTGACATGGACTGTGAGGAATCATCTTTACCTTGTGAAGCATCATCTTTCCCCCTGTCAAACCCTAAAAAAGAATTTGAGATGACATCAATTTAGTGAATGCTATATTTTTAAAAAAAGATTTCTATTCTGGCTTTCAGATGAAGATTCTCCAAAACAAAGTAAGAACATTTAAATACTCATATATAAAATACAATTAATTTAAACATAAAACATTTACATCCACATTTAAAAGTGATTCCAAATGTATTTATTTAAAATATTGTTATGAGATATAGCATATGGTGTAGCAGTTCCAGCACTGGACTATGACTCTAGAGACCAGGATTCAAATCCTCACTTGGCCACATCCTTTTAGCATCAGAGAAAGGCAAAGGCAAACCCCTTTGAACAAATCTTGCAAAGAAAACACAGTGATAGCTTACTTCAGGGTTGCCACAAGTAAGAACTTACTTGAAAGCACATGCCAAAAAACCATATTTTGATTAAACAGTCTATCATTAAAATAGAGTGGTATTTAGGACTAAGATATGCTCTAAGAAAAACAATCTAACTATACAAAATATCCTTACACAATATAAATTCTAACTACATATATGTGGAATGCAAATCATTTGGGATATTATTTGTTTGCTATACAGTGCAACAATTACTTTAAAACTAAGAAAACTTTGTTTAAAGTTAAAATTACATTGGAGACCAAAATACAAATCTTGTTCCCAATCTTTTTATATTGTATTTGCAGTAAGTTCTTTTAACAGTTTCAAAAATCAACAAAAAAAGTGTTACCAATTCATCTTACCAGTTATTCCTAAACTAAATTCAGATGTCAAAAGACTCTTTGTGAAAGAAATAAATCAAGGATAATAATAATAATAATAATAATAATAATAATAATAAAACTTTATTTATATCCCCCCACCATCTCCCCACGGGGACTCGGGGCGGCTTACATGGGGCAGTGGCCCAAACAACATAAGAACAAAATATAAGCAACACAATACAATCACAATATAAAAAGATAAAACAATAATACAATATATCAATATAAACAACAATACAAGATAACAGACGTTAACCATACATTCTGGCTACTTCTGAACTGGAAAGTATGGTTAATATGGTTAATATGAACCAACCATAGCTTTCAAATATTGGCTTATGTGGAAGCCATCAAACATAGTTCCCACCTGATATGTAACAGGTAGCTATGATGAATTAGGAGCTTCTTGACTTAAGACTGCTGTTCACACCAGAGGCTAATATAATCTAGTCATTAATTATCATTTTTGGATTTAGCTGTAATAGCAGACTATGGTTAATTGCTGCTTCCTGAATATGTGAAGCAGGGAAGCAGAGTGGATGAGTGCATGGAGGTCATTAAATATCCTGGTTTATAAAGTCAGAATCTGATCTTCCAAATGTGATCTTTTTATTTGCACTGGATCTAATCCATCCCATCTGTTATCATTTGATGATACAAGTGCTCTTCAGCAATATTTTAAAAATAAAAATGCATATTTATATTTGTATTTAGGAAACCAATAAAATGTGTTTACAATAATTTCCAAGAACATAAAGAAGTACAATTAACAGATTTGATGTTATGAAACATACATCTTCGTGGTCATTCAAATTAGAGAAGACCTATTACATTAATGGGATTTGCTTAAGCATGCATTCACTATTCAAATTTAATTCATTGAGTTTACTCTAGTAGGACTACCAACAAGTTGTTGCCAGGACAAACTGCTTGAAAATCAAATGTTTAATATTACTACTATGAATACTAACACTAAGTTTCTCATTTTTTGTGTAACAAAATTTCCAATACATTTACACTTAAGTTATGTTCTGGGAAACATAATAGCAATGAAAGAAAACAAAGAAATATATTAAACATTATTCAGAAATTCTGAGCTCTGAAAATGATTGCGAATTTCATATACAGTATATATTCCTCATGTGTAAGTTTTGAAATTTTGGTCAAAACATTGATCCCTAAAACCTGAGGTGACCTATTCTAAGGGTCTATGTAAATACTGTACTTTAACTCTTATTCATAAATAAACCATCTCCTTCTGTGAATAGCGTGGCAAAACGCAAGAACTTAGTCTGCTCTGGGAAAAACTGGGTAAAAAAAATAACAGTGATCGTCAGGGATGGTGGACCCTCAGATAACACTGGCCCTTTCCCCTCTTCATGGAATGACCCTTTTGCTGATTCATGCGTCCCATCAAAAAAAGGTAATTTTGGCCCAGAAACTTGTCCTCGACAAATACATGAAGTCGACATATACATGTATGTATGGCAGGCATACCAGACAATTTATGAGCTTAAATGCAATCCTCTGACTTAATACAGTCCTCCAGAATATGTGTTCAGCCCTTTATAGATATCCGGCATGCTAAGTAAATCCAAAGAAAATGATGGGAATGAATAACAATCGAATTCCAGTGAGTGATTTACTAGAAATAGCCTGAAATATAAAATAATGCCATATCATCTCCCCATCTTTTACATAAAGGGATTTTATTAAGGCAAGTTAGAAATTCTGAGGGTAACAGTACTAAATTGTTGACAGTTTCTTCCTGTTGAAACCTAAACTACACATACATATGCAATAACCTATACCAGGGGTCCCCAAACTTTTTAAGCCGAGGGCCGGTCTACAATCCTTCAGACTGTTGAGGGGCCGGATTATCATTTGAAAAAAAAAAAAAACAAATTCCAATGCACACTGTACATGTCCTATTTGTAGTGCAAAAACAACAACAACAACAACAACAACAACGAAAGAACAATACAATATTTAAAAGTAAAAACAATTTTAACCAACATACATTTATCAGGATTTCACTGGGAAGTGTGCTTCTGCTTCTGGCCAATGAGATAGTCAAGTTAATTAGGGTTGTTGTTGTTGTTGTTGTTGTTGTGTACCTTCAAGTCATTTCAGACTTTGGGCAAGCCTAAGTCTAAAATGTATTTATTTATTATTTATTTATTTACTACATTTGTATCACACCCTTCTCACCCCAAAGGGGACTCAGAGTGGCTTACAAATTATATAACTTTTATAACTGTTTATTGATGTTATGTTTTTATTGATGCGACATTGTTTTATTGCCGATCTTGTTTTATTGTTTTATTGTTGTTATTGTATTGTTGTCGGGCATGGCCCATTGTAAGCCGCTCCGAGTCCCTCGGGGGAGATGGGCGGGATATAAAAATAAAGTTATTATTATTATTATTATTATTATTATTATTATTATTATTATTATTATATGTACATACAATATATTATATTATTAGCATAGCACAATATTAGCATTATATATCACTATATTGAACTATACTGTAATATTATTAGTAATATTATATGTAATATAGAATATATACTTAATATTATCATATGGTATTATTATTAGTGTTATATTGTATTACATAATTATAATATTATTATCAATATTATATGTGTATACAATATATTATATTATAAAACTGAGGGCGGGGGCCAGGTAAATGACCTCGGAGGGCCGCATCCGGCCCCCGGGCCTTAGTTTGGGGACCCCTGACCTATACTAACAAAGGCGCCAAATCAAAATTGATTCTTATTTCCTCTCACTATAGTTATTCAGAATATTCAACATCACCCTAGACAAATGAGCTTTCCAAAAAAATACAAGAAAACCTCTGATGATAACATATGGCTAAACCTATTAATGAAGGATCTATGTTCTGAAAATAGGAATTATGTGTATTAAGAGTCTTGACTGTCAAATCAAATATGAGAAAGGGGCAGCAAAGTGGAAGATTTCTGAGTTATACAATATCTTACTATAGCTAGAGAGATGGAAGCAAATGAACTCTATTTTTCTTGTTTGCTGTAGTTCTGACAATTTTAACTCCCTACATTAAAACAGAAAAACAAGAAAAGCCATGCTCAGTCCCATTTCAAGGAAAAGGGGAGGAATGTAAAGAAAGATTGTGATAATAATTTCTAGGGGGTGATCATCATTTTTATGGTCAAATAAAGGATAAAACATTTACAATAAAAAGCAAACTCATAACAGACCCACTAAAATGAAACCAGAAGATTGCAATTTTAAATAAACTAAATTTATGTTCACAGTAAATAGCAGTGGCAGTGGGTTAAACCGCTGGGCTGCTGAACTTGCAGGTTGAAAGGTTGGAGGTTCGAATCCAGGGAGCGGGGTGAGCTCCCACTGTTAGCCCCAGCTTCTGCCAACCTAGCAGTTTGAAAACATGCAAATGTGAGATCAATAGGTACTGCTTTGGCGGGAAGGTAACAGCACTCCATGCAGTCATACCAGCCACACAACCTTGGAGGTGTCCACGGACAATGCCAGCTCTTCGGCTTAGAAATGGACATGAGCATCAACCCCCCAGAGTCAGACACAACTAGATTTAATGTCAGGGGAAAACCTTTACCTTATGTTCACAGTATACTCCCATTATACCCAAAACTGATCATTCAATAACAAGTACAGATCCAAACTACACATGCAACATCATGAGTAGGGTTTTTTTTTTATTGTTAGAGAATGTAAAACTGAGGACACAGCACTGATTTAACACCACACCAAATCTGAATGCTTAGTTACAGGAATTTTAGATAACAAATATCTACTGTAAATTCGACAAGGAAATTCAGATTATTAGAAATTCTGTTCCCTTTCATTTAAAAATCAGAGTCGGTATCCCATCCCATCTACAGAAGCCAACTACATTAAGAACAGACTCTTTCGTCTGGGACAGCAGGATCGCTTACGGGGCACAAAACTCTGTTTGCCAATACAATGGTCCTACTTTAATCACAACACATTATTTCCAAATCTCAGTTGATTTCATTCAATCAAACGTCTGCCAAAAAAACTCCCCAGAACATTTTAGGAAATAGCTTTTAAAAAAGAAAATAAGAGGTACTATCTGTACGTGTTTAAACACAGAGCTATTTCAGTGACAACATTAAAAAGACAAAACAAACCTCGAAAGACAGGAGAAAGTTCGTTGTATCCTCCAAATGAAGCATTCCGGACAAGTTTTCGACCATCAGCTCGTGGAGGAAGCGAAACCCCAGCACATGAAGAAAACCTACGTCGTAATGGGCCCTCTTCCTTCATGAGTTAGTTGTTCTGTGTAATAATTGTTGTCATTCAGAAGGCTGATTGTAATAAGAATGCTGCAGAGAAAGCCTTTGCCCTCACAGTCAGATCAGCAACATGCAAACCACACATATAGAGTAGGTGCCATATGCTCACTTGGACTGACAACTAACTAAAGCTGATAAAATTGGGAAAACAGTCTTGAGATGTTTAAAAATTCAATTATAGTTGCAGTAAATCTTTCATCAAAATATTGCATATTATTACTCCTCTTTGTTGTGTAGACACCCGACAACTATCATGATAAAATACATTAAACAGAGGAGTTATTACAGGATGAGTATCCCTTATCCAGAATTCCAAAATCCAAAATACTTCAACATTCAAAATAGCCCACATGGGTGGCTGAGATAGTGATATCTTTGCTTTTTCTAATGATTTAATACACCTAAACTTTTCTTAATGCATAACATTTTAAAATGTTGTGCATAAAATTATCCTCAGGTTCTCTATATAAGAAACATAAATGAATTTTATGTTTAGACATGGATCCCATCATCAAGATATCTCATTATGAATATGCAAACATTCCAAAATCCAAAATACAGTTCAAAGCATTTCAGATAAGTGATACCCAACCTGTATAGATTCTTCCACTGCCAAATTGTGAAACACACAAAGCAGCTTATCATAAATTGGGTATCTGCCTTCTGCTGCAAAAATTATACCTGCTCACAGAAGATGGTTTAACATGAACATCAGAGATCCCTCCCATCCCCAACTCAACTATATAGATTTCTCAATAGACTGTTGAATGGTAAGCCAACACTTATGTACATCCTATTGATTCATGTGTTTACTCCAATAGGGGCTGGCAATTGCACTAAGGCCAGTCTATAGAATTTTCATAACTAGAAAACAACTGTTCTGTTTAAAAAAAACCATAAACCATTTATACAACCCCTCCCTGACCTCAAGGGAACTCCTCCTCCTATCCAGATAGAATTCAGCTTTTATTCCGCTCTTGATTGAAAAGCACAGTAGAAGCAGGGTGGCATCAACATCCCATGTAGGATCTTCTATTCCTCTTTGTGTACCTTTTTCTGTTTCTCATTTTATATGTACCCACATCTAGATAGAGCTAAGACAGAGCACACTTCTGAGGCACACAGCCTGTTGTTATAACCCTTGTACCAGAAATGCTCTAACAGTATTCTGCTTTTTATGACATAGAAATGTGCTATTCATAAAATAAGTTTCAGCTGTGCCGTTTATTATGACCCACATTGTAACTCTAATAATAAACACATACAAAGGCAGAACCTGTACCCGTGTGTAGAGATTAAAGGGCAGAACTACACTTGACAAACAATGGTTTCCTTAGTAACTACACTATGTGGGTGGGCAACTACAGGGCAGAATCAATGGGTAGGACAGTAGTAATTATCCCATTTTGAACACAACAATTCTCCTATACAAGTTCTTCTGTCATTATTAATATATATTTACCAAGCCAGGCTGTGAAAGAGGACATGTGCCTAACCAAGAATGGGACTAATTGACCTGGTGAAACATGTGTGCAGAATATTCGTAAGCATGGGAAAATTGTCACTGTTCATATTCTTGTTATCCTAGCAAACAGATGTTTATTGAAGAAGAAAAAGGAAGAAAATTATTTAAGAAGGGTTATGGTTGAAACTATTGTCATATGTTTAAAATTCAATATACTGGACATATGGATAAAACTAAGCCACTGTCTGCCTCCAACATTTTAATGGATATATTTTAGTTCAACTGTCTACAGGTAATATTTGGTTTAAAAGATAGCATTACATCAAGAAATGTAATATTAAAATTGCTATTGTTAAGTACAAGATTTTAAAAATATACCTATGTTATAGTATCAATATTTTCTGTGGTTTTCCTCCCATAAGGTGTTCTACTGGAGATTACAAAATAATCACCATTATTTCTGCTTAAAGAAGCTGTAATCACCTGACAATTTGGCACACTTGAGAAGGCACAGTAGTCTTAGTTCAGACCTAGTTCTTATTGAGTTGTACATTTGTGTTTGGGTTGTACCACTTTAAAAAACAAACCCAGTTGTCTCTAACAAAGGTAGAATGTTTACCCATAAAAACTACTGAACAAAGTCTGCACTAGAAGACTTTCTCTGCAACAATCAGACTGTCTGTGCTTCTCTTTTTGTACTATGCAGCATTGAATTATATGAGCCTCCACCTGCATCCCAAAATGGTATAATCTTGACAGAAATGAAAGGCTATATGAAACAAGAGGCTCTGAGTCAAAACTAAAGAACAGGTAAATATGTGGTCCTCTATGTTTGACTACATCCCCCATTGTCTCTAAACACTGCATTGATGTGAGTTGGTTCTGAAGAACATCCTAAAGCAGTGATTCTCAACCTGTGGGTCCCCAGGTGTTTTGGCCTACAACTCCCAGAAATCCTAGTCCCTTTAACAGCTGTTAGGATTTCTGGGAGTTGAAAGCCAAAACATCTGGGGACCCATAGGTTGAGAACCACTGTCCTAAAATAAAGGGACACCATTTCTTAGTTTTAACAAATTTCAATAAAGGAGTGAAATATTTCAAATATATTGTGAAGAATAATTACAGGTATCCTTCTTGAAGCAATTTCTGTCACCAGCAAGTAGTCTATTTTATGTCACGCCTTAACTTTAATGTCAAATCTTAATTTTCTCTCACCATAGTCTGTATCAATACAAAACTCTTTTCTTTCTGTTCTTAGTTTATGCCCTTGCTCCCAAATTCCAGTCTTGACTTCAAATCCATCTTTGGCTTTCTTAGTCTATTTTTTATTAGCTCCAACATTTCATTCTGTATTTATTATCCTATTTCCCATTCATCACTACATCAGGAAAGCAGAAGACATCAGGTATAATATGATTTACAGCAATGATATATTCCTAGTCCATGCTATATTTTCCATTCTAATCTGAGGTTCTTTTTGGATTAAATTATATTGAGTTCTAATCATTATTTTATAGCACAAACACTTTAAAACATTGCTGCTTCTCTAGCTAATGGTCAAATAGAAAGAAAAACAAAGATCTTGAGAGACAGCTTTCCAACAAGGAAATTGTGCTTAATATGTAAGTTCCCATAGGATAATTCAATTAAGTTGAATATGTTGGGTCTCACTAATCATATCTTTTTATTGGTTCATGCCAATACAAAGGCAGCCAACATTAAAAGATTTTAGTAACAGAATATGATGACTAGGACAACAAAACATTTGATTCTTCTAAAACAGGAGTTGAATCATTTTTAAAAGGGCTACGGATCCAGAGACACATGAAACTAAAAGTGTAATTGAGTCATAGAGAAATGCCTAGAAATCACAATGGAAACAATGTGCATAACCAAAATGTGTGTTTATAGTGTATGGAAGTACACTGTAATGATCTCTAAAAACAATTATGGAACTTTTAACTAATCCCTTTATTCAGATGACTAGTATATTTCAAATTATGGAGAAAATAACTAAATACCCTAAAGTTACCAGATCCTGTATGTTCTTGGAAGAAAAGCAGAGTTAGCCCTGGCTAGTACTCGGATAGGTGTCTGCCAATGGATACCAGGTGCTGTAGGCTATATTTCAGAACAAAGAAATGGCAAAATAATTTCTGAATGTTCCTTGCATAAGAAAACCCTATGAAATTTATGTGGCAGCCGTAAGTCGACAGGCAACTTGAAGGTATGTGTGTGCATATATATACACACACACACAATGATAAGCTAGTAAACACATGAGAATAGGAGATTTTCTAATGCTGACTAATGATGCTCAAACAGAAAAGTAGTTTATCAAATCTGTAGAGACTGGAAAAAGAAAAGAAAAATAATATCAGACTTTTATCAAAGCAAGCTAATAATCTATGCAGCTCACCACTGGAGCAAAAGCCTTAAATTGGGATAAGAGTCTTAGTTACTGGAAGGAGAAAAATTGACCAAACTGCTACCAAATACAATTGTCTAGAAAATACTGCTAATAAACATCATGTTAAACATTCAACATGGATTTTACCTATGGATATTCTTAGAAGAACTATATCACTAGGTAAGAAAATCAGGAGAAACTAAATACATGTTTAACTACTGGCAATTATTCAGCTAGCTCAGTATTAACTTCCTAATCTTTGGTTAAGTCCAAGACCTAATGTTATTTTTACTGTCTTTAATGGAAGCACTGCTTTTATTTTGGAAATGCACTGAGCAGTCTATTACTGAAAGCTATTCAGGTGGATGTGTCTCCCTTCAGTAGTTGAGGTATTTTTTACTACAGCCAATTACAGCAAAGCATATGCACACACATCATGTACAATATATATATATAAAACAATGTATGTAAAACATATATACCTAATAATAATAATAATAATAATAATAATAATAATAATATCTCCTGTAATTACCATATTGGAGGTTGGATTTTTTTAAGCTGGATTGAAAAGTACTAACATTTAATGTAACATTACAAATGCATTTTAATATTCTTATTCTCTGCAACAGCTGAATAATCAATTGAGAAAATTGAGCTAAAAACAAAGGTTGTATTCAAGTAGCACAGCCTATATAACAAGAATAGGCTTTGTTGCTTCACTACACATTAACACAATTCAGATATTTAGGGCAGCTAACCTGGCTCACAAATGTAGTTACCTCTATAGATGAGTGTAAGAAGGGGCATGAATGAATGAGAGAGATCAGTAAGGGGTGAAGGGGATCTGTTTATTAAGAATGCTATGCCATCTTGTTACATCTACAAAGCTATCTAAAAGGAAGCATAAATAAGTACACATTACCTACCTATATCAGTGACATATGCTCTTTCCTAACAAAATATATCTGTAAAATATAGTGAGCCGCTTGCAGCTTGTCTAGCAACAGCTGTAGAATATGCAATTTAGAAGGCACCAGTTGCTTGTCTGACTATTCCCTGTGAAAAAAATCCGGAATCTTTAAAGGTATACTTACCTTCACGGGTGTATCCACAGGGTGAAATTTCAAAACACAAACCAGTTTATATTATCACAGCTCCAAAGGGTTTTACAAAGAAAAAAACTAACGCTTTCAGACTTGATTTTCTTTAAAGGAAGCTCAACTGAATCACAATGTCTTTTGGCACATCAGGCTGCAGCTGAGGCACTTCTTTTAAAAGGAGCCTGCAGCTTATTGCGTCTGGCTTGGCTCTCTGACTGCTCTGCAGCTCCTCCCACACACTTGTTGACTGCTCAGGTTTCGGTTATTTTAGCGCAAGTAAGACCTCTAAATTGCCAAGGACAACAGATTAGACTCAAATGGGTCAATCTGGCTAAAACCCATTCTGAATGAAAGCTTTGTTGAAAGTATTTTATTTGCATTCACACACACTGAGCCAAAATCCTATTTCTCATATACTCAGGATAAGCGATCACATACAAAGGAAGGAACAGGATCACAACACTAGCTGCACTTTATAGGTATTCTGATGTCTCTCTGCATTAAGTCTTCTAATATCAACAGTGTTGCTTAATGCAAACTGGCAGATACTCCCCAAAGTATGTATCAAGAGGTCGAATAGCCAGATGCCTTAGAAGCAACTCAAACTGTGGCTTAGGCACCTTGTGTCCATCTGCTCCCCAGGCTTCTGTCCATGGAACAAGAAGGCAATTTGCACCAATTCCTACTACCCCATATTCCTCTGAAAGCCTCTCCCCACCCAAAAAAATTAAGTTGGAGAAGAGAAGGTGGCCCTTCAGAAGTACATGATGTAGAAGGCTACAAGGGAGGGGGAGAGGTGAAAATAATCTAATTTTGCATTCAGATGACAGATGCCACTGCAGGATCAAGGGACCTTCTGCCAGCAGAAGATACTGACGCATCCTTTACTTAACAAATCTCTCACAACCTCCTTATAATACTGGTTTGAGCCTCTTTAAGTAGTAAGAGGTCAAAACATGTCCCTCTCTATTTATAGGCATTAGCCAGACATCTTGGTTATATTCAAGAATAGCTCAAATTACAGTGTGTAATTTCAAGTTGTACACTTTCAAGTGGAAAAAGCCAACTGCAGTATTATTTCTCCCTGTTTGTCAACAGAGGATGGCTTTCACCATTCAAAGGCAGTGTAATGTTTACTATTATTAGAGACGACATATAGGTATGCTAATATTTTAAATGCGGCTCTAGTCTATCACATATAGATCTTGGTGGAGATTATGGGTCTAATTTTCAGGACAAATCATCATTTGATCACAAAGCTGTGACATCTCTTAAACCTGCAACTTCTTTTTAAAAAATGATTTATTTCTCTAAAGATGGCCCATCCTGCTCACTAGCAAAGAATGTAACCTCAACTAGGAAGATACTGGGAAGGTATGGCTTTGGCAAGTAATAATCTAGCACAGGAAGAATTTATTTTCATTGATATGATCCCTTTTTTCTGAAAATCAGCAGCACCTCTTCATATAAGATTTACATTCCAATCTTGGGCCAGGTATTTTCGGAGCTCTGAGTCCAATGAGGTTCAGAGGGGCTTACTCCAATGTAAATGTGAATATGATTATAACTGAAATCTGCAAAGTCATAATATTAACACTAATAACCTTATAAATACCCATCTTCCATCTTGCATTACAGGAAGGGCGTAGAATTTAATCTGGCCGGCTAGAGATCTCAATACAACCAAGAAAGGATGTACAGAATGTCCACTACACACTTCAACTCTTACCCTGATCACAAAAGTTAATGGAGAAAGGCGGGTGGACTGAGACGGAAGCCCACTTCTCAGAGATTGGAGATAATGTGATGAGGTGAGGGGAGAGGATGTCACAAAACTAAGTACCAAGACTATTGGTACCCGATCTGATTGAAATGAGCCATACAAATGAGAGAAAAAAATAAATGTTGTCTATGTTCCTGGCTAACGAAGAGATTTTAAAAAAAAATAATGAGAGTTAAATAGTCAATTTATGCTTAGCTTCAAAGCCTTAACTGCTTTATTTCCACATGCCTTTTGTACCTTCAACCATTCTACAATTCTCTTTAATACAATACCAGAACTACACTCAATCTTCTAAATACGTAATGGAATTCTGATCCATTTCCCCTCCATAAAGGTAATAATGTTGCTTACTTTTCAATTAGGGAACAGAATTAAACTACATTTCAGTGGTCATTCTCCTATGAATCCATATTGGCATATATAGTACGCCAACCCCCATCCCACCCCATATCTGTGGGGCCAGTACTTAACATGTCACTGTTCCAATTCTTTAAAAAAATGACCTCTTTAGTAATTTACTAGGTCCTCCAGCATTACTCTATGGTATTTTTAGGTCAGAGTTCATTTCAGTAGGGTTTTCTATTATCCGTAATTTTGCATATCCATGCAAAGGCTAGGAATGTATCATCCATGAATATGAAGGTCATGTCATATCTTTTCTAAGCAGTTACAGGCCCTTTTAGAATCCATATGCACGTATATTTTGTTCTAATATAATCCTTTAAAACTTGCATTGCATTTCCCCAGACGTTTCGTAGCTTAATGCTTCAAGTGGACAAAGTAAATGACCTTGATTTGTTTATTTAGATAATTTATTTAGATAACCACTTAAGGGGAAATTTCATTTCAATTTGAAAGTAGGAGAAAATGGTACAAAAGATCCAACTTTCAGACTTTTAGGAGCAACTGAGGCTCCATCTGATCAGTTAATACAACTGATCAGTTAATACAATTCAAAGCTAGCTTCAAACTGTGGTGGCTCTCACAAAGGTCCTTAGTGCACACCAGTGCTCTGTGGTTTGTGTGTAATCACCATCTGGGGTTCAAACTGGTTCCAAGATCTCCTATGTATGTAATCATCTGCACAGTGAAGCCCCTTTCTTCAATATCAGTTTGAAACTGCATTAAACTGTCAGTGTAGATGGGGCCTAAGAGAGTGCTGACATGTATTGATTTTCAGCTTTTAGGCTAACAGTTCACTGGTCACTAGTGGCAACCAGAAGTTGCTCCCGAGCTGACCAGTAGCTCAGAAAATGAGCTTTGTAACAGTTTCTCCAGGATGATGCATCTATTCCTTTTGAATTAATTTCAAAAATCACTTCAATAGGCAATGGTGTTATCCTGCAAGCCAGTATCAGAAGCCACGGATTTCTGCAATGGCATTATATATGAAGCCCTGTATACCAAGTATGATTCACCATTATTTAAACTTTTTTTTTGCCTTGAAGTTCAGTCATACAAAAAGTTGTGCTCTACATTAAGCCAATGCAAAAACTACTACACAACACCGGTTTACACAAACCTTTAAAAAAGGTTTTAAAATGGATGTAATTTGTAGGTCATGCAATATTACCTATGGCACAGTAGGTGAAAATGACACCTCAGTAATTCTAAAGCTCCAGATTACTTCACATTTTTCTGGGTCAATATAAGGTAGTAAAAAAAATTATAAGCAATAGGAGGGAGATATGTATATTTGCCTTCATAGTTCCGGTGCATTGCTGCTTGTTAACTTGTGCTTTGTTTTTGTCAGTTACACATTATGAAAGGGATCCAATAATGAGAAGCTGCTATACAAGTGGCCCTTTGTGCTCCTCTCAGCTTGCAAATATTCAATTGAAATTGAAATTGAAATTCTAGGACTGCTGAGAATTTAAAAACACATGGTTGCTAAGATTTTACTTTCACAGTTAAAAGGTATATTTTGTGTGTTTACTTACAAAAATAGAAGCACATCTTATTGCTCATATTAAAAAATGGGTGTACAAATGTCTCTCCAAAACAGTGTTCTAACCATCAAGATTTTTATTTTCATACTTAAATGCATACTGAGCTTCAGGTTTTCATTTAGGTTGAACATACCCAAGCCATTTTGACATTCTAGAAAGATGACATTCCTAACCATCTCTACAGTATGAAAATGGCAGTGTTTATCTAGCCGTTAAAAGGTAAAGGTAAAGTTTTTATTCTGACATTAAGTCTAGTCATGTTCGACTCTGAGAGTTGATGCTCATCTCAATTTCTAAGCCAAAGAGCCAGCGTTGTCTATAGACACCTCCAAGGTCATGTGGCTGGCATGACTGCATGGAGCACTGTTACCTTCCCGCCAGTACCTATTGATCTACTCACATTTGCATGTTTTCGAACTGCTAGTTTGGCAGAAGATGGGGCTAACAGCAGGAGCTTACCCCGCTCCCTGATTCGAACCACCGACCTTTCAGTCAGCAAGTTCAGCAGCTCAGCGGTTTAACCCACTGCGCCACCGCGGGCTCCTTTTATCTAGCCATTACGCTGCAAATACAAGTAACACATATTTCCTTCCCCTTCACAAGCATACTTTTTGTCAGTAGGATTTATTAAGTAAAATAATTTGTTACAACTATCACAATATAAGATCGTTGAAAAAATAACAAAATCCTCCTAAATCATATTTTTTCATATTGTTTTAGATAAATTGAACATGATGTTGATGTAAAAGTTCCTTCATTCTTTTCTTTTATTTCTTTACATATTACTTGGCCTTAACAATTCTTCCTGAATTAGTATCACAAGCATTTTTTCACTTGCAAAGTTGAACGCATTATCATAATCGTTGCAGGGTCATATGGCAGACCAACCAAATATGCATAGACTTTTTTTTTATGCAGCACGCATCATCATATTCAGCTATAAAGCCATTCTGGATTATTGGCTAACATGTCGTGTGCAACAAAATCAGGCTTTTTGCTAGTTTGATTTAGAATCAGCAACATTTTTTAAAAAATTATGCAACCGAAAAGCAGTGAAACGAAAGTGTATGCCAATCTAACATGCTTGAGGACATTACAATACCATTGTTAATTGTACAGTTATAACCTAATGTTAAAGATTAAAGCATTGGCAATTTCAGTTGACCAATTTCAAACCTCCCATTTTTAGGCAAGGTTTTGGAGCGAATAGTGGCCTCTCAACTCCAGGGATCCTTGGATGACACCGATTATCTTGACCCATTCCAGTCTGGCTTCAGGCCTGGTCATGGGACTGAGACGGTTTTGGTCGCCTTGGTGGATGACCTCCGTAGAGAGCTTAACAGGGGGAGTGTGTCCCTGTTCGTTCTCTTAGACATCTCAGCGGCTTTCGATACCATCGACCATGGTATCCTTCTGGGACAGCTCTCCGGGATGGGCCTTGGGGGTACTGCTCTGCAGTGGCTCCAGTCCTTCCTGGAGGGCCGATCCCAGATGGTGAAGCTGGGGGGACACTTGCTCAGACCCCTGGCCTTTGACCTATGGGGTCCCGCAAGGTTCTATTCTTTCCCCCATGCTTTTCAATATCTACATGAAACCACTGGGCGAGGTCATCCGGAGTTTTGGAGTTTGGTGCCATCTCTACGCAGATGACACTCAACTCCACTACTCCTTTCCACCTACTTCCAAGGAAGCCCCTCGGACCCTAGACCAGCGTCTGGCCACTGTAATGGGCTGGATGAGGGCCAACAAGTTGAAGCTTAATCCTGATAAGACAGAGGTCCTCCAGGTCAGTCGTTCGACTGATCGGGGCATAGGGTGGCAACCTGTGCTTGACGGGGTCACACTCCCCCTGAAGGCACAGGTCCACAGTTTGGGGTCCTCCTGGATTCATCGCTGTCGCTTGATGCTCAGGTGTCGGCGGTGGCCGGGAGGGCCTTTGCACAATTAAAACTTGTGCACCAACTGCGACCGTACCTCGAGAAGTCTGGCTTGACCACAGTGTTCCATGCTCTAGTTACCTCAAGGATGGACTACTGTAACGCACTCTATGTGGGGCTGCCCTTGAAGATGGTCTGGAAATTGCAGTTGGTACAACGGTCGGCAGCCAGGTTACTTACTGGAGCTGCTTACAGAGAGCGGTCAACCCCCCTGTTCAAGCAGCTCCACTGGTACAGGTTATTACCTATAAAGCTCTAAACGGTTCGGGACCTGCCTATCTTCGTGACCGCGTTGTCCCCTATGAACCTACTCAATTTCTAAGATTCTCTGGGGGGGCCCTCCTCTCGCTTCCATCTTCCCCACAGTTACGACTGGTGGGGACGAGAGAGAGGGCCTTCTCGGCCATGGCCTCCCGGCTCTGAAACTCCCTTCCCAGGGAGATTAGGTTGGCGCCCTCTCTATCCTCCTTCAGGAAACAGCTGAAGACCTGGTTGTTTAGGTTGGCCTTTGGTGAGACAGTCACTATAACTCTATCCTGAATTTTATTAGGTCCCTTTTATTCTGGTATTTTAAGTGATGATGTTATTTTATATTGCTGCTGCAGTCCCCCCCCCCCCACCCCCAATTAAGTTGACTGAATTGTACTTGGTGGTTGATTGATTTACTGCTGTATTAACTCTTGTTTTATTGTCTTACTGTGTTTTACTAATTTTTGTATATAGTTTAATGTATTTATGCTGTTGTTTTTGTAAATTGTGCTAGTTGGGCCTTGCCCCATGTGAGCCACCCCGAGTCCCCGTGGGGAGATGGTGGCGGGGTATAAATAAAGTTTTATTATTATTATTATTATTGACAGACATGAAAAACTTGAACATTTATTTACAATAGTATCATGATGTTTCTAGTACTGTAGTTTAAGAAAAAAAATGGAAGGCAATCATAAACCAACTCCAGAGAAGTTAGTAGAGGAAAGAATGCAATCAGCAATCAGAATATTCAACTCAATAATGGATTTATCATGGCAAATACATTATACAATTAATGTTATCCATATAGATAAATAGAAATCTACATGATGATGCTAATATGCCATGTGCTCAAAACTGATAGACTGGTTAGATTTCCTGTCCATTGCTTTATAAATGTAGATTTTGTGTACTTCCAATGTCAGCATATTAGCTTTTTTTGGCAACCAGCAGTAGGTGAAGTCTAGGATTTTAAAAGGCCTTATATAGTACAGAAGGATATTCATCTCAGAATGTTTTAGGCCCCTTCCACACAGCTAAATAAAATCCCACATTATCTGCTATATGGCAGTGTGGACTCAGATAACCCAGTTCAAAGCAGATATTGTGGGATTTTTTTGGCTGTGTGGAAGGGTCCTTAGTGACATTTTCCCACAAATCTATATAAATACAACCCACTTCCAGAAATTTTGTTACTAGCACTACCATATCAGGTAAAAAACATGAAACAAACTTGAGCCTGAAATGCTAGCATTTAATCAACTCCTTCAGACTTAGAATCTAAATATGGTATTTAGAACAATATGTTCTAAACTTCAGTTTCTGATGTGTTATATCTGATTAAAGATCCAATGTGGAAATGCAAACAAAAACAATAAATTGTTCTATTAATGTTTATATGCTGAGTGTCCCAGTTTCACTCCATACTTTCTCTTAAGGGTCTCCTTAGAGCAATTTATGCATAAAAACTACTGGAAACTTCACAACTCGCTCTGGAGCTTTGTTCTCTTGCATTCCAGGGTTCAAATCCATGTTTACTAATGGAATCCTATCACGTATTGGGCAAGTCACACCTCGAGCCTTAAGAGAAGAGGAATGGCAAACCTTCTTTGAGTAAATTTCAGCGACAAAATCCTATGATATAGCTATAATATGCGACAGGCATATAACAGAAACAACAACTAAAAAGTCCAACCTTATTTTTACTATTGTAACACTTCACATGTAACACTTCACATATACTTATCACATGATAAAATCTGATAAATAAAAGGCATTAAAACATAAGATAATTGACGGTGAACAACAAGGCTGAGGTAAATTTCCAATATCCAGATAACCAGTCGGTCATATTTGATTTGAAGTAATCAAGACAATAAACTTCTAACCACTTTTATGGCTATAGTGTTGTGCTTTTGTATGGAATTGCTGTTCGTTTAGTGTAGTTTCATTCGTGTCATCTCATTTTCGTATTTGGTTCCCGCTAACAAAAATGGGCCACCTATACGACACAAATTTTCATCTGGCTAATGAAAAACATGAAAATTTTCATGCCATTGGCAGCAATAGGAGGGCTTCTGAGGCTCATCCTCCCCCTCTCGGTTTTTGGGCTAGAGGGGTGAAAATCACCACATGGAAGGCATTTTGATCTCTTTTAGCCCACCAACTTTTAAAACACTTGGATCTTCCCCAGAGTATTATTATTATTACCCATTGGCACACATCAGCTATCATGGAGAAGCACTCCTCTCCCAGACTGTTGCACTCCTAGGCTGCAGAGGCACCTCAAAACCGCACTGGAGTCACAGATTATAAGCAAGAAGCTGTTTACTGGCGATTATATGCAAGCAATACCAAATCAAAGTTCAAAGTCAATGAAATAAAACTTGAGTCCACAAGGTACAAATACTTGAGAATCTTGAAGCAAGAGTTCATTGAAATCACTCAAAGGACAGAGTCCAAACAAGGTATCAAAATTAGTTCAAGGCACAGGATCAAATTGGAACACAAGAATCAAGGCACCAAGATTAGTCCAAGGAACAGGATCAATGCTGGAACACCAAACAGGATCTTAACATGAGCAGGAAAGCCAAACTGCAAACTTACAGGAACAATGACTGGATACTCCAAAAATCCCCAAGAGCAAGACCAAAGACTGGAACAAAACTCAAGGCCCAAGGCTACATAACTTGACATGGAAGTGTACAGGTACATGAAACAGGATTCTATAAAGAATGAAACAGGGATCACCTCTGAAAATCTCTCACAGAAGCAGCTCTTCTTAAGGGTAATCAAGGCCTCTTCCTGTGGGAAGTCTGTTCATTATTCTTTCTCAATAACAGCTTCTTGCTGCGCCTGGAAACTTCCTTTTCTCTTCTCTGCTGATATATCGCTTTCTTTCTGTCAAGCTCATTAGCTTTATCACAACTAGAATGCCCATCTGGCAAAGGAAGGTTCAATCTTGACTCTCTCAAGGAATGCGGTTCAAGCTGCCGGCTTGAAACCATTGTGTGCCTGTTCCCAGAATCCTCCGAACCAAACTCTGGCTGGCCTGGAACAGCAGTTTCGTCCAACTCTAGCTGCGTAGGAATCTCAGACCCAAACCCAGAGTCCTTTGACAAGTCAGGTGCAGAAACAATCACAGAGTCAGGAGCAGGGGCAATCACAGGCTGAACAGGCCCAACCTCAGGCTCACCTGACAGCTCAGATGTAGGCTGGGCTACAACACAGACACAGCTTAGATTCCTAGAGTAGCTATTGTTACACACACACACACATATTATTAACACCCATTGGCACACATCAGATGTAATGTGGAAACATTCCTCTCCCAGACTCAGCTGAGATATATATATATATAGTTAACACCCATTGGTACACATCAGCTGCAATGGGAAAGCAGCTCTCTGTCAGTAACTGCTTATTGTTACAGGGCATAAACAAAAGGAAAACAAAAGCAAGCACAATGATTGTGCGGCTTTCATTTTCGTGTTGCCTCTCGTTTCCTACGAAAATGCCATCATTCGTTTTGTGTAGAACGGTCTAAATGAAACGAAGGAAACATTTTCACGCACATCTCTACTATGTATAAATCAAAAAATCAATGTTATCAGAAGAAGGATATCATATCAAGCTTTGTGTCCCAAAGAACTAAAATAAAATGCTTCTTACCATGGCTATGGACTGATCCTGGACTGAGTGATGGCTGGTGTAATTCTTTGGTTGGAGTAAGATACCCTTCTTTTCCTTGCCGTTGGCTCATTTTTCCTGGACTCTGAGCTTGAGATTCATCATTGTTTGTTACCATATCTGGAAAATAATGGATTTTTAACATTATTTAGTATCTTTACTACCACTACTACAGAGGTATACAACTAAAATATCACTGATCAGAAGCTTATCTCTCCATGGTATGCAATGCATGTCAGGTATTCCTTTTTCTTAGTTGGAGAACAGGCAGTACAGTCAGGCATTTCCCATTCATAATGCACTAGCTGTTCCTCATTTCCCAAAGCATTCTGTGAGTAAAGCACCAGGGTACTCTTCTACGGCATGGAAGGATAACGTGGCATTTGCCAGAACATATTATTAAGGTACATGGCTAAGTTCCTGTAGAATCACTACTATGTGTGTGTGTGTTAAGAGAAAAATCTCCCTAGTTGATAACAATCCACAGGCAGAGTAATTGGGGTAATTAAGGTCAACAAGTATTGGGCCACTCCCAAAGAGGTATAACTGGGGATTGTTTGTTGTATGTTTTTGGGTTTACTGAATGTTTGCTCTGAGCTTACTTGGTGGCAAGTTTGTCTTCCATACTCGTCTCCATGAACAAGAAATGAAGATGGAGAGAAGACATTTTCTGACGGAAAGCATTACAGGAATTAAATGCAAGGATCATACATGAGTTTGATATTCCAGAGGAACTTTTTTTTGTGTGTGTCAGGAATGACTTGAGAAACTGGTAATCACTTCTGGTGTGAGAAAATTGGCTGTCTGCAAGGATGTTGCCCGGGGGATGCCCAGATGTTTTGATGTTTTGACCATCCTTGTGGGAGGCTTCTCTTGTGTCCCCACATGGAGCTGGAGCTGACAGAGGGAGCTCATCCACGCTCTCCCCGGGTTGGATTCAAACCGGCAACCTTCAGGTCAGCACAAGGGTTTAACTCACTGCACCACCGGGGGCTCCTCCCAGAGGAACTTTGATTGTATTATTACTAGAAAGTTTGAAGTTGCTGTTTTTTCCATGAACTCTGCAGCACAATACTAAAGTTTAAATTTTGCATTTCTTCTACTAGTGTTACTAATCTTCTGCTGGTCTGCACATATCATCAAATTGTAACACATGACTCTTCAATGCTATTATTCTGATAACATCAAAAGATTAAGAATATATGGCTTGAAAATATAGCATTGGTGCTTTCCGCCAAGAATCATATTAAATCTTGGACAATACTGACATGGCAAAAATTCATGCCACTGATATTTCCCACATGGTTAGTTCTTTCAAACCACTCTTTCACCAGTAACCATGTCATCATTTCAAAGAAAATACATATTTCTTCACAGAATTCTAGATTCTATTAAGGCAACTGCTAATTTGAATAATAAAAGCTAACTTATATTTCAAAATCCTCCATAGAATTTTGAGTCTTCCTTTTAAATGCTGGTACTCATATCTTTATAAATTAAACAGGAGAATTTAGTGTTAAAGTTTATTAAAGTTTAACTTGAGAGAACAGTTGCTTGCATGTCCAAATATCTACTCCTATAGGACATTTACAAAACAGTAAACCTTTCAACAAATCACATTAATCCTCAAAGTTTTCTTGCATCTAATTAAAAATTTCATAGAGAAAATGACAACTTTTGTAGAAAATCAGCTTGAAATTTGATTCATAAAAGCATAATGGTCAATTCTGAGATAGTGTTGTCTTTTGTGCCAATCAATAAGAATTAAATAATTTGATTCTCCCATATAGTTGCTTCAGTCGTTATTTTTCTCATTTCTAATTTTCTGTACAATCACATTGCCCTCTAGAGGCTCCATTATTGAAACACAGGTCTCCAATATTACTTCAGAAGATTTTACCGCACTTTCTTTCCCTGTGATAATTGCATGTTGAAAAAACTGGCTTGCTGGGGAAACAAGGATTCGAGGTAAATCTTCCATTCAGACATCTTTTCCCCATAATAACTCTTTCAGGAGTGAATTTCCCTTCCTTGGGATAGATTTCTCTCACTTCCTGTTGTCTCACCCTCATTCTTAACTATGAGTTGTTTGTAACTCGAGGACTGCCTGTATATGTATTTTCATCATGGTTACACGTATTAACAGAATTCAATCCAGAAAAAATTCCACCCATGATAGAATTGATTGTCATTTCGGCATATCAATGTTTCAACACTTAAGCTTAATAGACAATACTTCCACATTGTCAAGCTGTTTAACAAACCTTTATCGGTTTACACAGCTTTTTG
Source organism: Anolis carolinensis (assembly GCF_035594765.1). Classification (NCBI taxonomy): domain Eukaryota; kingdom Metazoa; phylum Chordata; class Lepidosauria; order Squamata; family Anolidae; genus Anolis; species Anolis carolinensis. The sequence continues at coordinate 155,769,252 of NC_085845.1, forward strand.
AGTCACAATTTATAAAGGTATTTCATTACACAATATTCTGTATCCTACTACACTCTGATACAACCTCTAAAACACCTGTACTCCAGTAATATGTCTGATGAAATGGACTGAAATCTATGAAAAAATTATGCTTAAATAAATCAAGTAGTTTCAAAGGCACTATTATATTATCCCCCCCTACCACCACCATTTTTATTAAGAAAACATGCTTCACCAAATAAGTCTTCCCTCCATTCAAAATTCCGTATTGATAATGCATCATACTGACTATAAAACAAAATGTGCTTTTGATAGAAAATGCTTTATATCTTAACAGCTTAATTATTTCAAAAGCTCTGCAATAAAAGCCTAATAACATACATGATGAGGTTGACACTAATTTGCAATAAGCAGTATATCTAGTTTGTTCTCATATCTGAAGGATGAGGATTGACAAACCTTCAAATTGAGAATCTAGTTATGAGGTGGAGTCTGGGACAGAAAAGCTTTCAGGTCTGCAATTAAACATTTAAAGAAACTAGCAATAGTTCCATTTGCTATTTTTGTATGTAAGGATACAGTAATGTACACAATGTTATCTCAGTTCAGTGAACAATATAATTTAGACTCCAGTTTCAGTGGTGCTATTTGAATCTAAAAATGTAAGACTCTAACCTTCTTAAGATCACTTAGGGACAATAGAACTTTAACTTTATATTTAAAGCATAAACAAATGTATGCCAATAGTTCCCATAAAGTGTTCATCTACACTGGAGATCAAAGTAGAAACCCCATGTGAAATCTAATTATGAAAACCCCTGTAGCTTTTTATTGCTTGTTAATATGTTTTTGCTGACTAGATATTATGTCTACGACATTACTCAGATGACTGCTCATCTTAATGTGAAGTAATACAGATATTATAGAGGCGTACTCTCACATGTTACCATGAACCCCAAATAAGGTACTATGAATCCAACCTCTCCCTTTCAGTAAGTCAGGTTTGTAACAGACAAAACATCAGAAGTAGTGAGGTAGTAAATACAGTAGACTCTCTGTTAACAGGAACTCAAGCAGAATTCTCAAGCAACTGGCAAAAAATGAAAGAAATAATATTTTAAATAAAAAATTTAATAAAATCAATTTTAGTGGAACAAAGATGTTTTTATAATTTAGTAATTTTTTCCTTTATTTCTCTTTATTTGCTTTTAATTGCATTATGTAACAACATTTGAAAAAATGTCTGTTCCTAGTTTGAAAGTGTTATTTCCTTTTTACTTGTGTGGTACATACTCTAAAAATAGTTGTTATATTCCAGAAACTTCGTTTGTGTGTTGCTTCGTTTGTGTGTTGTGTGTTGAATTGATTGATATAATCATTGAAAAACTATAGCAAAATGCGATACAGGATGTCCCACAAATACAAAGTTTTTGCAGTTTAATAAACCTTTTCCATGTTTTTATGATAGAATCAATTAGGAAATGACATTTATAACCCAGGAACAAAAATCATGTTAGAGTGTTATTGTATTTCAATATTAATATCAAGAATACAGATTTTAGTTGGGCCTATTTTTAATAGTAACTCTCAAGCAGCCCCAATATATTTATCTGACATCTACAAATCCCCATGGGTGCCGATTAACTGAGAATCTACTACTGTAAATAAACAATTAGACATTTCTAATCCAAAAGAAATGTATTTGAAATGAATAAATTAAAGATTTAATCCAATTGTATTTAGGAACGGGAATATTTCTTTTTCAAAAACATTTTTCTATTGTTATCATGCACTTTGCCTATATAGGTATAGGGCACTGGTGAATCAGCATCTGAAGCGCTAAAAAAAGAAAAAATGAAGTCTTTAAGAGCAAGTGGGATTGCAATAAGATATTGTTGTTTAAAATGTCCTTGCTCATTGCAATTAGAATTAGTGGTCTTAGAGTTCCACACCAGAGTTTCTTAAACGTTTCTACTCACAAGCCCTTTCTACCTAAGAAATGTGTATGTGATCCTGGGTATATCTATATATATAAAAGAGTAATGGTGTCCTCCCCTCCCACTAAACAACAATAGTACAAGCCCCAGAACCTAGAAATTTGGCAGCACAATCCACCATCCTTGCCCCTAGGTTCCGACAACAAAAAGAAAAGAAAAATAAAGTCCTAATTAGAGGGAGAGGAATAAAATAAATACAAAAAACATTTTAAAAAACAACATAAAATAATACAATTAAAAAAACAAAAATAAAAATAATATAATAATATAATCAAATAATAAAATGTAATACAGTAGAGTCCCACTTATCCCACACTTGCTTATCCAACGTTCTGGATTATCCAACGCATTTTTGTAGTCAGTGTTTTCAATACATCGTGATATTTTGGTGCTAAATTCATAAATACAGTAATAACTACATAGCATTACTGCGTATTGAACTACTTTTTCTGTCAAATTTGTTGTATAACATGTTTTGGTGCTTAATTTATAAAATCATAACCTAATTTGATGTTCAATAGGCTTTTCCTTAATCCCTCCTTATTATCCAACATATTCGCTTATCCAACATTCTGCTGGCCCGTTTATGTTGGCTAAGTGAGAGACTACTGTACATACAAATAATAAAATAAAATAATAAAAACACAAATAATAAAAGAATAGAAAATAACATAAATACAAATAATACAATAAAAATAATAAAAACACTAAAAATTAATACAATAAAATACTATAACAGAAAATAACTAAAATAATACAAGAAAATAATAAAATATAATAAATAAAAAGATAAGTTACAATAAAATTAATTATAAAATACAAATAACGTCAAATAAAAATTCCACAACAATTTTTAACCAATACCACCACCACTTTGCTACAGCAACGCGTGGCTGGAGACAGCTAGTAGGTATATAAAACGGATATTTTAAAAAATCAAACATTTGCTGATAACAAATCAGTATTTCCAAGGGTTGCTAAACAGGCTGGTTTTTCTTTTTATGAAGTACAGCCACTAGGTGATGTTCAGAAAACGTTTACTGGTGCCAAACATTTTGGGACTTCAACATTGAGCTAAGAGGATCCAATATGGGGTTGGGGCTACAGTTTAAAAAACAGTACTAAAGATGATGCCTTAGAGAAGTGGTTCTCAACCTGTCGGTCTCCAGGTGTTTTGACCTACAACTCCCAGAAATCCCAGCCAGTTTACCAACAAGTCAAGTACCACTGCCTTGGAGCAACTTTCCAGTAGCAGCAAATGCATTTCTAAGAAACTGCCAAGCCTTGCTAACTATAGTGACATTTTTCAATTAGTTAAAGAGAACTGCTCCTCGGTTCATTGATATCAGCTATCTGAGAAGGCATTAACAATGCATTTTAGCAGTCTTCTAACTGTTTGTGCCAGAAGGGGGGAAATGAAAGGAACATATTCATCCTTCATTTCTCTTATAAAACAATTTCTATTACAATAACTGTATCAAAACAAGAGCAACATGATTTTTAAAAGTACTGTAATATGGTGAGGTACAGTGACTATATAGTACAATGTTGGGTTTGCTTTTCCGTTAAAACACCATGCTTTTTAAACAGCATGAATAATAAAATATCCAGTTTGGGCTAAATATCATTCATTATTCTGCAGAAAGACTTATTTACTCATAAACAAATTTGTGTCGATTTAAAATATGTATATTTTGCAAAGATTTAAACTGTCAAGTGACAGCACCACTGTAATAAAAAATAAAATAGTAAAAGTCAAAACATATATATTGTTAAATTCGTTAATCCAACATGAAAGTGTTGACTGGGTGTGGACTAAATTTCTTTACATAACAATCTGTATATATAATTAAAGTCAGTGTTTGTATGTATGTGGGTATGTATGCAGTGGTGTATGTGGCAGCTTTCTGATTCGCTCCCCCTTTCACAGGTCACTGCGACCGCCAGGAACGACGGACCTGGCCCAAACTTGGCACACAGAACCCCCATGACACACTTTATGTCCTGGTGCAGTTTGGGGGAAGATGGACCACGGATGATGGGATTTGCAGTACTTTCGATAGCTTTGCCTTCCACAGACACTGCGACGCCTACCAGTGAGGGAACTGGACCAAACTTGGCACACACAATCCCTGTGACCCCCTTTAAATCCTGGTGCAGTTTAGGGCAGGATGGACCAAGGATGATGGGATTTGCAGTACCTTCATCCAATTCACCTCCCACAGACCACTGTGATGCCCATGAATGACAAAACTGTACCAAACTTGACACACAGGTGCAATGTGGCCCACTTTACATCCTGGTGTGGTTTGCAAGAGAATCAACCAAGGATGATGGGATTTCCAGTACCTTCATCCGATTCACCTCCCACAAACCACTGTGATGCCCATGAATGATGAAACTGTACCAAACTTGACATAAAGGTGCAATGTGACCCACTTTATGTCCTTAGGGGACAACAGACCAGGGACTATGGGATTTATAGTCCCTTCACACACTTCCTCAGACAACCAAGCTAGTAATATATAAAAAGGCCAAGTATATGCTTTAAAATAACTTCAAGTTTCTTTATTTGATTGTTTTGTACAGAAAAAAAATCCTTACCAAAATTGCTTTCATTTTACTAGTCCAACAGATTTAGATTGCAGTATAACACAAAGTCAATATAAACAAACTTATGCTGAAATTAAGGAAGCCATCGAAGTAAGTCCAAGATCAGAACATGACATTCACACATCATCAATTTTCAAATGTATCAGAACCCTTCCTATTTTCACATTATGCTATCTATAGACTGTACAGGCTATATTCTGAGGAAAACAATAGCATCTTCTTATGAAAATCCTGTAAATTTCATGATGCACTTAAGTCAACATATGACTTGAAGTCACATATTTTACTTGTTACCTGGAGTATAATACCATCTTTTAAAGACACATAAGCCTTTAAGTTAACACACAAGAGCGTGCACATGCATTTCATTAGTTGAGTTATATTCTTCCCATTACTTGAGTTTTTGCTCAGCATTCATTAAATTAGTAAGATGGGGACAGGACAATTAAATCAAGATTTTGCTTTATGAAAATTCAACTATGCAGAGGAGGCAGCAGAAATATTACTTACTTGAGGGTCCCTGCCAATCTTTGATCTCACCATGATTCTGAGGATGCAGTGCAATTGAGTACGCAGTACAGCAAACAAAAGCATCCAGGCCAAAAAATGGGGAGAGGATGAGGAACACGGGGGCCACAATAAAAGGGAAAGAAGAACAAGGGAAAGAGTATGTTAGTCTGGAATTAAAAATGCAACATGACAGAATTTTAATCAAGTCGCGCCAAAATAGGGGAAATGAAGCAAAATGAAAATTCACACAGGAAAATGCTTAGCAAAGGCAATCATTAGCTATGCTACAGTTAGTAAACAGCTCCTATACTCAAGGCATAAAATATTTTTGAAGTTATTTCAATAAGGTATCATGTAACATGTCCAGTATATTTGTCCACTGAAACACTCCAGCAACAGAAAAGAATGGAAGATTAACTTGTTTAATAAATAGATAGTTATTGCCACTACAGTGTTCCCTCACTTATTGCGGGGGTTAGGTTCCAGGACCACCCGCAATAAATGAAAATCCGCAAAGTAGGGACGCTATATATTTATACATTATTTTAGTACTTATACACTATTTTAAGTCTTTATCAACCAATCATGTGTTGATAAATCACCTCCTTCTCCTCCCGTTGCCACTTGGGTTCCTTTTCTCTCCCTTCGGCTTCTCTTTCCTCCCTTCCTTAGGCTGTAAATTGTAATTTTTTTAATGATTTATAATATTATTTTAGAGTTTATTGAAAAACCGCGAAAGAGCGAATCCGCAAAAAGTAAACTGTGAAGTAGTGAGGGAACACTGAATACTGGAACTCAAACATCTCATTTTCAGTCTGACAGTAGTTTGCTAAAAGTTGCTAATATATGGCTTTCAAAACAACATATTGTATTTAATATAGAGGCAGTCCACGAGTTGGAAACATTTGACTTAGGAATGACTCATACTTACAAATAGGAGTGAAACAACAGGAAGTGAGAGAAATCTACCCCTCCAAAGGGAAATACACTCCTGAAAGAGTTATTATGGGGAAAAGGTGTCTACTGAAAATTTCTCACCAATTATTGTTTCTACAAGAAGCCAAATTTGTCAAAATCCAATCATCAAAGGAACAGAAAGTAAGGTGAAATCTTCTGAACAGAATCAGACAACAAAACAAAAAATGAAAGGGTGTCAACCCTTCCCTATTCTATCCAAAGTTTGTATGTGTGTGTGTGTGTGTGGCTGGAGTTGCACTTTAAAATGTACTTGTTCTGACTTAGAAACAAATTCAACTTAAAAACAAACCTACAGAACCTATCTTGTTTGTAACTTGAGGACTGCCTGTAGTGAGTAAAGAATGGAATAGCAAATTGAAAGATGGGGTACCTGTATTCTTCTCCCTGTGATAAGAAAACAGTGGGGGAATTATGACTAGAAATGGCTGGAGAAAAGGTTACACAGAATGTTTACCCTGCTATTCCTCTGATCAAACTACCTCCAGTAGCTACTAACATATAACTGAAAGAAGGGGAAAAAAACAGTTGAACACGTGTTGGACTCTGCACAGGAATAACAGGGGGGGGGGGAGAGAGAGAGATTACCACTCTCATTATCAGCCAGTGTTTTTGTTAATGTTTTTGTTTTTCTAAGTTTTTCTTTATTAGTCTAAACTTGGTATATATCTTGTAAGCACATCTTTAGTTGCATGTAAAAGTCTAAATAGTTTAATATCTGTCTCTTCCACATCTAAATGGTTTAATATCTGTCTCCTCTAGATGGAGCAGAGAGCGATTTCTGATGGAAATTCAGAAGCTGCTGACATTTGGCGAAGACAATATTGGCCTGGATTGATTACTTCAGCTCCCTATTTCTCCCTGATGTTCCACAATCCCAACTTGGGAACGTTGCCTTAGCAGAACCTCCATCTTTTATCTTTTAGAAACAGAAAATGAAGAAATGAATATAGTTAAAAAATAACAAGTGTGTCCCATGATGCAGATAGAAAAGTAAAAACAGATTTATCCACCTGAAGAAGTTGAAAACAATCTGATTATACTATTAGCATATCTGTTTAGATATACCTCAAGGTGCTTACACAATGAAAAAAGTTATGAGAGGGCCTCTGTAAGTTACAAATGGCTATAAAAATATCTTTAATTTCTCTGACCAACGTTGTCAGCTTCCCTTAATATGTTCAATTATAATTCCATGCTACATTTTAATAGATTACACAAATATTAAAGTACTTTTTTGGTCATGACATCTTTCAAAATTTACTGCAACTGAAGAAACAGATCTATTTGGGCCTAAAGAGGAATCAGTATATTTTGCCACATGATTTGCTTTCTTTGAACTTTGGTGCTCTAATGTCTTCTGAAGATGATTCTTGCACATGGATGTCTGTTTTTGCTCTTCCCTTCCATTCTTGACTTTTTTTTCTTTTTTAGCTGGTTATTGCACTTCGGAATTATGCATAATTATCTCCTCTTACTCTGCACTGTTTTGGAAACACTGTACTGCCTGTTTACACTATCACTCAGATTTATTAGCAGTCACTCTATAAGTTACTCTCTTAGATTGAAAACGGAAACTAAGAACAGTAAACCATAAACTTTGGGAATACAATACCTCACAGCTTTGATTTTTTTTTTGTTCTCTCCTGTGACAGTGCTAATTTTTAAATGTGTTATAACAAAGCAAGGGATAGCTAAACCAAACAAAGCCTCCAAACAGCTCAAGATTAATGTACTCTTTAGCAACAAAAAAAAAACAAAACAAAAATACAAAACACACACATACATAAATAATTCTAGGGGCAGTTCATTAGTTACTGTAGAAGCAGTAGTTAAAGTGATGCTGAAAAAGCCTTCCCTGGATTCTCTGGACCTTGATAATTACAAACCAACCAGTCTCTAACCTTCCTTTTTTGGGCAAAGTGATTGAGAAGGCAGTTGACCTCCAACTCCAGTCACACATTTGGGTGACACGCACTTCCTTGACCCATTTCAAACCAGCTTCAGAGAAGATACGGAGTTGAGACTCGCCTTAGTGCAGTGGTTCTCAACCTGTGGATCCTCAGATATTTTGGCCAATAACTCTTAGAAATCCTTGCCAGTTTATCAGCTGTTAGGATTTCTGGGAGTTGAAGGCCAAAACATCTGGAGACACACAGGTTGAGAACCACTGTCTTAGTGGATGATCTCTGTCTCAACAATGTCAAAGGTTTTGTGTCCCTGTAAGTACTTCTAGATCTCTCACTGGCTTCCGATGCCATTTAACATGGTGTTCTTCTGAGAGTATGGGGGGGATTAGAGGCACTGTGCTGCCGTGGTTCTGGTCATACCTCTCAGGCAAGTTCCAGATGGTGGTGCTTGCAGATAGCTGCTCAAAAAGGAGCTATTATGTGGCTTCCCACAAGGGGCCATTCTATCCCCAATGTCTTTTAACACTCACACAAAACAACTGTGAAAGATCATATGGAGGCTATCAGTATGCTGATGACACCCAAATATATTTAGCCATGCCTTCAGAAACAGCCTCAGCTAAGGATTGTGTATCTCCTCTGAATAAATGCCTGGAGAAGGTAATAGGCTGGATGAGAAAAAATAAATTGAAACTGAATCCAGACAAAACAGAGATGCTTAACATCAAGGGTCATAACCTAGAGATGGAGGTGTGTCAACCAGTTCTGCATGGGTTTACGCTCTCCCTGAAAGACTGTGTTTGTAGCTTGAGAGTGCTCCTGGATCCATCCCTCCAAATGTCAGCCCAGGTAGCTGCAATGGTCAGAAGTGCTCGGCTGATACGTCAGCTGTGCCCCTTCCAAGAATTGGAGGGTGTGGTAGTGCACGCCCTGGTAACCTCAAGATTGGACTTGCCATGCGCTTAACGTTGGATTACCTCTGTACCAAATTCGGAAACTCCAATTAGTTCAAAATATGGCACCAGATTGGTTACAGGAACATCTAGGAGTGAGCATATTACACCCATTTGAAAGTCACTCCACTGGTTGCCAATTAGTTTCTGGACAAAGCACAAAGTTTTGGTTTTGATCTTTAAAGTCCTCCATGGTTTGGGTCCAAGTTACCTAAAAAATCACCTTCTCCCATACAATCCACCCTGAACACTTAGGTCCTCTGGGGACAGCTACTCCAGCCTGCCAGAACCCAACTGATGACTATCACCTAGAGGACCTTTTCATTGGCTACCCCAAGACTGTGGAACAACCTGCTGGAAGAGCTCTGACAGCTAAATGAGCTGTCAGAATTTAAAACACATCTTAAGACCTATCTCTTTCAGCAGGTCTACCCAGTCAGTTTTAACAATGAATTTGAAACATATGTCTTGCGTTCACTATTTTAATATTTGTTCTGTGTAATTTACTATATATATTTCATAGAAATTCCTTCTGAGATGTGTATTTTATATAATCTTTAGATTATATGTTTTTAACTATGTTGTAACCTGCTTTGAACCATAAGGAGAGGCAGGTGAGAAATAAAATAATAATAATAATAATAATAATAATAATAATAACTCTAAAAGAGCTGGAAAAAGGAAACCGCAAGGGGACTTGAAAACCAAGCCAAAGTCATGTTGTAAATTGCCTATAACAGAATAATCTATGGTAAATGGAGGTGGTGTAAAGCTATTAGATTTTCTCTGAACCAACTTTTACATATGTTTCCTCATAGTATTGGCAGCTATAGAACTGCTTCCCAGGGTATCTGATTTAAAAGACTTATAGTAATATTTGAACAGTGTACAATTTCTTTTACATTGATACATACATGTTTTGTTTAGCATAGGGAAGGGTCAACACCTTTGTGGCATTTGTTTTGCTGTCTGTGCCCCTGTTTAGAAGATTTCACTGCACTTTCTGTGCTTGTGATAATCTGATTTTAAAAAAAAATGGCTTCTTGTGGAAGCAAAGATTGGCGAGAAAATTTCAGTGGAGATACCTTTTGCCATTATAACTCTTTCAGGAGTGAATTTCCCTTTCTAGGGGTAGATATCTCACTTTCTGTTGTCTCACTCCCATTCTTAACTATGAGTCATTTGTATGTTGGATGTTTATAATTCAGACACTGCCTGTACTACATGGAGACATAGGGATTGAGTCTTGTCTCCTGTGGCATCCTGGTTGTACAATGCCTTCTTTATGACACACATTCAGCACCAACGTTGGCTGGATTTCAAACATTTCTCTAATGCAACCAGCACAAGTATTGTCTCCACTCTGGCAGTGACAGTCTCTTTACTCTCCCTAAAAAGACACAGGTATATTTTAATCACAGTTTCCCTGACTTTTGACCAATGTTCATTACTGACTTTACAAAAGAGGTAAACTTAAAATAGCATATGAAACTAAAACAGTACATCTTTAAATGGATTTTTCTCTACAACTAAAATGACAGAATTATAAATAATTATTAAATGAAGTGCAATGTAACAGAATAAAATTTAGCCAGTATGATCACCAATGAAACGAAGCTTTTCTTACAAAATGGCATGCAGAAAGAGAGAAGAGACAACTGCATTTTAAAGATAAGTGACTTCTCAATGCAAATACTGTATTAACATCATTACTTACATGATGAAAAAGAGAGCATAGCCACAAACACTACCACTAACTTCACAAACCTAGATGAATGCACAATTGCCAACAAAACAAACAGTGAAGCAGGAAAGCTAAGAAGAAACTGATCATTCAAGATTACTGTAATAACCAGTACGTAAATATTTCAGCACTGCAATGCATTGCTAATCACTTTCAAGTAGCTTCTAAGAAACAAGCTAACACAACCTTAGTTGTCTACTTCTGTTGTCTCAAGTTTATGAAAAGAAGTACACTGTACACATTTAATCATGCGTAAAAAATGAAAAAGCAGCTCATCTACAACTTGATAGCAGACATTTTATTTCATGTTCATGTAGGTAAATACGCAAGGATAACTTAGCAGTTTTCAATTAAATAAAACAAATTACCGAAAAAAGAAGCTTCTACAAAAACAGAAAACATTTTCCACGCTGATCTTTCTCTTATGTCTCTTTATGAAATGATTTTTATATCCGTTAAACAAGTGCACACCTATATAAACAAGTGCACACCTACATAATGTGTAACCCACCAATATAATGTGTAACATAAACAAATGCACACTTACATAACCCACCAAGCCAAAATAACACCACAGTCATATTTTTTACAGTTTTCGTCATCTGACACCTAGTAACAGAAAGTACCAGAAGCAGGAGGTTTATTCGGCTCTTGGTAATTTTTCCCCCCAGCTGGATGCAGAACTTCTTTTCTGATGTAGCAGACTGATATATCTTTCTTCCCAAAAATGTCAGGGAGTGGCATCATATTCATGCCTTTTGGCTGCAACTGTTTCCTCCTTTCTTGGAAACTTGCCACAGAGTAGCCAATGGCTTGTAAATCATCACTTTGAGTAATACTGAATTACACTACATTAGGTTACAATTATGATTTCAGACTTAGATCTTTCATTCTTTATGTGGGGCCTACCATCCTTATTCTTTTGGTCTTTTAATACCAGCCATGAACCACCAAGATAATGTTTTTTCTCCCCCATCATTTTATATGCATCTGACCTTCCTTTTATTGGCTTGATATTGGTAGATTTGATATATAATTTTTAGTGAAAAATTCAATGATAAAGTCACTTGAAATGTCATTAAAGACGATGCTTCACTACTGTGCCACCATGCATACAATAGAAGCACTAATTATTCCACCAAGGTACTGCCTTTCTTTAGTTTTCTCATCTACTGGATCGATCACTAACATATAGGAAACACTGCATGAACACCAAGCACAAAGTAGCTGTGCACAACAACATCCTGCGGAAACTTACAGGCAGTGCATGGGATGCAGACACACAATAAGAACATCAGCCCTGGCCTTGTCTTACTCAACTGCTGAGTACGCCTGTTCTGTCTAGCACAAGTCTGCCCATGCGAAGCAGGTGGACATAGCACTGAACAAAACATGCAGAATAATCACAGGATGCCTTAAACCTACACCTGTTGATAAATTGTACAAGTTAGCTGGCATTGCCCCCCCCCCCCCGATGTATGACGGGAAATTGCTAACTGTGAGAAATAAGGTCGAACCTTGTGAAAGTCATCCAATGTATGACTATCAGCCTCCTCCCAGTAGACTCAAATCAAAGAAAAGTTTCATGAGAACCGCCACTCCTCTTAATGTTCCTCCAGCAACAGCAAGAGTATCCCTCTGGGTTAAACCTGGCAATTCCAACTGGATGGCCCCCCATGAGGGTCTGCCTCCAGGGGCAAACCAAAAATGGGCAACTTGGAAGTCTCTAAACAGATTCAGAAGCGGAGTGGGCAGATCAAAAGACAACTTGGCAAGATGGCACTACCTGGAGGAATCCTCCACCTTGTGTGACTGTGGAGCAGAACAAACAACCCCACATATGTATGCTTGCCCACAATGTCCTGCCTCATATATGGAGGAGGAGTTATTTAAAGCTACGGATAATGCGGTTGCTGTTGCCCGCTTTTGGTCTAAAATTATTTAGCTGCTTGTGATTCCTTTATTTTGACACGAAATAAAAAATAACAATCTTCTGGTTCAAACCAATTTTCATTTAAAACTATTGTTGTTTTCTTCCACCAAGAGCTTCAAATCAAAAAATGTAGATTGACAGTAAATTATTATTCCTATATAAAATGTATTTCAACAGATAGGACAGCATATCAATTATTTTAAAATAATGAAAGAAGAGAGACCAGTTCCTGCCATTTTACTGCACACTTCCCAAGAGGACACTGGAGTTACCATCTCCTAGCTTTTATCTTTGCCTCTTACAATTGTAAAAGAAATCAAAATAATCCAGTCTGTCATTTTGACTGAAATCTCTCTTTTAGCTTAGCTAAATATTATGTAAAATTTATGCAAAGAAAGGTCTTAAAGGGGGGAATCATTTTAGAGGAGAGCTCAATTATTTCCCTGCTTTCCTCAAGCCTTGGGTATTCTAACAAAGTAGATTGCCAATGTTTCATTATATGAAGCCCCTACTGCAAAAAGGGGACAAATACAAGATCTTTAGTTTTCTGTCATACACTGTGTGCATTAGGAAATGTCTCTTCTTTTGATCTATCAGTTGCCAGCCACTTTATATAAAATTACTCACCGAAACTCTATCAGGTTCTCCTTCAAACAAAACAGTTTCCATTCTGAAACGGAACTTGTCTTTCTCTTAGAATTTTTCCATTCTGCAATCTACAAAACAACCAAACAATGAATTATTGGCTATTGTAATCAACTACTTTTGAAGAACAATGCAATAATACATTACATATTTTACCCCTACAAAATCTAAATACATACAATATTTAAAGAGAACACATTATTGCTCTGGTCAAGACAGAAATAAAAAGACACACAAGATAGTAAAGAAATGTCCAAGTTTTGTCTTTTGGTTATATTGCGTAGACTGTATCTACATATGTAACGGAAATACACTGTTGACACATGATTTTTTTTTAGCATAACACTTAATATGCTTTATACTGGTCAGGTTTATGGACACATACTATTTGTCAAAATTGCTATGACTTTTGGCTTAATGTAGATAAAACTATGCTTTACTCAAAATTCTGAAAAAAATTACTATTTGATAATGCCCTTGTAACAAAACTTAGAAAAAAGTTTTTAAAATCAATGGCTTTTTATCAGTATATCTGAAAAGTGACAAAACAAAATGCAAAGCAAAATTTGTATGGTAGGTTTCCTGAACTTGCAGCCATCAGTGTCTTGAGGTACAACCAACTCCAACATGGCATGGTCAATGGGTCAGAATTATGGGAATTGTAGTCCAAGACATTTGGAGGAAAAGGTTCCCAAGCTTTTCTTATCTGGTAATTTTTATTTTCCAAATAATTGAAACCACTGCAAATTGAAGACCAGATAAGACAGCAGGCTCCCTAGCTTTAATCAATAAACTACAATTAGGTCAAATTTCTCTCTCTCTGATCCTGCCCTACTCTCTTGTTACTCATCTCACATTCTAAAGTTAAATTATAAAGTTATAGTCTTAATATTCTCTGAACCATAAGGTTTAAAGGTTCCCTCCCAGCCAGGATTAAATCTGATTTTGAACTGAGTTTTTAAATTGGAGGGTTTTTTTCCAAGGATCATATGAAGCTGTAATTTAAACAAGATATCTTCACCAATATTGAATAATGGGAGGAGCAAAAAGCCCATTTCATTTCTGAATTAATCAATATTTCTCAGGATAATATACTCATTCTCTCACTAAGCATAATAATAACTAAGCTAAACATTCCAGAATTGTGACTGGCTGCTACTGGAATGATTTTTTTTCCTGGAAAACTCAGAAGCAGTGGATAGATACCATTATCACTTAATATATGTTCATAGCATCCAATATTCACACACATATACTTTTCTGAAAATGAAGCTCTCATTGAAGTATAGCAGCAACTGGTAGTAAATCATTATTACAGGTGCAGTATTTCTTTCCCCAAAGGTATGAGCTTTTCATTGAAATTGAGACCTTTTGCATTCTACTAAGAATTCAGGCCTTTCCTGAATAATACTGAAGATAGAGTCAAAGAATTTTAATAATCTATGATTGTTCATGAAAATATATAGCTGTGAGTAACCTAGTAAGCAACTGGTAAAAACTGAAATTCCTTTCTAGCAGAAACTGAATAACATTGCTTACAAAAACAAGCCAACTAGGTTGGACAGATTAATTGCAACACTGTTTTATTCTCCTTGGGAGGGCATAAGAACATCAAAAGAACTCTTCTAGTTCAGACCAAAGGCCTATCTCAGTGTTGTCAAGATCTTTTTCCTCAAGGGTCACATTGGCCTTATGGTTGCCTTCAAAGTGCCATTAAATCCATGGACAGAGAATCTATATTTTTTAATATAGTCATCAGTGCTCTTTAGGTTTTACCCAATTTTGGTCCTCAGATGTTACTGAATGACAATCCCCATCACTTTTTATTACCCACCATGTGGATGAGGTATAATGGAAATTGCAACCCAACAGCATTGTGGTTCTGAGGTTTGGAAAAGGATCAAATACATTTTTAAAGTCAAACAACCTATCCACAAGCCTTGTTATCTAAATTCAAAGTCCACTATCCAGACTAAAGTCAACAAACTGCAGCCATAGCACTGTATCCTAACTTTCATCAGCTCCCGTCATGATGTCTAATGATCAAGAATACAGGAATTGTAACCCAGCACCTTGAGGGCCACTTGAAATAACAGGGTGGGACAGATATGGCCCACAGGCCTTGAGTTTGACACATGTGGCCTATACAGTCTAATATTCTGCTCTTACAGTGGGCAACCTTGCTTTTAGGAAACTCCATACAAGATTTAAACGCAACAGCATCCTCCTTATGTTTTCAATAATGTGCATGCTACTTCTGATACTGGGGGTAATTTACAGCTATCCTTAACTAAAAGCTGTTGACATCAAGGAGTTTAAGAGGAAGATGTGAAATTGCATTCTTCCCTTCCTCCCCTTCAGGTGTATGTCTTGTCCACCTTTGCTAAAATTTATCCAAAAGTAAAAGTGATATTAGGGAATTTGTTTTTACCCAGATTGTTAGGTTGTTAGGAAATGTTATATAGTTTTTATCATAGTATATGTTTATTCAACCTTCAGATTTGTTTTGTAAAATCTACAACAGTTCAAAAACATTAACATGGGGAAAACCCCACTAACACAAAGAAGTGCTAAAAACAGTACAGCAAGTTAAAAACAGTACTGACAGAAAATTGCTGCAGCAGATTGAAATTTCAGAAGCTCTGGATAAATTAAAAACTATTGGCTGTGGTCTATATAGAATTAGATTTTGTCTCAAACAGACTCCTTGTGGAAAATATATCTGAGAAAGCACCATAGCTGAAGAGATCCATTTTCAGCTACTATTTGCCAATTTTATGATGATGGGGCACCAAGAATTAGGCCTATTCTAATATCAGGTTCATGTAGTGACTACTAGGTTATGAGATGAAGACCATCTCAGGAATGAAAATGGATGTGCAGGAATAAAGAGATTATCAGAATTACATATGCACAAACTCAAAATGTAGAATTCACTTCCCCTAAATGCATGTCAATACCAACCAGGTAGTGAGTAATGACTTATCTTGAATAGCTCACTAGGTCTCCAACAAGCAAAAACCTGCTGACACAGAAAAACCACAAAGATGAGAAGGACCTGACAAAAATAACAAGAGGCAGAAAATGTTCAATAAAATGTTACCAGAAAGGAAATAGAAGCACAATTGCCACAAAGCTTATAAATCTTTAGTCAGCCACTGGGCATGCATCATTGTCACTCTGATAAGTTTTTCTCTATATGTCTCTGGACAAAATTTATAATCAGAATTGCTTCCTTCTTTATGAATTTTGGAACAGGTAGACAAGTGAAAAAGGTTGCAATCCTTTGGGCAGAATTTGGCCCATTTAGTGATCCTTCCTTGCATTATTTATTTAGGTTTCCTGGAGTACCAGTCAAAGATCTACACTATTATATGCAATGCTTAATCACTGTGAGAGTGCAGTACTATATTTAGCCACTCTATTTTGTTTTATAAGCAAGAACAGCTTATTTCCAGATAATCACTGCTTCCTCTCTTGCCAATGCCAAAATATTCACAACACGTTTATCAAAAAGATTCCAATGGTATGACTGGCCAACTATTTCTTTAAAACATATACAGGCAGTCCCAGAGTTTTAAAACATCAGATTGACAAATGATTCATAGTTAAGATTGTGGGAGACAACAGAAAGTGAGAGAAATTGGCCCCTTGGAAAGGAAATTCGTGCCTGGAAGAGTTATCATGGGAAAAAGGTATAACTGAAGCTTTATTGCCAATCCTTGTTTCCACAACATGCCATTTTTTTTTTCAAAATCCAGTTATCACAGAAACAGAAAGTAAGGTGAAATCTTTTGAACAGGGGGGCAGACAGTAAAGCAAATGTCACAGGGGTATTAACCCTTAGCTATGCTATCCAAAACTAAAATTATATACAGTAGAGTCTCACTTATCCAAGCCTCGCTTATCCAAGCTTCTGGATTATCCAAGCCATTTTTGTAGTCAATGTTTTCAATATATCGTGATATTTTGGTGCTAAATTCGTAAATACAGTAATTACAACATAACATTACTGCGTATTAAACTACTTTTCTGTCAAATTTGTTGTATAACACGATGTTTTGGTGTTTAATTTGTAAAATCATAACCTAATTTAATGTTTAATAGGCTTTTCCTTAATCCCTCCTTATTATCCAAGATATTAGCTTATCCAAGCTTCTGTCAGCCCGTTTAGCTTGGATAAGTGAGACTCTACTGTGGAACTTGAAGGAACTGGGGGCGGCGACGGCCAACAGGGAGCTCTGGCATGGACTGGTCCATGAGGTCACAAAGAGTCGGAAACGACTGTGTGAATGAAGAAGAATATATATATATATATATGGCTGGAGTTCCACTTTAAAAACGTACCTGTTCCTTTATTATTCAGAAAATCCAAGTATGTTTTGATGTAAGTGCTCTCATCAATATTTTTGATGGTTTAGAATAACTTTAATGCATTTAATCTATGAATTTTAGTCTTTTATATGCCACAGTAAGAATTCTTCAAGTCAGCTGGCAATACAAATGGATTGCTATGTTGGCAAAATATAGCATGACTTGTACAGTTTTCACTGTATACAATTCTGTTTGTCAATTATGTTTACGTGTGTTTTTAAAACAAACATTTAAATCTGCATTCTAATATTTTTAAGCTGGCAACAAGCCTCCGTGCTACTAGAAAATATATGGTCCTGTTTATTATTTGAGAAGGGCTATATTCCTGGCTCACTGTAAAAAGTCAGTTTACCTCTTCACATGAAAAGAGGTAAATGTCATCATGACATTACTTACGGTAATCTGCAGAATTTAAGTAATATATTTTTATGTTTAATAAGTTATAATAATATGTCTAAATAATGATTTTTTTAAAAATGGCAGTCATTTCCAAGATGCTTTCTATTTAAAACAGTTTCAAACCAAATATTCATCAATGCCAGACAATGCAAACCGTTCTCATGGTAAGTCAAATTTTCCAAAACCTCAACAGTTCTGAAATACTTCCAAAAAGGGACAACCCCAAGGATCAATGACAAAGAAGAAAAATTCCACAGTGATTTATATGGATTTTATCTGCAAGTAGGAATCATTTGAATGATATTCTTTATATATCTTATGACTTTTCAATGACAAATTAGTTTTTATGTGGCAAAATAATTGTGAACACCATCTTCACTATATTAAGCAGAAACTAGGCTTTTTCCACAAAAAGTTGCAATTTCATTTCAGGCAGAAACCACTATAACTCAGAGAAACCTATACTGCATATACGTAAGATACTTTTTCATGTATATAAATGGCATACACTAGATAAGTGAGCTGCACTTTGCAATCAAACTAATATTTCCCTCAACTTTTAAAGATACTGCATCTGTTTATTTATTTATTTCATGTCAAAAGCATTGCATAATAAATAAGTTTAAAAGCGATAAAAACTGCATTGGTGAAACCATCAATGTTTTCAGTTTAGAGTTCTGTCATGCAGAGAGCAGAGATTTAGTTGTATTCTCCAAGAGCTCACAAGAGCAAATGCAGACAAGAAAAGCATATTAACTATAGACTATATGCAACACATACTTGGCAGTGAAATCATTTTTATGAAATTTAAAAGATTCTGAAATTCTTCCAAAAAAGGAAAGACAAAAAAAATTCTTAAGAATTTAAGTACAGTAGAGTCTCACTTATCCAACACTCGCTTATCCAACGTTCTGGATTATGCAACACATTTTTGTAGTCAATGTTTTCAATACATAATGATATTTTGGTGCTAAATTCGTAAATACAGTAATTACTGCATAGCATTACTGTGTATTGAACTACTTTTTCTGTCAAATTTGTTGTATAACATGATGTTTTGGTGCTTAATTTGTAAAATCATAACCTAATTTGATGTTTAATAGGCTTTTCCTTAATCTCTCCTTATTATCCAACATATTCGCTTATCCAACGTTCTGCCGGCCCGTTTACGTTGGATAAGTGAGACTCTACTGTATAAATAATTGTGAATTGTGTAACTGAATTACACAATTATTGCACAATTATATTAATGTACAATGAAATAGAAAATACGAGTAGTTTGCATCAGTAAAATCTCCAGAAAGACATTTAAATGGTGGTACTTCACGATAGATAAAAAAGAAATCACCACACAATGCTCAACCACAAGCTCATGCTGACATGCTTTGAGAATTATAGCACTGGAGATTTTAAGTTGGATCCAGTGCTGTTCTTCAGTTGACAAAAGTTTATTTCATCCAGCAGAGGATTTTGCAAACCAAAATGGTGAGATTTCTGACAATTCCTCATTCTTCTGGGAAACCCTCCTGCACCACCTTCTGTCATCCATCTTCTCCCTTAACCTTTTAGACAACATGTTTGATGATGCAGGAAGGTGGGGGCAAAAGAAAAATAACCAATGAAGGAATGTCAGTAGAGATACAACCATAGGGGTGGGTTAAAAGCCTTAAGCCTACCTGTGATACAGCTATCTGATAATGGTGAAATTTCCCAACTATTCAACCTACTCCCTTTCCAATTCAACACACTTTTCCCATCTGTACTCAAAGTTGGCAACCCTTTGAAAAATTACTTCTCCTATGAGCATCCATGACAATGTTGTCAGAAATGCTTTCCTTTCAGGCTTTTTATTGTGAATAACAGCATACATACGTCTGTGTGAAATTCCCAGCCCTTTTTCTATGAATCACAGTGTCACTATTTTAAAAAATAATTTTTATTGGTATTTTTCAAATACAGTGCAGGTTTTAAAAACGGGGATAGGTGCAGGAAAATAGGGGGAAAGGGAAGGGAAAAATTAGGGGGTGAGTAAGGGAAAACAGGGAAAGGGAATGAATCAGAGTAACTTTCAGGGAAACATCAACAAAACAGGGAAGTAATCTTCCATTCTTTACCTATTTACATAAGTTCACTGTATTTGACATTTCCCTGCTTCTCAAACTCTTAATCTGTATCACTACATTTCTTAAAGTATTCTTCCATTTTACTCCAATTTGTCCTTCTTACATATTTTCCTCTTGTATCTTTCAGAAGGAACGTAAGTTTGTCCATGCTGTGTATCTCTTCTAATTTATAGATCCAAGTGTCTTTCTTCTAATTTCCATGCTGTCGCAAATGTCATCCTGGCGGCTATAGCACAATATGTAAATAAAATTTCATCATTTGTATCAAATTTAGTCTCATTGTCTATAATTCCAAATAAATAATGCTCAGGTTTTAATAAAAATTTCTTTTGTAAAATAATTTGTGTTTCTTGATGGATCATTTTCCAATATTTTTTAGTCTTTTCACAAGTCCACCATAGATGGTAGAATGAGCCTTCCTGGGTTTTACATTTCCAACATTTCCTATCATAGTTTTTGTACATTTGACCTAATTTTTTTGGCATCATATACCATCTGTGGAATAGTTTAAGCCAGTTTTCCTTTAAGTCGGAAGAATATGTATACTTCAACTTCTTATTCCAAATTTCTTCCCATTCTGCTAGTTTAATCGGACAGCCAATATTCCTGGTCTATTTCACCATACAATTCTTAATTTCTTCTGTTTCCGTCGACCATTCTAGTAAAATAGTATAGATCTTAAAAATTGTTTTCTTATTGTTTAATATTATTTTGTCCCAAATGTTGTCAGGGTTGCTGAAACCAATTATATTGTCCTTGTTAAACTGTTCCTTTATTTGCGCATATTGAAACCAGGAAATAGCCGGGAAATTCAACTTTATTTCTTCTTGTGTTTTTAATTCATATTTATCTTTCCTATTAATCAAAACATCTTTATATTTTGGCCATTTTGACCATCCTAATATATTCCTTTGATTAGCCTCCAGTGATGAAATCAGAGTGGAATCTTGTTATTATAGAAGCGCAACGTATATTTTCCCCAAATTTTAATTAAGGCTGACCTAATGAAAGGTTACCAAAGTTTTTCTCAATTTTCCTTTTTTCATAGCCAATATATGTGTCACTTGACAGTCCTACATGATTATGTTTTCACGTGCCACATTCTCATCCATCGTTGCAAAATTTGCAACACGGTTCTGACTATTTTTGTCATCTTACAGTGACTCCTTCACATAGGCTCAGGTCTTTTCATCCACCCCTCATACAATCCATAAACGTAGTTGTAAAAGAAAACCTGCCTGGTCTCAAATAATGGTTCCCAAAGCACTAAAAGTGCAAGAAAAGTTGGCAGAGTGCTTGTAAAAACAGATGGGATAATGAGAAAATAACGTTTCAAGGAAGTATTCAAAGAACTTTCAATTTCATATCAAATAAAGCAGATTAAGATGGATGCATATTCAGACTCTAAAGACACGTGGCTTTTATAGTATTTAGTTTTAAATATTGCATTTCTCTGAAAAATAGCCTATAAGCCCTGGTAAACCTTGATAGTTTCTAAATACTGTCTTACCCTGCTAGGCTTCCAAGTTCAGACTGGATCAGATGCCTTCAAGATATCTAATAGGGCCTAAACACATTGACAGTGACCAAAATCTTTTGTAAACTTGCAATCACACTTAAAACTCTCTATTTTCAACAGTTTACTGTAGTGATTTATATGACTAAACAATCTACCAGAAGAGTTATGTGTATCAGTTTTTAATTTTTAAAAAAATGTGGATTACTTTTATATACATAATGCTATACAGTGAAGATGTGATCCAAGTCTAAGCATGTACAGTGTTCCCTCACTTATTGTGGGGGTTACGTTCCAGGACCACCCACAATAAGTAGGGACACTATATTTATTTTAATATTTATACATTATTTTACTAGTTATACACTATTTTAATTCTTTATCAACCAATTGTGTGTTGATAAATCGCCTCCTTCTCCTCCCATTGCCTCTTGGGCGCCTTTTCTCTCCCTTCGGCTTCTCCTTCCTCCCTTCCTTAGGCTGTAAATTGTAATTTTTTATGATTTATAATATTCTTTTAAAGTGTATTGAAAAACCGTAAAACAGTGAATCCGCAAAAAGTGAACCATGAAGTTGTGAGGGAACACTGTATTTATGTTTTATATACACCTTACACAAAATCCTGGATGTCATTTTATGCACCATTTTTAAAAATAATTTTGTGCATGAAACAAAGTTTGCTTACATTTAATCATCAGAAGGAAAGGTTTCATTATATCAGCCACCCACATAGATTATTTTGGAGGATTTCAGAATTCAACATACGGTACTCAACCTGTATATGGTATCTTAAACTACACGATTCAAAAAGATAATGGAGTTTCTTTTTACTGTAGGAATAGGTTTTGACATAGAATTTCCAACAACCCTAACCAGCAGGATGTATGTAAATTATAGACCCAACATTTCTGAAGAAGTACAGCTACCCACTTCAATTTTATTCGATCAATACGATGAATATGGAAGAACATAGGCTTTTTAGTTACACAGAATTTGGAAGCAGAATTGAAGGTATTTAGATCTCAAGTATATAGAAAGCAGGGCTAATCTGAATATAAAAAAGTTCTTCACTTCAGAGAGCTGGATTAATAAAGGTTTACTACGGCAGCCATCCTGTTGCTTAGCCCCAACTAGATTTCATTTGTTCAATCAACTGTTAAAATTCACTGACTGAATGGATCTACTCATTAGAACTATGTCCCAACATCATCTAGACCACTAGTTCCCAACCTTTGTTCCTCCACTTGTTTTGGACTTCATCTCCCAGAAATCCCAGCCAGTTTACCAGCTGTTGGGAACTGTGAGAGCCAAAGTCTAAAACAACTGGAGGACCAAATGTTGGGAACCACTGATCTAGACATTAGCAGATTACAGTGTGGGTATAAATAATGTCACTTCTTTATGCATGTACCCCTCCTGGAAACATTAATGAGGAATACATCTACACTGTAGAATTAATGCAGTTTGACACCACTTTAACTGCCGTGGTTCAATGATAGGGAATCATGAGAGTAGTAGTTTTATAATCCTTCTTTGCCAAAGAGTGCTGGTACCTCACTAAACTGCATCTCCCATGATTCCATGGCATTGAGCCGTGGCAGTTAAAGCGGTGTCAAACTACACTCATTCTACAATGCAGATCCATCTTAGATCTGACAATGAATCCCATATTAATCAGAGGATAAACTAATGAACCATTACAGAGACTTCATTCATTCCTAGAGTCTGCCATAAGTAGTCCAATGAAAGGAAAATTAACACAGAACTAAAGGATTTTAACTCTGTCCATGATAATTCTCTTTCCCCCACCTTCTATTACCTTTGGTTTCATCTCATTTCTTCTGTCTACCTCACTTTTATTTTAAAATCTGGAACTCTTACTGCCAAGGGTTTGCTCAAAACCAAAAGATTATGAGCACACAGGGATGCGTTTGACAAGTCCACATTGCTCAAACGCCTCACCTCAAAACATTCCATTCTCTTCAGAAGCTGCCAAAAAGGGTGTTGCCTACCTATCTTATTACTTGCAAATGCCAACACATAACCAAAATCACACCCTGGATTCTGAAAGCAACCTCCATGGAAATTTAAAGGATTATGCTTCTAGGAAAATGTATACGGAATCAACAACAAAATGCATTCACAATTTATGAGCAGACAAACAAATATATCTTTGCAGAATAAACAATATGCCTGCTATCTCACAGGAAGTGAGCCTCTCAGTAAACAAATGACCAAACTATCTACACCACACAGTGTTGACTAACAGGGAGGAGAAAAACTAAGTACTGAAAAGTCAGGTTATGTGACTACCAATTATATCAGACATTGGCAAGAACATCAAAAGACGTACTGTTTCTTTGTAACTGACTTGACACAAGCCTTATGTTTGCTTCTTTTGCTTACTTAAGCTTCTTGGAGTGCCTTTTGCATTTTTCCCAGGTGCTTCAAGAAATTTCACCAGCAGCCCTGCAAAGGGCCAGGGCAGGTTGTACTCCTGCATTACAGCCAGAAGAGTGCCAATAAAGAAATACTGCTTGTTCATCCCCATATTTCAAGGAAAATCTTAGAAAGCCAAGCTTGCCTATGGTCAAATAGACAGATGTTATGACTTCAGATTAAGCATGATACATTCATCTATAATTTCGGGACAATATGCAAGTGAGTATCCTTTATCTGGAATTCTGAAACACTCCAAAACCCAAAATTGTCCACTTGGACATTTGAGATAGCAACACCTCTGCTTTCTGATCGTTCAATGTATAAAAACTTTATACAGTGTATAAAATGACTTTCAGGCTATGTGTATATGAAACACCAATGAATGTTGTGTTTAGACTTGGATCCTATCTCCAAGGTATCTCATGAGATATATATATGGAAACTCTCAGTTAACTCTGAATATCTGTGTATATGAAACATCAATGAATACTGTGTTTAGACTTGGATCCCATCTCCAAGATAGCTCATGAACGGTATATAGAAATACAGTAGACTGTATCAGTTAACTGCGTATTTGTGTGTATGAAACATCAATGACTGTTGTGTTTAGACTTGGATTCCATCTCAAAAATATCTTATGATGTACATATATGGAAATACAGTAGACTCTCAGTTAACTGTATATATGTGTGTGTGCGTGTGTGTGAAACATCAATGAATGTTGTGTTTAGACTTGGATCCCATCTCCAAGATATTTCATGATGTACGTATATAGAAATATAGTAGACTCTCAGTTAACTGGCACCCATGAGGACTGCTCTGAGTCTCTTCGGGGAGAGGGTGGTCTATAAATAAAGTATTTTATTGGTAGATGCTGGGTAAATGTATTTTCTGGTAGCTTGAAAGTTACTATTAAAACCCCATACTATACCATACCATACTATTAACTCTGTATTGACTTGATATTAATGCTGAAATACAGTCATTAAAAGCAAATAAAGAGAAATAAAGACAAACTGAGTTCAATGTTACTGTTTTAATGTATTATAAAAACAGCTTTAAAAAATTAAAATATTATATCTTCAGGGTTTTTTCCCATTTGCTTGAGAGTGCCGGTTGCTTGAGTTCCAATTAACTGAGGGCTGTTCCACACTGACATATAATCCAGAATATCAAAGAAGAAAATACCACAATATCTGCTTTGATATCTGAGTGCAAACTGTTATATATTCCAGTTCAAATCAGAAAATGTGGCATTTTATTCAGCTGTGTGGAAGGCGGCTAAGAGTTTGCTGTAAAAATCTATACACATAATAAAAGTCAAAATACGTATGTATGTGTGTGGCTGGGGTGTCCGCCTACACAGACAAGTTCCCACTTCCACAAATAGCTATAGCTCCTACTCAAGAGACACCAATGGCCCTCCCTCCAATGACATTGTAGGTTATAGAGAGCTCCCTAAACGTGTACAAGAATCCTGCCAATATCCTCCACAAACATCATACTCCCCCCCCCCCCCACCACCACCACCAAAGTGAAGGCTTTCATACAAGGACAATTTCATTCTGGATTTTTTTGGTTTTCCCGCACCACAGATATCCCAGTGTTCTTTACTCTTTCAATTAGTGTGGAATTTGCATGACCCTGCCCACTGCCTCTCCCATAACCCTTTCCTATTCTTTTCTATGGCACACAGAAAACATGATCAGCAACTGAACATACCAGAGAGGGTTTTTTTTTGGGGGGGGGGGTCACCATGATTTATAGCAGTGGTTTTCAATCTGTGAGTCCCAGAAATCCTAACAGCTGGTAAACTGACTGAGATTTCTGGGAGTTGTAGGCCAAAACACCTGGGGACCCACAGGTTGAGAACCACTGATTTATAGGAGTTGTAGGTCCTGTGATGTATAGTTCACCCGCAATCTAAGAACACCCTGAACGCGACTAAAGATGGAATTGGACCAAACTTGGGACACAAAGCTCCCATGACCAACGTGATGATGTTTGGAGGGATTTATAGGAGTTGTAGTTCAAAGCGTACTATGAACCCAAACAATTATGGATCTGGACCAAACTGGACATGCATACCCAATATGTTTATTTATATTGTTTATATGTGTTCTCATGTTTATAATGTGTATGATTATTTTATTTTTTGACCATGTTTTATTTGTCTGTTCTATGTGGCATCGAATTGCTGCCTATTGTACTCTGAATACCCTTCGGGGTGAGAAGGGCGGGATATAAATACTGTAAATAAATAACAAATAAATAATATGCCCAAATTTGAATACTAGTTGGTTTTGAGGGGAATTGGCCTGGGCATTTTGGGGTTTTAGGTACTGGGATTTATAGTTCACCTGCAATCTAAGAGCACTCTGAACTCCACCAACGATGGACCTGGAACTAACTTGGCACACAGAACCCCCATGACCAGCAAAAAATACTGGAAATCTTTGAAGGGATTTATAGGAGTTGTACTTCACCTACATCCAGAGCGCACTATGAACGCAAACAATGATGGATCTAGATCAAACATGGCATGCATACCTGATAGGCCCAAATTTGAATACTGGTGGGTTTTGGGGGGAATTGGCTGGGATGTTTTGTAGTAGGTACTGAGATTTATAGTCCGCCTGCAATCAATGAGCACTCTGAACTCCACTAAAGATGAAATTGGACCAAAGTCGGCACATCAAGCCCCCATGATCAGCAAAAAATACTTGAGGTCTTTGGGGAAAATTTACCTTGATTTGGGGGAGTTGTAGCTCACCTACATCCAGAGAGCACTTTGAAATCAAACACCAATGGATCTGGACCAAACTTGGCACACATTCCTGATATGCCAAAAAATTTTTACTGGAAGGGTTTGGGGAGAACTGACCTTAATTTCTGGGAGTTTTAGTTCACCCACAACCAGAGAAATTGTAACCTCCACCAATGACGGACCTGGACTAAACTTGGCACACAGAACCCCCATGACTAACTCAACCTTCTGGAGGGGTTTGAAGGGGCTGACTTAATATAGTGGGAGTTGTAGTTCATCCTATAGCCAGACAGCACACTGAACCCCACTGATAATGCATCCAGAGCAAACTTGCCCAACATAACACACTTTAAGTACTGATGGGAGTTTTTCGGGGTTAACCTGACATGATGTGAGCTGTAGTTCACCAACAACCTTATGCATTTTGGACAATTTAAAAACTGACTTTTTCAAATAACCCGGGCAACACCGGGTACCCAAGCCAATAATACAGAAAAAGAAACTTCAAAGCACTTCTAGAACAGGAATGAGCAAACCTGGGCTCTCTTTCCAGGTGTTTTGGACTTCAACTCCCACCATTCCTGACAGCCTCAGGCCCTTTCCTTTCCCCCCTCAGCCGCTTACGCGGCTGAGGGGGAAAAGGAAAAGGCCCGAGGCTGTCAGGAATGGTGGGAGTTGAAGTCCAAAACACCTGGAAAGAGAGCCCAGATTTGTCCATGCCTGGGGTCTACATTCTGGTCTAATAAAGAGATCCTGTACACAGCAAGACACTAAACGAAACATGGCCCTCCCTGGGCAAAAAGGTGCACCAGATGTGAAGGGATTTGAAACTCTTGAGTTCATTAATGCAGCACCACGAGGAGCCTCTGTCATTTGTGTAATTATTATGATGGGGATGCTCAAGGCTCCACAGAAGTGAGAGGCATACCCAAGCCCAAGGTCACTCACGCAACGCAGCAAGGCGCCCGACCACCACAGAAGGAGGAAGGTAGGCCCTGAAGGGAGGGTTTTTTCCCCCTCCCGGCTTCCCCCGCCCCACCCCTTCCTTCGCATCCCTCTCCAGAGCTAAGCGGGACGACGGCGCAGTAAAGGCTCCCTCTCCTTTCCCCTCAGCTCAGCTGTCTTCGTTTCTTCCTTCCCTTACCTCCTCCTCCTCACCCGCTCCGTGCCTTGAGAAAGAAGCCACGGCCGAAGCGACGAGAGATGCTCGAGATTTCCAGGGAAAAAAAACTAAAGAGTTGTCGAGAAAAAAAAAAGGCTCGGGACCCCCTCAATTGCGCACGCGCGCGCCGCTCGCGCCGGCTGGAAAAGCAAGCCGCTCACGCGCACACTGCGCGCGAACATACACACAAACACACCCGCGCGCGCGCACCTCTTCTTTTCTCTCTCTCTCTCTCTCTCTCTCTCTCTCTCTCTCTCTCTCTGTCTTTCGCTCGCGCGCGCGTGCGCGAGACCGTTGCTGGAGACTCGATCGCGCACGCGCGGCTCGCGACAAAATGGAAAGGCGGAGAGAGAGAGAGAGAAAGAGAGGGCAGCCACGCCATTTGGAGGCCTCACGTGACTGGAGGGAAGGCGGTGGCTCCAGCTTCGCCCCTCAGCTCTGCGGAAGGCTTCTCATTGGTCCTGCCCCTTGTCTCTCTCTCTTTCTCTCTCTCTTTTCGCCCCGCCCCCTCTCCTTTCAGTTTCTGTGAGGAGGCTCCTTACTTACCAGCTATAAGTGCATAAGGCAGCAGCTGTCACTTTGCCATCTTCTTTCCCCCCTTTTAGTTTTTATATCTATGAAAATATCTATGAATATGTCAAAATATCTATGAAATGAAAATCCTTGGGCATTTTCTCAAGCCAAAACTCTATTGCATCTGACAATATGCAGTACCTGAAGGTAAACAAACCTGTATACTGTGGGCCAAACTTGATTCGATGTTCATTTCCTGTAAGCAATCAATATGCTCATTTTCTCCTGTTAAATATTTACTCTTTCCTGTTAAATACTTATATTTCAGGAGGAGCAAAACATTCAAGGCTCCAGAAACATTCAAGGGTCAAGAATAAACAGACAATAATAATAACTTTATTTTTATATCCTGCCTCCTTCTCCCCACAGGGACTCAGGGTGGCTAACATGGGGCCAAGCCCAAATAATCACAGTAGAACAGAATAAAATACATACATAAACACAACATTAACAAATAATATTAAAACAAAGCAAAACAAGTTTATACATAACATAGTAATAAGATAAAATAGGAGGCCATCATTTAAAAGCAGAACAAAGATTAACCTAAAAACAAACTGGGCCAAAGTGCAAGGAGTGTATATACTCCTTGCACTAAGGCCATGGAAATTAACAAAAGCTGGCTACCATTGTTAAAAAAAACCCAAAAACGGGACAGTAAATAAAAGAACAACACTCTGAAAATGGGGGAATTCCAGACTTAAAACAATCAAGGCCAGCTAACACCTCCCAACAAAGGGAATATCTGTGGAATGCCATGGGTAGGAGAAATTTATTTATTTATATTCCGCCCTTCTCACCCCAAAGGGGACTTGGGGCAGAACACAACATATATACGGCAAACATTAAATGCCAGAACATAAAATAAACCATAATTATACATAAACACTAAAATCAGTTTCTTCGCATTAAAACCATTATTTAAAACTGTCACAAGTCAACAGGGTGAAATGTCATATTTCTGCAGTTATTGCACTGCCCCAAAGGCTTGGTCTCACAGCCAGGTCTTTACCATCTTTCTAAAGGACAGGAGGGAGGGGGCTGATCTAATCTCACCAGGGAGGGAGTTCCATAGCCAAGGGGCAATCACTGAGAAGGCAGCTTCATCAGCCAGGCCTTGAAGCTGCAAGGCTTTTCAATGCTAATCAAGGTGATTAATTACAGCATTCAGACTTGCCTCCAACAGACAAGTGTTCCTTCTTTCTCCCACCCTGGACCTTCCACACAGGGTCATAGCCAGAAAAAAAATTGTGTGGGGGTAGGGGGATTTGAAACTTTTTTTTAGCGAATCATGAAGAGTAGTTCCATAACGCAAAATAATTTAGAAATCAGGCTCCATCAATAAACTTCAGTGGACACTCAAGACAGACCAACTTCAGTGGATACTCATAGGGATTAACCAGTTAAAATTCATGAGTAAACCAGAGATTTTAAAAAAAAAACCTGAAAAATTTCGGGGGAGGGGTTTGAACCACTAACCCATCCCCCTTGCTACAGTTCTGCTTCCACAGATATATAAACCTCCCTTGCTTAGTTTTGAATATACCTCAATATACCTCAATATACTTCACAACCTCAGTTGTAGTTCACCCGCCAACTGACACTGGATCGAGACTAAACTTGGAACAAAGGCAAACAATTCAATTCTCAAATAACCTGGGCACCGCCAGGTCCTCAAGCTAGTAATGTATAAAATGACCTTCAGGCTACTTGTGAAAAGTATATCTGAAACATCAATGAGTTTTGCAATTAGACTTGTGTCCCATCTCCAAGATTATGCATCTGAAAATAGTCCAACATCCAAAAAAACCCTGAATCCAAAACATTTTTGTTTCCTTGCATTTTGGGTAAGGAATATCAAACCTCTACTACTTTCAGGACCACAACTCCTCAAGCCAGTATAATACAAGGTATTCCAAAATGCAAAATACTTTCAGTCCCAAGCATTTCAGAAAAGGAATGCTCAACCAATATATGATAGAAGAGTTGCACAATACTGTTTTTTTTTAATCTTCCCCTCCTTATCTCTGCTCCTTCAATATGGGTTTTAACTTCCTGATAAATGCATTTGGCACAAACAATTATTTCAACACTTTGAAACAGCCAGCACAGCTACAGACTGTACAAATTGTCCAGCTGATTGTTACTTAAGGCACACAGCTGAAAACAGCTGATAACTGGCTGTTTTCTGTTTTATCCAGTTGCCTCTCTGAGCAGCTAATTTTTTTCTCTCTCTAAATACTCTGCTCAAAACATCCAGGCCTCCTGCCACAAATCTGATAATGCTTTTTTGAGTGTAGCAAATTGGTTTTTCCTTAACAGTTTGCATAGCTTCATAGTTGAAGCATTGTGAGCACCAGCTATTTAAGTATGCTTTAGCTCATTGATCTCTCCACATCTAATTTGATGAAATCAGACTATGGGTGCATCTATACTGTCAAATTAATGCAGTTTAACACCACTTTAGTACTGTGGAATAAGGGGAGTTGTAGTTTGGTGTGGCATCAGTTCCATTGGCTGCCAGTTAGCTACCGAGCACAATTCAAAGTGCTGGCTTTGGCCTATAAAGCCCTAAACAGCCCCGGCCCAGTTTACCTGTCCAAAAGCATCTCCCTCTATGAACCATCACACAGATTAAGCTCTTCCAGGGAGGCCCTGCTCTTGGTCCCACCACCGTCACAGGCACGATTGGTGGGGACGGGAGACAGGGCCTTCTCAGTGATTGCCCTTCGGCTATGGAACTCCCTCCCTGGTGAGATTGGATGAGCCCCACTCCCTCCTGTCCTTTAGAAAGATGGTAAAGACCTGGCTGTGGGACGAAGCCTGTGGGGCAGTGCAGTGAGGCAATAATAGGAAACCTACTCTGCTGACTGGAGCCAGCATGCTACCCTGAGTTGGTTTAAACAGCTGATTTTAAATATAATTGATTTTTAATGTTTAATATTTTAAATGTTTTAATGTTTCTGTATATTTATAATTATTTTATGTCCCAGCATGCAATGCTTGCCTTATATATGTTGTGCTCTGCCCTGAGTCCCCTTCGGGGTGAGAAGGACAGAATATAAATGTTTTAAATAAATAAAATCAGCACTTTTTGACAGAGAAGGCTAAAGACTTTGTATAACAGGCATGGGCAAACTTTGGCCCTCCAGGTGTTTTGGACTTCAATAGCCACAATTCCTAACAGCCAATAGGCTGTTAGGGATTGTGGGAGTTGAAATCCAAAACACCTGGAGGGTCGAAGTTTGCATATACCTGCTGTATAATCATAAATCTCAGGATTCTATAGCATTGCATCATGGTGTAAATGCCCCCTATGTTTGTACTCATCATGACTAGGTACAGTAGAGTCTCGCTTATCCAACGTTTTGGATTATCCAATGCATTTTTGTAGTCAATGTTTTCAATATATCATGATATTTTGGTGCAAAATTCGTAAATACAGTAATTACTATGTAGCATTACTGCATATTGAACTACTTTTTCTGCCAGATTTGTTGTATAACATGATGTTTTGGTGCTTAATTTGTAAAATCATAACTTAATTTATGTTTAATAGGGTTTTCCTTAATCTCTCCTTATTATCCAACATATTCGCTTATCCAACGTTCTGACGGCCCGTTTATGTTGGATAAGTGAGACTCTACTGTATTGAACATGTATATTCATCGTTTGAGGCAGAGACTATTAGAAGATGCTTGCTTTTTAATTTTGTTTCTTGGAAATGTAATAATCACTGCTTTGTTGGGGCATCCTTTGAACATGGAAATAAAGTGTGACTAATTTGAAAGTGAGTTTGTGTATGTTTGGGTTAGTGCATCCAATATGCTGTCTGTAAAGAAAGATAGCTAATGAAAGGAGAGCAAAAAGAAAAAAGAAATAGTCACAGTTTTCATCATAGGCAAACCCGACCTAAAGTGTGAGATGATGCAGGTATGGGGGAAAGCAAGGCTGAACTTAAACAACACAAGGAGATATTGGGATGCACTATCTCATATCAGAGTATATTTATGGGATCATGCATTTATGGGATCATGGTCATAACGAGATCAAATTAGGAGAAGTAGCTAATAACCCAGAGAACAGGATCAAATTCAAAGTGACCTTAACCGATCAGAGAGCTGGGCCAAAACTAACAAAATGAATTTCAACAGGAGGAAATATATGGTACTACACTTTGGCAAAAAAAAAATGAAATGCACAGATATGGGATGAGTGACACCTGGTTTGAAAACAGTACATGTGAAAGGAATCTAGGAGTCTTAGGGCACTTCCAGGTAGCACCAAAATGTGGGTTTTAAAAGTGGAGCAAAAACTCCTTGAACCTGACAGCAAGTTTACACAGAGACCTGTCAATCCCAGGAAATGGTCCCCTACCATCCTCACACTTCCCTTTGAAGTGGATCCAGGGCCGGCCCCACTAATGAGGCACCTGACGCCGCCGCCTCGGGCGCAGGCCCGGGGGGGCGCCGTCAGGCTGGGCGGGAGGCGGGGCACCGCCCTGACGGTGCCCCGCCTCCCGCCCAGTGCGCCCTGGCCCGTCTGGCCTGCTAGAAAAGGCCAGACGGGCGAGCGGGAGTAGCGTGGGAGGCGGGGCCAGCTCTGACGCCGCTCCCCCCCCCCGCCCAGCGTGCCTTGGCCCTGCCTCCCACGCAGCGTGGGAGGCGGGGCCAAGGCACGCTGGGCGGGGGGGGGGGGAGCGGCGTCAGAGCTGGCCCCGCCTCCCACGCTACCCCCGCTCGCCCGTCTGGCCTGCTACAAAAGGCCAGACGGGCGAGCGGGGGTAACGTGGGAGGCGGGGCCAGCTCTGACGCCGCCGCCCCGCCCAGCGTGCCCTGGCCCCGCCTCCCACGTTGCGTGGGAGGCAGGGCCAAGGCACGCTGGGCGGGGGGGGGGGAGCGGCGTCAGAGCTGGCCCCGCCTCCCACGCTACCCCCGCTCGCCCGTCTGGCCTGCTACAAAAGGCCAGACGGGCGAGCGGGGGTAACGTGGGAGGCGGGGCCAGCTCTGACGCCGCCGCCCCGCCCAGCGTGCCCTGGCCCCGCCTCCCACGTTGCGTGGGAGGCAGGGCCAAGGCACGCTGGGCGGGGGGGGGGGGAGCGGCGTCAGAGCTGGCCCCGCCTCCCACGCTACCCCCGCTCGCCCGTCTGGCCTGCTACAAAAGGCCAGACGGGCGAGCGGGGGTAACGTGGGAGGCGGGGCCAGCTCTGACGCCGCCGCCCCGCCCAGCGTGCCCTGGCCCCGCCTCCCACGTTGCGTGGGAGGCAGGGCCAAGGCACGCTGGGCGGGGGGAGGAGCGGCGTCAGAGCTGGCCCCGCCTCCCACGCTACCCCCGCTCGCCCGTCTGGCCTGCTACAAAAGGCCAGACGGGCGAGCGGGGGTAACGTGGGAGGCGGGGCCAGCTCTGACGCCGCCGCCCCGCCCAGCGTGCCCTGGCCCCGCCTCCCACGTTGCGTGGGAGGCAGGGCCAAGGCACGCTGGGCGGGGGGGGGGGAGCGGCGTCAGAGCTGGCCCCGCCTCCCACGCTACCCCCGCTCGCCCGTCTGGCCTTTTGTAGCAGGCCAGACTCAGCGGAGGTTCCTCCAGGCCGCAATCGCGGCCTGGAGAAACCTCCGCTGAGTCTGGCCTGCTACAAAAGGCCAGACGGGCGAGCGGGGGTAACGTGGGAGGCGGGGCCAGCTCTGACGCCGCCCCCCCCGCCCAGCGTGCCCTGGCCCCGCCTCCCACGCTGCGTGGGAGGCGGGGCCAGGGCACGGGGGCGGGGCCAACTCTGGCCCCGCCCCCTCACTATTCGCCCTGGCCCCGCCTCCCACGCAGCGTGGGAGGTGGGGCCAGGGCACGCTGGGCGGGGCCAGGGCGCCGGTGGCGGGGGCGCTTTTCAGCACCCCCGCTTTACATCAAAAAATATCTCCGGCCGGCCCTGAGTGGATCTATATGGAGGGTGGGCAAAGGAATCCAGTGGAAGGTTGTTTTTTAGAAATCTCTCTGAGATGTGCTGGACCTCATAGGCATATATGCAAAGATCCCAATGTACACACAAGCAGATTTTTTTATCTCTCTCTTCCCAGCTGTTAATTCATGCTCTGTTTGATATTATAGGAAAGAACGGAATGCTTGCAGAGCTCTAATTGCATTCTAATTGTGCTTACCTTTAGCCACCTATGTGTCCGTGGCTCTATATTTTGACAGCCTGATCAGCTGTTTCAGGCTTTAAAAACATGCAGGTATGCTGGAGGACTCCACACAGGGGAATGGGAAGGAAGTCACATGTTTTTCATGACTGCAAGGATATACAGTCATGTGAAGGTGTGCATTTTTGGAGCGGAATCAGGTTTTAAGTGCACCTTTCAAACACATGCTTTCAGCTGTTAACCCTATTCTGCCCACACGTTTCCCAAACGTCATTTAGCTAACCCCCCTTTTTATCACAGTTACTTTCAGGTTTTTCTGCATGTGTAGAAGGGCCCTTAGTAGACCACAAATTGCACATGAGTCAACAGTGTGATGTGGCAGCTGAAAAAGCTAATGTTATTCTAGACTTCATCAATAGGAGTCTAGTGTCTCAAGGAAAGTCATAGTCCCACTTAATTCTGTTTTAGTCAGACCTTATCTGGAATGCTGTGTCCAGTTTTGGCCACCACAATTCAAGAAGGATATTAACAAGCTGGAATGGGTCCAGAAGACGGCAACCAAAATGGTAAAGTTATGAAATCCATGGCTCATGAGGATTAGTTTAGTGAGCTGGGTATGTTTAGTGTGAAGAAGAGAAGGGTGATAGGTAACATGATATCTATGTTTAAATATTTGAAAGGACATCATATGGAAATTGGAGACCATTTGTTTTCTGCTGCTCCAGAGACTAGGACACAGAACAATGGATTTAAACTACAGGAGAGGAGATTACACCTAAACATTAGGAAGAATTTACTGATGATAAAAGCTGTTCAACACTTGAATATGCTGCCTTGCAATTTAGTGAAGTCTCCTTTGTAGGTTTTTAAAAGCGATATTGGATGACCATTCTGTTGGGAATGCTTTGATTGTGTATTCCTTCATGACGGGGTTTGAACTGGATGGCACAGTTATCCTATTAACATTACATCAGGAGATGTGCCTCTACTGCAGCAGGAGAATTAACACCATATTAGAGATATGTATTCTATTTCTGAGGAAAATAGACCCCTTCTACATAGCTGTATAAAATCCAGATTATCTGCTTTGAACTGGATTATTTGGAAACATCCTCAGCATCATGATATACCATGTGCAAGATTAAAATTACATCCCAACTCAGCAGCCCTAGAAGCAGAAGCAGAAATTACCTTACTACTGGCCCCATGTATCTCTCCAGGCAATGGTTCAAATGTCTTTTATGCTTCTCATAACAATTTAGTGGAAGCATAATGCATAGAGAGCACAAATAACTCAAAGATAGTTTCCAGTTTTGTGCCTGATGTAAAGCTGCTCTTCCACTTCCAGATCTTGCTCAAAATTCCACCTCATTTTCACCTTTGTGCTGGCTTATATTTCCTGGCAGAACAGCTCTCCATCTTATTTTGAGAACTCTGTGTGTCTGTCATGGTAGTACATGTGACCTTCCACTGCCATATGAGAACATCTCCCATACATTGCAGTCACACAGATGCTGGACATTTCGTACAGAATAAAATCCGATATAAGATTGCATCATAAAATTAAGGACTGCGGAGTTGAGCACATTAATGAATACCGTAACAAAAACAGATCCTCAGCTTTAGCATTGCAGTGTAGGTTGAAAAGGCAAGCTGAAGGAAGTTTTTGATAACAATGGTTAAAAGGATTATAATAAGCGGGGATGTATGAGGATTAATGAACTCATTGAATTAAAATTGAGTGGTGAGATTGCATTCTTTATTTAATCAGCAGGGAAGTTTTATGTTAGCACCGTATAAATATGTTTATATTCTACGGGAGCAAAGAAATGAAAAACCAACAGTTTCAGACTTTCAAATTCTGAAAGGTTTTAATATAGAGAATTTTCTGTAGTAATTAGACTGGGTGGATGGAGATCGGTAGATAGAAGATACATTTTTACAATACTGTAATGTTGTTTCTGTCCAATCACACTATAGCTAATGACTGAACAATGCCCTTTTAGTCCAGTTGTGACACAAATTGATAACATGGACAGTATAGATAATGGGCTTCTTCTCCACTTACAATACATAATTATTAGCTAGAGTTGCTCATTTGAAGAGAGGGTGATGTTCATGTGCATTTAAAAGTCATGTGATGAGAAGAATTTCAAGTACTTGGGTCTCCAATCTCCAGTAAATATCCGTTTCTGTGGAACATGAAGGAGGATGCTGTTACTTATAATCTGACTGTCCCTGTCCTCTTTCTTATCTGTAAAGCCTTGGGAGGGACTCTGTGAAGGGAGTTATTAGGCAAAGGCAAGGCAGGCCATCACAGCTCAAGGAATGCTGTGAAAAGGGACTTCGGGTGAAAGCAATATACAAAGACTTGCCTCTGTGGAAGACAGGTAGGGTTTGGATTTAATAGATATAAGGTTTCGCTTTGATAGAGCTAGGGTTTGGATTTGACAGAGACGAGAGAGATCTGGAATAGGTAAAAGGTAAAGGTAAAGGTAAAGGTTTTCCCCTGACATTAAGTCCAGTTGTGTCCGACTCTGGGGCTTGGTGCTCATCTCCATTTCTAAGATGAAGAGCCAGCATTGTCCATAGACACCTCCAAGGTCATGTGGCCAGCATGACTGCATGGATCTAGAATAGAGATAGGATAATCAGGCCCCTTCTATGCTGTCCTGTATCTCAGGATCTGATCCCAGATTATTTGCTTTGAACTGGATTATCTGTATTCACTGCCAGATCCAGCCTCAGTGAGAGGAAAGTGTTGACTATGGTTTTATGAAGCGGTGATTTATTTTCAAAGGTTAATATATACATTATTGATATCATAATAAACTTCCACTTATTTT
This sequence comes from Anolis carolinensis, assembly GCF_035594765.1. Classification (NCBI taxonomy): domain Eukaryota; kingdom Metazoa; phylum Chordata; class Lepidosauria; order Squamata; family Anolidae; genus Anolis; species Anolis carolinensis. Next base: position 155,806,843 of record NC_085845.1, read on the forward strand.
GCTTTTACCACTGTCTCTGTTCTTATAAAGTTTGACTGAGGCTGGTCATGCTAACCACAGATGGGATAAGGGCCCTTTCTACATTGCCATATAATTCAGGTTATCAAAGCAGATAATCTGAATTTTATCTGGCAGCGTAGAAGGGGCATAAGTGTGGAACAAAGGCAGGTCAAACAAGAGTATTCCAAGAGTTTGAACTGTAGGGCCAGCATTGAAAGGGGATCGGTCATAAGCTGTTGTACATGTTCCTTACTGATGCAGAAAGGAGGGGAGAGATGATGGAGATGAAGCTGGACACTGCTTGCAGGAGGCATGAAATTAGTACTTTCTCTTCCCTGTGGATTAAAGACTATCCTTGTCTTCCTCTTCCACATTAATTGCTCCATCTCCTCCACACTGATGATAAGAAGCAACCCCCTTTTGGGATTTGACAGCTGAAAATGGGGGCTTTGAATGTGATCCCAAAAGAGGCATATGTAAGTTATGTACCTTAACAGTATGCAGCCATAGTCCTACTTGAGGGATTTCAGTTTATCTTAGATCCCATCTACACTGCCATATAAAATCCTGATTATTTGCTTTGAACTGGATTATGGACCTCTTCACAGGGGGTTAAAACAGCCTTGTTTAGCTGCTCTTGGCCAGGCCTGAACGAGGTCTACAGAGCGTCATCAGATGCCCACATTCCTCCCAAAGTGGAAGGGAAGCGCTGTAAGGAGCTACCGTACCTGTGCTTTCCTCCCTGTAAGATTGGGGGGGGGGGCATCTGATGGGGACAGGGACAGATGGCCAACACACGAAAGGGCTATGTGAAGAGGTCCTATATGGCAGTGTAAACTCATATAATTCAATTCAAAGCAGATCATGTGGATTATCTACTTTGTTAGTCTGGATTATATGGCAGTGTAGATCCAGCCTTAGTTGACTACTGTGGGAACATAATACTGGATTTAGTCTAACCCAGCATGGTTCTTCTTGCATTCTTAAATGACTTTTCACCACTCTGCAACATTGTGCAACACATGTCAATTACTTGGTGATGTAGTGCAATGCACAGTGTGAAACCTCTATGTGCAACTACAGTGTGAAATACTCAGCTGCAATGCACAAGCCTAATGTACAACATTGCTGTATGTGCAAATCCATCTCCACCACTGTCAACTGAATGCATCTATTGTGTTGTGGTGAATATTGCACCTGACACATGCATGTGTCACTGACAGAATGCCAGCTAAGAAATATTAGTGACATTTGTGATGTATCTATATAGTTTTGGGTTAAATCATCCTGTTAAATCATCACATTCCTAATAGTAAAACTAGGGTGGTATTTTGAAACCTTTTTTAGAGATAAAACAACATATTCTAATAATCATGAACCCTAGCAATACAGGTTTCTTCTACACTGCCATATAAATCCACATTATCTGCTTTGAACAGGATTAAATGGCAGTGTAGACTAATATAATCCAGTTCAAATCAGATAATATGGATTTTCTGCTTTGATAACCTGGATTCTCTGGCAGTGTAGAAGGGGCCAGAAAAAGGGGAAATGAATACACTTCTTCCTTCTGGGGCTTCCAGCTGGGCTTTATCAGGCCACAATAGCATTCTCTCTTGCTTACTGTATTTATGCTCTGTTGCCTCATTGTATCATTTTACCACTAAAGCCCATGTGAAAACAATGTGTATCCTTGTCAGTTTTGTATATTTGATATTATCCCAATGGAACCATTTTATTTCTGACTGCTATAACTGGTTGTTATTCTTCTGAATTCATTAGTATACATCAAGATGCTTTCTATTCAAAACTTGCAGACAATCCCAAAACACAAATTGCTGATAGACTGAGGATGTTGGTTTTTGGTTAGTATCCAGGGAACATGGATACAGTAATTATTATACTGCACTTTTGTTTCAATGAAAAATAGTATTACCAAAAGGCTTCTGGGACACATTAAATATGGATTGGTTTATAATGCATAGCTTTTATATGTATAAGCCTACTACAGAGTTAGGCTGTGATCACATTACCGATTTACTTATTGTAGGGAGAATGAAACAGGCTACTAAAACAAACACAAATGTCAATGTGAATTTAAAACTATGGCCCCTTCTTCACTGCCATATAATCCAGATTATCAAAGTAAACAATCCACATTATTGGCTTTGAACTGAATTATATAAGTCTATACTGCTATATAATCCAGTTCAAATGAGATAATCTGGATTTTATATGGTAATTTTATATGGTAGGGGCCTATGGCAACCATAAACTACATAGGGATGTTATGTTGGTTTGAAAAGTACTGACAAACTAGTGCATTTCCACACAGCTGAATAAAATCGCACATTTTCTGCTTTGAACTGGAAAATATGGCAGTGTGGACTCAAATAACCCAGTTCAAAGCAGATATTGTGGAATTTTCTGATTTGATATTCTGGGTTATATGGCTGTGTGGAAGGGCCCTAGGTTGTCAATATTGTTCAAACTGATATGACATCTCTCTGTAGTTTCTTGTTGCCCTCTACAGGACAGTCAAAAAATCACTTCCAGAAAACATTGTCATAAAATTCACTTCAGCAATTTTGGATTACAATCCAGAAAAATGTTTTATATCATGCTAAGAGGATTTAACTCTCTTAACTCTAACACTGTTAATTGATTTTGCCCTTAACTGAGCATAGGATCAGAAATTCTTATAGGGAACTGAACAATCTTGCTTATTTTGTGAATAAACACTCTTCTCAATTCTAACTTAAATATTTATTTAATTAAATATTTTATTTTAACATTGACATTTCCAAGATCCATATGTAGAAGATATTTGAATATATGTTCAACATTTTATAGCAACATTTTCTCACATTGCAAATTGTGGAAGCTGACAAATCAAGGCAAGTATTTTTTTTCTTCTTTTGCTTGTGATATGAATTTTGTTTGTTATAAAAGGAGAAGCATGTTGAAACCTAGTGCTGGCAAAAACTGTAAAGTCAGTCACATATAAACAGGAGATGTGAATGGTGAACAGTGATCTTTTTCTATTGTCGACTGAACAAGGCTAAATGATTATGAAAAGGGTATGTGTTCTCTACAGGAGACTGAAGACCTTATCCACAAAATCCATCCCATGTGTTAACTTTTCAAGGTGCTGCTCTATATCCATTCTAGAGAATGGAACAGCAAGTACAGGAATCTTCTTTGTGACCGTGTCCTCAGACCAAAAACATAGATTTTGTGTTTGGATTGCCACCATTACACTTCACTACTTAAATCTTTAAGACAATGGGTCTATACTAGTATAGCTTGAGTATGGCTGGATCTACACTCTTCTATATCCTAGGATCTGATCCCAGATTATCTGCTTTGAACTGGATATTCTACATTCTTATTTTAGCTAGAACTTTAAAACAAAGCCTCCTTCTTGAGCAACTACCCACACTTTCCAAGTCATAATTTACCATTACTCCATACAAAGATAGATGACTTTGTAAAACATCACCTCCACTTGTGCATACTGAGCATTGCTCATAGTATACTATATTTCCATCATGTTATATTTAGCTCTTGCAGAAGGTTATTAATTTGAGAATCGTGACGAGAACTTATTGGCAGCAGAGACGCAGAACGCATCTGCTTTTCCTGCTGTTCAACTGCTGGGCTCTGTTGCCTATGCTTTAAAGACAATTTTATCCAGTTGTTAGTAGTAACACCAGTGTTCAGCTGTGTTGGAAAAGGAACTTATGTTAATATTAATATCAAATATTTGATTGAAATGAGCTGTGGCTGAAGAGGCATCTACACCGTAAAATTAATGCACTCCTTTAACACTGCCATGGAATCACTCACCAGCACTCTTGGTCAGGAAAGACTAAAGACCCTGTAAAACTGCAAATTCTATGATTCCATAGCATTGAGCCATGGCAGTCAAATGTCATTAATTCTACAGCATAAATGCACAACCAAGGTAGTCTCTGTTGAATTTTAAACTGAAAGGGACCTATGAAGCTAGGTTGCTCCACCATGCTCTAGGCCAGGGGTCCCCAAACTTTTTAAGCCGAGGGCCGGTCCACAATCCTTCAGACTGTTGAGGGGCCGGATTATCATTTGGAAAAAAAAATACAAATTCCGATGCACATTGCACATGTCTTATTTGTAGTGCAAAAACAACAACAAGAACAATGAAAGAACAATACAATATTTAAAAATAAAAACAATTTTAACCAACATACATTTATCAGGATTTCAATGGGAAGTGTGATCCTGCTTCTGGCCAATGAGATAGTCAAGTTAATTAGGATTGTTGTTGTTGTTGTTGTTGTTGTTGTTGTTGTGTGCCTTCAAGTCATTTCAGACTTTGGGCAAGCCTAAGTCTAAAAATTTTTTATTTATTATTTATTTATTTGCTGCATTTATTGACTACATTTGTATCACACCCTTCTCACCCCAAAGGGGACTCAGAGTAGCTTGCAAATTATATGTACATACAATATATTACATTATTAGCATAGCACAATATCAGCACTATATATTACTATATTGAACTATACCACTATACTGTAATATTACTAGTAATATTATATGTAATATAGAATATATAATTAATATTATTTTATGGTATTATTAGTGTTATATTGTATTACATTATAATATTATTATCAATATTATATGTATATACAATATATTATATTATAAAACTGAGGGCGGGGGCCAGGTAAATGACCTCGGAGGGCCGCATCCGGCCCCCGGGCCTTAGTTTGGGGACCCCTGCTCTAGGCAATTACCTAAATAGGTAAAAATGGAAATTGTTTTGAAGCTATTTTTAAAAGGAGTGCTTTTCAGGAATGGTCACATAATACTTTTCTCCAAGGCAGAACCCTTTAAAGGAGGAGTTTTCTGCTTTCAGTCCCTGCTTGGCCAGTTCCTTCAGGCAGCTCTATCTAACTTGCCTGTACATAGATCTGGAATCTTAGGCCCCTTCTACACAGCTGTATAAAATCCACCATGGATTATATGGCACTCAGGTAATCCAGTTCAAAGCAAATATTGTGGATTATCTACCTTGATATTCGGAGCTATATGGCTGTGTGAAAGGGCCCATAGTTGTAGGCCTTCTCTCTCCAAACCTGTTTCCATGATCACGCTGTACATATTGGAGGAACATGAGATAAGGAGTGTTTTCAGAGCTGCGAATCCTAGGAAGGTTGCTGGGCTGGATGGCATTTCTGGTCTGGTGCTTAAAGACTGTGCTGACCAATTGGCTGGTGTTTTTACTGCAATCTTTAACTGGTCCTTATCTCAGTCTATTGCTCCATCTTGTAGGAGCCACGGTGGCTCAATGGGTTAAACCCTTGTGCTGGTTGGACTGCTGACCTGAAGATTGGGTTGCTAACCTGAAGGTTGCCGGTTCAAATCCGTGAGATGGGGTGAGCTCCTATCTGTCAGCTCTAGCTTGTGGGGACATGAGCGAAGCCTCCCAGCAGGATGATAACACATCCAGGCGTCCCCTGGGCAAAGTCTCTGTAGATAGCCAATTCTCTCACACCAGAAGTGACTTGCAGTATGTTCTCAAGTTGCTTCTGACATGTTAAAAAAAAAACCCAACTCCATCCTGTTTGAAGGTCTCCATCATTGTTCTGGTACCAAAAAAGTTGCCTACCAGGAATTTCCAGGACTACAGACCAATGGCACTCACTTCCATCATCATAAAGTCCCTTGAAAAACTAGTCTGCAGACATATCATTTCTTGCCTTCCACATGCACTGGATAAACATCCGTTTGCATATAGAGCTAACAGATTGACAGAGGACGCTATAGTCATCATGCTCCACACTGCTCTGACCCACCTGGAATGATGGAGAAACTCTGTGAGGATGGTTTTCGCAGACTTTAGTTCCGCGTTCAACACAATCCTTCTACATAGACTGGTGTCTAAACTCATGGATCTTGGATTGTCATATTCAGTCTCTTCCTGGATTATGGACTTCTTGTTTGGATGTTCCCAGAGGGTTAAATTAGGTCACCATACCTCATCAGCTCTCACTCTCAACACTGGGATTCCACAGGGCTGTGTGATGAGTTTTTTGCTTTTCACTTTGTACAAATGATTGTACCCCCATCCACCATAGCAATATCATCACCAAATTCACAGATTATATAACCGTGGTGGGGCTTATCTCTGAAGGGGATAAGTCTGCCTATCGGGATGTGGTGGATCGGCCGCTCTCATGGTGCAGGGACAATAATCTTGTTGTTTTTTTTTAACTTTTTATTTATAAAGTTTTGTGATACATAAGATTTAATAACATGAAAACTGTGAGACAGCTTCTCGATTGCCTATAACCACCCTCCTTCTAGCAACAAGATCCGTTATATTTGCATTCTTAATCGATAGATGTGAAGCAATCTGAAGCCAAAGGAGAAGAAAAAAAAAAGAAGAAGGAAGGAAGAATCCCCCCATTTTCCTTCCAGACCTTTTACATGACAACATATTTTTGCTCAAAGTATTGTCGATTTTTGCGGTATCCTTAAGAACATTTAAGTCCTTGAGTAATTTCTTGCAGTGATTTGTATTCAGTTCATCTTTTCTTTATCCATGTATTCTCTCAATAAAGTCCAATTTGTCTCTCGCGTAGTTGCATTGTCCTGTTTTAGAATTTGGGTTAATAAATCCATGTTTTGGATGTCCAAAAGTCTCAGAACCCAGTTTTCTTTTGATGGTATTTCTTTTGTTTTCCACATTTTTGCCAGACATATCCTGGCTGCAGTCACCATATATGTAAATAACTTTTCTGTGTTATAGTCCATCTGGAAGTCCGTTATTCCTAGTAGGAAATACTCCGGCTTGAAACCAAATTTCTTTTTGATTATTTTCTCAATTTCTTTGTGTATTGTCTGCCAATATCTCTTGACATTCTTACACCTCCACCACATATGCATAAAATCACCTATGTGTTTTCCACATTTCCAACATTTGTCATCCCCCTTCCCTTTGTTCATTTTGGCAAGCTTGTCTGGGGTGAGATACCACCTGTAAAATACCTTATACCAGTTCTCTTTTATTTCTGGTGCGTATGTGTATTTAATATTTGTTTTCCATATTTTTCCCCATTCCGACATGCTTATCGTATGGCCTAGCTCTCTTGCCCATTTCGTCATCACCTCTTTGACCTGTACTTCTTCTGTTTCCCAAGCTAATAACTGTTGATATAAAATTTTTATTATTTTCTTTTCTGATTTTAACATTTTATCCCAGCAGGTTTCCTTCTTTTCAAATCCTGTCTTACAATCTTCTTTATAATTTTCATTTATTTGCCAATAGTTTAACCATGTCATTTTTGGCTCCAACTGTTTTATTTCTTCATATCTTTTCAAACTGATTTCTTGATTTCCTACCTTTAGTATCTGTCTGTATGTTAGCCAATTCTCCCTTGGTGTTTCCCTTCTATGTTCTGCTTCTAATGGTGAGTACCATAACAGAATCTTCGTGTAAAATCTTCTTTTATATCTGTTCCATGCTCCTATCAAAGCAACTCTTAAGTAATTATTTTAAAAGTTTTTTTCCCTTTTTATCTTTCTCTTTCCATAGATAGCTATGCCATCCCTTGTTTAGATCGTATCCTTCCAAATCTAATGTTCTCTTGTCCTTTAGATTGGCCCAATCTCTTACACAGCTCAATGCCGCTGCGTCATAATATAACTGTAAATCTGGTAAGCCCAGTCCTCCTCTTTTCACTTCGTCTTTCAGATATTTTGAAGCAATTCTGCCTTTTTACCTTCCCATAGAAATTTACTTATTTCTTTGTGCCAATTTTTAATCATTTTTTTATTTCTCAGAATCGGTATATTCTGGAATAGAAATAGGACCTCCAGCAAGATTTTCATTTTGACTACTGCTATTTTACCTAGTAGTGAGAGTTTGAGAAACCCCCATTTTTTCATTTTTTCCCTCATCTCCTTCCATTTCTTTTCATAGTTATTTTTTTGTAACTGAGCATTGCTTGCCGTTAGTTCTATCCCTAGATATTTTATCTTTCTCACTATCTCTATTCCCGTTTTTTTTTTGGTAGGTTTTCCTTGTTCTTCTGTGGCATGTTTTTTGTTAATATTTTTGTTTTTTCCCGGTTAATCTTCAGTCCCACTACTTCCCCAAAGTTTCCAATTGTCTCCCACCAATGGTCAAATTGTTCTAGTGGGTTTTCTATCAAGCAAACTAGATCATCAGCAAAGGCACGTGTTTTATAGCTGTGATTTCTTACTCTTAGGCCTTGGAGATCTTTATTTTTCCTGATTGCTTCCAGTAGGACTTCCAGGGTCATAATAAACAGTAGCGGGGAGAGAGGGCACCCCTGCCTTGTTCCTTTATGTATCTTTATAGTACTTGACCGGTTCCCATTTATTATTATTTTTGCCATTTGTTGAGAATAGATCGCCTTAACTGCATTAGGAAAGAAGAAACCTGCATCCATCTCTCTAAGGACTTCTAACATACAATACCAGTTGACATTATCGAATGCCTTTTCCGCATCAAGAAATAGAAAAGCTATTTCTTTTGGGGGGTTTTTATCGTAATATTCTATGGCATTCAGAATGTTTCTGATGTTTTCCTTCATGTGCCTACCTGGTAGAAAACCTGTCTGATCATCCTTAATTCTTTCCCTTAGTATTTCCTTGAGTCTTGTTGCTAGAATACTTGTAAATATTTTATAATCAACATTCAAAAGCGATATTGGTCTGTAGTTTTTTATATTGGTGGTATCTGTCTTGTCCTTTGGAAGCAATGTTATATGTGCACTTTTCCAAGTTGCTGGGATTATTCCTTCTTCTAATGTCTTATTCATGATCTTCTGTAGTGGTGTAGTTAAGATCTCATTGAATGTTTTATAATATAACATTGTAAATCCATCGGGCCCTGGTGCTTTATTGGGTGGGAGTCTTTTAATGGCTTTTTTATTTCATCTTGTGTTACCTTCCTGTTTAGGATCTCTCTCTGGCTCTCTGTAATCCTTGGGATTTCTTGTTTCCCTAAATATTGTGTAACCTTTTCTTTTGGGGACAATAATCTTGTTGACTGTGATGTCTCAGGGACCCTCGAGTCATGACCCCGCAGCCATTATGGATCAGACTGAAGAGGATATGGGGTTTGTGCCGACTCAGCAAGATTCTGCTCCCTTCCAGATGTCCCCTGTTGACAGTTTTAGCCCACAGTTAATTACAAAAGCCCTTGAAACAGAGCCTGGTTCCCCGGAGAGTGCTCCTTTTGATAGGAGTTTGTTTTTGGAAACATTCCGCTCTGAGAAGCAGAATAGGAGGAAAAGCTCGAGATTAGCAGAGAGAGCAAACGCTAATTGAACCGATTCCCTTGAGAGTTTCCAAGGAGGTTTGCATCTGGCAAGTTGTTGTCTTCAGTCCGTTTCCCTTGGGAAAAAGTGTTCAGGCACCTGGTTTGAGGGGAGATTCGAAGTCCTTTAAAAGTTCTGCGCGCAGGCTGGCCATCGCGGTGTCAATGTGTGAGTTGGGAAACCAACACCGTCTCTAGATTCCTGCAGCGGGCTACTCCCGAGTAGACCGGGCTTTGAGTCTCGTCTCCCTGCCAAGTCTAGACTGCGATTCAGTTCCACCACGACCAACTTTGCCTTGCCTTGTTATCCTAGCCTCGGACATTGAACCTGGGACTCTTGAAAGACCTTGCTCATTTCCCCTCTCAAACTGCTTGGAAGTTTGAGTGTGTTTCGGTATTTGGATTTAAAACTTTGAACTCTAATACTGGACATCTAACTTCATATTACTGGACTATATTTGACCTTTCCTAAAAGGACTATTGTTGGACTATATACTCTGCTTATTTTTGTTTGACTCTTTTATTTCTTTAATAAAGATATTAGATTGTTTATTGGCCTCCGTGTCTGGTTCCCAGTGCTCTCGCAGCTTAGAGTCGTCACATTGACCATTTCTGCTACCTTGGCAGCCACCTCTCCACAAAAGTCAACATTGACACTGAAATACAACACCGCCTGAGCTCTGCGAGTGCAGCATTTTTCCAAATAAAGCAGAGAGTGTTTGATGACCGGGACATCCGTAGAGAGACCAAGGTGCTTGTTTACAAAGCCATTGTCCTCCCAACCCTGCTCTATGCCTACGAAACGTGGACTGTCTACAGACGTCACACCAAACTCCTGGAGTGTTTACATCAGCGTTGCCTCAGGAAAATCCTGCAAATCTCTTGGGAAGACAGGCGGACAAATGTCAGCGTGCTGGAAGAAGCAAAGACCACCAGCATTGAAGCAATGCTCCTACGCCATCAACTCTGCTGGACTGGCCACGTTATCCGAATGCCCGATCATTGTCTCCCAAAGCAGCTCCTCTACTCCGAACTCAAGAATGGGAAATGTAATGTTGGTGGGCAGGAAAAGAGATTTAAATATGGGCTTAAAGCCAACCTTAAAAATTGTGGCATAGACACTGAGAACTGGGAAGCCCTGGCCCTTGAGCGCTCTAATTGGAGGTCAGCTGTGGCCAGCAGTGCTGTGGAGTTCGAAGAGGCACGAATGGAGGGCTTAAGGGAGAAACGTGCCAAGAGGAAGGAGCGTCAAGCCAACCCTGACCGAGACCGCCTTCCACCTGGAAACCGATGTCCTCATTGCGGGAGAACATGCAGATCAAGAATAGGTCTCTTCAGTCACCTGCGGACACACCCCCAAGACCCTATAACTGGAGGACCATCATCCTCGGCCTACGAGGGATCGCCTAAGTAGGTAAGTAAGTAGACCAGAAATACAGCCCTTGATCATAAATGGAGACCAAGTGGAGCAGGTGGCCAGTTTTGAAGTTCTTGGGTGTCACTGTGAAGGAGAGAGCCTCCGGTGGTGCAGTGGGTTAAACCCTTGTGCCAGCAGGACTGCTGACTGAAAGGTCAGTGGTTTGAATTCAGGGAGCAGGGAAAGCTCCTGTCTGTCAGCTCTATCTCCCCATGGGGGGACATGAGAGAAGCCTCCCACAGGATGGTAAAACATCAAACATCCAGGCAGAGCCGGCCCTAGGTATTTTTCAAGTGTAGGCGAACAGAATTTTGCCCCCCCCCCCCAACCAATCACTGAAAAATAAAAGCGTTGGGTAAGCGGAAATGTTGGATAATAAGGAGGGATTAAGGAAAAGCCTATTAAACATCAAATTAGATTAAGATTTTACAAATTAAGCACCAAAACATCATGTTTTACAACAAATCAACAGAAAAAGCAGTCTCGACTGCGCCCCCATATGTTTTGCGCCCAAAGCAACTGCTTAATTCGCCTCATTGTTGGACCGGCTCTGCATCCAGACATCCCCTGGGCAACATCCTTGGAGACGGTCAATTCTCTCACACCAGAAGTGACTTACAATTTCTCAAGTCGATCCTGATATTTAAAAAAGCTGGAATTACACTTAAAAATGCACCTGTTGCAACTTACAAACAAATTCAATTTAAAAACAAGCCCACAGAACCCATCTTGTTTGTAACTTGGAAACTGCCTGTATTTACAACTAGAATTTACATCTAATTGTGATTCTGTGTTCATTAGTCCAATTTCAAGCTGGGACGTGTGTCACAAGAGTGTTCTTAATGAGCCTTCCACCTCCAGAAATGGCAATTGACCTATTTTTGTTCATTTTGCAAGAGATTTTTCACCCTTCACTCAACCTGGTGGGCAGGGCAGATACTTGGTGGAGCTGCAGAAAAGCAACGTAAATCTGGTTGACAGACAACAGGTTCATCACCCTAGATTAGATCATGTTGCTATAATTAAAATAAACAGTGGCATGCAGTGCTGCAACTAGGGTTTTTTCAAGTGTTCAAGGGCCATTCCTTTTTCCATGTATGGTTTAAATAGGCTGTTTGATTCTTTTTGTGGTTGCTGCTGCTGCCGCTCCTACTATGTGTCTTTGAGTCATTTGCATCTCATAGGATCCTAAGGCAAACCTGTCATAGGGCTTTCTTAGGTCCCTTCTACACTGCCATATAAAATCCAGATTATCTGGATTTTGAACTGGATTATATGGCAGTGTAGAATCATATAATCCAGTTCAAAGCAGATAATGTGGATAATCTGGATTATATGGCAGTGTAGAAGGGGCATTAGTAAGTTTTGTCCAGAACCTTCCTCTGAGACTGAAAGAGAGTGACTTGCGCAAGGTTACCCAATGGGATTCCATGGTTTTGAACCCTCTTCTCCAGCATCATAGTTCAACATTCAAACCACGACACTGTGCTTTAAGGCCTTAAAACAGAGGCAGACTCTTAACTTTTTTCCATCACCATCCCCTCCCTTTTCCCAATCAATGAGGTTAATCTTCTAGATCAGTAGTGAATTCTAAATAAGACTGAGCTGGGATTTTTTCATGGTTGTATGCATTGCATACAATTAAAACTTAAGAGCATTGATCGTTATGCAACCCATCCCAATCTACTTCACCTTGTGCAAACTTGCTTAGACTAAAAATCCACAGGGCAATTAATCATGAACAAAACATTGTGAATAGGTAGGGATGGGAGATGGGGAACAACAAGAAAGATCTGTGAGCAATAAGGCAAAATTAATATTTCACATTTTATAGGAAGCTCGCAAGCAGGATATGAAGATATGCCCTTTTTTTGCCTTCTCCTTATGTTATTTTCCCCCAATGGAGCAAGCACTGCAACATTAGTATGGGGCTCATGTGCCCACAAGCTTTATTATAGCCTCAGATGTCCCAAGACTCTTCATTGTTTTCAATTCAAGCTGTGTCGGCTGTAAGAGAAATGACAAAACGAAGCACAGCATTGCTCAACTTCAAAGACTGACTCTTGGGATTAAAGAGAGCCATTTAGATAGTGGATTCCCTGGTAAAATTATGCAACATGTGTGATGAAATCATTATTTCAAGCTCCTGTTGGGTTAAGAACAGGAAGTTGCCAACTATGTCAGGCAAAGAGGCTTACATTTACTTCTCCAAGGTTTCAAAACATATTGTTTGGTTTTTTTCAGAAAGTCCTCTTCACTGAAGGGGAACTGTAGTTTAACAGATTTAGAGGCCAATTGGATAACACTGTTTCACATCAAATTAATCACGACTGAAAAACCTGCTTGACTTAATGTCTGGTGAAATCCGGGCTCATGGTTAGCTGTTAAGCAGCAGTGAAACACACGAGCAGGTGTCTTTTGAGTGACAGTGACAAAAGATCACTGTGGATGGAAAATGTCTATAATTACTGAGATGTAAAACAGAATTGCTGGAATTCAGTCAAATGTTTGTTTATTTTTCTTTCTGCATAACTGCAAGCTAAAAATCTGTTCTACTCCTAACCATCTTGTTAATTAATTGACTGAGTCAACCCATGTGGATGAGAATAAACTGCCCATGCAAGAGTTTATATTTGGTAATTATAATCATTACAATTGCTAAATTTATTTATATGCCAGTTTTCTCTCAGAAGCAGGATTTGAGCCAGATATTGTTCATAAAAGTATTTCTTAAATTTATGACACTCAGACCCCATCTATACTGCCATATAGAATCCAGATTGTCATATTTGAACTGGATTATATGGCAGTGTAGACTCATAGAATTCAGATTATCAAAGCAGTTAATCTACATTATTTTCTTTGAACTAGATTATATGACTCTATACTGCCATATATCTTGTTCAAACCAGATAATCTGGATTATCTCTTTGACAATCTGGATTATATGCCACTGTAGAATGGACCTGTGACAGCAATACCTTTGTTCTGATGGTTCAGTGTACATAGGTAAAGTTAAAGGTTTCCCTCTGACATTAAGTCTAGTCGTGTTCGAGTGGGGGATGGTGCTCATCTTCATTTTTAAACTGAAGAGCCGGCATTGTCCATAGACACCCCCAAGGTCATGTGGCTGGCATGACTGCATGAAGCGCCAGAGCGGTACCTATTGATCTACTCACATTTGCATGTTTTCGAATTGCTAGGTTGGCAGAAGCTGGTGCTAACAGTGGGAGCTCACCCCGCTCCTCGGATTCGAATTGCCAACTTTTCGATCAGTACGTTCAGCAGTTCATTAGTTTAACCCACTGCGCTACCGGATTACACTTTATTTTATGCACAATATTATGAGTGCGTGTATAAAATTACCTTCAGGCTGCATGTATAAAGTGTATATGAAATTTAAATATATTTTGTATTTAAATTTGTATCCCATCTGCAAGATATCCCATTATGTATGTAAATGCAAGTACAACAACAGCATTCCAAAATCTGAAAATAAATCTGAAATCCAAAACACTTCTGCTCACAAACATTTCAGATAAAGGATACTCAACTTGTTTCTTTCTTCCATCAGCAGTGCTCTATTCTTAGAAAGTGCCTCCGCCCTCTGATGAGAAGCATGCAGAGCAAAACAAACCAAAGAAAATCTGGAATATGCCTTGACATAATACATTCTATTATACATATGCATGGTGAGGTTGCCATACATATCGTATGATTAAATATTAATAGATGCAAAGTGTTTGCCATTAATAGCAATACAGATAAAAGGAGCTGTGTTGGGGAATGGTATATACAGATAGTACAAAGTCAAAGTGATTAAAGAGAAAGTAAAAAAGGGTGCAGTAGAAAAACAATCTAGCCTTTTTTGTGCTGATTCACACATTATACAGCAACAAATCTCAGTTCCGTAAGTGCATATTTGGCAGAGAGCACCATTCAGTCTTGCTCCTTGGTAACTGTACCTGCAAACACATTTGTTCTATTCATACTTTGCAGCGATAGGTGTGCACTTAAAATATTTTAGATGCAAGCTGGAGTCTGAAGTGCTCTTCATTTTAAACATATTAATTGTTGTCACACTTTTCTGGCATTTACTGTGTTTTTTTCCACAGAGATCCTTAGTCTCTCATCTCCTGCAAAATATTTATAA